>NW_026526655.1:65296300-66746300 GCF_024362965.1 Panthera pardus | reverse complement strand
TCAGACACTTTGCCAGTAAAGTAGATATAGAATCTGGCACATTGGAAGCACACAAATGTGTAGTTATCATCATTATATCCAGTATTGGTGAAGTTGTGGAGAAATGAACCATGTCATACTATAGGGATGCATAGGTAAATTGGTTTAACTTTTCTAGAAGGTAATTTGTTACTATGTATTAAAAGACCTTACTTTTTATATACTCTTTGACCTAGGGATTCTAACTATTTAAAAACCTTATTGAAATAGTCAATTAGGAACACAGAGCTATGTATACAAAGATGTTTACTGACATAATATTTAACATAATGAACATGAGAAACCTCTGCATGTCTGGAAAAAAATGAATGATTTAAATAAATTGTTACATATCCACTCAAAATAATATTCTGAAGTGGTTAAAATAAAAGTGTTTCTATAGCATATTTTATTATTGGCAAACTATCTGAAATGTATTAATAGGTGAAAAAGGAGGCTATAAAACAGCTCTCCCAGTGATGCCATTTATGCATGGATCAAAGGATGATTATATAAATGCATATGTGTATATAATAAAACTAGTTATATTGGGGTGGTTAAGTGTAGATTTAATTTATTGTCTTCTTGGTGTTTTTTGGTAGTCTCCAAATTTCCTCAAAATACATATTATTATAAAAAAAGACAATTCCAAACAGGGAATATGAAGGAATAGAAAACCATAAGCTACATAAAAAGATAAATAGGCAACTACTTAAAACATTATTTCATAGATGACAGTGAGGGGTGATTACTTTTATTATTGAAGGACATTCACAAATTAATAAGATCATCAATAAGACTCCAGTGAAAATATGGGCTAAAAGAAATGAAACAACTTATATAAAAAAAGAAATATAAAGAGCTAATAAACATATTAAAAAGTTCATCTTCAACAGTACTCAGGGGCACCTGGGTGGCTCAGTCGATTAAGCGTCCGACTTCGGCTCAGGTCATGATCTCACAGTTCGTGAGTTTGAGCCCCGCGTCGGGCTCTGTGCTGACAGCTCAGAGCCTGGAGCCTGCTTCGGATTCTGTGTCTCCTTCTCTCTGACCCTCCCCTGTTCATGCTCTGTCTCTCTCTGTCTCAAAAATAAATAAACGTTAAAAAAAAACAGTACCCAAAGAAATGGGAATAAAATGGTGTAATATTATAGCTATCAAATGAGCAAGATTTTTTATTGCATATCTGTTTCACTGTCATATACTACTGATGGAAATAGGTTAGTAGCAAAATATGTGAAGGAACTTCCATATGCTTATGCTTTCTTATCTTAAACAACCAGTAGATTTCTAGACAAATGGAAATATATAATTCTATATAATTATTTGAAATATTGAAAATAACATACACATCCAATATTAGAGTTTTTTAAAAACTTGTGGTACATGCACAAGATTACACAGCTACTAAAATTTCATTTATAAGAGAAATGTCATTAAATATGACATTTGTTAGGATATGTTAGATGAGAAAAATAGACATAAAAAAGCAGAGATAATAATTATATATACACAAAGGAGCATTAAAGTAAATAAAAGATTGGGAGAACTTAAACCAAACGATTTACAAATATTTTGTGTAAATATTATAAATATTGTTTGAAATACAAAAATTTCCTTTCAAAAGTAAAGTAAATAATTGGTTCTTTTTTAATTCATTACTATAATTTTGTTTATAATTTTTTAATAATTTTTTTAATGTTTATTTATTTTTGAAAGAAAGACAAAGACAGAGTGTGGGCAGAAGAGTGGCAGAGAGAGAGGGAGACACAGAATCTGAAGCAGGCTCCAGGCTCTGAGCTGTCAGCACAGAACCCAATGTGGGGCTTGAACTCAAGAACCGTGAGATCATGACCTGAGCCGAAGTTAGTCGCTTAACTGACTGAGCCACCCAGGCACCCCAAATGTTTATGATTTTTATGTAAATCTTAAAGAAGAATCTGTGTATCTCCTCCTTGCCCCAAATCTTTTCCTGCTGCTGTGTTCACCATCTCAGTTAAAAATAGCCAGTCATCTACGTCAGGAAACTGCAGAGTAACTAAGATTATTCCTTTTCACTCACCAGCCACTTCCAGAAAACCACGATTGAATTCTACAGAGTTTTTTCCACGTGCTACTTATCCCCTTGTGAGAGCTGCATTGCCCTGCTTTAATTGTGTTGCTCTTTATCTCATCTGTGGTAGTTTACTGATGAATATCCCTGATTCCATTTGTGTCTCTTCCCATCCATTCTCAATACAGCTGCCCAGAGGTGCAATCTGAAACAAATATCTGACCATGACCTTCAGTCACCCTCTTAAATCTCTTCAAAGATTTCCCATACTTTGATAGGATCCAACCTATTTGTGTCTGTTACCTGGCTTCTGCTTCCTCAGTATCTTTGCTCACCATGCTCAACGTGGGTTCTACATTTCATCAGTCCTGAACTTTTTCATGGTCACCTCCATGTTTCAGGAGGTGACCTATGCCTTTATGTAGATGCTTATTCTGGCTGGAATGCTCTTCTTTCCACCCTCTTCTCCCCCACTTAAGAAAAAAAATAAGCTCTATACCCAACATAGGGCTTAACTGGGGCTCCAGCTCAGGACCCTGAGATCAAGAGTCCAAGCTGTACCAGCTGAGCCAGCCAAGGCATCCCCTTCTCCCTTTTCTTTGCATCACTATCTCCTCTTCATACAGAAAGGCTTAGATCTAGTGACTCTTCCATGAAGTATTTCTGTGTTCTAGTGCCTTGTATTAATGTCTATCAGATAATTGACCACTTTATTCAAATTATTTATTTACATGTTCTTCTCCCCTCAAGACCAGTGAGCTCCAAATTCTAATGCATATAACCTATGGGGTGAGCAAGAAGATCTGTTGAGAAGCAAAGTAAAAATAGTTGTATCTGTATTTATCTTTCTTTATCATTTATAACTTCTATGTCTAAACATTCATATATTTTAGATAATATATTTTTACAGTAATATATATTACATGTAAATACATATACATTCATATGTACGTATATAGGAGAAACATACATGCAGAAACTTTTTTTTTGTTTTACTAGTGGAGATGTATGATTTAAAATGCTTGAAGACCATTGTTCTGAAGCTTCTCAAGGGCAAGGAATACATCTTATTTATCCAGAGCATATAGCAAAACGTTGGGCACATATACACTCTCTGTTGAACTTTACTGAAATTAACATTTTAGCAAGCTTTTATCCACATTTCTAAAGTTAGTAGTAAAGTTATTTAAAATTTGGTTTGGGGTGCTTGGGTGGCTCAGTCACCCGACTGAGCATCCGACTTCGGCTCAGGTCATGATCTCCCAGTCCGTGAGTTCGAACCACACATTGAGCTCTGTGCTGACAGCTCAGGACCTGGAGCCTGCTTGAGATTCTGTGTCTCCCTCTGTCTGCCCCTCCCCTACTCACGCCTCTGTCTCTCTGTCTCTCTCTCTCAAAAGTAAATAAACATTAATTTTTTTTTAATTTGGTTTAAGGTGGAAAATTGTCTCATTTACTGCACTTGACATGTATGAGAGCTAGAGGGAACTTAAAAGAGAAAATAGAAAGCAACAGAGGAAAAAGTCCATGTTAAAGTAACTTTCATGATTGCAAATATTTTTAAATCATGAGTAATATAAAGTTTTAACAGGTACATACATGCTTACAGTTTTTCAAAAGTAGCTAAAATACGACAGTGTTAAAGAGGAGAAGATCTATGGGGATTTATAAAAGGGAGTATACATTTTTAAAGCAAATGAAATTTTGAGAATAGAGTATGTTTGTTGACCCCAACTCTCTACAAGCTCAGAACTCAACTCCTTTAAAATTCTTTTACAAGGAGCTGCCTAATTTATACAATATTTATGTATGCAGGGAGATATCTGCCAATCAGTTCCAATACTAATCTGATAGAAGAACCCAAAGTCTAAACCAAAGAGAATTCCACTCAAATAAATTTGATTATCTTATAGTGAATAACTCTGTTAATTTTAATAAATTAGAGTTCGAGTTATACATAATTCCAGGCAACAAGTGTAGGAGCAATAGAATGAAAAGTCAACTTTGCAGTTTGTATAAGGACAAATGGATACATAAATGAATGAATAAACTATTTACAGGCTGTGTTTTGGTGTTGTTTCCAGGGTAAATTTGAAAGTATATATCTAAATATAACATAAGATGTTGGAAACAAATTTTTCTCTTCTGATTAGTTTTCAAGAAACATTTTATGAACATGATGAATTTGGAAGCCCTCATGGATTTTTTTTTTCCTATACAATATTGAAGCTCTATGTTTTCCTGCCCCCTCCTTTATTGTAAGCAGAGCAGATTCTAAGTTAATTATTTAAGTTTTTAGATCAAGCCCAAAATAAGCATCTAAAACTTTGTGTTACTCTTCAAAGATTCTGTCCTATTCTAAGGCATACTTTCTCTGAAGCAATGTTATTTTTATCCCACTCATGATTACCTTTAAGAATCAAAAGAAATGAATTTATGGTATGAGATAGTTCTCATATGGCCTCATGTATTAGAAAAAATAAAACTAACAGATGGAACCTATTTCAGAACACCTAAAAAAATCCTTTAGTTTTAAAGTTCTTTTTATTTTCCAAAATGATTTTTAAAAGAGGATTGGGGCGCCTGGGTGGCTCAGTCGGTTAAGCGTCCGACTTCGGCTCAGGTCATGAACTTATGGTTCATGAGTTCGAGCCCCACGTCAGGCTCTGTGCTGACAGCTCAGAGCCTGGAGCCTGCTTCGGATTCTGTGTCTCCTTCTCTCTCTGCCTCTCCCCTGCTCATGCTCTGTCTCTCTCTGTCTCAAAAATAAATAAACATTAAAAATTTAAAAGAGGATAATATATATTTTGAGCACAAACAGTTAAGGAACAGTTTTAAACACAGGTTTTATTTCCAGTTGTCAGTATCATATAACAATTTCTTTTACACCCAGCAGACTATGGCAGCTTTACCTTTTTTCTTAAATATAAATTGGAAGTGTTGAGAAAATGGCTGTAATTTTATGCTTTATTTTGTCTCTAGGTCTTTTATTTTTCAGGTCTAAAGAAAGAAATATGGCATAAATAACAGCCCAAAATACAAAAGTACAATTAGAATTACTACTGACTCATTTCCAAACTCTCTTTAATCATCATCATCCTCATGTCAGACTGACAGACTGAGGAACATTCTGCTTTGAAATCTTTTTCTTTCTTTTTTTTTTTTTGGTGCATCCTGTAGCAATGGGAATCCTTTACTTGGCTCTCTCTACTTGACAGTCTCATAAGGGTAAAGGGCATAACAAAGTGCTAAGAGAGGCCAAGCTGCTTCATGCTTACATTCTGTGCTCTGTGTTGAAACTTGCCCAAGTTTATTGATGCAGTGGGACTAGAAAAATGAGAACAGAGCCAATTTTCTCTATGGCCTTCACCCTTTCTCCCAGACCACAAGATAACCACCATTATCAAAAGGAAACTAGAATTTTCCTCTTCTGTTTTTTGTCAAGCTAAAATAATGGGATTTCTTTTTTCTTCCCAAGGATGTTTTATGAGGTTAAATATCAATCTTAGCAGGATATTGCTTATGTTCAGAACAAGTGGTGTATTTTCTTTTCTTCTATTCCTGACATGTGAATAATATATGTATTAAAATAATCTTATATTTAAAGTTAAAGATTTTATACCAACTTGAAAAGTTAGAAAATTGTGCTTATGAATGAGCAAAGTATAAGATCATATTTTTTTATTGTTTTCAACATATCTACCATAAAATATTTTGTTGATAAAATCAATACAAGATACAATAAATCCTAAATCTAGGGGAGAATAGTTCTTCTCATAACTATAGAATTTGAGGAAAAATATAAAGAAAGAAAATAAGGTTAAAATGTATATAGTAAAATTAATGATCTCATCAAAGATTATACTACTTTCTCTAGTCAAGGAAGGTCTTGCTTTAAAATTTAAAGAATCAAAATGAGGTGTATTCCATTAAGACAAGGGCTGAATAAAGATATATTTTGTTTGGCCATTATAGCCCCCCCCCCCCCCGCCCCCAGTTACATTTGCTGAGTTTCCACGACTTCCTCTTTTCTTACTCTGTGCCATTTCACATACTTCGTTATCTGTGTGACCCTGAAGTCATCTGAGTTTGTCTTAACTTTAAAAAATAGTTAATATGTGTTTTCAAAAACACTGACAAGTGTGTTACATATTATTGGTAGACATGTAAATTTTATAGTGCTTTACAACACAGTATTTACTAAAGCATTAATTCCTTCAAGTCTTCTCTCTGAAGTTACTGTACAGAAACACTCTTATGAGTGCATAAAGGATATTCACTCATACATTGATGAAATTAAAAATCGGAAACCTTCCAAATACCTGTCAATAAGGTATTAGTTTAATAATTATATTAAGTCCATACAATGAAATATTAGAGAGCTCTTTAGTAAAAGAATCAGGCAGTCTTAATATACATTGAAATGAAAAGATTTTGAGTAAACATTAATTAAAAAGTGGCAAAATATTTTCATATTTCTATGAAAAATGATCTCATATTAAAACAATGATGCATTAGTATATTGCTAATATTTACCAAACCAATAATGGTAGCTATCTTTGACAGGGTGGGTGGGATTTTAATAGACTTCTTATATTCTATACCCATAGTTCTGTAATATTTAAATTAGTAAAGCAAGCAAATAAGACACATAATTAAAATCTAAACTTTAGAATCCCAAACAGTGAAATTTTCTATAAAAAATTATCAGATACACAAATTATTTTCCTATATTTAAACCTGTGGCAGATGGGACCCTTGCATGGTTCAATGGGTCAACTCCTGATCTCAGTTTAGATCTTAATTTCAGCATCGTGAGTTCAAGTCCTGTGTTGGGCCCCACTGGGTGTGAAACCTACTTTAACAAAAACAAGGGGCACCTGGGTGGCTCAGTCAATTAAGCAGCCAACTCTTGATTTCAGTTCAGGTCATGATCTCACAGTTCCTGGGTTCAAACCCCACATTGGGGTCCATGCTGGCAGTATGGAGCCTGCTTGGGATTCTCTCTCCGCACCCCCCCTTGCCCCTTCTCCACTTGTGCTCTCTTTCTCTCTCTCAAAATAAATAAACTTAAAAATATATATAAAAATTGGGGCGCCTGGGTGGCTCCATCGGTTAAGCATCCGACTTCAGCTCAGGTCATGATCTTGCAGTTGGTGAGTTCAAGCCCCATATCGGGTTCTATACTGACAACTCAGAGTCTGGAGCCTGCTTTGGATTCTGTGTCTCCCCGTCTCTCGGCCCCTTCCCTGCTCATGCTCTGTCTCTCTGTCTCTCAATAATAAATAAATGTTAAAAAAAAAATTTTTAATATAAATAAACAACCAAAACCAAGCCTGTGGCAGAGCTTGGCTATTGATACAATAAGAATAATGGTATATAATATGGTTCAAATTGTAAACAATCCTTGGGTTATGTTTACCAGATTTTGTTACTTTTTGTCTTCTTATTTAAATGAATAAAATGCATTTTTAGAGATACAGGTAAGTTGTTAAATTTTAACTCATTCTTAGGAAGAAGAAAAACATTAAATATTTAGAGACATATTTTTCGTAGACATAAGAAGAGAAACATGTTTGGAGCTTCATTAAAAGTGTTGTGCTGGGGACCAGGTCAATTCTAAGTGCTTTAGATATCTCTTTGCCTGACTCACACTTTAAAATTCTGTAATAACCTGTTTTGGAAAGGAAGAAAAAGTGTAATCCTCCTACTGTTGAGAAAAATTTGTCATCTCTGACTTAATCATGAACTAGGCAGTAGTTGCAAAATAAACTTTACAAAATTTAGGTGCCCTGTCCTTGTAAACCACTTGGTCTAAAAATGGACAGATGACATACAATATGACCTTCCAGTTATCAAGGTAGAATCAAGAGTGAGGCAAGCTTGCATGCAGGAAAAGGAATTTGTATGCTAGCCTTGGAAAATTTTATGTCTGACCTGATCTCACTGACAGGTTTATTGCCATGATGAGGGAAAATTAAAACCTTGCTGGCCTAGAGAGGAACTTGAAAAGAAAGAGGGGATCAGAGTCTGGAAAATGAGATCATGGCTTGGACTATTGTCGTCATTATCAACAGCAAACATATACTGAGAACCCACCAGATGAAAGGCATTGAATTAAGCGTGGTGAGCCTAATGTTATAAAACCCGTATGAGAAGCTGACAGAATGATATATATTTACACAGTTGATTTAATGGTGTATTTAGTTACTCTAGACATCATCAGAATTGGTAACATTTGAACATTTCTGTCTCGCATGACTCCTCAGAAAAATGCCCACAAGAAGTTTGCACGTAAAATCAGAGATTCATTTCTTCCATAGATCCCTGGTTTTACTTCAAAATGCATTTTTTAGGTTAACACTACACAGAGAAAAGACAATCTGGTTTTGAACTCTAAGGTATATGCACATTTGTATGCCAGTAATAAGCTTCCAAAATTTATTTTCAATAAATCTTAAACAAATATGTCAACACAACCTTTCTGAGAATTTGCCAGTTTAAACACAAAGTGTCATATATTCTAGCTGCTTGTCAAATGGTAGTAGTTTTGCTGTTGTTGTTGTTTTAATATTGTTAGTTCAAGACAGGAAGCCTCAAAGTTTTAAAATGCCAATTCATTTGACCTCAAATAACTCTTATCTATTTATTATTAACCATGTTTAAACAGGTTTCTTCAAAATGCATCTGGGTATTCTCTTTACTCCTTTCCTAAGAGTCAATGACTAAAGTTTCTTCAGTGTTGCCATAAATTAAAGCTGAATATAGTTTTCATGCGATTCTACCCATCAATGAACATGCCAATATCCAATGACCACATGAAAACCATACTTTATGATTGAAAGTATTGGTTCTGTCAGGTGACAAATAGATAACTGTCTTTAAGACTTAACATATTTTTCTAGGCATTTCTTGATCTTGCCTTTATGAAATTACTCTTAAAATTCCTAGAGTATGTAAGGTTAAACATGTGTCAGGGCGCCTGGGAGTCTCTATGGGTAAATTAAGCATCCAGCTCTTGGTTTTTGTTCAGGTCGTGATCTCACGGTTTGTGAGATGAAACCCTGTGTCAGGTTCTGTGTGGCACAAAGCCTGCTTGGGATTCTCTCTCTCTCTCTCTCTCTCTCTCTCTCTCTCTCTCTCTATATATATATATATATATATATATATATACACATATATATGTATATATATAAACTTTAAAAAACCATGTATCAAGCCCTTCTAATCAATATAGTGAGCAGAAATGTGTATATGTGTATAAGATTGTTTGAGCTCTGATTCTGTCATAAAGACACTGATGTAAACACAGGTTCTGGCAGTATCTGCTCATCCTTCCAAAAGTGATCATGAGCCACTATAAAAGTGAATCATGAGCCACTATATGCAATTCTTTCGTGTTTGTTAGTTTTGGACACATTAAGTGTTATATCATAGGAGAACAAGATTTTAAATTACGTTTTTAATTAAATAAATGAGTAAATAATATGCATAAATTAAGATCTGCCATAAGACTATACGTTGTCACACTGGGTACAGCTATTATTTCCATATTGTATCAGATATATGGTAGTCCCTAAGGGAAATTGAAAACAGGATTATATAAAGTGAACAATCAAACAGAAAGCTGCCTTTCCCTTTCCTCTCTGTCTCAATGCACCCTCCAAAAGGACTATCCATTGCGGTTCATACATCTAGTTTTCACATCGCTCTATCGTCTCTGCTGCCCAGGACAGAAGATAAATTGACTTCTTCAAATGTCAGGAAAGAAGGACAGTGGATAACAAACCTGACTGTTAACTGACACATTCAATTCCATGCTGCTTTTTCGTATTTGTGGAAGAGGGACAAAGAAAGGGGGAGAAGTAACCGCTGACTGAGTGCCGGTGGGCTTACAGATTCTGACTTGGTGAATACTGGGCTTTAGGGATTTGTTGCCTATACAACAAGGATATCCAGAGACTGAAAAACAGGAGACCAAAGGCACTTAATGCCAGAAACTTCACCTTGAATTTTCCAAAAGAGAATATCCCTGGATCCCAGTGTATAATGAATCTTATTTAACTGCTCTATTACATCAATGTTGTGTTATGAGTAGCTGAAAGAAATAGTTTTTATCGTCACCAATTAATATTTTCTGTCTGTATTATAAATATAAGTGGGGAAAATAGTGCTAACTTTAGACTCATTTGTTATGAATTATTAGCATTTATACAGAATGTAACACCTCCTCTCAATGAGCTTGTAATATATATATATATATATATATATATTTTTTTTTTTTTTTTTTTACATTGCATTCGTGGTACCTCAAAAGAACATCATTATCCTACACACTCAAAACTTCCTTCTCTGTGCATTCTTAGTACTTCCTTCTTCCTCTTGCTTTTCCTTTTCTCTACCCTCCCTTTTCCATTTTCTTCTTTTCTTATTGATCTTAGAGTTTCCTTCCCTCACCTTAATTGTTATGACCTAGAACTGCTGTTTGTCTTCCATTTTTCTTTTTGATTTGTTCAATTCAGAAAACACTCATTATCTACCATGCGTGCAGGTGTTGAGAATTGTATGTGAAGAAGAAATAACTTCTGCTTTGGGGAACTAGGGAGCTTTTTTCCCTTTGGCTCCTAAGGAGGGGTAAGAAAAGCAAAACTAGAATGTTTGAGGATCGAGGAGGAGGACAGAGTCAACCTCTGTCTTTAGCATTATTAGCAAGGACCAAGTGCTCCAGCAGTGACCCCTGTAGTTCAATGGTGGCTACAATTCCTTAAAGGGGGAAAATCTTCAATCTGATACGATAGCAATGTCTGTAAATACAAATACCCCTGAGAGAAATCTACTTAATTAAGCTCTTCTTATTTGGGATTCCCAGGGTGCATTGTGCAATTTCTTTTATTATTATCATTATATACCATTCTGCCTCTAATTGTGCTATTTCCCCCAAACCAGTAGGAGAAAAGTGGGGCAGGCCATTTTGAGACTCTGGGATTCTAATTTCCAGTGATACCTCCATCCCTGTCTCTAGTATTCTTGCTTCATTGAAGATCATATTAACTGCCTCCACTTTCCCACATTCTTCACAGAGTAATTATCTTTGTGCTCTCAACCACTTACCTACTACCTGCACATCCATTCTCTCTGTTCCTCTAGAACTTTGAGGAAGGAGGGGCATGTCCAGACTTGCATGATTTCCATGTAGCTTTAAAGAACCATTTTCTGGAATTGCTTTTGAAATGGATCGTTGCCATTTTCAATGGCATTCTTCCTTAGTATCTTGCCTTGACATTTCCTCCACGTTTTTCCCAATAGTCTCCAGGAACAGAAACAGATATTCCATTCTTTTGCTTCAGTTGAGGTGTCCCCTTCCCCTTAATTAAAGAATAATGAAATGGCTTCCCTTTGCATGGAGTCTTGACATATTTTCTGGAATGTGACAATATACTTGTGAGTACTATTTTAGGGACATACTTCTCATTTATGAAGGATCTAGCATCTGTCACATTGCTAGGTACCTGCCTTAGCAAATTCTCAAATAGCAAAAACCGCTATGTACAACACTTATAGCACTTCTTACTTTAAAATCACCCCAAATATATTTGGGGTTTTCCCCACATTCGTTAAAGAACTTTTCTTAATGAGGGACTATAGCAAACATGAGCTATCATGCGGTAGCAGGTTGAGAAAGTGAAATGTTAAACCCTGACAGGCTTAAGTTTTTTTTTAGTCTTGTCCTTTTTCTTTAAAATTCATGCAACACTTTGCATTCAATTCCATGGCATATTTACATTCATTTTAATACATTACTTAAAGCATTTTCTCCAAAGTGTTTTCAGTAAAACCAATAGATCAGTATACACTGGTTTTACTCTGAGGTTTCATGTCAAGTCCAACTTGTCTCCCCTGATAGAGAAGCAGGAAAAGACAAGAAATTGCTTTTTCCTTCACCCTCCTCAACTAAGATAGAATTTCCAAGGGGCACCTGGGTGGCTCAGTCAGTTAAGCATCCAACTCTTGGTTTCGGCTCAGATCATGATCTCACAGTTCATGAGTTTGAGCCCCACATCTGTGCTGTCAGTACAGAGCCTGCTTGGAATTCTCTGTCTCCCTCTCTCTCTGCCCCTCTCCTGCCTGCTCTTTTTCTGAAAATAAATAAACTTAAAAAAACAAAAATGAATTTCCATAGCTAACCTACTTGATTTTCTTCCTAGAAATGTACATACCCACTTTTCCCCTCACTCCTAAGTAAGCTGACATTTTACCTGACATTATATAAAAGCTTCCCCTATTTGTCCATTATTTAATTATTTTTCCTGATGCTTGTGTATTTTAAGCATTTTTACATAGCTCCTTCTAGATGTCTTTGATTAGGAACTCCAAGAGGACAGGGGCGCCTGGGTGGGTCAGTCGGTTAAGTGTCTGACTTTGGCTCAGGTCATGATCTCATAGGTTGTGGGTTTGAGCCCCACGTCAGGCTCTGTACTGACAGCTCGGAGCCTGGAGCCTACTTCAGATTCTGTGTGTGTGTCTTTCTCTCTCTCTGTCCCTCCCCCGCTCATGCTCTGTCTCTTTCTTTCTCTCTCTCTCTCTCTCTCTCTCTGTCAAAAATAAACATTAAAAAAAAAAAAAAAACAAGAGGACAAATACTTTGCTCTATTCTATAAATTACAGTGACTTACAGACCGAATGTATAACAAGATGTTTAATAAATGCATTTTGATGATGATTTTTGAATTTATATTCCACAGCTTTCTTTATATAACCTTCTTGTTTGAAATAATGTGGATTTATTTATATTGCACTCCCAGTGGTTCCCTGTTAGAGACGTGGTTAACAATAAGAAAGAAGTAGGCAATAACAGTAATTGTTGATACCAAAATGGCATTGGGTTTCCTGGGTGGCTCAGTCAGTTAAACTTCGGACTTTGGAGTAGGTCATGATTTCATGGTTTGTGAGTTCAAGCCCTGCATCAGGCTCTGCACTGACAGTGTGGAGCTTACCTGGGATTCTCTTTCTCTCTCCCTATCTCCTCTCTCAGAATAAATAAATCAACTTTTTTAAATGGCACAAATTTAAAAAAATAATGTAATGTGTAAGAGATTTTATTTTTATTTGAGATTAATTCTTGGTTGAGAATGTCTGTTAGTGACTATGTTGGTACAAATTGTAAAAAACAAAAACAAAAACAAAAACAAAACTTTGACCTAAAACCAAAGGTTCTAGAAATCAGAATATATTTGCAGGTGAAGCCTCATCCTTGAACTTGAGATCTCCAGAGTTGCTGGTAATATGCCAATAAACCCGAAGGATGAAATGCCAGAAGTAATTGACCTGTAGTCCATCCCCAATAAAACAACATGAAATTACAATCCTCTCTAGCCCAAACCTCTAACCTATTACTGTTCCTAGAGAGAAGAGTGCATTGTTTCACTGAGGCAAGGTGTTGGCAGGCAACCAGTGCTCCCTCTCCTTTTGCTCTAAAATGCATTGAATAGGCTGTTGAACTTGTTTATATTATTTGCTTCAGTGGCTTCCTTTGGCAAATTACTCCCTGTCTTTATTGTTAAATTTGGTGTACTGGTAGTGTTTTAATTTTAGTTTGTAGACTAGTGTTTAATGTTTCCACTAGTGTAAACAATATTGGATAAGCTGATATTCTCTCTGAGACAGAAGCTTATAAAGTTTATCTCATCCATTTGGAAGTTTTCTACTCAACACCTAGAAAGTATTTTTTGCACTTAAAATTATCTCAATTTTATGGGATCCATAGTTAATACCTATAACCTTGTCCTTTGCTCTACCTCTAGGCAAGGCAGCCTCTTCCTTACCTCCTTTGAATGCTTAATAGTGAAGTCAGTTTCTCCGTACCATTCTTTGCTCACTAGCTCTGGAGACATGCAGACTTTCCCCGTGTATTGCACAAGCCACCTCGTTGATCTTTCTAGTTTTATTGCACTAGTTCTTTGTTTTCCACAGGAATCCCTGCTGGCTTGTCCCTACAGGATTCTTGCTGTATTCTGAATTACCTAATTAGTCTAAATCTCTAAACCTGAACTCTGGATTCTAGTAAATCAGAGGGACAACTTAGCTGCCTGGTCCTTCCTGGAAGAGACAATCCATTTTCCATGCTTGGTAGTTTGGTAGTCCTTCTGTATTTATCTTTAACATAGTTTCTAGATATCTGTGTAATTTATGCATCTAGAAATAGTATCACAGGAACATTTTGCATATATGTTAAGCCAAGTATTTTTATATGGCGGGGTTTTCCCTGAAAAGTGTGCCTTTCCAAAGAAAATGTCAAAGAATAACCTCTTATATTGCCCTGACTGCTTGAATTTGGAGTATTGTATAGTCCATCGAACAATCAACCTCTTCTGCTTGAATATCCATCTGAAGGGTAAGTTACTGCTCAGAGTTCAAATACTAGTTCAATCCCTATCTAGAGCTTCTGGCCTCTCTCTACCTCATTGTCTGGTAGATAATCACATGCTTTCTACCCCATGGATTTTTTGGACAGTGAGAAAGGACTGTCAGGTTCTTTTACTTATTGTGTAATGCACATTTTGGAGATTATAGGAGTTTATAAAGGAGGAGTCCTTTGGCCTTATTCTCTACCCGACGACTTTTCACATAACTTCTAGGATTTGGGCTCTCAGTGACTCATGAACATTATGCAGATTGTCTTAATGCCTCTCTTGTTTGTCTTTAGGTACTTCAAGATGACCTTAATATTGGAGGTCTGCCTACCACATACTGGGTGGTACCTCCCACTGAACATTTCTGCCCATTTTATGGCACAGATTCCTCTCCTCACAGATCTAGAGCACCATGGACATCTAGCCCAGCTGACACACACCATGAGGCACAAAGATGAATTAGGTCATCTATGCCTACAGAGACCATGGATATTGATACAATGGCTGCTGAGCTCACATGTGGCCATGACAGATCTCATGCCCCTCAGCAGCTCTCTCTACTCTTAGTACATGTGTCATAAACAATGTAAGCAGTTGTTTCCATCCCTCCATGGTGCACTCAGTGAAGGTACAAGTCCCCCCAATCCGCAGGTCTAGGGTAAATGCTCACATTCGCCACACTAGTGGAGTAGACAGTCAATTATTCCCCTGTACAGATTTTTTTTTCAAGATGTCTATACAGTATCATAAAATCAAGGTCACATAGGTAGAGGGCAAAACTGTCTTCTTACCAATGAGGAACCTGAGACTTTGTGTGGTCAAGTGATTTGTCCAAAGTCTTGGCCAAATCTAGAACTTGAAAATCTGTTTACTACAGTCCTTGCAGACAGTTTTGAAATACAGCTATCACAGCCTTGGGGCCATGATTAAAGTTGTCAAAGACTATTTTTCACATTGCCCATTCTTTTCCATAACTTTTGATACTTCACCCTAACAATCCTAATATTCTACTCCTTCCTTTGGAAAATTAGTTTGCCTATTGCAGACTATCACTGATGGGATTGTTCTATATAAGTTAATGACATGAAGAAACTACAAGTTTTGAAAACCAGGCCTTTGAGAATTAGATGAACTTTCTTAAAAAAAAGGAGGGGGAGGGGTGCCTGGGTGGCTCAGTCAGTCAAGCACTGGTTTCGTCTCTGGTCATGATCTCACAGCTCATGAGTTCCAGCCCTGCGTCAGGCTCTGTGTGGACAGCTCAAAGCCTGGAGCCTGCTTCAGACTCTGTGTCTCCCTCTCTGTTCCTCTCCCACTTGTGCTCTCTCTCTTTCTCCAAAATAAATCAACATTAAAAAAAAAGAAGACCATACCCACAAATTTTTGTTTGTATATATGTTGTGAATATATATAGTGAAATATAATAGATGTGTGTATATATGTATATAAACATCTAATACTTAAATGAAAAGACTCAAACAATTCATAATATAACATTAGCTGCTTTTTTCAGTTGTCAGTACATTATGAACCTCTTTTCATAATTTTAATGGCTGATAAAATCACACTGTATAGGTATATCATATTATACTATACTACACTAATACATATTATACTATGTTCTAAACAGTGAGGTTGTTTATATTTTCCTACTATTCATAATGATCCTTAGAGTTAAATCTTTAAATACATACATGATTGTTCTCTCTGCATAAATTCCTAGAAATGAATTTTAAGACATTGAATAAAAAATGCCAAATCAATGGACAAAATTTATCTTGCATATTCTAATTGCAAATGATTGTGGTATTCCCTGTTAGTAATAGATTTTTATGTTGAAATAGTCATTATTTAGAAATAGTCATACTTTTTAAGATAGTGACAAGTTTTTATGGAATATTCAGGAGTAAATCTGAATGACAGTTTTGTTTGTTTTTTAAAAAATTTCTTTTTAATGTTTATTTATATTTGAGAGAGAGAGAGAGAGAGAGAATGGGGGAGGGGCAGAGAGAGACAAAGACAGACTCCGAAGTAGGCTTCGGGCTCTGAGTTCTTAGCACAGAGTGTGACACGGGCTTGAACTCACAAGCTGTGAGATCATGATCTGAGTGGAAGCAGATGCTTAACTGATTGAGTTACCCAGGGGCCCCTAATTTTTTTTAAGTTTTATTTATTTATCTTGAGAGAGACAGAGACAGCGCAAGAGGGGAAGGGGCAGAGAGAGAGACAGACAGGGCGAGAGAGAATCCTAAGCAGGCTCCACGCTGCCAGCACAGAGCCCAACATGGGACTCGAATTTACAAAACTGTGAGATCATGATCTGAGCCGAAACCAAGAGTTGGCTGCTTCACCGACTGAGCCACCCAGGCTCTCCTGAATGATAGTTTTCTAAACTTGTCAGGAATCTGTGCTTCAGTCCACAGCAGTGGACTCTCAAACTCCTCTGACACAGATCGAACAACCAGTTGGGTCTTATTAGCCATTGAAATATGTTGTGTGGCTGTGTCCTCTCCTGGGTAAGCTGAGGGTGACATTTATCTGGCTTTCGGGAAGAGCTGAAACATCAGTTGGCTCACATTTAATTTGAGGCTCTGGGATTTTCTTCTCCCTGCACTAGACCCGGTTGTCTCCTCCATCTTCCCTGACTGTGCCAGACATCAACCTGGACTGCAGGGCAGACCTGTCCTTGTCTCCGAGGTCTTCCTAGGTTCTTATATTGTTACTCTTTTCATTAATGAAAGTTTTATCTAATTGGCCAGCTTTTTTTAATTCGTAGAAGAAAATGCTTGTTGCAAAAGGCTTATAACTTAAACTACACTTAGAACTTAAACTTACAACTTAAACTACACTACTAAAGACAGAGGTAAAAATTAGTTGAAATTATTTACCTAAGATCTTGTAAACATTGATGTTATATTTTAATCAGAATTTGAAACTGGATGTGCAATTATTATTTTTTTCAAGTAGACTCTATGCCCAACATGGGGCTTGAACTCATGACTTTGAGATAAGAATCACATACTCTACCAACCAAGCCAGCCAGGCACCCCTGGAAATGTAATTATTACCAGATTTTCAGTATCATGTAGTTATAGCTATAAAAGGTCAAATATATTATTTTCTATTAATTAAAAAAAAAAAAGGTTGATTTACCTGGAGAAGGGACACACTTCTTAACCATCAAATTCAATTATTTTCATTTTATTCAGGATTCTGTTGATGTTCTAAGAAAGTTAAAAGTTGATTTAAATAGTAGGAATATAGGGGTGCCTGGGTGACTCAGTCTGTTGGGTGTCTGACCCTTGATTTGAGCTCAGGTCATGATCTCATGGTTCGTGAGTTCAAGCCCTGCATTGGGCTCTGTGCTGGTAGCATGGAGTCTGCTTGGAATTCTCGCTCTACCCCACCCCTCTCTCTGCCTCTCCCTGACACACACGTGCACACTCTCTCTCTCAAAATAAATAATTTTTTTAAGTAGCAGGGTTTGGATTATTTAAAAAATTTTTAATGTTTATTTATTTTTGAGAGACAGAGAGACAGAGCATGAGTGGGGGGAGGGGCAGAGACAGAGAGGGAGACACAGAATCTGAAGCAGGCTCCAGGCTGTGAGCTGTCAGCACAGAGCCCATTGTGGGGCTCAAGCCCACATACTGTGAGATCGAGCTGAAGTCAGATGCTTAACTGACTGAGCCACCCAGGTGTCCCATTAGCTTATTTTTAACTTGCAATAAAATCAGTGGTTTTAAATCATTCATTCAATATATATTGATGGAGCTTCTACTATGTGCAAGGTACTATTTTAGGACCTTGAACACAAAAGAGAGCAAAATACTTGCCTTCCAGGAGTTTTTTCTAGTGAAAGAAGAAAGAAAATTAGCAACTAATACAATACTATGGTATATGTATACATATACATATCATGTATATATATTACATAAAATAATATATTCTATTTGTATAAAATATAGAATATCATATAGTATGTTAGAAAGTGATATGAAAAAAATAGAACTGGGGAAATGGAATCTGAAATACAGATTAAATAAAGTAGACAGTTCAGATTTTACTGAGAGGCAAAAAAATGGAAAGAAGTGGAGGGGGTAACCAAGGGTTACCTGGGCATTGGTGTTCCAGGCAGAGAGGACAGCCGTCTGGACAGAATTTATAGGTTTGGGAATCTTCAGAATATAGAGGATATGTAAAATCATGAAGAAGCATGAGATCACAAAGCAGTAAATATAAATTTTTTAAAAAGAGCCAAGTTTTGAGACCTGATCCTCTCCAGTTTAATTAAGATAGGAAGAGAAAAGCACTACCACCAAAGGAAACTGAGAAAGACTAACCAGTAAAGCAAGAGAAAACCCAAAAGATGTGGCTCCATGGGTCACAAGTGAAGGATGGGCATCAATGAGAAGGAAGTGATTGGTTTTGTTAATTGCTTCTGATGGGTCAAGTAAAAGGCAGATTGAGAATTGGCCATTGCCTGTAACAATCATGGAGACTAGTGACGGCCTTGATAAGGGCAATTTTAGTGTGCTGGTGGAATTCAAGCCCAATTTGAAAGAGTTTAAGAGAGAATGGGTAGAGAAGACTTAGTGTGTGCATTGATAATTATTTCAAGGAGTTTTGTCACAAAAAGGAGCAAAGGAAGCTAGGGTGCCTGGGTGACTCAGTCTCTTAAACATCTGACTTTGGCTCAGGTCATGATCTCACAGTCCATGAGTTCAAGCCCTGAGTCGGGCTCTGTGCTGACAGCTGGGAGCCTGGAGCCTGCTTCTGATTCTGTCTCTCCCTCTCTCTCTGCCCCTCCCCTGCTCATGCTCTGTCTCTCTCTGTGTCTCAAAAATAAATAAATGTTTAAAAAAAATTTTTTTAAGGGTCAAAGGAAAGGACAGTAACTGGAAGGGAAATGGTGTCAGGAGAAAGTTGTTATTATTTTTTTTATTGAAAGAAATAACAGCATATTTATATGAAAATGATCCAATTGAGAGTGAGAAATTAATGACATGGGAGAAGGAAATAATTACTGCCTCAGTGTCCTTGAACAAGCAAGATGGGATGAGACCTAGTGCATAAAGAAAAGGAAGATACTGAAGAGATTTTAATATACGTTGACACTGCATAATGTCAGGGTGTTCTTCTAAATAGTCCAAGGAGTCCAAGATTCAGAGTGAAGGTTGGGAGTGCATAGATAGGTATCTGGGGTTGTTGTCACTTTTTTTCTAGGTTTTTAATTTTTTAATTAATTCTTAAACATTAATTCTTAAACATTTAATTCTTAAACATTCTTAAACAATGGCCATGAAGATAGTGGTCAAATCTGTTTTATCTATGTGTCTGGTGCCCAGCATGGGTCCTGGCACATTAAATAGGCACTTAATAAATATTTTCCAGTTGATTAGATGAAGGAGATATTTTATTTTTTTCCTCTTTTACCTGTATTTCTTAAAATCAACCTAATTAACATTTATTACTTTTTAAATTAAAGAATGAATATTATTAATCTTAAAAAGATAAATGGACCCAGGAATCAATCATTGATGATTTAAAGTGAAATGCATTATTTGATAGTCTACCTTGGGTGATTTGCTAAATACTGTGTAATTCTGAACCAAATTTAAATGATATACATTGGATGCCAATAATGTGGTAAGGATTTACATTTATGTAGTAAAACATATAATCAGCCCCACTTTACAGATGAGGAAACTGAGGCTCACAGATGTTAAGTAACCTGCCTAAAATCACAATGTGAAGTGGAAGACCAGAACTTATCCTTTATCTGCCCGACTCCCTGCTCCTTTCACTCAATCCGCTACTTCACAGATCTGTCCATTGTAATGCAGGTACTCTGCATAAAAATATTACCCAAATGCCCAATGCAATGTTTTCTTCAAATCAGATTTATTCTAAACAGTTTTTTCACCATAAAAATTCAGAACTGTTTTCTAGCAGTTTTATCTTGGCTTAAAGAATATCTTAAACTATTAGCCTTTAAAGATCTGTAAAAGCACATTTGAATGAGTTCAAAGAATCGTCCTCAAATAACATAATGTGTAGCTAGATTGTGGTTTATGACATGTACCTATCTTTATTACCCAAGGGGAGGTGGGGGAAGAGAAGAAGTTTACAGTATTGCAACCCATCCATAATTTGGAGCCCTGGAAAACTACAAAGCAGAAAGTGAATTACTTGTGCTTTTTTCCAAGGTGGAATTCCAACGGACTGAGAAAAAAGAACAGAATTTAAGTCAGTTTTAGCTGTGTTCTGCTTGTTTTTTAATTTGAGGTACATTCATAAGCACTGTAAACGTATTTTCAAATAATATTAAATATATATGAAGCAACAGGTGAACGCTTCCTTGTATCTCCTTCTGATTTACTCCCCTTGTAATTGGTAAGCACAGTCAGTGCTGTCCATGTGTCCTCTTAAACCTGTCTGTGTACAGTAAAAAATGCTACCTTGATGTTCTTTTCTTTGGAACATACTGGTGAACCACATTCATATTAATACCTGCAGAGTCTGTCATATTGTGAATGTGTCGTTACTCATTTAACGACTTCTGTATGGAAAGACATTTGAGACTCTTTTCACAATTTCACAAATACAAATGCAAATAGTGCTACAACAAGCACCTATGTATTTCCAAAGAATATGTTCCTAGATGTAAAATTGCTAATCTAAAAGTTTGGGCAGGGGCATATGGGTGGCTCAGTCAGTTAAGTGTCTGTCTGACTCTTGATTCCAGTTCAGGTCATGATCTCAGTTCTTAAGATCGAGCACAAAGCCTGCTTGAGATTCTCTCTCTTCCCTCTTTCTCTGCTCCTCCCCCACAGGCATCCTCTCTCTCAAAATAAATAAAATAAAATTTAAAAACGGTTTTAGCATTAGAAATTTTGGACAGATATTGCCAAATTACCGAACAAAAGAACTGTCTCCTTAACCATATAGGCAAAATCCTGCTATCATAGCCCTTTGGCAACACTGGATATTATTGGACTTAAAATCTGGCAATCTGGGGTGTGTGTGTGTGTGTGTGTGTGTGTGTGTGTGTGTGTGTGTTTTACTGGTGTCTGAGTTTTAATTTGCATTTTCCTGGTTAGTAGAGAGGTTGAGCTTCCTTTCATATATGTATGAAAGGTATTTCTTTTTTCTATTAAGTACCTCCATAGAATTAAAAATATGCCCAGCTTCTCAATGATTTCTCCTTTTAGTTTTTATTGAAATATTCCAGAGGGTACCCAAATTCCACCCAGAAAATAACAGTATGTATGTCAAGGTCATTATTTTCAAAATGGAAATCATTTATTTTTGTAGAATTTTTATTGACTATAAAAGTAAATTACGATAATGATAAGAAAAAAAGATCTAGGTGTGCAGAAAACTATTAAGAATACTATTATGAAAAATGTTAAAACCACTTAAAACAAAAACAGGGGTAACCACCACTAACATTTGGGTTAACATACATATATATACTTAACATGGTTTTGTAATATACCATTTTACAAAAGTGACAAAAGATTACACGTATTGTTTTGAAATCTGAAGTTATTCTTTTAAATTTTAATTTATTTTGTTTTGTTGTGAAAATAACATACGCTCATGGTAAAACATGCAAATATGTAGAGAAGTGTGATGTGGAACTCAGAAATTCCTCCTCTGCCCTGCCCTTGATAATTTTTTTGGTTTGCTAAATTACTTCCCTTAAGGCTGCCTTATTTTGGCATTCAGACTGCTATAGGAAGCCTACATAAGCAAAAATGAGGTAGAAATTCCCTCAAAATATTCACTGGCAATAACTAATCCAGAATTTTGCTTTTCCTGAAGTTTCATGGATAATCTACAGCCTTGGGGTTTGCAGACATGATTGGAGTCCCATTTCTGCCATTTACAGCATTAAAAACTGCTTCATTCCTCCTCGGTTGTAAAATGAGATTAGTAACACATACCTCTCCAAGATACTCTGCAAATTAGATAACAATACTGCCCGACACAAGGGAAAGTGCCCAATAAATTTGATTTGACTCTGAATTTTCCAAACTACTCTGTATAACTGTGTTTATCTTATAACTAGATTTATACAGGAAAAAAATGTTATTTTCACTTCATTCATTCATAACCCCAAATCTGTCTTATCACAAAGATGGCAAAGAAGATTTCTTTTTAAGTATTGTGTCATAAAATGTAAGACCTTCACCAGGTCATAACATTTATTATTTTCAAGCAAAGGGAGTCTAAACTGTTTTGAAATCATTATGTCCTGAAAATTAAGAGATGCATAAATATGAGTAAGTACATAAAACTTATAAGTAGCCTCTGGTTTTGTTGTTGTTGTTGTTGTTGTTGTTGTTGTGTTTATTGACATTAGAGTGATGTATTTAATCATGATAATCTTAATATTTCTATGAAGAATCTATTCTGGACAGGGCAATCTTTAAATAAAAGGTTTGGCCAGAATGATGTCAACAATTAATACGATCCATATTTGTGACATTTTTCAAATCTACTCCTTTAGGAATTTCAGTTCCAGTCTAAATAAAAAAGGAATTCGCTTTTAAAAATATTTTCCCTCTGCTTACTTTCCTATCCTTTTAACTTTTAAAAAATTGTTTTACTGAGGTAATGTCTATGATTTTGTTTTTTTTTACTAAAGACTTTTATGGCTTACTTAAGGGAAACTACCTTTTGCATTCTTGATTTTTTGACTCTGGCTACTTAAACTACTCTTAGCTATATTGAGATTGCCTGAAAAGCCTTGAAAGAATAACTTGGAGCTGGTGTTTCCTATTGTGAAAATATTTCATTTATAATCTGTGCCCATAGAGGCTGAATTGTTGTGAAGTCTACATCTTAGAACCCTATTAAATCTGGCTAGGACCAGAAATGATTGTCATTTTTTTTCAGTGTGAAAATATGATAGGATTTCCAAGACTCAAAACTAAAATCTATTCATTTAATTGGGAGAGTTGAAAGTCAAGATAGTAAATGAAATTTAAACTTACAAGACCAATTTGAAAGTTTAAGTCTCCTGGGGCGCCTGGGTGGCTCAGTCGGTTGAGCGGCCGACTTCGGCTCAGGTCATGATCTCATGGTCCGTGAGTTCGAGCCCCACATCGGGCTCTGTGCTGACAGCTCAGAGCCTGGAGCCTGTTTCAAATTCTGTGTCTCCCTCTCTCTGACCCTCCCCCATTCATGCTCTGTCTCTCTCTGTCTCAAAAATAAATAAACGTTAAAAAAATTTTTTTAAAAAGAAAGTTTAAGTCTCTAGGGGCACCTGGGTCAGTCGGTTGAGCATCATGACGACTTTGGCTCAGGTCATGATCTCACAGTTCATGAATTCAAACCCTGTATCAGGCTCTGTGCTGACAGCTCAGAGCTTGCAGCCTGCTTTGGATTCTGTGTCTCCCTCTCTTTCTGCCCCTCCCCTGCTTATGCTAGCTCTCTCTCTCTCTCCCAAAAATAAATAAATGAACACTAAACAAAGAAAAAGAAAAAAATTACATCTCTAGTCCACTAATCCAAGTTAATAGCAATTGTTTGCTTATGAAACTAGGTGAATAGAGAACTTGACCTCTCTAACATAGATAGTGCTAGGGGTTAGTCAATTCTTTGATTTCCTTAAGAAATACACCCTACTTACTTACTCAACCTTAATTAAAGCTTAAATGTGGTAGTTCTCAGTTACACATAACATTATTATTCTGAATGAGCTGTTACATTTTTCTTCTATGTTATTCCATTTAAATCTTCACAAAATTGCTGAAAGACACATCTCTTCACTAGCACTCAAATTGGGAAGAATCAAAGGGGTGGGGAGTGTGACACAATCTAGCATGACAACGAGATAGAGGCTACACATTAAAACCCCCTACAAGGCCACACAGGCTCTAGAGTACAATGAAGATTCATCATTATGGCCGCCTGAAGGAGGCCAGTTTTTCTGTAGTCCATATGGTACAGATGATGTGTCTTTTCACATTTGTATTGATGTCTTGAGATAATCATCAAAATGACCTTGGAAATGTGCGGAGTAAAAAAATGATCCGCCCAGCCCATGTTTTTCCTGTAGTCTGTGGCTCCTCACTGAAGAATCCTAACATTTTAGAATGGGAAACATATCAAGTCTTTAGCAATTAAACTGTTATTACATGTAGAACCGTGAGCATTCTTAAGATCTGGCTCAATAACCTTAGCCTTGGCAAGGAATTCAACATGTAGTAAAATGATAAACATTCTTCCCAGACTATGCTGATCATTGTTCATGATTTGAGGGCAAAAACAAAGACATTAATAAAAAACCCACCAATCATTCAAATGTCACTGGAAACGCATGAACAAAAACAGAAAAGAGAAAGAAAGAAATGCATGCCAACTGAAAGAAGGCAAAATGTTACTTTGATATTGTAGAATGTTATTGTAAATAAGAGCCTATCTTGAAGAGCAATTTAATATATCAGTGAGCTTGTGGATGAATTATGATGTGGTCCTGTGGGACAAAGAAAATCAAGGGGAACAGAGTGGACAATTTATTTTGAATTGAGTGGGATGGTATTAACAGCTCAATTAAGTGCCAACAGTTTAGAATTAGCTAAGAGCCATTGTCTTCCTGGGACAGATAAATTCTAGCCATTCTAACTTGCTTTATGTTTCACATAAATGTGAACTAAAATGTGCTTACATTGTTCCTGTTGACAACAGAACAAACCAAAAATGGCTTCATTTGCTGAGTACAAATGAAGATTCATCCATCCTCATTTTCTAGATCACTGTCAAGGCACACATTCTTTTAAGTTTCTCTATATACATTAATGTAGATACATTTTCACTGGAGAAATCTGGTCCAACCCATTCTGAATCGTCCCCATTCCTACCTGTCCTACTCTCTCCCTGTCCCCAGCACTCGTTCACTGACTGTCTTAGGATGCCACCATCACTCTATAGGTAAAAAAGGTTTTCTCGTCAGTTGTTCTGCACTAGATTCGGAGCTCTGCCAGGAACAGCTGTTTGATAAAATGGGCAGTGGTCAGCTTTTCCTCAAACACAGGTTCTCTGCATTTTTGCGGTTATCACATAATCTTGCTATTTCCACCTCATCTCCTGAAAACAACCTATTTTCCTTTACCTCTCAAGTCACTCTTCCAGGTCCACTTTCCCTTACCATTTTCCGTCATTTGTTTTCAGAGCTAGAGAGCTTTTACAGGACCTTCC
Source organism: Panthera pardus (assembly GCF_024362965.1). Taxonomy (NCBI): domain Eukaryota; kingdom Metazoa; phylum Chordata; class Mammalia; order Carnivora; family Felidae; genus Panthera; species Panthera pardus. The sequence goes on along the minus strand of NW_026526655.1, from coordinate 66,720,611 downwards.
TGGGCTACCATTCTTTGATTCCACATCTGCCTGAGCTTTAAACAGAATCCCAAGGACATTCCCACATGGAGTGTTAAAGCTATTGTTTCACACTTGCTAGATCAAGCTAATACCCCTCATCAGTCCATCTCCACTCAGAGCCTTAGGATAGACATACTGCTATGTGTTGTCCCCACCCAGTACAAACTCTGTAAAAGAATATTGAAACAGACATCTTCAAAGATCCTACCAAGAGAAAATGAAGTATCCTTCACACCTTATTTTCATAGTGCCTTAACATCTTAACGTAGTGCCTTAACGATTTCCCCAAACATCTTTTAGTCTCCTCCAGAATCGTGGAAACTCCTGCTGTTTGTCTGTCTGCCCCTCATCTTTTTCTTTCTCTGTGGTCCCTAAATACTAAATCACAAGAGGAAATGGAGAAATTACACATTAAAAATTCTCCTGTGTATCCAGCAATGGCAGAAGTCAGTTTCAAAAGCCCCTGCAGATCTTGATAATAACTATTTCTTTCTAATTCTAGCTGTTCATTGCTAAAATAGAAAGCTGGGAGCAGAACAAAATGGTATTTCCAGAGGAATCTAACTTGTAGCACTTCATAACAAAGTAAAAAGTATGCTTACTAAACTGCTGATTTATAAACTATGGCTATGTCATAAAGTACTGGGCTACCACTCTGGATCTGTTAGGAAAACAGGAATATTAAGAGAATTCCAAAAAGAACAACTCAGAACTCCCTGCAAGTTTAGGCTACAATGCCAACCTGTCTTCAAGCGAGCCAGATACACAGAGGGAAATCTTCAAGAGCACAGTAAGAGTCACTAAAAAATATGGAAATTCAATAAATACAAAAAAAATGTGAAAAAGCAACCGTGTTTATTTCTAATGAAGAGTCTAGCCTGTTAATTCTCATGGCATGATGACAAAGCAATAAGAGAGCCCACATCCTTGGTTTATGAAGACTTTATGAAAAATACTGTCCTCTGAAGTATGGAAAAATCACTTTGCTGGGAAGGCCAGTGTTCTCACATAAAATTTCTGATCATTGGGCTTGCCCACATCTTTCATTTATAAGCATGTTGGGCAGGGTCACTCAAGGAAAATTTAATTAAAAGAGAAAAGGGCTATTAGTTTGTCTGTAAGTGGGTAAATCATAATTACATGGACTTCCTTGTTAATTCAAGTATATTATATACTAAAATTGTCTCATCACAGGAATTTCACTTTGTGGTACTCTCAAGCCCACCCCCTACTCCAGACCCCTGCAGCTGTCTTGATCAGTAATCTGGAGAGAAAACCAAACATCCATTGCAACACAAAGCTCATCCTGTCATTCAGTGTTAGATGAGTCATGTTCTGGTATTGGCAGCGTAATTGTCAGCTATGGACACGGGAGGAGAGTAAAAGTTGGTACTTTTCACTATGGACTGGGTACTCTGTTGGTCACTTTATTTATTTTTTAATGTTTATTTATTTGAGAGAGAGAGAGAAAGAGAGCACACACAAATGGGGAGGGGCAAAGACAGAGGGAGAGAGAGAATCCCAAGCAGGCCCCACACTGTCAGCGCAGAGCCCAACAATGTGGGGCTCGATCACATGAACCGTGAGATTATAACCTGAGCTGAAATCAAGAGTTGAACGCTTACCCAGCTGAGCCACCCAGGTGCCCCCCTGTTAAGTCATGCTATATTCATATCTCCTTTAATCTGCAGCAACCTGAAAGGTACAAACTATCATTATCTTCCTACACAGTCATCCACAGGCCCTGTGTCACTCCTGCCTTCCCTGAGATTGTAACACTTGTCTCTCACATCACACCTTCATAATTCTTGGTTATGTGAATATCCACCTAGATGATCTTTCCAGTAGTAGCTTTATGACTACCTTTTCCAATAGTGTCTTCTTTTACTTTCCTTCTGTGTACAAACCATACAACTTTTTATAACCAATAATCCCATTCCTTCCATGATCTCAGTCTCAAGTAGCCCATTCTTCAACCACTAATTCCTATCTTTAGAGAAGCTCCTTACTTCTAGTGATTTGATTCTTGTAATTTTTCAGCCCTACTAAGACCTACCATGCATTGATCCCACCACCTTTCCACTCATGTCTTCCTTTCCTCCTGAACTACAGTAGATTCCATGGTCCATCATTGTAACTCAACTCATTACCCTCAAGTCCTTTCACCCACCTCTCTTGCTGGCATGACCCCAGTCCAAGTTCAATCTAACACTCTGCCGGTTTCATATTTATTTCCAGCTGAACATGACTAGAGAAAAAAATGAGCATGACTAGAAAAAAAAAGTGCAACTATTATGATTTATTCCTATTTAAATTCATAACTACTAATTTCACCTGAGCCTTGTTTGTAGCCACTAGTCCTCTTATTTTCCAGGTCTATCTAGTCCCTACCTATCCAGATTCTCTCTTCTTCTTCTTCTTTTTTTAAGGTTTATTTATTTTTGACAGAAAGAGAAAGACAGCAGTAGCAGGAGAGGGGCAGAGAGAGGAGAAGAATCCCAAGCAGGCACTCTGCTGTCAACACAGAGCAATGTAGGGCTCCATCGCACGAACTGTGAGATCATGACCTGAGCCAAAATCAAGAGTCGGATGCTTAACCAACTCAGCCACCCTACGGATTCTCTCTTCCTACGACAAAACTTTAATACCTCCCCCATGATCTTAAAGATCAGCTTATGATCTTGTTTTCTGTTTCACAGAAAAAATTGAAGCAGAAGAGAACTTTCATAGGTCCCCCCCTACCATGGTTATCTCTACTTTCTATTTGTCAATTATGGATGACCTATTTATGTTTCTCTTCAAGAACAGAATTCTATTCTTAACTTATCCACTAGATCTCATTCCTTATTGCTTACCCAAAGATATTTCTCCGTAGATACCCCTCTCTGGTTTAATATTTATATTATCAGTATCTTCTTCTATAATATCATCTCTATGAACATATAAATAAAGTGAAAAGTCTCTTTTTTTTCTACATTTCCTTCTACCTACTGCCTCATTTCTATCCACCCACTTAGCAAAACTCTTATTTACACTTTTTGGTCAGGCATTGCCCCTACCACTTTATCAAAACTGCTTGTCAAGGTCACATTGCCCTCCATGTTTCTAAATCTAATTGTAAATTCTAAGTCTTTCATTTATTTTGCTCATGAGTAGCTTTTGAGAGAAGTGATCACTCCCTCCTGCACCTTGCCCTATTTTTTTTTAAATCTTCTTTATTTTGCTGCCAGGAAACCATACTTTCCTGGTTTCCTCTTACCAGCTTTGCTGGCTCTTGTCAGTTTCCTCTGCTGGTTCTTCCTCATTTCCCGATCACTAGACATTGAAGTGTGCGGGACTCAGTCCTCAGAATATGTCTCTTCTCTGTTTATAGTGTTTATAGTCTAGAGGCTTTAAATATTTGTTGAATGGAAAATTTTTATCTTTAGCTTAAAATCCTTCCATGACCTTTATCTCCGATAGATAGATAGATAGATAGACCTACCCATTTGACAACTCCACCTGAATATATATATAATGGACATCTCAAAGTTAATTTGGCTGAACCTGAACTTCTGTTCTGCCCCATCCTTTGGAAAACTATTGCAGGCTTTCCCAGCACAAAGTGCTAACACCCTCCTTGAAACGATACAAGCAAGAATCCTTAGAGTCAAGGTGTCTCCTCTCTTTTCCCTCATTCAACATCCAGCAAATCCTTTTGACTCTACACTAAAATATATTCGGAGTAAACCATCTTCACCTGATCCAAGCCACCACCATCCTTCATCCGGATAACAGCAGTGGTCTCCTAACTTGTCCATCTTTCAACCTTTACTCTGCTGCAGTATATTTTCAACACAGCAACCAGAGTCATCTTTAACCTTAATCAGGTCTTTCACTCCTCTGTTCCAGACCCTCCAGTGACTCTCTATTTCACACACAGTGAAAATCAAAGTCTTAGAATGGGCTACAAATGATAGCACTGTCTCCTGCTGTTCTTATTCCCTGATCACCTTGCTCAAATCTCTGGTCTTATCCCCTCCACCTCCTCCCTCCCTTGCTTACTGTTCTCCAACATTTTGCTTCCATGTTACTCCTGGAGCATGCCAGAGCCTTTGCAGTTACTATTTCTTTCTGGTATTCTCTTCACCCCAACTATTCTCATGACTCACTTCCTCACTTCCTTCAGGTCTTTCCTCAAATATCACTTCTGAGTGAGGCTTTCTCTAATTGTTCCATTTAAAATTTGCCAACCACTTTCTACATTTCACTTTACTCCCCATCCCTTGTACACTTACCGCTATATAATATACTGTATATTTTATTTAGTCATTTTCTTTTTACTACTTATTTTGTTTGTCTCTTCTGTTACCTGCACTAATACAAGTGGGGCTTGAATTCACCAACCATGAGATCATGAGCTGAGCCACAATCAGGAGTCGGATGCTTAACCAACGGAGTCACCCAGGGATTCCATATGTTGTTGGTTTGTTTGTTTTGTTTTATTTTGTGTTGTTTTGAGAGATAGAGGGAGACAGAGAACCCTAAGCAGGCTCTGCTCCCAGCAGGGAGCCCAATGTGGGGCTCAGTCCCACGACCATGAGATCATGACCTGAGCCTAAGTCAAGAGTCAGACACATAACTGACTGAGCCACCCAGAGACCCCCATAGTATATGTTTAATAAGTTTTTTTTTTCAAGAATGAATTCAGTTTCCAGTTTAAAGATGAGGCTTCAAAGTATAAGCTCGAAACCAAAGAGCAAGTACGCTTGCTCCTGGGACTGGAACCTAGGCAGTCTAACTCCCAGGGCTTGCCAAGTGTTCTTCACCTAGGCCTGATTACCAGATACTGGAGGAGAAGCTGGGGTGGTGATGACAAACCATACCTTGTTTACTCAGTAATGGTGATGGTTACAGAAGAGAGAGGTTGTATTTCCAATACAATTTGGTAAATGAAATGGAAACAATGAGGAAAGGTCTTAGACTAGTTTCACAAATTCAGAGGCTGAATCTTAATAGATGAGTGGGCATTATTAGGTAGATGAAGAAAAGAAGAGATATTTCAGGTGATAAGAATAGCACGTACAAAGACACGAGGTATATAGTTGCATTTTTATGTTCAGTTACCTATTCCTAAGGAATAATAATTAACACACCCATACACATGCACACACAGGTTTTGATAGAAGATAAGACTGAGGCAGGAAGCAGAGTCCAGGTAATGGAGTCTTGGTGCCATGCTAAGAATCCTGACAGTGAGTCACTTAGGAGTTCATCAGGGGAGTTCTTTGATTACATTTGGTTTAGATTGCCCCCCTAGTGGCAGTATGAAGGGGGGGACCAGTAACTAAACTAGTGAAATAGTCCTGTTCAGCAAAAAAGTCCTGACGTAGGACAGCAGCAATAGGGATGCTGCTGAAGAGGCAGAAGGATGATACATTTGGAGGGAAAGTCAGTTATTCTTAGTACCTAAATAAGTAGAACTAGGAGTGAGAGCAGGAAAGCACTGAGGATGATTCCAAGTTTCTTGACTTTAGCGGCAGGGGTGGTGTTACTGGGCTAAGACACAGGATGTAAGAGAAAGATGTCTGGTGGTAATGGTACAGGTTCATTGTTGGACACACTGCCTTTAAGACACCTCAGGAAAATCCAAGTGGTGAAATGAGTCTAACTATCCAGCGAGATGTCAAAATCAGAAATGTAGACATGAAGGTCACCTACATAAAAGTAGAAATCGAACCGTGAGAATGGGTCTGACTGTCAAGCCAAGAACAGGGTACAGGAAGCAGTGGGTCAGAAATGCTGGGGAATACTGCGTGGGAAGGATTGCAGGAGAGAGGGCTGGATGGAGGGGAACCTACCATGGCAGTCAAGAATCAAAAGTCAGATTGGTGGGGGGCACCTGGGTGGCTCAGTCAGTTAAGCATCTGACTTTGGCTCAAATCATGATCTCATCGTTCATGAGTTGGAGCCCTGCATCAGGTTTTCTGCTGTCAGTTAAGAATCTGCTTTGGATCCTCTGTCTCCTTCTCTCTGCCCCTCCCCTGATCTCTCTCTCTCTCTCTCTCTCTCACACACACACACACACGTCTCTCTCTGTCTCTCTCTTTCTTTCTCTCTCTCTCTCTCTCTTTCACTCTCTCTCTCTCAAAAATAAAATAAACATAAAAATATTTTTTTAAATTTTTTTTTAACGTTTATTTATTTTTGAGACAGAGACACAGCATGAACGGGGGAGGGGCAGAGAGAGAGGGAAACACAGAATCGGAAACAGGCTCCAGGCTCTGAGCCATCAGCCCAGAACCGGACGCAGGGCTCGAACTCGCGGACTGCGAGATCGTGACCTGAGCCGAAGTCGGACGCTTAACCGACTGAGCCACCCAGGCGTCCTCATAAAAATACTTTTTTAGGGGCACCTGGGTGGCTCAGTCGGTTGGTCGTCTGACTTTGGCTCAGGTCATGATCTCGCAGTCCGTGAGTTTGAGTCCCACGTAGGGCTCTGTGGTGGCAGCTTGGAGCCCGGAGCCTGCTTCAGATTCTGTGTCTCCCTCTCTCTCTCTCCCTCCCCTGCTCATACTCTCTCTCTCTCTCTCTCTCGCTCTCTCTCTCAAAAATAAATAAACATAAAAAAAACACCTCAAGTCAGAGAGGTGGAAGATAACTAGAGGAATTTAATGCAAGTGATGGAAATAGAGTATTTTTTAATGTTTATTTTTATTTTGAGAAGTAGAGAGAGAGAGAGAGACAGAATGTGAGTGGGGGAGGGGCAGAGAGAGAGGGAGACACAGAATCTGAAGCAGGCTCCAGGCTCTGAGCTGTCAGCACAGAGCCCGATGCGGGGTTTGAACTCACAAATGTGAGATCATGACATGAGCGGAAGTCAGAGGCTTAACTGACTGAGCCACCCAGGTGCCCCGGAAATAGAGTATTTTTAAAAGGGGAAAAGATAAGGGGAAAGTTCTTCTGGAAAAGTCAGTTTTAAAGGAATGGTGGGAGCAGATGCCTTATTAACCACTAGATGAGAGATTTTAAATTAGAATAATTTTCAAAAATACTGGGTATAGAGAAGAGAGAAGTGGGGCAATATCAAGACAGCAGGGCAAGAAGAGTTTTGGGTTTTTCTTTGAATGAGATGAGAAGCCTATGATCTGGGCTGATATTTACACCAAGATTACCCACTAGTTTTTTATGGCTGGTCCCAGATCTGGATTGCTGGTTTGTCTATTCTGAGTGGTCAGAATCCAGAGTAGTTAGTCAGTGCCCAGAGTCCCTGCTAAATATTTTTAATATTCTCTTTTTAAATATTTTTAATATTCTCTCAGTTATAGGCTAAAGAGAAGAGAGTAGAAAAAAAGAATGGCGATCTGTTATAGCAGAGGTCAGCAAATTAAGGCTGAGGGCCAAATTTGGCCACTAGCTCTTTATATATGGCCCTCAAACAAAGAAGGGCTTTTTAGTGATTAAAAAAATAAGAAGAAGAAGAACATTTCACAGCACATAACAATTTTATGAAATTCAGATTTTGATGTCCATATATAAAGTTTTATTGGAACACGGACGCATCCATTTGTTTGCATATTGTCTACAGCTGCTTTCCCATCACAACAACAGAGTTGAGTCATTGTGACAGCGACCATATGTCTGGCAAAAGCCTAAAATATTTACTATCTAGTCTATTACAGAGAAGACTTGTTGACTACTGATTTATAGTACAATTTCCGAGAAAAGAGAGGAAGTAGGGATCAAGGCACATAGAGGTATTGGCCTCAAACAGGAGAAAAGATAACTTGATCCTAGGAAAGAGGGAAAGTGTGATAGAATTGTGCAAATATAAACAGGTTTGTAGCTAGAGGAGAAAGAGGAGGGCGCCCCCCACCACATCCACCCACACACTCTAAGTTAAATGTTTTGGCTGCCATCGACCATGACATTCTGGAGGACAAAAACTGTGTCGTGTTCATCCGTCTCCCCCACGGCTTTCAGCACAGAGCCTTCCTTTCAGCCACTCTCACTAAATATTTAATTGAATCCCAGGTGAAACTCTATTATAAGCACATTCCTAGAAACCTCTGCCCTTAGGGCCTTGCATTTAATTCTCTTACTATCTGGGCCCACATTTATTAAAGTTTGATGTTATGTTTAGAGGTGTGAAGAGAATGGAAGCTGCCTTCTTATTTAGTTAATTTCCAGTTCGCTAAATGGAGGCAATATAGTCAGAGAGAGTTAATATTCTTATTAAAATTGTCCTGTTTTCCCCCTTTTTTTCAACCTGAAGAGTTCCATGTATCACTAAGGGGTTTTGAGAATAAAACAATACAAATAGTATTTATTAAGCTACTAATGGTCTTTAAAAAAAAAAAGAACTACAGGAGAGTTGAAAAGTTAAGGGAGAAAAATTATTACAGAGTAGAATATGTGGCAACCCTTATTTTATTTAGCCAGCACGCTGAGTTTTAAGAGTTTGAATTTTAACACCCTTGGCTATACACTACTCATTCACAGTCTCACACCTGCTCATACAAATATTTTGCCAGCCTGAACCTGAAAAGTACTTAAATTTGTAGTTGCTAATGAAGAGTTATCTGAAAGCACAAAAGCAGTCCAGATGACCAGCTTAAGGTTAAGTTTTATTATGACCTAAATATACATGTGCGTGCGTGCACACACACACACACACACACGCACACACTTTCACATGAATATACATATATTCACTCCAATCACCCAAACCACCAGATCTCTCTTGTTCACTTAAAAAATAACAGCATGGGGGCGCCTGGGTGGCTCAGTCGGTTAAGCGTCCGACTTCAGCTCAGGTCACAATCTCGCGGTCCGTGAGTTCGAGCCCTGCCTCGGGCTCTGGGCTGATGGCTCAGAGCCTGGAGCCTGCTTCTGATTCTGTGTCTCCCTCTCTCTCTGCCCCTCCCCTGTTCATGCTCTGTCTCTCTCTGTCTCAAAAATAAATAAAACGTTAAAAATATTAAAAAAAAAATAACAGCATGACAGTGGTAATCATTGCAATATATAAATATATCAAACCAACACTCTTGTATACCTTAAACTTACACGATGTTATATGTCAATTACAACTTAATGGATTAATAACACCACATTAAAAAAATAACAGCATGTATGTGAAAGTCTCTGATTTTACCTATTAATCTATTGTGAATGCAGAAATTAATTTTTCAAGCACTCAGTTATCTAATGTTCTTTAGTCCCTTCAATAAATCTTTGCATCTCCAAAGGGAGTTATACATGTGGTGACCTATAATGCTATTCATCCTGCCATGATCGTCCTTATCATTAATCTTCTAGGAAGGCAGAAACTGCTGAAAGGAATACTCTGAAGTGACTGATGACAGCATTGTAGTGCTCAAAGACAGAAAATGTATCTATGCATGCAACCTAAGAGTAATGAGTGAGCGCATTTTCATACTCCCATACCACAGCCTGTGATCTACAAACTAACTCATCTATAGTATAACACCAACTTACAGGCATGCGATGTGTCAGAAGCTGTTAGGAGAGAGAATGAAGAAAATGTGTAAAGAAAAAGAAAGCAAAACATTTTGCCTGTTAATTTATATGGGAATTGGAATACTGGAGTGTTAGTTTCTTCTTTCTAATTGCATTATTTTTCAAGATATGTGAACTTTTGCTTCTCTGCCACTTTCTTCAATAAATCACTCTGGTACCAGAAAAAAAGCAGTGCTTGGTCTGTGAAGGGGAGAGAAACAGCAATAAAAACACAGTCTGTCAACTGTTAGTTTCTACTGATAGAGGTGTACCATTAAGATCCCTTGTTCTAAATAATATTAAACTCCTCATAGATAAAGACCAGGAAAAACAGGAAATGGTTGTCAGTTGAACATGCTTTTTTCTAAGTATCTTATTTTAGGCTTTTTAACTGAACAACATTTGAATGCATTAGACCCAGATAAATGTTGGAAAGCTGACTTTTAAAAAAAAAAGGAACTAAACATAATTTATTAGTAGACTATTCTTTGGAAAGTGTCCCAGAGTCATCCACGAGTAAGTAAAAGGGATGTAAAATAGAACTGATAGTTGTACTAGTGAGGAAAATCAGGTTCTATTGCTACCATTTAGCTTTGACACAATAGAATTTAAGGGGATATAACTAAATTAAGATTTATGTAAGAGCTAATAGGAATAATATTAAATTTGTGTTTTTAAGTCATCTTTCTACTGTCCTATTTGTCCTGTGTTATGGGACTACTCTGTATGTAAAGAATGAACAGACTAGGGGCGCCTGGGTGGCTCGGTCGGTTAAGCGTCCGACTTCGGCTCAGGTCATGATCTCACGGTCCGTGAGTTCGGGCCCCGCGTCGGGCTCTGTGCTGACAGCTCAGAGCCTGGAGCCTGTTTCAGACTCTGTGTCTCCCTCTCTCTCTGCCCCTCCCCTGTTCATGCTCTGTCTCTCTCTGTCTCAAAAATAAATAAACGTTAAAAAATTAAAAAAAAAATGAACAGACCAGTTTTTATTTATCCTTAATCTAAGGACTAAAGGTGACAGGTCCAATTATTTAGGAAGCTCACAAACCCTTTTATTATTTTACCTGGAAATTTCCCCCTTGTTAAATGGTGGAAGGAATGGAATTTTTTTCTGAAAATATTTTTTGAATAGTAATACCAAATTTAAATAGTATAGATATACTATTTCCAGAGACAGAGGAAATTGCTCAGTGACCGCTGTAAAGCCATTTTGAAAATAACCCATGGTCTTGAACCATGTAGTAAGAGTACTAGATAGTTACCGTCCCTTGTTGGCACCTCCTGGACCATACTTTTCATAAACACCTGTGAATGATGCTTATCTCTCCCTTTTCCTGTGTCCTCTTCTGTCATGTTACTCTATAGCCAAGCCGAGATTTATGCTATCTTTTCCCTCTGCCCTTAAGCCATGTGGTTCTCACTGAGTGATTGTGACTGTGCTCCACTGCCTTCCCATCTCCGCTGACTGTCCACCAAACCAGCGGAAGCCTGACTGCAATATTGCCGCATTTACTACAAAACGGAGCTTGAGTTACTCAAGTCATTCTGTTTTTCACAGGAAAGAAAGCAATACAGTAATCAGGTGGTAAAGTACTGTCTAAAAGCAAAGTTCAAAATATTATGTATAATTTGACTAACTACTCGATCAGATATGAAATGCAGGTCTGTATGGTAAACCACATGTTGTCCCTTATGTACTTGGCTTGCAGATCTAGTCCCTTAGTGATCTGTCTTTAATCGCTAAACTGTTTCACTAGTGTTCATGATGTGGTTTGGTTCACTGTGGCTTAAACATTCAAGAGACCAAAAAGATGCCATTATGTGTGTATGTGTGTGTGTGTGTGTGTGTGTGTGTGTGTGTGTGTGTATATATATATACACACAAGTATATATATACACACAAGTGGACAGCCATATATATATATATATATATATATATGTATGCCCCTCCACTGTCCACTTTCACATAGTGTGTTTATGGCTAAGAAACATCCCTTTAAACACAATCCGTTCATCTAATATATATAAGGAAATACTTTAATTCCTTATATTAGTACTAAGGACTATCACTTGTCGAATACATTTCTGCAGTTAAATAATAAAAAGCCAGAGTACTTGAGTGAAAAAAAGCATTACTCTAAGCTAAGAAAATGGCCACTTGAAATATTTATGCCTTACTTTTCCTGTCAGTAAAAGGGGATAAAGTTACAAGTGATCTTTCTATTCTGCGTGGCTATTTAAGGACAAAAAAACTGTTTGAAACATCTCAGGAGAAGATTCAAGTCCATAAAAAGGCTGAATAAATTCAAGTTAGGCAGCAAAAAACCCCTAAAAAGGCATATGAAATTGGACTTATAAAGAGAGAATGGTTGAGATCTTTCTTCTTCCTCTCCAAGAATAATTTCTTACTTCTCTAATTCAATAATAATTTTTCTGTTTGTTCTGTGTTCTTGATATTCTACAAAAAGCCATTTCAATTTTGGCAATATAGTCACTGAATCCAAAATTGGACTGTTCATTGGGATTTTATTTTCTCTGCAAATATTATAAAATTACATTTGCTCTCTCTTCTACAAATTTAATGCCAATGTTTATAAAATTGGTGCAATATAGGCCACATTAAAATCTCTTTTGTCCTGTGAAATTCTCCATAACTAAATTGAAATCTTACCATTTTCTACAGCACAGTATGTCCCTTGCCTGAAGAGGAAAGAATAGACAGCTGTGATAGACAAAAACTTAGTAAGGAATTAATACTTTGTAAACCCTTTTTCTTTCTGGTCCATCTGTTGTAGGTTCGATGGGGGATAGGGAATTCTCATTATCAATCAATGTCTGAAGAAGTATTTCTTATGTTAATGACTATTGAAGTCCAGTGAAATTAATGCTGAATGAATATAAATTAAAAGCTCTTCTATATGTAATATTCACATATGGACATTTTAGTCTGTCTTATATAGTTTTATTTAACACATGCCATCAATTGACAGAAAGGCTCTGGACAGAAATAGTATTCTTAAAATGGCTTACGTTTGGCAGATGTGTTGATCCAAAACATGAAAATATTTGTGAAGGCCCATTAACAAAGCCGTACTATCTCTTGATGTCCACGTATCTGTACTCCAAAAGAAATCTACCTGACTTCAAAGAGACTATGTTAGGTAATTAAGTGTGTGCAAAGTAAGTGTGAAGCACATCTTTTCATGTTTTAAGGAAAAAAGGGGAAGGGAGAAAAATTATTGGCAAAAGGAATAGTAATGATGATTGGCCTTTGAGAAAAAGGCTCAAGAAGTTTTATCAGTGGGAGAAAATTTTAACAAAGTTGAAAACGTGTTACCAGTTGTGGAATGGGCTACAAGAGGAGATAAAATGCAGGGTATCCTGTCTGATCCAATTTTCCTAACTCTGTTGTACGGGGTGGGGGAGGAAAGGTGTGCAAGACCTCCAGCTTGTCATCTTTTTTTTTTTTTTAAGATAAGCTCCAAAAACACAAACTGCAAACTGATGTTAAACAATAATTCTGTCCTCTGAATAACAGCCTTCATGTTACCAGCACTATCAGACATTCTAAAGACAGCTTTCTAAAGGCCTGTGTACACTTTATATTCTAAAAACAATTTCACAAAGACTTGTTCAACAACACTGAACATCTCTAATGTGAAAGGCTTGCAGTAGGCTCTACGGATATAAATAGGAGTATGACAGAGCCTTTAACTTTTAGATCCCAGTTTATTGGTATCTTTCTAGAATGCAAACAACATTAATATAGTATGGTGTTACAAAATGTATCAGAGAGTAATAAACATGGAAGAGAGACAGAAAGGAATGGCCTCTTTCTCCGCCATGTGCAAAGAATATGGAGGTAGGCTTGAAAGGATGGCACTTTTGAGCTGAGTCTCTAAGAGGGACTCAGAGTTCACCTGATGAAGGGAAGAGGAGAGTGTAAAATCCAGACTCTCCCATTTATAGCCAAAGATTTATTGATCAATACAGAAGGAAAGTAGTCCCTCACATGGTTGCCTGGGAAACACTCTATTATGGCTGGTTCCTTCCAATGTACAATTAATAACTCTACCAAAATTCACTGACAATGTGTTTTAGGTTCAGATGTCTCAGTATCACTTGTCTCCGGGAGAGCAACAAAGCAGGAGTTCAGTTGCTTGACTTTCGCATTGCAGGCACTCTCCAAACATAAAGGAAGGCTTAGTAGGAAGACACTAATATTTTCCCAATTCAGTGTTTCACTGCAGGCCTTTCACTTTTTCTATTGCTAAATTTCTACTGGAACTACATAGTGCCCAGCTATAGATTTTTTTTTTTTTAACTCTCAAAATCTTTCTCTATTTTAAATATGTATCACATCCCTCTAGCGCCCTTACTATTTTTGTTAAAATATAATCTCTCTCGGGGTGCCTGGGTGGCTCAGTCAGTTAGGCATCCGACTTCAGCTCAGGTCATGATCTCACAGCTCGTGAGTTCGAGCCCTGCGTCGGGCTCTGTGCTGACAGCTCGGAGCCTGGAGCCTGCTTCTGATTCTGTGTTTCCCTCTCTCTCTGCCCCTCCCCCACTCATACTCTGTCTCTCTCTGTCTCAGAAATAAACACACATTAAAACAAATTTTAAATATAATCTCTCTCCTCTGGGCAATTAAAATAATTCACCATAATGTGGGGCTCAGCAGTTGAGTCAGAAGTAGGGTTACTCACTGACACTTTATTGCACCACCTGCAGTCACCCCTTGGGTCCATTGCCACTTAGAAAGAGAGTGGGAGTAGACAGGTGAACTTGTTGGTAGTGCCTCAGCAGTGAATTCAGAAAAACAACATATTGTGTGGTTGCTTAAAGAAAGTGTTGGAAAGATATTTGTTCTTCATTCAAAAGCAATCATGTCTTTAAGGGAACCTTGTAGTCAGGATGCCATCATGTGCCAAATTCAGCCTCAGGTTAAAATACGGAGACAGAGTTCAATTTCCCTGATATCTAAAAGCTTACACTTACAGCAGGTGAAATCATTTGAACAGTCTTCTTATTTTTAAATGTTTTTCTTATTATTAAATGAATTCTAGCACAATTAATTTCAGTATAATAACAATTGTAATAGTATTGAATTTTACATTGTATTATTAGCAACAGGGAGAAGAATAATTGTGAAATATTTAGAAAGCCAAAATTGAAAGTTAGAATCACCTATTACCTAATGCCCAAGAGAGAACTATTTTCATGATTTTGATTCTATTTTTCTAATTACTTTATGCTTGTATATTTAAAATATTGAGATCAACGTGTATGTATTGCTTTACAGTCACGCATACTCTTAAGACCTTTAATTCTGAAGTACCTGAGTGGCTCAGTCAGTTGAGTGTTTGACTCTTGATTTCAGCTCAAGTCATAATCTCACGGTTTGTGAGTTCTAGCCCCTCACCGGGCTCCTCACACTGACCGTGCAGAGCCTGCTTGGGATTCTCTGTCTCTCCCTCTCTCTCTGCTCCTCTCCTGCTCGTGCTCTCTCTCGCTTTCTCAAAAGAAAGAAACTTAAAAAAAAAAGACGATTAATTCCTCTCTAGTCTTCTTTCATACATATTAGTCATAATATGTTTGTTAGTATTTCTGGTAAATTTTTTCATAAACTACTATTTTGTAAACATTTTTGTTGTTTTTATACAGTCATAATGATTCTGATTTTAATGGCTGTCTCATATAACACTATATTAATAATCATATATTAAGCATATTTAAATGATTTCAAGTTTTTTAAAATTTTTTTTAATGTTTATTTATTTTTGAGACAGAGAGAGACAGAGCATGAATGGGGGAGGGGCAGAGAGAGAGAGAGAGACACAGAATCGGAAGCAGGCTCCAGGCTCTGAGCCATCAGCCCAGAGCCCGACGCGGGGCTCGAACTCACGGACCGCGAGATCGTGACCTGAGCTGAAGTTGGGCGCTCAACCGACTGAGCCACCCAGGCGCCCCAATGATTTCAAGTTTTAATCATTCTAAGTGTGGTCTCTTGAAATATCTTTGTATTTAAAAGCCTTATTCTCTTTGTAGTGCATTAAACCATAAATTTATGGCTGCTACCTGTTTCCATAGTGGCCACAGAACATAGTAAATTAGAGTAATGGAGAAATGGAGTAACGTAGCCATCAGCTTCCTAGGTCAAAGAAACACTGTATAAATACAATGTATCAAACATATACAGACAAGGTTAAAGTCACCTCACTGTGAGCAGCAGGAAAACAGTAGCAATATGATGCTCAGTTTTTTTTCTCAGCCATCATAATTGCATGTTCCATAGATAACCATCAGTAATTAAAGAGGCAAAGATCCCAGTCATGCTATGGCCTCTGAAGAGTGGCAATTGCTGCAGTATCCATGGTTGTCAGCTAAAGTTATCAGGGATTCTAATATTCAAATAAAATGTGTTTACACTTTTCTCTGTTCTTAATCCCACATGGTTTGCTATTCACATGAGAAACTCTTAGAATATCTAGATAGAGTTCATTGAGACTGGTATCAAAACTTGTTTTTACTCGTTTATTTACAAGGCCAGTGGCTTTTTTTTCCTGCAACATGTTGATATTCGACACTAAAATAGGTGTGAAAAAAAATGTCTGTCCTTTAGCCTGACCACCCAAATTAAATAGCACCACTTTCTAATACGAAGGAACATGTATGTACTAAGACCCCATATGTACACACCGATCATATATACCAGTATAATAAGAGCGTATAATTTTCTTCCCTCCACAGATAAAAATTAGAGCCAAACATGCTTGGATCATGGTTTCATGTACTCGTGCTCTTTGATAAAAATAGACATGAATAATGAATACTAAATAAGAAGCTGACTATATGAACAAGAAAGAAAATGCATGCCTCATTTCAAAGAAGCCAGTCACTAGCATTTATAGCAAGCCACGGGATTAAGCTCATTAAAACATTTGCCTAAAGGAGAAATCTAATTTATTTCTTGTATTTCTTCATGTTGTATGATTAATAGAAAGCATGGAGGTGGACTTTGTGATCTGGATCATGATTTTAATCTGTGCAGAACACTTTTTTATAGTTTTTTTATATACATGAGCACCACAATTAAGTTCAATTGGTGGTATTTCAGATTTGAAATTTTATTGTGGAAAAGTCACTCTTTGTTCTTTTTTTAACCTTTAATCAGGCCACTGAGAGAAATTCTATAGTCTTACAAGTTATCTGTGATGGAGGGAAATGTGTATCTGGGTAACAGATTTTGTCTGTGAGCAACTCTACCAGGCATTGAGCACAGAAGGGCCAAATTGGCATCTTTGTATCCTTAAAACCTTATACTCTTGGCCTGGTGTGTGGGAGGCCTTCCATGTTCACTATTAAATGGCTCCACATCTAAGCTTTTTCTGATATTTCTAACTGTGGCTACTGGTGTCCTCATCCATGCTGTCTCCTAAATTAAAATTCCCAGATTCAGGGTTCTCCCTCACTTCCAGGCTAAATATCTGTTGATTTACTTCCTCAATATCTTTCCTCTCAGTTCCCAGGGATGTAACTCAGAGCTTTGTAACTTTCTTCTGGGATATTTCAGCAGTCTCATTGGGTCTCCCCTCTTCTAGGCCCTCTCTCTAATTCATTCTCCAGTGTTACCTAACAAGTCACAATCAAGCCACTTAAACCTCTCCTGTGAGTACAAACTGACTCCAAGATGAGTTCCAAATATCCCAGCATCCCAAATGCACAATCCCATGAAGATCAAATAACCTTACCATTCTCACAATGAAATTTTTCGTTTCTTTCATACATGTATTAGTTATGCCTCAGAATCTACATATTCTAGCTCTTCTGCCTAGAATATACTTCTCCTTTTCCACAAAAGAACTCCTACTCGTCCCTTAAGATTTATTTCCCATGTCACCCCTTCTGTGCAGACCACCATGACTACTACCTTAGGTAACATGTTCTCAGTGGAGCCCCACAGCATTAAAGCCATACTGCCTGGGTTTGCATACTGATCACCACATTGGCAAGTCACTTAGCCAGTCTCATCTCAGTTGTCTCATCTATGAAATTGAGATGTCTCAATAGAGATGGTAAAAGTGGAAATTTCATAGGCTTTTGCAATGGTTATATGAGTTAATTAATACGTATATAGTAAAGCACTTCAGTCTTAGTAAGTCTTGATAACTATTCGTTATTTTTATATAGTATTATTCACTCTCGTCTTGATGTTCTTATATATTCTTCATTTATAGAACTTATCCCATTATGCTATAACTCGTTATATCTGTGTCTACCTCTAGATGGAGAGCCATTTTGTATACTGTGACTTATTCATCTCTTTAACCTATCAGAGCAGTGAACCAAGTTCTGAGCAAATAGTACTCAGTGAATGTGAAATGAAAAAATGTATGAGTGAGTGAATGAGTGAATGAACAAATGAACAAACGAACACGGGTAAAAAATATGCTAAAGCTGTTTCTTAGACAAGTCAAAGTAGATTGAGTCTATTAACCAAGTATTTATAGACTTGCATTGATGAAATAAAATATAAGAAACTTTTTGGGGGGCCTTGACCCCCAAATAGCCCTTTTAGCTATGATACAACCTTTTCATTGACTTGGAAAAGGCACTGATCCTATTAAATTATTCTTTTTTTCTTTTTTTACCCGCTCAGCTCATGTCTGATTTTTGCATATGCTATTTGACTCCATATTTTTTGTCCCAGGTTAGACATCTAATTCAGCATAAGAAGAAATCATTGTAATTAACTTTGATGGTTACTAAGAAATAAATGTATTCTTTGTGTTCTCAGGGAGGAGGTTTGCTTCATTTACCCTTTTCTCTTGATAGATGCTCTTTTTTAATGCCTTTGTGGTGATAAAAAGACTGAAGGTTAGGGGGAAATCTGGATACTTTCTTCTCTGGGTCACTTTGCATAAAGACTTCTTTGCAGCTGTGTTCCAATGATTTATGTGCATATTGTATGTGCAGGAGCAGCAATTATAGAACTATTCCTACCATTTAACCTGCATCATTCTGAGTGACCATTCACTGGCCACTTAACATCTGCTACTCTGGTAGCCTAATAGCCAGATAGAATGAAGATTCAAAAATATAGAACTCCCAACAGGCTTGTCTACTTTGATAGCTAATATGGTGTGTGTGTGTGTGTGTGTGTGTGTGTGTGTGTGTGCGTGTGTGCGTGTGCGCGCGTGCGTGTGCGTGTGGTGTTTTAGTATATGTTATCCAAAATTACCTTTTTTTTTTTATCTTTACAGAACTAGGACATCTTTATCTTTTCCTGACATTGTTTTCCTAATTTAGGAATCAGACAACAGGAAGAAATATAAGTGCTATCCTCTACGTACTTTATTTAGGGAAGGTCCTGTTTTTTCAGTCTTTTGCAGCCCCTCAAACACAACATTAATAATATTTGATATGAACAATTTCTTTTCAACATCTGAAAGTTGACAAACTGAGGCCAACAAGTTAAAATACCTATGAAATTACTAAATCTGCCTGACAAAACTAGTTTAATGCTCTCTACTTGTCCTATATAATTGGTAACTGATTCATAGAAACATTGACTTTTAAAGCGAGAAAAGATCAGACTGGTTCATCCAATCAATTTTAAAGTCCTTCTTTCTTTATGATGAATTCCTTTCTGCTCATTCCTCACCCAATCCCTTTAGTTCAGATGCTCATCATTTCTTCTATCTCCTCTTCATCAAGCTCCCTGTTGTGGCCTCAGGGCCCCATGGTCTAGCCACTCCCGAACTGTCAGAGTTGCCTTCTTTATCACTTTGACCATACCTCTCTTTTTATGCCTTGGTGACTTCTCAGCATCAATGTTGCAAAAATCTCCTCATTTCAAGCTTCAGAGCACTCCAAGAAAGATCATCAGATTTCCTTTTTCTCTTGCAACCTCCCGTCACTTGCCTGTCATCCAAATTTCTTCAGAGTTCCTCTCATAGTTAGTAAAGCTTTAGCTCTTGTTTCTGGGCTTTTCCCAAAGTACCCTTTTGCAAATGGGAATTCCTTTTCTCTTGGCTAGTTAAGCACTTTCTTTCCTATCAGTTCAGAAATCCCCTTCCTGCAGTACAATCTTCTCAGATTATCTCCGTCTTTCTTTGCTTTGAACACTGCTTGAATGTTTTTGCTTCTCTTTTTCCACCCTCCCAAGTTGTGTTTCCTTTTAATATACCCATTAACTGCATTCATTTTATTGAATGAAATTCATTGATTTCACTGAATATGTGTATCAGATTATAGTTTCGTGTACTTTTAGGTTTATTGTGTTGTCTCTGTTATCCACGTCAATATGTTCCACTTAGTAATTGGCAAATAACTACCACAACACTTAGTGGCGTAAAACAGCAACAATTTTATTGTATCATATGCATTCCACAGGACAAGAATTTGTGAAAAGCTCAGCTAAGTGATTCTTTTCCATATACTGGCAGCTAGGATCACTTTTTGGTGTCCAGTTGGTGGATGGATAGGTTTTGTTGGTCTAAGACTGCACGTTATACATGTGTCAGGTATCAGGAATGGCTAAATGCTGGGCTTAGTTGGGATTGTTGACCTATATGTGCTTCACCATGGTGGTCTTATGGTGGTCATATGCCTCTTATGTGGCAGTCAAGGCTCCTAGAGAGAGTGTTCCAAGAGGCTCAAGTATAAATGACAACAATTCTTAGGCATCTAACCTTGGACATCCCAAAACACCAATTTTGTAGCCTCTATTGTTTAAGCAAATGATTAAGACTAGCTTAGAATAAAGATGAGGGAAATTAGATTCAACCTCTTGATGAGAATTATAGCATAGACTCTGTAGCCTGTGTGTGTGTGTATTTGATAAATGGCTTTTAATTACAGTAATGATTTTCTGATTTTAGGAAACAATACTGAAAATACAGAAATTGTACTGATTGTACATAAAATGCATGCTAAGTGAATAAAATATTCAAACCTTAAAAAACATGTCTCTACTACCCTCCCATAACTTGGTCAGTAATTTATTTTTATTTTTTTATTTATTTACTTATTTATTTATTAGCTAGAGAGACTACAATCTTCTGGGGAACAGTGTATATTTCATTTTTTATATCCTTAACAGCTGTTTCAAAGCTTGGTACATGGTAACCTCTCAATAAATGTTTGTTGAATTGAATTGAATTAGTCCTGGATTTTGAGGCTGACATGGATAACTTATTGACTTCTCTGACTTCTCTGAATGTGTTGTAAAAGAGGATGAAATGTAGCAAGAAAACCCAGCCTGATCAAGGATAAATCCAACAGAAGGTGCTGGTATATATGCCAATTAATACAGTTCCAGGAGAAACAGGTGATGGTATAAGTAACTCTCCTCTATCTTCCTCCGTGCAGTAGAATGTTCAAACGATCATCCATTTAGCATGAACTGGATAGCACATATTTTGACTTACTTTGATAAGCTTTGGTTATTTTGTGGAAAAGCGGGGAGGGCAAACAAAATAATTCTATGATGCTTCTTTCTCATTATAGAAAAACCAAGCTTTTAAGAGTCAGTAGTAAGAATCAAAACATCTTTTTTAATTCAGTTTTTAGCCTAACAAAGCAAGTTAAAACATCTTTTTAATCTTGGATGGAATTTTCTTCTTTAAGTCGTGATCTTGTGTTTCTCTGCTAATTTCAAATTTTAAGAATTCTTGGCTGGTGAAACTGTTCTATAAGCAGAGGCACCATTGTTCATTGTGTAATGTGAGAATTCAAATGCTCTGCTGCAATTCTCTTGTTATGTTACAGACAAGAGAGTTCCAGAATTTTGATTGGAAAGATGGGTATATTTTGTAATTTGTTTTCATCCTGAGACAATTTTATAAGTATTGTTTCATATCAGTTATTAAATTTATTTCTATTTTTTTTCTGCATGTATTAGAAAAAAAATCACCTCGTGCTTCCAACAGTCCTGTTTGTCTCTGCTTTTAGGATGTGTTTAAAATTCTTTTAAACAGTCATTAAGATTTTACATCATCTTTTTTCATTTTACTAATACTAGTTGACACTGCTTGGTTAAAACCAATTTAGAGAATTGAACTATAAAAATATTGCTATATATCTCCATGACATGCTTTCCAAAGACTCTTCTGTTCCTCTTTTGCAGACTTAAAAACTAAAGCATAAGATGTTAGAATATTTCACCAAATGACCAGCGTCATTTAAGACAGTAGCAGACTTGGAAAGATAATTACTATTTCCATGATCATTCTGTCCTTTTCTAGATCTTTCTAGCTCTGTTGTCTACCTTTAAAGATCATTTTTAATATTAATAGATTTAATAGGCTTTTACATTTAATGTATTAAGTTTATAGACTATAGTCTTTCCATGGGAGACTCATTTTACTGGTATTTGTTTTAATTACCAGCTATTTCTATATTCCTTGTATGTATTTACTTATTTATTTATTTATTTATTTATTTTGCTTATTGTAAATTATTTCTTTACATACACTCAGACAAACTTCACATACATGTAGTTTTTATTTTCAATTTCACATCCCTTGCCCTCCCTCTCCCAAGATTTGGAAGTAATTTAGTTTTCTGCTGATTCTTTCCTTCCATTTGGCAACCATTTTATTTCACTGTTTTTGAAGTGATGCAGTAAAAGAAAAATGGCTGCCTTTTGTTTATTTCCTTGTACATTAACATGATGACATCATCAAAGATATTAGCTACAATGAATATATATTTAAATACCTAGAGGTACACTGTAATACAAGAACACTCTGTTTCCCTTTTTCTTTTAATGCCCCAAGGTTTTGTAGCTTTAGCATAGATCTTGTGTGCAGAGGAAAAAATGAACATGAGCATTTTGGAACAAATGCATTAAAATGGTGGCATTTAAAACATATCTGAATATTTTTCAATGTTAAGAAAAGCCCACCAAAAGGCATTTATTTAAGACCTAAAACATTCTAAATCAGTGCTAACCCAACAAAAAAATATTGTAAAGAATGATGTTAGGTCATTGTATTTAAGGACTGGACTATTTAGCTATACTTACTATTCTGGCTTAAAATTAGTTTTAAAGAATTCAGTTGACACAAAAAATTTTAAGTTATAATTGTTTCCAGAAAACAATTTCTTATTGGTGGAAGGCTTGAGCAGATACATACGTTTGTTATTTTTAAGATTACTGTTTTATTTACAAACACTTTTAAAATGTACCGTATATCTAACTATACAGAAAATTTATTTTCTGGTCTTCATTTATGGTGCTTCTGACTTTTCCTTCTGTGCTCTTTGTTGCACTTTGCATGTATTTGTCATAAAATTTCAACTGAGATTAACAAGTGACAAGCTTTCAATTATCAATTCAATTTAGACAGATTATTAAAGAGATAAGAAATCAATTTTTTTCATCAAGTTCCAATAATTAAATAGCTCTTTCATTTGGAAATCCACAATCCATTTTCAAATGTTAAGAAATAATTTTAGGTAATTATTTCATTATTTAAAAAACATTATTAGAAAGGTGTTCTATGTATGTGTATGTACATGTGTGTGTATATACATACACATATTTATGTTAATGTATATTAATCGAATATCTATACAGCAGAAAATTCCTGTAAATGTTGAGTAGTCAGCTCTGGAACTACTTGTTAACACTGAAATCAGATAAGGTAAACCATATGCTTTATTGAGGTTAGCTGTCTAAAATAAGTTACTGCGATTTTAAGAATTAATATGAACCACATGTCCTTTAGATCTTTAAATTGAAATCTTCATTGTTCTTTTAAGTCAGCTGTTCTAGGAATGTGTCATCTTTTGAGAAGATAAATTAATCACCTACTTCATTTATATACATCAATAACAGACTCACCCTCTTATCTACTTTATCAAAAGTAATTAGAATACTCTATTTTTATTCATATATAGTATCTATTAGTGATTGAGATTTTCATTGAGGAGATTTTGAGGGAAACAGCCACTCATGCTTTTCGAAAATAACCACCTCCAAGAAAAGAAACACCAGCAACTGAAAGGTTAAAACAGACTGTCAAATCATTCAGTTGAGCAAGGCTCTTTAATAACATTTGTACAAAAGTACTTTCAGAAAGCAGAAGGTAGAAAACTGCTTTTTTCTAGTTCCTTTTCCTTAAATTATTATTCAGCCTCTTATTAAAATAAAATCTAGTTAACTTCTTTTGAATGCCTGCTCAAACGTTTTCCATAATAATAATAAAAAAAAATCTTGTGAAAGGATTTCCATAAGTCGGGCTGCATTAATGACTTAGAGCAGCTTCATAATCTGTTATTCCTTCCTCCTAGCAGACCTCAGCTGATAAAAATATCCATAGACACAGTGAAGTCAGTGGCATGCCTGGCTTTCTCAGACAAAACTCCCATGTGATCACATATAGGCAGCCTCAGTGAGGCTGATGCCGTGCAGCAAGCAGTAGGTAATGAGTCTTTGTGCAGAGTGAAGCTCTTGTCGCTGAACAATAAAGCATACGGTACCAGCAATAAAACACAGGGCTGGCAAATTTAAGAAGATTCCACTGAACCAGGAAGAACAGTGCCTTCGGTGATGCTGACACATATTATAAAATGATAATCAATTTATTTTGGATTCTAATGAATAAAGAGTGCAAGGACTAAGACTACATACAGCTATTTGAACAGGTCAGTGATTTTATAAATTACTCCCAACACTTCCTTGTGTTTGATTGGATTTAAATTAGGATGGGCTAATGCGTGTTTTCCCTTAAACAAAAACTTTGCAAGATATTTGCAGTGTGTAATATGAAGGATGCACTTGAATTGACCCAATGTGATTAAATCGTTGCTGTAGTCAGATGTGATAGAGAAATGTTCATATGATTATAGTAAACTGAAAAGTTATTTATCCTATTTAAAAATTTATGGGTAAGAAAAAATGCATCCAATAATTTCTAATCTTCTATATATGCAGAAATAATATAAACCAGAGTACTACTAATAAATAGCTCAAATAAAAAGCTTCAAATTTATTTGTCCAGTGTTAAAAAAATCCTGCACTGCAATAGTTTACATGTCTTATAAATTGATGATATATCATTCAGATTTTATGGATGTCTTTCTGTACACTGAAAGAGGAAGGTTTGGCATATTTAATTATTTAAATGAAAATTTTTTAAATAAGGAAATTTTGAAGTGTTAAGAATGCTACTACTAGAACAATGCACTTTATATTTAACTATAGTAATATATATTTATATTAATCTGTTGTGTGCCTTTTATTTTTCATTTTATATTTCTTTTGGTAGATGGAAAATACTTCATAAAACCTTTTATTTTCTAGATATTATTCACTCCCTACTGGACAAAAACAAATTAGCTGAATTTTCAAAAGAAGAATGGATTAATTTTGTGATGATGCATATTTCCATCTATTCACCATTTAGGAAAGAACATGTACCCTCATGTATATTTATAAAAATATGTACACACATGACCTTCTGTATCTAGAAAATAACCACTTCTTAGGCTTATGAGCAATAGAGAAGTTTATGTTTTAAAGAGAGAGATTGCTGTGTGTAGGCAGACAAGGGAAGAAATAACTCTAGCAAATAATAGCACAACACTGAACATCTTTGCCAAAGACAGACAAGCATTACTGCTACATGAATCCTTGAATTTAAACACATAGTTTAACTTTGCTCTACATTTTTACTGCTGTATTGTTTGAAAAGCATCTTGGGACCTAAATTCTTAACAATTAATTTCTTGGACACCGCTTAGGATGATCGTCTTTAAGACACTAGGGCTCATGTTAACATTTTATAGAATTACTATAGTGACTTCATGTATCTGTATAGTAACTAAAATATATTTATGCTTGTAAAATGCTGTTTAAACCACCACCACAACAACACAAAATACCCTATGTCCCTGATTATGCATGCGATATGTATGCCGATGGGGGAAAAAAATAGCTATGTTTCAAAAACAAGAGAAGTTAATGAAATTTTTAAATTGGTTTTCCACATGTATTTAAATGAAGTATTTGACTATTTGGGTTTCCTTGGTTACCATAGTTGCTGCTGACAGCTCCCTTTGGTGGGGTGGGGGAGAAAGCAGGACTCTAAAACAAAGAGTTAAAAACACTTATCCATTAATAGACACGGGGTCGGTGATGCTGGCAGCCCAGAGAAGTCCGTGCCCACTCCCCATCGCCTGTTCCATCCCTCCGGTGATTCAGGTATTCTGGCGGAGCTGCAGTTCCACACTTCCTTACCCAGCATTCCGTTCCAGTTGCTGGAGGGCTGCCTGAGCCTTATGCAAATGAGACCAGCTCTGAGGCTTTGACTGCAGAAGCGAGGGGGTGGGGGGTGCAGAAGGGAGTTCAAAGGTCACGGGGCTGGTGGAAAGCTGGATCAGTTGGCCGAAAAAAATGCCCTGGGCTTCTCTGCAGCAGTGTTTTGCAGCAGTTAAATGAAGTGTGCTTTATTTCTCAGAGTGATGTTACAGCGTGTGTGCCGTAGTCCTTTAAAGTGCACGCAGGTACGGTGACAGATTTCGTGATGCGCCTAATTTTATTTCTATAAAAGACACTGAGGAGGACTGGCTATTTTCGTCATTGTGGAAATTGGCAGGGTGTTCTTGGTTTTCAGCTTCTCTTAACTAGTTTATTAAATCTTCTAGTTTTTTTTTTTTTTTTTTTCAATTTGAAACATGGGTGTTTTGTTCCAATGGAATAATTTCACATAAAGAAAAAATTGAATTGGGGATTCTAAATAATTGTTTTGTTTTGGAAAGTTTTTGATAGCACAGAGATATCTGGGCTGAAACATCTAGGTAAATAAATATCAGGACTTAAAACTTTTGCAGCATTTTCGCATTTTTCAAAAAATTGTATTTTAAATTAGAACTGGGTTCATAGCCTAAGATTCTTGTGAGGTATCTGTAATTAAATGATGGAATTCTTTGTTCATATCCCACAAAACGTCATAAGGGCAGTTTTAATAAGTTGTATTTCATCTCATTATACAGAGGGTTTCAGTGTTAATCGTCTTCATTCTATATTTTATTGCTAAGCACTGTATCAAAGAAAGAATTTCTTATTTAGGGGTTATAGTTTGGAAATGATTCTTTCATTTTTCTAGTTATTACTCATTTTCTTTGGGACTTTTTAGACAACGCTATTTTGAACTCAGCATGTTCAACTTCCTATGACTTTGTCTTTCAGTTAAGTCTGGGTTGTAAAGTGATTCTCATAAATGTCATAGGCAGGACAAAAGTCTCCTTTTTCCATGCACTAAATATCACACTCTTGTAGAATGTGTGATTACATCATAGTAAAGTCTGACCTGTACCAAACAAATGTGTACTCACTTATATTGCTCATATTGCTTTTTTATTCCCAAAATGTATTTTTAAATAAACTTAATTAAAGCAGCATGATCAGACTATGTTTATCCACATCATTAAACATTTTAAATGTATCAATTCGGCAGTTAAAATGTTGATAGGGAAAAATGTTATTC
Source organism: Panthera pardus (assembly GCF_024362965.1). Classification (NCBI taxonomy): domain Eukaryota; kingdom Metazoa; phylum Chordata; class Mammalia; order Carnivora; family Felidae; genus Panthera; species Panthera pardus. The sequence continues at coordinate 66,693,597 of NW_026526655.1, read as the reverse complement.
TAATTTGCATCAAGTGTGCATCTGTCTATATTACAGGTTGTATGTGTATGAAAATTTATGTTGGAAAGATGAAGAGACAAAATAATGTTTAGTCATGAAATTACTGCTTTATGCTTTTTTATTTGCATAAGATTTTAAAATGAATTCTATGAAGCTTACATACAAAGAGCTAATACATATTTAGATAAACTTAATTACTTTCTTTGCACTGAAAAGAGGGCGTTCATTTTATTATAATGATTAAGGCTTAGTAGTTTGGCAACAATATCTTTTATTTTAAAACAGAGAGTGGGGTGGGTAGAGGGTGGACCAGAACAGGAGCATAGCCATTTAAAACAGTAGAGGACACTTCAAATATTTATGAAATCACCTTGTGTTAGTCATTTAGGGCCAGATTCCCACCCTTTATCACTTTGTGGGGACATTATGACATTTATCCTGGATCCTGACATTAATTTAGGAGATGGAATTCATGTCTTGTGTGAGTTTTTTAAAAATGCAAAAACTGCCATTTTCTTCTAAACTCTTTTCTGTTTTGAAACTTTCAGTAATGACTGCAGCTAAAGGGGATATCTTTTAAATAATCACCTTCTTACGTCAAATGGAATATGCTGTCCTCTGGTACAAACAGCACATTTGTAGACTTTTGTTTTACACACACACACACACACACACACGCGTGCGCACACACGTGTGTATATATAATTACATATTATGAAGTAAATACGTATAGATACATTTTACATATGTCACATATCACATCTATGATATATATCACCTAGTTATACAGCCAAATAAAATTTTTCTTGTGGTCAATCATATTTAATCCAACAATTTTGAAACAAAAATTTTTTATTTTCCTTTTACCTCACTCAGGTCATGTCCATAATTTGTTATTTACTAACCTATGTGTGTTTAGACAGCACACAGTGAGGAGGAAAGAACCCAGCTTAAGATTCATTTAGGCAGTCCAATACTGCTAACTTTTCAATGCAACCATTGCCAGTTAGCACATTCTGAATATAGAAATAAAAATGCTGTGGGCCAAAAAGGAGACCCTATGAAGGTTGGAGAAAACCTGGTAATAGATAAATGTGAAATAAAGAGAATTGTGCTTCCGTAAGCCACCAGAGAGCTATATATGTCCTGCAGCAAATTTATGGCTTTGAATATCCTGGATAATTTATGTCTCTATGCAAATTCAGTCAAAACTTTGAAGTCTTTTTTGCATTAGCTGGAACCACACTACTTCCATACAAATCTCAGCAGCATGTACACAGTAAGTTCATGGACTGGATATTTAAATACATATGGAAAAAACGTATTCATGTAAATACAGCTCAAAATGAATTTGTAAAGTAAAAGAGTAAATAGAGAGATGTAAAAACCAGTCATTGGAGGATATGCAGTTGGTGTACTTGAAGAAGCGGTGTTATATCAAATTTCAAAGGAATCTTTAATGATTTTTCAAAAATTAATTTCCTGCATTCTGATTACCAGTCTGTCTTTGTCATCACTCAAAACTAGAGACCATATTGTAAGCTTGGAAAAGATTTTAGGGCAAATATGCTTTACTCAGTCTAGCAGTATGGAACATAGTCTAAAATCTACAAATAACTGTTGTGATCTCAAAATCACATGTCTAGGTTTTAAGTTGTATTATCACCGTATATGTCCTTCTCCTGAACTTCCGGTGCCTGTAAAATAGAAACAAGAACAAAATGACTTATAACATATAGAAGGAGAATGCTCAAAATAAATGAGTATTCAAAACAATCACATTTCTTTCTATATTTTAACCTGGCATTTCTTAGGAAACAATCAAAATGATTGCACTTTTAGTGACCTATTCTGGAATTTAAATAGAATTGTATTAATTTTACTGAAAAGTATAATAAGGTTGTGAAGTGATTTTAAAGACTTATTTTTATTCTATATTATTAGAAACATAGCAATGCTATAGTAATACTTTGTCTAAAACAATTGAGAAATAATCTGTCCTAAATAAACCAATTTTCCAAATAAGTGAAGTTTATAACTTTAATAGCCAGTTATCTTAAAAATAGTCATTGCTTTCATGGAAGCAAAATATAGTACATATCATTCTGCTTTGTTGAACAAAGTGGAAACCAGTTTAGATTTTCTTCATGGTATAAGAATCATTATTCCCTCATTATATTGGACTTTAAAACTGCTCCCCAACTGTCCCCCAACACCAAATGGCATTGCCATCATATGCTTTTGGTATACAATTGTATATCCTTTTTATAAATTTTATATGCTTTTTGTAATTTTACTCTTTTCCCATGTTACTACTTATTATTTTTTAATATAGTTAATAATTGCTCTTTATCTGAGAACAATTTAAAAATCAAGTTTATGAACTTGGTTTTACATTAAATCCTAAATCTTTTGGACTTTGGTGGGCAAAGAGAGGGAGATACACATCACTCCGTACTTTTCCTATATATTGAACTTCTGCTACCTGCACATACACAGTATAGTAAGCATAGGAACATAAAAAATAAATAACATTTATCTTAATTTTTCTTATCTTCAGGATATTGAAAATCATGTTTGAACTCCAGTTCTTGTTGCTACCATGAGAATCTGGCATGTTCTACCATTAACCGGAATTTGAAATACTTTGTCTGATAGGGAAATGAGGAATCTCCAACAGATATACCAAAGGAAACACACAGACCAATTTTTTTGTGTGGCATTTGACTAAAAATTGTCATCCTATACCTATTCTTGCCAATTTTGGAGGTTATGGTCTATTTCATTCTCAAATCCTGGGGCTCTGAGATTCACCACCTCCCACCACCAAGCTAGCTAGGAAGAGTTGTTACTTGAACAATCTTTTATCTCCATGCAAGCTTATGAATCCACGTATTGGTGCGGAAACGCGTTTAGTTGTGTGTGCGTGCGTGACACACATACTTTACATTTTCCCCAGTAACATACGAAAAAAGTTAACACAACTGAGCCATCAATCTTCATGTCTTTGAAAATTCACTAATACAATGTATATGTTAAGATAACAAGGAAGCTAGTACCATGCTCCCAGGCCAGGGTTCTTAGTTTACAAGTTTATTATAAAAAAAACACTGCAGTGCTCTTGTGCTGTGACACCCTTTCACAGGAGAAGGAAAAACAGTTCTATTCAAGACAACTCCTCAGGTTCTGACTGTAACAAAGAACAACTGTGGCTGAGATTTGAGAAGAAATCTTACAATTAAATGATATCCCTGAAAATAAACAATGATTTCAAAATGAACAAGTAGAAGGGAGACCTTGGTACTTATTTTTAAAAATGTTCATTAAGCTCCAATAATTGCTGCTATCTTTATCTGTAGTCATGCTGAGTAAAGCTATAGCTAAATGGAAGTTCAAGTGGATTCACGAGGTATTAGTATTTACATCTTATTATCTGCAGTCTCTCAGAGAAAGCAAAAGTAACTACAAATAGCACTATGCCAGAAACTGGTGTCTTGACCAACAATGTTGGCATGCAAGACATTCATTCATTCTAAAGTGGCCACAGCTGTTGATGACAAGAAGCTTTGTATTTTTATATAGTATATCTTTCAGTCCATGTGAAACAAGTGTTTTTGAATGTTAACTATTCTCAGACACTTTGGAGTTACTTATTTCCATTAGATCAATAGGTGTTCTCATACACTCTGAAGAGCTTTGATGATGTGAAGGAATGTTGGTTCCATAAACTTAGTGTCAACAGATACTCTGTAAGAATAAGAACTAGTACAAAGTATTGGGGGAAAGCTTCATATTCTGGTCTTCTTTTGAAGAATACCATTAGTATTTCAAAGAACCTGAGAAGTACTTCAACAAACCTGGGTAATTTTGTTTAATATAATAATGCCTTATAAATTTAGGGCAATTTAGGAACAACTAAACAGCCAGGAAAATACTCTGTTGTTTTCTTGATAGGTAAATGCCTTTATTATATAGTTTCTTGGGTATGTGAGTTCAAAGTATGTCGTGGAATGCGAAGAAGCTGAACAGGATAGTGGTTGGGAAGTAAGGTTTAAATTCCAACCCTGTGTCACTTCCAGGACATGGTCTGTCAATTACAATCCATGTGGCTTTGGATATGACACTTGAAATCTGTAAGCCTCATCTTCATCTGCAACGTGGGATGATCATCTCTGTGGTTTTTATGGGAATGAAATTGTACAATGCATGCCCAGCACATAATAACATTATAAATGTTAGCTAATATTATGATTTTTCAACCCATAGGAGTTGATTCCCTGGTGCCGATAAGACAAGTTCAGCTCAAACCTGTAGTTACAGAGACTCTTGATGAAACATCTTAGATTTCAGCAGATGAGGGAAAGACGTGTTTTCCAAAAATAGAAACCCATGAGGAATTTATTGAAAGTCATTCCTCCCTCGTACCATCTTCTATTGAGATGTGGCAAGTAGAGAAGGCAGTCACCATAGCCATCAAAGTTCAAACTATATGTGGCTTCATAGATACCTTGAATTTTTCCAGCTAGAAGCACAGTCTCCACAAAGATCCTCACATATGTTGTGACAGTATGTACTTTTATAAGCTCTCATTTTATATCCTTTATTGCTTTAAAAATTTTCATCAGTGTGCCTTTGTTCTACTTTTTCCCATTCCCATGTTGACTTTATATGACCAAGGTATTAGTTATTCATCTCTGCTCCATCCAGAGTTCCTGTCTCATCCATAGACTATGAACTTTTCAATTATAGAGGGAGCCTGGCACACAGTAGATGCCCAAGAAATGTTTGCAGATCCAATGCTGTTTTGCAGCATAGTCTGATTCCAACTCATGTGGTAAAGATGCTATTTCTCTGAATCATGAAACAATCTCTGTGTCACAGATTTGCTGTTTTAAAGTTCCTCTGTATCATAATGATGTTTAGAAATACTATATTCTGACTCTTGATTTTGGCTCAGGTCATGATCTCATGGTTTGTGAGATCAAGCTCCACATTGGGCTCTGTGCTGACAGTGTGGAGCCTGCTTGGGATTTTCTGTCTCACTCTCTCTCAGCCCCTTCCCAATCACGTGCGCGCACGTGCACTTTTTCGCCTCTCTTTCTCACAAAAATAAATGTTAAAAAAAAAGAGATACTGTGTCAACTGATACAGTCACAAGAATTTTTCAAAAGAAACTTAAAAAATATATCGACACTTTTTACTTAAAATTATTTTAATAGTTGGGCAACCTGGTGGCTCAGTTGGTTGAGTGTCCAACTCTTGATTTCAGCTCAGGTCATGATCACAGGGTCGTGATATCGAGTCCCAAGTCAGGCTCCGCCCTGAATGTGGAGTCTCGTTGGGATTCCCTCTGTCTCTCCATCTCCTCCTCCCTCTCTTTCTCTCTTGCACATGTGCATTCTCTCTTTAAAAAATAAAATTTAAATTAAAAAAAAATTTTAATTAAAAAAAGTTATTTTCTATAAAGAGCTCATCAAACTCCACACCCGAAAAACAAATAACCCAGTGAAGAAATGGGCAGAAAACATGAATAGACACTTCTCTAAAGAAGACATCTGGATGGCCAACAGGCACATGAAAAGATGTTCAACGTCGCTCCTTATCAGGGAAATACAAATCAAAACCACACTCAGATACCACCTCACGCCAGTCAGAGTGGCCAAAATGAAGAAATCAGGAGACTATAGATGCTGGAGAGGTTGTGGAGAAACAGGAACCCTCTTGCACTGTTGGTGGGAATGCAAATTGGTGCAGCCGCTCTGGAAAGCAGTGTGGAGGTTCCTCAGAAAATTAAAAATAGACCTACCCTATGACCCAGCAATAGCACTGCTAGGAATTTATCCAAGGGATACAGGAGTACTGATGCATAGGGGCACCTGTACCCCAATGTTTATAGCGGCACTCTCAACAATAGCCAAATTATGGAAAGAGCCTAAATGTCCATCAACTGATGAATGGATAAAGAAATTGTGGTTTATATACACAATGGAATACTACGTGGCAATGAGAAAAAATGAAATATGGCCTTTTGTAGCAACATGGATGGAACTGGAGAGTGTGATGTTAAGTGAAATAAGCCATACAGAGAAAGACAGATACCATATGGTTTCACTCTTATGTGGATCCTGAGAAACATAACAGAAACCCATGGGGGAGGGGAAGGAAAAAAAAAAAAAAAAAAAGAGGTTAGAGTGGGAGAGAGCCAAAGCATAAGAGACTGTTAAAAACTGAGAACAAACTGAGGGTTGATGGGGGGTGGGAGGGAGAAAAAAAAAAAAAAAAAAAAGTTATTTTAATAGTAGCACACCCAGAAGTGCTTTTTGATAAGTATACATTGATAACAAATGTTGGATAATTGATGGGAAGGAGTATCATGACTCTGCTTTTGTCAAACTTGTTTGAATGGTGAAACCTCTCTAAATAGTGAGTTTCCAAATTTTAGAAGATTGTATGAATTTGTTGTGACTTATTTCCATTTTGAACCAGTTTTCATCTGTGCCAGTAGAACCTTCACTGAGACTTGAAAACCCAGGTATTTAATCTTACAGTCTATATTATTTTTACTAATTGCTCTATAATGCAGTGTGAGCTGGAGGCTGAATAACTCGTTCTCTACCTCAGGTAGTAAAATCTATATCTTGCCTTAAGGTGGTGATTCATTTTAAAGCATGTCCAAAGTACTTTTTTCCACTTATTCTAATTTTAAAAATCTCCTCTATTTTTTGCACAGTGTCTTTGGCAGGATCCCAGTGCTTAGATGGGTATGGTCTCAAAGCTTGGCCATATTTTGCTCTGATGTCCACTTTAGAGTACTTTATGGGGAAAATGTCTTCAAAGTTCCTTTCCCTTTGGACTATTCTTATGATTCTTCTGGAAGAAAAGGATATCATATCCTTTAAATACCCTTTGATCTACACTCGCTAGTCTACTTTATTATTTAATCAGAAGCTTTCTAAAAGACTGAAGAGAAACTTCTTAAGTGCTAAGGAGGAAAAAAAAAATGTTATCTCTTAGTGTTGCAGTAATAATTCTAAATTCTTCTAAGTATGTGAGGTCTTTTTTTCCCTGAATGCGTAAGTATTGCTATTCGCCAAAGGAATTAGGCTAAGTACTGTTCTTTAGCCTTAATAGCAAGCACATAAAATAAATTTTTCATTGGCACTTTTGTTAGAGTAAGAAAAATAGGCTTACAATGGGCACTTGATCAGTTTTCAACAGTTTTAAAAGCCTTATCATGCTCTTGGTTAGTTTTGTCTGCTCTTGCTAACTAAAAGAACATCCTGGAGGAAAGGACTTTTGGCTTCTAGTTCACATGTATTCTAGTATGCCATGTTGCCAAATATCAACTAATGAACAATGCTTAGGGTTAAGAGGGGTTAAAAACCAAGTTCTGTCTTTCTTATATGGATGGTAACTAATCTCAATGGCAGGTAACATGGAAAACTTCTTGGGGCCCCCCTGCCAGATAGAGTCATATGACCAAGCTTTTATGGCTTTTATGACCAGGTAGTGGGGAATGCATTGCATTAGAGCCATTCTCACTAGTTATGTCTGCCCCTTATTTTGACAGAAGTGGAAATTGAGACCCAAGGAGGTAATCCTCTTACTTAAAATTAGGCCACTCGTTAGTAGCTCATCCAAGATTAGACTCCAAATTGATGGCCATTCATTTACTGAGCAAGCACTGGAGTACATCTTCAGTCCATGAGGAACCTTACAGTCAAGTGTGAGAAAATGGCAGGCAAGCCAGCAATTATGATAAAGAGTGATAAGCACTGGGAGCTGTGAAATGCAGAGAGATCACTTAACCCAGTGGGGTGCTGGTCAGGGAATATTTTTAAGGGAAAGTCTGGGTGAGGCCTTTTGGGAAAATGATCTAGATTTCTGAAAGCTTGCTTTCTTTTGTTAAAATAACCTTGGAGGATTGGGAAAAAGATTACAGAGTATAGGTACAAAGAGTCTAACCCATAGTCAGTGCTCACTAAAAGCTGACCAGTATTATAAATGGATCAAGGCACTCCAACTACCTTTTAGGAAAGACAGACACTGTTTTGGGGAGAGTGTACTGCAATCCAGAATCATCCACCAAGATACAGAGTTATAGAGGAGGTCAGTTTGGGGTAGTCGTTTTAGAGTAGTAGGTGGTAGCCAAGAAAACAGTGAAGAAAGGAGCCCCTAAAATTGTTATGGAATGTCTCCCTGAGAGTAGAAGAAACCAAAGAAGTTGGAAAGACCCCTGCTCTAGGAAGTGGATGATCCTGGTGGTAAAAGGAACAGGAGACAACAGATTCTTAAGCTTCTTTGATACTTTGAACTAATGTGTCCATAAGAAATCATTTCTCCAGGTTCTGAATATCCACCCAAGCTGAGGAAGTGGGATAAATCACCAGAGTGGAGGCTCTTGACCAGGGAGTCCATGGTTAGATGGCATGCATTTGTACTTATCTGCCCTTTTTTTCTGTGGAAAGCATTCATTTCTTTCATAAGATTCTCAAGCTGCAGATCAGCAAGCTGCAAAAATTTTGAGATCCAAAGCACATAAAGTAACTCAGACCTTTAACTCAAGGTCACAGGCAACTCTGGCACAAGGAACTCATACATAATTGGGGAACCCTGCAATCATTTCTCCAACAAAAATATTCATTAGACAGGAGTGCCCCCAGGGTTCTTGGCTTAAACAGGCACCTGGGCAAGAGGTGTATTTGGCCAACTTGCGCTTCTCACATTGGCAAGCCACCAGCAGCATTTTTCACATTGGTGGTGCCCCGTGGAAACACCTTGCAGGATTTTACCTTGCGAAATCCTTGCCAAATCCCTATCCTCTTGGAGGCAGATATGTCAGTTTCTTGCCAAATGGGTTAAAGCAGAAATGGCCTTAGTATTGTGGAAAAAGATATCCCCTCTTTTCTTTTTTAATAAGAGAAATGCATAAGCATTCTGAGAACGTGTGGAGCGATGCGTGTTTAAGGCATAGCATCTGATGCCAACTTCTTCAAATAATGATTATCTCATTTAGCAGAGACTTTAGTCTATAGTCTGTGCTTGATTAACAGAATAGTGTCAGGGCAGTAGTAATGTCAGTGTTAGGGCCAAACATAACAGATTACTCAAAAGCATGGTTTAAAAAAATAATTGGGGATGAAAAGGATTTAATACAAACTAAGTTGATTAAAATTGTATCCCAATAGTTAGGAACACATCTGGATAATTAAAGATATTGCACCAAAGGATTCAAAATAATACAGTATGATTTTTTTTTTTTTTTTTTTTGCTAAGCTTTGCTTTCTTAAATATTGGAATAAGACCTGTACGCCATCAATTGAGCAACTGTCCTCTTCATCCTCTATCTGGCCCAGTAACGATCTGGCTGATAAAGTGTGACATTGTGAATAATCTTGCTTTTGCCAGCTAGGCTTTTCCCACCTGCTATCACAGATGAGCCACACACCAGTATTTTCGTCAACCTGTTTGCAGTGCTGCTCAGCTCATCATTTGAATTTGGTGAAGCAACCAGAAGAAGCATCAAAATTGCTTTCCATTCTGAGTGAAAGTAAAGAAAAGTTAGCTTTTCTTTCCATGCAACTTAATCCTGACACTGGTGTTTCCTGGGCCTGAGGCCCACTGCTGATGGGAGCAAGCAGCCTCGTCTTATCAAAGTCCTTGGAGTAGAATTTTATCATAGTTTCTTAGCTTTTTGTGCTTGTTGGAAAATTTGATGAGGTCGTAAAATAAATTATTTTGTTCTTTGAGAAGTCATGGAGAGATGTCCTCCATGGCATGTAATGCAGGGGAATGTGCCACTTGATGTATGTCACGTCACCAAGGTGAAAGTGTCTTTGTTAATGACCCTTGCAGTTAAGAGGACTCTCACTTTGCTTAACTACAAAACTAGCAAGGCAGCAATGCAAAGGACAAACCCAGGCCCCCACAAGAAAGTGAACAGAGGGGTTCCAGATGTATCCCTTTTTTCCTAAGGGAGTACCATGGAAGGCTTCTGGTCTCGGCAGTCTCCACGGAATAAAGAATTACCAGGTCAGATGAACCACGAACTCACAGCTCATCTTTTTTTTTTCCACCAAGCCAGGGAGGAGGTAGCATTTCACTAAAAAGATCTCCTCATTCTCATAGAAGGAAATTCTTGCCATGCCAGAATTACTTCCTTTTAAATTCACTTCTTCCTGCACTAGTGATAGGTCTGGCCTGCCCTTAATCTATTAACCAGTACTCACCCCCTCACCTTTCTTAAATTATTTAATAAACTCATGATTCACCCTAATTACCTTTCAGGTTTTATTTATTCAGTTTCATCTGTTTGGTAAAGGACAGGAATATTCAGGTAATATAGCTCCAGGTGGAGCACCATCCAGGTGCCCCAGTAGGTGGCATTTCGTATGTAGATGTTTTTGTTACATTCTAGTCATTCTTCTTTCTCCTCCAGAGCTGAGAACAACCCTTAGGGTTGTCAGAAGAAATTGTGGATACTCAATTAAATTTACATTTCAGATAAACTACAAATAATAAATACAAATATATCTTGAAGGTGATTTCATCTTTTATCTAAAATTCAAATTTAACTGGGTGTCCTATATTTTTATTTGCTAAATCTGGCAACCCCAAAGTGGTTCTGCAAATCGGATAACTTGCTCCTCAGAATTTGGGGATTGATGATATTCTTAAGGCATATTTTCTGTGGTAATTTCCTTACAGCACATAACAAAGCATTATGAAATAAGGACAGAATGAAAAAAGAAAACAGGGTTAAACATTAGGTGAATAGAAGTGGGATAGTAAGAACTCAACAAGTTACCTATGAAAGCTACGAAATTTTTACGTTGTCAGAAGAGAGTGATATGAACATAATTCCAGCAAATACCCAAAGTTAGCTTCAGTCATTCTTCCAAATGCATTAAAATGTACATTTTCGTCCAGCGTCTTGATTTGGCATTCTTAGTGAAGCTCTCCCACTTACTTCAGTCTACATCCTTCTGTCTTCTGATATTTTTCCAGAAATACATTAAACAAAAGAATTGCACTTGTAACCATAGAACATCTAGTGTAGTTCATCAGTATTTGTGTGTGTGTATGTGTGTGTGTATAGAGATTTGAAAACATTTATACTCTCTACTACTTTTTCATTAAATGTGCTCCAACGCTTCTGAACAATGGTTATATCTAATAAAAAGTTGAGAGCAATAGTATATGTTAGTGAAGAATAGCAGAGATCCAAGATCACAAGATGCTTATTGGAGTTTTATAATGAAGTGGTTATTAATTTGGCAATAGAAAAGGCATGAAGGTGCAGAGAAAGGGGAAGCTGTCCAAGTGGTGAATTCATGGACTCTATTAATGAATGAAAAAATTAGGATAAATCAGTGTTAGACAAGAAGAAAATATTGGCTTTGAAGTACAATTGAACTTATTGAGGCCTCTGAGTAAGATTCTCTGGAGTAGTACCTAATTGTGTGGCTCTTTGCCTTCCGGCCATGTAGTTGAGTGATCAAAGGGCTGACCTCTGACCCAAGATGGGCGAAAACATTACTCACTCCTTGGAACACTAAACTTGAACTGTGAGACATAGAGAGAAGTTGCTGGACTTAAACCTGGTAACAGTGGTGCTCTAGAAAAAAGATAAGGAATTTCTACAGTCATAACCTTAGAAGCTGTCCTTACTCCTGCATTCCTTTAATTTTGGATTTCAGCTCTATCTTAGATTGCATGAACTAGTTCAGTATTTTTCCAACAGATGTCTTTGTGCTTAAGTTAGCTAGAATTTGCTTTGGGGCTGCTTGCAAGCAAAAAAAAAAAAAAAAAAGTATGACGTTTTGAGGTCAATTTCATCTTTCATTTTGATTCTCATCCAATCAAAAATGCCAGATATTTTGTTAGTGAGGAAAGAGAGAGTGGTGAATGAGATGAACTTGATTTCTGCTTCATGGAGCTTTCAGTCTAGCAGAGAAAACAGACACTGATAAGTAATTAAAGTATAGAAATGGAAGGGTTCTATGCATTCATCAACAAATATTTATTGAGCATCTATAATATATAAGACACTGTTCTAAACCATTGGTACTCAGTAAAGAAAACAAAGATCCTTGTCCTTGTATCTTGTAGCAGGGTATGAAAGCGATAGATAATAAACATCGAAATATATAAATAAATAACATGGATTTAGAAGATGGTAATTGCTATGGGAAAAGAATTAAAAAGGGGATCAGAAGGAACAATATATCAAAAGGCCTAGAAGCCAGAGAGAAATGGCAGGTTGGAAAACTGAAAGATTATTAGAGCTAAGATACTGGCAACAAGGCAATGGCTCAAAATGAAGATGAAGAGGTTAGGTAAAGTAGATTGTTAAGGACTTTATAAGCCATTTTGAGGATTTTGAACTCATCCTAAGGCAATCCAAAGCCACTTAAGAGTTTTAAGCTATAGACTCACATGATCAGATTTGCATTTTAGATTTATCATTCTGCCTGCAACCTGGAAAACACATCTAAAGCAAACAGTAGTGGATGGGAGAGAGTAATTAGGAGGCTCTTGTCCTAGTCCAAATGAGAAATGGTGATGCTCTTGACTAGCATATGTTTCATGAATTGGAAAACAGTAGCTGTGTTAAAATGGCTGTTATTGAGGCTTAGATTTTCAGCTTCTCACATTTAGAACAGATTAATGCCTGTCCAGATTTATCTTCTGTTCTTTGGGCTTTGATGCTATATAAAGCCAATTTGAAATGTTGACCACTTTTTCATTGGCTTCACATCCATGAAGTTTAATTATGCCTCATCTTTAGGAACAAAAATATGATAAGTGGATATTTAAGGAGCTGTGGCAGCCGTAAGACAGGCATTCGTTGTACTCCCTATAGCATCTGTACCTAACTAGCCACATATTGTCCTCAAATTCTGAATCAATACAGGACACAAGCAAACCAGGTATATACAACTTCTCTATTAACAGGGCCTTCCCTCTAAATTCGCATATTCTTCTCATCCCCAGTGAGATAGTATAGACGATGTAGAAGAAAACCACATGATCTTTTTACCACTCCACTGTTGGGTTTAAATAAAGGGTTACATTCCTTTAAGCGATGGGTCATTTGGCCTCATGATTTGTCATGACCTCTTATTACACTCACATAATATTTTTTTTTTAATTTTTTTTTTAACGTTTATTTATTTTTGAGACAGAGAGAGACAGAGCATGAAAGGGGGAGGGTCAGAGAGAGGGAGACACAGAATCGGAAACAGGCTCCAGGCTCCGAGCTGTCAGCACAGAGCCCGACGCGGGGCTCGAACTCACGGACCGTGAGATCATGACCTGAGCTGAAGTCAGACGCTTAACCGACTGAGCCACCCAGGCGCCCCACACATAATATTTTTTAAAGGCAGTGCAACTAGACAAGTATTATGCTTGTTTGCTGCACAAGCAATCAGCACTTAACCGGTATCATATGTATGTTAAGGTTATGCACTTCTGTAATAATTTGAATTTTTTTAAGTTTATTTCTTTATTTTGTGAGAGACAGGTGGGTGAGGGGCAGAGAGAGAGAGAGAATCTCAAGCAGGCTCCGCAATGCCAGCACAGAGCCTGAAGTTGGCCTCGAACTCATGACCTAGGGATTGTGACCTGAGCTAAAATCAAGAGCCAGACACTTAACTGACTGAGCCATCCAGGTGCCCCTGTAATTATTTGAATTTTTAATTTCTAGCTTATATACTAATCCCAACCTAAAGGGTCAGTTCCTTCTTTCCTTTGAGCTGGGTCTAGCTCAGGTTCTTTCAGCCTTAAAGATGTAGACAGAAATTGTATCTAACCTTCAACTCCATTGCTTTCCAGTCCCAAAATATAATAACAAAAAGAAAAAGAGACTTTCAATTTCCTTGTCATCCTTCCAAAAAGTTCCCCTCTTATTCTTGAGGAAGCAAACAAGGAAGAGTACCAAGTACCGCTTTACCATATTGAAACATTGTTGTCTGTGGTGCAATTGAATGTCTTTGGTTCTTGAGAAATCTGCCTTTCCTAAGGAAGCTGGGAGCAGAGGGAACTTACGGATATGGTTTGTAACTGTTCCCATTGCACTATCTTATAAGAACGTACTTTTTAAACATGGGTTTCCATCTTATATTACTTTGTGTCTTGGAGGCTCTCCCTCATGAATTACTTTGCATCTTGTTTGAAGTGAACCATTTTAAAATTTATATCCTGTCCTACTTTTATTTCAAGAACTTTACTTAAAATATCTTTTGTTCTCTTGCCCTGCTCAGATCTGCAATATGCATGCACATTTATGCAGTGCACATTTATGCACACTCTTTAAGATAGAGAAAATAATATGCTAATTTGAATAGTGGTAAAATCAGAGTCAGGGTAGAGATTTTATTCTCAGAAGAGTGGACAGTGCAATAGCTTCTTATGGCGTCTGTTCTCTCCATTGTTAGTATAAGTCATGTAAAAGACGTGATTTAGTAAAACAAGGCAGTAGAACATGAATTTGGGAGTACTCTCAATTTGATGAAGCCGCATAGTGGGTGTTTGCTCCTTGAGGGCAGTGAACATGTTCTACTCCCTTTTGTGTCACCTACTCCACCCAAGGAGTCAAGCATATACATACCAGTAGCTCAACATGTACTCAGATGAATGGAAAATATTGAAATTAATGGTAAATCCTTATGAGACATTTAATACTATATTTAATTTTACTAGAAAACATACAAAGATGGCCAAAGAAGAGATTTTGACTAGGTTTTAAGTACTGGGTTTTGTCACTCTCTAGGACTAGGAAGTGGACACCCCCAAGGAAGGGAGCTGCTGGAGAGCAGACTAGAAATTAGACAAGTGGTCCTCCGATATGAGTACACAGAGTGCCAGGCACTACCTCCTGGAAGTGTCTGATTCAGTAGATCTGAAGTGGGGCCAGTGGCCCTCCCCAGTGATGCTGATTCTGCTAATCCAAGTAACCCACTTTAAAAACTACAGAATTAGACTTTTCGAGAGAGCTGGCTCAGCTGAGGGGACCTGGGCGTGCTGCCTTGCTGTGTGATCTTCACAGAGAAGGGGTGACTTCAGAGATGTCTGAGGGCAGTATCTAGAATAGTTTCAAGGGTCTTGCTTTCTCTTGATCAACAGGACTGATGGCTTCACTCTGGCGGGAAAAGGAGATAACGGTTTCACGAACTCAAATGAGACTTAAAATTAGCTGACGTAAATGAGATAGAAGTTGGAATGCATGGAATCAACTTAGTAATACTTTTAGCTAAGTTAACCTAATTTAGCAATGGAAGACCATGTACATACATATCTAAGCTAATTTATATATAGGTTATTCCCCGAAATATCCTTACACTGCAAGGAAAGTTTATGCTCTTTAGCTGACTGTGCACATGTCAAGGTAAATGGGGAAGGTGGAGAAAGGGCAGCCCAAGGAGAGAGGAAAGCCCATTCATCCTAGAGAAAGCATTTAGGAGAAACTACCCCCCACCTTTCCCCCTGCCCACTAAAGGCTGTTTCCCAGGTAAATAGCCTTAGGAAGTTTCTGAAACAGTGGCAACAGCTTTGGTAACCAGGTATCATGGGAACACATTTCATCTAATTGCAGTATTGAAATGAAAACTACCTAAAATTTAGAACCGATTTCATATGCTTTGTTGTGTTCAGCTAATTAGGCTCTTGCATTTTAAAACTTGAGTATGAGGTTTTTGCATACTTATCTGTGTTTCTTCTGGATGAATTTTATGTAAGGCAGTAATCATTTAAGACTTTGGGGGATATTGACACTTTTTTCATTACAGGATTTCATGGACTCAGGTAGATTTTCTCAATTTGCCAACAAAAAGGAATAGAGAAATTATATTAAAATAAGCTGTGTCTTTAAAAAATGGTTGGTAACCAAATGGTCAATTGCTCGTATTTAATTTTAGTTTAAGTTTTGTTAATTTGAAAATATTTTAAAAAAAACTGCTTAGTGATCCTTTCAAGGAAAGACTCAGCTCATGTATAAAAAAAAAAAAAACACACACACACATAAAAATGACTCTGGAGACCTTGGCTACACATCTAGCGGTCAAATATTTCAATGCTTCATTGCTCCCGTTCCTGTTACAGGTACATGTGACAGCGCTGCAGCTATGAGTGGAATTTTAAAGAGGAAGTTTGAAGAAGTTGACGGCTCTTCACCCTGCTCCTCTGTGCGGGAATCAGATGATGAAGTTTCCAGCAGCGAGAGTGCTGACAGTGGGGACAGTGTCAATCCATCCACTTCTAATCATTTTCCCCGTGAGTACAGAAACCATACCTTAAGCTAATTGTCTGGTTCTGCAGTGAAAATAATTGTATCATCTTGGTCATTGTTTTGAACCTTTATTACTAGTTTTGTTTTGTCCTTGTAATTGATTTAAAAGCAAAACATGATTAAGTAAAAAAAGAAGCATTTTTGAGGTATCAGTAGATTCTTTTATTTGGATTGCTTTTGGGAGTGGATTATTTTGATAGTGTTAACCAACTGATTCAATGAAAAAATGGTATTTTTTTAATTTTTTAATGTTTATTTTTGAGAGAGAATGAGAGAGGGAGAGAGCAGGGGTGGGGCAGAGAGAGAGGGAGGCAGAGGATCTGAAGTAGACTCTGCGCTGTCAGCGCAGAGCCCAATGTGGGACTCAAACCCACAAACCCTGAGATCGTGACCTGAGCCGAAGACAGCCGCCTAACCGAGCCACCCAGGCGCCCACAAAATTGTATTTCATTATTATTAATTTTAAAAGGGAGCACCCTACTGAGAATATTTGGGGAAAGACAAGTCCAGACACAGAAATTTATCCTCCCAAAGCTGAAATGATATTCTGGGGCGGGAAAAAATAGATGTATTTGGGAGCGGGAAGTCTAAGTTATAATGAGAAAGAACGTGCCACCCCTGCAATAAGAGACAAGAAGGGTACAAAACTCTCCCAAGTGTGTAAGTGCATGCGATTTATACTTCTTTCTACTCATTCCTTTATTCTTTATCCCCAAGAATAATATTTAAAGCCCACAAAGAAAAAATAGAGATGTATGCCTTCTCATTGATTCCTCTTTCTGTCACACTGTGTGTTAGCCAAAGCAGGCTTCAGGTTCTGAGCTGTCAGCACAGAGCCCCATGCAGGGCTTGAACTCACGAGGTATGAGATCACGACCTGAGCCGAAGTTAGACACTTAACTGACTGAGACACTCAGGCTCAGAGCCCCCAGAAAATTCTTAATACAATCTGCAAGCTAAAAGAAACTGGCTAGTAATAGCTAAATGATCTTCTTAAAGTTATTTTCCAACAGGAAGATTTTACCATATCATGATACCATGAGAGATAACTAGTCTTAGTTTTTCCATTTTTCAGTTAAGTGGCTGATTTTATTAATATGCAATCCTATAACATGGAATATAATTTGGAAATGTGAAAACCCAGAAAACCAAAAGAATAAACAATAATTTTAAAGGAAATAAAGATCTCAATAAAACTGTTGAGCATGAAACAAACTAAAATCAAAAGCATTCCTTTAAACAAGCAAAACTAATAGAAAATATAAAGAAAGAGCAATTATAATTATCACAACAAAAAAATCATAAAGTATTCAGGGACAAGGCAATTGTGTAATGTAAATAATCTGCAAATACATTTATATATGTCATGATGATATGAAATGAGCTTGTGTTTTTGATTTAAAAGAAGATACATGTGTACGTATTAGGTCTTAGTATTAACAGTGGTAATAACATCATTATCATCATCCAGTAGAGTTTTGTGAAGATCAACAGAACAAGTGAGATAATACACATGAAAGAACTTTACTAAGCACATTTTATATTGAAAATTATGATCATAGCTAATATTTATTGGGTATATAAATGCTTTAATAGCTTTGGAGCTATACAGCTCCAATGTAGGGATATACATTATCCCTACTCTTTCCGTCCATTCTAGAAGTACCACTACCTTCAGTTTATAGAGGAAATATGTAAGGCTCAGAGAGGCTAAACATCTTGCCCAAGGTCACACAGGATTTGAGCCTAGATATATATGTGTGTATGTGTGTACCTCACTCCATAGTCTTCACTTTTTCCATTATCTCATACTGCCCTTTAATTATATAGCATTGAACATATCTTTAAAATATTGTTTATTGTGGGGCGCTTGGGTGGCTCAGTTGTTTGAGCATCTGACTCTTGACATCGGCTGAGGTCATGATCCTAGGGTTGTGGGATCGAACCCTAAGTCAAGCTCCACGCTGAGCATGAAGACTGCTTGAGATTCTCTCTCTCTCTTTTTCCCTTTGCCCTGCTCCCCTGCTTGCATGCACTCTCTTTCTCTAAAATAAAGAATAAAAAATAAATGTTGTTTATTTTGAATTAGTAAAGAGGTAGGTTATGTTTCCAGATATAAAGATAAATAAAGTTATTAAAGCTTTCCATATTAATTTATAAATATTAGTATAGTCTCAAAAGCCTCAATTGGATTTTCTTAGAAGGTGATAGAATGATAAAAATCTATTTGGGAAAATAAGCTAATGAGAATAAAGGTATATTTTTAAAAAGACAGTATAAATGTTGAAAAGCCATTCCAGATATCAAATCATAGTAGAAAATTATTAATTTAACTTTTTTGATACTGTGCTAGATCTAGGAAAGTATAGAAAGTCTCAGCATGTTATATATAAGAGTTTAATGTGTAAGAATACAGTTTTACAGGGGTGCCTGGGTGACTCAGTCAATTGAGTGTCCAACTCTTGATTTTGGCTCAGGTCATGATCTCTCACTGTGAGATTGAGACCCACGTCAGGTTCTATGCAGACAACACAGAGCCTGCTTGGGATTCTCCCTCTCCCTCTCTCTCTCTCCCTCCCCCACATCCCAAAAGTATATGCTCTGTCTCTCTCAAAATAAGTAAAAACATTAAAAAAAAAAAAAAGAATAGAGCCTTATAGAGCAATGGGGAAGGGAAGAAGTATGTAATAAATGGTGATGGTGTTAGAGTTTGAAATAGAAGTAATTTAGATACACATCTCACAACATATGCCAAAATATATTCCAGGTGGATTAAATAGATTAAAAAAAATCAAATTTTGGGGATATTGTTTATTTGTCAGACATGGGATCATTACCCGAGTTTTGAAGTAACAAAAAAAGTCACATTGCAAAATACTGATATTAAATATATTATTTATTATATTTAATTTAAAAACACATATGAATCTTTTAGATAACCTCCAGAGGCAATCCAAACAATAGGAAATATGATTAGCAAAATTTTAAAGCATGTAACAATAGTAATAATAATGCAGATTAAAATAATACTAATGAGATTCTGTTAGTATGAAATCACAGAAATTTTATCTCTGTGAGATTAGCACTCCTCTCCAGTAAAAACTGCTGATACCTAAGTGCTGGTGAAAGTCACTGTATAAATCATAGGTACATACATTGCTACTGATGGTAGTGAAATTTATTTATTTATTTATTTATTTATTTATTTATTTATTTATTTTAATATATGAAATTTATTGTCAAATTGGTTTCCATACAATACCCAGTGCTCATCCCAAAAGATGCCCTCTTCAATACCCATCACCTCCCCTTCCCTCCCTCCCACCCCCCATCAACCCTCAGTTTGTTCTAAGTTTTTAAGAGTCTCTTATGCTTTGGCTCTCTCCCACTCTAACCTCTTTGTTTTTTAGGGTTTTTTTCCCTTCCCTTCCCCGATGGGTTTCTGTTAAGTTTCTCAGGATCCACATAAGAGTGAAAGCATATGGTATCTGTCTTTCTCTGTATGGCTTATTTCACTTAGCATCACACTCTCCAGTTCCATCCACGTTGCTACAAAGGGCCATATTTCATTCTTTCTCATTGCCACGTAGTACTCCATTGTGTATATAAACCACAATTTCTTTATCCATTCATCAGTTGATGGACATTTTGGCTCTTTCCATAATTTGGCTATTGTTGAGAGTGCTGCTATAAACATTGGGGTACAAGTGCCCCTATGCATCAGCCCTCCTGTATCCCTTGGGTAAATTCCTAGCAGTGCTATTGCTGGGTCATAGGGTAGGTCTATTTTTAATTTTTTGAGGAACCTCCACACTGTTTTCCAGAGTGGCTGCACCAGTTTGCATTCCCACCAACAGTGCAAGAGGGTTCCCGTTTCTCCACATCCTCTCCAGCATCTATAGTCTCCTGATTTGTTCATTTTGGTCACTCTGACTGGCGTGAGGTGATATCTGAGTGTGGTTTTGATTTGTATTTCTCTGATGAGGAGCAATGTTGAGCATCTTTTCATGTGCCTGTTGGCCATCTGGTTGTCTTCTTTAGGGAAGTGTCTATTCATGTTTTCTGCCCATTTCTTCACTGGATTATTTGTTTTTTGGGTGTGGAGTTTGGTGAGTTCTTTATAGATTTTGGATACCAGCCCTTTGTCTGATATGTCATTTGCAAATATCTTTTCCCATTCCGTTGGTTGCCTTTTAGTTTTGTTGATTGTTTCCTTTGCTGTGCAGAAGCTTTTTATTTTGATGGTAGTGAAATTTAGAAAGCACTTGGGAAATATAAGAGCCATAATAATATTCATATCTATGAGTCTGTACTTCAGATAATTTACCTGAAGGGAGAAACATCAAAAATGAGGGGAAAACTACATCAATGAAAATGTTGGTGGTTAGTGGTAGTATCAAAAAATGGGAGTAGGAGGTGGGGAAGAGAAAAGTAACATGTCTAAGAGCAGGGAAATGATCCATTAAATTATGGTGACTTACACAATTATTTTCATAATAGTTGTGAAGATCTTCTGGCAGTATATAAAATGCTCATGAGATAAAATTAAGAAAAACATGGGTGCCTGAGTGGCTCAGTCCGTTAAGCATCTGACTTCAGCTCAGGTCATGATCTCACAGTTCGTGAGTAAGCCCCGCATCGGGTGAGCTCGAGCCTTGCTTCGGGTGAGCCCCACTTCTCTCTGTCTCTCTCTGCCTCTCGTGGGATTCTCTCTCTCTCTCTCCCTCTCTCTCTCTCTCTCTCTCTGCCCCTAGCTCACTTGAACCCTCTCTCAAGAAAGAAAGAGAGAAAGAAAGAAAGAAAGAAACCAGAATACAAAATTTTACTTCTATTGTCATAAAGGCAAGAAATGGTATGGCACCTTAGCACTGAAAATGATTTGATTTTTTGAGGTATTAAAAAGATGAATGAATTTTCGTATTTATTAATTTTCATTTCTGTTGATATTTTATGTCTCCCTCAACAAATAAATCTTAAACTTAACCTAATATGATGACTGTCATTCAAATTGTGTTTATGTATGTGGACAGCAGATTGATTGAAATGGCGTCATCCGCTAAATCATCCAGTTTCTTCGCTAACTTGTAAAGGCTTTAATAAGTTATGTGTAATTGAAGTGATTTTTCTATTGAAGAAAATAGACACATTTAATGATGTCCAAAAACTTATCAAAATGTTTCAGCTCATTGTTTATTATCAGTGGTGGCTGGCAATGTGTTCGTTTACTAAATTGCTGATTTAACTGTATTAAATGAAACCTGGCAGAGATTTTTCACAATTTTTAGAAATTTAATTGATTTAATTAAACAATGCCCTTGTCATTTAATAGTCTGCTTAGTTTGCCATATTTTTATTATGGAGAGGGAGAAGAATAGTAGGAAAAGCAAAGAATCAAGAGATAAAAATTCTGCCTAGAATATTTACTGTATGAAAGACCTGGGCATATTAACTAATGTGAAAGGGGTAGTTAAAAGGGTTTCTTGTTTCTAGAAATGTATTTCAGATTATTCACTAGTCCTAAAATTGATATGCAAATTTAAAAAATATGTTTTATTTCTTTTTTCATCTAGATTAAAATATGTACTTATCAGCAGTGGTCTTATCTGCATGTAAATCTGTGGATCTAAACTTTTAGGAATATTATTAGTGGTGAATCCTGTTTCTTTAATATATGTCTCTACTTTCAGAAAAAAACCTGTCTTAGAGTAAAGAATGATTTTTGATGACTATCAAATTTGTGTGGCATTAGGAAACCAAATTTAGTTTCACATTGAGATTTTTTGTAATGTGGTTATTTAAATCTCACCATCATGAGCTCATCTTTCAAATTAAAAATATCCCATGTACTCAGTACTTTGCAGGGATTAACATATTGTGTAACAACATTTTGTTATCATTACAAATACGGCATTGATAAGATTGGTATGTGTCAGCAGCTATAGTAGTAAAAAATTCCATGCTATTCTAAGCATTCTTAGATATTCAATTTGTAGCACATCACATTATAACAATAAAAGCTTCAAAATATAAATCAATAAGGAAATTAGGCCTCTTTTCATGGACTTCTGAGTTTTGCTAGGCAACTAGCATGCTTACCAGCCATCAACCAAGGTCACATCGTGTACTTCCCTTGAGATAGAAGCATCTGGATTCTGTATTGCTGTGGAACGCCTTGTTTCATCAAATCCCTGTGGCTCCATAGCCAATCAGCCTGTACTTGAGCACTGTCGAAAGGAAAGCTGCAGAGAAGCTAGAGAGGAATGATTTTTTTCCTGCCCTTTCAAGGTTCTTGGCACTTCACACGAGTAATGAGAAGCTATGTGATGAAACATCCTCCCGAAAGGAACACATTATTTTTCCCGAAACAGTGTTTCTACAAATATATATACAGTATTTAGGAAGTGAAAATATCAAGAGGTAAAAGGATAGATCTTCTAAGCTACATATGAAAGCAGGTAGTAGACGTTTTACATAGGGTTGCGATTTTTTCATTTAAAAAACACTTTCACATTCTTGAGTTCATTTCTATCCAAGAATTGTTGTCTGATTAGAAGCTATTATTGTAACTATATTCTAAAAGTAGAAATCACCATTCAGAGATATATTCCTAATTTACCCAAGGGCTGAGATTATAATCTGTTTCCCTCCCTCCCTCTTTCTTTTCTTACTTGTCTCCCTTTTCTCTCTGAATACACAGACATACATATGCTACCATGTGCACCCAAGTCAGCCTGTTTCTCCAGTATCTCTTCCGTCCCACTGACTGCACATTTCTTAAAGAGGTTTGAGATAAAGAATCCACAGAAAACAGATTTTGACATGAAACTTTGTACTAGAAGTAACCTATTCTCTTAACCTAGCAGTTAAAATGCATTGAAAATTTAGTTTCAGTTTCAACAAATAGAGTATATCTTATGTTACAGGCTCTGAGTTAAGTGCTTTCAGACATGACAAAATAATAGACTACAAGTAGTAAATACAACTTAAGATACAGGAGCAGATCATGTCTATCCAGCAGTGTGGTTTACTTTGAGAACTTACTATCCCATAGATAAATGTAGCAATCTATCCCTGAATCTTTGATTTTTCAAACAATAGAGGAGTGTTCAGGCAGAAACCTAACACAGGTGTATCAAGGGAAGTCTTTGATTAAGCAGGAGGTAGGGTCACGTGACCCTCAAAATCTCCTGTCTACTCTGTGATAATATGATTCAAAGAACAAGGATCAAAATAGCATCTTAAGTTAGAGCTGAGACCAAGTAAGAAAAAATAAGCAGCATAGGTCAAGACACCTCTGCAAAGCTACTGTTAAAATAAGAGATCTCCAGACCCTCTGCATCCCCTTATGTTGAAGAAGAACCTTTTAGCATGGCCTTGGAAGATCAGACCTGGAACCAGTTGCAGATGTGCTTATACGAGGTCAGTGTCCCCATCCAAACAGCAGACATAGAGCAGTTGAATCTGTAGGTATTTAGTTGGTTGGGGATATGAAAGTTAAGTAGTTGGGAGAATTTGGAGTGTAGGAAGATAGATATGAGTTAGTGGTCCATTTAGAAAATACTCATAGGAATGCACTGTAAAGTCCAATTCCAATACAATGGAGTTGTTTTCAGATCATTTCATCTGAGAGATCTGAGAGATCCAGTGTGATGAATCAGAGATAGTTAACCATTGCTGCCTCCTCTGGCATTTAGACAATCCTTCAGGCTGAAATGTCTTCTCTGCCTCCCAATCTCTATGAAGTTCTATACCCGCTTTAAGGTTCACATCAAATACTTCTTTCTCCGTGAAAACTTTACCACGTCTCTCATTTTACCCTGCTCTTTACTAAGTCTTTTGGTATTTCACCAACATTCAAAACTTTGGCAGTGGTTTTCTATATTCTTTCCATCCCAGTATTTCCCCCCAAACCATGATGTCAGTAGGCATATGATGGCTCACTGAACCATTAGCCTCATATTTCCTTGACCACCTCTATTCTGAAGTCTTTATTTCTATTCTATTTATGTCCTTTACCTCCATTTCAGTCAGCTGTTTATGTCCATAGCCTCATCCAGAATATTGTTACAAATTAGAACAGCTCTACCACCAATCAAATTTCAGTGTTCCACACTCAGACCACAACCCCTTTTCCTTCCATGTCCTTCCTCCCCAACTCCTTTTTTTTACCTCATCCTCTTGTTTTCCCCAGTAAAGCACCCACCTCTTGTTTTTACATATCTTTCTACCCTTTACCATTTACTTCATTATTTGGTTTTTTTCTTTTGTTTTTTTTTTTTGTTTTTTTTTTTTGTTTTAATTTGGAGGCCAGGACTTTTAACCATTTTCCTCCCATATTCTTCACTCCATATTTCCTTTTTATGCAAATACATGAAAACTTTATTTATTTATTTTTAAAATTTTTAAGTGTTTATTTATGAGAGAGAGAGACAGAGTGAGAGCAGGGGAGAGGCAGAGAGAGAGGTAGACACAGAACCTGAAGCAGGCTCCAGGCTCTGAGCTGTCAGCACAGAACCCGACACGGGGTTCAAACCCAGAAACTTCAAGATCATGAACTGAGCTGAAGCCGGAAAGTTAACTGACTGAGCCACCCAGGTGCCCCCAAATATGTAAAAACTTTAAAGAAGTTTTAAAGAAAATGACAAACACTGTGTTTTCAGATTCAGCTGCTCATTATTGCCCTACTACCATCCTGCTCGGTGCCCCCAGTTTTCTCTCCCATTTCACAGCACTGAGTGTGTCAGACTGAAGTCACGCCACCTTCTCCCTCATACACAGCAGCTCCTTCTTGTCATTGAGGACCCTGCCTCCATATATATCCTTCTCCCTTTAAGCGGGGCACTCAAAATGAGTTTGGAAGGAATGAGTGTAAGCTCATCAAAGTCAGGAACAGGTCTCTGTACGCCTAACTTCCAGTAAGCACTTAATAAATATTTAGATAAATGGATGAATGAATAGACACTTATTAAGCATGTACTCTTTGCTATTCATTGCACTAGTCCTAGGAGCCAGAAATATAAAAGTAAATGAGACATGATTCAGCTTCTGTAGAAACTCATAGTCTATTAACACTAAAGCATGTCTCCAACGCTGACTGTATTCTGTCTTACATTGTAGTTATTTGTACACACACCTTATCTTTTCTGGAGATTTACAGAGCTGAAACGTGTGTTCTTAGGACTTATACTGGTGTAGGTACAATTACTGTTACATACTTGATAAATGACAGTTAGCTTTGTAAAGCGTTGTCTTGTTTTAGTACAACTAAACCATACAAACAAAAAAAGAATGCATTTATTGTAGGACTTTATAAGGGCATGGACATCAGTGGAAATACATACAGATTTACAAGCTAACTGTGTAATTTATGATTTTGATGGGTATCATTGTGATATATCAGGATTCTGATATAACAGTTGTTATGTCCAAATACATCTAATGGCGAGCTGTGTTTTAAATAGGGCCCCACTGTAATTCTGTATTCCCAGCATGTACCTTTCTGGTTTCATTTGCTTATATATAGCTTTCCTAGGCAGAAACATCACTGTTTAATTGGATGCTGTGCAGCTATTTATGCAGTAGCTGTACAGCACACTTGAGGGAATCCAAGTTGCTTTCACCTTCACCATCCTTTGAATCAACTAAGAAAAAAAGGGATTACCAAGTCAGACCACTAACATTATATAAATACAGTTCATTTAGTTTGGTTTGGTTTGCTTTAAATTCAGCATCAGGACCTCAGGTTGAGCCATAATAAATGGTACCATTAAGCGTAGCTCTTTATTCCAACGTATTGAGAATTCTGGTTTTGTTTCCTTATTTGCTTTTCCTAGCACAGTCATGTGTTCTATAAATATGTCTCAAATCTGTCCACTTACCTCCATTTGTGTTGCCAGCCAAGGACATCTGTCTTTCATCTCTCTCCTGGACCCCTGCAGGAGACTTCCAGCTGTTTTCTGCCTCCTCTCTTGTTGGAGCCTCAGTCTTATCTCTGTGCAGGAGTATATTGGATCTCCACTTTCCTGCTTAAATCCTTAAGTTGCTTTCAGATGTACTCATTACTATGACCTCCAAAACCCTGTACAGCTCCATGATTGAGCCTTTGCCCTCCTCCCCAACCTCCCCCTCCTTCTTCCTTCCATCTCAAAAATTCAGCCACATCGATCTTGACTCAGTTTTCTTTTTTTAAGTTTTTATTTAAATTCCTGTTAGTTAACATGCAGTGTAATATTAGTGTCAGGTGTAACATAACAAACCTTTCTTGCCCTAAGATCATGTCTGGAACAGTCTGTGCATGATTGATTGACTCTTTAGATTTCAGGTTCTGGAACTGTCCCTGATCACCCATCCAACATATGCAGGCCCAAAGTCCTCATCTCTTAGAGATGTATGTGGACGTTTTACAGGAAAAATAATAGATATCTTGGAGCTACTTTCAAATAACGCAGCAAAAAGAGAAAGAGAGACAGAAAATGAGGCTGAAAAATATATATATTATTCTGTATTTTATAAAATTAAAAATTTACATAATGCATTTTAAAACTATTCAGCTTATCCTAAAACTTCTGTGGAAGGGTCAGGGCTAAAAAAATTTTGAAAAAGAATAAGGAAAAGGGAAGGCATGCTTACCATTACAGATTTCAATACTTCAAATGCTAAAATAGTTAAAACACATAAAATTAGCTCAGACAGACGACACATGGAATAAAAGAGAGCTTAGAAACAGACTCATATTTAATGGTGATTAAATATGCAACTTGGTATGTGACAGAGGAGACTGAGTTGGAAAAGGAGGGACTGTTCTAATAATGACCTTTTAACAACTGGCCAGCCACATTTAAAAAGATAAAATTAGGTCCCTACCTCATATCATACATGAAAATTAATTCCCAGTGAACTAAGTACGTAAATGTAAAAAAAACAAATCAAAACTATAAAACTTGAAGAAAAAATATAGGAAAATATCTTTATGTCAGATATGATGCCAAAAAGACAAAGCATAAGAAAATACACTTGGGTACATTAAACTTGTTTATATGATCAAATACAGCATCAAGAAAGTGAAAAGATGAGCTGCATACTAGAAAAAATATTTGCAGTTCATTAACTGACAAGAAAATAGTATTTGAATATAAAAAGAACTCTTACAAAAATAAAGAGCCAATGTAATAAAAAAGTTATAGAATATGAACAGATAATACACAGAGAAAAGGCTGATACAAATATGAACAGATGTTCAACTCTGTTACTAAGTAGGGAAATTAAAATTGCAAAAAGACACCATTTCACATGTATCATATCATCAGATTGGCAAAATTTAAAATTTTTTTTAAATATTTATTTATTTTTGAGACAGAGACAGAGTGTGAACAGGGGAGGGACAGAGAGAGAGGGAGACACAGAATCTGAAACAGGCTCCAGGCTCTGAGCTGTCAGCACGGAATCCGATGCGGGGCTCGAACTCACGAACCATAAGATCATGACCTGAGCCGAAATCAGATGCTTAACCGACTGAAACACCCAGGAGCCCCAGATTGGCAAAATTTTAAAGTTTGACAACATCATGTATTGACAAACCTGTGCTGAAGCAGGAACCCTCATAATGCCACTGTGAGTGTCAGATGACTCAATTACCTAGAAAACCCAGTATTGAAAGTTAAAAGAAAGATTAACTGTGGGCCAGTATAGGATTGGATAACTGTAGTTTGCTCATATGATGATAAAATGGATAACAGATTGAACTGAATAGTCAAGTTTACATGTATGCACTATTGAGTGAAATACACAAGTTGCAAAGCTCTATATGATACACGTATGTAATTAAAACACATCAAACGACACTGTATTTTATTGAAGTAAAAATATGCATAGGAAAGGATGATACATGACATTGTGAAGATACCTGTAGAGATGAAGAGTAGAAGAATGGGTGGTGGGGGTTTACTGTACTTTCTCACTTTGCTTATATTGTAAAAGTAACAAGCTGAAGTCAATATGGTAAAATATTAACATCCATTAAATATGGATAGTAAATACATACTATTTTTGGAAGTTTGAAGTATTTTATAATTTTTAGCAAGTTTTACATATTTTTCACTTGAGATAAAAGTCCCTGGATTACCCCACTATTCTCTTCCCCTTTATTTTCTTTCTCAGTACCCTTTTTTTTTTCCTCAGTACGTATCACAATTTGGATCTATTTTATAGTGGATTTGTTTATACTTGTATGTTTTTGTATTTGTTTATATTTGGGAATCTGTTTTGTTTAACATTGTATTCCTGATAGAAAAAGGCAGAATGGGGGCACCTGAGTGGCTCAATCGGTTAAGTGTCCAACTTCAGCTCAGGTCATGAGCTCAGGGTTTGTGAGTTTGAACCCCACATCAGGCTCTGTGCCCAGAACCTAGAGCCTGCTTCGGATTTTGTGTCTCCCTCTTTCTCTGCCCCTCCCCCATTCCTGTTCTGTGTCTCTCTTAAAAATAAACAAACATTAAAAAAAAAAAAAGGCAGAAGATCCCTGTAGCACATTAAAAACTTCCAGGCCAAATTTGTTCATTAACTAGAACTAAATTTAATCTGTTCATTGAGATTCTTCATCTTGTCCACAATGATCGCCAAGTGTTATTGCCAAATATTCTTCTGAAATCCTTTCATACACATTCAGTGCCCAAGTCCTAAAATGTAGGGAGCAGCATCTTCCCCAGATGTTTGGCTCTAGGATGCACAGTGATGTTTACAAAAATCACCATTGGAAACTGCTTCTTGTGCTTTTAAAATTCACTGTAAACTGTTGCAGGATATACAGTACATCCCACAAGACCTTTCTCCCCATTATGGTGTTAAGGTAGAATATTGTCTCTTTAGTTGATCATTGGTGAAGTAGTTGCTTGTGTTTGGGAGCCATTGTGAAAGAGAAATATTTAAGTTTGCTATGATTTCTTTCCCCTAGTACTTCAGTTGAATTTGTGAAAATGGGACTACTGTATTGCAAATTTCTCCAGTGTGTTTTAAGTGGAAAAGCCACAACCAAGGAGCTATAAGATCTTCAATGTAGTTTTAGTTCTATTACAAGTAACTCTGACTGTGGTTTAACCATTTAACCTGTTTCTTCATTTGGAAAATGTGAGAATAGATTGATATTCAAAGTATGGTAATTTGCATAAATTCCATCCAAATATAACATGCTACTGATAGTCCTCCTTGCTTGAGTTATTTATATTATATTTGAGGATATCTCTGTGTTTTCAGTGTTTATGCTTGTGTCCATTAGAATATATATACATATGTATATATATATACACACACACACACATACATACACACACATATACACAATGGAATATTCCATTTGGTGATTTTGGCTTGTAGTTTCCACATAAGGAAATGAAAGTCGTGAGTTATTTTAATTGGTTTTGTTTGCGGGTGTCTTGATTAAGTAGATAATATACTTAAAGTATAGTGTATTAAAACTACTTGTTGAACAGGCAGATTTTTGATTAATAATAATAGGACTGTTGGTTAAACGTCCAACTCTTGATTTCAGCTTAGGTCATGATTTCACAGTTTGTGAGTTTGAGCCCTGTGTTGGGCTCTGTGCTGACAGTGCAGAGCCTGCTTGGGATTCTCTCTCTCTCTCTCTCTCTCTCTCTCTCCCCCTCCTCCCCCACTTGCATAAGCACGTGCTCATGTGCTCTCTCTCTCTCTCTCTCAAAATAAATAAATAAAACTTAAAAAACAACAATATAAGACTGAGTGAAAATAAATGATGATATTTAGAGTAAGATGTTGTAAATGTTGGTCTATTGATAGAGAAATATTGGAGAAATAAATAGAATATTCACGTACCTAATGATTTTTAAAACTTATTTTCAAAGCTGTACTTAGCTGAAATGTATAAGTGCACACTTTGGAACGTCTCATTACTACAAAAGAATAATGTAACTGAAAATTTCTGAAGAAATTCACAAAAGGATGAAGCATTAGCAGCAATGATTTATCTGGAATATTTTTAAAATGCATAGTCATTTGATATCATGAAATGTTATTTATAACTGAATATCCACATTTGTCTCATTTATGTGCTAATTGTGTTTTAAAAATTGGTGAGGTCAACCTTACTTGTCAAGCATAAGGCAGTATATTTTGAGAGGAATTTCTGTCCTAAAATATCTTCTACCATATGACTGAAAATTTTGTCATTAATGTAATCCCATTGGGATGACTATTAAATCTACATATATGTGGTCTATCTAGTAGTTTAAAATGTAATGTCTGGACTGAAACTGCCTAGATTCTCATCAAAGATTCTCTACTCAGAGGCAGGTAATGTATTATCTCTGATATTTGACTTCCTCATCTATCAATAGCAATAGAAAAAAATACTACCCTATTGTAAACTTGATGGTGACTGAAATGAGTGAATATAGGCAAATTGCTTTATACTGTAGTTGATATTTAGTAAATGCCCAAAAGTATTAGCTATGGTGATGATGTTTCCAGTGAGGGACAACACAAATTTTATTAATAATTATTCTGGTAGGGCCGCCTGGCTGGTTCAGTTGGTAGAGCATGTGACTCTTGATCTTGGGGTTGTGAGTTCAAGCCCCCTGTTGGGTATAGAGATTACTTAAAAATTTTTAAAAATCGTAAAAAAAATAATTATTCTGGAAAACTACCTGTAGAGAGAGTAGGTCTCCAAAGGAAAGAGACATATTACAGTTATGTTTTTGATAGAGTGGGAGAGAAGACTGGAAAGATCCAGATTACAGATGCAAATCCAAATATCTTCAGATCCAGTCAAGCCCTAGAACTCTGAGAAAGCAGCCAAGTGTATGACAAGAGGGCATGGTGGACCTAGAGTATTCCTTCCTAAAAGGTTTTATATTTAATAATAGCATTAATAATAATAATAATAATAATAATAATAAACCTATATAATCCAGTGAAATTCTTCTTAAAGTTACATTCAGTTTACTATCTACCTGTTTGCTACCCCTCGTCCAGGTAGTGGAACATTATTCAAGTGACATGAGATTTTATCATAGCTGCTGCAGAAGGTAGAATTTTCAGAGTATATTCACCATTCTTGGCAGCATGAGTCTTAAAAAATTGTAAGAATTCAGAATAATAATCATAGCAGTAATAACTGGCATTTATTGAACTTTCTTTACACATTCCGTGCTAGGAATTGCACTTACATTTTATGTGTGTTCTCTTAATTAGCACAACCTATGAAGCATCTGTCACTGATTTTAAGTAGGTACCCAGAATCACAAAGCTAATAAGCTTTTCATCTTTGCATCATTTTGACTCTGAATCCTGTAATTTATACTATTGTTTCCTATAATCAATGTTGAAAACAGCATTATCAACCTTTCTCATTCTTGCATCACTTTTCAGACTTCTGAAAACATCTTGTATCAGTTTGCATCTAATTCAGAAAATACAGTAAAGTCTTCTGCTAATTAATCAAATAGCACATAGATTCCATTTTAAATGAGAGAATCTCAATAAATAGTGCATGGGTTGAGCTCAAAGATAATACGCTCTATTTGCTTACTAACTCTTTCCTGCATACGGCTTTTTGCACTGGTATCATAAATCTTTGTATTCAAATTCCTTGGTTGATAGAGCTTTGTCCTCTTAGAATTTTCTGAAGTTGAACCACTTAGTCTCTTTCTGAATGGTATTTTCTTTTCTGAGTGAAGGAGCATGGATGAAGAGGTGCTGACATTGTTATGACTGAGGGGGTAAGACAGGCCTTGTGGCACCTCCCAGCCAGGC
Source organism: Panthera pardus (assembly GCF_024362965.1). NCBI lineage: Eukaryota > Metazoa > Chordata > Mammalia > Carnivora > Felidae > Panthera > Panthera pardus. The sequence continues at coordinate 66,661,526 of NW_026526655.1, read as the reverse complement.
CACTTTCCTTCGGGAAGTGCTTTACAGCTACAGAGGAGGGGATGTCTTGGCAGCCGCCTCCCCTTTGATTGACCACATCAGGTTTTAAAAACATCTATGGGCTCATTAGCATCAGCCATTTGCAGAGCTCTTCTGTAGACCATCCTAATGGAAACATGTGAGAGCTTTTATGAGTGTACTCCGGGGTAAGATTTATGGGAAATAGTCACAGCAAGTGTTCAATGTCTTTTGGACCTATCCTCCTAAACTCTGGGCACCATCGGAACATCAATAAAGCATGAGTTTTGCGTAAATATCAGGACAGAGAAATAAGTGTTGGCACAGGTATTTCTAGAAAATTTTCTATAACAGTTATCCAGGAGAATTTACTAGAAGAAATGGGTAGTAACTTAAGACTTAAAAATCAAGTAGAGGGAAGAAAGGAGGGAGGGAGGAAGGGAGAGGGAGAGAAGATAATGTGGTCAATTGGATTGAAGATGTGTACTTATATACTCAGAAAACGGGATTAGGGAGGGGAAAGGGTACTCAACAGAAAGAGGATTGTGGGGGACGAGGGCTGTGGTTGCCGAAGCACACAGCATAGATAGCAAGTACATGGCTGGTAAATAAACATATGCATTATGATACCAATTGTTTCGTTCCAATTAGCATCTCTCAAAGTTTTCAGTTAAGACACCAAATCTGTTGCAAACTCCTAAGAAGGTGGGTTTCTTCAAATGGCAAAAGAAATGTGAGGTTTAAAAAATATTTATTACTACACTTTACCTGCATTAACACATGTAATTGCCACAGCAATCCTAGGAAATGGGTATTATTATTTTTTAATTTTTTAATGTTTATTTTTGAGAGAGGGAGAGAGACACAACGTGAGTGGGGGAGGGGCAGAGAGAGAGAGAGAGAGAGAGAGAGACTGAATCCAAAGCAGGCTCCAAGCTCCAAGCTGTCAGCACAGAGCCCCATATGGGGTCGAACTCAGAACCTCGAGATTATGACGTGAGCCAAAGTCGGACAACTTTGCCACCCAGGTGCCCCTGAAATAGGTATTACTTTTAATCCTAATTTTTTTTTTTTAATTTTTTTTTCAACATTTTTAATTTATTTTTGGGACAGAGAGAGACAGAGCATGAACGGGGGAGGGGCAGAGAGAGAGGGAGACACAGAATCGGAAACAGGCTCCAGGCTCGGAGCCATCAGCCCAGAGCCTGACGCGGGGCTCGAACTCACGGACCGCGAGATCGTAACCTGGCTGAAGTCGGATGCTTAACCAACTGCACCACCCAGGCGCCCCACTTTTAATCCTAATTTTACAGATGATAAAATGGGAGTTCAGAGAAGGTTAGTGACTTTTCTAAGATCTTACTGTTAGTAAGGGGTGGAACCAGATTCAGACCATGGCCAGCTTCACTCTGGTGTTGGAACTCTTAAAAACATCTCCTTATGGAAGTCTCAAAGGACCTAGTCAATGAAAACTTTTAATCTCTGGTATGAAGTTCTGAATTGCTTTTAGAAATTTGCAGTTTAACGCTTGTAGAAACCTATGTGGGTGTGGTTTAATTTTCTAAGTATAAAATAAAATCATTCAAATTATTTAATTAAAAAGTCTTTGTGGTACAGCTTTTATGTATTGCCTAAAAGTAAAAACGTCCATAATTTAACGTGCTTGCTCTTGCCTTTAACTCTTTATTTGTTCTTGCCTTTAACTCTTTTAGATAACAATCACCTCTATATTGTCTAGGAAATATTTGTAAAACCACAAGATGCTTTCCAAATTATTAAATGCTATTTGCATTTCTTAAAAACATTATTTTTGCTGTTATTCTTGGTAATCAATTAGTTCTCCAATTTTTCAAAGTTGTGTTTTGTATAGAGTAGCAAAATTAATTATCTTAGAATTTCTGAATGAAAGAACTATGCATATGTAAGGAAGAATAAGAGTACTATATGACCTGCATTCTTTTCTTCAAAGGTTTAAGGATATATACGTGAAAATATCAGTTATAACCATCAAAACAATTTTTTTAATTCCAAAAAGGTTATTTTACATAATCAAATAGCATTTTTGCTTTTGTCGGTATGTATTTTGTACTTTGAGTCATTTCCATAAAAATTATATTAACATAAAATTATATTAATTTAATTTTTCAGCCATGGTACGGGTATTTGCACCATGGAAATTGGTGAACACCACACATCAGAATGATCAATTTATTGTTTTGTAGATTGTGTAGAATTAAGAAAGCAATGAGAAAAAATATTAGTACAAATTAAAATTATGTCATTTTTATAGCTTTTGCACTGTACGTAGCATAAAGAGATGAAAACATATTCTTTAAAAAATTTTTTTTAATGTTTATTTTTGAGAGAAAAAAAGAGTGCAAGCAGGGGAGGGGCAGAGAGAAGGGGAGACACAGACTCTAAAGCAGGCTCCAGGCTCTGAGCTGTCAGTACAGAGCCTGACACAGGGCTTGAACTCCTGAACTGTGAGATCATGACCTGAGCTGAAGTTGGACGTTTAACTGACCGAGCCACCCAGGTGTCCCAAAAATATTCTTCTAATAGTCAAAAATTATCTCACCTAGCAAAGAAGTCATTCATGTTATTAATGAATGAATTATTTTAATATGCCTTCAATGCTTTGTTTTCCTTTCACTCATTTACTTAAATGAAAATGTCAACCAATATTTATATCTAAACTACACATATCTGTCAATTGCCACAAGAGGTTGGTGATGGATACATAAATTAAGCAAAAATCAATTGACATTTGATTCCATGAGAACCAAAATATTAAATAGAATTATAATAAAGAGTATTTATATTTTATTATTATTTGTAAATCACGAGCTATGCATTCTTTACGTAAGTAAAATTTATAATAAATATATGCATTTTGTGGGGAGCCAGTTGATTTACCAGAATACCACTGGGTTCACTTTGATCATATGTGAACTCACGAGAATTTTTGTGTTTTTAAATTTTTCTGCACTTTTATTCTTTTGAATACCCTAGGTATATAATTTTGGTGTTTTTTAACTGATAAAATGATATTTTGTCAACTTTTATAAATATTAACTCATTAAAAATTCTTAAAACTATAAGAATTTGGGAGAAAAAATAATTACATGCTATTCATTACAGTGAAATGAAAAAAAGAATTTGGGTGATAGTTCATAGATATTTTGCATTTAAGTATTTTTTTTTAATTCCAACTTCTCTTTTATGTTTCTGTATCCAGTCCTCTTTTGCTATAAGCATTTGTCTGCTTTGTGGTCAGTTAGCTCAGTTAGTTAGAATCTGAATGTTAATATCAAGCTTAATCCCAGACTGACCACTGGATCAGCTTCATTCTCTTCCACTGTGGAGGTTAAACCCTAATTATGATCAGATAGCTACAATGTCTATTCTTCAATACTATAGAAACTGGCTAGAGGATAAATAAGTATATGAAAATGTATCACAGTAACAGAAAAAAAACAGTACAAAATGTGTGGTGCTCCATGATCTTTGTATACAGACCACAGTCACAAAGGATATACCAACAAATATATTCCATCTATGACTTTTCAACACAGATGTGACTGGTCTTTTTGCTGTGCTGTCTTCCAGCAGTTGCTTGAAAAACTATGAGGGTCTTTTATTCTTTCTTGGAAATTGAAGTGTACTTTTTTTAATATTAAATTTATTGTCAAATTGGTTTCCATACAATACCCAGTGCTCATCCCAACAGGTTGTAGTGTCTTATTTTATTAACATAGCTTTCATTGTCATGACCATTAGCTAACATTAACTAACACCCAAATGGTTCTGTCATTAATTGGACTCTATGAAATTCACAAAGTTAGGCACCTTTGCTATTGAGAAACAATAGCAGCAGGAAGACAGTATGAACCAAAACCAAATAAATTGCCATTTACACCGAGTAGACCATTTTTATAATGGTGTACCTGAAATATTTGATATCCATTCACATCTTTCCCCTGTCCATACAGAGCAAATTATATATGTGGAAGGATTATGGAGTGCCAGAAATAACAGCCATCACAGGGATGTGAAATCCTCTGAGGTTAATTATAAAGGGGAAACAAATTTTGAGTTGGGCCTAAAGAATGATGTGGTAATGTATTGCAAATTGGAAAAAGAAGTGTATAGCAAGATTATCCTTATGAATATTGTTATTTATATGGTGTGAGGTTGGGAGGGTATTCAAAAGTGCTATTACATGTTAGGAACACATCTCTTGTCATTTAGACCCACTTTTCCCTTTCTTTCTTTTGGGATCGTTAACATTAGGACGTTACAGTCACAAAGCTATCAATCACACCCAAGGTAGCAAGAGTGACTTTGTTTTTAATAGAAGGTGTATGGGGTCCCGGTAGTATTCTGTGTATCTGAATTATAGAAGAACTACAATAAAGTCAAGAAAAATAACAATAAAAAAAAACTAAAGCCAAATCTCTTCTAATTTATAATTTTACCTGAGATTGTTCCTAGGAGAATACAGAGTAGGTGAGAGATTTATTAGGAAAATCCCCTCTTTGATCTCCTAATTTTCTATTTATTGAGTTGTGAAATTAAAAATCCCATGATATCTTTTTCTTCTTATCTAAACTTCTTTTGACTCAAATTGTAATCTGAAGATTACCAGTATGGGATCACATTCACTCTTTTTTACTAACACAGTAATTTCATTACATTAGTAGTGACCCTAGCGAGCTAACAGTGCTTCTTGGTGAGTTGGGTTGTTGATGGCCACACGTGATCCCCCCCACCCATATGGTACCTCAGAGCCACTAGGAAAATCAAGAAAGCATCAGAAATATCAAGAGAACATACTAGAGAGAGAGAGAGAAGACACGTTATCTTTTTAAATCAGTTATAAAGTTCTGCACTCGCAATGCGCAAAGCATTATCAAAAAGAAAAGAGTTGGAGGCTCAGAAATTCTTGCCTTATAGCCTAGAATTTATTTGTTGGCTTGTCCTACTATAGGTAATTTTGACCTAGGGTATTTCCCCACTAGCTCAATCTGATAAAGACACTGAATTGTTATACAGCCACCTACGTTAGGAGGATTCAGATTCCAAAGATAAAGAGTTTAAAGAGTTCTTTTAAACTTAATAGGGAAATCACTCATTTAATTATTAATTAGGCTAAACTTACTACTCTGGTTGGATGAAGAGCCTATAAGAGTAAGGATTGAAAATCAAAGAAAATTCTCAAATGAAAGGCATATATCTGAAGGGGGCACCCAAAGGAAATCCAAACTTTTTTCCTCTCCTATTTCTAGAAATTTTATACAGTTGACCCTTGAACAATATGAAGGTTAAGAGTGTTGACCCCTTGTCAGTCAAAACTCACATGTAACTGTTGACTCCCCCAAAACTTAATTACTGATAGCCTACTGTTGACTGAAAGCTTTACTGATAACATATAGTTGATTAACATGTATTTTCTGTTATATATATTATATTCTGTATTATTACAATAAAATAAACTAGAGAAAATAAGTTATTAAAACCATAAAAGAAAATATCTTTAAAGTACTGTATTTATTTTTAAAAAATCAATCTGTAAGTGGACCTGTGCAGTTCCACTGTTGTTTAAGGGTCAGCTGTAAATCACATAAGCAAAAATATTTTACTGCAAAAAATTTTTAAAAGTCAAAGGCACCTTTATGGTTAAAAATTACTAATAATATGGTTTTCTATAAATGTTACAGGATAAAGCATTTAAACAATTTATATTTGTACAGTTTTTCTTTTTGATCAATTTGATCCAGCCAGAGTTTATGCCTATATAAACCTTCTAAAACTTATCTAAGGTATCTGATCATCTACTGTTCAAAAAAAGAAAAAAATGAAACATCTGTAAAGTGAATAAATATTTTTAATTTTCTAATTTTTTTGGAAATCTATGCAGATGCTATTACATATAGTTAAATAAAATATTCAGCTACAATAATTACCAGTCCAAAGTGGCTTTTCTTTTCATGTATTTCTCTATTAAAAGATAATGGGGCAGTTGTAATTTTGATAGTAAAAGGGAGCCTCAGTCTTGAAAAAATTGAAAAAACACTGCTCTAGATATTAAAGTATGATTTATTCAGAAGTAAGGATATGTCCAATGGAGTTCATAAAATAGACCATTCAACACTTACTAGTATCTCATAGATGTCTGTCACTTCCTATAAAATTACTTTGTTCAGATTAACATTACATAGATGTTTATTTTAAGAATCATCTAGGTTAATAAAGCAGAAAAGCTTTTAAATATTACCATAGAATTTGTGAAAAATTGTAAGCATGCCCTTGATAAATTGCGACTGATTTTCCTTCGTATTCTGTAATACAAGCCCATCGTGAGTAGTGTGAGTATTGAAATCCCATAATTGCAGTGACTGAAATCTCACATTTGGTTTTTATAAGGTGCATCCTCACTCAGCGGATGCTTCCATATTTTCATAGAAGGAACCTACCTGAAAGATATCGCAGGGGCTCCTGGGGGCTCAGTCGGTTAAGTATCCGGCTCTTGATTTTGACTCAGGTCATGATCTCACGGTTCATTAGGTTGAGCCCCATGTCAGGCTCTGCACTGACAGCACGGAGCCTGCTTGGGATTCTGTCTCTCCTTCCCTCTCTAACCCTCCCCCTCACATTCTCTCTCTCTCAAAATAAATAAATAAACATTTTTTTTTAATGAAGGATATTACATTTTAATTCCTTTCTACAACTGAAATGTCAATACTGCCTATGGATTGAAGGGCCTCAAATTTTGTTTACCATACCCCATGTTTGTGTATGTGAGATAGGATTATATATGATAATAAACACATATTATTTATTATGATTAATATACTTAATATAATAAAATATTGTGTGTGTGTGTATATATATATATATATATATATATGCTCTTCTTCAAATTTACACTTATAAGAGAAATGGCCACCGCATAGTCACCTCACTTTTCTTAACCTTATTTTAATTTCTTTCCTCATTGTAAAAGAACATAAAGGTAGGGTCACATTATGATACATCTTAGGCTGGAAATCAGAAGCCAAAGTAAAGAAATACTAGTTCTTGGTAAGCGGTCTTGGGTCACTATATTCCTCCTGGGTGTTAGGCCGAGTCTTGTCCGACCACAGGTGCTCTTGGCAGCTTCTACTGCAGGCGTCCTACCAAAATATTATTTTTTATGTCCTGCTTGCCTCCCTCAGTCCTGTTTTTGAAATACCCTTGATGCCAACTCCGGCTTTCTTGTCTGGCTTTTCATCTCACTGTCCTCCCAGCAGGCACAATCTTCTGCCGGTATCCTTCCATTTTATGAGAATGGAAGACACAAAGGGACAAAACATGGCCTGGCCCTTAAGGAACTCCTAGTTTCACTGATGGGAAAGGAAGTGCAAACAGTTTTCAGTAGAGCATAAAATGAGTCTGTGGAAATAAGGGCAAGTCTGTGAAGCAGCACTGAAGCAGAGTGTTACTGTTTAAAAGGGATATGGACCAAGAAGGTGTTACAGATGAGGGGACGTTTGACCTTTTTGTCTCATTTAATTACAAATCATATTATTTCTGTATGAATGTGAGTTCAGTACAGGTTCTCATCATTGTCCCTCTCTGTCTTTTCTTGTTGAAAACAAATCGTGGGGTGTGGGGTAGCGATGAACCATAGGGATTCTACCCTCAAAACCAAGAGCGCTACTTTTAGCTACTGTACAAACTGTATGTTAGCCAATTTGACAATAAATTATATTTTTAAAAAAAGAAAAAAGAAAAAAATCAATCTTGAACAGTCTCTATATTTGCTCTACTTACCTGTGTGTGTACATACACACACACCTCACACACGTTGTCTTACTTCCCCTATTTTGGCCCCATCTATTCCTTGCTTTCCCACTTGATATTCTGACTTCCCACTTGATATTTCTATTTATGTGTGATATTGAATGTTTCTACAGATGAGAATGTTTATTTTGTCCATCAGAACCTTTGGCTTTACTACTTAGAGAATTTTCTTCAGATCATTGAACATGTTCCCCTACTCTTACAAATCCTAAAAGGAAGGCAGAACTTCCCTCTTTGTGCTGGTGTTTTATTCTCTTTTGAAATGTGCCCCCTTTTTTTTTTAACTTAAATTCAAGTTGTTTAACATATAGTATAGTATTAGTTTCAGGAGTAGAATTTAGTGATTCATCACTCACATATAACACACCCAGTGCTCATCCCAAAAGTGCCCTCCTTAATGCCCATCACCCATTTAACCCATCCCCCCATCCACTTCCCCTCTAGCAACCCTCAGTTTGTCCTCTGTATTTAAGAGGCTCTTATGGTTTACCCCTCTTTCTGTTTTTATCTTATTTTATTTTTCCTTCCTTTCCCTATGTTCATCTGTTTTTGTTTCTTTCTTTCCTTTCTAATAAACATCCTACTATATTTCTGCTGTATTTTCCACCTTAAAAAAATGACTTACGAAGTTACTGTGGCACTCAGAAAAGAGAATGTCTGTAATTGAATTTTAAAAGTTCTTCCTTGCAAATGAATACTTTAAATTCTAGCAGCCCATTTCCCTCCTTTTATATGTGTATTTCTTCCACCATGTTATTGTCCAGCAAATCCTCCTTAATTCTTATTTGGCTTTAAAGATCTCTAGAGGGATTAGTTCTGGGTCTGTACTTTTTTTGGTAAGAGTCAAAATATGTACTTAAAAAAATAATATATTAAAGAGAGACATATATTTAAATAGCTTTTTCTTTGGTATCTATGTATTATTTGTTTGGCTGCTGTAACAAAATTATAGTCATTTTAGCTACATTGTAGAATATAGCTTGTGCTCAAGCTTATTATGTCCCTTAAACAAAATGGAAGTTTATTTCTCTCAAAACATAAGGGTCTAATCATAGACAGCCTACTGCCATATGGCAGCTCCCTGTTTTTGGGCACTCAGGTTACTTCTATCCTATTGATTTACCATACTTAATGCACAGTTTCCATCTTGTGTTTAAGGTTGCTATTTGGTCACCTGCTACCATGTTCATATTCCTGCCGGTGAGGAGACGGTAAGGGAAAAGCTGGGGGAAAAAACAGCTCCTTTAGAACAAGACGCAGAAGTTACTCATGGATATGGGTCACAATCTAGTCACTTCATGACCCCACTTATATGCCAGGGAAGCTGGGTGACTAGCTTAAAACGGTGTGACTAAAGAAGTCAAGATATTAGAGAAAGACCTACCAGTGCCAGGGTATACTCGGACATTCTACTTTGTTCTCCAGCTCAGACCTCCTGTCTTTAAATCCATTGGTGTTCCACCTCCCTGAAGATCCCCATGCCTTTTGATATAATCAGGCCCTTTACTACCTTTACACTTATTGGTGCTTTGATGTGTTTCTACTGCAGAGACTTCAGCCCTCAGATATTTTGAGGGTGTGCAGTCACTCATGGGCTCTTTCCCTCCCGCCTGAATTCCCACTTCTGACGCTTGGATTCCACTTCTAGATGGCTGTTGTCTTAAGTTTTTTGTCCCCTGCCATTACTTTTTCTGATGCCCTCCTCTTCCCTTTTAGAGCACTCTCAAGTGGGGTGACTCTTGTGTGTCTCCTTCTCTCCACAAAAGCAGCTGCCTCCTTGCCTGGCTTCTTCTGGCTCATCTTGCCCCAGTGGTTCAGGAAGTCTGTCAGCTTCATTTTTCTCTGGACTTTCCTCTTGCTGCCCCAGCCTGTACATACAGTAACAACAGAGTCCCAGCTACCCTGTCCTGTTAGTCCTGCTCACTTACTTTGTGTCTTCTTTCATCGTGGATCCTAAGGAAGATTCAGGAAAACCATCCTGGAATTTTTGTGGGGGAAAGAAGGACTATAGTCTTTAATTTACATAATTTTAATAAAAGACTTTTTAATAGAGGAATCTTAATTTTATTTCAACTTTTTCATGTATGTTCGGAAGCTAAAGGGTAAAATAATCTCTATCAAAACACAGGCCCAGGTTTGGATTCTGAATATGTACGCCCTACCCTGGTGCCATGGGGCCTCCTGGGGGAAGGAACAAAGGCCTCAGTGCCTGCTGTATAGAATCACCACAGAGGGCTTCCATTAGGCTGGCCCTTTTTTCTTACTAAAACCTTCTCCAAAGTCAGTCTTTTTTTTTTTTTTCCTTTGATGTGAGCTTACAATTTCCTCACTTTCAGGGATTTAAATTACTACAAATGTTCTGTGGGTTCATCCACTTTTTTCTCCTTGAATTTTTTCCTCTGAGGTGAAACACACAAAATCAACATTTTGACAGTGTACAATTCAATATATATATTTCAAAGAATATTTTTTTAAATTAGGCTTGATTTTCTTCATTTACCATGAAGGATCACGAAATGTGTTTGATGACTTTTTTTTTTAATAAAAAATGTATACATTTGAAGTATATAATGATGACTAAGTCAAGCTAATTAACATTCATCTCCACGTTGTTATCGTTTGTGTGGGGTTGGGTGAGAGCGCCTGAAATCTACTCTCTTAGTAAATTTCCAGTTTATGATACAGTGTTATTGACTAGAATCATCATGCTGTCCATTAGCTCTCTGGACTTACTCATCCTACCTAAGTACAACTTTGTAAGTGTTCCTCCATTTAGAGGTACCATGGTATCTACAGAGTCTCTTGCTGGCCAGCTGCTCTCATCCATTGTTAAACTGGCACCTCATAAATTTCTGCCTAGATGTCCTTTCTCTTCACAAAAGCTGCCTAGGTTTTCTTCTCTTAACTAAGAAGCCTTCTGTTCATCCTACAGCCCCGAGGAAAGCCAAATATACTTTAGAAAGCCAAAGTTCTCACCTTTCCTTCCCCTGCCTCTCCATATTTCCTCCTTTTCCCTAACACCTCATTCCTTTATTTATTCTGTCCACTCCAGTGGTCTCACCTACCATTCACTAGGATTCTCTTAGGTGCCAGATGTTATACTTGTTAATCTCCACAACCCGGTGGGGGAAATATTCTCATTTTACAAAGAGGGAACAGGCAGAGAGCAGTTATGAAGTCTCAAGAAGGTGGGAAAACAAATAGTGGCTAAGCCAGGATCGAAATCCCATTGTGACTGTGAAGCCAACACTATGTCACACTGCCCTTCAGACACATTTGTCTGTTGTTTTTTTTAGTTTTCTTTTAAATGTTTTTATTTATTTTTCAAGGAGAGAGAGAGAGAGAGAGAGAGAGCATGAGCGGGGGAGGAGCAGAGAGAGAGGGAGACAGAATCTGAAGCAGGCTCCAGGCTCTGAGCTGTCAGCACAGAGCCTGACACGGGGCTCGAAGTCACGAACTGTGAGATCATGACCTGAGCCAAAGCTGGACGTTCCACGGGCTGAGCCACCCAGGCGTCCCACATTTGTCTGCTTAGAGAGATCGTGCAGAATAATTAAAACAATGTGACAGTCCAAAAGATCCGATTTCAAATCCTGACCCCATCATTTTAGTTGTATCCTAGGCAAATCACGAAACTTCTGAGTTCGTTTTCTCACCTGTAAAATGGGATCAGTGATCCATTCTTTCGTTCAATAAATATTTACTGAGCACCTCTTTTGTGCCAGCTACTGTTCTAGGCATTTAGAGTATGGCAGTGAATAAGACCAATGCTACTCTGTTCTCAAAGAATCAAGGTGTTAGTGGAGAGACATAATAAGTATATGTATCACGTAGTTGTAAGTTCTCTAAAGAAAAATAAGACAAGGAAAGAAAGGATAAGTAAAGGCTTCTCCAAGAAGGTGAAACTTGAGCAGAAATGCAAAGTAAGGGGGTAGCCACATGGACATCTGGGATAAGAATATTCTAAGCAAAAGGAAAAGTGCAAAATCCTAAAGGCTGAATTTAATAGTAACTGACTCAAAAGCTTGTAACAATTAAGTGACTCCTCACAGTACATAGATTGGTATATTTCAGGCACATGAATGTCTTCTTTCTCCCTTCAAAGTTTCAATGTATTACTAACCCTTAATATTTCCTTGTCCAAAGCATATTTGAGAGCTGAACACATTTAAAAACCTATTGTTTTGGGGCTCTTGGGTGGCTCAGTTGGTTAAACATCTCTTGACTTGGCTCAGATCTCACAGTTTGTGAGATCCAGCCCCACATTGGGCTCTATGCTGATATCTCCTAGCCTGCTTGAGATTCTCTCCCCCTCTTTCTGTGCCCCTACCTGCTTGTTCTCTCTCTCTCTTTCTCTCTCTCTCAAAACAAATAAATAAAACATTAAAAAAAAACCCTACTGTTTTGCCTCATTGCTATGACATGCAGGGTCTTTTACCACCCTTCAAACAAGTTAGCCCAAGGTGCCTGCTGCTGCCACTTATGTTCTGGCAACTTCCATCCTGCTGCTGTCTCTTCTTTATACCCAGTGGCCAAGTGGCTTCACCAGAGTGTGCACCATTCTCTCCCACAGGTAAATTTACTTATAATAGTCTCCAACCAAAGAAAATACCCACTCCACACCCTCAATTCCATCCCGTTTCCCACCAATGCAATGAACAGATTCTTTTTCCCTTCTGTAGTTGCACTTCCTTCACGATCATGCAGCCTTGTCACTGGCCTCCTTCGTCCTTGTGAGATACATGTGTTTTTTGTGTGGCTTTATGCTTTCATGCACTTTAGAGGAGGTTATTTCTTTAGGGCTTCCTTTGAACTCCTTCACCTCCTATCTCACTGTTCTCTTTTAGCTCCTGCTGGTTACCCCAGCTCTTCTGTTAGTCAGTCTTCTTCGGGCCCAATATTCGATGGCACTGAGATCTTGTGGGAACCATTTAACTGGGTTTGATGTTCCCCCTTGATATTCTCCCTCTACTCCAGGCCTGAGAAGACCTTCACCTCTGATGCAAGCCCACCAATCTCCTCTCTTCACAGGTGCAATAATTTTCCTTGCATTTTCTTGATTTCCCCATTGTGTATATTGAGCTAGTTTGTTTTTCTTCCCATTACCTGAAATCCTTTGCCATTTCTCCTGCAAACCCTTTTGCACTAGCTGCTTTTCCCAGTATAGCCACAAGTAGTGTTCTTGAGTTCTGTTCTCTTTCATTCTGGCCCCTTGAAGTAGGCATAGCCTAGCTTTATTGAGAAGTGATTTGTGGCAATCTCTTTGAAATATCTTTCTCTGCCTCCTTTTTTTAAAAAATATTTTTCTAATGTTAGTTTATTTTTGAGAGAGAGAGAGAGAGAGAGAGTGTGTGTGTGTGTGTGTGTGTGTGTGTGTGTGTTAGTGGGGGAGGGGCAGAGAGAGGGGTAGACACAGAATCCTACGCAGGCTGCAGGCTCCAAGCTCTGAGCTGTCAGCACAGAACCCGACACGGGCCTCAAACTTACAAGCCATGAGATCATGACCTGAGCCAAAGTTGGCTGCTTAACTGATTGAACAACCCAGGCGCCCCTCTCTGCCTCCTTTAAAAATGAATGCACTGGTATTCTCTTTGAAACCCCTCTTCTCCCTTCACATTGCAGTGATTATTGGAACAACACACAAACTTTGTTTTTGGTGCCCTCCTTTATTAGTTATAACTACTTTCCACCTAAAAGGAAACTTTCCAGGGGTGCCTGGGTGGCTCAGTCGGTTGAGCGTCCAACTTCGGCTCAGATCATGATCCCACTGTCTGCGAGTTCAGACCCCACATCGGGCTCTGTGCTGACAGCTCGGAGCCTAGAGCCTGTTTCAGATTCTTTCTCTCTCTCTGCCCTTCTCCCACTCATGCTCTGTCTCTCTCTCTATCTCTCTCTCTATGTGTCAAAAATAAACATTAAAAAATTTTTTCCTGTAAGTAACACTTTCTTCCTCTTGTCACATGACCTTACTTAGTTTTCACAAATATTGACCCTCCCATGAGTAAATGCAATTGAATACAGTATCTTTATTTGATCCTCACCACCCAGGGACATGGTCAGGGAATGATGCTTGTTCCTCCTTGGATGCAAAACTATGATCTGAGAGGCTATGAAATTCCACCCCCTCCCCATCAAGTACACAGCCAATAAACAGCTGCTACTTGGACCCCATCTTCTGTAGACCTGTCTCCACTGCCCTATTACACATGCCCCAGCCAATTGCACTAGAACCTGGTGCCTTACAATGCTTGCTAAAGCCAACTAACTGAGTTACAGATCCTCTTGGAGCCATTGTTGAATTCCTAAATAATTCTCCTAAAGAGAATGGGTAGTTTTTAACCTCAGCCTATTCAATGGAATTCCTTCAAAATTTCCCGCAACTCTATTCTGGCATCATTTATTAGTAAGCCCTACCCTGGATCTCCTGGCGGTTACTCCCATTCTTGGGTAGTAGACTCGTGTTACCAATCAGTCCAGGGGGCTATGCTCTAGATATGTCCCCACTCCCAACCACAAACGTACTCTTCTTTCAGACCTCCTTTATTCTTGAGACACCATTATATGCCCTTCACTCCCTACTCTACTTCTCTTGTCCTCTTGGCTTAGCAGTGTGCCACCACTTTTCAATGTCTTTCTGTACTTACTATCTCCTGGTTCATGCATCTCATTCACACACATTAAGAAAGCTCCCATGATTTTTTTCTTCAAAAAGCTATGAATTCCGGAGTGCACATGTGATCTCCCCATCTCTGTGAAGCGGCCAAAGCACCACAGATATGTGACTTGTCCAAGGTCGTTGGGTGGCCTGTCAAGTCAGGAGAGAGGCTAGAATCAGATGCAGAGTGTCATGTTCTCCCTTTGGCATTCCTCATGAAATATTCAACCAAGTGACAAATGAAGATATCTCTGGATGTGTTTGTTTCAGATTAGTGAACAGTAAACTCCAGAACCATCAAATTACGGTTTGTGAAAACATAAAGCAGCACCCCAGCATTAGTTGTATTCTACCACCCTCTTTTATCCCCCTTTAAAAGTTTTCATCTTTATTTATCTTCATTTTGCATTCTACCTTTCATTGATTTCCTCTTTTATCCCTGGATGCCCTGCCTGCAGCATTCAGCAAACCATTCCTTCTCTCAGATCTAGAGGACCCCAAGCTGATTTCCTGTGGTTCAGTTCTCAACCACTTAAAAGAAAGGTTGCAGCGTTTGCTTTTGTAGTCAGGTGAATTTGATTGTTTAAAACAAGCTCGCTTTCAAAGAATCTCAACAGACTCTACAAAAGCTTAATCATCGTTTCTGTATGTAGACTAAAATAAGACCTAGGGCACACCACCCAAGGGTGCCTATTCTTTGATATTTGAAGAAATAAAAAAAGCTCCTTTTTGTCTCCTTTTCTGCCTGAAAAATTAAATTCTAGTATTCTTAGTGAACAATGCATTAATCCTAAAAGCATGCATATATATTTTGAATTGGTCTTTTCATTTTCTAAGGCAGCATTTATAATTGCGATTCTTATTTCTTCTACACCTAAATCTGACTTCCTTCCTCCAACTGTTTATTCACCCTCCTTTATTGCCTTTCCCACCTTCTCCTTAATCATTTTGAAATCCACCATATTTTTTCCTGTCTGTTACCCCATCCCAACCCCCCAACCTCCACAGGGCATTAACTCTAGTGAGTGGTGGATACATTTTAGGTACCCATGAGAGCCTATCCTGGAACTGTACTCCTCCCAGCTGGACACCAATAACTCTCCAGCCTGGATCTCCAGGGTCTCTCATTGCATCTCCTTCTTTCCCAGATAACAGATGACAGACAAAATAGACATTTAATATATACTCTGTACGTGAATATATCTCTCACTCATCGTGAACCTTAACACCATTTGAGGAAATACTGACCTTGTATCGCTATCCATCATGGGGATTTTATCAGAAATCTTTTTTATTTCTTTTTATTTCTCATATCATAAAATTGCTTATATTCAGCATGTTCAAAGTTAGCCCTTCTGTTCTTCAGAGCTGGTGGAGCAAAGACCTTACTGCATGCATTCACTCAACAAACATTTATTAAAAGCCTACCCAGGGATATACAGAGATATATGAATGCCCCAGGGAGGCTAATTATTTGTTCAACATTTTCTTATTAGGGCCAGGGTTTTCAATTATTTGTGTACCTTTTTCATTATGTTCAAAATGAAAGATTTATTACCTGCACTAAACATTATGTAACATTATAACTTAATTGTAATTGCCTTGCTATTGCAATTTTCTGAACCAGATAACTTCTGAGGAGGCACATAAGAGGGTTTTAAATTTAAATGATAAAATAAATCACACGTTCCTGGTAAACAGCAGTTATGCCATGCATCTTGCACTTTCAGAATTTCAGTTTCCAGTGACTGCGACTTGAGGCACCTGACTCAGGCTGGGGGCAGTATCTGTGCAGGAACGTGATTCTGCCTGCTGTGCAAGGAGCGGCTGGTGCCCGTGCCATGTGTATCCTCAACAGAGATTAGTGATGCCAGTGAAGTCTTTTTATGTTCTCACTCGCGGGAGCTGTTAACTTTGGTGGGAACAAGACCAATTTATAAGTTGCTAGCATTCTGTGGAAATCCACTTTTACTGGCACATATCTTTTATTTATTCCAGTGATATTTCTGTAACCCATGATGGATGGCCCCTCTAGAAGCCCTTTGCCACTGCCCAGCTATCCTGCCCTTAATGTATTAGGGATATGAAAGAAAAGCAAGAGGCACTCCATGCCCCAAAAGACCTCAGTCTAGCAGAAGAGGATAAAGTACACAAATACACAAGTACAGATAAAGTACACAAATCAGTTATTAGACAACCAGAGTATGTCATTGTGTTTAAGTGATATTTTTAGAGAAATGAACTGTTTCATAAATTAGAGTTCAGTAAGACTACAATCCTTGCAAACCAAACCCATCCTGTCATCATGCTTTATAAGTAAAGTTGTATTAGAATACAACTATGCTCATTCATGTACATATTGCATATTGTCTGTGGCTTGTCTTGCACTATAATGACAGAGTTGAATAGTTACAAGAGACTGAAGGGCCCACAAAACCAAAATGTTTACTATCTGGCTCTTTACAGAATAAGTTTGTTGACACCTGCAACAAAATGTGTGTGAACCTGTTTCAAAAGGATGAGTTCAACTACTATTGGCATTTAAAGTGTTGACTCAAGGGGCACCTGGGTGGCTCAGTCGGTTAAGTGTTTGACTTCAGTTCAGGTCATGATCTCTTGGTTCATGAGTTCAAGCCCCACATTGGGCTCTCAGCTGACAGCTCAGAGCCTGGAGCCTGCTTTGGATTCTGTGTCTCCCTCTCTCTCTCTCTCTGCCTCTCCCCAATTCACGCTCTCTCTCTCAAAAATAAATAATTATTAAAAAAATTTTTTTTTTAATTTAAAGCATTCACTCAAGACTTGTTTGTAGTATTTTCACAATTTCTGTGCTAAGTAGCCAGGCCCAGAAACAAAATGAAATATGACCATCATTGCACTAATGGTAATAGAAAACCATAAAACATTTAATGAGTGCTTAGAATACAGCGTAGGTATTCTGAATTTAGTGAAGAAATGTTCTTTTTTTATTTTCTTATCAATGTCACAAATCTGTCACCCTTTTAAGAAAAAAAAAGTAAAATAAATCAAATGTTCTGTCTCCCTTCATGAACAGTCTATCCCTGCATTAGGTCTTTAGAGCCTTACATCTACATTTTAAAAATCTATATCAGAGGCACCTGAGTGTCTTGGTTGGTTGAGCATCTGACTTTGGCTCCTCAGGTCATGATCTCATGGTTCGTGAGTTTGAGCCCTGCATTGGACTGTTGTCAGTGCAGAGCCCGCTTGGGATTCTCTATCCCCCCACCCCTCTCTGCCTCTCTCTCTCTGTCTCTCTCTCTCTCTCTCTCTCAAAAATAAATAAAACATTTAAAAATAAAAATAATAAAACTCAAGAAATCTAAATCATTTTTTTAAGTTTATTTATTTATTTTGTGTGAGAGAGAAAGAGAGGAGGAGAAAGAGAAAGGAGGAGCAGCAGAAAGAGAAGGAAAGAGAGAATCCCATGCAGGTTCCACAGTGCAGAGACTGAAGCAGGGCTTGAACTCACAAACCATGAGATCATGACCTGAGCCAAAATCAAGAGCTGGACACTTAACTGAGCCTCCCAGGCACCCCTAAATCATTTATAGTTTAATAAATTCTTCATCAGAATATCTCATTTTGATTCATAAAGAAAAACCTTGGATTAAATGAATATTTTTTTCATGGAATTTTTCCAACACATATAATTAGGACACACCCCATGATTCACCCACATCTTTATTTTGCTACTGTTTTTATCAGAACTTTGCATTCTCAGGATTGATTGAACAACAACTAAGCTAAGTGACTTACCAGCTATCAATTTCCACTTCCTATCTGCAAAATCCTTTATCTCATTTGTAGGGCTGCACCAAGAATAAATGAGATAAAACTTGAAAAATGCTTTGCACTGTGGTAGACATGTGAAAAATGTTAGTGTCCTTCCTTTTTTGATATATTTTGTAATATTTGAACATTTTTCTGTCATATTTAATGTTAATGTTCCTATCACCTTAAACTTAGGAAAAGGGCCACCTGAGTGAGCCAGATGCTGATTACTGTGGTTCAGTTTGTTTAATGTCTCTTGAAACATTCATCCCAGTCATTACCAGTTAACCATCAAGTGACTTAAACCTAGAGATGCCCTACTCCAGAGGACCGATAATGCAATAGTATCCTTCAATGGAAGGCAGCCAGGACTGTCCTTTATTGTTTCCTTCTGTCATTTAAGTCACCTGTAACTGTTGGAATAGGAGTACTAACATCCTGGAGCCAGCAGATTCTGAGACTCTGTCTTTAAGAGAGAATGCAATGGCCTATCATAAAGCCTCAAATTCTGCCATTAATAATATTTTGATCTTACTCTTTTTCTAGGATTTCTTATGAATCTGCATGGGAAATATTCAGTATTTTTAATTAATTAAGAAAGAAAGAAAGAAAAAAAGAAAGAAAGAAATCCCTTCTGAGATTTGTAGCTCTCTCAGTCTTGCTTTATTCAACATTCACATGCCTTTGTTTTCCACATAATCACTTCAATCCCCTAGCTCACAAGCTTTCCAAGCCTCCCCACTGAGTACAGAATAAAACACCAGTCTCCTGGTAACAAGACTTAAATTTAAAACCAGACTGGCCTGTTCACCTATTTTCTCTTGAATACCCGGTCTTGTGTTTTACTCCTTTGTTCATTTCCTCAGGGCTGAGAATAATGCCTGACACATAGTAGGTACTCAGTAAATATCTGTTAATTTAACTAGTAACCGAAGTATAAACAGACCCTCTTCAGCAAACCACCCACCAAAGATACAGTGGTAAGACTGACAAAGACCTCACCCCAGCAAAGCGTATATATTGATGGTCAAGATGGATAGTTGACAGATACATAACATCAAACAGGGATATGGACTGACAAAAAAATAAAAAGAAGGAAAGGAAATGAATGAGTGGAAGGAATGGAGGAAAGGTTGGGTAGACGGCTCTCCTCCCCAGGGAAGTTAAAGAAGGCCTCTGTGAGTAAAGACATAGCTTTCATGAGGAAGTATGCTAGGTCTTGTGCTAGGTGCTGAGAACATAAAGGCTAGTGGAGCATACTCCTAGCTCACAACAGGAGCATGCTACCTGTTAGGTGACAATGATTGCATTCTAGGGTGTGGAAAGGTAACACAACCTGTGGACAAAAGCCATTCTAACACCTTTTATGGTTGTCTTGCTGTGCTTCTGTGTTCCTTATGGTAATCTCATCCAGAGCTGTGTCTTGTTCATCTTGGTTTTCCCCGAGTGCTTACAGTCCCCATGTGTTCTAGGCCCAGCAGGCTTTTGAATTCAGCCCCTGCATCCTGAAGAGAGCTGTCCAGGCACTTAAGCTGGAGCTGTGGGAGGAGCCGCCTGGAGGTACTGTCTCCGGGTTCTCAGCAGAGGGAGCTGACTGCTCTCCCCCTGTGAATTACTATACACACCCAGAAGCCCTGTGGCAGCACATGGGATCAGTGAGAGCTGCCAGAGCAGTGCGGCCAGGCGGGGCCCCTGGGACGCCTGTGAAGTCATCCTCTTCTTTTCTGTTTGAAAGTCTTACTGTGATCATAGTGGAGAGGAGTGGGCAGAACCTGGAGAAACTCATTCATTTCTCTCCATGAATATCAGAAACGTACCCCAACGCCACACGGGACATCTTGGTTGACAAAAGCTTGCCTCTGTTTTCCTCCCAGGAAAAGAGGGAATTTTTAAGTGGAAACTTTAAATTCCAGAGTGTTCAGAAACTTGCTCTCAGAGGCACATTTGAGACTTTGCCCTCTGGGATAATCGGCTGCTTTAATAAGGGAGTTGGTGTTTGGTGAGGCAAAAAGAAAGAGAGCAAGTGAGAAAGGGTAAGTGAGTAATTTGTGCTCAGGTAAGAACATGGCATCATAGACTGTTCGTACACACAGGACAAATACCTATTTTAAATACCTAATCTTATTTGTATGTAATTTACACATGAGACAATATTGTCTTGTTTACACACAGTATCTTACCTAACTGTAAGACTAGTCTGCGTGGGTCTAGATTTTATGTTAGATGATGTAATCATCTAGGTGTTGTGGTCATGGCCCAGTGCAGCTAACCAGGATCGCAGACCAGAATTAACGTGATTCTGTAGAATCCTTCCTCCACCTCCCTGACACTGCTCTTCCTCACTCCATATCCATTCTGTTTTCCCTCCCAAATTGCTACCCTGAGAGCTACAAGTCACCTACTTCCATTAGGCAAAGCAGTTTCTCCCCCTGCAGCTTCTGCTCCCAATCTCACATAGCCAAACACACATGGCAAATAGCAGACTTAAGGGTAAAATAAAAAAAACTTGTGTTTTGTTTTATTCTGTTTTCTGAATCTACGTAAACATATGATACTGTTTTAATAGAATTGCTGTTAACATGGAGAGAAACAATGTCTTCTGTTGGGTCAGGTGAACTTACTTGTTCTTATCAGCTGTGGCCAGTGACAAGCTCGTATGTAAGCTGATTGACAATTTATGCAGAAGCCACCTAGGAATTGCTTGGGTTATAGGCACTTAATAGATATTTATTCAGTGAATGGCTAAATATGAATGCATACATGCATAATTGGATGCATAAATTAGAAGTGTAAAGGTGAGGAACTCTTTGAAAAAGTAAATAACATAGGAAGGTAATCTGTGTGTTTTTAGAGATCTGTGTATGAGGAAAATTATTCTAATTCATTTGATAAGACACGTGTCTTAAGATGCTTTCCCAGTAATGTTGATGTTTTTGTGTCATTCAAATACGTCTCTCCCATTAAGTTTTCATAACTAATAGCACTGATGTGCAAGACAGGCAGGTGACCGCTATCATCATGTATAACCTTGGCTTCACTAGAACCAAGTTAGCAAATCAACCAGATATACTTATCATAAATGGATATATCCCTGTAAGACATAAATATGTGATATCTGTATATGTAAATCACATGCATATTTAAATTCTAGGAAACTTAGACTCTGTGGCTATTTTCCCACCCATTCTCAAATTCCATCATGCTAATACTGCTACACTTTTACTAGTTTTTTAAAAAGTAGGACATTAAGCATTAGCTAACTCATTAGCCTAAAATGCTTTTGGCTTTTATCAGTGCTGGAGCAGAGCACACAGAGATATCGGTGGATAGGGACTGAGAGCAGTCACTGGGCAGTAGGGTTGACCCCCATGTAAGACAACTGGCAATCCTATTCACAGTACCACAGGTATTATAGCATATTCAGTTCTGATCTAGGCAAATTTTCTGTTTGCTTGTTTGTTTTTTAATCGTTACAGAAAATGTCTGATATGGTGGAAAGAAGTATGACAGAGAGTATTGCTGGATCAAAGAACTAGGCAGATCACAAAGCTATGATTTTAGGATGATTTGATAAAGCTATAGCAGGAACTCATAAGATAGCTTGGAATTAAAGAACAAGACCAAGTGTTGAGTAGGAGGAAAGAGGTAAAAGAGACTAGGGCTCTTGGCTCTTGCCCTCTTCAAACTGTCTGGGTCTTTATATACACATTTGGCAGAGATGCCACTATCCGATCAATGTGAGTGTGCCTTGAGAAAAAGAACAGACTAATTAGTATACCTGGTATGGTAATGGTAATGGAGATGGAACTATTAATGTATTTCCAGGCTCATTCTCATTGGCTCAGAATTACTACTTACAGTTGGTCATGATGCGACAGGCAAGGAATGACACACAATGGTTCATAACCATTATAGAGTGGTTTAGGCTCCTGAACACATTTATGGAATTCTGTATATCAGGACTTGTACCTATGTTTAATGAAATTTTGAAAATGGAGAACATATGGTCATAAGTGCTAGGGTATAAGATGAGTCATTTTTACTATTACCACTTCATGGATGTATTAAACAATTTCATTGTCTTATGCTCAGAAAGCTATAGAAGTGTTTCTCAAAATACAAAATGGAAAAAAAAATTATCTGCTCTTTGTCATGTTAATTTTATAATAGTTGGAAAATTAAAAACGATATAAAGAAGGAGATTTAAAAATACATGTATAGCACTGCAAAGGAAACAATCAACAAAACTAAAAGGCAACCAACAGAATGGGAAAAGATATTTGCAAATGGTATATTGGACAAAGGGCTAGTATCCAAAATCTATAAAGAACTCACCAAACTCCACACCCGAAAAACAAATAATCCAGTGAAGAAATGGGCAGAAAACATGAATAGACACTTCTCTAAAGAAGACATCCAGATGGCCAACAGGCACATGAAAAGATGCTCAATGTCACTCATCATCAGGGAAATACAAATCAAAACCACACTCAGATATCACCTCACGCCAGTCAGAGTGGCCAAAATGAACAAATCAGGAGACTATAGATGCTGGAGAGGATGTGGAGAAACGGGAACCCTCTTGCACTGTTGGTGGGAATGCAAACTGGTGCAGCCACTCTGGAAAACAGCGTGGAGGTTCCTCAAAAAATTAAAAATAGATCTACCCTATGACCCAGCAATAGCACTGCTAGGAATTTACCCAAGGGATACAGGAGTGCTGATGCATAGGGGGACTTGTACCCCAATGTTTATAGCAGCACTCTCAACAATAGCCAAATTATGGAAAGAGCCTAAATGTCCATCAACTGATGAATGGATAAAGAAATTGTGGTTTATATACACAATGGAATGCTACTTGACAATGAGAAAGAATGAAATCTGGCCTTTTGTAGCAATGTGGATGGAACTGGAGAGTGTTATGCTAAGTGAAATAAGTCGTACAGAGAAAGACAGATACCATATGTTTTCACTCTTATGTGGATCTTGAGAAACTTAACAGCAGACCATGGGGGAGGGGAAGGAAAAACAAAAAAGAGAGGGAGGGAGCCAAACCATAAGAGACTCTTAAAAACTGAGAGCAAACTGAGGGTTGATGGGGGGTGGGAGGGAGAGGAGGGTGGGTGATGGGCATTGAGGAGGGCACCTGTTGGGATGAGCACTGGGTGTTGTATGGAAACCAATTTGACAATAAATTTCATATTAAGAAAATAAAAATAATGTATAATCCCATCACTCTGAAACAACCAGTATTGCATTTTGGTATACTGCCCTAATATTTCCTTTGTGTATTATATAGTGGCTACATATTGTTCAGCATTTTTTTCCAATCTATTTTTTTACTAGACATGATAGCAAGCATCGTCTAGTATTGTTAAAAAAAATCTGCAAAATCTTATTACTTTTATTGGCTATAAAAATATGTCTTCATATAGATAGAGCCTCATCTCACTCAACTATTTCTACAATGTCAGGCATTTAGATGGTTTTCAGTTTGTCATTATTATTATAACTTAATGATGGACATGCTTTGATATATATAATTTTCTAAAGCACTGATTATATCCTTTTTTTAAAATGTTTTATTTATTTTTGAGAGAGAGAGAGAGCATGAGCAGGGGAAGGGCAGAGAGAGAGCGAGGGAGACACAGAATCTGAAACAGGCTCCAGGCTCCGAGCTATCAGCACAGAGCCCGACGTGGGGCTTGAACCCATAAATGGTGAGATCATGACCTGAGCCGAAGTCTGCCGCCTGACCAACTGAGCCACCCAGGCGCCCCAGCACTAATTATATCCTCTTTTTTTTAAAGGTTCCAGTATTTTTCCCCAATCTTCTTTTTTTTAATGTATATTTATTTTTGAGAGAGAGCATGAGTGAGCGGAGGAGGGACAGAGAAAGAGGAGGACAGAGGATCCCAAGCAGGCTCTGCACTGATAGCAGTGAGCCTGATGTGGGGCTTGAACCCACAAACCATGAGATCATGACCTGAGCTGATGTCAGACGCTTAACTGACTGAGCCACCCAGGCACTCCAGTACTGATTATATCCTTAAGGCTTGTTCCTAGATTCAGAATTATTTGTATTCAAAAAAGATGAAGATTTTCTAAGGTTCTTAGCATACATTGAGAAATTGCTTTCTGAAAATGTTGTATAGTGGTATAAAAAAGTACTCATCTCTTTGTACTATTACCATAATTTAACATGATTATAATTTTGTATTATTTACTAATTAGATGGGAGAAACTTGAGTGTTGTTATTGTTTTTATTTTTATTTTTTGATTATTAGTGCAGCTGAGCACTTTACATTTTTTAAGCACTTGGGTATCATTTTATGTCACCTTTCTGTTTATTGACTTGACTCATCAATCATTTGTTAGAAAAATGGCTTATGAGAAGAGAAAAACTACATACAGCTGATTCTTACTATTCATGGTACTTATGTTCTGTAAGTTTGCAGTGAACCCATAATTACTAAATACTGAACCACTGCTCCTAGGAGGAATATAGGGTCAGGTTTCTGGGAGCTTCTGGTCATAATGTTTGCACCCACTGATCAATACATACCTTGTTTAGTGTATTTCTTTCTTGAAGGCACCTGATTTAGTATATATTGCTGATTGATTAGCGTTATTATACTCATGCCAAAAGCACTGTGACTCATGCTTGAACAAAGCTTATCTAACATAACACATCTGTTTTCTCAGTAAGACACATCACAGCCTTCCCACACTTGAGAACACTAGGCAGCACATCAGCACTACACTTTGGGTCCATTTTAAAACAGCAAAATGACCAATAAAAGCCCAAAAGTGGAAATAATGTGACAGTAAACATACTGCATAAAGGATGCTTTTTATGCTAGGAGAGCTAAAACAAGAAGGCAGGTAGTCACTTTGTTTGGCCTCAGCTGGGAATGTGAGGCTAAATTTTTCACTGCTCTGGGCATGTCCGTGAATGACCAGGAAAGTGCTGCGAATATTGATCTGGGGGTTATCTAACAAATCAGTTTTAGCAGGTAGGCAAATGTACAAATATGGAGTCCATGAACAGTGAGGATTCCCTGTATCTTTAGATCTTAGTAGTCTGGCCACAAGTAAATGGTGACAAACATGGGGTCAGTAAAGAAATGAATGAATGGACTGATAAATATAAATCAATTCATTGTAAAGGGAACAAGTAAAAAGAAGTGTCCTTTAAATCCTATAATTTTGAAATAAGGCAGGAATTGCTATACCCACAGCAAGGAAAGTGCAAAACGGAGACTGGGAAAGTCAACATGCTGACAACGGAGGAGAAATAGCCCACGGGGAAATGGAAAGGGCAGGAACATGAAAGCAGGTGAAGCCAGACAGAGACGAATGTGTCTCACCAGCTTGTGACCTTGGTGAGAACCACTCCCAGCCTCCATTTTCTTCTCCACAAAATCAATATTAACATATCCTCCTCAGGCTAACTGTCTCTTAGGGGTGCATGTTATCCCTTATTCACAGTTATAACCCTAGGATTTTCAAAAAGTCCCTATATGTGTATGTCAATTATCTATCAGATATATATGTTGGATACTCAATGCCCAAAATGTACCAAAAATGAATGCAAGGACACCCCCCAAAAACAGTTGTTAAAGTCCAGAATGTTGTACATTTATTTATTAAAAAAAATTTTTTAATGTTTTTACTTATTTTTGAGACAGAGAGAGACAGAGCACGAGCAGGGGAGGGACAGAGAGAGAGGGAGACACAGAATCCAAAGCTCTGAGCTGTCAGCACAGAGTCTGACACGGGGCTCGAACTCACGGAGTGTGAGATCATGACCTGAGCCAAAGTCGGATGCTTAACCAACTGAGCCACCCAGGCGCCCCAGAATGTTGTACATTTAAAGTACAGAATAAAACATTTTTATTGTAAAGCCTCTTATTGTAAAGCCTTTCATGTGGGACTAGTCTCCGCCAATAAATAGTTTACACATATTGATCGTTCTGTTTCAGACACTCTGCTGCTTTATATAAATGATTTATGTGAATTCAAATTATGTGAATGATTTATTGATTTCTTTATTTTTAATTAACAAACACTTATAGAGTACTATGCACCAAGCATTGTTTAACACTTTATAAATATTAATTTATAATTCTTGTAACAACACTGTATAGTAGGTATTATTACTAAAACCATTTAAAAAAATTTTTTTAACGTTTATTTATTTTTGAGACAGAGAGAGACAGAGCATGAACGGGGGAGGGGCAGAGAGAGAAGGAGACACAAAACCGGAAGCAGGCTCCAGGCTCTGAGCCATCAGCCCAGAGCCCGATGCGGGGCTCGAACTCACGGTCCGTGAGATCATGACCTGAGCTGAAGTCGGACGCTTAACCGACTGAGCCACCCAGGCGCCCCCTAAAACCATTTTATAACATGAGGCATAGAAAGAGTAAATAACTTGTCCAAGGTCACACAACAAGTAAATGGCAGACCCAGGTTTGAACTAAATGCTTTGGCAGCAAAGTTCATGTTTATAAACTCAACTTCTTCACAATAGTCCTAGGAGATTCCAGACAAGGAGACAGGGGTTAAGCAACTGACCTAAAGTGGCAGTGAACCTACTGGTGTGTCTGATTCCAAAGCCTGTGTCTTTAGGATTTATGGCTCCAGGTCACTAGCACTCTGGTAATAAAAATGACAGACGCTCACAATGGTTTAATACTTATGCTGCTTCCAACTGCTTCTAAGGCATGGGCAACTTGCTTTCTCTTTCCCTGTTCTCTTAATAATGCAGCTAGATTTTCATTGCTATAATTCTAGATTTTTGTCTGGGTTCTGGGAGCAGGTGTTCATGAGATACAAGAAATAAGAGTATTATTAGTCCATTCTAGAACTAAGAAAGGGAGGCAGTATATCGTCAAGATTAACAACTTGAGCTATGTATGGACCGACACCGTCTGCATTCAAATCAGGCTGCTCTGCTACCAGCTGTGGAGTTTTGGGAGATGACTTCACCTCTCTGGACCTGTTTCATTTATAAAGTTGGTACAGTTCTACCCATTCAAACTGTGATTGCATTGATTTGAGGATTCAGTGAATTATTACTCACAAAGGAATGAGAAAAATGTTTGGCACATGACAAACATACAAATAAAATTTCACAGATAGATGCAATACTTTAAAAGTATCCACATTTGTCTCTTAGACAGTTTCACCTCTTGTGCACTAGTAGTTTTCCAAACTTTTGTGGTCACACAGTTCTATCAGTTCAGTTGACGTGTATACCAACATCCTTATTTTATGTGTACATTATGAAAATTACATTGCTATAGTAATGAATTTCATGCAGTTTTAAACTAGACCGCAGATTCCCCAAGTCCTCTTTTATCTTTTCCCAGTACCCCTGAGCTGCCCTGGGGCACCCCTGGATTGCTGCACCTCCCCTCCCCAAGGAATTCTTTGTTCAAAGCCACCTACGGCCTCCTCTGGTCTTTCTCAATTCCAGTGACTTACTAAAGAAAAAAGGGTAGCTGTTGAGGAAATTAATTATATCCATTACCATCTGGGAATAATAGTAGTTCCTTAACTCTCCCAAGATTATTCACACACTCAAAAAACATCCTGTGTTATCCTTACTGAATCCTTCATCAAAGGCCAAAGTCTGGGGGCCAAGGCAGGGTCTGACTTCAATTGATTATGCTTCTCACTTTTTCCAACTCGAAACTCCAGGTGCCCCTTTGGTGAGTGCACTGGTCTCTGACGGGGTCAGTGATGACTATTTTGCTGGTGTTAGTCACTTAAATACTGGACTCAGAGGCAATGAAGACCGTATGTACGTGAGAACACGGTCCGAGGAACTGGTCAGTGGAGAATGCTAAGGACCAAGTTTTGGAATTTGAGTTTGCTCCAGATGATAAAACAAATAAATCATTGAGAAGTAATGCCCTGTAAAGGTAGAAGAGGTTGAATCCTGCCTTTATAAAATGCAGTATGCTCATGACTCTGTTCATTTATTTTTCTTCCATCCCAAGAAATACAAACTCTTAAAATGTAGAGGGAAAAGAAACCTCTTTATTTTTTCCTTCTTCTTTATATAGTCCAAACCCAAGATTACATTTGACTTTGGAAAAAAAATACTTCTTGTAACAAATAGCCCATGTGTCACAAAAGTAGCAAAGAAAAGGACAACATAGATCTTTTGGGACTGCTATGCATCCAGGAGATAGCTAAGAATGTATATATTTCCCTACAAGCCACATAGGTGTGATAGTAACGTTGTAGCTGATACCACTCCTGGAAGCTGCCAAAATCCTTCTAAAGATCTTTGGACTGATTCTCTCCTTTGGCAAGAGGTTTGCAAAGGGAAGTATCTGTGAGCTATGAAGAGATCTAGAGGGAAAATGCTATACTTCATAAGAATCGAAATACCTCATTTAGCATTCTTTAGGAAACTCTTTAGTTCATAGACACTTTGCAGGGAAGATTGTTTCTTGATGTGTTATACATACTGCTTTCCCATACTAAGTGATAGTTACAATATACATGCCTGTGAAATGATCATCTCACAAGAATTACAGTGTTTAATAAGAGTAGAAGCCTATCAATAAGTCCCACTCATTCATTAAACAGCTTGGTGTTGAATATCTACTGTATGCCAGACCCTATTCCAGGTGTTTGAGATATATGAATAAGCAAAATAAATGCAAATTCTGTTCAGAGGCACTCCTCCATAGGATTTTGCATTGCTACTTGTCTTTCTGAGGATGCCAAGAATGCACTGCTCTTTACATGGGCTATTTCTCAATGTTTGTAGGAAGCAACCTTGAGGGGTGGGGTTATGGCTCCTCCTGGGACAAAGAACAAGATTGCTTACTGAATGCCAAAAACCAGTGGGTTCCCAAGCTCAGTAGGCCTTTGGTACAATGCAGACCTACTATGTGTGCCATTTCTGTGATCCCTATGTATTGCTCCTGGGGACAATTTGGGGGACACAGAACACCAACAGAAACATGATGCTTATGTTGTTTGTTGTGCTGTGAACAGTAAAGTGTATTTCAGACCCAATAGTCTTGTGTCTTTTGTCCCCCATCTGTGAAACATCAACAGGATAACTTTTTAGCTTTTGGGTAAAATCAGTCCCACACGTGAAAAATCTATACCCTCATTCCACTTCTGTTCTAGCGTGCCTGGCTTCAGTTCTGTCTTGCTCTTATATTTTAATAAAATTTTAGAATTCTTCTTGCTTATTTCTGCTCCTTGTCTCAGGAAGCCATCAACTGGGCCTTTTTTAGCTTTTGTCTCATCACCACTACCACCAAAAAGAGAAAAATTATCTGTCTTACAACATGCCAATATATTATAAAATTTCATAGGAATTTAATAAATCTTGAGCAACATGACTTTATTTTTATAGGACAGTCACTGCTCTAAGGCAAAGATGACAATTTAAATACTAAGAGATAGAATCATTTTGTAGATCTGTCACTGATGGACTGCTAAAGGCAGGAATTTCAGTCACATTTTTGCTGGAGGTCAATACTAATTAGTATTTTATCAGCAGGATTTCTCTTTCAAAATCATTTTATAATATTCAGGTAACTCTTCCCCCTACCAGCTACTTGCTTTTTAGAATTGGACTTACAAGCTCATTCTTGATGGATTGTTTAGAAGTTTATTATGATGCCAGGGTTGGTTTGTTAGGTTAGATCTTCTGATATGTAAAATATAGCATATTTCAAATGGCTTCTAATACAAAAGTTATGTGTACCCTCAAGTTATAAGGTCAATGTGTCGTCTTTCCAATACATAATTTTTTTCACTGAAAAGTACCCTGAGAAAATAAAGTGACTAGCAGGAAGGGAGGGAGGGAGGGAGGGAGGAAGGAATATGTATTCATCCTGAAGCTTCAGGGGAAAGCTGTTAAATGTCATCTTACCATTTAAAATTAAGGAAAATATATTTAAGAAATGTAAATATTTACTTAGCCCAGAGTTCAGTTATTCATCCATCTAATTTGTTAAACAAACACTTATCAACTAAGTCCTAGGTCTAGGTGCCCAGCTGTGTGTTGTGCACTGAGAGTTCCCCAGGGAGTAAGATATGGTCCTTGTATCCTAGATGCTAAGCTGGTAATGGAGTAGAAACCCACACTCATGGTATCAGTACCAAGGCAGGGATGACCTGGAGATGTGTAGACAGAGCACTCACCTCCTCAACCTCATTCTAGAGGGTCTATGAAAGGCTATCTGGAGTAGACATTTTTTATTTTTCTATTAGATATTGGGTAGTAATTCTATGTCAGACATTGTGCAGAATTCATAGTTTTAAAAAAATGTTAAAACAATAAGGGCAATATTTTAAAAAGCATATTCTCAATCAAAAAATATGTACATTTATAGGGGTGCCTGGGTGGTTCAGTTGATTAAGTGTCCGACTCTTGGTTTTAGCTCAGGTTGTGATCTCCTGGTTTCGTGGTTTTGAGCCCTGCGTCGGACTCTGCACTAACGGTATAGAGCCTGCTTGGGATTCTTGGTCTCCCTCTCTCTCTGCCCCTCCCCCACTCATGCTGTCTCTGTCTCAAAAAATAAATAAATGAACTTTAAAATTATTTTTAAAAGTACATTTATAGAAAAAAATCATAGTTAAAAGTTTTTTGTTTTTTTTGTTGTTGTTGTTTTGCTTTGTTTTTTGATATTTACCAGCCATCTCAAATCACTCACTGACTTCCAAGAAACAGAAGGCACCTCGGTAACCCCAGCTGCCTCCTCCCACTGCCTTCCCAACCTCATCTTTCATCCCAATTCTAAAGTCCTACATCTCTTTTTTAAACTTAGATTTCTGACATATGGAGCCAGTAATACAGCACTGATGAATTTCTTCCTTTTATGTTTCTCAATGATTTGGATTTCTATTTAAGATAAATATGGTAAAGGCTTTTTAGAGTAACATATTTTTTTTTAAATGCTTCCAGATTTTATCCTTCCTGGCAGAGGTCGAAGTTCAGTGTATAATCTTTGATCCAGTGTTGCTCTCCAGAATGACTGGATCTTAGAAAAGTTTTGTTGCTCTTATTTTTGACGGCTTTGTTTTGTTTTTTGTTATTGTTAAGTGATGTTCTGACCTGGATTACCATCATATATTAGGCTTTATAGGACTATATTATTTGACCAGATGAAATACTGTGTGGGAAAGTCACTGAGCAGGTGGAAAGTGCCGTTTAATTCTTCCAACAGGAGAGGCTCATGGTCGTTTTGAAAAACGTAAAGAGCAGAGAAACAGGTTAGCAGAGCTAAAGAACAGCAAATGTCTCCTCTGTCATTGTGTGAGAATTTTAATCAAATGGCCTGCCTCATGCAGCTTTATTTTGCATTGAGATATTCCATGTCCCCAAAATATTTCTCCGATGGTGGTAATGAATTGCATTGCCCTCTCCGTTGTAAGAGTACGAGTATTCTGCAGAGCCATATGGTTCCCATTTATTTTAATGTGTCTTTGACATCAGGAGAATTGCTGAGACAGCAGAGGAAAGTGCTTACATCTTGGACTGCAGCCAGAACTACGATTATTTATGTGTAGTAACGAGTACCTTTTTTCCCCAATAAGAAACAGTTTGGTCTTAAGATGGTATCCATGTTGAGATTTTAATGAAATGGGAGTGTAAATTTATATATTTTGGAAATGACTGTTACTTTAGTAGTAGTGAAATGTGTTTCTTAAGCATGAAGTTTTAGGGTTTAATTGCACGTATGAGAAATTAAGGAAACAAGCTGGGAAGTAGACAGTCCTTATTTTCTCACTGATAATAAAGGAACATGCTTTTTATTTGGTTTAACAGCATCACCAAGATAGTACCCTGCATATGTAATGTTTTCCATCTGTGATTCTTAAGGCTTTTTACAAAGGTAATTATTCCTGGTAATATTCCTATGAGGTAGATAACATAATTCTGAAAATATTAATGGAACTGAGATGCTCATGGATGTAATATGTACAATGGATTTTAGCAATTATTAGAATACATATTTTTAATTGATTACTTTATTTAAAAATTATTTTCTTAAATATTATTGTCCAGGTCCAGGGACAGGATAATAATGTTTTCTGTAATTCATTAGTAATATAATATGCTTACAATAAAGAAATACTCTTTAAAAAGGAGAAGACAAATAAATACCTGAGTAACAATATATGTTCTACATGCTCCATGTGTGAATGGAGCATGTGTGAACATTGACTCTGTAGAAATCTTCAAGATTCCTTGGAAAATTTTAGTATTATCTAAAGAAAAGTACATAGGATGAAAAGAGAAAAGAATTGATTTGATGAAAATTCTATAAAAAATAGTTCTTACCAGTAATGTCAGATGACTAAATGAGTTTCTGGACCAGGGGGAAAAATATTCCCAATTTCCAATCTGCTTTGGGCAAAACTGAGCAGAATACAGGGCCTAGATTTAGCAAACACTTTCATATCCCATTGTGTTTCACATATGTTACGCATGGATTTGAATTTATAAATTTTATTTAAGTGATGTACTCCATAACAACAAAGTTGAACCAGAAGTAAAACTGTTTGTCCAACAGAGAATTGAAACAACAAAATTCATGATACGAGTTACTGTAAATTTGAGGGATTAACTTGATGAAAAAGGAAAATTAGAATGAAAATCAGTCTATCACTCAGTGGTATTTTTATAAATTTAATTTTATTTCTTTTAATTTACATCCAAATTAGTTAGCATATAGTGCAGCAATGATTTCAGGAGTAGATTCCTTAGTGCCCCTTACCCATTTAGCCCATCCCCCCTCCCACAACCCCTCCATTAACCCTGTTTGTTCTCCATATTTATGAGTCTCTTATGCTTTGTCCCCCTCCCTGTTTTTATATTATTTTTGTTTCCCTTCCCTTATGTTCATCTGTTTTGTCTCTTAAAGTCCTCATATGAGTGAAGTCATATGATATTCGTCTTTCTCTGACTAATTTCACTTAGCACAATACCCTCCAGTTCCACTGACGTAGTTGCAAATGGCAAGATTTCATTCTTTTTGATTGTGTGTCTGTATATATATATATATATATATATATATATATATATATTTACATATATACCACATGTATGTATGTGGTATATATACATACCACATATATATATATACTATATATACGTATATATGTATATATACATACCATATATATACATACATACATACCACGTGTATGTATGTGGTATATATACATACCACATCTTCTTTATCCACTCATCCATCGACGGACATTTGGGCTCTTTCCATACTTTGGCTATTGTTGATAGTGCTGCTATAAACAGGGGGGTGCATATGTCCCTTCGAAACAGCACACCTGTGGATATCCCATGGATAAATGCCTAGTAGTGCAATTCCTGGGTCATAGGGTAGTTCTATTTTTAGTTTTTTGAAGAACCTCCATACTGTTTTCCAGAGTGGCTGCACCAGCTTGCATTCCCAATTAAGTGGTATTATTTAATCTCTAGTTTAATCTAAATGTGTTCTAATTTGGCAACTCACCATCCCCCATATCAGTCGCGTTTTCTGTTGATGGCTGGGGCACTCTGCAGTCATAGCACATTCGCAGTAGAATGTCAAATTAATGCAAGGGGGGCGTTAAGTCAACTATATATTAAGATTATATATAAAAGAGGGGCACCTGGGTGGCTCAGTCGGTTAAGCATCTGACTTCAGCTAGGTCATGGTCTCCCAGTTTGTGGGTTCAAGCCCCACATTGGGCTCTGTGCTGACAGGTTGGAGCCTGGAGCCTGCTTCAGATTTTGTGTGTGTCTCTCTCTCTACCCTCCTCTGCTTGTTCTCTCTCTTTCTCTCTCTTTCTCTCAAAAATAAATAGAACATAAAAAAAAAAGATTATATATAAAAGAGAACATGATTTCTTTTTAAAATTTTTGACCCTTCAATTTTTCAATTTCAATTTTATAACTTTAAAATATAGTATTTATTCCTTACATCCAACATATATTAGAACAAATGATTTCTTCCCTTTTTTTATTCAGAAGAATTAGGGGGAAAGCATAGGGGATATCTTTAATAAAATGGAAATGTGTGCATAAAAAATAGCTAGTTCTGAAAAATGATCACTCTTTGTTAGTTAATCATTTTAATTATCAATGACATCAAAGCTGGGAGGTCAAAGTTTATACCCAGACACAGTTTTCATATGCGGCATCCTAAATTCACATCAGAATCTTGGGTGGTAAACCTTACATTTTTTCTATGCTGAGAATTGCAAATAGATGATTATGCTGTTAAAGCACCTCTGTAATGTCAAAGCCAGCTTGCAGCGTCTCAGCAGCCTGGGTTGTAGCTGTCTGGAGAGGTTCAGGAGAAAGCTTGTCCCCTCTGTGCAGCTCTCTCGCTTGCTTGTGTGGACGTAGTTGACAGACTGAATGGACGACGACGTGACATGCATGTTCATGATCCAAAACAAAGCTTTAGTCATCCAGCCCCAAGGGCCATCTTTTTATATTATTTCTATTTTTGCTGATTTTTTTTATTTGTTTAAATGCATATGCAGTATTTGGATAAATCTTGACAGAATACTTAACTTCTTACAGTCTTATATGAGAGGGTTTTTGGTTTTGTTTTGTTTTTGCAAACTGGTGACTTAAACAAAAGGGTGTCATCTTGAATTTTTTAACTTAGAAGCTGCAATTCACAAAAGACATTATTAGTCTCGAGGGCAATGCACTGCGAATATTTCCAACTTAATATTAGAATGGAAAATTTGTGCAGCTAAATGATTAAACTACCTAATCTTGCCTAAGAATTTTAAAGCTTTTCCTTCTCTACAGAAGGACTGAAATCAGAATGATGACTGATTCTTATGTATGTCTATCATATTTTATATGGTGTGGTCTCGTGGTCCTTTTATTAGCACATGGATTGTTTGGTTGGTTTGCGATGGGGAAGAGTGACATTCAGAGCCTAAGGAGAGAGATGTGCTATAATTTGAAAAGCATTTAGAGCTATCATCCACTCTGTAGGGAGCCAGATACAAACTTGGATTTGACATCACAAGCATCACTGTAAGTGGGAGCTATTTTTCCTTGATTTTTGTCTTTGAATGCTATTTCATAGTAAAAGGGCAGTAATAAAATGGGGAGGAAAAAAACCATGATTTGCTGTCTCTTTGGAGAATTCTGATATTTTCTTACATTTACTGACTCTGTCTCAGTTCTGATTACTTCTTTGGGAATGCAAAGCACTTCAGTTCCAGAATATTGGGTGTATCCCAGTATTGCCTGTCCAGTGTTTGGGAGAGTCTCTCTATTTTGTTTATAACTCTGTGTGTGTGTGTGTGTGTGTGTGTGTGTGTGTATGTGTTATATCCTTCAAAACTGAGTATAAAATAACATACTGAATATACAATAATGTAACACTGATTTGGCCGTAGTTAATAGATCACTTTACATCCCATACTTGAGGTAATTTGGATTCTGTTCATGGTTGGAAAGAAAATATCCCCAATTAGTCTTTACTTTCATTTTGCCCCTCATTCACTCATGCCACATGGTATTTCCTTATTATCAATCTTTTGGAGTTTCTCCCACTTGAATGATTTACTGCTGCCCTAAATATATTACTTGAGCAAAAGATTGAAAGATATGGGGCACCTGGGTGGCTCAGTCAGTTAAGGTCTGACTTCAGCTCAGGTCATGATCTCATGGTTCGTGGGTTCGAGCCCCTTTCAGGCTCTGTGCTGACAGCTCAGAACCTGGACGCTGCTTCAGATTCTGTGTCTCCCTCTCTCTCTGCCCCTCCCCTGCCCACTCTCTGTCTCTCTCTAAAATAAATAAACATTTTAAAAAGTTTTTTTTTAATGATGAAAGATATGACTAAGGCAAGTATATTCAGAAAACTTGAGGATGTAACTTAAAAGAATAAAAGGGTAGAATTAGAAGAAGGAAGGATTGCTTTTAATAGCAAAACAGGCTTCACTTTCAAAGAAACTACTCCTATATTCCTTGGCTGTTGGATTCATTTTCACTCTTGTGGTTTAGGGTCTGAGACCATGTGGTTGACACCTGATCAAGAAAGGCCAACCTGGACAATCATGTCAAGCTGTAAAGTACAGGAGAATATGATCACAGAACATTTACAGAAGTCACTTGTAAAGGTTAAGGACATATTTTTTGTAATCTTAATAACTTTAACCATTGGAAATTGATGTAATATCTAAGCTATTAGGATAATTTTTTATATAAAATATTTCTGATGAAACCGGATTTTTCTGTTTGTAAGCTAGGTTTCATGACTTCATAACTGATTTGATCTTGATTTGTTCCTCAAGAGGTAAGAAGCAATATGCATACTTTCAGAATCCCTGATTAGTTTGCTGTGTATGTTTCTAAAAACGGGAGTTTTTCTTGCCCAGGACTTACCAGCTAAACAAGTTAATTTCAGTAATCTCATTTTGCTTAGACTAAATTCCCCCCAAATAAATGAAAAATAAACACAATATATAGACTTACAGATCATCTGGTATTTTCCTTCTGAGAATAGTGCATAGGAGAGAGAAGTATATTATTGAATTTAGACCCAAATGGTAGAATTAATATTTTCCACAGACTGGACCACAAACTCTCAATTTCTATGTACTAAATTTAGTGCCAGAAAATATAATTCTGTTTACTGCTCTCTGCATTTCTGGCTATACCAGGGCTTTGCTGATAGTTGCTGACACTACAAAGAACAAGTGCCTTGTGAGGGTAACTAGTTTGCTGTTCAAACATTAGTTCCACGGGTGCCTGGGTGGCTCAGTCATTTAAGCGTCCAACTTCAGCTCAGGTCATGATCTCGCAGTTGGTGAGTTCAGCCCTGTGTTGGGCTCTGCGCTGACAGCTCAGAGCCTGGAGCCTTCATCAGATTCTGTTGTCTCCCTCTTTCTCTGCCCCTCCCCTGCTCATACTCTGTCTCTCTCTGTGTCTCTCTCTGTCTCTCTCTCTCTCTCTCTCTCTCTCAAAAATAAATAAACATTTTAAAAAATTAACAAAAAACAAACAAACATTAGCTCCAGAGTGGCTGCCCTATAGTGGAATCAGTAGTCTAAGATCTGGTCTTCAATTTTTCAGGCCCAGACACGTGATGATTTCTTGCATGCATAGAAGGCAATCTCAGGTGGAATAACACATCTAACCACATTCAGAAATGACTGACTTATAAATCTGAAACAAATTTGATTATTTTCAGCAAGAAATAAAATTAATGAGTCAACTAGATACTCTTGTTGATCTGAAGGTGTATTCCAATTTGTATGAACAGGTTCGTTTATAAGTGTGGAAATGAAGCAAATTCAGTTGAATTTTCTTAGAGCTTAATTTGATTCAGTTGTGATACCTTGATATATTGATCAAAACTTATTAGTTTTGGCTTCCATTTTTAATCCACTCTGTTCATGGACTCTTTATATGATTTATGGTACAGATTATTTTATTTTATCTACTTACATTCTCATCCTGGAATTGTGAATTAGGCAATTCTCTAATTCTCTTCTCCATTCATTTCCAAAGCATTGCTTTAGGAAAGATAGCTTCTGCAGATAGCTAACATCAGTCACTCTGTGCTGTTTATTCCTTTAGTTTACCAAGATCAATATCATCTCCATTATATGTGATCGTTGTACAGTAACCAGCATACCCTGATGGAAACCATAGTGGTGTTCTCAGGAGCTGGGTCTTGTGCAGCACACAGAGTACTGTTGCATTTAGACGCTGAGCTTCAGGGTGGTAACTGTGAATAGGATAAAAGGAAACAAGTTTAAAGACACCAAAAAAATTAGTGTGTATGAAAATAGACTAATTATTTTTCAAAGCAGTAGTGAAAGGCACCTTCTCCCTTTTTTTACTCATTCTTGACCTCACAGTGGTAAAGTGAATTCTGGACTCTGCAGAGACACAAAGTACAGTTCAGTCATTCTGCAAAGGGCACAAATTACTAGGTAGGCATATGAGGGAGGTTTCAGATTCCCTAAGGCAGATGTGCTGAGTGAATTTGGCCTGTTTGTCCCAGGCTTGAAGAACACACACTCTTTTTTTATGACTTCATTTTGTGATGTTAGTCAAATTGGAGCCTGGAGGCAGGAGATAGCCCATAAAGGCCCATTCTAGTGCTCCAATTCAATCATCAGAAGAGAGACGTGGGTGGCTCCTATATCCAGGAAAGCTACATTTAAAATATCTCCCAGGAGGCTGATCTTATAGTATTTCAAAGCCTTTCTTTTAAATATATCCATAGGCGTTTCGATCATTATTTTTACGGTGCTATTTATAATATGCAAATTCTAGAAAAAGGATAAGCACAGGTTTGAATTATAAACCCCCATGGATAGGAACTGACACCAATCCAATCCTAACACACTTTGACAATGTTAGCAAAGCCAAGAGCCCAGGTGAAAGGACTCTGCAACCTGCCACTATTGTTATTCTGGAAGCCTTAGAAAATTGTCTTTTTGGAAAGAAGTAATCTGGCTTTTTAGGAAATGGTAGATTCATATCACAATAGATCCATCCAGAAGACTGGAGAATCCTTATAATCTAAAAGTCTAAATAAATGTTAAAAATGAAATTTGTCTAGACTACCATGAATTATATTTTAAAGATTAGTAATAAAATCACCAGATGTGTTTATAATAATTATTTTAAAGAGTTCATTAAAACCTTTCTTTTTTAATCTGTAAATTCATGGCCTTGAAAGATAATGTCTCAGGGCATCATTTAATAATAACAAAAGTGAAAAAGGTTAAAGGCTATCACCCAAAACCAGAGGCTCTTGCCTGCTGTAAGGTGGTGACAGATGAGCCTGTCAGATAGGGTGGCAGATTACTAGGCAGGTTGCTGAATTTTTCTTTCTAGGGTAATCTTTTACATTTTGACAAATTCTTCCCTGTTTTGAGATGATTTAAACATACCGTTATGAAGCAGATCAGAGCTTCTAAATCAAAGTTGAAAATTGTCTCTGCTGGCAGGAGTACAAATATGTGCAGTGAACATGTACATAAATAAATGGGAAAATTGTGTACACGTTTGAAAGTATTTGCTTTCTGGCGGTCTCCTGTGGAGAAGTAGAACAGTAGAGAAGAGGGGGAAGTTGGGAAGATGAAATTCTTGCCCAAATGTCATTATTTCTCTTACTCTATGAACTTCTCAGTCTGTTATTCTGTCTGAGTTTTTCATCACTGGAAATGGAAGTTCCGTGTAGGCAGGAATCACCATGTGGGTTTTTTTCACCAATATATCCAATCATCTGGAAAGTGCCTGGCACGTAGTAGGCCCTTTGTTTATATTTATTGAATAAGTCAATTCATGAAATGTGATTAATCATAACAGCCTCTCTGTATTTGGTTTGAATGTTTTAAAGAGGGGGGGAGGGTATGAGGCAAAGGAACTTGAACCCTTTTGGAAGAAGATTCTTATACAAATGCAAAGTGATATTGTAGTCCCTTTTCTTTCATTGCTTATGCAACCTTCCAAATCAAAATCATCTTTGAAAGCAGCAGCAGTTGACATCTACCAGAAGTAGTATGACACCAAGAC
The DNA here is from genome assembly GCF_024362965.1 of Panthera pardus. NCBI lineage: Eukaryota > Metazoa > Chordata > Mammalia > Carnivora > Felidae > Panthera > Panthera pardus. The sequence goes on along the minus strand of NW_026526655.1, from coordinate 66,621,686 downwards.
TCAGCCTTGTTCAACTCCCTGGACCTTGGAATAATAAATTCCAGCTTCACTTCTCCTTATATGACTTTGGCAATGTTACTAACCCTTTGGTGACTTGGTTTCCTCAAATGGAGACACAGGTAATATCAACCCAACGAGTTGTAAGGATAAAATGAGATAATTCATGGGAAGCACTCCATAAATGTTAGCTTATATTACTGGTGGCTATCCAAGGATTTTTGCTCAGTGCATTGTTTCTGTCTATTTGTCTACCTGAGCATGCGTATTAGTTTCCTAAGGCTGCTGAAACAAAGTTCCACTAACTCAGTGGCTTAGGACAACAGAAATTTCTTGTCTCACCATTCTGGAGACTAGATTGAACTCAGCGTGTTAGCAGAACCACCCTCTCTCTCTGAAAACTGTACTTTCCTTGCATTTCCAGCTTTTGGTAGCCCAAGGCATCTCGGCTTTTTGCAGTATACTCCTAATCTTTGTATCCACCTTCACATGGACTTCTCCCTTTGTCTCTTTACATCATCCCTCCATGTATGTGTGTTTAAATTCTCCCTTTTTATATGGACACCAGTTGTACTGCATTGACACCCACCCTAATGACCTTACCTCAACTCAATCACCTGTGTAAAAATCACCTGTGTAACCCTAATAAGGTTACATCCTGGGGTGTTGAGCGTTAGAACTTCAACATATTGGTAGGGGAGTAGGTGAAATGATCCATAAGAGCCTGATTCTATATTTTTCTCCTCAATTCAGTGTACTTTTCTTTCTGCAATGGAGAAATATCATATAATATGGCACCAGATTGGGGAATTGTTGGTTTAAGTTTAGCTTTTCCACTAACTACCTACATTGAAGAAAACTCAAATTCTGCAAGTCTGGGTTACTTTATAAAATAGACGGGGTGAGATGATGTCTAGCATGTCTTCTAACTCTAAAAAGTTCATGTTTATAATGTGTGCCTCTCTTTTTCTCAACTATGGTATATATCTCAAACTTCCATGATGCTTAATACATCTTGATGTCCCCAACCAATAATAAAGATTCTAATGTATTTCATAGCCATTTTCAATTGTCTCAATGTACACTTATATTAAAATCCTACTGTCTGTAATGCTAGTTAGTAGGATTTTTATCAGATGAAAACTTTGTTAAATTTAGGTTGTGAAAATGTCTTCATAGTGCCAGCAAACCTTTTTTGTAAGGTTTTTATTGCTTTTTAAATTTTTCTAAAATTCATAGACATTTTTTTGCCAAGGGCCCTCAATATCAAAACAATATCCAAAATATAGGAGCTTGTAGTATGTCTTTTCTGATTATAGTATGATGCAACTCATGTGAAGAACCATAAAATCCAAACTTAAGATGTTAGGGGAAATAAATTAAATTCTGCCACTGACTCACAGACTATTGGCAACTTTCCTGAAAGTTTGCTTAGACTACCATTATAGAGGACTTAAAAGTCTACTCCACTACAGCTGGAGGAAAATTTAAGAAAGGAAATAGAAATCTGTGCCAGCTCTCAGAACATTTTTAGTGTCTCCTAGCCAGAAAGGGTTGACAATAGATTCAATAGCATCAAATGGCATTTTTTTAATTCTTCACCTCATCTGAAGACGGCTGCCCTAGGTGTTCACTGAACTGTTTCTTTCTCTTTCAGCTTCCTCCATCCTCAAAAGGGAGAAGCGGCTAAGGACAAAGAATGTGCATTTTAGCTGTGTCACCGTGTACTACTTCACCAGGAGGCAAGGCTTCACGAGCGTGCCCAGTCAAGGGGGTAGCACCCTGGGCATGTCCAGCCGCCATAACAGTGTGCGCCAGTACACTCTTGGTGAATTTGCAAGAGAACAGGAGAGGCTCCACCGGGAGATGTTGAGAGAACACCTCAGGGAGGAAAAACTGAACTCTTTAAAACTAAAGGTAAAAAAAAAAACGTTAGGAACTCACTTTTTGCAAAACCTTATAACCTTACCTTGATTTTGGTTGAATTAACCATTTTCATATTTATATTCACTGACCAAACGACATTTTACACAACAGACTGCCTGCTAAGGCTTTTTTTTTTCCTTTTACGCAAAAACAGTAAAGTGTCTTCACTGCAAACAATGTGGAAAACTTACCTGACATCATTTATTTATTCATTCAATAAATATTTGTTATTGTGTGCTACTAGGTCATGCACCCTATACTGGGGTTGGGGCCAAATGGTCTCAAAAATAGATGTGGTCCCTTATCTCCTGGAACTTCCATATTAATAGGAAAGAAAAACATCAATCATGTAAACAAAATAAACTCACAGCTTCATTAAGAGCTATAAAGGAGAGTTGCAAGGGGTTCTGAAAGTAGTAACAGGGAACTGATATGGTCCAGAGGTCAAGGAAGGTTTCTTCAAGGAAGTGACGACTGAACTGAAATCTGAACAGATAACTAGGCCAAAGGGTTGGCAAGAGTGGTCCAGGCAGCAGGCAGAGCCAGAACTGCCTTGTGCCAGAGGAAGCACAGTGAGCACAGAAAGGCTAGTGTGGCTGGAGCAGAGACAAAAAGAATAGATTATTCATGAAGTAGATTATACATGAAGAAGGCAGGACAGGGCTTTGTAGATCATGCTAAGGCATTTTTTTTTCTCTTCATACTAAGAACATCAAAAGTCATCCAAGAGTTTTAAGCGTGGGTCAGGGTACAGAGCGGTAGAATAATAAGATCTGGTTTGTGCTGTGATGTGAGTATAGTTTGGGGTTAAGGGTTGCCATGTTGGTAGGGGAACATACAGAGTTAGACAGTTAAGAGGCTATCACAGTAGTTCAGGAGAGATGTTGATAGATTAGCTAGACTGATGGTGGGAAAGATGAAGAGAAATGGACAGAGGGAGAAATTTGGGAAGTAAAGTCAACAGTTCCTGATGACAGACTGGATTTGAAAGGAAAAGAGGGGTACAGTCAAGAATGATTCCTAAATTTCTGGCTTACAAAACTGAACAGGTTGTGGGTAATAGTACCTTTCTCTATGACGAGGGTATGGCAAGGAATCTGGGAAGAGGAGCAGGTTGGGGCTGGGATCAGAAGGGAAGAGGTAGATAATGAGATTATTTTTGGACATACTGATTTTTGAGAGGCTTTTGAGTCATTAAAGAGATGTCAAAGAGGTGTCCAGGCCACATTAGAGATGAAGTAGAGAGAAACAGCTCAGAAACTGTCTTTCATCAACCAAGACAATCTTTAAATATGTGCTGATCCATCAGCCTATCAATATATAGGAAATGCTCTCTCATCATTATCTAATGACAAAGGAAATCTTTTTTAGGTAATCCAGGATACTTAACATAAAGAGCCTCTTGTTAAATAGCTGAAGACCATAAGTACACCTGCGTTACCTGTACCTTTAGCTTCCAGGCGCAGAGGTGTGCTGTGTGTTTTAAAATACCTTGTTTGTATATCTGCAGTTTGTATATCTGCCTTGTTCCCAATTGTATAAGAAGGCAGTTGTTCAAATTAACCTAGACACAACCCTAGCCTAGAGTATGTCTCTATTTCCTTTGATGGTATTTTTGACAAGTTTCACTGAAAGTCCCTTAGGATCTTTTTTGGTAGCAATCTGCTATTATTGTTGTTTTTCATGATCGCTTTGCATATAGCTTAATTTAATAATAATTCTAAATTTTCTTCTGAAATCCACCCTCTGCCTTTCTAACCTACTGCAAACCGACTCTACACCCTCCTCAAAGAACAAAGTCATTCTCTGAACTCAAACAATACTAATAGCTGCCATTCATTAAGTGATTTTTATTTCCCAGGCATTCTATAAACATTATTTAATTTAATCTTAACAAAGACCCAGCGGGATAGGTAAATTATGAGGCCATGTGTACTGAAGAAAAAGAAGCACAATGATGTTAAACACTGACTCACTCAATAGAAAATCGGTTATATTATCCTGTTACTTCCTATTCTAAAATTAATTGATCACCCCCTCTAGGCATTGGGAAAGACAATCTCTGTACCTATAGGGAGTCATACCTTTCTAGAGTTTGGTACTGTGTGAAGTGGTTTTTAACAGCTGGGAGACTATAATTCTGAGAACCAAAAGATTTATTATGGTGAACTTTGAGGCACATTATACATGTGATGAATGTTAGGAAGAGCCACACACCCACAGGAACCTTCCATATAAGGCAGTAATTTATTCTGATATTATAATTTATATTCAGCTGCTTTTATGCTGTTTTCTTTACTAAGCTGAAGAAGAAAAGAAGAAGAAGAAGAAGAAAAAGCATCCCACTATTTATTCATTTTTTAATTTTTTTTTAAAGCTTATTTATTTATTTTGAGAGAGAGACAGAGCAAGGGTGGGACTAAGAGAGAGTGAGAAAGAAAGAATCCTAAACAGGCTCCACACTGGCAGTGTGGAGCCCAGTGCAGGGCTTGAACCCACAAACCATGAGATCATGACCTGACCCAAAATCAAGAGTCAGGCACTTAACTGACTGAGCACCCAGGCACCCCTATATTTCCTTTTTATTGTTCTTAGTGTTGGAAGTTGGAGAGGCAGTCATTCGAGTGGGTGTTATGGCAAGCCAAGGTTTGTCATTGATAAGTGAAAATATGCAGATTTCCCTTTTGGTGAAGATATAAAAAGAAGATATTTGGATGTCATTGCTCCTTTCAGATGAATACCAAGCAAAAAGATAATGGGATTCTAAGGCGATCTCATCGTAGCTTCATTGTACTGAAAATATTTAGAAACTCAGAACCATATCACATGAACCTAATAAAAGATCATAGTAATGTGGACTAGTTTGCTAAAAAAAATCTGAGAAGACTGAATGGAGAAACAGTTGTATACTTTAATTATAATTCCTCTAGTATATTAAGTTTTATGATTTTTAAAATATCAACTATATTTACCTAAGGTTTAGCTATCCCAAATCTAAAATTAGCTATCCAAAAACATGAACTATCCAAAAATTTCACTTTGGTACTTGGAATTTCACTTCTAATGTAACATTTTGTCTTGAAACATTAATACAAAATAAGTGTAGCTAAATTGATTCCATTATTTTGACTGGGGCAGCAGGAAGGTCCCTGGCACAGAGAAGGACTGAAAAAGGAAAGTAAGGATTATTAAAGACAAACTTCAACTCTGGCTTTGACTGGTGGTGGTTCTCTGTGAGTAGCAGCAAGCTGGCTATTGAGTGAGGACAGAAAAGGCCCATCTGACAAGATAAACATTTCCCAAGGCCCTCTCCATGGAGACCAGATAAAACACCACAGGAAATTCATTGGACCTGGAACTGGGTAGTTTCCCTTTTCCTTATTTGAGAACCAACAGCCTAGAACAGTAATGAGAAGTTCTCCCTCCACTGTGCCTCATGTCTTTACAGGGTGTTTCTCTACGTTCCAAACAGAGAACCCACTAATGCAATGACACCTCTTCCAATGGGCCCTTAATAGTGAAAGATCAGTAAACAGAAACACTCACTACATACTTCTTGATGTTCTCTTATAATAAATATTTTGGAAGCAGAATAAGAATAGGAATTTAGTTTTTCCTTGTAAAACTGATTCTTATTTAGTAATCCATCTCTTAATCAAATTATAAATTAGACACGTTGGGAAATAATATATGCAATTAGATTTGTAGAACACATCCAATTCTGTTTGGGGGTTCAAGCGTCTTTTTTGTTGGTGGTGGTGGTGCTCAAAACATTGTCAAAAAACCATCAATACACAAAGCTGATTGAATAAAATGGTTGTTCCTAGAAGAAATAACTAGTTTGAGATTTCTGCATTGCAGAGAATAGTCCGTCTTCCCTGTCAAGCCCATTCAAACATGTCATACTCTTCACAGTAATCAAGGCAGTCATGTTAATACTGTACTCTTTTCCAAATTAAGTGCTTATATTTCATCATCTGCACCACATTGTTGAACAATTACATTAGCCTTTATTCCCATTTCACATGTATCTGTAAAATGCATTAGGCAGCCATTTATGTTTCAAAGAGCCTTGGCATTCCAATTGCCTCTGGGTTATATCTTACTGGATTCTACTACCTTGTTCTAGGAAATTTAATTTAGCTTTCACAGCTTTGACTGGCTTCTCTTTCTCAATGTTTTTCCAACCTTGTTCTTTTTCTCCTTTCTAAGATCAAAGGCCTATCGCCACTCTGGTACCATTTCCAGTTACTTCCAAGGGTTATATAGTTTTCTCAATTTTTCAGTCATGTGTTCCTTGAGTAATGCTTGGTTGTATGCTCTTTCTTAAAAAAAAAAAGTTGCCAGTTGATAACTTCCTTTAATAATCAACCTTTTAAAACTCTCTATTTAAATTTTCTTCATCCCAAATCTCATATTTAAGGCTGTGCTTTATTCACTTAGTGACTTACCCATGCAACATAATTCTCCCCCCTTCACCTCCAGCCTTGTTCCTCATATCCCTTCAACAGCCTCATGATTTACTAACCTCTAGGTAAATATCCTACATGCTCTGGAAGATGTAAAGGATTGGGGGGTTGTAAGAAATGGTTGACATAGGCTATTATCTCAAGTCTGTAGTTTCTAAATTTTTGGATATGTCTTTAACCACATCCTGGTTCTATAGTTCTCTATTAGATGAGTCAGAGTCTGCTGGCCATGGTATATTTTAACTCCATTTATCCTTATGGAACTTCACTGTTGGACTCCATAGAACTTGCTCAAGAGCATACTTAGTGCCAGTGCTTCCAGAATGTATCCTTAAATGGAGCCCTGCTCCAACACCAAATGAAAAACTTTGATACCTGCCAAACACCTGTTGTGTCATGTGCACAACCTATTTTAACAAGTACAGAAAAAATATACCTAACCAAAGTGATGGAGACTGACAGACTGGGCTTCAGCTCTGGGCAAATGCAATACATTAAAGAATATGTTCTCTTAAAATACTGCTGATATTTTAACTTTAATGGAACAATTAAGCATATGTAATCAAATCTTTATATTCTTGTGCAATACACATTGATCCTCTGGTTCAGGAGTAATCGATTTAACAGATTCTCCTTATCAAACTATGGAATGCATCCAGTGGTGTGCTAGAGCCACAAAAGTTGCTCACTGAGGTGTATTGTGCATATATCTTCCCAATAGTAGTTTAAAATCAGCCATGATGAGACTATTTACACCATGGGACTTGACAAACACAACATATTAGAACTTTTTTTTTCTCCCCAGAGACATCATTGTTAAATATCTACCAGCACACTGCTGGATTCATTTGGCTTAATAGCCACCACTAGAAGAAGCAATGTTGACCTAAACCAGAAAGGGGGATAATGGAACATATGAAAGTTTATGTGTCTTGTATGTTGACATTATCCTCCTTTCTGGTGATTTTTGTGGTGGTACAAAAGCCACAGACACATTGTGAATCCAGGTTGTTGAATTTCTTATAGGCTGAGACAGTAATCAAATCTTCCTGGTTCTTTGGGGGCATAATTAAATTGGTTCCATTTTGCCACCTGCTGTTAGCAACTAATGAGCAGAAGAATTATACTATAGGATTTGACTGAATATCAAAATAACATGAATATTTCTCTTTAGTTTTCCAGAGAATTAGTGACTACCTTGTCTATCCAACTCATACCGCAAAACCAAAAATTCTTTCATCAAGTATATGTCCAGTACAAAGCCACTTACTCCACATCTTTGATGCCCAGAGCACACTGCTTTTTGAGATAACCAATTCTATTTATCCAGCTATAATTGTTAGAAAGTTCTTCTTTACATTGACCAGTATGCTCCCATCTAATTCTATCTTTTCATCCTAATTCTGCCCTCCAGGCACACAGAATAAATCCTGTCCCTGTTCTCTAAACTCCAAGTGTTTGAAAGCAGTAGTGATGAATATGCAAATGTTTGACAGTAGGCTATGTGGGTTCCTTGTGTTTCAGTTCTATAGGATTAAACATCCTTAGTTCTTTCTACTAATCCTCCTAGGGCATGGATTTCAGACCTTTTATCAGCTCGGTTAAGTTCTCCTGGATATAATGCTGTTTGTTAATGTCTACCTCAAAATATGGTACTTGATCTGGACATTGTACTCCAGATGGGATCTATCTGGTGTATAGGAATGTGTTATAATATCCTCTCCCAAGTTGGGGATGCCCTATCCCTGAGAATACACTAAAAGATACAGTAGCTTTTTAGACCTTGATCAATTTGTTTGTTCATATTAAACTGATAGTAAATAAAAGAGCAACAAAAAGCAAGCAGACAAACAAAGCCCAGGTAAATCAATTCAGCTTCATCCTGTAAATCGAAACTTTATACATCTCCAGGGCAAGAATTCTCTTTAGTGCTGAACATGACCTGTGATCAATGAAGTTTGTTCTTTAATTTGAATAAACTTCATCTTGTCATACTCAAATGTGATAAGCCTACCCCTTAGTCTTCATTCAAGATATGACTTAATGGGAATGCAAGCTGGTGCAGCCACTCTGGAAAACAGTATGGAGGTTCCTCAAAAAACTAAAAATAGAACTACCCTACAACCCAGCAATTGCACTACTAGGCATCCAAAGGTGTGCTGTTTCAAAGGGACATATGCACCCCCTGTTTATAGCAGCACTATCAACAATAGCCAAAGTATGGAAAGAGCCCAAATGCCCATCGATGGATGAGTGGATAAAGAAGATGTGGTATATATATATACAATGGAGTATTACTCGGCAATCGAAAAGAATGAAATCTTGCCATTTGCAACTACGTGGGTGGAACTGGAGGGTATTGTGCTAAGTGAAATTAGTCAGTCAGAGAAAGACGAATATCATATGACTTCACTTGATGAACATAAGGGAAGGGAAACAAAAATAATATAAAAACAGGGAGGGGGACAAAGCGTAAGAGACTCATAAATATGGAGAACAAACTGAGGGTTACGGGAGGAGTTGTGGGAGGCAGCATAGGCTAAATGGGTAAAGGGCATTAAGGAATCTACTCCTGAAATCATTGTTTCACTATATGCTAACTAATTTGGATGTAAATTTTAAAAAATAAAAAATAAAATTAAAAAAAGGTATGACTTAAAAATTATATTTAACAAGACAAAGTCCAGTTCAGGGTATTCTCTCAGAGTAGTGATCCTCAAGAGGAAAGGAGGGAGTTTCCCCTTCATGCCACAATGAACTCCACCTGAAACTTGTTGGTATATGTGGCACATCCCTCATTCCCAGCCTCACTGGTGTCCAAAAGAGCTAAGCATAACTGTTATTAGAGACATTTTCAACTTCTCAGATAACTAAAAATTCATGTATCTAACCATACTCTTATTAATGAGTTCACATTTTGTCCTTCCATGTGTAGAACATAAAAAACTTTGTCCAAGAAACTCAAAACGAGATCAGTGGTATTCCAGTTGGGTTCCATGGGGTCAGGACTCTGTATCTCACTCCAGCTTTCATCTATTTTATAGCTTGAGATTTTGAATGGAGTTTAATTTGACAAATGGACATTCTCTCGTTAGTGAACCCAAGCGATGACTCTAGTAGTCACTGCACTGCTCTTTTTCTTCAGATGTACAGAAACCATCTGTTTAAATAATCCTTTCTAGAATATTACCTAGAATTAGCTTTTTTTTAAACAATTCACTCCCATTTTGATCATCTTTTGTTTCCTTTCCCCATAGCTCTTCACACATATTAGACTGAGCAACCATAGCTTTAAGCTTTTTCATTGCTCCATAGCATGAATGGCCTGGACCTGGGCATGCTTACATAAAACAGCTGAGTACTATCTCACTGTCCCCCCTTCTCTTATTTTATTTTATTTTATTTTATTTTATTTGAGAGAGGGAGAAAGCATGAGCAGAGGAGAAGGGCAGAGGAAGAGAGAGAATCTTAAGCAGGTTCCATTCTCAGCAGAGAGCCCTATGTGGGGCTCAATCCCACAACCCTGGGATCATGACCTGAGCTGAAAACCAAGATTCAGATACTCAACCAACTAAGCCACCCAGGAGCCCCCCCATCTCTTTTTTATATGTTAAATCCTTGCTAACATATCTGATCTCCCTTCTGGTTTGAAGGTTTTCTCCTTGATAGAGACTATGGAATCAGAATAGGAGCTAAATAATTCTTCTTTTTGCCTTTGTATCTACCCTTCCTTTTAGTTGTCTATCATTTCCTCCTCCCTGCTACTTCTGTAACTTGCACATGTATTTTGTTGCCCTTCCCACACTGTATCTTATTTATTGGATGATCATCTCTCCACCAGGCTGGAAGCTCTAGATGGCAGAACTCTCATACATCTGTAAATCCTGACACCTAGTACAATGGCTGGCAGTGTAGCATAATGATTAAGCATTCATTCATTCATTCATTCAAAAATATTTCTTTATCAATTACCGTGGAACTGCAGTTAACAAAGTGCTTGGGGTACAGTGGTGAACAAGACAGACTTGGTCTCTCTCCTCATTGTGTGCACATTGTGATGGGGGAGATACACACGAAACTAATCACCAAAAATAATATATTAATACAAAATTGGGCAGCATACTATGCTGATTAAATTCAGGCCAGAGTTAATGAATTAAAAGTCAGCTGAGATAATCAAGACTGATATGTTAGCTGCTTCTGCTGGCATTTCCATTAGAAAGTCTACCACTAAGGGGCAGGGGCTGGTTAGCTCAGTTGGTTAAGCATCTGACTCGGTTTGGGCCCAGGTCATGATCTCACATTTCATGAGTTCAAGCCCTGTGTCAGGTTCCGTGCTGGCAGTGTGGAGCCTGCTTGGGATTCTCCCTCTCCCTCTCTCTCTGCCCCTCTCCTGCTTGCTCTGTCTCTCTCGAAATGAATAAATAAACTTGAAAAAAGAAAAGAAAGTCCACCACCACATGCTCACAAAATAGGTACCCAAAAGAAATGCTATAGTTTCAGCTTGTTTCCTGTTTTCTTCTTTTCTGAGCTCTTATTCTCTGTGTCTGAATCATATTTTTCATTTCTGAATGAGCTAAATCTAAGGAAGCTTGTACTGCTCTTTCGTCTGCTATGCCACAGCACTGAGATCGGCTCTTGGAACGTGGCTGCAACCATATCTTTTTTTCCCTTCTGTATAAGATTTCACTATTCCTCAAAGAATGTTTACTCTAAACTGTCTTAAAAGCCTGGCTTTTCCTTTGAGGTCAAATAGACCTGAGTTTGATTCTCAATACAATCACTAATAAGCTAGACTCTGTCAAATTATCTTCTCAAGGCTTCAGCCTTCTCAACTATTAAAAAAAAATACTTCATAAAATTGTTGTACAAATTAGGTGAGATAATCTATATAAAGTATGGAGCCCAATGACTGGTTTTCATTATATGGTTGTGTTGGTCATACTCAACATCATTATCATCACTATAATAGGCAGTAATCAGTGTTTATGGAATTGAATTTTTTTTCACCTTATTTCTTTCCACTGTCATTTTTACATGTGTTAATAACTTTGTAATAACTCTTTCTTACTAAAAGTACCTTTTGACTGCGAAAAGGAAGTGTTTTCATTTTTGTGGGGTTTTGTTTTGTTTTTAGCATTTAAGTCAATCCACATTTTCAGTACTATTTCCCTCTCCATATTCACTTTGCATTGAATTAGTTTTTTCAGGAACTTAATCCACCTAAAATTTCATCTCATTGGAATTTATGGTGGAATTCATTCACTACATGACATGACAAAAAAAAAAGGTAGGGAATTGAATGCTGACTTTCACTTGAGCCCCCCTTTTCCTGTACTTGACCTAAAGCAGTCTGAGAATCATTCCACTGATTCTGACAGTTATGTATCCCATCCTGTATGTGTATTTAGATGGGCAAGGGTTTTACTCTACTGGGCTTTGGGAACTATTTGTTCATATTTATCAGTACAAATCAGACAGCTTTGTAAAATTGATATGTTTAAATTCTGTCTCTTTAAAGAAAGTTATAGTCCTTACAATTGTAGAATGAGTCTGGACAAGTTACATGGTGACTCAAGATTTAAGTCTCATTTTAATTATCATTCTTGGAACAAAGCAAGCAAACACACACTCACACACCCAAGTCCTTGGCCTTGAGATTCTTCTAATATCATACAAAAAAATGCACACAAATGTAGGATAAATCTAAAATAAGGTAAAGATCATTTAATCGAATCATGAGTTAAGTCTTACTTATCACCTGTAAAGTGACAAAGCCAGAATACAGGAGCTATTCTCTAGATGCCTACAGTTTATTTACTTTTTGTTCTTTGCTTATGGACCAAGACAGGAAGTGATCCTGTACAAATTCGCTCATCTGGATAATTTGCAGGCCAATAAAAGGACCATGCTCTGTCCCATCTCACACCTTTGAAGCTATTGTTGTTCAATAGTTTCAATGAACAATGCTGTTCAATCAGCATTAACTGATATTTCCATCATATCACATAATTACCATTTCTTTTTCATGATGGGAACATTTAAAATGTACTCTCAGCAACTTTCAAGTGTGTAGCACAGTTTTGTGAGCCACAGTCATCATGCTGTACATTATATCTCCAGAATTTATTCGTTTTTTTTTTTAAGTTTATTTATTCATTTTGAGAGAGAGAGTGAGCGAGCAAGCACGAGTGGGGGAGGGACAGAGAGAGAGGAAGAGAGAGAATCCCAAGCAGGCTCTGTGCTGTTCACATGCGCCCAACATGGGGCCCAACCTCACGAACCATGACATCATGCCCTGAGCTGAAATCAAGAGTCAGTCACTTAACTGATTGAGCCACCCCAGTGCCACTGTAATATATGGATTTTAAAGAGCATTTAAACTCAGTAGGTTTGGCCTGGGTTTTAAAGTAGCAAATGAATAAGAGTGCAAGAGGGGCTGGGGAAGCAGAGTGTCTCTCAATGACTACATACCACACCAGAAACTGTGAGGAAGGGGAGAGAAGGCAACTGACTAGGATGAACTTGAGTATTTCCAATCTTCATTAGAAATGGCAGAGATGGGGAGCGCCTGGGTGGCTCAGTCGTTTAAGCGTCCGACTTCAGCTCAGGTCACAATCTCGCGGTCCGCGAGTTCGAGCCCCGCATCGGGCTCTGGGCTGATGGCTCAGAGCCTGGAGCCTGCTTCCGATTCTGTGTCTCCCTCTCTCTCTGCCCCTCCCCCGTTCATGCTGTGTCTCTCTCTGTCTCAAAAATAAATAAACGTTAAAAAAAAAGTTTTTTTTAATTAAAAAAAAAAAAAGAAATGGCAGAGATGGGCACCTGGCTGGCTCAGTTGGTTAAGCATCCAAGTTTGGCCCAGGTCATGATCTTACAGTTTGTGAGTTCGAGCCCCACGTTGGGCTCTGTGCTGACAGCTCAGAACCTGGAGCCTGCTTCAGATTCTGTGTCTCCCTCTCTCTCTCTGCCCGTCCCCCACTCACACTCTGTCTCTCTTCCTCTCTCTCTCAAAAATAAATAAACATTAAAAATTTTTAAAGAGAAATGGCAGAGATGACAGTGGGGAGGTGAGGAGAAAACCTTGCCAGATCACTTCAACATTAAAATGATACTTTGAGGGACGCCTGGGTGGCTCAGTCAGTTAAGCGTCCGGTTTTGACTCAGGTCATGATCTCACAGTCCTTGAGTTCGAGCCCCGCGTCCGGCACTGTGCTGACAGCTTGGAGCCTGGAGCCTGCTTCGGATTCTGTGTCTCCCTCTCTCTCTGCCCCTCCCCTGCTCATACTTTGTCTTTCTCTCTCTTAAAAGTAAATAAACATTAAGAAAAAAAAAATTTAATAAAAAAAATGATATTTTGAAATCTGGATTAGGGCCCCTGTGGGTTCCTCAACAAAAGTGAAAACAGTATGTAGCTCTGTGTGAAGAGGTTTTAGATTCTTAATTGAATTTTTATCTTGAAATGAAATTCTTTATTGTAGTTTAAATATATAGGAATAAGAGACACAGATCATATTTCTAAGAGCACTTCTATTTGGAATAATCATCATCTATAGTTTGATTTTTAAAAATTTTTAGATTCCAACTGGTAATTCATGTTCCCCGAACAGTTTTCATTGATATGTTAGCAGCCATTTATATTTTTAAAAAATCAAACTCTGTTGATATAAAATGAAAGTGTTTTCATTATTTTTTGATGTTAACCACTTACACAAGGGAGCATAATTTAAGAACACAGAGATTAAATAGGAAGGAAATATTAAATGAGTCACGTTAACCAAGTCCTGGGTGTTCTCCATGGGCTGTGGAGTCAAATCTTGATAAGGTTCACATAGGCCAAGAATTAGTGAAAACAAATCTAAATGACACAAGGTGACAAGATGGGAAAAGTAATGCCTCTTGTTTGTTAATGCAGCTTTACCTATCACAGAAGATTGAGTATGTGCTAGGTAATTACGCATTTGAATCTCCTAGAAAATCAGATCTTCACAGAAGAAAGCTGTTTCTGTTAGCAAATAAGAATTAACAAAAATGATAATAGCAATCAGTCAGAGTAACATCCTAGTACAGCACATTACAGAAACATGGAAACAGCTTAACCAAGACACACATAAAGAAATGCCAACAAAGTAGGGGCGCCTGGGTGGCGCAGTCGGTTAAGCGTCCGACTTCAGCCAGGTCACGATCTCGCGGTCCGTGAGTTCGAGCCCCGCGGTCCGTGAGTTCGAGCCCCGCGTCCGGCTCTGGGCTGATGGCTCGGAGCCTGGAGCCTGCTTCCGATTCTGTGTCTCCCTCTCTCTCTGCCCCTCCCCCATTCATGCTCTGTCTCTCTCTGTCCCAAAAATAAATTAAAAAAAAAAAAAAAGAAGAAATGCCAACAAAGGAAATGCATTGCAGATCACACTGAGAAACAAAACCCAATAAAGGGGGAGGCCCGTCTTTGCAAGAACACAGATTTAAGCTCTGAATTATTCAGAAAAATATAATTAGTGGCTTTTAAAAACGCAGTTTAGAGACCCACTGTAATAGACTTTAATACCTACTTGCTACTGGGTTGTTTCCTCTTCTTGAGGGCAAAGACCAGTCTTCTACCTGTTTTAGAGTAACTTGTTCTACAAATGTTGTGCAAGACGAGCAGACGTTTTTAATAAATCTTAACTTGATGAATGAGGCATGTCTTGCAATACGAATAGTACGTGACGCTGGACATCACATGACCACACCTGAGCCAGTGGTTCTTGAAGTTCGCTTTGTTATCAAGTGCTTTGTATTATAAGCATGTTTCCGGAATGAATTATGCTCACAAACCAATGTTTTATTGTATTCAGAGTTTTCCGGTTTGTGATTTTGGGTCAATAATAAATATTTTTATCTAAACGTTGGAATTTTTCCTATGAAGACAAGAGAATGATGTCTGATGTCACCAGAGTATTTTAACTGTGTAATAAATGAACTGTTGTTAAGATAAAGAATAGCATGGTGATGATTACAATTAATGAAGTTTATGAAGTAACAAATTTAAAAATTAAAGAATCAAAATAGCCTCTATATTTAAAATAAGCCCTTACAGAGCTTCTACATTTATTCCTGTGCTGTTTCTCAGGATATGTTTCTTGCTCCTATTCAGAGAAAAACGTCTGTTTCTAAGTGCTTCTTTATGAAGGAATCTCAGTGTGCTGATATAACAGTGAGAAGTAAAATACTGATTCAGGGTTTACTGATGGATGAAATTCATTTAGAACGGACATATTAATAGAAGCAGAATAGTTATGGGTATAGGAGACATAGCTGTCCACATGAGCTATGATGCAGAAGGTATTGCTTTGGGCATGGGTTCACATGAACTCCTTTGAGGGCCAAGTTTATTGTTTCAGTGGCCCATTGGCGAGAGCCTGCCGGCACTGCCCTCTGCTCCTTGTCTTTTGGATAGCATGCTGACCTGACTGATGACTTCATATCAAGCCCTCATTCTTGGAATGTTCTGTAGAGTGACCATGTTTGGAATCCCAATAGCACAGTGCAGCACAATGTTATTTCCTAGTTCATGGTTTTGCTGGCGCCCAAAAGACAGAGTCGTTATTTCAAGGACACGTTTGCTGATTTAGGTGGCAGTGGCTTCCACTAAGATGCTATCACCTCTGAACAAGGACACATTTATTCCACCATCAGAGCTGTCCATCACGAACCGAGTCTAAAGATAGCTTTCACTGGTGAGCCTCTGTAACCTTTGGTCTTTTTCACATCGTACTGGCTAAAAACTCTAACAACTATAGCTCCTTACATTAGGAGGTTAAAAGTTCCAATTAAGTCTTCTGTTACCAGTACATTTAAAAGCCTATCATTTGGATGTCTTCCTTTTTCTTTCCTGTGACTTCTCTAAAGAGAAAAATAAAAGGAAATAATATGACCCACAAACATTTATGGATTACGGGGACATGATGTTTTATACTAGTTTTATTCTTGGGGCACCTGGGTGGCTCGGTCAGTTAAGCTTCCGACTTCGGCTCAGGTCATGATCTCATGGTTCGTGGGCTTGAACCCTGTCTCGGGCTCTGTGCTGACAGCTCAGAGCCTGGAGCCTGCTTCTTATTCTGTGTCTCCCTCTCTGCCCCTTCTGCTGCTCACACTCTATGTCTCTCAAAAATAGGTAAACATTAAAAGAATTATAATAGTTTTATTCTTATCAAGTGTAAAAGTAGGGAGTTGAGCCCCTGCCGATGCTAAGTCTATTTGCTGCTTTGTATTTCTAGATGACCAAGAATGGCACAGTGGAATCTGAAGAAGCTAGCACTCTTACAGTGGATGACATTTCTGATGATGATATTGATTTAGACAACACGGAGGTAGATGAGTACTTCTTTCTACAACCCCTGCCAACAAAAAAACGGAGAGCACTGCTGCGGGCCTCTGGGGTGAAAAAGATTGATGTGGAAGAAAAGCATGAGCTGCGCGCCATCCGTCTATCGAGGGAGGACTGTGGCTGTGACTGCCGAGTGTTCTGTGATCCAGAAACGTGTACCTGCAGCCTGGCAGGCATTAAGTGCCAGGTAAGGACTTGGATTTCAAGGACTCCAAAGATGAGACATTATACACCACCCCCCATGTGACAGACAATGAAGTTTCTCACATATAGAAAAAAACTTTGGGACAAGGCAAGACATATGGTTCAAGGGAGAAAAACTAATTCAGGGACATTTATGGGTATACATAAGATGCTGACACGTATAAAACACAATGTGAGATCGACCGTAGCTAAGTCGATCAGAATTATTTCCTCCTGGATTCATTTATTGCACTAAGCTTATTGTGGGTTTTCGCAAGCACTCTGATCATGACATCTCTGACATTTGAGTTTGTATTTTCTGATCCAACTATGGGGTATCAAATGGTGGTAGGTGAGAGGCAGCATACATTGGTGGAAAAATTACAAGACTGGGACTTAAGAAAACGGAGTTCTACTCCTGGCTCTGCTTTTTGCCAGCTTTGTGAAATTGCCAAGTCAGGTAAACTTTCTGGGCTCGGTTTCCTCGTCTCAAGTGAAAGGGCTGGACTAGATCAGAGTTTGGCAAACTATATAGTTCACAGGCCAAATCGGGCCTGCCACACCTGTTTGTATAAGTAACATTTTAGTGAAGCCTGGTCACTTTGTGTTTCTTTGTTTGTTTTGGTGTTGTCCATGACTGTTTTCATGTTTTTACAGCAACAGTGAATAGTTGCCAGAGACACTTTATGGCCAACAAAGCCTAAGATAATTTATTCTCACCCTTTATTAAAAAGGGGGAAGAGAAAGAAAGAAAGAGGGAGAGAGAGAGAAAGAAAGAGAAGAAAGAAAGAAAAAAAGAAAGAAAGAAGAAAGAAAGGAAGGAAGGAAAGGAAAGAAAGAGAAAGAAAAGAATGGAAGGAGGGGGGAAAGAGTGGGAGAGAGAGGAAGGAAGAAAAGAAGGAAAGAGGGAGGGAGGAAAGAAGGAAGGAAGGAAGGAGGCAAGAAAGGAAAAAAGGAAAGGAAGAAAGGAGGGAAAGAAGAAGGGAAGGGAGGGAAGGAAGGAAAGGAGAGGAGAGGAAAGGAAAGGAAAAGGGAAAGGAAAGGAAAGAAAAAAGAAGAGAAAAGAAAAGATGCAAAAGAAGACTTTACCAACCCCTGGACTAGATTCTCAAGTTCCCATACATCTATACCATTGATGCCCCATGATTAGTTAGTTGTCTTTATTTTACGAGGAAACTTGGCTTTTTTTGATAAGAACAGCCACTCTGGCAGGCAAAAAGAGAGGATAGTTGTCATCAGCTAAACAGTTGCTTAAGGTGGATTAATAGAGAAGAAATTCATGAGTAAGAAAAAGCTATAGAATCTGGCTCTGACCTCTGCCTCTAGTTTTTACTGAATCCAGGATGACTGCTGGAGCCTGCCTTCTCCTCTGTAGTAAAGGAGATTCCCTGCACCTGGAGAAGGGGCAAGCAGGGCAAATTCTTCTGGGTGCCTGTGCTCTGATCTGCATATAGGTTAATTGGTAATATCTTGGGAGTGCCCTTGGATTGCTGATAACTCCGCCTATCACCTGACTGACGAGTTCGGTCCAGTGACGCTAGCTGAATGCAAACACTTAGGCGGCAGAGTCCAGTGTCTCTCATTCTGGGATATTGATTACATGAACATCCCTTTCCCTCAAGAAGCTTATAGTCTACTGGAGTGGGGAGGAGTGGGGGAAATCCAGGACCTAAATGCATGGGTCCACTAGTCACAGTCATAAATGTGCGTGACTGTCACAGCCCTGCAGTACACATTCGTGCACCATGTACCAAGGATCCAAACAAATGAAAAGAAAAACCAATGAGAACGAATTAGGCTGCGTGATACTAAGTGGTGTCAATCTGGACACCGCAGGCAAAAGAGTTCATTTTATAATAAGCAAAAGAGGAGGGGGGGATGGCTAGTATGGAAAATGTCATATAATTTAGATGATTAAAAATAGCAGGTGGGGATGCAGGGGGGTAAGTTTGTGTAGTTTAAAGTGGGCATGTGAGCCGGCATGCAGTAGAAGTGAAGGGAGCTTGGGGGAAAGAATGGACTTGGAAAAAATGGGAGCAAAAATAATCGGATGGAGAGAAGGGAGGGGAGGAGGGGAGGGGAGAATGGAGAAAGAAGGAAGCACGGGCTGGGTCAATGAACTAAAACTCCACACTTAAACAACCATAGCACATTTGTATCTTGAATATAGGTTTTAAAGCTATAGGTTAACTGTTACGTTTGAAGTCTTCACTTCCCCTTTGCAAAGTCTCTTTGCAGTCTCATTGTCATTGGTTCCGGCACAAGTGGGATTAAGCAATCCCAGATTCGAAGGGGTTGCCCGGAGGTACCGGATTTTTATTTGGCTTGTAAGAGTTCCGTGGGGCTAATCTGTGTTCTTCCTTCCAAGGTGGATCGAATGTCTTTCCCATGTGGCTGCACTAAAGAAGGATGTAGTAACACAGCAGGTAGAATTGAATTTAATCCTATCCGTGTCCGGACTCACTTTTTGCACACAATAATGAAACTTGAACTGGAGAAAAACCGAGAGCAGCAAATCCCCGCGCTGAACGGCTGCCACGGTGAGATAAGCGCTCCCAGTAGCTCCATGGGCCCCGTCGCGCACTCCGTAGAGTATTCCATCGCGGACAACTTTGAGATTGAAACCGAGCCCCAGGCCGCAGTGCTGCACCTGCAGTCGGCCGAGGAACTAGACTGCCAGGGAGAGGAGGAGGAGGAGGAGGAGGACGGCAGCAGCTTCTGCAGCGGCGTCACCGACTCCAGCACACAGAGCTTGGCCCCCAGCGAGTCAGACGAGGAGGAGGAGGAGGAGGAAGAGGAGGAGGAGGACGACGACGACGACGACGATGACGACGAGAAGGGGGACAGCTTCGTGGAAGGCTTGGGGACCCATGCGGAAGTCGTGCCTCTTCCTTCCGTCCTCTGCTATTCCGACGGCACGGCGGTTCACGAGAGCCACGCGAAAAACGCTTCTTTTTATGCCAACTCGTCGACCCTGTATTACCAAATAGACAGCCACATTCCAGGAACTCCTAACCAGATCTCCGACAGCTATGCCGAAAGAGATCCTGTTAAGAACGGTACCCTGTCGCTGGTGCCTTACACCATGACCCCGGAGCAATTTGTGGACTATGCCCGGCAAGCGGAAGAGGCCTACGGCCCCTCCCACTACCCCGCCACCAACCCCTCGGTCATCGTGTGCTGCTCCTCTGCGGAGAGTGACGGCGGCGTGCCCTGCAGTAGCTTGTATCCCGAGCACAGGTCCAGTCATCCGCAGGTGGAATTTCACTCGTACTTGAAAGGCCCCTCCCAGGAAGGGTTTGTCTCTACACTGAATGGTGACAGTCACATTGCCGAGCACCCCGCTGAAAGTTCTTTGAGCCTGGCGGAGAAAAGCAGATTGCACGAAGAGTGCATCAAATCACCCGTGGTGGAGACCGTCCCTGTTTAGTAGCGTAAATTATTCTAGGACCAACTCTTCTCTTATTTAAAAGCACTGTATTTAATTGGATTTCCTGGGCCCATGGTTGTTTAAACTGAGGACCAAGAAAACCCGGACTGTGGTGAATCTTCCAGACTGTATTTTGTTTTCTCCTTTCAGGCCACACGACTGTGGCGTTGCACAAATACAGTCTCTGTGAGGATTTTAAAAGATTTCAGACTGTTTTGATAGAAAATGCTAATTAAAAAAAAAAAAAAAAAAGCATATCTCACAGTTGCCTACCTGTCAAACTGTGTGAAACCTGCCAAGCTGTGTAGATCAGAGCTTCAAGTTCTGGATTATCGGGCCTGTGCAAGATTGTTGACTAAGACTGGGAAATAATAAGATTTAGAGTCCTAATTTTCGATAAATCTGAAGATGACGGTGACTTTTTAATGTAAAAGTAATTACTGTAAGAAAAAGAGTTAATCGTTCCATGTGTATTTTATTTATGGTAGTTAGGAGTCATGTTTTGATGAAAATGAACAGCAGCATGTTCTTTTAAGCTGAAGATGCATAGTTAGCACCACTGAGCATGCCCACATGGATTGCATCTGGAATCCATTCACGTTTTTATGATCATGACTGATCAGATTTGCAAATACTTTCTTAAGGGTGAAATAGGCCTATTTTTGCTATTTTGGACAAATAAATGAGTCTATATGTGCAGGTCCTTACACAGTTTTCTCTAAAGTTAAGAGTTAGGACAATCCTCTGGTGAGGGTCTAGTTCACTGCCCTCCCTCAGTTGACTCCAGAGATGGAGGTGGAAGGAATTGCCTTTCTTTTTAAAACAGCATCATCTTGGTTCTTAGCTTGGACACAGCACCTTTAAACTCTACTCCCCTACATCAAAATGCACTTTAGTGCCCCTTCATGGTACCTTGTGAGGGGTGGGGACTGAGAACTCTTTGAGATGAAAAATTTAGAAAAAAATTTTTTTAATCTGTAACTATTATAAGGTTCATAGAATTAATATAGAGGAATCATCCAATGATAACTTTACGAAGGGAAAATGACCTATTTTCCTTCGCCACTCTGAAGACCTAACTCGGTAAAAGCAGAGGAGGCAGAGGAAACATGGAAGAGACACATCCTCAGCAACCAGCCTTTTCTACAGCGTGATCAATCCATCTCTACAAGATGAGTATGTAAGGAGATTTCCTTTTAGTGACTAGCCGATTGAAGGGGGGGCCTCTACCCAAATACTCAACTAGGCCTTACTTTTCTGAAGCATTTTGATTTCTCTTGCCTGGGACAATTAGCAGAACAGTCCAGAATGCATTGAATACTTCCTAATTACCTCACGTTCTCTTATTAAAGGGGACAGATAGAAATAAAACATGCACTCCCCACCTTTAGATTATCTGCACTTGGTTCGTCGGAGGACTTCTAAGATCCCGTTTTCCTGTACATTAATTTAGGTAACTAAATAGTGTGTTCTACCTTTTTTTTTCCCAATGCAATATGACTATGCTAAATCCGTTTCATATTTTTGACCTTCTGTTGTTACACCGTTTCACATTTTCTGCCTCTTTGAAATGTGGACATGCCTTGCTATTCAGTGACTGCATCGCTAATTCTTATGTCTTTTAGATTTAGATGTTTAGAAATAGGGATATAAATATATTGTAGATCTCGATTCCTTAAAAATTACTATTTTATTTAATTGAACTTAAAAATGTTTGATCTAGAGAAAGTCCTCCAATGGAAAAGTTTCTACTAAAACTTGATTTGGGGAAAACATGTTTACTTGGTAGCTCTTCCAATGTGCAGTTGGCTCCTGCCCTTTCTCTCCCCCACCACAGGGCCAAATTTATAACCGTTCATACTAACATTAAAGGAACTTTGGGTTTGTCCCTACGGAAGTAGCAGTAATGAGGGCAGGGATGTTCCTTTTGAATGATAAGCCCTTTGGGCTAATCAGTTTGAGTTTAGCTCCGATCTCGGTAGTGTATCTCATGTTGTCTACAAAGTTACACTTTTTAGTGCTTGATTTCCAAAATTGTTTCTTTTACCAATACAATCTAAAGAGCACCGGCCCAAAGAAAAATGACAAAAGCCTATTGTTCTTCATGTAGGCATGTGAAAAAAAAAAATCACACGTGCTGTATTTGCTGGACCCTACAAGCCCTTGAAGGATTTACCCGTGAAGCAGTCAGCTTCTTGGAACACAGACTGTGGCAGAATGGGGAAAAAGTGACTCTGGGTGGGGCAAAGGTGAAGGGTAGAATGTCAGTCCAGTTTCTGAAAGGATAGATATTTAATTTAGTCCAGCTTTATATTCACTGGAAGGTCGACGCCTACTTGCTTATGTTTGGCTAGGTCTCTGTTTTGTAGCTTCATTTCCAAAAGGATGCTTAACCTTGAAACGGACAAATAAAAAAATCAGAGCTCTCTCCCTATTTTTTCCAATTGGGGTTGAAAGTCACTGTGCACAGAAGGATTAACCTTCCAAGCATGAATTCCATTCCAGATTCACATATATGTATAACCTAACCCCTAAACATCTCCCACAAACTACGTACACAAATTACCTATTAAAACACTCCCTTATAACACAAATGCACACACACACACGCACATACACACACTCACACAAACACACGCTAGATGTATATCACACCCTGGAGAATGAGAGATTTTAGGCAATGGCCAGTAATGAATGCTGTATGTTTTTCCCATCCTAGAATCTGATTGGGTTTTATGATCTAAAAATAAGGTCTAGAAAAGAGGATGATTTGTAAAGCTATAGTTTGAAAATGTTGGGTCAAAGTTGCGTATAATACTAATGATGGAATCGTTTCATTGTTACTTCCTTTCCCAGAAAAGCTGAGAGAGCACAGTGTTCCATCTGACTTTTTTTTTTCCATTAATAGCCCTTCTATTCAACAAAAACTGCCCACATGCCAGGAGAGCGCTGCCGTTTTTTCTAAGCTTTTTAAAATGGGGATCAAGCTAGATGCAGCCAGTTGGGATACTTAAGATCTTTATACTAAGACACAATGACACCTGACCTTCAGCTGTTGTATTTCCCCCGTAGTATATCTAACCAAATTATTGTCTTTTTTTTTTTGACACACAGCTTTTTAGTTGTTCCCTGCCAATGGCAAAGCTTCGTGCTTTGGTCCTGTTGTTTTAGCATCAGCCCTATACTTTTTATTAGGGCTTAAATCCCAGTTATAATCCTGGCCAGATTGATGTGCAAATCAAGTGGCTGGAGCAGCTTGCCTTTCCTTTGTCATCCTAGGTTTCCTTTGGGAGAAAGAATCACTGAAAGGGATTAACCTAAATTCCCCACCCCCCATCTCTTAGTCCTTGATTATTAAGACATAAGTAAAATTTGTTCGTGTCTTTTGTTAGTTGGGTAATATAGGTACTTTTCAAAAATCAGTCTTTTCTTTGTGATAAAACTATATTTTCCCAGTGCTCCAGCCACATATGAAATGTGAAATTAATATTTATTAGAGTCATAAGATCTTCACAAACATATATGGCCCAGCAATAACCCTTCCCCCCTCCCAAAAAAAAAAAACAAACTAGGAGTTATAGAAACATTGGCCACAAAACAATCAAGAAGCAAAGAGATGATAAGTGGTTCTTTATATTTTTGCACTCTAACAGGTGACTTGTAGGCAAAATTCTGGTTGGGTTATCATTAAACAGGAAAATACATCATGATTTATTCCCTAGAAGTTTGATACATCATTGGCTCTTTGATCAAACTTCTGATATTGCACAAATTTATAATCCTTTGGTCTTAATACTTAGAATTTACTAAGTATCAACTCTGTCTTTCAACAAATATTTATAGAATGCTGACTGTTAGAAGAAGTGTTCTAAGTGGTAAAAAGAGGCGGTAAAACACTCCACATTCTAAGAGATCATGATGACGAAGAGGAGTGGCATGAAATAATCAAGCCTCACTGTAATTCTTTTAACGTGTGCTTTTATAATGTGATCTTAGAAAAAGTGAAATCAATTCTTGTCTCATTGTGTGCAAACTGTAACTAAAAGGATACTTCTTTTTCCTAAATTAATGCAACTCACTGGATGATCTTTTTTCCTCTTCCCCTATCCGAAATTTCTGAATTAAATAGACTCAGCTAGAAGAACTGAATCGAATGAAAAAGAGATTTTCAGCTAATTGCTTCTTCGGTGTTAGGTCTCTATAAGTGAGACTAAATTTATACTAGCAAACTCCTACCAGATAGTTTCAAGAGCTGGTTGACTCATACATAAACCAGGAAACATTTCAGGAAAACTTTGAGACAATGATGTGGAACACAATCACTTTTACTTCTATTTATATACAGCTTAAAAAATTAGCAAAACCATAGTTCCAAATTCCAAAGGTATTGCCTTGTATAGCCTGTAGAAAAGAGAGGTCATTCAACCCACCTCACTTGTAGCTGGGGTTACAAAACCATCGCCAGCAGGTGGAAAGTGGACATTCTCAGAAGTCAGAGACTACTTTTCAAAAAGGTACCATGAAGCCGTCCATTTCTCCAGATAGGACTAAAAACGACATCTGTTCCTTATTCTCTCACAGAAGAGTCATTACTGTAGTCAGTGTATAAAATACCAACCTTGAGTGGGAAGTACCTTCTTGCTTTCAAAGGCAAGACTTGACTGTAGTTTGAAACCAGAGCTATGTATTCTTACCACAACCAACATGGGAAGTTTAAAGCCTTAATCACTCTTAGTTCTAACACAAATTTGCAACTTCTGATTACATTATTCTTTCTGAGATCTGCTAACTTGTGCTCAAGTAACTCATATGCCTAAGCCAAATACCACAGCTTTGCACAAATACCACTGCTCAACAGATGTTTTCTGTACCATTAAAGCATTTAATTGACTTAATTTAACTGAATATCAGCAATTTAAAAGCCCACTAAAATTATGAAAGTGTCAGGGCGGGATGAGAATGGAATATAAGCATAATAAATAAGTGGTGGTGTCTCCCAGGAACCATAAAGTTTCAGCAAAGCTGAACAGCTAGAAGTTTAACCAGAAAACTAGATGGCAGATGGCAGCCTGAAACCTAGAAGGGACAGTGACAATGTGGAAACTCAGAGGCCAGTTGGTGTTCATATGGGCTGTCCACCAACCTCATCGATTACGTCTTCCTATCTAAAAATCATTTGATGCTTGCTTTAAAAAATAAAAGCACTGAGCTGTAATATGCTAAAGAAACTATTTTTAAGATTTAGACACATTTTATATTAAAATGACTGACAGACTATTGTCAAAAGTGATGAATATGGAAATAAAAGAGCTCTTTAATATTTTACCTGTCAAATCTGCATATTTAATGTGACTTTTTAAAATAGTCACTTCTAAGTTTCACTTCAACTGCTCTCAGCTTTCATACTAGACCATGAGACCCCCTTCCAACCAACCAGTGAAAGTGGGGGAGGGGGTTCGTTTGTTTTCTTTCTTATCAGAAATTCACATTCAAAAGTTGGTATGACCTGGGTTTTGCCTGGTGAGTGGTCTTGGGGTCAGTCTATCTAACTTGGCGCGCTGCCTGACGGTGGTAATTCAGACAGAATAATTGGAAGCAGGAAGGTGAATACGACCAGATTCAAAGCCTAAAACAGTTCATTCTTTATATGCAATTACTGTAATCTAATTAACATATAGCCTGGAGTTTTAGTAAATACAGGTACATGTAGCTTTCATGGAAAATGAAGTAATTTCAAAAATGTAAGTCATATCGTTGACTACTTTCTTTCACTCGTGATAAATACATACAGGGTAAAATTGTTTCTTCTTTGATACTTTATACTTGCTTATAATTCAAGAAAAGCCAACTCTAGTGTGTCATTTTATTTTATCTCATAAGTTTCTGGCAGAACTAAAGTTTCAAGAGAATATGACAGAATTTATTTTGGACAATATTTGCATTGAATGTGCTAATGATGTCATTCCTTTCTTTGGATTACTCACTACCACAGTGATAATCAAATCAGTTCAATAACTCATTTTAGTGACATGTATGAGGCCATTTAAATATTCTAAGATAATGTATATTGATTCAAAGGATTTAGGAAAAGACAAATTTATGGTAGAAATTTGCCTTGCCTGTGTCTAAGTTAATTTATGTGACCTGATTGAATGCTTCTAGTTGTAATTTTGGAATAACTTTTTTGTTAGCTATCCCTTTCCTTCTGCTTTTGGCTTTCTCCTAATATTTTTATCTGACTTGGGAGGATCTTAAAAGTTATTTATCAATGAGTATTTGGAAGAAAACTGATTTAGAAAATATCTCTTTAAAAATTATCCAGGAGCTTCTGTCACCAGAGATCTTTATCAAGTCTTACTGCCATGCTAGGTAAGACCACAAACACCCTTGTCAGGGATGTGGCCACCAAAAATGGTTTTGCTGTTGTCTCTACATGGGAAACCTATTAAAAACTAGGTAGAATTTTTCAACTTTAACACAATTTATCCAATTTTGTTTTGCTTCTCCTTTTTATGTCGGTCACCAGGCTTTTCTTCTTAGCTGCAAAGAAAGCCACCCATCTTTAAAACAAATTCAAAGATCTATATGCCACTTTGAAATTGTATTTAAATATAAAAGGAAAAGAAGGAATAAAATAAAACCAAAATCTGAATTCCCCTAAAGAGGGAAAACCTAAATATCAAAACCTAAGAAATGAATTGCCTGAGGTTATTATTTTTTTAATTAAGTGTTGATCCTCAGATGATGTAATGATACCCAAATAATATCTGAACTTGATAGATTTTACATTTTAGTAGTTGGCACAGTGAATTTTTTTGTGCCATAATCAAATAGCCTCCACTGCCAAAGGTTATGGTCTGAATCTTGATTCATTAGGGACTAGTCATGCTAAATGGGTATCTTAGACTAGTTTAATCTTTTCAAGGATACTCACAATGGCCAACTGCGTCTGAATAATGAAAAGTTTGAGATTCTTGTGTATTCTTCAAATTTTATAGTCCTGAGACTAGAAGAGATCTCCTGAGGTCATCTGGCTCATCCATCTCTCTCCAGGGAGGACTGTCATTCAGGCATGCCCCACAGGATAGATACCCATCTATTCTTAACATCTCTAGGGAAAGCGGTTTCCTTGGCAACACAATCCAGTTCTCTTGGGGTTTTCTCACAATAAGAAAATATCTTGGCCAGTCTTTGTGGGCTAGGCACCTGGCAACAGTTGTGGTGATTTGGGCCATTGTACTGGCAGACTCAAAGGACATTGGGTTTTCCCTTACTTTGATGATTACTGTATTTGATGACTCCATAAGTCTCCCAAGAAATCAGATTTTTAAAAACTACAGATATGAGTATTGAGACAATGCTCAATAATATAACCTGCCTCCAACAAATATGACAGTCATTGTTTTTTCTTTTTATTTTATTTTTATTTTATCTGTGTTCACCATTGCCGTAATGTCAGGACGTAATGTCAAGAAAATGACTATTTCAGATCCCCAGTGACAGACATCAGAGTTAGGACCAAATGACTTGACTTGCTTAATTTTCTGAGAAGTTACAATTACATAAGAGAGCATTTTCTACCTTCTTGCTTCTAAATAAGTACCTTCTTGTTAATCTTTCTTTACCCTAAAATGACAAATGAGAATCTCAAGCTTTTCCACTCCTTCTGGGGAAGATGTGACTAGTTTTGGAGAGTCTGCTGTGGCATAAAATGCCTCCAGAGAATTACTCAGCCACCATTTGATCCCAGCCTTTGTCCCCGTGCTATTTAAACAATAGTTGCCTGCCTTCTCAGGGATCAGCAGAATTCTGAATTAAAAGTTTGTCACCTTGACAAGGCCTGAAATCGAAGGGAGGAGTCTGGGAGGAGGGTGATTTTTTTTTTTTTTCCTGATTACATCACTTGACCCAAGCACCCAAGCACTGCAGCTTTCAGAGCATCTTCTGTTTGCTCAGAGTTGTTTCCAACTCAGAGTCAGAACTAACTGGAAGATGAGGAGCACTCCTGAAACCAATGTTTCTTTTCTCCATGGGATTTTTTTCAATCCAGATACAGCTGCTTATCTCCCCAACTCGGATGCTCTTGTGAAATGACAGCCACATCAGTGTGGTTGTTCCCCACAAAAACTACTAGGGGAAATAACCCTTTTTGCTTTAAAAAAAAAGCTATAGAATGTTTATGTAAAGAATGTTGAATAATTTGGCCCATGTTTTAATTGACTCTAGACACCTCTATGGAAATAAGTCTGAGGCGTAGTTTGTGAAACATGTTTCAAAAGTGTTTGATGTAAAATAAATGCTAGACATTTACAGTACAGACATAGTTTAAAAAATTAAAAACCTGTAGATTACAACTCTGTTCCTAAGAACCTCAGCCTTTATTGTGTCTTAGTAAAGTTGATCTGCTTTCATTTTAGTTTATTGCATTTCTGGTGTAATAGCCTCTTAAGATAGAACTATTAATACATATGTACTGGTTAATGCCTGTTAATGCAGAAAATGGCACTTTGTTATTTCAATGTGTTTCCCTCAGTGTCACAGGGTATATCAATTTGATAGGAAAAGGTCATTTGACATTGGTCAAAAATGCATTTTCCCCATTTAAAATATATATGTATGATTGGTTGCGTAGACAAATGGCACCTTTTGCAGTATCTTTATCTTGATCATAGTCGTAGATGTCAACTGTGTCTCCACTTTCCAGCTGCCATAGAAATTTGGAACATTTGCAAATTCTGGTGAAATCGAGTGAGCTGAATGTAATGGTAGATCAAATAATCCAAAGGACTTGAGTGTTATCCTTCAGTCTGTGTTGAACCATTCGGACATTGGGAATGGTCTTTACACAAGGGAAGTCTTTTGAGAGTGTTTTTTGGTTTGGTTTGTTTTTTTGTTTTTTTGCTGACAAAAAAACAATTTAAAAACTCAGTGAGGTAAACTCACTGTAACATATTTTTTGACATTGTGATTGGTTTTATCTCTTAGTTGATTTCTGTTACGACTTTTACTCAACTTCAACAGTATTTCAATAGACATTTTATTACTGTTATGTCCAATTTAATCACTTAGAAAGGTTGAAAGGGAAAAAAATCAAACAACAGTTCATACATACAATCACTTTACACTAAAACGTCATATTGTGTGTCACACAGTTTCTAGATTGATTTCTCTTGTGTATAAGTTATAACATCAAAGATGCCAAAGGGTATATTAAATAAGCTACAATAATATTCAACAGAACTTAACCTGGACCTTATGTTGTAATAATTTATTCATATTAGATGTAGTCTTCTGTATTTATATTTTCAGTATTTATTATGAATGACATGGAAATTCGTGTATTTATTGTGGCTTTTTATTGCAGTGTGTATATATATATATATATATCACAAATAAGCATTTTTAAGTCTTATCCTTAAGTTTCTTTTATTAGTGGCACTTGTATTATGCTGTACTTTTTATTATATATTGTACAATATCTTGTCCATTTGTTTGCAGCAGAGTAAAACCGGTTTCTAAGTTGTATCTACTGTTGCATTCTTTTACATGTCATGTAAGCCCTTTGTTCTTTCATACTGAGCTGTCACAAAACACATAATACCTCCCTCTGTGTAACAGATACAGTCTTGAAGGTTGTGTGAAACCAGTTCCTGTGAATGGCCTATTACATTATTATCATCTCAATGATGTGTTAACTTTTTATTTGATTGATCCCTAAGTGGAGACACACAACATTTTTCCTCCTCAACTATTCAGCTTCTTCATCAAGTAATGATGTGTAAACAAATGAAATTTGGGAGGATGTTTTGACAAAGGCAAACCCAGTCTCCTGTAAGTAGTATCCTGTAATACACCTGTTTGGTAGTAGTTTTGTTTCACTTTGCTTAAAGCAGAATCTGTCTGATTTGGTGTTTAGGCTATTTGTGTACACATAGGTGCATATAAATGCTACCTGTTTGGTAATGCTGAATTAAGGTAACCTTCTATTGGCAATAGAACGAAGAGAAAATGGAACCTTCCTTGTCTATTGTATGCGAGTCACAGTCCTCAAACGACTTGTTTTCTTACTTCTGGACACTAGATTTATATTTTTGAAAGTGCAATAATAATACGTGATTGTATGAACATCATACAAGCTCAAATTTGATCGTGTTGCTCCCTTACTTAAAGTATCTCCTGTGATTGTCCTTCCTCACTGCCACCAGATAAAATCCAAACCCTGTGAACACAAGGTCGCCTGAAATCTGGGTACAACAAGCGTTTCCACCCTTTTCGCTCATCAAATTCTCTCTCTTTATTGCCTGTTCATTTATTTTGAGACAGAGAGAACAAAAAAGAAAACACGAGCAGGGGAGGGGCAGAGAGAGAGGAGAGAGAGGATCCTGAGCAGTCTCCGCAGTAACAGTGCGGGGCTTGAGCTCGTGACCTGGGCCGAAATCGGGTTGGCTGCTTAACTGACTGAGCCACCAGGTACCCCCATCAAACTCTCTTTGCTTCTCAACCCTTCCTCTGCCCACAAGACAGACTGCTTAGACCTTGTCTGCTACTCCATTTTTCACCACTGCCTCTGTTCAGCACGCCCTTTTTGTCTAGAACATACACCCCACAGCCCTATCCTGACAGCATAATTCTAATGACCGTCTGCTTGTTTTTCAAGAGAAAACTCAAATGTGTCTTCCTTTCTGTTGATTCTGAGACTGGATTACCTGCTATTTTATACCCAATGCAGACATTTCCTTTCAAGTCCCACTGCACTCATTTATGTACCTACTCCCTCTACAGGACTCCTTGAGAACAGAAAATTTGTCTCTACTCGCCATATCTTTGGCTTTCAGTTTAGTGCCTGGAACATAATAGATACTTAAAATGTTTCCTGATATATTTGCAGTACAATAATGAAGGGTGCATTTATAAGAGTTCGGATGAGGGGAAGATGGCTGGCTGAAAGAGAGGAGAAGGAGTTAGATTCAAGGGGAGGGAAGATTTAAGCTGGTAAGAGACATTCCAGATTCTACTTTATGGTTCAGTCTGAGTCAGGACCAAGTCACCCCCTTCTGTGCAGAGCAGAGGGACATTGCTAAGAACAGACGATTTACCTTTGGAACAAATGAGCAATCAGATGAGAATCAATTCAGATACTACAAAGCTCTAAGGACCAGTCCAAAGAATCTGACTTGTATCCTTAGGGAAATAAGAAAATCTAAAAATATCATGGAATCAGAGTGGTTGCAGTACATAGTTGGTTTGGGAAGATGGGAATGCCAGAGTAAAAATCTCTGTAGTGATTGCAGTTCCTATTCTTCAAAAAATAGTTGTTGAGGACCTACTCTGTCCAGAACCCAGTGCTAGAGAATGAGGGGGCAATGGTGCACAAGACAGACAGGGTCCCTCTAGACAAACAAGGATAGAAGTTTGGTGATTATGGTGAAGAAAAGGTCAGTTATTTCAAAGCCTATTTAGGTGTGAGAGAGTAACAAGATTATGAGTTTAAATACTGTAGGTGAAGTAAGAGAAAGGATTTAAGAGCATAGATATATCATTTACAGAAGTTAGCAAGAAGGAAGACATGTTCCTCTTGGACGTTGCATTGATCCTGGAATACTTAATGAACATAACAAATGACAGAAGGAAATAGGAGTCCAGAGCTTAAATAAAGATATAAGATTGGTGAATAAGTGTTTGGTTAGAGGAGAATACAGGTTTCCCCTGCTATCTGAAAGTAGAGCATTCCCATGAAACCTTTCATAAGCTGGAATGGCAGGACATGAAGAAGTAATTGCCATTTCATAAAATCAAATACCTCTTCAGAGTTCTCTTGGTTATCAAAAACAGATACTAGTATAGGTCTTTCACAGAAATGACGTAGAACTTTCAGAGAGTGGGGGAAACCTGTATATATAGAGAAAAAAGAGTATGATGGAGAGGACGGAACATTTCAGAGGTGTTGCAGGTTGTGTTCTCCAGAAATGGATGCTGAGATGGAGGTTAGCAAGCCATGTGTTTATTAGGGAGCAATACTTGTGGAAGCTAGGGGCAGGAAGCAGATCAGGAAGAGGGAGAAATCAAGCTATGATGCAGACCCGACAAAGCCCCAGCCCGGCTACCCGCACTCGGTTGCTACAGAGCATAAGTGGCTCCTATGAGCCTGGTGGGCTGAAAATGACGGGACCGTTACAGAGAGTTGCAATCAGTCACTGGGTATAGTCCACCCCAGAAAGGGAGTGCTCTGGGGTGACTTGGCACTCTATAGTAGAGGAGCACTCTCAGAAGCTGGGAAAGTCCTTCTTTGAAGAGAAACCCTTGAAGCTGGCATAGCTCTATGTCTTCCACATTCCATCCTTCAGATCCCCTGCTTCATTTAAATTTCAGTAAGCAGGTCTTCCAGGATTCTGGAAAACTTAGAAGAGTTTGGTTAGTGGAATAAACTACAGCCCCTGCCACTCTAGCCGGTCTTAGAACCAGAACTGATACTCATCATCTCCATCTTTCACTATAAATTCTACATTCTCTTCAGCTTCAGCAACCACTTCTTCTGGTCTTGGTGGCTTACCTAGTGGTATGACCCAGACCCAAGAGGCATCTAAATGGTTATTCCTTCTGGCTCCCATTGTAGAACATCTTCCCTACCTCTTCTTGATGATCAAGGTCGGTTACCTCTACCAAGACGGTGATTCTTCTCCCTGTCCAAAATGCCCAGGCAGCCGCTCTGGAAAGCAGTGTGGAGGTTCCTCAGAAAATTAAAAATAGACCTACCCTATGACCCAGCAATAGCACTGCTAGGAATTTATCCAAGGGATACAGGAGTACTGATGCATAGGGGCACCTGTACCCCAATGTTTATAGCGGCACTCTCAACAATAGCCAAATTATGGAAAGAGCCTAAATGTCCATCAACTGATGAATGGATAAAGAAATTGTGGTTTATATACACAATGGAATACTACGTGGCAATGAGAAAAAATGAAATATGGCCTTTTGTAGCAACATGGATGGAACTGGAGAGTGTGATGCTAAGTGAAATAAGCCATACAGAGAAAGACAGATACCATATGGTTTCACTCTTATGTGGATCCTGAGAAACATAACAGAAACCCATGGAGGAGGGGAAGGAAAAAAAAAAAAAAAAAAAAAAAAAGAGGTTAGAGTGGGAGAGAGCCAAAGCATTAGAGACTGTTAAAAACTGAGAACAAACTGAGGGTTGATGGGGGGTGGGAGGGAGGGCAGGGTGGGAGGGAGGGCAGGGTGGGTGATGGGTATTGAGGAGGGCACCTTTTGGGATGAGCACTGGGTGTTGTATGGAAACCAATTTGAGAGTAAATTTCATATATTAAAAAAAAAAAAAAAAAAAAAAAATGCCCAGGCAGCAACAGGAGCTTAAGTACTGTGGGAATCTTTAGCCCCCTAATAAAAGTGTGCCCTGAGAACAGGATCTTCAATCTGGCAGACCCTATAGAATGGTAGGGTAGAAAGCGCAGTTTTCCCCAACGGGTCATGTTAAATGGGTCCACTTCTGCTTTCACCCTGTGGAAGGAAGCTATGCCTTGATATAAACTGAAAAGATCCCCTGTTGGTTGCCCATCTACTTTGTAGGTATACCAATTTCTATTAACTGTTTCCATAACTCTCTGTGGGTCAGGATTTCTCGGCTGCTAGTCTAACTCTGTTGCTCGTTATAATTGCATCCTCCTTGCTTTTAGCACTTATCTGTCACCACCTATCCTCTATTGTTTTACATTCTATCATCCCCATTGGCCTACTACTTTAGGAAGGAAATGTCTATGCTCCATATAGCATCAGTTAAGGAATCCACATTACCAGCCAAGGGGTAAGTGCAACTCCAAAACTCCATCTTATTAACTGATTTTTTGGACCATTCCTGGTACCAAATGTCAGATTGAGTTTTCTAGAAGCTGACTCTAAAATGGAGATTGACATGCAGGATATTTATTAGGTATGAACACCTGTGGGAGCAAGGATGAAAAGCAATCGAACAGAGGGATATGTTGAATGGTGACGCAGGTCTGACGAAGCCTCAGCCCAACTCACAGGGAGCTCCAGAACCAATATCGCTCACTGGAGTTGTTCTGTAATGAGCCCAAAATGTTAGATCTTTATGTCCCTGCCATGATCAGTCATTGGATGTGAGTACCTCAGGTAGGGCGTGCTTTTGAGCAAGGCATCTCTCTGCAGCTAAGGTCATCCCCAAAAGAGAGATAAGTCAGCCCTGATATGAATTTGGGTGGTAAATCTCCATGCCCATCACATGGAAGAAGAAGGAGGAGGAGGAGGAGGAGGAGGAGGAGGAGGAAAAGAAGACATGTAGCAGTTAAGATATCAATGTAAAATCTGAACTTAGATTTAAAAAACGAACACATAAGGGAGACTGGGTAGCTCAGTGTGTTAAGCATCCAACTCTTGTTTTCAGCTCAGGGTGTGATCTCAGTTTCCTGAGTTTGAGCCTCACTTCCAGCTGCTTGGGATTCTCTCTCTCCATTTCTCTCTGCCTCTCCCCCACTTGTGCTGTCTCTATCTCTCTTAAAATAAATAAATAAACTTAAAAAAATGAATACATATATTTACCATCCCTACGGTTAGGAGCTATCTTTGTTGGAATTTCCCAACAAAATCTCCAGTAATGTACTTTCTCATAGATGTTTTCTATGCCCAAGTTCCCTATGATTACCACCACCCTGTCAGTACCCTGCTTCTTTGTCAAGTTCTCACTGGTAAAGCAAAGCAGCAAGCCAATTACTGAGATCATTCAGATGAAAATTTTACTTTTGCCTGAATTAGCCAGAGAATTGAAGCATAAATAGACCTTTTCACTTGACTGATTGAGATAATTGCCTCACTTTTCTAGGGGAGACCTATAGCTGGGAGGCTGTGTTTGGTCACCAAAACATGTTTGTAATACGCATTATTGACTTTTCTTGAAACAACTATGCTTGGCTAGGTGCCACACTCAAACGCTTGCCCTCATGTCTTTAGGTGTCTGAAACAATACTCAGCAATACCATACCATGGAGAACTCAATGCTCGAATTCTTTCATTTTGGGCAAGCCCCCAAACACACCAGCTCAGACCTCCAGAAGGGGTAAAATGACATCTAGGGGGTCTGGGAGGAGGCGGCCGGGCAGAGGGTTGGTTCAGTGGATAAGATGCAGGAAGTGAGAATTAGCTTCAGGTGCATGGGAACAAATGGCTTTTCCTGAAAGGAGTGGGTAGGTGGACTTGAAAGAAACATGTAATTTCCATTTATTATTGGAGGGGTGAGAGGAGTTAATAAAGAGACCTGAACAGGGGCAGACATTAGAGCATCAGCAGGACTCAGATCACAGCCTTTGGCCTGAATCCTATGTAATAGAAGCTTTTTCTAACAGCATGGGACCTGGGGAAAGAGAGATTCCAAAGAAACAGCACAGCATCTGAGCTTTTCTGCGGTGTTGGTGGCCTGCCGCTTCTCCAGCATGGTCAGTGATGACCTAGAAAACTCACTGAAGAGCAAGATACGCATTCGAAAAAACCCTCACAAACTTGAATTCTAGGAGAAATGGTTGGCATGTGTCTGTAATTACTTTGTGATGGCTCCCCTTACTGGCCAACTAGCAGAACGTCTTAGATTCGGAAGATGAGTGGAAGGACATACCGCACGGACGCATCCTGCTTAACTTCTAAGTTGCCTGCATTAAAAAAATAATAAAAAAAAACATTTTTTTAAATGCTGCTAAAGTAGATTTTATTTTCTGAGTATCAAGGTAAACGAAAGGAAATCTCAGCCACGGAATTTATATTTATTTATCTTCAGTGGGTGTTTAAAAAGTTCAGTGTTAGGATTTATGATTATAAAATAATATGACTGCTTTAAACCTTTTAATCTGTTAAACTTCTGTATCACATCTAAGTTTTAAAACTATTTTGAGGTGATAGATGAGATATACACACAAGCACACTCATACACACACACACACACACACACACACACACCAGAATTGATATATCTAAGTGAGCTGCTTTCCTGGGGAGACACAATAAGGAGGCTGGCATTGTTCAAAGCTGTCTTGAATTTCATTGTTAAAAAACTTGTTTGGGGGGCGCCTGGGTGGCTCAGTCGGTTGAGCGTCCGACTTCAGCTCAGGTCACGATCTCGCAGTCCGTGAGTTCGAGCCCCGCGTCAGGCTCTGGGCTGATGGCTCAGAGCCTGGAGCCTGTTTCCGATTCTGTGTCTCCCTCTCTCTCTGCCCCTCCCCCGTTCATGCTCTGTCTCTCTCTGTCTCAAAAATAAATAAACGTCAAAAAAAAAAATTAAAAAAAAAAACTTGTTTGGCACAGAGCTTTAATTGTGACAAATTTTAAATCTTTAAAAATGTATTGGGCTTTTTTTTTTTAACATCCATGTCATTCAGAATCAATTATGATGAAACGCTGATGAGCTAACTAGTAAAGTTAAACACCAGTGTCTGTAACATAACAAAAATAAAATATATGTCTTCCAAATTGTTCCCCAGGATTCCCCCCCTCCTCGGAGTAATATTCAAAATGTCAGATAATATACTAAATATATATCCCCTACGTTTCCCATAGTTTATGCATGTGGCTATTAAGTTAAATAAAAGAACAAATATTTAATTAAAATTTTTAAAAACAACCTTATATATAGGTATCACCAAATGTTTTTATGTGCATTTGGCATTAAGAAGTTTGAGAAAACCAATTCAGTCACTAGTCCAGGGCTAATTTTTTGCATTGATCTAAGCCAAGACTAATAAATCTTGCTTGCAAGACAAAAGATACTGGTATGAAGGAAAGAAAAAAAAAACACCATTAAACTGATTATTTTATTTAAACTGATCCTACAATAGATGAAGATATCCTAAAATTAAGTTTACATTGAATTGTTCATTCTCATCAGATTATCCACTCTTTCAGTTCTTTTTTTCTTTATTTTTACTTTAGTACATCCATTGTATTAGTTGAAGGATTCGACGTGATGCTGTGTTGAGAGCAAATAAACCCCTAAATCTCAATGGTTTAAAATCTGGTCTCACTTCAGGTCCATCTTAAACGGGCGAGGTGCTCCGCTCCAAGTTGTCCTGGCTCTGGCATGGAGACTGGTGAAGATTTCACCATCTGAAACGTTGCCTGTACGGGGAGGAACTGTAGCTGACCACACTCTGCTTCTTGAAGGTTTCTAGCTAGAAGTCACACACGTCACTTCCATTACCATTGCACTGGTCAAAATAAATCTAACGGACAGAACCTAGAATTGCATTTTACTTCCTATTGTCTCACCTGATTCCCAACAAAGATGCGTTAATTATAAAAAAAAAAAAAAAAAAAAAAAAAAGGAGGCGGGGAGGGGGTTGGATAATGCCTCCTACTACGTGCTGGGAAGAACAGAAATTGGTGAACAGCACCGATAACCAATATCTACCAATAACATCACTAAACAAGGAACTTTATATTTTGATTTTTTTTTTCTCTTTTTTTGGTTAACAGCAAGAGGCCTAACGTTGTATTTGCTGATTAGGTTTAATATCTGAATTTCTTTCTGAGTCTTACTTTTTACTGCAATAAATTGTGCTTACATAGAGCTCTCTGGGGATTTCGCAGTGATTAATTAGACTGTGGTTAGGGCCACTCAGGATGGATGTGGGGAGTGGGGCTACTGCGTGAGAGCAGCCGTTTGAGGGCTCCCACCTCAATCTTGAGCGTTACCATGGTGACAGCTGCCGCGGGAACCCACTGGGAGCCCAGTAGGCACGCTGGCTGCCAGACCTTTGTGTCAGACAGTGTACTATCCCAGCCTTTCAGAATCAGTATAATGAACTCTTTGGCCAGGGTGTTTCTGCTCACTAACCTAGGGGACACTTTATTCTTGCTCGAACTGTCACTTGCCAGATGTCAGTTTAGAAAGACAAACTATTTTCCCCTTCTTCCTGTGCTCTTTCTCTCAGCTTATTTTCACATCACACCGCCATCATTTTTTTCTCACTTTATTGCTCTGAAACAGTTATTAATAGGGAAACTCATAAATTCAGATACAGTGGAAAATCCAAAGAAACAAATCGGGCCTCTGACACAGCACTGACCAATAGAACTTTCTGTGATGATGGAAATGTTCCGCATCCATGCTGTTCAGTGCGGTAGCCACTGGTCACGTACAGCTAGTCAGCATTGTAAGCGTGGACAGTTCAACTGAGTACATTTTTAGATTTACTTAATCTAATTCCTTTTCGTTTTAATTTAAATAGCTACATGCGGCTAGGACTGTTTTATTGAACAATACAGTTCTAGAATCATATTTAAGCCCGGTGAGTCGTCTGGCCAGGGAGGATCCATCCTCAGCAGGTTCCTCTCGTTTGAACTAGCATGTTTATTATCTGCTCTAAAGCATATTATTGTTATTGCCACATAAGGTATGCCTTGGCCTGCACTAACCGCCTCTTGTAAATTTAATCATACGGCTAAAGAAAGAGGAGCGAAAGGAGACATGATGATTTGGGCCATTACAGGTAATCATCATCTAGAAGCAACCCTTAAGGGGAAAGATGTTACTGTTTCTAAATAACATATTGGCCACATTACTGTGATTCTGCAAAAGAACCAGATTCTAACTAGAAGTCATCGGTTCTAGCCCCAGATTTTATGCTAGTTGACTGTATTACTTAGAAAATACACACAGCAGGGGCGCCTGGGTGGCTCAGTCGGTTAAGCATCCGACTTCCGCTCAGGTCATGATCTCGTGGTTTGTGAGTTCGAGCCCCCCTGTCGGGCTCTGTGCTGACAGTTCCAAGCCTGGAGCCTGCCTCAGAGTCTGTGACTCCCTCTCTCTCTGCCCCTCCCCCCCCCCGTGTCTCTCAAAAAATGAATAAATGTTAAAAAAAATTAATCGTTAAAGAAAAGACACACAGCAAAGGGTTTGGGGCCTAAAAAATCCTTCTCTGTATGAAAAAGAAGACAATAATATTTACTGTGTGT
This sequence comes from Panthera pardus, assembly GCF_024362965.1. Classification (NCBI taxonomy): domain Eukaryota; kingdom Metazoa; phylum Chordata; class Mammalia; order Carnivora; family Felidae; genus Panthera; species Panthera pardus. The sequence continues at coordinate 66,582,346 of NW_026526655.1, read as the reverse complement.
TTAATAATATGACAGAGCTTTTAAGTCTCCTTTATTCCTTTAAACAAATTCATAAATTAGGAATTATTATGTGCATTATACAGCGGAGGAAATTGAAGCTTAGGAGGGTTAAGTGATTTACATTTCCTAGTTAGTAATTGAAAGAACCAAAAGTCATTCAAACCCGAGTCTGTCTCCAAAGCCCAACATCTTCCTACAAAATCTCATTAGAATAGGTCTAACATCCCTTTTAATTCTTATCATTGAGGTAAGTGCCATGTATTTAACATATTGAGTGAACTTTGAATATAACGAAATGTAGAATTCTTGTCTGTACTCCTTTTTTAAAAACATGATAATGACTAATTTTTCAGACACTTCCTAACCTGGACTCATCTATGATGCCCTTATCCAGTGGCTTTCAAACCTGGCCTCACATTAGAACTATTTGGAGAGTTTTAAAAGATGCTGATGCCAGGGATCCTTCTCAAACCAATTAAATCAGAATCTCCAGGAGGAATAGGTCCCAAGGGTAATTTGTTTCAAGAAGCTCAAATGGTTCCAATGTGTGGGTGGGGCTGAGAACTGATGTGTCAGATGTGGACTCGGCAGAAACCTGGCTCTCTTGAGCCACCTACTAGATCTTGAGCCACCTCCTGCCTCCAGGAGAAAGCCCCTTGGCATCTTGGTCGATATGTTTCGTTTTGTGGACTCACCGCTAGAGGAGACGATCGAGTTAAGATGGGAAACACATCTCACGCAAACAAGCTTCTTCTGACCACTGACTACCCATGAAGCGAGGACTTTTCATTCTCAGCCTTGAGGCTCAGAAGCCTCTGTCACATGCAAAACGGGAAGGTAAGTAGTGGAAAGAGAGTAATTACCTGATGGAAGAAGGAAGGACATACCAGCTTCGTTCTGAATTCCTTTCCGTGTGCCTGGTGCTGTAGCAGTGCATGTCTATTTTCAGTTTGCTGCAGGGTTTGAAAGGCTTCCCAGCTGGCAGGTAATGCCATAGGAATGCAGGTATTCTGAAGCAGGATTCTCTCAAGGAGCCAAGGAGTTTAATAACTAGGGTAGCTCATAGACTAGAAACGCAGGCTTGCCCATACTATCACACCTAAACCAACTGCCTTTTGTTTTTCTTTGACCCAAGTTCTATGCAATTTACACACACACACACACACACACACACACACAAAGCAACTGTACACAAACATTCAGTAGCCCTACACACAACTCTCACGTGACTTTAAAGAGCTCAAAGTTTATATTAAAATGCTGTTTTACTGATTTCACTCTCATACTATCCTCAAAACTCCTCAGTGACATGGATTTCTCACAGCAGCGATTCATAAACTTGGAGAGTCTTGTTCAAAATGCATATTCCTGGGCCCCACTCCTGGAGGTGTAGAAAGGAGCCCATTTGAAATCTGTGTATTTTAGAGATGCTGGTAAACTGTTTCCGGTGATCGTGATAGGCTCAATAATGGTCCTCCAGAGATGTCCCTATTGTAATCCTCAGAACCTGCGAATAAATTAGCTTAAATGACAAAAGGATCTTTGCAGATGTAATGAGGTTAAGGATCTTTAGGTGGGAAGAAAATCCTGGTTATCCACGTGGCACCAATGTCAAGCAAAGGCCCTAATCAGAGGGATGCAGGAGAATCAAAGCCAAAAAAGGAGGTGTGACAGTGAGACCAGTGGTTGCAGTGATGTCCTTTGACGATGGAAGAAGGAGCCATGAGCCTTAGAATATAGACAGTCTCTAGAAGCTGGGAAGACAAGGGAACAGATCTCAGATCATCTCTTGAAGACTCCAGGAGAAATGCTGCTCTGCCAGCATCTTGATTTTAGACTTCTGATCTCTAGAACTGTAAAATAATAAATTTTTGTTGCTGTAAGCCACTAAGTCTATGGTAATTTGATACAGCGGTAATAGGAAACTAATACATGAAATACAACATTAACCCAAATAAAACACTTTCTAGATAAATCAACTTCAATGCCTCTTTTCCTATAATGAAAAGGAACCTAGAACACAAAGAGTGCGGTAAATTACCCAACTTCACTCAGGCATTTAGGGAAAGTCCAGGATAAAAGTGGAATTCTCTTAGTTTGGTTCTACTTTGTCCTAGCATTCAGGGTGTCCTCAATCTAGCCCACATATTCCTATTATTCCTATATCCTTACCCCTATGGACAAGCAAACTAGTAGACACATTTTTCCCCCTGAATAAGCAGCATAATTTGAGTTTTACTCCCTGTATATTTAGACTTCCCTCTTCCTTAAGTCCTTGCATTCTTAAACATTAAGGTTCATTCAGCATCAGTCCTGCGTCTCCCGAGCTATCCCCGAGCATCAGATGAGCACTGACCTTTAACCTCTTTGGTGTAGTTGCAGCTGCTCTTTAGAGAACAGGATGAAGAATCCCCAGTTAATCTATTTATTCTGCAGGGTGATGATCTGATTGACTCTGGGCTTGCAGATACTCCCTTAAGTAACAGTGCGGCAGGAATGGTTGACTAAAGACCTTTAATCCAAGTCGAGCACCTCGATTTTCAAGTTCCACTTTTTTATGAATTATATTTAACTGACTCAATGACTTTTTAATAAATAATAAATAACAAATAATAATAAATAACAAACTTGAATTACTTGTTTTGTTAGTGGAAATAGACATCTTCCTTGTTCAACAATTACAGTCTTCCCAGTTACTTGAATTTATAGATGGCAACCTCAACGTTTACCTACCAGGGGAGTAACACAGCCTTTTTAAATATACATCTTATTGAGACATAATTCACATACCATAAACTTCACCATTTCAAAGTCATTTCTAATATATTTACAGAGTTGTACAACCATCACCACTCCTTCCGGGACATTTTCATCACCCCCAAAAGATGAATAGACACTTTAACCATGAAAAGACATTCCCCATTCTCCTTGCTTCCCAGCCCTTCCCCAGCCCCTGACAACCACTAATCGATTTTATCTCTCTATGGATTTGCCTAGTTCATGTAAATTAAATCAGCCAATAAGAGGTCTTTGCAGCTGGCTTGCTTTACTAAGCTTACTGTTTTTAAGGTTCATCCATAAATATATCAGAATATCATTTCTTGTTATGACTGAATAATATTCTCCTATATGGATATACCACATTTTTTTCAATCCATTCGTCAGCTGATGGATATTTGGGTTGCCTCCACTTATTAGGTAATATGAATAATGTTACTATAATGTTACTATTTTTAGTGTGTGAAAATATGTTTTCAATTCTATTGGGTATATGCCTAGGAGTAGAATTGTTGGATCATATGAAAATATATGTATAACTTTTTGAGGTATTGCCAAACCGTTTCATACTGCTTTGGTGACCACACCATTTTACATTCTCACCAGCAATATATACAGATTCCAATTTCTCCGCATCTTTTCCAACCCTTGTTATTTTCCTTTTTTATTTTAATTGCAGCCTTTCTGGTGGGTAGGCAGTGGTATCTTATTGTGGGTTTTTTTTTTTTAATGTTTACTTATTTTTGACAGAGAGAAAGAGACAGAGCATGAACAGGGGAGGGGCAGAGAGAGAGGGAAACACAGAATCCGAAGCAGGCTCCAGGCTCTGAGCTGTCAGCACAGGGCCCGACCCGGGGCTCGAACTCACAGACTGCGACATCATGACCTGAGTTGAAGTCGGACGCTTAACCGACTGAGCCACCCAGGAGCCCCTCATTGTGGTTCTGATTGGCATTTCCCTAATAGATAATGATGCTGAAACTTTTTACTTGTGCTTTATTGCCCATTTGTATATCTTTAGAGAAATGTCTGTTGAATTTTTTTGCCTATTTTTAGTTCGGTTATCTTTTTAATTTTTTTAAGTTTATTTTTGAGAGAGTGTGAGCAAGGGAGAGGCAGAGAGAAAGAGAGAGAGAGGGACAGATGATCAGAAGCAGGCTCTACGCTGACAGCAGAGAGCCTGATGATGCAGGGCTTGAACTCAAGAACTGTGAGATCATGACCTGAGCTGAAGTTGGACACTTAACCTACTGAGCCACCCAGGCATCCCTTTGTCTTTTTCATTGTGGAGAACAGAGTCTCTTAGAGTAATATAAGAGTCTAGAATTTGGACTCCACCTCCCAGGCACTAGCCAGCATCCTTCTACTTTTCATAGATTCATCTGTGTGTTTCAGGTCACCAGTCCCACTACAGCCGCCCCCTCCCTCACAGCAATCTAAATTAGCACCAAGAAATAAGTGGAGAAAATATCCCCCTAGCTCCAAAGAAGTTTGGAGGGATGATTGAATGGCTACCTCCTTCTTGCCATTCAGATCTTTGAGAGTCCTTGTTTGACCATTTGATCCATGGCACACACTTTCTAATTGCATTACTCTGTACCTTTGTTTCATATTTTTCAGGTACTTTCCAGAGGGATTGTTAGGTCCCCCAATATCAGTATTTAGATGGCTTTTCTTAAAATTATTTTTTATTTAAATCCAAATTAGTTAACATATAGTGTAATAATGATTTTAGGAGTAGAATTTAGATTCATCACTTACATGCAACACCCAGTGCTCTTCCCAACAAGTGCCCTCCTTAATGTCCATCATCCATTTAGCCCATCCTGCCACCCATCACCCCTCTAGCAACCCTCAGTTTGTTCTCTAAAGAGTCTCTTATGGTTTGCCTCCCTCTCTGTTTTACCTGGATGGCTTCCTTATTTTATTCTGTTTTCTGTTTTTGAGAAAATCTAGCAAACTACAAGCATGCTCAATAGTAATTATCAGAACTAATTCCACATTCTAGAAACTAATTTAACTCAATGAATGTAGTGAACTACACTTTAAAGTTAACCAGGAAAAAAAAAAGTTAGATGTCTTCATTCTTCCTGCTCTGGTATATAAAGCATAGTGAATATTTCATGTTTAGTTCTTACATAATTTCAAGCTTATCATATGCTTTTGTTTTATTGCTACCACAGAGAGAGAAGATAGGTTGTGGATGTATAACGCTCCCTAGAAAACAGAAGTGTAGCAGCATTTCCAGCAGTCACATTCATCTAAATTCAAATCCTAGCTCACCATCAGAACTTTGGGCAAGATGATCTGAGCTTATCTGAGATCTGAACTTATCTGAGCCCTTTCCCATTGTTGGCAAAATGGGAGAGTTTGGAGGACTGAAAACAATATTTCATCTAGCACTGCATTTCTTACAATAGATGATCATTAAATGTTACCTGATTTCCTCTCTTCAAATGTTTGTTTCATCTACAACTTTGTTATGGTAGGTTGGAGGGAGAGAAATTAGGTAAAAGGTTATTGAAAGAAAGGACATTAGGAAAACAAAATATGGTTCATCAGTATTTGGATAGCAGCCAGTGAAGGTCTACTCCAGACTTTCAGGTAGGGACCTGATGATCTATGCCTTAACAAGCTCCTCAAGGATCCTGGTGATTGGCTGAGATAGAAAAGTGATTCTAGCGGGGCACCTGGGTGTGGCTCAGTCAGTTAAGCATCTGACTTTGATTCAGGTCATGATCTCATGGTTCATGAGTTCAAGCCCCATGTCAGGCTCTGTGCTGACAGCTCAGAGCCTGGAACTTACTTTGGATTTTGTGTCTCCCTTTCTCTCTGCCCCTCACCTGCTCACACTCTGCCTCTCTCTCTCTCTCCAAAATAAATAAATGTAAAAAAAATTTTAAAAAAAGAAATAAAATTGATTCTAGGGATGCCTGGGTGGCTTAGTTGGTTAAACATCCAACTTCAGTTCAGGTCATGATCTTCCAGTTTGTGAGTTCAGGTCCCTCACTGGGCTCTGTGCTGACAACTCTGAGCCTGGAGCCTGCTTCAGATTCTGTGTCTTCCTCTCTCTCTGCCCCTCCTCCACTAGCACTCTGTCTCTCAAAAATAAATATTTTTAAAAATCTAAAAAAATAAAATAAAATAAAATAAAATAAAATAAAATAAAATAAAATAAAATTGATTCTATGTCTTTTATTTCTTCCCCAGAAAAACTAATAAAGCTCAAAGTTGAAAATTAAAGATAGCCAGAATGCAGGTGTCTTTACTGGGATGGAAATGCTCCTAAATAATTGAATAGAAACTTTTATCCAGACTAAAGACTGGACAAGACTAAAAATGGGCTCCTAAAGACCTATTGTATCAAGCACAGTGAAAGCAAAGATTTGCTGGGGACAGCCTCGGTCAAAGGCTGTTGGCTATGGGACATGAAACTCAAGACTCCCAATTCCCAGCCAAGATAAGGTTTCTCTTCCATAGCTCACAGAGTATGTGCAAAACTGTAAGTTGTTTTAATTCAAAAGTTTACTTTTTACATTTCTTAGTTTACAATCTTTGTTCCCAAAGTTACCCCTAAATTAGTTGCTTAGAACTACATAAGTATTTTTTTAATGTTTATTTATTTTTGAGAAAGAGAGAGAGAGAGCACACAAACAGGGGAAGGGCAGAGAGAGAGAGAGAGAGAGAGAGAGGATCCAGGGCTCAAACTCACTAACCTTGAGATCATAACCTGAGCCGAAGTTGGATGCTTAACAGACTGAGCCACCCAGGCACTGCCTGTCACATAAGTATCTTTTAAGAGATGTAGTAAATGGTGCAAATAGTTAACGTACTCTTAGATTTTTGCAGCAAATTAAATACCTCTTTGAAATAACATAGCAGAATTACAGTTCAAATAGACCTATCTTAAGTTCTGGAAATAGAAGGTCATGGAGAGAATGAAGAAAATACAAAGAGGCACGAAAAGGGGAAACAAAGGGAAAATGTGTTTCCTCCTCTTGTCTGAATGTGGGGATTACCATGACGAAAATGTTTTCACGTCTTTCATTGCCTTTTCTGCGCCCACCTTCACTGGTCTGCAGTGTCCTCAGAGTTGTACCACAGGAAGGTCAGCCCTAACCCAGTCAAGGTTCTCCCTTGCTTAGCAAACACACACCTTGCACCTCCAGCCCAGTGCAAAAATCCCAGCTCAGTTCGGCAGAAAAATCTTGATTTCATACCATTTCTTTTACCACCTCAATGGAACATACCTTGTTTTAGGAGGTTGTCATCCAAGATCTAGATAATATATATAATTTATGGAATATTAGGCAATACAAACAGGGAAGAGCAGAAACAATAACAACAAAAGAATTAAGCTATAGGCAGGAATGCAAGAGACTCAAATTTTTTAAATTTTTTTATTGTTTTACTTATTTTTGAGAGACAGAGAGAGACAGAGTGCGAGTGGGGGGAGGGAGGGCAGAGATAGAGGGAGACACAGAATCCGAAGCAGGCTCCAGGCTCTGAGCTGTCAGCACGGAGCCCGACGTGCGGCTCACCAACCGTGAGATCATGACCTGAGCCAAAGCCGGATGCACAACTGATTGAACCACCCAGGTGCCCCCAAGGGCCCCTAATTTCAACCCACTTTTCAAAAACACTTGAGGGGTGCTACTGCTTGTGGTATCTATGCTGTTGGAAATGTGAAGTTGTCCATGGAGTCTTAAAACACTCGAGTCTCTTTCATTCACACATAGTCCCAATTCCCTTAAATAGGTGGCACTTAAAATAATTTAAGTTAAGAAAATCTTAGTAACACCCAGCTTTTCATAATATACCAGGCAAAGAGAGATGGAGACGATCTTTTATTCAAATTGTGCGTTTTCATCATGCTAAGAAGAAAAGTAGAGTCAAAATGGAGATTCACTGTTATTTTCTTATTTTGTTCTGTTTTTAGTACGTTGTAGTGGTTTTCTTTTAACTTTTAATTTTTACATAATTTCACATATATAGAAAAGTTTCAAGAGTGTTACTAAAAATTCCCATATTCCTTTCACCCAGATCTCCCACATGTTAAATTTTACTGTCTTGGCTGTATCTCTCAAACATTCCCCATTCCATGCCCCAGAAAAGTTTGAGTGTAAGTTGCAGAAATGATGCCCCTTCACCACCAAATCCCTCAATGTTTTACAGTGATTTGGACCCAATCTGCGTGCTGGGTGAGTCTCCAAACCCTCTGAGGTACATGGGCTGGAGGGTTATAATACCTCTCTCCCTAGGCTTTCAGATCAGCATTAGACTCAAGCTTCTTTTGACTGGAATATCTCAGGATATTTGGAACAGCTTCCAGAGTCCCTCAAAAGAAAGAGGGCAGTAACTACTGTCTTCCCTGTCAGGGGAAGACTTTCTAACACTTTTCGACATCCAAAGCTGTTCCAGTATTTTAAAAAGATACCGTTCCCCTCCCACCGTAGCTGCTGACCTAATTCAGTTGAACACACCCTATTAAATATTTACTAAACATCAGTTCGTGGAAGCACTATATCAAATGTGTACACAGGGGCAATGCCCACTGGGCGGGTTTCCAGTAAATCAAAAAGCACAGTTCTGAATTAGGAGAGTGGCTGATGCTCTAAGAAGAATAAGTGTAACATACACTGGCCTGTTTGGAAAAATGGATCCACACAAGAGCAGGAAATAGAAAATGGAAGGTTAAAAAGCGGAACCAGAGGCATCAGAAGCACAGCCTACGAGAAGCTGCATATTCTCTTCCTGTGCTGATACAGAAACAAACTTCCTTCATTTATTGCCCATCTTTCACATTTGCAATTGCACATTTTCTTGAGGGCCAAGAGCAGATCTAAGTGTTGTGGATGCTGAAGATTTTACAATTTAAGGGTTTCTTGTTATGAAAACAAACATAAAATTATGAGCATAGAGTCCAAAGGTAAACATCCATAAACGGAATTTCAACCTCAACAAGTAAGCAAACTTTGAGGGGCTGACAAATATCATAAACATCACAAAATCAGTAAAATAGCATACTAGTTTTGCTAATTAACTAACATGACGTTATAATTTTCCTGCATTATTTGGCTTCGTCCTCTCTTCATATGATTTTATTTTTTTCTTAATTCTTTTTAATGTTTATTCTTGAGAGAGAGAGAGGAGAGAGCATGAGCAGGGGAGGGGCAGAGAGAGACGGGGACAGAATCCGAAGCAGGCTCCAGGCTTTAAGCTGTCAGCACAGAGCTCAATGCGGGGCTCAAAATTGTGAACCGCGACACCATGACCTGAGCTGAAGTCACACGCTTAACCGACTGAGTCACCCAGGTGCCCCCATGTAATTTTATAATGTCATGTTCTACAAGGGGAATATAAAAACAATTCCATCTCACCTCTACCATGATTGGATAAAATTTCTATCAAAATAAAATAAGTTCCCTCCTTCATTGGGGCCAATTTTAAACAACAGTTTAAACTTCTCTTTATAATTATGTCCTTCATCCTGTGGATGGTGTGGGCAAAATTGTCCTGTCATAAGTAACAGGGTGGGAGTGAAGAACTTACCAGAGTCTTTCCAAATGTCAAACCTTTTGCTAGAGTGGAAGAACAAGACGAGCTTAGGACATGCGGGAGGAGGAAGGACAATGGAAAGGGAGGGACAAGAGCATAAAAGAGGAAACAGAAGATAGAGATGGGGAGAGGAAACTGAAATCATTTTTCCCAAGCCTTGACTCAGAAGGCCTTTGCTAACTCTTTCTCTTCTCCTATCACAAAGTGAAGTTAAATGCCAAGGGGCAGGCACGCTTCCATCGCTGAGAGAATCCGATCTAAAATAACAAGCAGACACGAATGGGTGACAAGCATGATGAGCACTGTGGTGTCCACTTTTGAGTTAACTATAAAAAGATGTCAGCACAGATGGAGGAGGAGAGCGTATCTTTGCCGCTCCGCTTGAAAAATAAAGACCAGAAATATAAATGCCATCAAAATGTTGACTCTTCTCGAACCAGAAATTTTGGTTTCATATTCAAAGCCATGCCCATTTAGAAGAAAAACACATTCATTTGGGTTTTGTGGTTTGGGAAAAGGACTGCCAGAGAGGAGGTGGAAGCCACAGTGGAGCATTCCTGGACAATCCACAGCAGGCCTGGGGTGATCACCATGCGGGCAGCTCCTGAGCCATCAGAGTCAAAATAGCAACAGGACCAGAAATAATTCAAAGCCTGAAACATTTTCTTCCCTCCAGTTCAAACTCTCTTGCTTCTATCACATGGCTCCAGCCATCCTGCCCCCTCCACAAAACCTTTCTTCGCTGAAGCAGTGACAACTCCCTTTGACCTCTACTTTATATAAATACACAATTCCCATGGTTCTCTTATAACTCCATTAAATGCACTTGCTCTCTGGCTGGTGCATAATGCAGATCCTTTTATGCTGCATTTGTTCAATGCTCGATGCTTTGGCTCTTCAGCCTTCATATTCAGCAGGCTCTTCTAAAGTATTGTGAGTGCCACATCGAATTCATAAAGCATTATATTTAGCAAAACCTCTTTTTTTAAAGTTTTTATTTATTTTAAGAGAGAGAGAGAGAGAGAGAGAGAGAGAATCCCAAGCAGGCTTCATACTACCAGTGCAGGGCCCAGTGCAAGGCTCGAACTCAAAAACCACGAGATCATGACCTGAGTTGGAATCAAGAATCAGACCTGTAACTAACTGAGTCACCCAGGCGCCCCCTTAGCAAAATCTATAACACAGAAAAACAAATATTTATCATCAATGCTCAACGATAAACTAGAGACAAGGCCATTTTAGAGAAAATATGAATGAAATAATGGTCAGCAAAGCAAATTATCTTTGTGATCGATGTGTATGTCCCCCTTCACAGCCCCCTTTACCTCCTCAGCATCCTCATACTCCTTCTTGTTTCACCGAACCTTAGTTCTTTTTAACTATGAAAAGCTTCATGTACACGTAAAACCATATAAAAATAGAAATCTTCATTTTCAAGAACAATAGTAAAATGAACACCTGTGCACCCCACTTCAGAAACAGAAATGTGCCTTCAACACCCCTCGTGTGTCCCTTCCCAACCATGTCCCTGTCCTCCCACATTCTGAGGTAACCGTTTCCCTGGGAGTTTACAAAAGTCATTAAGAGGGAAGCGGAGGAAAATAGGTCAGGAAGGTGGGAGGGCCAAAGTTCGGGCATTTGGGTGTGAGCCTGGAGTTGGAGGTCTGCCGTTGATAGGCCAGGACCGTGGTCAGCTCTGCTTTCTCTGCTTCTGAGTTCACCATGGCCCACGCCCTGCTCCCAAGAGTCGGTGAAAGGTCACCCTCCTTCACCCCATCCAAAGAATAAACTCCAGATTACTGGTGGGAAGCTGAAGAGCAGTCAGCCTGGCTATGTCTAAGTTGTTTTTCCAAGTGTGGCTCACAGTCCTGTCTTCCAGTGAATCCTCCCTGACGCCCGCACTGTGAATTCTCCTTGCCTTCTCCTGGCTTCAGGCATGTCACATCTCAGGCAGATACTTCAGTTAGTGTGCCATTGGCACAGGTAAGGAGACTTTGCCACAGTGATGCACATGAAATAAAAGTGTTGGAAAATGTTTTTCTCCATTTATCCCTAAAACCAAACACATGTGTATTAAGCACTAAACAAATTAAAATCTGATTTACCCATCTGCTTGTAATTTATTTTTATAGCACAGCTAGAGACTGTTTCCCTTTCATAGTTAAGAGGCGAACAGTAGGCGAACAAAGTATTAAGAATGTTACTACCTTTTAAATAATGTTTTCTAAGGGCGCCTGGGTGGCTTGGTCAATTAAGTGTCTGACTTCAGCTCAGGTCATGATCTCGCAGTTCATGAGTCTGAGCCCCACATCAGGCTCTCTACTGTTGGTGTGGGGCCTGCTTTGCATCCTTTGTCTCTCTCTCTCTCTCTCTGTCTCAATGATAGCTAAACATTTAAAAAAAAAATCTTTAAAGAATCTTTTCAAACTATATGATGATGATAAGTACCTTTACTGTTTTAACTAAGCTACAAAATATCAGTAAAAACGATATATCCAGATTATCAGATATTACCTACCACCCAGAATTAACCATGTTACATTGCTATATATCCTTCCAGATTTAATATATCTTTTTCTCACAAAAAAACTTAGATCATCCTGAATATGCTGGTTTTTTTTATTTTATTTTTTTTTAGTCTTTATTTTTGAGAGAGAGAGAGAGAGAGACAGAGAGACAGAGTGTGAGTGGGGGAAGGGCAGAGAGAGAGGGAGACACAGAATCCGAAGCAGGCTCCAGGCTCTGAGCTGTCAGCACAGAGCCCGATGAGGGGCTTGAACCCATGAACTGTGAGATTATGACCTGAGCTGAAATCGGACACCTAACAGACTGAGCCACCCAGGTGCCCCTGAATATGCTGTTTTTTTATACAGACTTTTTTCATTCAGTATATCCTGGGTCTCTTCTCATCTCAATAAATGCATTTCTAAAACAGTAATATTTAATGTACATATATTAATTTATACATGTGTAGTAAAATCACAATAAAACCCAAGGAAAAATAAACACAAAATTCAGAAAAGCAGGTGTTTTTATTGAGAGGGGATTGGATTTGAGAAGGGCCTAGCCATGATTTTAAAGATATAAAATATTTTTCATTATTTTTATACTAGGAATGTTATTTATAAAACTTAAGCACAAATAGATTATTTTGTGATATAGATACATCAAAATTTATTCAAGCAACTTCCTTCCAGTAAGCATTTATATTTTTCCAATCTTTCGTTAAACAAAACTGATGAATATTCTTATAATAAAATATGTTACAAATACCTTTCTTTTTATTCTGGGACAAATAAAATTGTTTAGTCAAATGGTTTGCAAAATTTTAAGGCCATTAATATATATTGCTGAACTGCCATCCAGAAAGGTTATGCCACTTTGAATTTCCATCAGCAATGTCTTTGAGTGTCCTTCTCTCTTTGTTCCCAGACACTGAACATAATTAAAAAAAAAAAAAAAAATTCTGCCAATTTGATTAGTGAAAACTTGTCTTCTATATTTTCTGTAATTTCCATTTATTTAATTACTGGTGTAATTAAACTTTTGAAAAGTTTTGAACTATTTCTACTTTTTCTTTTATTAACTACTTATGAATATTCTTTGTTAAGTTTTCTGATAGAGCATTATTATTTTTATTGATTTCTAAGAGTTACTTATATAAATATGTCAACCTTATGTCCATCTTCTATTGTGGTAGGCAGAAAAATGGCCTCCCAAAAAGTTCACCTCCTAGTATCCTAGAACCTCTGAATATATTATATGTCAAAAAGGAATTAAGGTTGCAGGTAGAACTAATTTTCCTAATCAACTGACCTTAAAACACGGAGATAATCCTGGATTATCCAGTGGACTCAATGTAATCATAAGGAGTCTTAAAAGTGGAAGAGAGAGACAAAGGAGGGATCAGAGTCAAAGAGAGATTTGAAAATGCTACACTGCTTCCTTTGATGATGAAGGAATGGATTCACAAACCAAAGAATGTGGAGAGCTTCTAGAGGCTGGAAAAAGGCAAGGAAATAGATTCTTTCCTAGAGCTTCCAGAAGGAACATAGCCCTGCCAACAGCTTGACTTTTGCTCAGTGAGACCCATTTCAAATTTCTTGAACTGTAAGGCAATAAATTTGTGTTGTTCTAAATCACCAAGTTTATAGTAATTTGTTACAGCTGCAATAGGAAACGGATACACATGTTGCAAATGTTTTCCCAATTTTTTTTATACACAGAATGTTTACAAAACTATCAAACTGTCCTTAATGACTTGTGCTTTTTAAAATGTATTCACTATATTTCTTCTATTCTCAATTACAGTGAAAAGATAAAATTTGATCAGAAACAGATGATGATGGGACCAGAGGCAGAGAAGGGTGATGACATAGTCAGGATACTGCTTACCTGCAGGGAGATTGAGCTAATCAGGAAATACATTGAAGATAATGGGAGCCAGGCTTCTCCTGGTCACAGAATGGGTTAATAAAAATGGAAATGGAGAAGGCTAAGGTATTGGACTGAAACTGAGAGATAGATATACAATAACAGATAAAGATGTGTGGACAGATATATAATTAAATAATACAGAAATATAAACATATCTCTGTCTTCCGAGAGGGCCAAGAAGTAATAATACCCTAGCAGTAATGAGCCCACCGAGCACCCAGATATTGGTTTCTATATGCCTCCACACAAAGGAACCAAGTTCCATGGAGAAATGGTTGATTCCAAGGCAGGACACAGAAAGTACTAAATGAGTCAGAAAGCACAGAAGTGCTTAAAGAATGATGGGGACATGCTAACAACATCATAGGAAGTTGCTTGAAGAGACTTCAATGGCCAAATCTGGGACAATCAGAGCATCAGGATAAATAATGATAGTAATCAGATTATAACCCACTGAATGAGGCAAAAAATCCATGAGGCCAGAATGAAGGACTGAATAAGAAGGGAAAGCTTTTGCTTTCAGTATAATAACAACCAAGTATTGTAGAAGGAATGATGACATGGGTCAGAGTGGAGTCATCAGTGGATGTTAAAGATAAAGAATTATGCATTTACATAGTCTTGGAGTATCTCTTAACAAAGCCCACCCACAAAGGGGAAAATAATGACCTCATGGTTTAGGAATCTGGCGGATACCAACTTGAATGGGTTACCAAGGTTAACATCTCCAGTGGTAGGAAAGACCAACACGGAAGGGCTGCTGATGTAATACCGTAAGGACAGTATCATCTCTCTGCTATTCCTGATAAGAATGAATGGCCTGAGTCTTGCCCTGTTGGGAAATATCACAATGCCTTAGACTGATGGACATTCTTTATACTCTAAAACTGTGAACTACGTGAAAGTCAGGGAAAGACTGTGGAACTGCTTCAGACTAAAGGAGACTAAAGAAATATGAGAACTAAATGCAGTGAGTGATCCTAGATTGGGTCCATAATATGTCTTTCAGAAAACGAGGAGAAAACAACTTCCTGGTTTCATGAGACTAGTGAAAAACAGATAACAAACGACAAAGCCATTACAAGAAATTTCCAAAACAATATCTTTCCTGAACCCAGACATAAAATCTCTAACAAAATATTGGCAAATTAAATATTTCAAAACAGAACTAAAACAAGTCCAGGGTACAAAATCAATACAAAGAATCTGGAATAGTAAAAACAATCTTGAAAAAGAATAATAAAGTTGAGCAATTTATTCCACAGGATTTCAAAACCTACTATAGACTACAATAATCAGGCAATAGACTATTGCCAGGAAAGACATGTAGACCAATAAAACAGAGTCTAGAAATAGACACATATACAGAGTACATTCATTTTCAATGAGGGCACCAGAGCAATTCTTTTGAGAAAGAAAGTTCACAAATGGTAGTGGAACAACTAGATATCTTTATGGAAAATTAAATAAATCTTGACCTCCATGTCACTCCGTATATAAAATTATTTCAAGATTCACCCAAAATAAAATCTAGAACAGTAAAGTATCTAGAAGAAATAGAGAACTATAGCTTCACATACTTGAAGCAGGCAAAGATTTCTTAGAATGTAAAAAGCACTAAACACAAAATGTGATAAATTACACTTCATCAAAAATAAGTTCTAGGGACACCTGGGTGGCTCAGTTGGTTAAGCATCCGACTTCAGCTCAGGTCATGATCTCATAGTCCAAGAGTTCGAGCCCCCATCAGATTCTGTGCTGACAGCTCAGAACTCGTAGCCTGCTTCAGATTCTGTGTCTCCCTCTCTGCCCCTCCTCTGCTCGCACTCTGTCTCTCAAAAATAAACACTTAAAAAAATAAAAAAAAAAAATAAGTTCTGTACATTAAAACATATCATTAAGAAACTAGTCAAACTTCAGACTGGAAGAAAATACACTACATATGTCTAACAAAGGACTTGTATTCATAATATATAAGGATCTTCTACAAATCAATAATAAAGAAATCTATTCAATAAAATGCACAGAAACCAAAAACACTTTACGAAAAAGATATGTGATCATTCAATATGGACTTGAAAAGATGTCCATTACTCATCAGAGAAATAACAATAAAAACCACCTTAAGATTCCATTCTATATTCATTAGAATGCCGAAAAGCAGAGACTGAAAATACCAAATGTTGGTGAGGATGCAGAACTCTCATGTGCTGGTGGAAACGTAAAATATCACAAACATTAGGGGCGCCTGGGTGGCGCAGTCGGTTAAGCGTCCGACTTCAGCCAGGTCACGATCTCGCGGTCCGTGAGTTCGAGCCCCGCGTCAGGCTCTGGGCTGATGGCTCGGAGCCTGGAGCCTGTTTCCGATTCTGTGTCTCCCTCTCTCTGCCCCTCCCCCGTTCATGCTCTGTCTCTCTCTGTCCCAAAAATAAATTAAAAAAAAAAAAAAAAAAACAAAAAAACGTTGAAAATATCACAAACATTAAAAAAGCAAACATTGGGCAGCATCTTTCAAACATTCAACAATTCTATGAATCCATTCGTAGGTGTCTACCTAAGAAGTAAAACCGTACCTTTACAGAAAGACTTATACTTGAATGTTTATAGCACTCTTGCTCAAAGTAGCCTAAAACTTGGAAGACAATTGTCCACCAGTGGAAGATGAATAAATAAATTGTAGTGTATGCATACATGGTATATTACTCAGCAACTAAAAGACACAAAACTTCATGGATGAATCTCAAAAACATTATAATGAACAACAAAAAATGGACACAAAAGGACATATAATTTACAATCTCATTTATATTAAGTGAAGGAAAATAAAAATTCATTCATGCTGAGAGCAATCAGAAAGTGGTTGTTCCCTGCACTGAAAGTTTAAGTGGGAGGAGGCACAGTGGCACTTTCTCATGGGACGGAAATATTCTATAGTTTGGGGGCGTGGTTGCGAAGATATCTAGAAGTCAAAACTCGTCAAACCAAATCCTTAAGATTTATGTAATTTACCGTATATAAATTATATCTTGATAAAAAGTTAATTTTCTAAAACAAGCTAAAACTTGCTGCTGTAAGAAAACACGAATATGATATCCAACTCTGTACAGTACAGAAATTAAAAATATAATATTTTGACCTAAGAGGCAAAAACCAATGAGAATGTTCACAATATGATGGTTTTAGTGGAAGTATGTTCATATTTATCATACACATAGCCATTTTTTAAAAATGTTTATTTACTCTTGAGAGAGAGACAGACAGAGCATGGGGCGGGGGGGGGGGGGGTGCAGAGAGAGAGAGGGAGACAATCTAAAGCAGGCTCCAGGCTCTGAGCTGTCAGCACAGAGCCCGACATGGGGCTCAAACTCACGAACTACGAGATCATGACCCGAGCCAAAGATGCTCAACTGACTGAGCCACCCAGGTGCCCAAGATTTTACTTTTAAGTAACCCCTGCTCCTAAGGTGGGGCTGGAACTCACAACCCTGAGATCAGGAGTTGAGGGCTCCACTAAGCCACCCACGTCCCACCTCACATAGCCATTTAAATATGTTTACTTTACACTTTAAAGGAAAAGATAGTGAGGAAAGAATGCAAATCATGTTACAGTTTATAAATCCTAGGATTTGTACTAAAGTCATTTGCATTTTTTTAGCCTCCTGGCATCTGAACTCCTTCCTAAGCCTGTGGAATTTTTGCCCTCTGGTACAGAAGCCCCAAAGCCAGATACTCGCTTTCATAGACTCCATTGCTTTGAGGACAGGGCACATGAACAGGCGCAGTCTGCATCCAGCTGGATATTGATCTGGGAACTGTTGAGAAAAGAAGCAGGCTGTGGGGATTCCTTCTGGCAGCAGCAGGGGCCGTAGCTTTGAAGATACAGTCACAGCTATAGCAGGGGGTCATCCAGCAGCCAGTGTCAGCGTGGGCAGTGTCAACGTCAGGGGAACAAGGTGTAAACCATTCATCTGGTGTTTGGTGAAGGTGGGAATAGTATCCTCAGCAGATTGAGTTCTACAGCATAATGTTCACTTCAAATATGTGTTCTCTGCTTTATCCCGCCCGTTTTTCTAGCCTTCTCTCCACTGTTCTAAATGCCTCTATAAACTATCAATACCTTTCACAAAATTCCTTTTCCACCAAAGTCATCCAGAGTTAATTTTTATTGCTGGCAATAAGACCCTGTTGGAAAAATAAAATAATAAAAACGCTCTAACATAGAATAACAGCAGAGATGATGCTCCCTCCAGATAACAGAGATTTTACAAATAAGTAGAAGGTATTTGGTCTTTCAAAAAAAAATTTTAAGTTGCTTTCAATAATTTAATATTCTGAGGTCAATACATGCTTCCAAAGTATTTTTCATAATTAATGTTATGTTTTAAAAAAGGAGACATTTTCAAAATATCCACCGCAGGGGAGAGGGGGGAGTAGACTTCTGTCATAATAATTTACACAGTGGATGACTGAGATTCTAAAAGAAAACGTTAAAATTTAAAAAAAACTGTTAAATGGAAACAAATACACAGCTAACATTTAAGGAAGTATTCTGTCTATGTTGCAGCACTCAATAGATAGGTTTGAGAAGATGCTATTGTATTCTGTGTGACTCTAAGATCTTTGAGACTAAGCATCCTACCTTTCCTTATCAATCGTGAACTTATCAGCCATCAATTTTACTGAGACTACTTTATATCTACTCAAAATTTCCACCTACATAAACTCTTTAGGTAAAGAGTTTCATGAATTTACTCTTTGCTATGTGAATTAGTACTTTTAATTTTTTGGTTCCATTATTCTTATACTATAGAATTTTATACATAAATCTATGTCTCTGTAAAACGTCTTTTGAAGAAATAATATGTAAACTCAGAGAATTATTTCCATTAAGGTTATTTATTTATTTTTTAATTTGTATCTATCTTCATCAGTCCAAGCAAAATCCCCTTTTAATGTTGTTCTCTTTTTTTTTCACCATTTTTCCTCAACACCTTCCATTCCTATGCTCATGGCCTTTCCCCATTGGCACATATTCTGTGTTTAATATAAGTATTCTTGAAAAATACAGAGTTGTTTTATTTTATGTGTAAGTATACCAAATTACCTAAATTTTAACATGATATGAATTTCATTGCTCCCTACCTTGCCCTCAGGAAGGTTCCATTTTAGTGGAGACAAAAGACAAGTTCACACACAAAATAAGACAATAATTTCAGGTAGTGGTAAATGTTATTAAGGAAATACACAGGGTGGTGCAATAGTGATTGAGTTACTTTATAAAGGGTGGTTTCTGAGAATATGTCATTTGAGCTGAGATCAGAAACATAAAAATACTGTTATGAAAAATATCCAAAGAAAACATAGGCTCTGAAGAAAGAACAAACTAAACTTATGAGACAAATAGAAGAGACAACTGCAGTGTCTCACTCGAGTGCAATGAGCCAGAGAAAAAGCAGTTGTAGACAAGACAGGAGAAATAGGCAAGAACTGGATCATCTAGGGTCTTGTAGGCTGAATCCAGGAGCACAGTTTTTTTTATTCTAAGAACATCTGGAAGCCCTTGGAAGAGTATAACGGCAGGGGAGCAATGTGTTTTTTATTTAAAAAGCAAACTTTAGTTGCTGTGAAAAAAATCGGCTACTGGAGTGAGAAAAAAAGCAGGGAAATTAGTTAAGAGATCATCTTGCTCTGTGTGAAAGATGATGGTCTGGAGAAGAGCAGGAGGGCTGGAGATAGAAGCTTGTGGACCATAGAAGCCCAGAGAGGAAAGAGTTTCAAAAAATTCAAAACTGAGGTTGTAGTCAATCATTTCAAATGCTGCTGAGCTTACATATTTGAGGACAGAAAAAGAAATATTGGATTTGGCAACTTGCAAGTTGTTAGTGACAGAAGATAGATGGAAGTCATTGAAGAATGAATGAAGGCTTTTTTTTTTTTAAATCCAGAATACCAGATTCAACCCTCTGGTCCCTTCCAAACTTCCATGAAAATGACAATAAAGATGTAACAAAAATTCATAAACCCATAGGGAGAAAGAGCAGGGGAGGTTCAACGACAAAATTTTGGAGTTTGCAAAACAAATCAATTCATAGTAAGTGTCAACAGAATGGAGAAAGGTTAGTCCAAAGCTAGTAGGGGAGGAAACAGGGCAGCAATCAATCCACTTTTCAGTGCAAGACCACTAGAAGATCAACCACTGGTGGTACCAGGTGCCTCTGGAAGTGAGGGGAAACATGGAGTTGGAAGAGGAGGACTAGATACGACTCTACCCATCCCATCCCTTGATCCTCTCTGATACCCAAGGGGAAGCCTAGAGAGTCACTCACTGGAGAGTGCAAAACAGGAGGGTCTCTAGAACAGGGAACTTCAAGTGCAGTTGAGGACAGGAGTCTTATATTGAAAGCCCTCTTCTCCCAATGACAGTTAGGTTTACATCCTCCAGAAAGGTGATTGGAATATTCTACTCTATGAATCTAACTAGTCATTTTGTTTCCCAGTATAAAAGTCCCATCAGGTCACCCTGTAAGAAAGACCACAGTCAACAAGTCCTCTCCATAACAGATTTTTCCAGTAAGCATTCGATATTCCTTTGTTAAAGATAAACAGGCAAGAAACACCAGACATTTGAGGAAAATATCTATTATGAAATTCAGAGAGTAAAACAGATAGGAAAAAAACTGCAGGTCAGAAGAAACAGTTATGCAAATTGATGAAAACTTTAAAATAAAATTTTAAAAACTACCATTAATATCCATACAAAGATGAAGGAAAAAAATTACATTCATATAGTATAACAAAATCTTATACAGGAAGCATTCAGAGAACAAGAATGTGTTCATGGGAATTATAAATGATAAAAATTTTAAAATTCAATGCAAGGCTTAGAATAATATATCAAGAATACCCCCTAAGAAATAGAATAGGCAAAGACATGGAATAAAGTGAGCAAAGGACCCTTCCAAATATATTAGAAGATCAATATATTAGAAGTCTGATATAATAAGATTTCCAGAAGGGAGGAGTTAAGATGGCAGAGCAGCATGGAGATCCTGAGCTTGTCTCGTTCCTGAAACGCAACTAAATCAGCACCAAACCATTTTTGCACAACTAGGAAAGTGATGTAACAAAAAGCCACAGAACTTGGCAGGTATGCAGTGCAGAGGTGTGAACTGGGAAAACTGGGGGAGAGAAAAGCCACAGAGGAAGGGAGCTGCTTTCTCAGAGAGAAAAGAGAGAAAAAGAAAGGAAGAGAGTGCAGCACATCGGGACCTTGCAAGAAAAACACTCCACACTGACAGTAGCTGGGAAAGAGTGAAAACACTCGCAGGGGACTGAACAAGAAATCTGTTTCCCAAAACCATTGATGGGGAGAAAGGAGAGGGTTTCAATGCCACCAGGATTCTATAAATAGTGGAGTGCAGAGTCTGAAGTTTCGGAGTTCAGTGCCTGGTGGTGCTCTGATGAAAAGTAGGGCAAATCTCCAGAAGCAGTGAGTCTGATGGATCCGGATCCATATAGCACACAGGGAGAAGCCAGTCTGCTGCTTAGAGTACATTTGGTAGAGGCCATACGGCCTCAAAAGATATAAGGTGACAGAATGGATAAGAAAATAAGACCCATCTATATGTTGCTTACAAGAGACTCATTTTAGGCCTAAAGACACCTGCAGATTGACAGTAAGGGGATGGAGAACCATCTGTCATGGCAATGGTCATCAGAAGTAAGCTGGAGTAGCCATACTTCTATCAGACAAACTAGATTAAAAAAAAAAAAAAAAGACTGTTAATAAAAGATGAAGAAGGTCATTGTATCATGATTAAGGGGTCTATCCACCAAGAAGATCTAACAATTGTAAATATTTATTCTCCCAATGTGGGAGAACCCAAATATATAAATCAATGATCAAAACACAAAGAAACTCATTGATAATAATGCCGTAATGGTAGGGGACTTCAATACCCCACTTACAACAATGGACAGACCATGTAAGCAGAAAATCAACAAGGGAACAATGGCTTTGAAAGACACACTGGACCAGATGGACTTAACAGGTGTATTCAGATTATTTCATCCTAAAGCAGTAGAATACACATTCTTCTTGAGCGCACATGGAACATTCTCCAGAATAGATCACATACTGGGACACAAATCAGCCCTCAACAAGTACAACAAGATTGAGACCATACCTGACATATATTTTCAGACCACAACACTATGAAACTTGAAATCAACAACAAGAAAAAATTTGGAAAGACCATGAATACTTGCAGATTAAAGAACATCTTACTAAAGAATGAAAGGGTTGGGGCGCCTGGGTGGCTTGGTCGGTTAAGCGTCCGACTTCGGCTCAGGTCATGATCTCACGGTCCGTGAGTTCGAGCCCCGCGTCGGGCTCTGTGCTGACAGCTCAGAGCCTAGAACCGGTTTCAGATTCTGTGCCTCCCTCTCTCTCTGCCCCTCCCCTGTTCATGCTCTGTCTCTCTCTGTCTCAAAAATAAATAAACGTTAAAAAAAAAAAAAAGAATGAAAGGGTTAACCAAGAAATTAAAGAGGAAATTAAAAAGTACATGGAAGCCAATGAAAATAAAAAAAAGACAGCCCCAAACCTCCGGGATGCAGCAAAGGAGGTCATAAGAAGGAAATATATAGCCATCCAGGCCTTCCTAAAGAAGGAAGAAGAGTCTCAAATATACAACCTAACCTTACACCTAAAAGAGTTGGAAAAAGAACAGCAAATAAAGCCCAAAGCCAGCAGAAGGGAAATAATAAAGATTAGAGCAGAAATCAATGATATTGAAATTTAAAATAGAACAGATCAATGAAACCAGGAGCTGATTCTTTGAAAGAATTAACAAAACTGATAAACCCCTAGCCAGGCTGGTCAAAAAGAAAAAAGACCCAAATAAATAAAACCAAGAATGAAAGAGGAGAGATCACAACCAACACTGTAGAAATAAAACAATAATAAGAGAATATTATGGGCAATTACATGCCAACAAATTTGGCAACCTGGAAGAAATAGACAAATTCCTAGAAACATACAAACTACAAAAACTGAAACAGGAAGAAATAGAAAATCTGAAATGACCCATAACCAGTAAAGAAATTGAATCAGTAATCAAAAATCTCCCAATAAACAAGAGTCCAGGGCTGGATGGCTTTCCAGGAGAATTCTACCAAACATTTAAAAAGTTAACATCTATTTTGAATCTGTTCGAAAAAATAGAAATGGAAGGAAAACTTCCAAACTCATTCTACGAGGCCAGCATTACCCTGATTCTAAAACCAAAGACCCAACTAAAAAGGAAAACTACAGACCAATTTTCCTGAAGAACAAGGATGCAAAAATTTTCAACAAAATACTAGCAAACTGGATCCAACAATACATTAAAAGGATTATTCACCATGATCAAGTGGGATTTATTCCTGGGATGCAGGGCTGGTTCAATATCCATAAATCAGTCAATGTGATACATTAATAAAAGAAAGGATAAGAACCACATGATCCTCTCAATAGATGCAGAAAAAGCATTTGACAAAAGACAGCATGCTTTCTTGATAAAATCCCTCAAGAAAGTAGGGATAGAAGGAACATACCACAAGATCATAAAGGCCATATATGAAAAGCCCACTGCTAATATCATCCTCAACGGGGAAAAACTGAGAGCTTTCCCCCTAAGGTCAGGAACACGACAGGGATGCCCATTATCACAACTGTTAATCAACATAGTGTTGGAAGTCCTGGCCTCAGCAATCAGGCAACACAAAGAAATAAAAGGCATCCAAATTGGCAAGGAGGAAGTCAAAACTTCACTCTTCATATACGATGTGATACTCCATGTGGAAAACCCAAAAACTACTAGAATTGATACATGAATTCAGCAAAGTCACAGGATATAAAATCAATGTACAGAAATCGGTTGCATTTCTATACACCACTAGTGAAGTAGCAGAAAGAGAAATCAAGGAATCGATCCCATTTACAATTGCACCAAAACCCATAAAATACCTAGGAATAAAGCTAACCAAAGAGGTGAAAAATATATACACTGAAAACTATAGAAACCTTATGAAAGAAATTGAAGAAGACACACAAAAAAATGGAAAAATATTCCATGCTCATGGATTGGAAGAACAAATATTGTTAAAATGTTGATACTACCCAAAGCAATCTACATATTCAATGCAATCCCTATCAAAGTTTCTCTCCAAAATATCATTGGTACAATACCTCATTTCTAGCCTGTAAACTTCTTGAAGATAGGGACCATTTTGTGTATCATTAGTCCCTGGTGCCTACTACAATCACATAAACACACAAAACAATTCCTAAATATTGTTGAATATTAGAGAGCAATAGTGTCTACATATGTGTGCAGGAAAAAAACTCTTCTCCAATGCAGTTAGACTGATAAGTGATGGATAATTTGAAAAATGTAGTTAAAATAGAAGACCATAAAAAAGATATGTATCAAATATTTTTAATTTAAAACACATACGTTCATTCCTACATTTGTATGCATATTAGTTTCTTCACAAACATTCTATTGTAAGGCCTTTTGTGTATATTAATTTCTTCACAAACATTCCATTGTAAGGCCAAGGCCTTTTATTTGAGTATGAACTGGCTTATGAGAATTATGCAACATCTTTCATGCACAAACCACACTAAAAACGCACCATTTGAAGATACTTTGTTTTGTTTTTTCAAAAGTAAATTGGAAGCAATTTGAGTAGACTCTTCAGAGATTTTTGTTTTCTCTAATTCTCATCCAAACATAATGTAGCAGCATTTTTAAAATAATTTTATTATTTTTTAGTTTTCCCATTCAATCTTGTTTTCTTAGAAATAATTCCATGTATTTTCGGATGGTGTACACAGTGTTTATAATTAAACTGCCTATCAACAGTAAGGCCAATTCTCTGGCAATCTAGTGTCTTAAAAATTCATCGTTATTGATTGTAGTAATAGGCAAGTTTACTATATTGCTTATTTTCTCTCGTGGCTGGTCACATCCAGTTGTAAGTCAGCCCACCCAACAGGTTAACCCTGGCAGGTTTGGCCAGGGTGTAGAGTTCTTGGGACTTGGTCCTCTGGAAAAAAGGCAGCATGCCAGGTTTTGTAAAGCAACTATACCATTTGCCATGGTCACTTGAAACTGAACAAAAGCTCCACGATTTCACACTTGTGTATATTCAAATCTCTCAGGTAGATGGCAACCAGACTCCATAAATAAATGCTTGTTACCACTGTTTCAAAACTGAGACTTTTAAAAGCAACTACCTCTGTCTTGAAGGGTAAATCCCTAATGAAATTAGTTATGTGACACCTGAACAACAGTCTAAGGCTTCCAAATTAGGTAAGAAGGACTCTCCTTTGATGCATTTAATACAGTCATAATAAAATCAACTAAATAGATTTTGGGTGAGTCTTGACATGACAACACATGACTAATACACAGAGTGTACTCAGATTTTTTTTTTAATTTCAGATTTGTTTTGTGAGATATAACAAAATAAGAGCAGTATTTCTTACTCTAGAATAACAAATTGAGAAATTGTGCATTTAAGTGGGCATCAGTGTGTATTTCACAACACATATTAGTTGTATTTAGCTACAGTAATAAAAATACTTTTACTTTTTAAAGAAATATCAGATATGAATGGCAAGCTGTCACATCATGAAATATAAGTAACAATGTCACTATGCTATTTCAAAATTATTTGTCTTTCTGCTCCACAAGATCTAAGCTCAAAGGCAACATAAGATTCATTCTGCCTACCTTAACTTTGGGTACAAAGTTAGATACATGATAAATAGTTGAATTGAAATATAAGTTGCCATTGTAATACATTAAAGAATGCAGGTCTTTTAATGTAAGTTCAAAGTTACAATGAGGTGATGGGACCAATAATTTTAAAACATTTTCTTTTGTACAATTGAGGCTCAGTAAGGCTTAAAATACGCAGCCAATCATACTTTACTTCTTAAATAAGAACATAGGAGATCTCTATATAAAATGACTGAAAGGGAAAAAAAAGTGTTAAATCTCCTAAGCAGGCATCACATTTTTTTAAAAAAAAATTACTCTATCAGATGCTCAAGGAAAGTTATCAGAAATTAGTACAAAATGTTCGAAATATCTAACATAGAATCTTCTCCATTCCCCATTTTTTATACGATTACCATGAAATATTTGAGTATTCCTTAAAAATATCTGATGGCTCTACGATAGGTACTTAGAAATTAAATATACAAAATTCATGCCTTCCCCCATCCAATATGAATTATATATTTTATCCAAAAGAGGAAAGAAATTTAAATCAAATAATTACAACAGTGATAAGGATTCATTTTATTGTGTTTTCCATATAGACAGAGGTTTTTTTGATGAAGAAAAATCTTTACAAAGGTCATCTATAATTGAATCAGCACCAAATAAAATTTAGCTTTTAAATGAGTCAGGTATTCTACATTTGGAATTCAATTTCACAAACATTCAAGGTTAGTGGCTTTTGGTAAGAAAAAAAGACTAGCAGAAAGGAAAAAGACACTTTTTCAACAGATAGTAACATAGTTTTTTTTTAATTGCTCTGGGAAAACACAGTATAGTTATTTAAGAAATGTCTTTTAAGCAATATTTAAGTGCTTCAAGTCAAGAGGTCTTCAGACTAAAAAATGTTTTAAAATTTGCCAAGATACTGCAGCATCAAAAATATTCTCCTTATTCACTTAATTTCATGTTGAAGGAAACATTTGACAGATAAGTAAACAAAAGGCAAAAAAGTTTACCTGCATTTTTATATAATAAATTTTAGATCTATAAAAATTTCCTGGTTTGTACACAAAGGCCAATGCTTGACCTTCATTGATCCATTTTTATGTAGTTAAAAAAATACAGTATCAAATCTTTCTCCCTCCCCCCAAAAAACTAGAAGAAATATTTTAAATTGTGAGTGTGTGAATGTAGCTATGCATATCTTTAAGTGCACAAAATACACAAATATCACTTTACTTGGAAAATTATTTTCATCATACTGTAAACATCTCTTTCTCTAAATCTGAACATTTCAAAATAGTCTTTGGTATTCTTAGCTATTGTGCTTTGAAATGGAAACTTAAAAGATTTCTGTAGCAGTGCTACATAGACATTTTAAGATATAAATAAGAAAAATGCACTTGGAATAAGTTATAATTAGCTGCTTTTGCATAATTTTCAACAACTACAGTGTATGCTTAGTCACAGTTTTATGAGAAAGAATATCTTCTTTTTCAACTCCTTAATTTTAAGGAACACTTAATCATTTTGGCTAAAAATCCATTTTTGCAGTGGATCTGACGGATTGCATGACACTAAGCTTGGATGCTCTCCATTTGCTGAAAGGCACATTTTTAAGAATGGATTATATAGAAGTTGATCCTACAATAAAAGGAAACACAATAGGCATTAAATTTCAAGACTCATAGCTAACTGATAGATATGGAAACTACATTACGATCTCATGGAAGCTAAAGGGAGACCCACATACCAAATGTACATTGTTCTTAACTTTTAATCTTCCTCAGATCAACTATGTCATAAAATCTTGTTGGTTTTTGGCATTTTGGCATTTATGCCACTACTGTTCAATTCACAGAAGGTATTACATAAATAAAGAGATGTAGACAGAGTGAGGGCTGAATCAAGTTTTCAAACAAGAAACATTCCATTGGGATATCCGTAAGTGACAAACTCTTTTAAAATATTATGTTATAAACACCAGTCTCTTATAGTGTTCTGGTAGGGCACAAAACAATTTTTAGGTAAGAACTGCTATGTTCTAGCTAAGCCTTAAAACAAAAACAGAGTGGCACCTGGGTGGCTCAGTCGGTTGAGCATCCGACTTCGGCTCAGATCATGATCTCACAGTTTGTGAGTTCGAGCCCTGCATCGGGTCTGTGCTGACAGCTCAGAGCCTAGAGCCTGGAGCCTGCTTCCGATTCTGTGTCTCCCTCTCTCTCTGCCACTCCCCCACTTGTGCTCTGTCTCTCTGCCTCTCAGAAATAAAAATTAAAAAAAACAAACAGAAAAACAGAAAATATATTTTATATATTCTTTCAATTCTAAATTCATAAAAAAGTTCTAAAACAGGTGAAAAGAATTAATTACTGTAGGTGAGGAAAATATAATGATTTTTTTTCCTTTCTGTCAGGATAAAAAAAATGTGGCTGTTGTCAGAAGCCTTATAAGAAACTCTTAAAAAGACAGATATGGGCAACTATTATTAATAATTCACAAAAGTGTTGATCTGTATAAATCATGCCTTCACTAAGCAACTTTACTATTATTTTGCTTCTAAGAGTATTTAATTCCTAGATATATTCTCTTTATCACATTGGTAGATATACACAATAACAAAGTTAACAAAGAGAAATTCTGATGGATAACATTAATATGCTATGTTTCATTCATTTTCTCAGATAAGCAATTAGAGCTAATCAAAATAATTATATGGAGAGGTGAATTAATTTCACTCAGTTACCTTTTGGATCTCCCATATCTGTTCTCCACTGGCCACTGTCTTGTGACCTTTGTAGGCACATGCCCTCAGCTGAACAAGACCTTGAGCAGCATGAAGACATAATTCCTTCTGGATGTTATGGCGAATTTCACGTTGAGCCGAGTATTCAAAATACTGTGAAAAGAAGAATGCTATTACTGACTTGTATCCTCAGTTGCAAAATAATGGTCCAATA
This sequence comes from Panthera pardus, assembly GCF_024362965.1. Lineage (NCBI taxonomy): Eukaryota > Metazoa > Chordata > Mammalia > Carnivora > Felidae > Panthera > Panthera pardus. The sequence continues at coordinate 66,553,836 of NW_026526655.1, read as the reverse complement.
GTAATAATAATAATCACTGAATAATGAAGTCATGTGTACTGAACAAAATAATGCAATAAAAGTAGGCATTAGAAACATAAGCTGAGCTTTTATGACAGAAGATGCTAAATGCTTTTCCAGCGTATCAGCAATAGGCAGTTACTTAAGAATGTATTGTCTTCCTCTCATGTCAGAAATAGGAGGTTATCAGGTGGGATGGAGGCTAGCTAGGACAGGTACAGCATGGAAAAGGATCTGGGAACTTCTAGCAAGCATATTAATTGCCTCTTCCTCTCTGCAAAGTGTTCCTTTTCTCTTATTCCTCTCAATTAATGGCATTTTCATTTACATTAGGAACAATTCTCCATGTCTCAGTTTCCTTGCCTGTAAAATGGGTAATTTATTTATATTTTTTCTTTTTTTGTTTTGAGAGAGAGAGAGAGACAGAGAGACAGAGAGAGAGAGAATCCCAAGCAGGCTTCACACTCAGCATGGAGCCTGACACAGGGCTCAATCTCACGATTCTGAGATCATCACCTGAACCCAAATCAAGAGTCAGACACCTAGCTGACTGAGCCACCCAGGCACCCCTAAAATGGGTAATTTAATAGTTCCTACCCTACAGTGTTATGAGGATAAAAGGGATAATAAGTGTAAAACACTCAGAACAATAACTGGTACATGGTAAGCTTTTAATTCATTTTAGCTGTTATTACTAGGATTGATGTTTCTCTCTCCCCATATGTCCAGTTATATAGCTTCTTAGCTCTACCAAATTTCCTTCTCAGACGTCACCATCCCACTTTCCTTGGTACATCACTTCTCTTATTCAGGCACTCAGAATCTTTACTGTAATACCTCCAGAGACCTGCAGTCTCTGCCCCCATAATCCAATTCACCCTGCTGCCAGTCTTTCATAACACTGATTCAATCTCCTACCTCCCTTACTTGAGTGAGTCACTAATGTTGCTAAGAGAAGTCTACACTTCTTAACGGGTACGTGAATTCTTCCATTTTCAATCTTATATCAACCAATGCCTGAACTGTATGCTATATTCTTTCCGCACAATTCTACCAACGCAGAGCATATGCATCCATAACTCTAAGACTGCTTTACTGTGCTGTGCCTGAAATATCCTTCTGGATCCTTCTCTGCCTAGCTAATTCCTTTTTAGCCTCAAAAAGCCAATTCAAATGTTACTTTGCTTCTTTAGTTTCCCTGAACTTGTCCTACTGAACAAAATTACACCTGTTTCAGGGTTCCCGTGGCATATCAGAAATAACTTTTATTGCACTCTATCGGAATTGTGTGTGTAGCTAGCTGGCTTCACAGACCAAAGTCAGGCAGTGTATCTAATAATAACATCCATTACAAATCAAATACTTCACAATGTTGACATTCCAAAGATAAAATAAGTGAACATAATGGATTTTTAATAATGAAGTGATTAGTCTTAGCACTAATATTTATTGAGCCTTTATTATGTGCTAAGCAGGGGCTGTTTTAAACCCTTTATGTGTATTAGACTAGGCACTTCACAAACATTAGCTGAATTAACCTTGAGTTCCCCTGATCTTGGCCTCATGCTTAATTTAGCTCCTTCCATAAATATATCCATCATTTTTATAACTGATAGGTCTTCAGATGGAGACACTGAAAGGAGTATAGATCATGAAAATAGTACTTTTTGGCTAACATTCCTCAAGAAAGATAAATCTTAGAATTTCAAAGATGGTGTGAAAAGTTGGTCCAGTATCTTAGTTTACCCATGTTATATATTTTTTAATCATTAAAAGGTAGTTATAAAGAATAGGAAAGAGTTGAAGATACTTAAGCAACCAAAAGAATGTATAATTAGCTAGCTGGGGATAGTGGAGAGACATAACTTGGAACCAGGACAAATGCCCTGGAGTGGAAAGTAGCAGCAGCAAAGCATTACATGTTATAAAGCCATAATGACTTACACAGCATTATTGCACCAGTATATTTGATCAATATAGTCACGTTATCAAATTACTTATTTTTTTTGAATGTTTATTTATTTTTGAGAGAGAGAGAGAGACAGAGCATAAGTGGAACAGGGGCAGAGAGAGAGGGAGACACAGAATCCTTAGCAGGCTCCAGGCTCTGAGCTGTCAGCACAGAGCCCAACGTGGGGCTTGAACCCACGAGCTGTAAGATCATGACCTGAGCCAAAGTTGGACGCTCAACCGACTGAGCCACCCAAGCGCCCCTCAAACTACTTATTTTTACTTGGCATACACAAATACTGTTATAATGGAGTTTTAATGTTATAAAATTGTCATTATCTGGTCAAAATAGTAGAAGGGAGCATGAAGAAATGATTAAGTTGGATGACAGATCAAAAACACTTAGCACTAAAGGAACTAAAATTTGCAATGTAGTTTAAATGCAATGCTTGACTTAAAATTTAAAGGAAAGAAACCAAAATAAAATCGACCACTGTGGTACAGTGCTAGAAACCAGAGTCATCTTCTTAATATTTAAACCAGGACCCACACCTGGGTGGCTCAGCCGGTTGAGCATCCAACTTTGGCTCAGGTCATGATCTCACAGTTTGTGAGCTCATGGGGCTCACTGCTGTCAGCACAGAGCCAGGTTAGATCCTCTGTCCCCCTCTCTGCCCCTCCCCCACTTGCATGTTTTTTTTTTTCTCTCTCTCACACACACACAAATAAACATTTAAAAAAATGAAACCAGGAAATATTATTCTCCTCAAAACTCTCAGATGGCCTCTGTCATATTCAGAACTAAATCCAAGTTCCTAGGGGAGGTCTGCAAAACCTTCAATGACCAGGCCCTTTATCGATGTCTCTGACCTCATTTCCTACCCTGTCTTCCTGGACCACTCTGCTGCAGCCACACTGACTTGCTGACCGCTCCATTTACCTGCCACTGGCTTCTAGCCTTGCACCCCTTCTGCCAGGATGCCCCCTTCCTGGAACACGGTTCCTCTCCAATTCCTTTAGGCCTCTGCTCCAACATCACCTTTTCAAAGAGGTCTTCCTGAACCTCTGAAAACAAATCCCCCCTCCACCCTGCTCCTCACATTCAAATCACCCATCTACCTCACTTCATTTTTCTTTATGCCCAAAATTACATATGTTTATTTCTTCTCCTTCAAGAACACAAGCTCCACAAGGTAGGATTTTTCAATACAACAGTGCTAGTTACATTACAGGCTCTAAACAAATATTTATTGAAAGAACATGTGAACTACTTCTCCATCCCCTGAGTTTTATTATTTTTTAATTTATTTTTATTTTGTTAAGATTATTTATTCTGAGAGACAGAGACAGTATGAGTGGGGGAGAGGCAGAGAGAGGGACAGAGAGAAACCCAAATAGGCTCTGTGCTGCCAGTGCAGAGCCCAATGTGAGGCTCAACTTGGGAAACTGTGAGATCATGGTCAAGAGTCTTATGCTTAACCAACTGAGCCACCCAGGCACCATGCCTTCCATCTAAATTTTTAAAAGACATCTATACTGTATTTATAATTTACAAGTTATTTCAGAGAAAAGACTATAAAAACATCTTTATGGCAAGGACAAGAGAAAAACAGATAAACAATGTATAAGATATTTTCAACTCATGATAAAATAAATGTAATGGTAGAGGAAGCTTAGGAAAATTTGTAAGTATTTACATTTAGTGATAAGGTTTTTACAAATGACTAAATACTTCTTATTGTCCAAAAACTTAATTTTAACTAGCATGGTTCAGTATTATTTCCAAAAAAAATACAATTATTTATTTTTCTTCTAATATATAGAAGGCAATGTTATTTTAAAACGTGTGTGTGTGTGTGTATAATATATATATATATATATATATATATATATGCACATATGTAGATATATGTGTGTATAGGTATATATGCATGTGTCTATACCTGTGTGTATGTGTGTATGTGAATCTCCATCACATTCTATAATTATATCTCAATCACTAGCTATGGCTTCTGGGCTTCTGTGTTCTCTACCCTCAGTAGATTAGTTGGTTTGATGAGAAGGGATTAGAACTAGAGTAAGCTGAGGTTAATGACTAGGAAGAAACATGGAAGAGGATGGACCAGGAGATAAACTGATACTTTCTTAAAGCTGACATCACCAAAGTTCCATCCGCTTAAAATAGGACATTGTGAGTATTTAATAGTACAAAAATCCTCCACACACATCTTGAACTCTACACCAAAATACCTGCAATTCACAGAAGAAAGACATACCAGCTCTCCTCCTTAGAACCCCCCTTCACATTCTTCCCATCCTGTTCTCACTCCCACCAGCCATCTTATAACTGCTATGTACCTTTCGAAAAACGTTTTCAAATGTCATCTTTCCAAGGAAAATGTATGGGCACCCAGTCTAATTCATTCAGATGCCCTCCCCCATACTCTGGAAGCACTCTGAATGCTTTATCCCAGACCTTATCATGCTGACGGTAACCATTGGTTTTGAAATATAGATTTCTTGAGGGAGACAGAATCTAAATTTCTTGAACCCAGCAGAATACCTGGCATGGAGGGGTCACTCAGTGAATTTGTTGAATTAACAAATGAGAAGAGTTCAATCCTTCCAGGAGTTAACTTGTAAAAGGCAAGGCAAAGAAGCTAAATGCTAAAATTGTATGTTAATAAGTTCTCTACCCATAGTAGGCCAAACAGTGACACTTGACATTTGTCTTAATTGCTAAAACAGTCAAAGCGTGGTAACAAGCAGATAAATCATCAGTCAAGGATAATCAAGAACATGCCTTTTTTTATTAAAAAAAAATTTTTTTTTTAATGTTTTTTTTTTTAATTTATTTTTGAAGGAGAGAGAGACAGAGCATGAGCAGGGGAGAAGCAGAGAGAGAGGGAGACATAGAATTTGAAGCAGGCTCCAGGCTCTAAGCTGTCAGCACAGAGCCCGATGTGGGGTTCGAACTCACGAACTGTGAGATCATGACCTGAGCCGAAGTCGGACACTTAACCGACTGAGCCACCCAGGTGCCCCATAACATGCCTTTTTGTAAAGAACGTATTGAAATAATATCATGATCCACAAAAATAACTTATAATACTGCTCTTCTGGTATCACATTTAATATAATTTGCTATCAAATGCAGTTAAATATAGCCTTTGTGTATAATTTTGCAAAAGCACCTTGCCAATAGTCCCAAAACATAAAAGACCCACATACAAGATCCTGGTTTTTTTTTTAATTTCAGATGGCATGACTCTATTATTTTCTCATTTGCCTTTCTACTGAATGGGTAGGCAACTTCAAATTGTTTTCCGAGTCAGAATGAAAGTCAAAACAAAGTATGCAACAACTTTAATATTAATTGCCAAACATTATTAACCTAAAAGCATTTTAAATACCAATTTATACCAAAATATAAAGCTGATTAGGGACTTCTGACAACTTATTTGTAAGAGCCAACAAAAAGGGAGGATTTTTAGTGCAGTGCTCACCTGGTTTCCCCCGAGTCCATGGCATGTATACAAAATTAATGGTTTGCCTCCTTGATTATTTTCTCCAACATCCAGACACAAAGGCTGACCAATGCTTTTAATCTAAAGGGAAATTTTCAAGTTATAAGAATTTTTTTTTTAATCTATGTGGTTTATATATTTTTTTCAGTTAATTCCAGGAAGTAGTATTAATAAATAGTAATGTAAAATCTCAAAAGCAATAAACCGGGAAGTATTTCAGCAATTTTCACTGAACCACATAAATGTTTGTGGCAAGGCATAAACCAAGTAAAAAGGAGGATGAAAACACTCACATATCCAGATATAACAGGATTAAGGTCTGGCACATATGCTTCTGGATAAATAGTGTTCAGATACCACGTAAAATTTTTACATTGAAGGCGGTGCTTTATTTCAAATCTTTTTGAAAGATCACCAAATGATTTCTGGAGAAAGAGAAGAAGTAAAAAGAATGCTTAATCAAAACAGCACTGATAAAGTAGTTTAAATGCTACTATTTGTGTTTACATTTGGATCTTAAAGAAAAAAATTCTGGGCCAAAATGCAAGATACAATTTAAAGTATCCACCATTTATTCAGGCAACAAGTATGCCTGCCTGCTTGTCTCTGCCTTCAAAGAGAGTCACGTTACCACTGTGGTGCTGACGTAATACTATTTTATTCTTTCTTTGTGGTACCAGACGTCCCCCATGGGCAAAAGGTCTCTAGAGAAATGCTGTGGGCCAAGAAATGGTAGTGGGGGCATCCAAAATGGATCCTAATTTTATACCCAAAAATGATCTGTAAAGTGAGGTGTGAGGAATCAGGTATAAAGAAACAGTTGCCAATACAATGTAATTTATATCTCTTCTCTAGTCAAGACTACAAAAGACAACACACTTGGGAGTATATTTTTTTTCTAGTTTTAAATGAGTTACTTACTCCTAACAAAATCTTAAACATAATAATGTATTAGTAGAAAAAGGCAAGTTTTTAATAACTGCATTTTATTTTCCTTTATCGTGAAAGGACTAGGAAAAGAATTTTAAAGAACACTATTAAACTGAAAAGGTATTTGGTCTATAGGCAAAATTTTAAAGGAAAATTATATTTGGTACCTATTATATAGAAAGTTTAAATACTCAAGCTTATCATTTCAGTTAAGAAAATATTTTCTCTGCCAACTGTAATGTCTTGACCAGGGATTTTAGCAAAAAATATAAACTCTAAAGGATTTCTGACTAGCTTATTCATTTTATCACAAGATCTGTTTGCCTTGTGGTAAAAATAGGGGTTTACTGGCTCCCCTGCCCTATTGTGGGAGATAAGCACTTAGCGCCCACTTGCCTGCTTAGCCAAGTACACAATCTGCCCAATTTGTCCTGGTGGCCTTAAATAAAAAGATAGCCATCTAACCCAGTAGTGCTCTGATTTTGCATGCCACTGGCATGTTACAGGAAGTTACTGGAGACCACAGAAAAGCTGGAAAGAGGTAACCAGACCTTCTTTATGACAGTCAAAATGTTGATGCCCTTTAATCTCAATATATACCCTCTGCAAATCAGCACTGTTTCTTAAAAAGGGGGTTGGATGTCATTCACTGAAGCATGTTCTTAAAATGTTGAGCTTGTGAACCACACCCAATATTGAACTTGTTGGAGCTCGGTTCTAATGTCTTAAGCATTACAATTCTGCACAGCTTTTACTATGACGGGTCAGTAACAATAGTGCCATACATTTGTGAGCACTTACTTCTTTATTTCATAGCTACTCTGGGAGACAGGCAAGTGTTTCATCTCTGAAAACAGGGAAGCAGAGAGAAGCTTGGCTGAGCACACACCTCATGTTGGGCCAACTCTCAACCACCTTATGAAGTGTCATCCCATTTTATAGACTCAGAAGGGCTTTGCAAAGGTAACCCCTCCAGTGAGCTGTGGAACCAGAACTTGAAATAAAAAAGCCTTGATACTTCTGGTTTATTCTCCTACCACACTCTGACATTGTCTCCATCTCCAGTTCAAAGAGCCACTTAGCACCTTTATTTAGGTGTTAATCACATCACCTAAAACCAGTTAAAAGTGGTTCCACTTAACCATATTCTTTGGGTAAAATACTACACCAAAGCAGTTACAAAAACTAAATATCTTCCATACTTAAAGAGTAACATCAAGTGGAATGCCTAAATTTTTAAAAAGGCATATTACTTGATTTTTCCTCAAGAAAAAAAAAAGAAAACATCGGCATCAATCAGTTATGTGTGTGTGTATACACACACACACACACACACATAAGTAGATATAATATATATAAATATTATATATATTTTTATATATAATATATATGTATATTATATATATATATTATATATTATACATATATATTATATATATATATGTATTTGAGAGAAAGAGCACGTGCATGTGCACACGAGGGAAAGGGGCAGAGGGAGAGAGATGACCTGAGCCAAAATCAAGAGTCAGACACTCAACTGACTGAGCCACCAGGTGCTCCAATAAGTTATATACTCTGAGTTAAAAAACTCAATTTCAAAATTAACTTTTAAAAATGTTTTGCACTTGAACTGACACAAATAAGTAAAAGAATATGTGAACTTGATGTGGATTTTTATTGTAATTTAATGATTTAGCTCTAACTTACTTGTTTAACAATTTTTGCTGCATCTGTGTTTCTCCTATAAAATATTTCCTTGTATTCATCCATCCAGACTTCTGCAAGGCGAACTTGGTTGCGAGCAATCACCTGAGTGCCTTTTGGAAAGGTATGAGGGCTTTTGCTGCGAAAGACATGTCCAACAACAGAGCAAGGCATAATCTCCAACTGCCCACCACATTGCCATACCTGATAATTAATGATATTTGTTTAAATTCACAGTATTTTTAAAATATAAAAGTGTTGCTTTTAAATTCACCTTTAAGATACTAATAAAAACAAAATAGAAAAGATTTATAATAACTTCACAAATAGTCTCTGTCCTCTGCCAGTTCAACTTAAATTCTTAAATATAAAAAAACAACTTTATGAAATGGTACAAATACTAAAGACAACATAAGTATACTTTCAGGAAATATTTCAACAAAATAGTGATTTCAGATCTCTCATAAAAATAAAGCCCCACATTTTGTTTTTTGCAAACAATTATGCGAGCTCTCTAATATATACAAAAGACCAAAGACTCTTCTGTATTTGAATTCTATCTTCTTATACAAGTTATATGGCCACTTCACTTGAACCAGATTCTCTCTTCTCTGGCATGAACTAGCAGTCTTGGAGTAAGTGGACCCAGACTCTATTTACTCCTTGCATATTCAATTTTCTAATTTAGAAAACAATTCCAGATAATACCAAAGTACAATCTTTTAAGCTTGTGAAGTAGTTGGTCATTATTAAAGACTCATACCTATTTAGAGATAGAGGGACAAAAAAACTTATTTGCATTATCTCTAGATAAAATGAAAAATTATTAAATCAATACTTGCTCATTTAAAAATCTTAGCAATCAGTTCTGCCATAAACAGTCACTAAGCAAAAAATCGAAAATGAAGACATGCTTAATAATCTGTGCTAGCATTAGGGCAAGAGATCATATTCTCTCTCTCTCTCTCTCTTTTGTTTTTAAACAAATGAGAAAACTCAGTGGTATTTTTAATTCAACAAATTGTGCCTGAGATCTAACACACGCTAGGGGTTGGGAATACTTAAATGGATATAATAAGACCCCTCCCTTGAGCAGTTCAAATTTGGCTAAGATCATCATTGCCATTATGTAATGGAGCCAGAGCTAAAACTTAAATCTTCTAACTACTAGTTCAGTTCTTTTCCCAGTACCTTCCAGTCTAAAGGATGAAAGATGAATGATAGAGTCATTGCAGAAAATGAATCATGAAATGAAATAAGTGTATGTGGAGACCATCCAAAGTTTTTGTTTTGTTTCTCATATTGACTTTTAATATGTATAGGGGGAAAAAAAGGTCATTTAATCCAAAGAGTTAAGGTCTTTTTAAAATTATACATAAATGTTTTTCCATTCTGACTCCCTTGATAATCAACTCATTTCCTGAAGCACTAGATTGAATTATATTTATCTTGGCTGGAATTCAGTAGCTACAAGTGCATTAATTGGTGCTATTGGCTGGACACAGGAGTTTAACTGATTCCTCTTGTTACACTGGCAGCAACGAGTAAATATATTAACGTTTTAAAAAGAAATACCCGTATTCTAAAATTTCTAGCAATTGAATTTTAGAAAGCACAAAAAGTAAAGCCTGCACACATCTAGGATAATCATATCAGCCAATTAGAACAAAATGTGTATTTTATTGTCTAATATGTGTTATATTTATAAACTTACTCTGAAAGACATTTCTATATTTTCACCTCCCCAGATTTCCATTTCTTCATCATAAGTTCCAATATATTCAAAATATTCTTTTGATATGGAAAAAAGGCCTCCTGCAAAAGTGGGTGTTCTGAAAAATAATCCATTGTCAAATTTTGTTATAAAAATAAAATACGGAAAAACAAGTTATTTAAAGAGTGACTAAATCAAATCACAAACAAATTAGATCACAATTTCAGGAAGTTTTATATTGGTTAATAGAAACTAAAAATGCTACCTTCAGAGTCAAATTTTATGGGGAAGCGGGGAGGGAAGTACTTTAAATATATTTTCCCAGAGAAACAAAATTATTAAGTGTCTTCTAACCAACTCTAAGGATTCTTTACTAATGATTATGAGAAGACAAAAGGCCTCACTGATTCTACTTCCTATTCGGTAACATCATGTGTAAGTATATACATAAATGGCTTCTCTATTCCCAACATAGGATGTGTGTGTGTTTCTTTATTTCATTAGTGTGAATTACCTTGGAGGCAAAAACTGTAAAAAGCAAAGTGTGAATACATATTCAAATAACTGAACTGCATATAAGACTTTGGGAGCAATCGTCTTACTTAATTGGGTAGGTTTCATCTTTCCTTCTTTGCCTCTCGTGATCAGGAAGCGATTCCCAGCCAAAGGAAAGGCTCCAGTCAAAGTTTCCACGGTTGTGATTGCTTCCATAAGGAGAGGGTTTGTTGAATTCAAATGTGTTCAGATCTATGGATGCAATATCCGGACTCACAACGGCAGTGTAATTCTCAGCTATCCTGGCCAACAAAGGTTCTAACCAACCATAGAAACACTCACCTGGAAGGGAACACAATTCTAATTAACCCAAAGAAAACACTGAGGGTTTTCTCTTTTGTGGTTTGAAGATGATTTAGAGAAACAAGAATAACAGCCATTCGTGTTTTGAACATTTACATAGGGGAGATTTCTTAAAGGTTTCTGGCGATAAGATGAGGGTTGGATGAAAAAGGTAAGGCACAATTCAGCATAGTTAGGAAAGTTTATCTACAGAGGATGATTTTTTTTTTTAACGTTAGAGAGGAAATAAAATGATACTGGTGTATTTAAATTTCAGATGATGTGTTTTCCTCTAAAATGTGCCTTGGATCAAAGGTAAGTTTTTGCTGATCCATGCCACCTAGCCCCAAAAGTGTTCTGATTTATATAAACTTGTCTCCCTCAGTAAGGTATAGTAACAAAATCTTCATTTCTCTGAGTCTTAGGAGAAAATAAGCCAACGAGTCAGAATATTCTGATGTCAGCAGTTGGAGAAGGACCAGCCCTAATGGAAAGTGGGGGCAAAGGAATGCCATACAAAGTCTGGGTCCTGGCTGGGGGCCAGGCTCACTTAATACACAGAGTTCAGGAGACTCAGTCCTACCCAGGTCTCCCCATCAGGCAGAGTTTGGCAGTTATTAGGAGGACCACTTGGCATCAAGGAGGATCATCAGATACATTTGCCTCAGAGGAAGAATGCCCAGTGTGACATAATTGGAATTTTGGACCAGGAGAGGAAATATTGGAGAATGAACCATTTCCTTTTCAAAACACTTCCCTTGGATTACCTATAGACCTCTCTTCATTTGAGGGCCAGGTATTAAGGGAGTACTGGATATGAAAACTCTAAAGAGACTCAAACAAATCCAAAAGTCCTCCTAGAAAAATTAGCATAGGACCAAAACCATTTGCTGGGTCAAACATAATCTAAGGGCTAGTCAGTTCAATTCAAAACAAAACAGTCATACAAAGTATAATCCACTAAATCTAAAGCTGAAGGACTAAGGGACATTTTGGTGATCCCTAACATGCCCATTAAAATTTACTCTAAAAATACTTTCTAAATACTTTAAAATCATTGACACTAGAGAACAAAACCACTAAAAATAAAGGGCAAAAAAAAAAAAAAAAAAAGACAGTAGCAACAAAAACAAAAATTGATACTATTCGTAGAAAAGATACCAGAAAAAGCTGGAAGGGGACACCTCTAACTTAGCACAAGAGGAGTGTGCAAATCTTTGAAAAAAGAGTGGAAATATAGAAATTGAAAGTATCAGTACCAGGACAAAGTTTAAAGATAAAATTGCTTACACTTAAAACTTTCATTCATTTTAAACTATAAGAATCAATAATAATAAGGAAAAACATTGGGGGGGGGGGTGGACACAATGAGTATCTGAAAAAAATCCCAAGCAAGGATAACTCGCTGGGAAAGCTGGTCGCTGAAGGGAAGATACTGAAGTTAAGGAGCCTAACTCCATGTAAGTGAAAGGAGGCTCCTACCCAGAGCTATAACCTGCTTAGGCTGTCATTGCTATAAGCATCAGCTGAAAATGATGTTAAAGAAAATACAATTAGTTATTTAAAGAAAAGCCTTCTTCACTTTTTAAGTTAGAGGGAAGCAGTGGGGAAAATGTTACAACTACGTCTATACATATATACTTACAGTGAGCATCTAAAAATGTGAGGGTTTCAGCTGTTGCAACTGTTGCTCCTAGCAACCTGGCAGTGATCAGACCTTTTCTCTCTCTTTGTCTAACTATTTTTACTATAGAAAATTGTTTTATATATTCCTCTAGTTTATCATGTAAGTACTCTGTAAGAAAAAAAAAATATCAGGATTAACTCTTCCTAAGTTTATTTTCATATATGAACACATGAAAGCAAATGAAGAAACCACAGGGCAATATCTCCACATTCGTCATCTTAACAGTTGCACACATCCTTCCATTAAGACGAAATTGTATCTTTAACTCTTCAAAGAAAAACAATAGCTATATATGCAAATCTTAACTTCTGAACAACTATAACACATACTGTGGTAACACTGACTTATCCTGTACATGCAATATCAATAAATATATTTTGTGGGGAGGGGAGAGACTTCAAATGGAGTAGACCCAGGAGTTAAGAAGGCTCATTTAGGGGTCTGAGAAAACTAGCTAAGGGAGTGAAGGAAACTGAATTTGGCCAAAAAGATATTTGACACATTTTAAAATTGGAATTTAAGTCTGGAAATTTAAAGAAAAATGCCAAGTATCAAAAGGATTCTCTGATACTTAGGCAGTGATCACAATAATTTAAAACAAAAATGATGAGGAAAATGGCAAATAGGAAAGCCCAAGGCTACAGCAGTTTAGGAATATTTTTACAAAGAGTAAGCATAAAATTTTTGAAAGCTTTGGAGTCTGCTGACACAGATTTTTTTCCAGTAAAAATATGAAAGAAGAAAGGAGCATGTAGGTTAGGAATGGAGCTAAAAACAGGCTAAATCTTATTAATGGGTATAAAATTTAAGATATTCAACATTCCAATTTGGATGAGACATGATAAGCAAGAATTAAAACAGTAGGTAAAAGAAAACACATTAATCATGTCAGTCAAGTGTTGTTCGTATTTTGAAACAACTTCTTAAGTCTGCTTTTTTCACCAATAAATTCTTGGTTCTTTGTTGAGTATACAATGTGTTTCTTCAGGTGGCCTTCTTGGGCCCATAGCACAGCCTCAAAAAGATCTGGGAATGCTGAGAACATCAGTAAATGTCCTAGGGTAGATGTTTGCTTCTGCCTGATTCCAGAAGCAAACATAGATGACTTTATCTATGATTATATATATTTTTTTTCAGTTCTCCAGTGGTACAGATAAAAGAGTTGCTTATTCAAAGTTTAAACATTCATAAAGGAAGTGAGAGTTCAGGAACAACTTCTGTGGACAATAAATCTAAGCATTGTTGCCTCAAAATAATAGGCTAACTTTTTCATACCTTCTAAGAACCTCAGAATTAATTCTCTGAAAGACAAGCAGGATTGTAACTTCTCTTAAAATATAAATCATGGATATTTCTGCCTTAATCATAGATTTATAAAATAGAAACTTGTATAAAAACATTTCAAAGGCTTTAATGGGGATTGAATCTTTTTTAATGGAGTCACTATAGATTCCTTCAATAAACTGTCCCACTGTTTGAGTCGTTAAAGAATTTTTTATTGACCCACAACTTCCAAACTTCCTATAAATTTTTATCTGCCCCTTAAATTCAAGCCCCATCCATACCTGTATTTTTGCAAGGTTAAGAGCACAAAGCTGTGAAATCAGACCTCCTGGGTTTATTTATTTATAGCACCATTACTTTTAGCTGAGTGACTTTTGGTAAGTTATTTTATTTTACTTGGACCTCAGTTTATCTATAAGATGGGGATAATAGCATTTACCCTTACAAGGGATTGCTGAGAGTATAAAAATGAAAGATTGCTGTGCATTTAAGACAAGGCTTACCATATGGCCCATGCTCTGAAAACGTTGACTGTCTTGTTTTGCTGTCACTAGGACTTAACTATCTCTTTGTCACTTGATTATCCACATATTATGCTGCTCTTTCCTAAACCAATTGAAACCAGGGACTATAGTTTCTACATCACAAGCTCCTTTACAACAACTAGGAACACATTTTCTATAGCGGGTACTCATTAAATCTTTGATTCAATAAGACAAATTAATTACATTAGGATGCAAAAAGATTCCTCACCAAGAAAACTGTTGCAAATTCATTGCCAATGCTATAAAGAATTAAAATATTCAGACCCTTTGACCAAGCAGTCTAACTTACCCAAAGATACAATTCAAAAGAAAGGATATTCATTACAGTGTGATATATACTAACAGGGTGGGGTGAGTGAAAGTGAATGGTAAAATAAGTAAAATGCATCTAGTCCATCATGGTCATTAAAAATAAAGTTTTGAAGGTAAAAGAAATGGGCTAATAATACTATATGAAAATGTCAGATTTCAAAATTGGATTTCTGACATGGATGTAACTAGGTAAACATTCTATGTTTATTTAGACAGCGATCAAGAGAGAAAAAGCAAAATTAAAATTAAATAGGAAGATTATGATTGGATATCACTTTTCTTTCTGATTTCCTTTAATTCTATTAATTTTGTTTGAGCAATAATAGAAGTTACCTTCAACTGAAGGCTTATTACAAGTAGCCTTACTGTGACCCTAATTTCTCACTGCTTGAAAAATCAAACAAAAACCATCTGAGAAGAAAGCTCGAAAAACCAAAGAGCGATTTTTTTTTCTTTTCTTTTTACAATACAACATATGAGAGACATGCAGAACTTAATCAAATGTCACTTAAAACTATGGATGCAGGGGCGCCTGGGTGATTCACTCAGTTAAGCGTCCCACTCTTGATCTCAGCTCAGTTCATGATCTCATGGTTCATGAGATTGAGCTCTGCATCGGGCTCTGTGCTGCCAGTGCAGAGCCTGCATGGGATTCTCTTTCTCTCTCGTTTTCTGTCTGCCCCCCTCTTGCTTGTGTTCTCTCTCTCTCTCTCTCTCTCAAAACAAATACATAAACATGGGGGGAAAAACACACCTCTATGGACTACAGACCAAGAATTAAAAAAAAAAAAAAAAATCATAACATTTCAAGCAGTAAATAAATCAGTTGGTTACAATTAAGTGGTGTTATAACCTGGGTAAGAGGAGTGGAGATTCAAATCTCTGATCCAGTACTGTGTAGCCATATGCAGGGAACTTGAATTATAAAACTTCCCCATTTAGTGAATACATTTCACATCCATGTCAAACATCTCTGGAGATAAGCAAACTTATTCCACCTAGATGATACTTAACATGAAAACAATCTCAATTCACTCATGATATTTTATTTTGAAGTTAAAGAAATGTTTAGGATTGTATGTAGAATATTAAATAAGCCAGGTTAGTAATTTTATGCTTTATTCACTTATTATCATTTCTTAAGTCTGGATACATCTTGTTATTGATGACATGTCACTTAATAAGCAGTATTTTTTTCTTTTTTCATGGCACATAAAGTAATGGTTTATCTTAAAACAGATGTTGCTTTCGGATAGATGAAAGAGTATCACTATCCCCATTTTACAGATGAGGAAACAGCTAGTTAGTATTGGAGTGAGAATTTGACCTTAAAGAATCAGGCTCCGAACTCAACTAATTCAGGAATAAATTTTGTGATCATTGAAATAATCTATATCTGTTTGGTTTTTAAAATACTCATAATGTTTGAAAACTTAGCAAATTAGGGCATTTGTCTGATTAGCCTTGCAATTCCAATTTAAAATGTACAATTTAGTAACTGACCGTTGATTTGTAATTTTAAGTAGAAATTCATTAAAGAATTCAGCTAACTTTGTAAACAATATTGAAATACTTAGCAGCCAAAATAAAACAGGATGTAGTGACTCTTTAATGATTTTTAACTACTCATTTATATTATTAATTAATGTATTATTTATATTAACTCATCTAATCTTCAAAACAATCCTAGGAGTTATGTATCATTTATGTATTTCCTCAATTCTAAGCTGCACCATTAGATACTTATTATAATCAATGGCATCTTAGTGTAATTGGTTGTGAGGGTTTTTTATTCTAGCAGTATGTAAACTAATGATGAAAAGATAAAAATTTAAAAAATAAACTAATGATGTGCAATAAATTCAATGAAATATGGCATTTTCCCCATTTTACAGATAAAGAAACTGAGGCATAAAAAGGTTAAGTAATTTGTCCAAGTTACACAGCAGGATAGGACCAGAACTGGGATTCAAACCAAGGCAGCCTGACTCAAGGCTCAAGTTTGTGTTCTTAACCACTATGCCTTACAATAAAAGTCTCACATTGAGGAACACAAAGTTAGAAGTCATGGTACTTCAAACATTTCTGAACTTTAAAATATTTAAATATAGATACCTTTGAATTCTACTCTCATCCATCATACCCATCATCCAAGGTATTATATTCAAGCGGAGGGGGTGGGGGGCGTTGCATACAGAGAGTACAATACAATCAAATAGACTTTGGACAACATCACATGGATTTACTTGGAAAACAACCTAATTTGCATGTGCTTTCTTACCATCTACACTAGCATCATCCACCAAAATGATTTCCTTCAGCAGTATGGCAGGGGAAGAATAAAGCACACTGTGGACAGTTCTAAGCAGCGTGGACCAGGCTTCATTATGAAAAACTATTATGACACTGGTGGTAGGCAGGGGAGGACAGCGCTTAAATTTTTGTTCAATACATCTAGAAGAAGTCAAAGAAGTAGAACAATTATGAATTTTATTACTTTATTTCAGAGCTATGCCATTACTAAAATTATTATTTAACCATTATCACCATAGAAACAATAGCAGACAATTTTTTTCTATGTAAGTTGATCTTAATGCTATGCAAATGCAAATCAAAACAAAATTTTTTACACAGAGATCATGTCCACTGATACAGATTCCAGGTCAAGGATTAAAACGTGCTATTGTAAGTTTTCTCAACAATATAATTTCAAATACAAATAGCATTTTAAATAGAAAATATAACCTACAAACGAGATAACCTATAACAATGGCAAACACTTGTAATCGCTCAAATAAAAACCAATTTTTCTCCCCCCCCTTGTAGAAATCATCCATTTTTCTTATTACCTCCAATTTTTTTTAACAGTGCAACTTCAGGGGCACCTGGGTGGCTCAGTCAGTTAAGTGTCCAACTCTTGCTTTCAGCTCATGATCTTGTGGTTTGTGGGATCAAGCTCCGCATTAGGCTCCATGCTGACAGCATGGAACCAGCTTGGGATTCTCTCTCTCCCACTCTCTCTGCCACTCTCTGTGCATGTGTGCACGCACACACTGTAGCTCTCAAAAATAAATAAACTTTAAACAGTGCAACTTTATTAAATGAATATTCATCTTCGTAGAGATTCTTACTTTCCTAAGTATGTAATATTTTTCAAGTTTTTAAATCAATTTACTTAATCTCTACTTGAACCAAAAGAGAAAAAAATGGCTTACTATAAAATCTATTTTTTTTATGATGCTCACAATTCAGCAAGACTTACTAAGTTGCTACCATATACCAACAATGTTGTGTTAAAGATTTTGCTCCAGTAACCTGATCTAGAGTTTAATTAAATAAGACCTAGCATTTTAAAATACTAAACTTAAAAATTTTACATAAAATCCTAAATCCCTGTTAAAAGTCATGTGATCTTTTTGCCATATGAAACATTGATAGGCACAAGGAGATAGACCCTAAGTCGTTTTTGGCTGATTAATGGTACTAACCATTAGCTAAACACATTAGTTACAAATTGATCTTGAATTTATTTTTATAATAATATCTTCCTCAATGAAAATAATCTTCATAAGAAGCTGTTGGGTATGAGTGGATCTGTACAGTACCCAGCCTTTGAGACTGAAGCTGACCACAGTCTCTCACCTACTGAGTTGAGGTGAGGATCCAAATATATAACAGAGTAGAGGGTTTCAAAACACTGTAAAATCAGAATAACCCTGAGACATAAAATATGTGTGGTCTATGGTAAAAATAAATAATCTTTAAGTTCACTTAAAAATCATAAATGGTTATACAATTTTAGACAGCAGAATATAAAATCCTCCCACTCAAAAGGCACTATAAATACAGCGTGTGAACAATCAAACAGTGCTGTTCAAACCCAAAGATAGGAAGTAAATCATTCACTTATGGAGATAAGAAACTAACACACTTCAAATGCTCTGTGAGGGAAACAGAGCCCCCAGTATGACCCTAGAGGCCTGGGAAAGCCACCCAAAGAAAGATACCCTGTATGTTCTCATTATTCACTTTTATAGCCATACCTCAGTTTGAATGTTTCAGATACTATTCTGAGAGGCTGTCTTTAGGGTGGAATATTAGTAGGGATAAACAAGGAATTAAGTTGAGGATAAAGTATTAATAGAGTGTGTCAACACTGTTGAGTAAGAAAAGGAAGCAAAGGTTATGAGCGAAAGTGATTTTGCTCTCTTTGTGCCTTCATGATTTCAAATATACATGCATAGTCAGAAGCAAATAATGACATTCATCCTCACTGACAGATGAAAGCAAATGATATATTTTAAAGTGAATTTTGGATAAACTGCCAATTAGAAGTAAGGTCCAAACACAAACTACCTATTCACAATTAGTCTTGACTTACAATTACACAGAAATGTATGACTAAATATAAGCTTGTATTTTTAAGACATAAAGGTTTGCAAACCAACATAAATTAAAAGTAAAAATTATTTAAAAACTCCATGCTGTTTTTCTTAAAAAAAAAAAAAAAACACCAAAAACCTTATGATTTATTGTCTTAGAAGCATTTGTATGGGGTGTTGGGATTAAAAAAAAAACAAAAAACCAAAAAACCTTGCATACATTTACTTGTCATGTGACTAATAATAATTACAAAAAGGTTTCGAAATTTTAAATTCAAAAATTCACAAAAATTCACATTAATGAAATGTGATCACTTTATTCTTACAAAGCTTTCCTTAGTTCAAGCTAGGATTTCTTTGCTTAACTGATAACTGTTAACATCAAGTAAAGGTGTCATGTTATAGCATTAATGCAAGTGATACAATTTCACAGTATGATTTCATAAACCTCATTTATTCTGAAACAATAAAAAAAAATTAAACTTAGGCTTTAGATATTGTTTTACATGTCACTTAAAGTAGTGAAATTAAATAACTTGCCAAACTGACTGCTTATACTCAAACCATTTGTAAAATTTTTGCATATAGATATGTACTTAAATTATCAATCACATGACCATCTGACTTTGAGAGACACTGGATCTATATTTTCAATGAGCATGGAAATGACCAGCAATTCTTCAGAAAATGTGTTCCTTGCTGATATAAGTTAAATTTAAAGTAAGAAAGTGTTAAATCTTCACCAATTCTTCACAGTTCTAGGTATCCAATTCTTATCCAAAAAAGGTTCTTTACTTTAAGTACCTCGTTGTTTTTCACTTACAATGATTTCATTATTGAATATTATTGTAGTTCCTCAATGCTCTATTGGGGGAAAAAAAAACTTGTCTTGAGCTGACATTGACTGTCATGTCAAAGAATAAAAATTATGCTTCTTGATTTGTGATGTGGATTGCTTTTCAGTCAAGACCTCTCCCCAAATCAGTCAAATGCAATACTGCATTTTAACTATTAACATAAGAAAAGAACTATTCTGTGCCTTGTTATAAAGGTAGAATATTTTATAGACATTCATTTGTTTCTTCACACATTCACTTAAAAATGTTTAGCACCTTAATCTTGAATCACACAGATTACAATAGAGAGACAGAAATCTAATCTACCCAACTTCAATATTAAGGGACTCTTAGTTAGAGCAAGTATTCATGATCATACATCTAGAAAAATAGGAGTGAAGCCATCGACTTAAGTCTATCAAAGTTCTTTTCTTCAGATGCATTTCCAAATGTAATTCTATTATAACCAGGAAGCAAAATATGTAGGCATTGCTTGCTTACGGTTTATCTCATACTTTCAACAAATCAACAAATGGTTTGAAAACTGCTGGAATTTATTTTAGTTATTTGAATTCAAATAGAACACTTGAACACCACCTCAAAGATAACAATGGACAGAGCATAGTTGGAACTGGAGGGAAACCAGAATAAAAATACTGTGTACTTGAGATACCATGTAAACAAAGGGACATAAAAGGCAATGTTGGCCTCTTAGAAGCTAAAGAGAGACAATTCTATACATATGATAACTTATTCAACAAAACTCTAGAGAAAAAAAAATCATAATTGAATTAGCAATTTAACAATATTGTTCTTTAAAAGAAAGATTACAAAAGGTTACAAGGCATTCTGAAATACAATTACAGTACTGAAAGTAGCCACAAAGTCTGTGACTTAGTTCATAGAAAATTCTTATCTAACAGCTCCAAAATCTCGGCACTTTTTAAACATTTTTATTCTACAGCAACACACAGAGGAACAGAAACAGCTCCTCTGCCTCCCACATCTCCCATAAAATTGCCCAATATGCCCTTCTTAATAAATTAGAAAACTAAAGCATCTAAGAATTAAGAATTTCCTTGTGGTTCTACAGAAATCAGATCTAAAATTTAGTCTCCTAATTTGTAAGGTAACAACCTTCTACATCTGCAATGCCTCACCAAGCATAGATATGGAAAGCCTCAATAATAATAAGCAAACATAATTAAATTAAACAGCAATTGCTGATATTTTGCCTCAAAGAGTTACTACAGAACAAGCAAATTCCTGGGGCGCCTGGGTGGCTCAGTCGGTTAAGCGTCCGACTTCAACTCAGGTCACGATCTCGCGGTCCGTGAGTTCGAGCCCCGTGTCGGGCTCTGGGCTGACGGCTCAGAGCCTGGAACCTGCTTCCGATTCTGTGTCTCCCTCTCTCTCAGCCCCTCCCCCGTTCATGCTCTGCCTCTCTCTGTCTCAAAAATAAATAAACGTTAAAAAGAACAAGCAAATTCCTTAGCTAATGCCCCTCCCCTGCAAACTCTAATGTTAAACAGTAAACAATGAATATTGTTTAACATACTCAGGAGGTCGAGTGTCTGGTCCAAGATCTCGATGTAGAGAAATCCTGTCACTTGCAAAAGCATTAAAACAGTGTTTTGCTTCTCCACGTTCTTTTTCCTTCTGCTCTTCAATACTTAAATTGGTTGTCTTGAATGCTTTACCAGAAGCACCAGGTGCATTAGAATCCTGAGGTGGGCGGTCAAGAACAGGTTTCAATTCTGCTGCTGTATAATATCCTTGCAAACAGGGTCTCTCACCAGCATCAATGTTTTGCCTGACCGGTGCTCCTATTTGCATTTTTGGCATTGCATCTTTAATATTGTTTACAGCTTCTATCATTAAATCAAACATCTTGTTTTTGTTTTTTATGTTTCTTTCCATCCGTGATTCCTCTTTGGAATATTGAACACTTACTTCTCTTTGCATTAAAATCAAAAATATTATAAAGAAAAAAATTACTGCCCCAAGTTTCCAGAACTTTTTATGATAATGTCTTTTAAGATGTAATTTTACTAGTCGTTTTAGGTGAGCCATTCTGACATTAAAAGCTTCCCACTTGACAAATAACAGTTATAGTTTCCTCTGTTACTTATATTTTTTATCATAGATCTGCTGGCAAGAAGGTTTCATTAAATGGTAATACCTATAAATGGAAATGATAAATGGCATTAGTAGCTAATCATTCCTATAGGCATGGTTCAATTGATTCATTCAACCAACAACATAAGCTACAAACAACTGTACTCTTATGGCTAAGAAAAATACAAAGATATCTTGCCCTCAAGAAATTTACACTTTTGGAAGAACACATTTGCTATAATTAGCTATAATCTATTGAGGATATATTAGAGATTTCTCTCCAATAAAAAATACCTTGTAAACCGTGGCTAATATTTATTATATGATATGCATACAATTATTTTTATAAACATATTTAGAGTTTCTTTTAAAAAAAAAAAAGGTACCTTAACTCAATGACCAAGGGGCCAAAGGACTTCATTGCATTGATTATAAAGAAAGGGGGAAATCCGTAAGAAAGTGTAGGTATACTGATAGGTACTGTTAGGCATACATCTAAAATAGTGGCTTTTATTTTATGGAGTTTGTCCTCAACTTATGCACCTCTATTCCAACTAAACCAGTTAAGATTATAAGTAGTTTTAACAAGTAAACTGGCACACTCTCAAATTTATTCACCTGATAATACTTGTGAATCCTGATAGAACCACTCTTCTTTCTACTGAAGAGTAGAAAATTAAGAGTGTCTAAGGTGTTATACCACAGCTATTTTCTATAGTTCACACAAATAATAAAATCTAATAACAAAAAGAAGATGGCACTAAGCTTTTTACTTGAAGTGACTCTAAAGAGGCAACAGTGTCTACCCTAAGAATAGACAACATGTTTACTAAACTCTAATATGGGCCACCAGAAGCAAAAGAAAGGAAAAGGAAAAAAGAGAACATCGATGACAGCCTGATTTCCTTCACGATGTTTTAAAAAATATAATATGAAGGGGTTTCAGTATATAATTACATAACATGCACCATTATACTCAGTCAAATTTTCAGGCACAAAGGGGAAGGAGAATGCCTGTTCTCCCTACATTCTAAACATATTTTAAGGAAAATTTAATTTATAGATGTGAAAACTAACTTTGACACTTTATTCAGTTTTTCTTCCAAAGATACCGCTAAATTTAAAATTAAAAAGCCAAGTTTTAAGATGGATTCTCTGGCCTTTAGTAAAAAATTTTAAGCTAAATAAACAGAAGAGGCAGAATTTGAATAGTTAGTTCTGTATACTACTTCTAATTGGAAAGATATGTATGTATGTATGGAATAGGCACTTTGGTTTCAAAAGATAATTCAATTATAATGTATACCGCCCAGAAAAATGAGATTCTAATACATCTGAGTTTTGGTTGCTTTCAGAGCCTCATGTAAGGATTAAAATGACCTCGTATACTTTTTACATTATTTGAAGACACAATGTAGTTTCAGAACCATACAATTCTTGCTGTGTATGTATGTAAGCTAGATTAGGCATTTGAGAAGGAATGTGCTGGTCCCCTTAGGATGTTTTAATACAACATAAAACAAGAAAGGGTCCAGGGAAAGCATACAGTAAAGGGAGATGACAAAACTAAATATTTCCATAGCAGTGATGGTTTTCCCAAGATACTATATGCCCAAAATCATATTAGAGGGTAGGCTGGGGAATGAGAAAGAAGAATGGAATTCTTCACCAATAGGGCAATAATCCTATCATTGTGTGTGTGCCTATCTGAAGAAGTCACTCAATTAGCAGGTTTTAGTTTAGGATGTCTCTAATGAGGGAGTCAAAGGAAGCTTATGAAGGACACAAATGATGTCTCCCTTACTCCTGGTTGTTTTTCTGGCACTCACGATGTCGGTGACACAGTGAGCACCCAATAAATTTTTTTACCAGGAAAAGGAAAGAAGGACCAAGATTTAATTTATCAGAAATAATAAAATAATAATTTACTTTTGTTAAATACTGATTAGGTCCCCGATACTTTAATATTACACAGGTTCTCATGTAGTCTTCCAATAATCTTGAGAAGTCATTCCCATTTTGCCCACAAACACTGAGCGTCAAATAGATTCAGTGGCTTGGCCAACATGATTCAGTTTAAGTGGAAAAGCAGTACTCTCCCAACTGTGTTCAAACTCAGGTCTGATCTAAAATATTAAGCTTTTTGGGGCGCCTGGGTGGCTCACTCGGTTGAGCGACCAACTTCGGCTCAGGTCATAATCTCACAGTTTGTGAGTTTGAGCCCCGCGTCGGGCTCTGTGGTGACAGCTCAGAGCCTGGAGCCTGCTTCTGATTCTGTGTCTCCCTCTCTCTCTGCCCTTCCCCCACTCATGCTCTGTCTCTGTCTCAGAAATAAATAAACATTAAAAAAAAATTTTTTTTAAATATTAAGTTTTTTACTCCTGAAACCAATATTGCACTGTATGTTAGCTAACTAAAATTTACGTTGAAAACAATACTAAGCTTTTAGTTGAAGTTATCTGAAATAAGATCTTCAAGGGTCAAGAAATGACACTCTAAATGTAAGGAGATAAGGGGAAACCCTAAGGAAAGAACTACAAATAGCTTCGTATCACATAAGGTTTTCTGGACAAATGAGTCAAATACACACACACACACACACACACACACACACTGGAGCGCTGGGGTGGCTCAGTCAGTTGAGGGTCCAACTCAATTTTGGCTCAGGTCATGATTCCAGGATCCTGGAATCAAGCCCCATGTCATGCTCCTCACCGAGAGTGGAACCTGCTTGAGATTTTCTCTCTCTCTTTCTCTCTCTCTCTCTCCCTCCCTCTGCCCCTCTACCCCACTTGTGTGTGCTTTCTCTATATATAAAATGAAAATAAAAATAAAAAAATAAAAATAAATACCACACAACTGTTTTCAGAACGTGTTTTTGGAAATAAGGCTGAGGATGAGATTGTAGATTTTAACAATGGAGGATTAAGAGATTGAGACCTTTTAGTGGCAGAGTTTACTAGAGTAGGAACATGACGCTTTGCTCTTTTCAGATTATTTCAGAAGGGAATAGTCTTCTTTTATCAATTGCTGATCACTTGAAGATTCTGAAATGAATCTCCCAGGGATTTTTATATGACTTTTCTGTCCTTTGCTGCTAATGTGCAATATTAGGCTTCCATTAATGATAAATTACACTCAACATTAAGCATCTCTATTAGCGGACTTCAACTCTGGATACACTTAGCAGAAAGCTCTTTAAAAAGAGTGCTTTAGGCCTCCCCTCTAGAGAGTTTGATATAATTGTTTTAGGGCCAGGGCCCAGGTCCTGCTTTTGTTGTTATTTTAGGCTCTCCAGATAATTCTAAAGGGCGGCAAGGGTTAAGAATCACTGGTGTAGGTCACGAGACTTTAGGCAAATCAAAACTAGCACTTGATAGGGAAATGACTGCACCTAACCAAAAGCAACCACACTATTAATTTCTGATACTCCAAAGACAGGTTTTTCAAAATAGAATGCTGATATAAAATGAGCAAAAGTTATTTTGACATGGAGAGATAAGATGAAATCCAAAGCAAGAATGACCCAAAGTTTCCTGAAAAGGCTCAGAGGTTAATGCTGATATAAATGACACATTGGGGTTTTACTACAAATTATGGCGTTGTAAAATTACTTTTAAAATATGTTATTCCCATCACAAAGATGGAAAAACTCAGATTCTGCGCAATAAAACACATAATCCAAAAGCCACACAATAAATGAATGAGTTAAACAAAACCAGGATTCTTAACTCCTATTCCTGGAAATAACATCACGTTCCTAAGCCTCACTACTTACCAAATGTCAAGACCTATGTGAAAACAGCCAATGAAACAAAACAAATTTCTCTTAATTTCAACTTCCAATTAAACTCAGAAGTTTCAAAAATGAAAAAAAAAAAAACCAGCACAGCAGCAAATTCAGGATATAAAAATGATTAGCAGGTAGAGGTCTTATTGTACTTTCTAAAACCTTTAAACACACCTATCTAAAATGTCATTTGCTAATTATTAAAGGTCAGATTCACAGGAGAGATTAACATCATGAAATAGTTTTTTTAAACTAGAAAAAAATTAATTTAAATTCAAAGATCTATTCAAAGATCTCTAAATTATTATAAATTTCTAAAATTAGAAAAAAGTTAATATTCAGAGGCCTTATCAATCTATATGCTAGAATATATGTAGACATTACAAAAAGGCATTAATAATAAATTAAAACATGCACAAAATAATGATACTTTAAAATGACTAGGGGCACCTGGGTGGCGCAGTCGGTTAAGCGTCCGACTTCAGCCAGGTCATGATCTCGCGGTCCGTGAGTTCAAGCCCCGCGTCAGGCTCTGGGCTGATGGCTCGGAGCCTGGAGCCTGTTTCCGATTCTGTGTCTCCCTCTCTCTCTGCCCCTCCCCCGTTCATGCTCTGTCTCTCTCTGTCCCAAAAATAAATAAAAAACGTTGAAAAAAAATTTTTTTTTAAATGACTAAAACAATATGCATGATTCTAACAGTCTGTGAGATTTGGTTAAAAACCAATGGGTTATTCTCCAGGGTAAAAACATGTTGCTATCTGAACAGAAAAGACTGAGCTATCACCAATCAAAATAACTACAGAGCTGTGGCTTTCAGTTATGTAGACTCTAGTTTCTCAAACTTTAATGTGACAATGAGTCACCTGAGGATGTCGTTTACATGCAGATTCAAACTGGAAAAGATCCATCTTTAGTCCAGTTGTCCCTTCCAGGTGGAAAAGGACACATTGCAAAGACATTAGTTAAGTTGTTAGTTTAATTTAAATATTCCAACTGAAGCAATCTTCTAAAGCAGTGAAAAGCAGAACATTTCATAACCGCATGTGAAAGTAACATTTAATAAAATAAGAGGATAGTAGTTCTTTCCATTTCTTGTTCCTATATTTGTGACAACAAACCTTTACAGCTCCAGGGATTTAAGGTCTGGTTCCAGGTGACTTTAACTGGCACAAAGCCTAATTGGTATATGAAACTTGCTTGCTACAGCATGAATTAAAGCATGTGATAAAAAATTAAGGGTAATCACAAAAAACAAAACATTACAAAATTATATATCCAAAATGTAGCATAGATTGTAGATTAAGAAGAGTACATTACTGTAAATTAATTCATATTTGATCTTTGCCACACATTACCTAGATCTCCTAATCGAATCAAAACAACAACAAAACTTGCTCTAATAATAAACCTTACGTGCTTGGGAAGAAACTTTATTAAGCACCTCTCATCTACTAGTTAGGGAATGGAGGGGTGGCAGGAAGTCATTTCTGCTTGTATTTATTGGTAAAACCAAATTTCACGGTGACTTACTATTATGGTTGGCTAGTTTCAGTTATGATTAAATCCATTTCCACACCCTTGCCTGAAATTCTTCTAAGCAGGAAGTGACCTGTGGATGTATGACAAGGGACAAACACTGATACAAAGCAAACTGCCCTGAGATGGCTACATGCTCCCTCACAGGAGGAAGCAGCAGACATATCCCAAATATCCCAGCTGAAAAACAAACTGGGGTTGCTCTGGCTGGCTGGAAAATGCCACCAGTGAACAACTAACTGCATGTAACTGTCACAGAGTAAGATGACTTTCTGAACAAAAGTCATCTGCAGGTTATGTGACAAAAAGTCTAGTAACAGAGCTGAGCTCCAACAACTCAGAGGCACTGCTTTTATTTAATACTGAAAAGGGTGTGGTCACACATCCAACTTCTCAGCTAAACCTGGTCAGATAAGCATCTCTATTGACAATATTATCTTTGAAGGTGAAAGGTTATGAACAGGATCTTAATTTGTAGAGCAGCCAACTCTACACAATTTGGAGCATACAAGTAATTATGGAACTGCCCTACCCTTTGCAGGGGAGGGTAATATGGTGGTGAAGGCAAGCTCACATATTCTCTCTCCTGCTACTGTGATTGAATCTGCACCTGTGAAAGGTATATACTGATTGGTTATGGCATAATTTTGAGGAGTGAATTGAGTGGTCCCACAGATTACCCACTTAACTAGTACTTCTCCTGGGTAGAAGTACTACCTTTTAAAAGATCTATTTACTTTGTAAACACAGTTGATGGCTCTTGGATTAGTAAGGAGACAGAAACTACATAGTGATTTGAAAAAGGAAAGTATAATATATTATTCTGAGAGGACTGGAGTAACAGGGAATTGGTTAGTGAGAGTTAAAAAAAAATTCAAAATAATATAGGAATAGTAGATATAAGGGGCAATCACTACCTACAAGGCTGAGATGAGAGCCCAAGAAGAACCTTCCCCTCACCAGCACATAGATCCAGAGATCTCTACAGAAAGAGCAGTGTTGGCTCCTTGACAGTGGAAAAGTTACAGAGGTATCTCACTCGTGAAACTTGCCCAAAATCTGACCTGTGGAGTCCCAGAAGAAGCCATTCATAGGAAGATGTCAAACCCTGGAACTTGTTAGGTGCCGATGCTAACATCTGGCTGCTGATGGCACCTGGAGTTAAGAAGCTGTGCTCTGCAGGAATGTAGTGCACTTTCATGTATAGCCTGGGCCAATATGGTGCAGGTTGGTGCCTAGGATAAAATTTGGGTAGTTGGTGCCTTGGAAACCCAGTTTTGTGGGGTCCCCAATATGCACATGTATAAGGCTAAACAAAGAGTGTATGGAGCAGTGACCTGGGCTGGGGAACAGGTCCATGATGTCTATGACTCCAGGGTACAACCCTGCTGTCCAAGTCAAGCTCTGGAGAAAGTGCAGGGGGCAGAGGTGTGCCAACTCTAGAGAAAGCTGTGCCATGCAGTTACCTAACACTAGAGAAAACTATGTGGAGGCCTAGAAGTAGAGAAAAAGGTATATGCTCAGTAAGAGCCTAGCCAGAAAGTCACCCTGAAACCAGGAAGGAAAAGTATCTTCTACTTTCAGTATCCTTCCAGTGCCCTCTACTGACAAGGCTTAATTAACATCATGCCAGCCAGCAAAGGAGAAATATTTACAGATTTACAGCGCCCCCCCACCCCGCCCCGCTCCATTATTACAGAGCAGGAGAAGAGAATGAATTTACAGCTGAGAGACAATAAGCAGCATAGTCTACCCTTTTGACTGCTCAGTTTCCATATGCACACTTTCTCACACATTTGAACTCCGATGGAAAAAGAAAACAAGCACCTAGCAAGATGCAAGCATCCTCATTACAAGTGAAGAGGAACCCTGGAATGAGACACAGAATGCCAACAGCCATTGTCTCCAGGGACAATGGGAATTACTTTTCAAATTCTGACACAGTCCCAACATAATATTCAGTTACCTAAAGACTAAATTGTAAACTTAGTATCTAACAAATTCTATGCAATATTTTGTTAAAAAAAAAAAAAGAAAGAAAGAAAGAAAGAAAGAAAATGGGAAGGAGAGAAGAAAATATTGCCTCCAAAACACAAAAAACAAAAACCAAAAAACAAAAGGCCTATTAAGTACAGTGACAACTGAATGCCCAGAAATGTTACCGAGGCACCCCTAAATTTTTGTGAGTCTGATTACTCGCTGGTTCTCATATGCTTCACTAAGATACCTAAAGTAATTGCTACTTTCTGCTCATCAAATACAATCAGCATAATATTATCAACATAGTAAACCAATGTGATATCTTGTGGGATGTTGGGATAATTAAAATTTCTAGGACAGGAGAACTGACCTGGCCCTGAGACAAGACTGTGAAGATACAATGTTGGCCAAGCTAGATAAGAGTAAATTGCTTTGGGGTGCCTGGGTGGCTCAGTCCGTTGAGCGTCTGACTTCAGCTCAGGTCACGATCTCACGGTCCGTGAGTTCGAGCCCCGTGTTGGGCTCTGTGCTGACAGCTCAGAGCCTGGAGCCTGTTTCGGATTCTGTGTCTCCCTCTCTCTCTGACCCTCCCCAGTTCATGTTCTGTCTCTCTCTGTCTCAAAAATAACCGTTAAGAGAAAAAAAAAATTTAAAAAAAAAGAGTAAATTGCTTTTGGTTGTCCTTGTAAATTGGTACAGAGAAAAAGCAGTTAACCAAGTCAATAGCTACATACCAAATGCCAGAGGTAGTGTTGATCATATCAAGTAAAGACACCACATTCTGTTTCAGCAAGCACATTTGGAATCATCCAATGATTAAGTTTACAACAGTCCATTCATTCTTTAAGATCCATCCAACTTGGGCACAGGATAAATAAGTGAGTTCAATGAGATGTGATAGATAACTCAAGTCTTATTTCAAATCTTTGATGGTGGCACTGAGCTCAACAATTCCCTTCGATATAGTATTCTTTCTGATTTGCCATCTTAGAAGGAGGGCAAGTTTTAAGGTCTTCCACTTAGCTTCTCTTATCACAACGGTCC
Source organism: Panthera pardus (assembly GCF_024362965.1). Lineage (NCBI taxonomy): Eukaryota > Metazoa > Chordata > Mammalia > Carnivora > Felidae > Panthera > Panthera pardus. The sequence continues at coordinate 66,523,660 of NW_026526655.1, read as the reverse complement.
TCAACCCATGACACTTAGAGAACCAATATAAGGATTTTGCCAGTTATCCAGGATGTCTACTCCAATTATATATTAAGGAAATGGGGAAATAAGCACAGGGTAGATCTGCTGACCAGCTGGACCCTCCTGTGAGTCAGACTTTGGCTAAGACTCCACCTATTACCTAAATGCTATAACTCCACATGATGACTAGAGGGCCACAAGTGGTATTTTGGCTCCATAGGAATTGGTACAAAAGGTCTGAGTGTATTTTCTTTTTCCCAAAGCATAGCCTCTCTAATAAATGGCTATAGGTCCCTTTGGGGAAGGCTTTTGAGGAAAATTTGTGGTGTATGCTTGAAGCAATGGTGTAGCCTTCAAGACTGGCCTCAACTTCAATCAAAGGGCTCTGGGCCTGTAAATTGACTTGGGTTTGGAAACTGAGTGAGAAGTAATGATGCTCAACTGTGGCAACTAAAGCCAATGCTTTTTGCCACCAAGCCTAGAGTTTTTTCTGGTATATACAACAAGTGATACTGTAGTACTGCCCATCTATTTCATTCATCACATTTGCAAAACAATGCCTTCTGATTATATCTATGTCCCAGATTTACATTATGGTGGATACCTACTTTGTCCTTGGTGGTTAAATGCTGCCACTTGTCTTCTGCTACTATGGAATCCCATCATCTCCATTGAAACCAAGGAGCCAATCTTAATGGCCTACAAAGGAGAGCAACCACAGATTTTTTTTTTTTTCACTAATGCAGGGACTTCCCTCATTAATGTTTTTCTCAATATCTTAGTAAAAGGGAGAGTGTACTGGGCCTTGACATGGAATATAACTGGAGGATGGACACTCAGGTTGCAAACAATTAAGTCCAGTGAACATTCCTTTTATGAAAGAATCCCAAATCTCATGAGTAGTAGACAATTTCTACTCATTCTCCCTTTTGAGGGCCCAGAATTTAAGGGATAGGGGAATAGGGGAGCAAGTGAGCAATTGCTCTATTGCTATCACTTTGCATTCACCTTTCTACAAGCTTAGCTATAACTCACTGGGTACATACTCATCCTCTACCTCTCAGCTTCCATTCTTCTCTAGAAAAAGTGTCAGCAAACTTTCCATAAAGGGCCAAATAATAAATATGTTTTGCTTTGTGAGCCATATGGTCTCTATTGCAACTACTCTATTTTTGTGGTGCAAAACCAGTCATACACAATACACAAATGAACGGACATAGCTAGTTCCAATAAAATTTTGTTTACAAAAACAGGTGGTGGATAGAATTTGGCCCAAGGTACTGTGCCAATCCCTAGAAATTCAAAATGGCTTCAATCTCAACATTTCTTTATTTCCCTGTGCTTACCTCTTCTCCATTAGCGTCCACATTCCCAGATGTAAAAAAACAAAACAGTTCTTCACAAATCCATAACATCATTTAAAAAAAGTAAGGCATAAAAGCAATGTCTGCCTTTATGATTAGGCTATTTTTGCACCTATTTTGAAACATGCACTATCCCTCCACTTATCTAGTCACCATCTGAAATTCCTGCATTCCCCACTCCTCATGGTTAGAGTATGAAAAGATCTTATTAATACATGTTTCAGTTGGAAATAAACGAGTGTCAGACTAAACTTTTATTCTCCTTTGAAAAGCTAACTTCAAATAGGAAAATTTTCCTCATACATAGACAATTACCACACAGTGAGGTCTATGAGAATACTGAATGCCCAGCTCCATATAGGGAAGGAAGGGGTACCTAACTCTGTGGGGTTTGTACTTAGTTCTTCTGGCAAAGGGGAGAAGCCCTGAGAGGTATTAAGCAGGGTGATGACCTAATTACAACTGAAATTTAATTAAATTTAATTAAATTTAATTTAATTCTTGGGGCCCTGGGTGGCTCAATCAGTTAAGTCCAGCTTTAGCTCAGGTCATGATCTCACAGTTCGTGAGTTCAAGCCCCATATTGGGCTTTCTCCTGTCAGCACAGAGCCTGGATCCTCTGTCTCTATCTCTCTCTGCCCCTCTCTGACTGGCACTGCACACACACTCTTTCTCTCTCTCAAAAGTAAATAAACATTAGGGGTGCCTGGGTGGCTCAGTTGGTTGGGCACCTGACTTCGGCTCAGGTCATGATCTCACAGCTCGTGGGTTTGAGTCCCACGGTCAGGCTCTGTGCTGACAGCTCAGAGCCTAGAGCCTGCTTCAGATTCTGTGTCTCCCTCTCTCTCTGCTCCTCCCCTGCTTGTGCTCTGTCTCTATCTCTCTCAAAAATAAATATTTTTTTAAAAAGTAAACAAACATTAAAAAAATAAGATAAAATAAAATATAAAATAAAATAAAATAAAATAAAATAAAATAAAATAAAATGATTATTCTTGAAGCTGTTTTTAATATGGATTTGGTGGTGAGGGTGGTGAACCAGAGAGGAGACTGAAGGTGATTAGCAGACTATTAAAATTAATCCAGGTAAGAAATTGAGAAGGGGTGTGGAGGCTTGGGAAGAGATCCAGGAGGTAGAGTTGGCTAAATTCAGCAAATGAATCAATGTGGAGGCTGGAAAGGTTGTTAAATTGTGAATTGTGTAAGGATGGGTTCTTGACTTATTGAAAAAAGACCAGCTAATGAGTGCTCTCTGTTCTGGATTATCTGCAGTGGAAGAGCTGGAGTTAAAATAACAGGGCAAGGGGCTATGAATGCTAAAAGACTAATGACAGAGGGTAAAGGATATAAGAAGGAGACTGAGGTAATAACAGCAACAAGTCTTAACCAGTTCAAAAAGATGGGTCATATCTGAAAGCTCAAATAAAACAACGAAAACAATAATTTGCATTAGAAGCCCTCTCTGTACTATGAATTGCCCCTCACAAGGGTCCACTCTGCCATGAGGTATTTACTACCAGGTATTCTTCTGCCCTTTACCCTATCCATCTGACTCAGAACTATCAAACTTGCATGGTCTCACACTACTCGCCTTCAACAAATTATCAATCAGGTATGAGGATAACTTCTAGAAATTTATCCCACAGACATGCTAATATGCAAGTAGAATGATAACCTGTAAGTCTGCACATTAAAGCATCATTTTAACATCAAGACACTAAAACAACCGATAACTCTACCAATAGGGAAATAAATTACAATAAATAAATTATGATACAGTCATATGATGGAATATTATGCCAGATTAAAAACAAAGAAGCTACTTTATATGCTGATATGAGGTTATCTCCACGATAAGTTAAGTGAAAAATGAGATTCATTTGCATTTTTATGTATGCAATTTATATATATAACATATACTTTATTATATATACATATACACACACACATAGGCACACACATGTATATATTATACATATATAATATATATATATGTAAAAGGAGCATTGTTTGCTCATAGGAAAACCAGGTATTAGAGGGCAACAGTTAAAAGAAGACTTATCATGTATACGTCCTTAGTTTTTTTAAATTTTGGACCATGTGGATAGAGTAACTACTAAAAAAATAAGCAGGGAAAAAATTGAGAGTAGAATAAAAATTTTCGGGCAGGTAACATCTCAAATTTATTAATTCCATTCATCATTTCTCAAGAAGCTACTGGGGGATGTGTTCCATCTACATGAGAAAGTAAACAACAAAATCATCATATCTAAAAAATAGGGACTCCTTCAAAAATGTCAGCAAAGAAAAATCCCAAACAACTGCCATGAAACAGGCTTAGAACGCAATAGGCCAAATTGGAACAAGAGAACAGAGAGCTCCAGAAGAGACCAATAAATCTGATAGGTTTGATTATGTGGAGGAATCATACTGAGAAGATATTGGAATATATAGAAACAGAAATTAATACTCAAAAAACCAAGCTATTTTTTTTCTTAAATGAATTATTAACTCTATGGTTCAAAAATTTTTACTCAAAAAAATTTACTCAAATTTTGCTTGGCTCAGCAGTAAACAATATGTACATAATAATCATAAGTAAATACCAAAATGCAAACAAAAAAATGTGAGAATTATATTCAGAGATGGAGGGAGAGCAAGAGGCATGTGTGCGCAAGAGCTAAATATTTATCTACTTTAATGGGAAGTCAGTTGATAATGTCAAACATTGATAAATTAAGGAATAGTAGTATAAGCACATTATTGCAAAAGGCAAATAGGAAGCAACACCTAAAAGAGGTTAAAGCATTCCTAGACGCAGCAGCACTGGGGGAAATGAGAGTTGACTGGATTTTTGTTGCTATCGCTGCTGTAAGGCTTTTAATAATTCTTTTTAGTTTTATTTACATTTAAGTAGGATAGAAGCACAGGACTTGGAATCAGACAGCTTGGATTGGAATATTGGCTCCGACATTTTACTGCCTCGTAGACAGAGGCAAATTACTTACTCTATTTTCCTGTCTCTAAAATAGGGAGAAAAATACCATGCACCTCATTGAGTGGCTTTGAAGATTAAATGTTTAATTCATGAAATTGTTTAAAATATGCCTGGCACATAAGTGCTTAATAGTAAAATAGTAAAGAAGGGGTAATACTTATTAAGACAACAAATATTATCTTCTGTTACTTGATAAAAATGTAAAGGCATTAATAACTGAAATCTAATTTGAAATATATGAGCCACATATTAAAGTCTGCTCCCTTTGTCAGGAAACTTTAACTTTTTTAAAGTTAATACTCCCAGGTACTAAGTGGGAATTTGTTCCTTGAGGCTACAGTCTTCAATTTAAATCCATAGGCGGAAGCAGGAGGTTGGGGGGGAGGCGAAGACTGGTGAAAAATTCTAGTTAGTCCTGGAAAAGGGGAGCTCAAACTGGCATCTGAAGGATGAATTTTTAGCTAGATGGGCCAAAAGAGGAGGGAAGAGAGTTCCAGGCAGGGATGATGACACTTGCAAAGACCAGAGGCAGGAGGAGCGCATGGTCATAAAAAGGGCCAGTAGAGCTGCACCAGAGTAACATGACACAGGTGTGTGCAGTAAGCAGAATCTCAATCGTGCCAGGCCTTTAGGCTGAGTGGAGGAGTTCGTCTAATCCTAAGGCAACGAAGGGCTTTGAGCAGTTTTGAATGTTTTGAAAAGATCCCTCTGGGAACTAACCAGAAGGAATTCAAGTAATCAATAGGGAGGCCATTTGTAAAAATCCAGGCAAGAGATGTTGATAGTGACAAGAGTGGAGAAAAGTAGATGGATTCGAAAAATATTTATTTAAGAGGTAAAACTGACAGAATGACTTTTTTTTTTTTTTGGTCTAGTCTGATTAAATTACATTATTTAAGTAAAAGTTGCCCCTCTGGTAATTCCTCACCAATAGCAATATACTCAGTTGTACAACATTTATAAAGTAACACTATAAGACATTTCAATCACAAAGTTAACTTTTCACTTGTAAATGGTAAAACCCAGATCTTGGAACAAAACCAAAAACCACAATAATATGGAATTCAAAGGAAGAACATGGAAATAAAGCAATCTAAATTAAATAGACTAATTAAGTACAGTGAAACAAGTTTCCTAAATCCTCAATTTCTGTGGTCACTGCCCAATAGGAAAGCAAATATACTGCCTGCCCAATGCCTCTCCCCTCCCTGTGCCACTTTTACTCCAATATTTTTACTCCACAATAGACTTAGAGGAAAGAAAAATATTACATGCTTTGCAAATATCTAAATGGGTGTGTATGTGTACACAGGCACAAAAGTAGACTATATTAAATCACATATGTAAAGTGCATGATAGGAGTATGCATTAAGACATCACTCCTAGCCCAGATGTATGTAAGGGGGGGGGGGGGGATACAGTTTCCTAAGTGAGGTGAGGCCTCAATTGAGTCTTAAGAGCTAGAAAGAGGTATAGAGGTAACATCAATGGGGGGTTAAAAAAAAAAGCACATAAGAAAAAGCATTGAAATCTGCTGTTGGAACATAAAATTTGACTTATGGAGTAGAAATCCATAGGTAAGCACGGGTCAGATTTGTGAGACCATTTTAAGGACCATGGGTTCTATCCTGAGTTATGTGAAGTTATTAATAGGTTTAAGCAGAGGAGAGAGACATCCAGGTTTACATTTTTACAGATCATTAGTGGAGGGGTTCTGCTGAGGATGGATTTGAGCATAACACCATCTGCTGAGATATTAGGTAGCAGGTAGCTATGGTACCCCATTTAAGAGTTGATGAGACCCTGAACTGGAGCAGAAGTAGAAGAATTTGTGGGGGAGGGGCAGAGGAAGAAGGGCAAAAAACATTAACAGATTCAGTGATATGATAGTTGTGGAGGTTAAGAAAAGAGAGTAAAAAAATGACCTCTGGATTTCTGACATGACACCTGGATAGTGGAACAGATCCATAACCCATTCTCCAAAATACCTGGAGCCAAATATGTTTTAAAATTCAGAACATTTTGGATGTTAGAAAGGAGGTATGGTTTACACACCCAATATAACAGTGTACCCCCAGCAGGGCCTGGAACAGTACCATGTAATTAAACACATTCCACCAAGTGGAATAGATGATAAAGAGCTTCCTGACAGTAAATTTAGGTTTTGTAGCAAATTGAGTTCAAGTGTTGCTGACAAAAAAGTTACCAAAAACGTTTTGGTTTTCGGGGTTTTTTGTTTTTGTTTTTGTTTTTGTTTGGTTTGGGTTGGCTTTGGAATTGTGGATAAGAAATGATAGATGTACTAACACCTGTAAATAAAACATAGGAAGTAAAACAGGCTGTTTTTGTTTTTGATGGAATGAAGGTTCTGGTTTACTCAGGTATGATCTCTGATAATTATGATATCTTAAAGATGTCTAGGAAGCAATGGGATAAATGAACAAACTAGTTGGGACAGTTTGAAACTAAAACAATTACAAGGAAAATGTACACTCAGGGAAATATTCTCTACTTGGTGCCAAAACTATGAACCCAACTCAGAGAATGACTCAAGGAGACTTCATCTGTCAATAGACACTAATGACCTAGAATTGAGAGTCCTATTTGTCTTTGCTTTACCACATAAGTTAATGCATTTTGGTCTCTTGCCATTGTTGGCATTGATTTGAATTCAATGTTGCTATTAACAGTACATTAATTTTGTTAAAATTACTCAAATTATATAAAAGAATTATTCTGGTATTAACTAGATGCATAATTAGGTGATTGGAAATATGTCCTTCTCAATCAGATTTTCTAACCATAAAAGATCTGTCATAACGAATGCATTTCTACACTTTACGAACCAAAAAACTGACTATGTTCTGAAGACGATTTGGGGGTTGATCATTTCCAAAATATTAAATATACTAATTTTCTTTTAGAGAAAAATTCCTTCTACCAGGAATTAAAATTAATTTTTTCTGTGGAAGGCTTAATCATCCCATGAGAGTTTCCAAGCCTACATCCTTACAGATCCTTAGAGACCTAATCTAATCTCTCAATCTCCCAATCTAGTCTTTTTAGGGCATAGGGGTCTGATTCCTAGAATTTGTCTCCTGTTTCACAGTAAAAGAAAAATATATACAAAATCTTAACAGACTACAAACCAATAATAAACTGGCTTATGTTTACTCTAATAGTTTTTTAAGCCTCTGTCTAGCACTATTAACATAGCCATAAAATTTAGAATTTGGAATAGAGGTGGGCAGAATTATTATGTTTTTTTTTTTTTTTTTAACGTTTATTTATTTTTGAGAGACAGAGAGAGCCAGAGCCTGAGCGGGGGAGGGGCAGACAGAGGGAGAGGGAGAGAGAGAGAGAGACAGACAGACAGACAGACAGAATCCAAAACAGGCTCCAGGCTCTGAGCTGTCAGCACAGACCCTAACGCGAGGCCTGAACCCACAAACTGTGAAATCATGACCTGAGCCAAAGTCAGAGGCTTTGAGCCACCCAGGCACCCCAAATTATTTTTCACTTTCAAACTTTCACTTGATAATTGCTACCATCAAAAATTCTTCAGAAAAACCCTTCCAGTTTTCCCTGTCCCTAAACATACTGCATACACTATGCTGAGGATCCATTTAAAATACAATAATGTACAGTGAGGTTTCATGCAGTTCCTTATGTTTGAGAAATTTAGTCTAGCACCAGATCCTAGAGTCTAAAGCCCTTCAATAGAAGTTTAATGAGGAATGATGGTATAATTCTACATTTTTAAAATATACAGTTTGTTTTTCTTTCTTTCAAGTATGTGTGTGTATATGACATAGTATGCTGATAGAAAAATCAGCCTTAAAAGTACAAATTCAATAGGATACTGCTATTTGCATTATACGTTCTAGCCCAACTGTGGTCCTAAAAGTCAACCGGTGTGTTGAGATCAGTATTTTAAAAATAAGATAATAGAGAAAATCCACGTTATGAGCCTAAACATTGTTTTGTGAGCCTTGTTTCATATATATACACAGAGAGTATACTGCATTGAGGCATAGAATTCATTTCTTATTGAGGATTGCAATCCAAAAAGAAGTTTTAAAAATACTAATGTTGAAGCAGTATGCTTGCCAGCCAAAACTCTAGAGTGTTGCCAATGGAGGGATGGCCCTGGGTTACTGCCTTATAAAATATATTTTAAGCCAATACAATAAAAGATCAGAAGACTAAATTGTGTTGTCCATGTTGACTCAAAAAATTAACTGTGGCTCTGAAAAACCAAGAAAGGATTAAAAATCTCAATCCACATGGCATCTTCAATACACATGTGAGAAGAAGAGTGACATCCTCACTCACTCTCCCTGGAGTCCGGCATCCTCTGGACAAGTAGAAATTAGGGTAAATCAGAGCTGGACAAAGAACAATAAAGTATTCTGTACTTACAAAGGCCTTACAAATTATACAAAAGACAAAAAGATAAACATCTTATGATAAGTGAGAGTAAGGGTGGTGAAAAGTAAAGATAATATGACTCTTGAGTCAAGTCTTTGGAATAATAATAATGCCACTAACTTGCTGGGTGAACTGAAATTAGAATCTCTCCCTCAGCCTTGGTTTATCACGAACTGGATGGATTGACTATCCAAACTGAGAAGAGGATCCTGAGATTGGTAGGGGTAGAGGAGATTCCTGATTTAAGGCCTCATTACCTTAATCTAGGGAAGTATATTTTTTTTTTTTTAAATTTTTTTTTTCAACGTTTTTTATTTATTTTTGGGACAGAGAGAGACAGAGCATGAACGGGGGAGGGGCAGAGAGAGAGGGAGACACAGAATCAGAAACAGGCTCCAGGCTCCGAGCCATCAGCCCAGAGCCTGACGCGGGGCTCGAACTCACAGACCGCGAGATCGTGACCTGGCTGAAGTCGGACGCTTAACCGACTGCGCCACCCAGGCGCCCCGGGAAGTATATTTTTTTTCTATTTTACAGATAATTTAACTGAGGCACACTGTTACTCTAATGCAAACATGTCACATTTCTCCCTTAAGAGTAAAGGTAGTCTAGAAACATCTGGCTCAATAATCAATGAGGTTTAAATTAATACTCTAAACTCAGGGAACAACAGCTACACCTAATTTTTAACGAATATTTAGCATAGGTATTTCCCTGTATGGAGATGAGATTAAGAGGGCAGGCCAGGCTCTTTTGACATAAGCAGAAGGCACTGGTTGAAAATATCATTAATAATCACGTCCTGTTTGTGTGGTTGTCATGTATCTTTAATTGCACCTCTATGAGTTGTTAAGGCATTTTGTTAAGTGTGCAGTTTGAAATACATTTTTAAACCTCAGTGAAGATAGAAGTAAAATGCAGGCAATGGAATTGCCATTTATTATGAGAAACTTCTATGTAAAAATACTAGTTAAAGCGATATAAAAAGAAAGATGCTTGGTACAAATAAACTGTTCAGAATGTTTAGTGCATATGCTAGACTTCAGATATTAAAAGTAAAAGTTAAGTTTAAAGAATTCTAATTGTAGGGTATGACTTTAATCTCATGTGTTTTAACCACAGACTCAGAGAAAACGTACACAGTAAATGAAGCAACACATTCTCCCACAAGCAGAAATTCTCAAATGAAAACGCAGCAACTTTCTTATTTTTCCACAACAGTATTTGAACGCAAGTGTCTTCATTATATGTATTATAACTTTTATAACAAGTTACGTTGGCTTCATAACATTTTCTAAAAAATCAGAAAAGCTGTTAACCTATGGGGTTCTAAAAACAGAAATAGTTATTTGAAGAGTTTGAAGTGAAGTGTTTTTGATGAGTTTTGAGGGAGAAGGAAGCAAAAGGCTATAAGGTAAGCACCAGTTTCACCCTCAATTCTTAAGCTTTAGAAAAGCCTAATTAGGCAGGGAAAGGAATTTGGGCCTGGCACACCCAGGTTCAGACGTGGCAGGATCCTGAAACAAAGTTTTTCTGAACCTTTGAGTCATATGCCACAGGCAAACCAGAGCCGCGATATGCAGGTCGTTAAGTCAACAGGTCCTTTAACGAGATGGTGTGCGGTTGGTGAGTGGCAGTTGGATTTCTTCCTGCCACGAAGAAAATAACTCTACTCGATCAAACCGGAAAGTGGGCGCAGCTCTGGCTTAGGGAGTGCACCCGGAAAAGTGCAGAGAGAGAGAAACAGACAGAGACAGAGGGATGTCCGCGTCCCGACCACAGAGCGCTTTCCAAACCACTCGGAAACCATTTAAATGGCTCGGGCGGCCGCGGTTTCCAGCCTAGGACTGTCTGGGGTCCGGCTGGGAAAGTTGCCTGGCAAAGCCATGCCCTTTCCCGTCGCGGGTTTGCTCCCCCCACCCGGCACGGGGGCGAGAGGAGACCAGCAACCTGTTAGCCCGCGTGCAAACGCGGCCACCTCGCGCCTGGCCCGGCCCCTCCGACCCCGCACTCCGGGAGACTCCCAGGGTCAAGCTGCGGGCCACCGGGACTCGGGCCCCGGTCCGGACCCTCTGGAGCCTCCCTACAGAGACTGTCAGGGGCGACAGGGCTACCCCCGGAGAGCCACCTGCCCCGGCCTCGGGCGCCCCTTTCGGCCTCTCCGGAGGGGCAACTGAAACACCGCTCTCGAGACCACCCCCAACCGGCCACCGGGACCGTACCCCTCTCCCCACCACGTGAACCTCGGCGTCCGTCTGCCCAGGGTCTCCCGGCCCCCGCCCCCGGCCCCAGCGCCGGCCCGCCCGCTTACCTGGCGGGTGGGCACAGCAGGGCGGCGGGAAGCAGCGGCCGGGCGGGCGCTGGACGTGGGCCGGGCGCCAGGTGCAGGTGGCGGCGGCGGCGGCGCCTCCGGTTGCTGTCGCTACTGTTGCCGCTCAGTCCAGCTCCTCCTCCGCCGCCGCCGCCTCCTGCCTTCCCGCTGGGCCTCCTGCGTTGCCAGGAGAGGCCGAACCGAGGCTCCGCTTCCTCCTGGAGTCTCCCAGGTGAGCTCCAGCCTGCGACGTCGGCAGGGGCGAGGCCCCCGTCCCGCGCCTGCGCGCCAGCCTCCTGCCCCGCCCAAGCCCTACCTGAGCGCTCCAGGTGAGGACCGAGCACCGCGCGCGCAGGGCGGGAGCGCCGTCCGGGCGGAACGCAGCCGCCGCGCGGCTTCCCTCTCCGCAGACGGCGAGGCTGGTTCTCCTAGAGGGGCGCGTGCCTCCGCCCGTCTACATTTGAGGAGTCCCGCGCCGACCTGGTGCCAGTGGGCACCTTGTAACCAGAACACGGTCTGGGTCCTTGGGGAATCAGAGGGTCTAGATTGCCCTCACACACGTCTTCCCTTCTCTAAGGTTCGCCAAAATGAAGGGGTGCACGGCCCGGAGACCGGGGGGTGGGGGGGCCAGTGCCCCCCGAGAGCCACCTCATGACGGCTGCAACTGTTGTCTCGTATGGTTTCCTCGAGCAAGGTTCAGCAGCTTCTGTCACCAGTTAGGTTCGTGAGCTATTGGGTGAGCTTCCTTCCCATGTACTAGTCTTGATTTCATCACTTGACTCACTTCAGCGCAGCTAGTGGTTTCCGTTTCTGTAAGCGCGCGCTCTGGTAGGGGCGCCTCCCGTCCAAAGGAGGAGCCTCCCTCTTCCAAAGAAGAGCCTCTGGTATTTGGCAGAGCCTTGCTAACTTGGGGCGCACCACCCCTTCCTGGGCTGCTATTGAAAGGCAAACCGATTCCCAGATGGGAGAGCGAGCAGCGACAGTACAGAGAAACCTGCTGTCCTTGTTTGCAAAGACACGGGTTTCCTGGAGAGGTTTTGCTTCTGGAGGTTTGCTTGAAAGCTCATCTACTGGGAGGGTGACGATGCAGACTTTAGGGAGATAGGGGATTTTGCCGTTGTTTTTAAAGACATCATTTTTTTTTAGACAGTATTTTTTTTTCCTTTTATGATATTTACAACTTTGTTTCAGCCTGCCTTCTGCTGTTATGACAAACATTGACACACCCAAAACCAGGACTTAAAAATGACCCCTAGGAGCACCTGGGTGGCTCAGTCGGTTAGGCCTCAGACTTCGGCTCAGGTCATGAACTCACAGTTTGTGGGTTTGAGCCCCGCGTCGGGCTCTGTGCTGACAGCTCAGAGCCTGGAGCCTGCTTCAGATGCTGTGTCTCCCTCTCTCTGCCTCTCCCCTGTTCGCACTCTGCCTCTCTCTCTCTCTCTCTCTCTCTCTCTCTCTCGGAAAAATAAAAAAAAATAAAAAAATAAAAACAACTTTAAAAAATGACCTTTATACCTTCTTATAAACTCATCCAGTATTTGGCTCTATCTTCAATGTACGTAGGAATAGAAATAGAAATAGCCGAAAACGTTTTAGTGGCATGCTTAATTACATGGTGGCAGGTTTTTGTGTAGTTTAGTTCTGGCCTTCCTCCTGTATTTTGACACATACACTTATGGTTTCTATTTATTGGTGTATTAGTGTTACATATGACCTAAAATTAAAATTTAGAAATACTGGTTAGTGTAGTATCAGTAGGTGTAACTTTAGAACATGGCTAGTCTGACACTGGGCTTAGCATCCATGGTACTATTTTATACCACAGCTATGAATCTGATTTAACACTTTAGTTTTTTGTCTTGTATATTGTAGTTATTTTGCAAGCATCAAGGAACATTTCTGTGTTTGTGATATTTTAATATCAGTACCTGCAAGCAGTTTTTAAGCTTTCCCTCTCTCCCCCGCAAAACATTCAGGAACTGCTTATGTGCATTACCATATTACCTTGATGATATTTGTCTTTAGATCCAGAGCTGAAAATACTACCTACCCAAATCCACCCTACCTCCCGCCCCCCCCCCCCCACTTTTTTTGATGTTCTGCCATTTTCTTTGTTGTTTGCTTCTAGATGGAGATTAAAGTCTCAGTCTTTGGGAAATTTGGGAGAAATCCTAAATGTATAACCACGGAGTCTGTATCTCTTGTCTTGCACCACCCATCTCTGAATGAGGGAGGAGCCAAAGACTATGAGAGTTTCATGTCCCACCAGGCAAAGAGCAACAATTTTCGCCAACAAGAGCAGAACGGAGCAAATGGATATAGAAAGCAATTTGGAATCCAAGGACTGAGATTCATTGACAGCAAGACTAGTACAGCCAAATAATAACTGTAAAGAGAAGCTAGAGCAGATCTACAAAAAGAGAGAGCAAGCAAATAGGACCAAAATACTGCACGAGGGGTAAAAAAAGAACAGAACAAATATAAAAATCAGGAGTTACTAAAAATTGACTGCCAGCTTTACAATGGAGACAGATAATTTAAACAAGAAAGCAGTGTTGTTTGGGTCTGGCATATCTACTAGCATTGAACATAGTATTTCATTTCATTCCGAAAGCAAAGTCTTAAAACTAATAAAAATTTTTTACTTAACAATAAAATTCAAATGCTGCAGGCCCAGAAAAAAAAAAGCATGATGCTGCAACGTTTAATGCCCTAAATCCAGTGAGATGAAGGGTTTTTGAAAGTATCATCCCATTTAAAGATTATGAAATAAAGAATTTGTTTTATAAAGGAGAAATTAGTATTTCTTTATGAAATAAAACCCAGGAACCTTAGTGTAGACATGCTTCTCAGAAACAAGGTTGTTGTAATTCTACATGTTTGGCATGTAATGGCAACTAAAATAGAAAATTAAGATGATTCATACAGGAAAGAGAAACATTTCTCTCTCTCTCCACACATACATGCACACACACACACACACACACACACACACACGGAGAATTAGCTGTAAAATTCTTATGTATATAGATTTAAAATAATACTGTTTAATAATTTTTGTCAACATTTAAATTAATGCCAAGACTGGTATGTAACACTTAGTAGGTACTCAATAAATATTTGTTAAGTAATAAATTGATCCATTAAATACATGAAAAACCCATTATGCCTAATGTCTTACACAGAGTACAAGTCCAAAGAATGGTTTAGCCAAACAGTATGGAGAAATAATCTAGGGCAAGTAAGAATGATAGACTAAGAATTTGAGGGACAGCATCTAGTAACAATAGCTCTCAGTTATCATTTATCATCCTTTCAAAAGGCACTACACAAAGCAACTTATAAAGTACAAGTTACTTTACTTCTGGGCTTAAATTTTCTCTTTCTCAAAATGGTACAAGGTGATCACCAAGTGCCTTTACACACTGATGCATGTAAATTCCATGATAATTGTCATGCAAAAAAAATCCTCTGGATATAGGAATAACAATTAATGGAAAACAAAGGTGAAAGAATGGGAATCACTTAACTGAGAAATTTTAATTCATAAAATCAGTTATAATATACAGTGTAACTAGTAAAAGTATTAAGATTCACTAAGTCCAACTTTAAATGTTTTTAGTTTGTTAATTGTTTAATTGTTGGTTACCCTGGGCTTAGCAACTTGAGCTTGAAACATATTGCCTGCCTGATTTAGCCTTTAAAAACAATTTTGCCTTATGTGGAAACTGGAGTCTCCAGTCAGGATCTCAAAGTCAAATTGAGAGTTTTGGCTCAAAGACTAAACAGATTGAAATAATTTCTACTAAAAGAATTGAAAGGCTATTGATTTAAAAGGAGAATAGTGTTGGTATCATAGTGAAGAGCCACAAATATGTGGGGTTTTTTTTATAACTGTTCAGCATAATTCTGCATTGAGTTTAAAATAAGAGTTAAAATAGTAAAAACATGAAGAGATTATTTTTAGTACAAACTTTTTGAGACAGTATCTTATATGAAGATGACCTATGAGGGTCCCCCCGCCTCAAGAATAGCAACAGAACAACCATCTGGGACTTTCAAAGAGGTACACATTTCTGTGAGTGTGCTTATTGACTTAAATTGCAACAGAACTATGTCTTGTTAATCTTGTATCCTTAATGCTTGGCACATAGTAGGTGCTCAATAAATATTTGATGAAATGGATTGGGTAGAGTGCAGAGTTTCAAGCTTTTAAGCATTAGCATAAGAGCAAAAAGAAATACCATGCTGAGTCAGGCTAATATTCAATCTAGCTATCTCAAATTCTGACAGTGGCATCAAAGGATTTTTTCTGGGAAAAGATAGTGATAGTCCTGCATGATGTTGACCTTAGATATGTACTCCAGGTGTCCCTGACTCACTCTTTCCTAATTGATCTTTTTCTGTAAAATGACTTTTTAAATTATAAATCAATTCATATTTATTTTAGAAAAATGAGAAAATACAGATAAACTAAAAGGAGCCAGTTGGAAACATCCCCAAATTCCTCCCATGTAGATGAATCAGTGCTAACTGCCAGACCCTTTTTTTTTCTTCTGTTTATCTCTCCAGATACTTTTGAAAAACTAGGGAGAGTGGAATGGAAGATATAGGGGGAGACAGAAACATGTTTTTAAAATAAAAACTAGGTCATATTGGGATCTTGTTTGGTAGACAGTTTTCTACTTAACTTATCTTTCCATGTCAATAAATTCACTTTTTACAACATGCTTTCTTTGTGTATGAATGTATTTATTCAGTCACTTATTGGATGATGAAGATTGTTTTCTAATTTTGCTATTGCAAACCATGCTGGGATGATCACATTCTTTAGTGTTCTCTCTCTTCATCTGTTGAAACATTTACAATGATATTCTTCTGGCTCTATTAAACTACTTTGTATCAGCCATCCAAGATCCTAAACAATGATGATAGCAGAAGAATCATATCACAAAGACAAATCATAGGAAATATATTAATGATTTAACATTTCCTATTTGTAAAAATATTAATCCTTGTTACCAAAACTTTATGTAAAGCATGCTTATTTTGATTAAAATCTTGACACTTTAGAAATAGGGAAGTAGAATGTGCCCTTACTATGGAAAAGTCAGATCTCTTACCTTCTCCTGATGATACCACATTCTCCTGATCATACCACATTCAGATTCCCACTTCTGAAAATCTGTGTCCCACTTCACTTCCCCAAATCCCATCCAGCCCAGGTGAAGGCCCTAGCCTCCCATGGAACCTCCTAAATCAGCCCAGATAACCTTGATATTTCTTAATTCCAGTGCACTGTCATAAAATAAACTTCCCTCCTCCCTTGGTCCTTGCCCCCCTCCTTACTCCAATATTGTGAAGAGAGAACTATGGAGAGACACTACCTGCACATGATATCATTTGTTGCCCAATAAGTTATGATAAACTGTTAAATAACTTATATCAAAGAAGCTAGGGATGTTCTTGTAGCATAATAGGTCTAAAGCATTAGACCAAAAGAAATAGCATCATTGTAATTACAGAGAAATGTTGATTTTTCATGCATATTAGAAGGGGAATTTTGAAGGAAATTATGTTTTTTCAGTGCCTTTGATTTTTAATTTATTAACAGAAAAGTAATTTGCTACCCGAGATAGGATCTCATCAACATACCTCCTTCTCTACATCTAGTCACAAAATCAGAATGTACCTGTTCTCCATTCCCAACAGTTTCAGCAGACTCTAAGACCACATCACACTTCGTGCCTCTGCAAAGTTTTAGGGACAGGGGTTCCTGATATGTAACGACATTTGGGGTTGACACAAAAAAATCACTGCTAGAAAAAAAAAATCACTGCTAGGGAAGGAAGTTTGTTTATTTCAATTGGAGCAGCTGGTGAATAAAAGAGAAAAGGGGAATGGGAATGGAGATACCATAGAAAGAGGTTAAAGGGCTTAGAAATGACAGAGAAGGTGAAGAGTAGAGGACAGAGGAATCACCTGTGTGGAACATCTTCTCAAGGATTAAGGAGAATCTTTGGGGACACATCCCCCCAAGGTCTGGTAATGTGGCTTCACTTCTGGGAGTGAAAAGGGAGAGGGGGTAAACCAGGAACAACAACCAAATTCTTTCCCTTTCCCCTTCTCCCCACCTCCCCCCGCCCCCCGCCCTGACCCCCACTGAAAACTCTGTACAGCTTTGGAATGATTAGCTAACTTCTGTGATAAAGATTTTAGCATTCATTGAGATACGGTATATATTTGATTCACAGTAAGATCATATCCAACAGGACCTCTCTTAGCAGCCTAAACAGTATTTTGTGTAAATTAGAAAATTTCATCCATGGGCAGGAAGAGTCCACAGGTACCTGGCTTGGCAAGTGGATGACCCCTTCCTCATAGTAGATGCAAATCTACTCCAGAGCATCCATGAGCTGAATGGATCCCAGTCTGCATTTCAGATCTACTTGCCCTTTGGCAGGATACTTTTATGCAGGGCACAGCATTCACACCTGGTGTCCAATCAGGTGAAATCTGTTTTCTGGAGTATCTGGGGTAACTGTGCCACTTGTATTGACCGATAGAATATAGTGGAAGTAATGTTATGTCCCTTCCAAGGCTATGCTTTAAGTGATTTTTCACCCTCTGCTTTTACTCTCTCGGGATGTTGCCATGCTGTGAAGAAGCCTGGAGTGAAAGACCATGTAGAAAGAGACACCTAGCTGTCCCAAATGTTTCAGCTGAGCTGAGCACAGACCCCAGCCAACAACCAGCTAAATGCAACTTTATGACTGATCCTAGGCCAATACCAGCAGAAGGGCCACCTGGTCAACCAACAAAACCATTAGAAATATTAATTCATTGTTGTTTTAAGCCACTAAGTTAAGGGGGAAGTTTATTTATTTATTTATTTAACTATTTCCTCTAAACTTGGTGTCTCAACAAGAACAAGGACATAAGCACCTTTTACATTTGTGCACCCTCTGTATTCTCCCTATTCATATAGAGAAAGCTTTGAGATGCAAAAGCTTGGATTTATTGGAATTTTGAAAGTCTAAGCCTTGAATGACTCTGCACAAAGCATGTATTATTAACTATATATTTTAAAGAATATGTGCTCAGTCTGAATCCATTTTCTATCCCCACCCCAAATCTTGATAAAATTTGTGCAGAATGGGGAAAAAGAAGAAGAGTCAGGGTGGATTAGAGACAGGGGCATTGGCAGCATGCCTGAGCCAGAAGCCCTATAACCTCACCATGCAGCAATGCTATATTGCACAACTACTTGGTCTACCATTCATAGAAGAAGACGTACAGGAAGGCAAACTTGACCCTAAAAAACAGACTGTGAAGGGACTCTGAGAGCAAAAAAAAAAAACTCCCCTGGAGAGCAGTAAGACCCCAGGGTTATTTCTTGCCCAATGTTGAAGAATGGTAAGAATAGAAAACATTTCTAAATGGGGTATTGGACTGCTGCATAGCCCTCTTGTGCCCCAGGAAGATTTAGAGAGTCCCCAAAATGTTTTCCAATGTAGGAGAGAATGATTTCGATCTGGATGTTTTTATAAATTAAATTTTATTGGAAGAGAGGCATTCCCATTCTTTTACCTATTGTCTATGACTGCTTTGATGCTACAAGGCAGAGTTGAGTAGCTGTGTCAGAAACTGCATGATCTGCAAAGCCTAAGGTACTTATTATCTGGCTTTTTATAGAAAAAAAAAAGCCAATCCTTATTTTAGATGAAGCACAGAGAACTGGGAAAACCTAAATTTTGTGGGATAATGCAGACCAAAAATGAAATGTGTAGACCATGACTAAAAGGTGCATTGGAACCAGGATGTAGTTTCAGTAGATCACAGCCTGGATACCTGTGATGGCCTAATGCCAATTGTCTCGCACAAATACATTTCCCAACTCCCATCCCGTACTTGGAACCTCCTAGGAAGGACCTATAGAATGCAGTGTGTTCCTCATGAAACAGGGGAAATCCCAGACTTACTGATAAGTATTACTACCTGGTGGAATAGGGACTTGAAAGAAAATAAGCTTAGGTACAAACATAAAAAATAATTTTACATTGAGTTTCTTATATATTTGATTCTGTCTTCAAAAACTAGCACCCTCTACAAAGGCTTCCATAGTTATAAGCATAAAATGGATGCAAAAGAAATCTATGTTGAATGTTTAGCCTCAGTGGGGTTTCCTTTGGTCTCTTACCTTGTAAAACTGCATGATGGCATGCCTTTTCATATAGGAAGTATGTATTCACAACTCATGTCTTATATAAGCTTTCTCTGACGGTGATGACGTACATTCCTTTTTAGTTCCATTGCTTCCCTCCATTGTAAGTTTTTTTTTTTTTTTTAATGTTTTTATTCCCTGAGACAACCATTCTCTTGTTCCAAAAGTAAAAGAGAATAGTGGTTGGAAATCATGTATGAAGTGAGTAGGAGGAGACGGTGGGGCGGGGATCCTGAGGTCTGTGGTTTATGTTACAAAAAAGACTGGTAAGATCTTTGGATGAAAAGGAAGTTGCTTATAATCTGTTGCCATCACTTTATGTTCCTGCACTGAGAAAATGTTACTTCCTGCTTTGAGCTGGGATGTGGAGCAGGGAGAACATTTACTGAGTACTAAGTTCATCCCAGCAATTATTCCTACATTATCTCATTTAGTCTCCACAAAACTCCTGTATAATCTTTCAGGTGAGGAGCTCAAAGATGTACAGCTAATAGAGTTGGACTGGGCAAACAGGTCTGTCAGACCCCAAACCCATGCTCTGTCAACTACATCATGTCATAGAAGTTTTAAGATTATTTTATCCTGAATCTAAGGGTAAACGATTTTGTATCTTCAGCTTGTCTTGAAGGCATTCATTGACAATTTCTATTTTCACAGTTTCTATTTCACTCGTAAATGATAACATATGGAAAAGTTAAGCAATATATGTTTTTTTTCTTCTACATATAAATCTTACATCTTCAAGTATATTAAAACCAAAGTTGTTAATTTTGTTTCATATAAAGATTCCCTTAAATATAAGATGCTATGAAACCAAAACGCAAACACACTGATTTCTACAATCAAAACATTGAGGATCATGGGAATCCCTAGACAACAAAAGAGGATAAAAGAGAGCATGAAGCTATTTTAATACAGTTCTCCTTTTTAACAATAGATACAAGAATTGTTCATTTAGACACTTTATGTACAACTTTCAGTGTAACAAAGATTCCCCCCAAAATGGTTAAAATTATGCTATAATTGTATAACAACTGGCAATGTTATATTTAAAACTGTAAAATCCTCCAAAGTAATGCTTTGTACTATTTAATAGTATAATTTTGTCCATTTAGTTATAACTAGAAAAATGTAAATAAAATATCTCCAAATTGGTATTTTGAAGTAAAAAATAAGAGTCTCTGTTTCTTTCATATAATACACAAACTTCCATTGAAAGTGAAATACTTGTGGGGCGCCTGGGTGGCTCAGTCGGTTGAGCATCCAACTTTGGCTCAGGTCATGATCTTGCCGTTTGTGAGTTCGAGGCCCACGTCGGGTCTGTGCTGACAGCTCAGAGCCTGGAGCCTGCTTCGGATTCTGTGTCCCCACCCCCCCCCCCCGCCCCTCCCCGACTCACACTCTGTCTCTCTCTCCTTCAAAAATAAAAAACATTAAAAAAAATTTTTTTTAGAAGAAGAAAGTTAAATACTTGTGAAGAATTTGGGGCCAATAATTCTTTTTTTTTTTTTTTTTAACGTTTTTATTTATTTTTGAGACAGAGAGAGACAGAGCATGAATGGGGGAGGGGCAGAGAGAGGGAGACACAGAATCGGAAGCAGGCTCCAGGCTCTGAGCCATCAGCCCAGAGCCCGACGCGGGGCTCGAACTCACAGACTGTGAGATCGTGACCTGAGCCAAAGTCGGACGCTTAACCGACTGAGCCACCCAGGCTCCCCTGGGGCCAATAATTCTTAATTAAATCAATCTCTTGACAGAAGCAAAACTGTGAATTGAGAAGATACAACAAAACTTACTAATATAAAAAATGGAATTATGAGTTTTGTAATTGTATTGTAATTTTGTAATTGTATTGTATTGGAGGCCATCAAAACACACTAGATAGATGTATAGAATTGCAGTGCGTGGGCTGTGTTTAAGAAATCATTCTAGGGTGCTTGGGTGGCCTGTTAGGCATCTGACTTCAGTCCAGGTCATGATCTCACAGTTTGTGAGCTCAAGCCCCGCTTCAGGTGAGACAATCTCTCCCTCTCTCCCCCTCGCTCACTTGCACCCTCTTTCTCTCTCCGAGAGAGAAAGATCATTCTAGAGGTACGTAATATAAAGGTATTCAGTAAAAAGGTAGACCAAAATAAGAATCATCATGTATGAATAATGTTTTACAACATCTGAGTGAGAGAGTTTTCAAAATAACTCTTCATTTCTAAAGATCGTCAAATACATAAGACTTGAGAGAAGCTGTCAATTTGTTATGGAATTTGACCTTTGGTAGCATCACTGACGGTAATGAACTGGACTGACCAGTTTTGCCATATTTTTCCTAACAGCAGTTAAACACTACCATAATCTCACAGAAATCAGGAAATGATGTCCCAGACCACACACAAGTAGCTGAGTTTTAAAGGACTGAAAGATTATGTTTTTAAAATATTTTGCTTAAATACAATAATGGCAATGGTTGTGTAGTAGTCTTTGCTTTTTACTGGTTTTACCAAATACTGAGGAGTTTCAAAAGAACATTTATTGAATATATACTATATATAAAGAATGATTATGCCAGAAACAGCTGTGTACCTACCACCTATTAAAGAGAAACAATATTATTCTGATGCCTTCCGTGGGACCCTCTCGGATCCAACTTTTCCTAACCTTGAATTTTGTATTCATCATACCTTTGCTTTTCTTTAGAGTTTGCCACACACATTTGTATGCCTAAATAAAATACTGGCTAATTTTATACATACTTTTCCCTCAGGTCAGTTCCTTTTTTTTTAATTGAAGTATAGTTAACATACAGTATTACATTTGTTTCAGATATACAATAATTCAACAGTTCTATACATTACATTGTCCTCATCACAATAAATGTGCTTAGTCCCCTCTATCTATTTCATCCATCTCCCCACCCCCCCTCCTTTCATACATTTTTACATTTTATATATGATAAAAATATATGTATAATATTCTGCTACTTGATTTTTTTTTTTGCTCACGATGTAGATGAGATTTATACATGTTTTCTTATGTAGCTGTTACTAATTAATTTCACACTATATTGACTTTATCCATTCTGCTCTTGATCAACATTTGAAAAATCTCCAGGTGCACATATGAGAGAGAAAGACATCACAAACAATATTGCTAAGAATGTTCTTATACTTGCCTCTGGTACATGTGAAAGAGGTTTTCTTGGATAAATATCTAGGAGTGAAATTGCTAGGTTATAGCAAATTTACCAGATAATGCCCAGTTATTTTCCAGAGTGGTTATGTAACACATCCTTATGGTTTTGATGGCATGCTCCTTTACTGAACTGTAGAATATATGTGTATAGATGTACACATAGATCTGTACATGCGTATAATTATATATGTATTACTCTTTTTGATATAATTTTCTGAAAATAATTTTATATACTAGAAATCTAAGTCATAGTATTAGTGCTGCCTTTTCAAAAGAACCAAGAATTGTAAAAGATGTGGTTGATTGGGAATTTTTGTTATTTGTTGCCAGGAAACAAAATATTAAGGAAAAAATGGGAAGAATGTTTTAGTTATGTCTTAACAGATGGAAAAACAAATGTATTTATCCTTCACTTGCCTTCCATTACACTACTGATGTCTTCATTTCTAGGACTGAAATAGGCATTCACTCCATTCTCAATCTTGGTCTTTGGTCTTCTGAAGAAGTTCAAGGGCTGATTGCTGACATTCGAAATAATGTGTTATGCAAGAAACCAGTTTCAGGGATGGAAGGAAAACTACGCTTCTTTAGCTAGAACTCCTAAAAATCATCAGAATGGGAGTACTGAAAAGGATTTCAATGTCTTTTTGTCTCCTCCATAATTTTTTTTGGACTTTTTTTTCTTCTTGTAACAATCCTCTACTTTAAGTTGAAGAGGGTTCATTAACTGCCCAACTGGGTATATTTCAAATATTCTAAAAGTTTAGACTTTACTTAACTAAAATCCTCTGGGTACAATACCACCAGAAGCACATGCTTCTCATTTATATCTAATAAGATTTCTTTAATCAACGCAGGCCTATAAAAACGTGCTGTTCTTTGGAAGAAACATTTTGTAAAATGTCCCAAAAAAAAGGTTATTTTTTTTTAACTCCGTTTGTGTAAACACTACTTTTCAAAGCTTCCTAATGTTATAGGAATTCCAAATTATTTAAATTAGAATCAAACAAATGATAATATTATCTTGAAAACTCCTTGAGTGGTATCTCCCAGCTCTTGTGTTCAACTGATTAATGTTTGTGCCCTGATGATCTCTTGCACTAGGACCAGAAACCTATAAAACCCTATCTTGCAATTAAGGTTCAGTTGCTTATATATTTCATAATGTGTCCATTCCAGTGGGGTAGTGGACTCCCTAATATACTTTATAAATACTAAATGAGTAGCCTGAGTTATTTATAAGAAATCATTACTATGAACCTAGTGAGAAATTTATTGAAATTTCTGCTAAAGATTAAATGGAGAACTGCAGAAATTTTCTAAGATTTCCAAACAAAATATATATGGGCCCTAAATGATTTGGTCATTCTTCTAGCTTTGTTGATGGAGAGCTATTCAGTGCTGAGATACTTTCTAATCTACAATCCAATATTGCAAAGCAAATTAATGTATCGGTCACTGAAAAAAATCTAACATAAGGGGCACCTGAGTGGCTCAGTCGGTTAGGCATCTGATTCTTGATCTCAGCTTAGGCCATGATCTCACAGTTCATGAGATCAAGCCCCACATCAGGCTCTGTGCTGACAGTGTGGAGCCTGCTTTGGATTCTCTCTTTCCCTCCTGCTCATGCTCTCTCTCTCTCTCTCAAAATAAATAAAATTAAAAAAAATCAAACATCTTAAGCTCAAGTAACAATGATATTAAGAGTGAATATTAATGAATGCTTATTACGTGTACTAAGCATTTTACATACCTTATTTCATTTAATTTCCACAAAAGCTCTATGAGATATGTAATAGTATTACCACGTTAAAGATGAGGAAAGTGAGACTTCAAAGATAATGTAAATTACTCCAGGCTAGAAAGCTACTAAACAGCCAAGTGAGGATTCAGCCCATGTGGGTGGATATAGAAGCTTGTGTCCTTAATCATACTGTGCAATTCTAGATAATAGTATGAGTTTCCTATTGGTAGCTTCCTTCTCTCATCTAAGAATTCTGATGGTTCAGGGGCGCCTGGATGGCTCAGGTCATGATCTCACGGTCTGTGAGTTCGAGCCCCATGTCGGGCTCTGTGCTGATAGCTCAGAGCCTGGAGCCTGCTTTGGATTCTGTGTGTGTGTGTGTCTCTCTCTGCCCCTCCCCTGCTCATGCTCTGTCTTTCTCTCTCTGTCAAAAATAAATAAACAGTAAAAAATTAAAAAAAAAACGAATTCTGATGGTTCAAAAACTATACACACACACACACACACACACACACACACACACACTTATGTGTGAATGAAATGACTACTGTGTACACTATGCTGTGGGGAGTAATACAAGGACCCATTCACAGTCCCTCCCCATAAGAAGCTTACAGTATACATGGGGGGATAAAACATAAACACGAATACATATAATCAAAAGCAAAATATGACACGTGCCATATGAGACATACTGTGGTGATGCCCAAAGAAAAGAAGTCCTGGAGCGCCTCGGTGGCTCAGTCAGTTAGCAGCGGACTTCAGCTCAGGGCATGATCTCAAGGCTCATGACTTAGAGACCCGTGTCAGGCTCTGTGCTGACAGCTCAGAGCCTGGAGACTGCTTCGGATTCTGTCTTCCTCTCTCTGTCTCTCCCCTGCTCACTCTCTGTCTCTCAAAAATAAATACACATTAGCAAAATAAAAAAAAGAAATCTTTTTGGCTAGAGGGACATGAAGAGTCTTTGTAAAGCAGGTGATAGGAATCTTTTGAGGAGGGTGAAAGGGAAAGTCAGGATCTTGCACAAAGCATGCCCTGCAACCAAAGCTTAAAGCACGTTGTAGGCCAGACAACCTGGCTGAGCCAGGACAGCTTACATATAAAGAAAACCTAGATGCTGGGATGAAGATTTTGTGTGAAACTATTAGACAAAGGGGAGCCACTGAAGGTTTTGAAGTAGGGAGTGACCGCTTTCAGTATGATGCGTCAGCGCATGTGCTAGATGCAGGGGTGAACAAGGCCAGGTCATTCCCTGCCCTCATTGCTCTTAGAGGCTGAAGGCAGAGAAAGAGGCCAATTTTCATCACCGCTAACAGAGTGATGATTATGCACAGAACAAGGGCAGAGACTGAGTAGAAAAGCACTTCGATGTTTTGGTTTATTTCCTCTGAATACCTTTTTTTTTTAAGAAATAAACATTTTTGTTTTAAAATAATTTGAATTCTATTGAAATTTATTTTAAGATAGTATTAAATAATGATGTTTTTCTATATAAAAAAAGTACATAGAGTCTGAACTTGACTAATTACATTTACAGATACACAAAACATTTTCTTTTGCTTAAGAGTAGTTTCTAGCACAGGTAATTTACAAAATTCATCTCAATCACTATTAAAATTGACATTTGATCATTTAAGGAATATCATTTGATATTAGAACTCTGTGGGGTAAATCTCAGAAAGACTAAGGCTACTTTCACAGATTGGTTACTTCCACAATACAAATTACTACTGCAACTAGGTATACATGTTGAAGGGATGTCTTTGGAACTTCTGAATTTGACTCGAATCTCTCTAAATATAGCAAATCACAAGGTTCTCTCTGAGTTGGAAAATTTTGTAATGACCAATTACAAATATAGGAAAGCCAACTTAAAAAGAGGTCAATAGGAAAGGTATATAAACTGTCCAACTATAATCTATCACCTTTATGAAAAAAAATTTTTGTGGTAAGACCTGCTTGTATTAGGAGTTTTTATAGGCTTAGAAAACATAAAACTCAGAGATTTTTGAAAATGAAAAACTAAAGAAAATTACTGAATTTATTCTAAGATAACTAATGTCTCAGTAGAAAATAGCAGTAAGGTAAGCCCTCCACAACAGTCTAATTTAAACTGATAATTGGTGGTGGTGGTGGTGGTGGTGGTGGTGGTGGTGGTGGTGAGGGAGGATTAGTTAGGAATAAAAAATCAGATTGTAGCCAAACTTTAAAAAGAATTTAAATATACTGATGTTTCGTTTCCTTTGAACAGCTCAATACCTGATACTGACAAATGTGGATACAGGTGATAAAACTGTGTGTGTTATTGTCAACACTACATAACTAACATTTACTAAAAACAAAACAAAACAAAAAAAACCCAAAAACAAAAAAAACCCACTTTCTTCCAAATAATTTGTTTTCATCATTAGATATCCATATACATTTAGTATTTTTTATTTATGCTCTGAAATGTATGCGTATTATATTTTTCTTTCTCTTTTCAGGGTTAAAAAAATAAAGTTTTATGCTTTCTACTATACTTTAAGAATAGGCTAAATATTGAAGATTTTATTTGCTCAAATAAATTGTATTCTTATGATGGAAAGGGCTCCTCATTGTTTCCATACCAGTGATATTTCACTCCAATGTTTACTTGCTCTGAAATTTCATAGCAGCAGAAATTCTACTATATATTGTATTTTTATCTGGTATCTATTAAGAATGTGTTTGGCTGCAGTTGACAGGGGAAAAAAATCTAACTAATAGTGACTTAACAAATACAAGTTTATTTTCTCACATAACAAGTCTAGAGGTAGGTGGTTGCTGCCTTTGGTTTGGTTACTCAGTAATATAATCAATAACGTTTATTTTTCTGCCCCACTGTTGTCAACATGTTGGTTTTCCTTTCCCCTGGTTACCATCTCAGGGCCACAAAATGACTGTCACTGGCCAGCAATACATGCATGCTCAAGTTAGGACAGGATGGAGGGTTGGGCTCCCAGCTACTTCTGTCTCTTGTCGTCAGGAAGACAAAAGCTTTCCCAGGAGCCCCCTTAGCAACCTCTTACAGCTTAAGGACCCCACAAATTTCAAATGAAGCTGGGAAAGCAGGAAACAAGGTTCCCATGATCGAGTTAGATTATTGTGAGACAGAGGCACCTCGGTGGCTCAGTTGGTTAAGTGGCCGACTTTCGCTCAGGGCGTGTGCTGACAGCTCAGAGCCTGGAGCCTGGTTAGGAATCTGTGTCTCCCTCTCTCTCTACCCCTGTCCTGCTCATGCTCTGTCTCTCTCTCCTTCAAAAACAAATAAACATTAAAAAGATTATTGTGGAATACTGCCCAGAGATGGCTACATTGACATTTCAACAAAGCCATAAATTCTCAGGGAAGAAGGTGAAAGAATGGGTATTTGGTAAGGAGCATAAAAGGGTCTGTCTAAATGCCCTAATTACTTGGAATGTAAAATTCTTAAATATGGGAATTGTGTCCAGTCCTTCCCTTACGTATAGGACTTAGGTCATAACGAAAGTTGTTGATGGTACAAATCCTGTATCAGATATAGGTATAAGAGTATATTCTATATATTAAGGCAATTATTACTAAATTTTACTCAGTTGTACCAGTGGGAGAGGTACTACACAAAACTAGAGGGTTATATATATATATATATATGTGTGTGTGTGTGTATATATATATACACACATATATATAAAATCTTATATGTGTATATAATATATATAATCTTAGCTCAGACTGCTAAATACCATACAC
This sequence comes from Panthera pardus, assembly GCF_024362965.1. Classification (NCBI taxonomy): domain Eukaryota; kingdom Metazoa; phylum Chordata; class Mammalia; order Carnivora; family Felidae; genus Panthera; species Panthera pardus. Next base: position 66,495,649 of record NW_026526655.1, on the reverse strand, counting down.
TGGGTAGCTTAAATAGCAGACATTTACTTCTCACAGTTCTGGAGGTGAGAAGTCCAAGCCCAGGATGCTACCAGATTCAAATTTCTGATGAAAGCATATATTCTGGCTTGCAGATAGCCTCGTGCCTTCTTGCCGTGTCTTCATATGATGGAAAGAGAGTGCTTTTCTTCTAAAAATACTATTCCCAATGAAGCCCAATTTCATAACCTCATCTAAATCTAATTACCTCTTTAGGGCCCTACTTCCAAATACCATCATATTCGGAGTTAGAGCTCAATGTGAGGGTTTGGGGAGGGACAAAGATATACAAGCCATAGCATATGTATGTAATATGCCATATTACATATATAAATATATAATAACACACATATATGTATATTTTTATTCTAAGTCTTCAAGTATTTATTATACATTCCTATGAACAAAAAATTGTAGACACTGAAAAATACTAACAGCAAAGAGTTCCAGCTTTTAAAACATTAAAGGTAAGATATTGAAGCAATAAATACAGATCCAGCTGAACTAAAATGTTATATAATCAATATAACAGTATCAGCCTTTTACCTGATGGCTATTATATATTAGTGATATAAGTATTTTATTTTATCAGAATTTCCCAACAATGCTGCTAGGTAGTCATTGACCTCATCTTGAAGATTAGGAAACTAATGGGCACCTGGCTGGCTCAGTCGGTAGAGCATGTAAATCTTGGTCTTAGGGTTGTGAGTTTGAGCCCCACATTGGGTGTAGAGATTACTTAATTTAAAAAAAAAAAAAAAAAAACTTTAAAAAAAAACTAAAAAAAAAAAAAAAAAAAAGGATTAGAAAACCGAGAACACTGAAACACTGAGAGTTTAAGCACTTGTTCCCAATCACCCAGGTCTAAGCAATGGATCTGAAGTTCGGAATGGTTCTCTTTTTTCCCAACGCTATGTCTACACATAGAGCACACACCACCACAGGCTGCTTACTTCATTTTGTGAATAGAAGCTTCCCTCATAATGTTGCTTTGTTTTACCCTTTTTCTTTTCTAAAATTTTGTTTTTTATTTATTTTAAGAAAGAGAGAGAGCATTCATGAGCAGGGAAGAGGCAGAGAGAGGGAAGAGGGGGAGAGAGAGAATCCCAAGCAGGCTCCGCGCTGTCAGAGCAGAGATCGATGCAGGATTCAATCTCACAGTGAGATCATGACCTGAGCTGAGATCAAGAGCCGCACCCTTAACGAAGTGGGCCACCTGGCACCCCTTACCCTTTTTCATTCCTAGCTTTCTCATGGGTGACTTAGGTAAATGGGCAGATGGAAAGAAGATCAGATTATGGAGATGATAAAGTGATGAGAGATGAGATTATAAAGAGAGAAAATGTGAAGAGTGAGAGGTGAACGAAAGGGGGGAAGAAGAGCCAAGTTAAACCCTTGGGATTCTGAAGGGAGCAAACAGGAAAGGGGAGAGAAGGGAATGAATACCGACGAGGTATTTCTCCAGGCTGTGGGTCAGCGGAATGGCAGTATCCCACTCCGTGTCCCTGCTCTCTCTGATCTCGGGCCATGCATGTGGCTTGGCATTGTACCTCTAACAGTAGGATTCTGGGAGAGGCTTGTGGTAGTTACTGAATTACACTTTCCCTAGCTATTCTTGTGTTCCAATTCTCCCTTGAAGGTCTTTTATGGTTAATCTCAAACCACATAAATATTTAACTCTCCTTTTAGTTACATTCCAGAAGCCTGTTCTCAAACAAGCATAAGTTAATACTCTAAATTTCAGTAACCACAAGCTGAGATTAATCTGCCCTAATGTCACTGTGTTCCTCCTCTTCAAGTGAGTGTAAAGAATGATGTGCAAAAAGCCTTGACCAATTTGCAACTCCTTTTGCTTCACTATTAACGTAGCACAGAATCTCATATATGGAAAGGAACTTAAGGTCCTAACCACTCAGCCAACATTTCAATCTACCTACCCTGTTTAAAATCCTCCAAAGTGGTCTTTTAGCCTTATTTGATGCTTCCAATTCAGGGAGTTCAGCGCTTCTGCAGGTAGTCCTTTCCATCTTAGGACAACTCGTTTAGAGAGAGCTTTTTGTTTGTTTGTTTGCCAATTGGAATAACAGATATTCCACAATAACAAAGGCCATGAAATGTCAATGACTTTTTAACAGCAGAGACTCATTTCTTGCTTACGTTAGATGCCTACCACAGGTCAGCTTGGCCCTGCCCCACATTGACTTCTCTCTGGGGAAGGAGGAAAAGAGGAAAAGAGTTCATGGCAAATCCCATGCTGTACTTTAAGTATCTACATTTCATTAGCCAACAGAAGTCACACAAAATCCTAACCCTGGGTGGGACAAGAGGAGAAATATCTCAGAGAAAAAAAATATTTTGAATAATAATACAATCTACCATGTGTTTATTGAGTCAAAATCCTTTTCCAACTATCATCCCCCCGTGGTCCTTCCTCATCACCTTTGCTCTCTCCCAGTTCTAGAAGAGTTAGAAAATTGCAGTTCTTTGAGCTGTCTCCTTTCTAGTCTAATCTGCTCCAATTCTTTCATCGACCTGATCTCTATATTTAGTGTTCTCCCCTAACATCACTTTTAGAGCCTGTTCAGCCATCTTAGGTCCCCAGGTGAGAAAATTGTTGGTTTATTCTCTAGAGGAGGGCATCCCTGACACACTCCCCTTTGGGATGATGGGTTTTGGCTGATGCTGAGTGTACAAGACAAACAAAACAAAACAAAACAAAACAAAACAAAAAACCTTTCCTTAAATAATACCTTATCTAATAGTCCCCATATTTTTTCATCAGCTCAGACCCTTAAGTTTTTTGTTTTGTTTTTTTATTGGAAATTTATCCATTCATTTTTGACAGAGAGAGAAGGAGAGCACACAAGAGTGTGACTGGGGGAGGGGCGGAAAGAGAGGGAGACAGAGAATCCCAAGCAGACTCTGCACTATCAGCATGAGCCTCACAGGGGGCTCAAACTCAGGTCATGACCTGAGCCAAAATCAAGATTGGATGCTTAACTGACTGAGCTGTCCAGGGACCCCAACCGTTAAGCCTTTCACAAACTTCCAGGTCCCTTAGCTATTACACTTCAGAATGTAGACTTCTTTGAGCACTTTTTTTTTTTAATGTTTATTTTTGAGAGAGAGAGACAGAGTATGAGCAGGGGAGGGTTACAGAGAGGGGGAGACACAGAATCCGGAGCAGGCTCCAGGCTCTGAGCTGTCAACACAGAACCCAACACAGGGCTCCAACCCACAAACCATGAGATCATAACCTGAGCCGAAGTTGGATGCTCAACCAACTGAGCCACCCAGGCTCATCTTTGAGCGCTTCTGAAAACAGATGTTGTATCCCTGACTATAGTTAATTTAACAATTTGAATTTCAATTTGAAAAAGGATGTGAATGGAAAAAAGCAGTTGTATTGGCAAAATTGCCCAAACCTCCGCTTGTTGTATAGGACTGGTTCACAGTGTGGACTTTGGAAACAATTGGTCTTAGTTAAAACCTGATTCCACTAAATACTACCTATGTGACCTTGGGCAAGTTACTTAACCCTGAGCTTTTATTTCCTCATCTAGTGAGATACTTTATGTGGTTTTTGAGGGCACTAGACGACACAGCAGTAGAGCTCAATGAATGTATTCTCTTGCTACCATATTGGGGTCCTAACACTCAAACCTATCTCTGCTGTCATTTAACAGGTCCTCTAGCATCTCACATGCTCTCCATAGCTATGCACACCTTCTCTCCCCAAGATGTCTTTCTAGCCTTATGAAATCTTCCATTCCCAATGTTAAAAAGAAAAAAACGATAGGCCAAGATAGAGACTTGCCCCCTGGACAGTAGACCAAGACTTAATTGCAGTTTTAACCTCTCCAGGAATGGAATTTTAAGACTACCAATCTCAAGTTTTCTGGTTAGAACCAATGAGGTAATCTATCACATCAGCCTCTCCACCTCCCAAAGGAAGATAAGGTAATCCACCTAATAAGACCACCTGTCCTTCCCTGGCAAAACTCTTTTTCTTTTGCTATTAACTTCCTTGACTCACCCTTGTTCCTTCCATTTTGTACAATTCCTCAGAGCCTCTTCTATTTGTTAGATGGGATGCTGCCTGACTCATGAAATGTTTAATAAAGGCAATTAGATCTTCAAATTTACTCAGCTGCATTTTTTGTTCTTTAGCACCAAGATGGCATTATCCAAGCTCAACCAGTATCTCTCAAAGTGTTGTCTGAGAACAAGCTTCATTGAAAACACCTGGTGGCTCGCTTGGCCCTATTTCAGACTTACTGACCAAATATGGAACTGGTTAGTCTGCAATGTAACAGGCTCTCCAGGTAGGGTTGCCAGATAAAATACAGGACTTGCAGTCAAATTTGAATTTTACATAAAATGTACTTTTAGTATATGTATGAGCCATGCAATATTTGGGACATACTTATACTAAAAAATAATTTGTTATTTATCTTGAAATTTGAATTTAACTGTGTGATATGTATTTATTTATTTATTGAAGTATAGTTAGCACATCGCATCCTGCATTTTTTTATTTCTATTTTTTTTAAATTTTTTTGAGAGAGAAAGAGCTTGAGAGAGGGAGGAGCAGAGAGAGAGGGAAGAGAAAGAGAAGATCCCAAGTAGGCCCTTCACTGTCACTGCAGAGCCTGAGTTGGTGCTCAAACCCATGAACCATGGGCTGAAGTCAAGAGTCGGATGCTTACAACAGATGTTGGCGAGGATGCAGAGAAAGAGGATCTCTTTTGCACTGCTGGTAGGAATGCAAGCTGGTGCAGCCACTCTGGAAAACAGTATGGAGGTTCCTCAAAACATTAAAAATAGAACTGCTCTACAACCCAGCAATTGCACTACTAGGTATTTATCCAAGGGATACAGGTGTGCTGTTTCGAAGGGCCACATGCACCCCAATGTTTATAGCAGCACTATCAACAATAGCCAAAGTATGGAAAGAGTCCAAATGTCCATTGACGGATGAATGGATAAAGAAGATGTGATATACATATATACAATGGAGTATTACTTGGAAATCAAAAAGAATGAAATCTTGCCATCTGCAACTATGTGGATGGAACTAGAGGGTATTATGCTAAGCAAAATTAGTCAGAGAGAGACAAATATCACACGACTTCACTCATGAGGACTTTAAGAGACAAAACAGATGAACATAAGGGAAGGGAAGCAAAAATAATATAAAAACAGGGAGGGGGACAAAACAGAAGAGACTCATAAATATGGAGAACAGCCAGAGGGTTACTGGAGGGGTTGTGGAGGGGGGATGGACTCAATGGGTAAGGGGCATTAAGGCATCTACTCCTGAAATCAATGTAGCAATATATGCTAACTTGGATGTAAATTTAAAAAAATGAACTAAAAAACAAACAAAAAAGTGTCAGATGCTTAATGAGCTACCCAAGCACCCCACCTCCTGCATTTTTAAGTGTGAAATGTGGCAAACCTATCCCAGGGATTCTCGTGCTTACTAAATTCGAGAAACTCTGGTGTAAGAGATTTGGCAAAAATGTCAAATTCAACGTCACGAATTCCCTCACAAGGGGGAAAAAAAAAGGAAAACAACAAGCTACAGAAATAACCTACATACCTCATGAGTCTCCAAAACAAATATGCAGAAGAGCAAGGGTGCAGTTTTCTCTTTTCAGAATAGGTTAGCTTTTGTTCCAGCAGCCACAACAGCAAAAGTAAACAAGCCAGTGGCCAGAGAAGAATCCATGTCCTTATTTCTCTCTTACTAGTTGTGTATAACTTTGGCTTGGGCTTTCGCCAAGGTGCCTTTCTTTTTTTTCCTTCCTTCCTTCCCTCCTTCCTTCTTTTCTTCCTTCCTTCCTCTCTCTCTCTCTTTTTTTTTTTTTTGTTTTCACTTTTATCACAGAACTTTCTCAAATTATACATGAGCAAAGAGACAAGTACAATGAACCCTCACATACCTATCACCCAGCTTCTACAGTTATTCACTTTTGCCCATCTTTTTCATTTATAACCTACTGGTTTTGCTAGCCTTCCTTTGGGGTCATAGTATTTTTAAAGGCCTTGCTTTTTTTTTTTTTTTTTTTTAAGTTTTTATTTAAATTCTAGTTAGTTAATATACATATAATATTAGTGTCAGATGTACAATTTAGTGTATAACACATACAATACCCGGTGCTCATCACAACAACTGCACACCTTAATCCCCATCATCTGTTTTACCCATCCCCCTACCCTCCTCCCCTCTGGTAACCATCAGCATGTTCCCTAGAGTTAAGAATCTGTTTCTTGGTTTGCCTCTCTCTCTTTTCCCCCTATGATTTTGTTTCTTAAATCCCGCATATGAGTGAACACATATGGTATTTGCCTTTCTCTGACTAATTTCTTTCTTTCTTTCTTTCTTTCTTTCTTTCTTTCTTTCTTTCTTTCTCTATTCCTCTCTCTTTCTTTCTTCTCTTTCTCTCTCTCTCTCTTCCTCTTTCTTTCTTTCTTTCTTCTCTTTCTTTCCCTCTCTCTTCCTCTCTCTCTTTCTCTCTCTCGCTCTCTTCCTCTCTCTTTCTTTCTTTCCTCTCTTTCTTTCTCTCTCTCTCTTCTTCTTTCTTTCTTTCTTTCTTTCTTTCTTTCTTTCTTTCAAGCAGAATTTTTTCTTTTTGGTCTAACATCCCTAAGCTGGTCAACCTCTACTCACCTTCCATTTGGCACTTCCTGTTTTCCTCTCCCAGAAAGCATGTTGGGTGTGTCTTCCTCTGTCTGCTCCAACTTCCCGAATATCAGAATACTTTGCCACAGAGCCATGGTTCTCCTAATATGCAGCTTGGTCTCCTGCAATTTCGGTCCTTTGCTGAGGACTTCCTAACTCGCAACCCTTCGCTTTTATGTATAATATAGTAATGAATTGTTTCTATGGTTTGTGTGCATTTACAGAGTCCTTAAAATAAACATTATCTTAGTTGATTTTCACAATAACTCCATAACCTAAGCAGTTAAAGCACTGAGGCTCAGAAAGTTTAAAAGATGGTGGGACTTTAGTCTAAGGTGTTTTAGTCCTACACGGATCTTTTTCACTCAGCTGTTGCTTCCTCTCAGGTTATTACACTTATGTTGATCATCTGTCATTTAGGAATAGTAATTAAAACACAGCTTGGGGGGGGGCGTGGTTGGCTCAGTCAGTTAAGCATCTGGCTCTTGATCTCAGCTCAGGTCATGATCTCATGGTTCATGAGTTCTAGCCTGGAGTAGGACTCTGTGCTGACAGTGTGGAGCCTGCTTGGGATTCTCTCTCCCTCTCTCTGCCCTGCCCCTGCTTGCACAAACATGAACTCTCTCAAAATAAACTTAAACACACACACACACACACACACACACACACACACACACACACAGAGCTGTGTGACCGTAGGCAAGTTTTTTTTTGTTTTGTTTTGTTTTGTTTTGTTTTGGGTTTTTTCGGTTTGTTGTTTTGTTCTGTTTTTAACCTTCATAAGCTTCTATTTCCTCATTTGTAAACTTAGGTTAACAGCAGTACCTACATCCTGAGATAGTGGATTTAATGAGACAATCCAGGTCTCAGTGACTTGCACGATGTGAGCACTTAGGAAATTTAAGCCATTATTAGAACTATCCTATAGGCTACCTAATCTTCAGGCCCAGCTCTTCTCAGTGCTTTCTGTAAATAAAGACAAAAACTGGGAAATCTAGACCAAAACTAGCAAAATAAGAAGTATGCATGGCTGCACAAGGAGGTAATGGTGATCTATGCTAATTTTTCGCTTAGCAAACACTTCCTCTTTCATATCATCCCCCCTCCCTGAATTCCCACAATTTTATTTCTCTGTACAGTAAAATATAGTGCTCCTAGACTAGACTCAATAGTCTGGAGAATAACTGACTGACATAGTAGGGTCTTTAGTCAAAAGCAGGAACTAGAGTGTGGTACCAATTATTTACATCTTGTCTAACCTCTGCATTTATACTAACCTCTTTCCTTTTCCAAGTGCCAGCTGTTTGGAACAACAATATTACCACTATGTTCATCTTCTTTTCCCATAGAGTCTTTATATGATAATATAAAAGACAATATAATATGATGAGATGATACGATATGATACATTATGATAATATAAAAGACCATTAGGGTCTTTATATGATAATAGGCAGTGTGATAGCATGATATCCCCATAGGATGAGATAGAGTGCCCCATACATGGATGACCTCAATGCACTCTTTTGCATTACATCTATTAAGGATATTTTCTTCAGAAAATACTAGGGGCAATGGCTCTGTGGGTAATGGGAAACAAATGGGTTTTCACAAAGCAAATGAATGTCAAACTACTGAATAAAGAAAGAGACCAGTAAGTCTCAGGTTAGGGTCACTATGCGGAACCAGAGAAGATGTAAGCAGAATTCTTTTTCTATGGCTGGGTCAGCACTTGCCATCACTATTGCCTTTCTTCTTAGACACGGCATACCACTATCCCAAAGAAAAACTAAATATATGTTTGGGACACAGCAGATCAGACTCCTCCAAAAATTTCTTTGAAAGGAATGTGATATTTGATCCTTTTTAAAAAGCCTAAAAGTGATCATCAGTGGAAAGAAAATGGAATTTTAGAGGACTTTGTTATGTTTAGTTTTGGTTTAGAGTTTGTGGGCTTGAGTCCTTTTTTTTTTGGAACTATACTTTTGGAAAGGTGGAATAGGGTAGACATTTTAATTGTTTTTATTGCTAGAAACTCTAAATGTCTTAATCAAATTTAGACTAATACTGTGTAGGGATTGCTTGCCTTTTGCTATTGAGATAGGTATCATAATCCCTTTACTCTTTCTGGAAAATGCTGATTTGTTTTTCCTCTAAGATGTGAGATGCGGAACTGTTGCTTCTTTATATCTAACAGGTTGGGTTATGCTCAGGTGTTCCACATGGGTCCTCCCATGAAAACTGCATCAGAAACCTTCAATGACTCAAATACTCTGTCCTTGAATGCTATGAGGAAGTAGAATACACCTGGGCATATACTAGACCTTTCTCTGCCTACTGAGATTCTAAAACTTGGCTGAGGTCCATTTTAGTTGCTATCTTATTGAACTAACAGTCCAGTCCCACAAATATTGAGTGAGCAAGTATCACGTGCAAGATATTCATTCAATAAATACTTTCAACTTCAACTATGTATCATGAATGAGAGATCCACCTATAAGAAAAAAGAAGCGAAAGAGATGAAGAAGAAAAGGAAGAGAATGAGGAGAAACTATCTCTGCTGTCAAGGAACTTCAAAGCTTCCTGGGGAGAAGACATAAACATAATGGCATTACAATGCATGTGTTGCCTCAATGGACTGAGAGTGAGAGGGGGTAGATCCCTGAAGAAATAACAGGGTGTTAGTAGAAAAAGGGGAAATGGATGCTGGGTAGACAAAACTACTGCTGAAAAGGACAAACAGACTTGAGTCGTGCCTTAGGAAAGATAGGACTTTTATTTGGGTTGAAGTATAGGCAGTGGAAATACAGATTATGGAGCTAATCATAATATTAAACCTGTCTTTGCCAACAAGCTGTATGATCTTGAACAAGTTATTTTGCCTCTCTGAGCCTTGTTGCTGAAATAGGAATCATGATGCCCAGCCCTAAGTGTTAATGTAAACATTGGCTTAAGCCCCTAGTCCTTCTCACCCAATGTCTGGTGCCAATATTTAGCTATTAGACTGATAGGTGCCTATCAGTGCCTCAGTTTCTACATCTGAAAACGGAAATGATAATAAAAGCACACCTACATCCCATGGTTGTGAGTTTTAATAAGTTAATTATGTAGTTTGAAGAGTGTCAACCTATACTAAGCCTATAATCATTTGGTGTTATTACCAAGTGTCTGATGCAATACAAGCCATTAAATTAATATAGAGCCTGGATAGCAGATGCCCACTTAAGTTTGTTTGTTTGTTTGTTTGTTTGTTTTAATCAAATATAGTGCTAAACACTGTGAGATATCTACACGTGTATTTTCAGAGAGGATAATGAAAGAAATAATATCCTAGTTGTAAGTAATATTCACAATAACCATAATAAAGGCAGTGTGTGATAAATGTTGCAAAAAAGAACAGGTATGTTCTATTGATTGTACAGAAGAACAAGAGGTCAGGAAAAGAAAGAAAAACTATAATTGAGAGCTTAGGGGAAGGAGCCGGTATATCTTCCTGGGTGGAAGGAAAAATAATGATCCTCGAGTCAGCAATGCTAGGATAAGTAGGCTGTTGCTGGTTGGACTAATGTAAGGAAGACATTCCTGGCAAAACCAAGTGTGTTCAAAGGCAGAGAAGCATGAGTGGGCTTTGAGTGTTGCAGGGAAAGGCAAATCATTCAAGGCAGATGGGTCATGAGATGTGAACTTGGGGCCATCACATGACTGATGGAGACACAAAAATAAAGAAGCCATGTAAGAAGTCTTTTTGCATGATGCATACTTTGAATAATGTTTCCTGTTTTTCATATGCTTTTCTCCCTTGCCTTCCTCCTGTCCTTCCTCTATTCTTCCTTCCTTCAAAATATATTTATTGATAGCTGTAATGTGTTAGAGAAATGTGTCTTTCCTTATGACATAGCTTTGTGAAATAAAGATGTTTCAAAGTTACAGTGAGACCCCAAACAGGAGTCTTTCATTCTTTCCTGAAACACATTGTTGGTGCAGTTGTCTTCTCTGACTGCCATGTCCCTGGAAGGCTTGGACAGAACAGAGTTCGTTTTACAGTCCAGTGGGCTTGGTAAAGAGTAGGCAGGTACTGCAAATCCGCCCTGCAGTATTGACTTGAATTGCTTTGAGACCTCAAATGCTCTAAAAGGTATCCTCTTCACAACTTGGTGACAAATTCTGTCAGGAACTGAAAGTTGGGTGTGTTTTAAGGGAGTATAAACTCATGGAGATACTTTCTCTCTGCTTTAATAGCATCCACATGGCTGATTTTTTGAGGTACTGATCGTTCAAAAATGAGTGTTTTATTGACTTTAAATCAATGCCCATCACTGTTTCTGTTTTATACAGTGAATTCTTTGTGTTTTCATTGTGAAATTCTTCAAGTGAAAAGACAATTTTTTTTCAAATCTACTAAGCAGGAAGATTTTTATTTCTTCTTTATTTTATTATTTTATTTTTTCAGAGAGAGTGTGAGCATGAGTGGGGGAGGGGAAGAGGGAGAGAGAATTTTTTTCCCAATGTTTATTTATTTTTGAGAAAGAGACAGAGCATGAGCGGGGGAGGGGCAGAGAGGGAGACAGACTCTGAAGCAGGCTCCAGGCTCTGAGCTGTCAGCACAGACGCTTAACCGACTGAACCACCCAGCTGCCCCAGAATTGTCCCGATCTTTAAGCAGGACAATAACTAAGTTAAACATTGTTAAGAAAAAAAAAATCAGCAGTAAATTTGAAGATCTATTAAATGGTTCTATTAAATGGTTCATGAATCAGGCAGCAGCCCATGTAGCAAGGTGAACAGTGCTCCAAAGAGCTGCACAAAATGTAAGGTTTTATAGGAAGGAGGGTGGGGCAAGAAAGGTATTGGCAAAAGAAAAGGATTGTTTCAGACAAGGTCACCTTCCCTTAGGGGTAACAGCAGAGGGTCTTATCAATTGGTTTATCTCATCTTCCTGTGGGGCATAGAGAGGGTCCATGTGGCAGACTCATTTGCATTGATCAGAAAATCAGGTTAAAATACATTTGGGTGAGGGGGTTGGGGGAGCTGAATCCTCAGTTAGATTAGGTATTAAGCCCTGGTTTGGTGACTTGGCCTAAATCATTTGGCCATTTGGCCTGTGATTTTCTTTTTAACAATAATGATATCTATTCCCCTCCGCACCGCCCTACCCCCGGGGAATATATTTAGGGGCAGTGTTGTAAGTGTAATCAAAAGGCCAACCATGGATCTTAAATAGGACAGAAATACCCTTTAAACAGAGGCAGTAACTGCTTTCATAAACTTGGTGAAGATCAGTGATAAAAACACTATTATATGTGCATAATGGAAGTCAAAATCTCACTGCTTCATTAACAAATTGGAAAAGAAACTGCCTACTTCTCAGGAACCTTGGAAATACAACTGAGAGTTTTAAAAGTTTCCAGGGTAAAATAGAGGTTTATGAGAAAGTTTTGATAATAACACACAAATATTTTGTACTCATCAGCATAAGGCAGAATAACTTGATTAAGATAATTGACCACAGGGAAACTGGAGCCTCTAGAACATAAAGAAAGGTTCCACTGACCCGCAAACCTCAAACCATTGAAATGGAAATGAAGCAGATCTCAGAGTGTTCAGAGCTCCCAGTGATATTCCTAGTTTTCGCCCAATTTCCTTTCTTTTAATATGTAGTACCTTTGTAAAAAATTTTACTTCTCTACTTGGGTTCATCATTATTGCTGTTATTACTAATAAGGACAAGGAACTTGGTTTAGGTCCAATTTAAGGTCTGTGAAAATTAGTTTGGTTTCCTTCCAGATCAAGCCAATGAAAATAACTGGTTCCATTCATTTATTAGTCCAGATAAACAAAGCCAGTTTTATTCTGGGCATAATGCTTATCTGTGTGACTGACCTGCACTGAAGCCGAGGGGAAGACAGAAAACAAGAAAAGCAGAAACTGAAAAGTTGGCTTCTTCCCCCAAGAACTAACCATGTTCCAGAGCAAAAAGAAATATTACTCAGATGAGCTAAAGTTAAGAGTGATAGGCTCTCTGGTGTTTTCGACCTTTAAATACAAGAAAACTAAAGCAATTTTATGTGCAAATTTTATTGCAAATGGATTGTTCACTAGAACACCGCTCCCTTTTTGAAAGCACCTCCTTAACCAAAGTGTTTCCTTTAAAACTAAATTCGCATATATTTTTATTTGGAGATCTTTAAAATAATCCTATGCATATTCGAGCTATTTGAAAATGCCCTTGTAATAAAACCAGGACTGGGAAATACTGGTTTATTAATATGGGAATTAACGTCAAGAATGTATGTGTTACTGGGTCTCCAACAAGCCACTATATAATTGACAAAAATGTCTTCTCTCCATTACTTTTCTTTCTTCAATTAATTTTTAATAAAAAATACATTAGTGTGGTGAAAAATGCAGAATACAAAGGATATACAATGAAAAGTATGCCTGTCGTCTAGCCCAGGTTCCCATCCAGAAGTAATCACTATTTGTTCTGTGCTTATTTTTTCAAAAATGTTCTGTACATACATAACATTCATTTGTAATAAATGAGAATATAAAACACAGAGGTAAATATTTATATGTCTTACAAATGGGAATTTTCTTCCTTATACCTACTCTGTACTTTTACTTTTCTCTTTCTTTATCTGCCATGGATTTTTTTTAACTTTAAAAATATGTCCTAGAGATCATTCCAAATGAGCCCAAATAAATCTACATTATTCTTTCTAATGACTACATAATATTTAATTTATATGGATTACCATAATTTATTGAATCAGTTCTCTATTGAAGGATAGATGGGTTGTTACCAGCTTCTTCCTTCTTCCTACAAACAATGCTTCAATAAATAATAAACATTCAGATACATGTTTTCCCATGAATGTGTAAATATATATAAGAACGATAAAGTTCTAGCAGTAGAATTGCTAGGTTAAAGTCTCTACCTCCTTTTAAAATCTCCCTGTTTATGGGGCCCCTGGGTGGCTCAGTTGGTTAAGCATCTGACTCTTGATTTTGGTTCAGGTCATGATCTCAGGGGTGCCTGGATGGCTCAGTCAGTTAAGCATCCAAATTCGGCTCAGGTCATGATCTCACAGTTCGTGGGTTTGAGCCCTGGGAGGGGCTCTGTGCTGATAGCTCAGAGCCTGGAGCCTGTTTCAGATTCTGTGCCTCCCTCTCTCTCTGCCCCTCCCCCACTTATGTTCTGTCTCTCTCGCTCTCAAAAATAAATAAAAACTTTAAAAAATTAAAAAAAAAAAAGATTGAGACAATTTCTTGGAATTGCCTCTAGGACTACTGTTTTATGATCCAAAAGTTGTGTAGCTATTTTCCTCATAGGTTAATTTGGATATACTAAGAATGGAATAAACTGTATCAGAAGGAGGAAGGATTCGTAAAGAACTTAAATCAAAGAGTAATGTTTTTATAGTATGTATTTTTTGATAAAAATCATTTATTCTTTCAATGATTAAAAAATAATACCTATTTGTGGTAAAAACAGAGACAATTCTTTAAAATGTAAATAGGAAGAAAAAGAAAGAAAGAAAAGAAAGAAAGAAAGAAGAAAGGCAAACCCAGCTATATTTCTAAGCACCCAAAGAAAACTTCTATGAACATTTTTGTGTACCTCCTTCCAGACATTAGGAACACCCTTTTTAAGACAAAAATGGGGCTGTACCATACTCTTAACATTACACCCTTGAGCCCTTCAAAATACAATGAGATACACAGATAATTAGATAGGTATAGATAGATAGGTAGATAGATAGATAGATAGATAGATAGATGATAGATAGATAGATAGATAGGTGAGATATCTCCTGCTCACTGTTTACAATGCTGCATAGGACAGGAATTCTATAGTTATTTCACCAACCCACTATGAATTCACATTTAAGTAATTTCAATTCAAATGTTAAGTAAGGCACACATCCTTGTGTGTTTGCCTGATTATCTCTTTAGGTTTTATTTGTAGAGGTTCCTGACCATGGATACTTAAAATGTTTGAAATATATTTTCAACTTGTCCTCCGAAAATGTTAAAACATACAGCATGGTTTCAGTATCATTAAAGGGTTATTTGTTCTTCACAGGAGAGTTATTTGGGAAGAGCCTTTGCATGAAAGGAGGTGCTGAGGAGAGATGGAGAGCCAAGAGATGGAGATGACACTAGACGTATTTCTTAAAGTAAAAGTCATCTGTAAGAAAGTAGAAAAAATGAGTGTAGACTGGAGATTTCTAAAAAATAGTAATGAAAAAGGTTAGGCGTTACATGAAATCAGGCACCAATTCAAAGCAATGGCCGAGAGAAAACCCATGTGAGGCAACAAGTTACCTAAAGGAGAGAAATCCAAAAGTTTTAGCTTGAATGAACTGGAATGTTGCTGTTTTGTTCGGGAGATTGTACGAGAGTTCTTGCCTAAATCTATATTCAAATATAATACTTCCCGCTTTTCAATGGGCGGTAAACATAAGCCCTCCTTTCACTACTAAAAAAAAAATGCATTGTCTTCTTTTTCCATCATAGATCTTCAGTTTGGACTGGAACCTACTGGGTTTGATCTAGTTAACGGACATCCTTCAGGAGAAAATATATTTTGAAATAGAAGTTATTTCTTAGAGATTTTTCCAAAGTGAATGAAGACCTCTTTTACACTTCTACAAATACTTAAATCTAGGCATGTTTATTAAATGGCTAAAATCATTACTAGTTTTGCAAACCAGTGAAATAGAAAAACATATTCTGGATACTGTTCTTCAATCTGCTCACCATTTCTCCGGTGCCAAACCTCTCCAACTTTGTCCCTGAGGGTCTCTCCTCCTCCAGTCCTTCTCTGTCCTTTTTTAAGATAGGACTTTCAGGTGGGGACCCAATGATCTTATTTGTTTTCCTCACTCTCTCTACACTGACTGCTTTAGTCTTTGAATTTGTTTCCTTAAGGCACTCCTAAATGGTGCTGCCTTATCTGATGAACTCCTTTGAAAATTAATGACTGACGGTAGTTCAGTGTGTTAATACTTGTGATAACAACAGCAATTAAAGAGTGGCCTTTAATGCTTCGGTGGGAAAAACTCTTCTATAAACAGAATTCAGGCTTCTTACAACAGGATGTTTTCCGGTAAATGAACAATCACACCAAGACAACAGCTCTTGGTTTCTATTCACAATTATAGGTGGAGAAAAATTGACAAATATTTCAGCAGAGCTTTAATTTTATTTAATTAAAAATTTTTTTTAATGTTTATTTATTTTTGAGACAGAGAGAGAGAGAGAGCATGAGCGAGGCCGGTGGGGGGCTGGTGCAGAGAGAAAGGGAGACACAGAAACTGAAGCAGGCTCCAGGCTCTGAGCTGTCGGCACAGAGCCCAATGCAGGGCTCGAACTTGTGAACTGTGAGATCATGACCTGAGCTGAAGTCGGATGCTTAACCGACTGAGCCACCCAGGCGCCCCAAATTTTATTTAATTTTTAATTTCATCAGAGGAAAATAGCGCTTCAGCCTTTTGGTAAAAATAGCTTGCCCCTGCTCCATTGCCCCACCTCAAAAGCAGCACTAGATTTGTTCATAACGTGTATCGCCCCAATTTTTCAACTACCTGCTCACTCTATTGACTTGCCAATTGGAAATATCATTATTGACTGATTTCCCTTCATGCGTAATGAAGATCAAGTAGTCTGATGCACCCTTCTTACCACACACCACAAATACATATTCCTCTTTCCATCTTTCCATATAGTTAGAGCATACTTTGGGGTTAAGTCAGTGCTTAATATTTATATTACTAACTGTGCATATCACTCACAGCTGAACCACATCATGTTTCATAACTTACATTTTTTTTTTCTTGTATTGATTTTTGTTTTACATGGACTTAAAAATGGCCCTGTGCTGTTTTGTCTCCTTAGCTTCCTATGTACCTATCATTCACACACCCTCAATATTCTGACACTGTTGTTAACCCCTTAGTGAAATCAGACACAGTAGTGAACTATCAGTACTACCTTTTTCATGGACACAGTCTTCCTGGGGTTGTCTTTTGTGCTCACAGTTGCTGTGCTGATGCAGTCCCAGAAGTTTCCTCTGCCCTTATTCTGAATATCCCCTTCCTTTTTTATTTGCAGTGTACCCATTATAGTTTGGATTTTGTGCCTCACTCTTTTTAATTCACTCCCTCATTTTGAAGAAGTACATGGTTCAGTGGCCTATTGAGAATGAGGACATCAGAGGCATTTATTGTGTTGAACCACTACAAATCAGAAAATATCTTTATTGAGTCCTAAGGTTTGATTGTGGCATGGCACAGTACAGAATTCAAGGTTGTAAATTATTTTCCCTCACAATAGTGAAGGTAGAGCTCCAGCTGGAACATGGCCTGTGTTGTTGTTGAGAAGTTCAATGGAATCTGATCTCAATTCTAACCCCTTGTCATGAGAACTGATTTTTCTCTCTGGAAAAGTTTTAAAGTTTTCTTTATGTTTGGCTTTCTGATGATGAGCCTTAATGTGGCTTTTTCTTCCTTCATTGTGCTAGACACTTCGTCCACCCCTTTGATCTGAAAATGTGTCCTTCACCTCCAAATATTTTTATTCTATCACTTCTTTGATAATGTTGTGTCCTCTGTTTTATCTCTTCATTGTTTGTGGAACTCTTATTTATGGGCTATGAAGACTCTCCTCTGATTTTCTTGTCTTTTCAATTCTATTTCCCATCTCTCTCTTTTTTTATTTGAGTTTCTGAAAGAATTCCTCAAAACAATTCCTCTGTTTTCATTTGTACTATTATATTCTTTTTAAGTTTGGGAACTCTTTTTTTTTAATGTTCCTTTTAAATAGTATTTTGTTCTTGTTTCAGGGGTACAATGTCTACTTTTGTCTCTGAAGATGTTTTATATAGATGTTTTCCTACTCCTCCATGGAACGTCTTGTAGCATAAGGAGCTTAGACTCTGCAGCAATTCAAATGCTAATAGTGTCATTGATTATGGCCAATGACCTTAGGCAAGTTACCTGACCTCTGTTTATCAGTTTTCTTAGTAAAATATAGATAATAAGGGTACCAATTGGATAGGATTGTTGGGAAGTACAAATGACATTAATAAATACCATGCACTTAGAAGAATCCCTGGAAAATAGTAACCTTATATAATATGTTATTGTATGCATTTCCTCTGAGTTCCTTTTTTTTTCTTTTTCTCCTGTTTTGTTCAATTAAGTTTTCATGTTTTGTATGAGACACTTTCCTCCAATGCCTGATGATCCTTGGCTGTGTGTTCACATTTGAGGATGAGGAACTAGAAAGCTGATTGGAAGCTCTATGTGCCTTTGGATCCCCAAGTTTCCAGATTAGAAACCCAATCCCCTGAGGCTATGATGCTGGAGAGAGGGCATGATGGTACAGAGAGGGGTTTGAGGAATGCCAGATGTTGTAATCACTACCTGCAACCACCAAACACCCATTTCGCCAAATCCAGTCTACCCCAAAACCATGAGGAGTCATAATAATAATAAATGAGTGCTGTTGATTTATGTCACTAAGTTATTCAACAGCAAAGAAATAATAGGAGGGGAATAGGCTACAGAATGAGCACAGGTCCCACCTAGTATCAGATCTTGTGACTTGTAAGTTTCAATTAGTTGTCCAGAAACAGCCTCCTGATCTCTATTCCTAGCCTACTTAGAGAACATCCTTGTTTGATTCTCCATAGACATTAAAAACTTTTCTCTCTCTTTTCAGTTCAAGGTCAGTTGTAGAACCCTGGCTGGGAGGTGTAAGAAGAGGTGTGCCTCTAAGGCATTGTAATCACTTGTTTTCTAAGTATTAAGATAGTGCATAATAATAAACCACTTACGGGGCACCTGGGTGGCTCCGTCGGTTGGGCGACCGACTTCGGCTCAGGTCATGATCTCACGGTTCCTGAGTTCGAGCCCCGCGTTGGGCTCTGTGCTGACAGCTCGGAGCCTGAAGCCTGCTTCAGATTCTGTGTTTCCCTCTCTCTCTACCCCTCCCCTGCTCACATCCTGTGTCTGTCTCTCAATAATGAATAAACATTAAAAAAAAAAATTAAAAAAAAATAAACCACTTACAAAAAACACAGCATTGTTACCTAGATTAATAACACTGTTTTTTCTCTTCGCATCTTATCAGTTCACTCTCTCATCTAAATTCACTCCTATGCCAGAAGCAGGATTTCAGGAAAGAGATTCCTTTGCAAACTCCAAAGAGTACTTCAAATTAAGGGAAAAGAAAATGTGGTGAGAGTGCCAGAGAAAGCTTCTCAGAAGCTAAATCAATTCTTTGAAAAGAGATGACCACAAACATTAAGGCTTGACTTTTAGAAGCAGATAATTCAGCATTAAATGATGTGCAACATAATTGCTAGGAGTATATTTGTTTAAACACTGCTGCAGTTATTACCCTGTGAGAGGGATTTTTGGACTTTGAACATCTTGAGAGAGACCTTGTGTCTGAAACATATTTATTCCAAGTCAATAGACTTTGCTTACATTTCATTCTTGATTTTATTTCCCCCACTGAGAATGATATTAATCTTTCCCTAAAGAAGTCACTGCTACAAGGATGGGTAAAAGCAGAGAGTAGTCAAGGAGATCTCACAGGGGAGAAGGTAACTAAGCACCCAAATTCAAACACTTAAAACAGTTGCGAACCATGAAATCAGCCACTCGGAAGGTAATGGTCAAATTCAACCACACTTACTGAAAAGTTTACGTCGTGTTTGACATATTTCAAAACTCTTGAGTTTAAGATGACTAGCATATCAGGTTAGCAGAGGAAATTTTCTCTATTCTAATCTTATTCCATTATAGTGAACTATGGGGAGCTAAGTGTAAGTTTCCTGGAAGATATTTACTAAAACTGTCACCGTTCCCTGGTTGAACCTTAATCCTCACATTTAAGTGCTATGTGTAAGAATATGCAGAGAATGAATATCTATCCTATAAGTGATTTAGATTCAAAGAAAACCAGATTTATGCCTTTCAAAATCTTAACACTGCCCCAAAAATAATCCAGCCACTTACACTTCCTTTTGAAGAGGGTATTGGCTATGGGTTGTCTAAGCAGTTGTAAACTATGGAATAGAGCAGTATTTTCTAACTTGTACATGCATTAATATCACGTGGAGAGCTGGATAAGACACACATTTCTGGGTCTCACTTCCATGGCTTTTGATTCGGTAAATCGGGAGGGGAGTGTGAGAATTTACATTTCAGCGAGTTCCCAGGTGATGCCACTACTGTTGGTCCAAGGACCACACTTTGAAAACCACTGAAATAGACCAATCAAAATCGTTATAAGGACCCATAAATGGTGTGTGTGTGGGAAAGGGGATGTGGGGGTGTGTGGGTGTGGGTGTGGGTGTGGGTGTGGGTGTATTATCAAATTTTAGGGTATTTAGACCCTGGGCAAGGAATCCCTCTTAGCTGATTCTATGGAAATGGTCAATGTCAAGAAGAAAGCATAGACCAGACAAGTATTCACTGTAGAACTCAAAGGGCTTATAGACTGTTGAGGAAATAGGACAATGTGTAACCTTTGACCTGCTTACATTGAAAAGAGCTCAAAGGATGCATGAAGATCACCAGTAATACTAGATCCAGATTGGGCCTTGGGAATATGTGTATAGACTTGAACTTACCAAATCAAATCAAAAGAAATCAATGTTCAGTTTATTACCATGACATCATCATATCTTTACTGTGGGTTCTAAGGGGTTTTGTTTAAACAATTTTTTTCAGTTTATTTATTTATTTTGTGAAAGACAGAGACAGTGTGAGTAGGGGAGGGGAAGAGAGAGAGAGAGAGAGAGAGAGAGAATCCCAAGCAGACTCTGTATTGTCAGAGCAGAGCCCGATGTGGGGCTTGAACCCACAAAACCACGAGATCATGACCTGAGCCAAAACAGAGAGTCTGGAGCTTAACCAAGTGAGTAACCCAGGTGCCCCTAAGGGGTTTTGTCTTAACACAAATAGAGTAACCAAGAAGAGTATAATTTTGTCTAGCATTTCTCAAATAGAAAGGGTTATCATTGTAGTCATTATCATCACTATCTTTATTATTTAAACGAATTTGCTTCAGGCTAAGTAATTAACATACATTGTCTTACTAATCCATTTTTAAAAATGTTTATTTATTTATTTTTTTGAGAGAGATAGAGAGGTAAGCAGAAGAGGAGAGAGAGAGAGAGAGAGAGAGGGAGAGAGAGAGTCCCAAGCAGGTGCCTTGCTGTCAGGGCAGAGCCCAACATGGGGATCGACCTCAGATCCATGAGATCATGACCTGAACCAAAATCAAGAGTCAGACTCTTAACCGACTAAGCCACCCAAGTGCCCCTTAAATCCACTTTAACTGAAAACAAGGCTCTAAGAGTTGACATTTACACAGCTAACAAGTGGCGAAGTGTTTCTGACTGCTCACTTACTGTGAAATACATTCTGACAGTGGATATTTTAACAATTAAACTTTTGTTCACATAACTTCAAATTAGTAAAAAATTGAACAAAGTTTGATAGGACCAGGTGTTATTCCAAGAGCTTTCTGTGATTATACAACACTTGTATATTCCTCACTAGCCATATGCATTAGGCCAACACTGCCTGTAATGTTCAGTAGGCAAAGGTTTTCCTTAATACTCCAAGTTGCCCATCACAGCCTTATTTACCTCTGCTAGCACCAGGAAGATTCATTTAGCATCTTCACAGTCTTTGCATTCTTCCCAATCCTATAAAAAGCTAAGATGACCAGGTCAAACCTGTAACTTCTCTCTATACGTCATCATGAGAGAACACATTATATCAAAGGAATAAATGCTTCAAAAGGTGGTATTTTAATTGTTGACAAGTATCCCTAAAACAGCTTTTGTGTGTTTCTCCTTTTTAGAGCAGGGAAAAAGACAGGGATAGAATGGCAGGATGTGTTGTAGAGACTGGTTTGGATGAAAGGAAATCCTCTGTAAGGCCATCACGTCACTTGTTAATGACTTCACCCCTGGATCAAGAGTACTGTGGAAAAATTATTAATAAGCATGGAATGTTATAAGTGAAAAAATAGAAAGTTATTAGTCTTTGTGTATCTACCAGCATATATGTACGTGTATGTGTTATAAGTTTACTGCTCTAAACATTGTGTGTGTGTTATAAATTTGCCACTAAAAACATTAAGCATGGGGACACCTGGGTGGCTTAGTCAGTTAAGTGTCCAACTCTCAATTTGGCTCAAGTCATGATCTCAGAGTCATGAGATCAAGCCCCATGTGGGGCTCTGTAATGGGGGTGAAACCTGCTTAAAGATTCTCTCTCTCCCTCTCCCTCTGCTCCCCCACCCCCCTGCTTACTTCTCTCTCTCTCAAAAATAAATAAAAAGAATAAAACCCAGAAAAAAATATTAAGTATCAATGGGGACGGTTATCTGTATCACCAGGTAAGATCTATCTATCAGGCAAAGGGCGTAGAATGGCAGGAAATGGAACAGGAGAGTCTCATAGGGTACCAGAAGGAGAGAACTCTCATGATTGATGACGGGTTCAAAGCTGAGTCACTTCCCATAACACAAGCACATTCAATTGAGTTGTAGAAGCATTTGCTATGGAGAAATGGTAATGAAACTTAATAAGGGCTTCAGGATAAAACCCCAAATTTGAAACCTTGTTAGTGCCCTTGTATCACCCTGGTTTGTTATTCTTTCTGAGATTGGTCTGCAATTAAACCCATCTTTGAAGACAGAACTCCATAACAATCTCCAGAATGGGGAAGTCTGGGCTTATTCATTCATTTATTCTTTCTTTCTTTTTTTTTAAATTTTTTTTAAATGTTTATTTATATCTGAGAGAGACAGAGACAGAATGCGAGTGGGTTAGGGGCAGAGAGAGAGGGAGACACAGAATCCGAAGCAGGCTCCAGGCTCCGAGCTGTCAGCACAGAGCCAGACATGGGGCTTGAACTCATGAGCTGTGAGATCAGGACCTGAGCTGAAGTCAGCCGCTCAACCGACTGAGCCACCCAGGCACCCCTCGTTCATTTATTCTTTCAACAAATATTTACTGGCTGACTTGTAGGTGGCACAGCATTGCCATGTTTTCTTGTTGAACATGAAAGCAGAAAAAGAGTATAGCAGCCTAACTCTCGCAATCCAATGCCTGACAATGAAAAACTGGAAAACTGAAATGGAGATAGAGCTTGGTTTTGGTTTCCTCCGAAGTTTTTGAGTTAAAAAAAAAACAAACTTTTTTTTTTTTTTTTTTTAATTTTAGAGAAAGGGAGAGGGTGAGTGGGGAAGGGGATCAGAGGGAGAAACAGAGAATTTTAAGCAGGCTCCAGTGTTCTCCATGTTCATTCCAGAGCCTGACACTGGGCTTTATCCCAGGATCCTGGGATCATGACCTGAGCCAAAATCAAGAGTAGAAATCAAGAGGTGGATGCTCAACTGACTGAGCCACCCAGCGGCTCCTCCTCCTAATGTTTTTAGAACCCCCTGCCCCTCCTGCCAACTGAACTCCCTGATGAAGGTATGAGATTTATTGTGCAATGACCAGGGAATTCCTGGATCCTTGCACGTCTTGAAGAGGAGATCAGTATCATAGTTCACTGTGGCTTCCAAATGCTTTTGGTAAAGAGCTGGAAGGTTAGGGAGCCATTCACTCTCTGGGCTTTAGTTTCCTAGGTTTTAAATAGGCATTAAAACAAAACAAAACTGGGGCACCTGGGTGGCTCAGTTAGTTGGTTAAGCATGGGACTCTTGGTTTCGGCTCAGGTCATGATCTCTCGGTTTCGAGATGTTTGAGCCCCTCATAGGGCTCTGCACTGACAGTGCAGAGACTGCTTGAGGTACTATCTCCCTCTCTCTCTGCCCCTCCCCTACTCACACTGTCTCTGTCTCTCTCAGGATAAATAAATAAACATTAAAAAAAAAATCTACTTCTCAAAGAATTAAAGAGAGAACTTCCACAGGGAACCTGATCATAGAATGTGAGATAACACATCTAAAACCTCTAAAATAGGAACTTTAATCAGGATGGTCTGGTTCAAACTGCAAGGGATCTAAAATGCCACTTAAGAATGTCAGACAAAATGCTTCACCAGTTCAAAGTGGGGGATGATTTGTTTCTCCCTGGAGCCCCCTGTTGGATGTGTTTGGAGAAATTGTGCCATGGCAGTAAAAATCAAAAGACAAACCTGGCCTTTTTCCTGGAGGCATGCCCTAGAGAGCCCCCTTCATGATTTTTTTCCTGGGCGGAAAGAGAAAAAGAAGTTCATGGAGAATTAAAACCTCACTCTTGTCTTTTGATAAAGACATTTAGCAAGAATCGTCAATAGTTCCACAAGCATTAGTCACTGAGGGATCTAAATCACTGAAGAACAGAAAAGCCTGCTGATACAAGTTTCCTGTCAGGAATAATTTCGACTGACCAATCTGGCTGTTCCACTCAATGTGGCCACCGGTTCTCAAAGATGTAAACTTCTAGATGGGTGTTTAGGTCATGCATTTGTCATGCATTTGTCTATTTCATGTAATAAGAAAGAGACAGCAAGCTCCTAAACAGCAAGAATTGTGTTTCCCTGGTATAGGTTCTAAATACGTAAGCAAGTAAATAAATGCCAGCAAAAACCTATGAAAAGATTGATAAAATTATATTTTTACAATTTTTAAGGACGAGGAATGTGGCAAGAATGAAATGGAATAAAAAGAAGAAATGAAGCTATTAATTTATTATGTTATTTGACATAATTTGAAGATAAAGCAAATATGCCTAGAAGGCAGAGCCTGAGAAATCTGTAGGGGAATGGAAACTTATCACCCAGATTCTGCCTTATCTCTGGCCTTAGTGTTAAAACCACGTGTTTCCTTATTGCTCACATCAGTTATCTATTATTTGTGGTTAAAAGCATCATAACTGGTTCAACAACAATGTATTTACTTCAGTCTTTTAATAACCAGAAATGCATTTGTCTCCTATTCCAGACACTCCTTGTTATGTTGGAAAATCTGCGAAGTCCATATTAGTCATCAGATGGTTCTCCCCCGCCACCCCCATCTCCACTTTTCTTTATTTTTTTTCTTCTTTTCCTCCTCTCTGAGGGTAGAATCTTTTTTTATTATTTTTAATGTTTATTTATTTATTTTTTATTTATTTTTTTTTTGAGAGAGAGAGACAGACAGAGTGTGAGTAGGGAGGGGCAGAGAGAGAGGGAGACACAGAATCCGAAGCAGTCTCCAGACTCCAAGATGTCAGCCCAGAGCCCAAAGTGGGGCTTGAACTCCCAGACTACAAGATCATGACCTGAGCCAAAGTCGGACACTTGACTGACTGAGCCACTCAGGCGCCCCAAAAGGGAATGGGATAGTTCATAGTTATGGGATTATTTTCCAGAGGATGTTAACTCAGTCTTTAGAAATCCTGTTGAAATATTGCTACTTAGACACAGAAAGCATCTCTCTAGTGGCTGGGAAATTGCATGCACTCCAGAGCAAGACTTTTATTTCCTCCTGGACAATGATAGAGACCCTCTATCCTTATCTTCTTCTTTACTGCTGTTTATGTAAACCATCAGGGTTGAAAAGAAATATAACACGAGCCTCAAATGCAAGCAGGAAATTTTCTAGTAGCCATATTTTAAAAAGTAAAGAGAGGGGCGCCTGGGTGGCTCAGTCGGTTGAGCGTCCGACTTCAGCTCAGGTCACGATCTCACGGTTCGTGAGTTCAAGCCCCGCGTCAGGCTCTGGGCTGATGGCTCAGAGCCTGGAGCCTGCTTCCGATTCTGTGTCTCCCTCTCTCTCTGCCCCTCCCCCATTCATGCTCTGTCTCTCTCTGTCTCAAAAATAAATAAACATTAAAAAATAAAAATAAAAAAAAAGTAAAGAGAAACAGGTGAAATTAAATTAAATGACATATTTTTAATCCAATATATCTAAAATATAATTTCAACATGTAGTCAGTATAAAATCATTTTTAATATAAAATTATTAATGTTATTTTACATTCTTATTTTTGTAGTAAGTCTTCAAAAATCTTTGTTATTCTATGTTTCTAGCACTGCTCAATTTGGGCTAGTCACGTTTCAAGTGCCCAACTGTGCAGTTGTAGCTGGACACAAATCTCTACTTCTGTTACAGCCTAAGACCCATAGACACATAACATCTGATAGGTAACTGCTTTCCCTTGTTATTGCAATCATCATCAAACTAATGTCATTCTATCCTTTTATCTGATTGAATTCAATCTCATGTGTATCATAGTTTCTGATATTAACTTAACAAGACAGTCTTCCTGATAGGTCTAAGGGAGGCCATTTCTCTTTACCCAAGGATTTCCTTATTATATAATAGATAAGATTATATATATAATAGATTATATATATTATATATATTAATATATATAATTAATATATAATATATATTAATATAATAGATAATATATAATAGATTAATATACAATATATATAATTATATATAATAGATTATACATATATAATATATATAATAGATTATACATAATTATATATATAATATATGTGTGTAGAGAGAATATATTCTCTATTTTAAAAAGTGACTGAATGTTAGTTTACAGCTATTACATGGATGCATTGTAATTCATCCTAGGAACTCTACTTTTAAACTATGAATTGACCAAAAGTAAATATGTAGAAAGTATCTATTTATTCATGGTAAACAGAGTAACTAATGCAGCAAACAGATACTCACACCAAAAGCAAAACTTTGCTCTGTTGGCCTTTTGATGAAAAAGTGTTTTTATCTGATTAGTTGCATTCTATCTTGGGCAATAGATTAACTGAGTGTCCAAGAGACAGTGTATCACAGTGAAAAGAGCATGCCCATCAGACATACCACTTGGGTCTATTGCTTCCTAGCTGTGCAACATTGGGCATATTTGTTAACTTCTCTTACCCTCAGTTTCTTCACTTAGAGAAAGAGCATGCTACGACAGACAGTTAATTTTATATCAATATCCATTCTTTCTTTATCAGCCAAGACTCCTCAAACGTTAGCTAGACACCAGGATACCCAAAATGAAGTCCACATTTCCAGTCTCTCTTGCAGTTAGATATGTTTATGTGATAAATTTCTGCCCCAAGAGATAAAAATGGAGGTGGTAGGTATCTACAACTTCCAGGAAGTTTCCCTAAGAGAAGAGGGAGATCATCCTTTTGTTTTCTTCCCCACCCCCCCACCCCCCCCTCCACCTTCTGCAGGCTGGGATTCAGACACAGCAGGTGGAACTGAATCAGTTGTCTTGAAAAATGAGATGTAAGCAGCTTGTGAAGCAGAGCAGAGCAAGAGCAGGAACCTGGGTCACTTACGATTATGAAATCGCCACAAATGCCCTAGATCCTTTGCCCAGGCTCTTTGAGAAGAAAAAAACACATATTTCTATTTTGTTTAAGGTATTGTTATTTATTTTCTGTAACTTGCTGCTGAACCGAAGACATGCCTGATTCCTAGGGCTGTTTTTAAAGATTAAATGGGATAGTATATGTCAAGAACTTTATAGAGTTCCTGACACAGGGGAGTTATTAGAATAAAATAGCTCCATAAGAGTCATTCTAAGGGTCAAATGAAAAATATAAGGAAATATGCTTTTTAATCTGTAAATCTAAAAATCACTGTATAAATGTTGGTCATAATTATCATCATTAAATTATGATAAGGAATTAGCTAACTGCCAGCACACTCTACTTGGATCAATCTATCTAGGCCAATAAAAACAAACAGACACAGACTTCTTTACTTTTGTTAGGTTTACTTAGTTTTAGCCAATTGTGAATGTTTAGAGGCTTGCATTTTATTGATGCTTTAAAACTTTGATGCAATACTCATTTGAGTAATATACAGAAAATATATAGAACCCAACAAAACTAAAGTATCTTTTATTCACTTAATTTAACCTTTAGAAAGTTCTCCATTACAAGAATCAATTAATACTTGTAGTTAAAATCAATTACAATTACAAAGACTTGAGTAAAGTCCATCCTCTTCCTTCTCTTCCCCACCCCATTCTTTAGAATTAACTATATTAACAGTTTAATTCATAATTCCTTGTGAATAAATTTTTTTGGTATGGTGATATACACATTTTCTCTTTACAAAATAAATGCAATCATTCTTGCAGGAAGTTTAAAATTACAGAAAAGAAACTTTTGCAACAGCTTTTGGGTTTTGTGTCATTTTGTTTTCCGATTTAAAATATCCCTTGAACATCTTTTCCTGTCAGTACATATCCATCTTTCTCATTTTTAAGCACCTTCTAGGGAGTCATTTAAATTTCATTTTACTAACTAATTATTGTAAAATTATTTACGAAACAAAGGAGAGTGCCCTTGAAAAAAATAATAGTAGGTAGCAATTCTGAACATTGTGAGGATTTCATTAGATAATTCAGTAGAGTGCTTAGTAAAAAGTCTGCACATAGTGAACGATTAATAGGTATAAATATTAGCCATTTTGATAATGATAGTAATAATAATTAAAGTTGACCATTTCTCTGAGCTCAATCTCAATAAATTGCTATGGTCAAAGTAGTGGTTTCTTATCCCCTATATCTATAAAACATTACTCAATATATATACTATTCCTCATACTTTCATTCTGGACCCTACTTGGGCTTTGTCATATGGTGGAAGTGGGTGTCATGTTCTGGAGGACTGTCAGACTCAGGTTGGTTGTCTCCAGGATCTGATCAGCCCTTGACTATCCAGATCAGTGCCAAATCTGAACAAAAAAATATGGTCCACCCAACAGCCATCTGTTGAGGCAGCAAAGAAGGCATTTAGTTTCTAGGGCATTAGGGAACCTAAATGATCCCTTGTCTGAACAAGAGATGCCTGCTGGGTTGAGCCTTTGGGACCAGTGGGGATTGAATGGGCCTAATGACTCCTGAATAGCTACCAAGCAACCAGCCTGCCATGAGGAGATGAATCACAGGGTGCAGTGGGTAGCAAGTCCCTTGGAGGAGCCAGCTGGGGGTGTCTGCTCCCAGGAAGGGGACTGGCTGATGTGGACTAATGGCTCTGGGGCAGAGGGAGAGGGCTATGACAGGAGCTATCACTCAGAAGGGGCAAATGGCAAATTCAACTTGATAGATGGTAGCCTTCACCTTGTAAATCTGATAATTTTGCCATTCCCCAAATGCCTGAAGTGTAATTATTCCAGAGGCTGAAAAAAAAAAAAAAAAGACTGAATAAGGGAGAAAACGAAATCAACTTATTTTATAAAAACACACAATTCTGCCTTTAATAATGTTATGTAGCCAGGTAAATAATATTAAAAATAAATCTAAGAGCACCTCAAAAACTGGAATGTTCAGGAGTTTTACATGTATCTGAGGTTGGTAGTATCCTTTTCCAGAACATTTCTGATTTCTTGTGAAACTGGAGGCTTGAGTGGTTATAAGTGGATCAGAAGTGACACTGGATTCAGTACCATCATATACTTTTTTGCTCTGTACAAGAGCATTTGAGGCCCTGAAATCCATCCCTCACTGCTCTTGAAAAAACTCTGAGTCTTAAAGGAATGCCTTTCTATAGTGTATCCACCAGGAGTGGGAGCCTTATGATAATCCCCACAAAGTCTTGGCTGGTGGAGGTCTTGCCTTGACTGGCTGAGAGACCTAGGTTTGGATCTCAGCAGAAGTGCTTTCCAGAACCATCGTTCCTGTTTACATAAAGCCATTCTCAACCCTATAAGCTCATAGAATCATGGAATTTAGAACCAGTTAAATATCCTAGAAATGAAAAACTTGAACTCATTTTATAGATGAGATAACTGAACCATCAAGAAGTAAAGAGTTTTACCCAAGTTTAGATAGCTAATAATCTTATTCAACAACATAATATAATCTTTTATGAGTTCGTTCATAGTCCCATTTTTACTAGTGTATCACTAAAACTTTACTGCAATTTTTTTGAGGTTTAAGCTGTAATTTCAAGCAGACAGGTTAAATTAAGGGCAATTCTGCTTGCTGTTTAGGTCATAAAAAATGTTGGTTCTCAGCATAGACTTCTATATTTGACTACTTTACTGCTCTTCTAGGTTTTCAGTTAAAATGTGTGGTCATTTCCTCTGATAAATCTTTCCCTTCCTCTCCAGCATAGGTTGGGTATCCCTTCCATATGACTGCCCATCACTTTAATTTGTCTCTGATAACATTTGTGACATTATATTATAGTTGCAATTTATATTTTGATTCCCCCAAACCTGTAAGCTCTGTGAGATGTAGGATCTAAATGGGCATTAGAAGTACAAATAAATGTAAAGAATTAAATAGTTAAAAAGTTTATAAAATTTACAATTACAGTTTAGAATTTATAATTACAAAAATTAATTTACAAAGTTTTAAGATCTCCAAGTAAGGAGGACAGAACATAACATGCCTTAGCAGAGTTCTCTGTCTTTGCCTTTATGTGTCTGTTTACAAGTGGGGCGTTGGAGGTTTGTGGCAGACACCATACAAGGGAACCCCCATGATTCCCGCCTCCTGTCTCCCTTCCTTTCTTTCTTCCTTACCCCTAATGGAAGGCTAGTTATTTGTATAGCATTAGTAAAACTGGGCCTATGTGTGTATCATTAGTATGATACATTAGTAAAAATGGGACTATGAACAAATAACTACATAAAGGTTCACACCTTTCTGCAATTCTCTCCCCTTGCACGTGACCAAGATCTTTGACCATCTTCTAACCAATGAATATGGTAGCAGTAATGAGATGTCACTCTTGAGATTATCTTACCTTCTAGAAGACTGTCTTGCAGGCAGACTACTCTAGAGGCGTCCTTGCTGGCTGGGAGAGGTAAGCCATGGGAAAGCCCATGTGGTAAGAAGCAGTAGGCAGCCTCTAGGAAAGGGGGGTGGCGGCTAGGAACTGAAGGCAACCTCTAGCTGACACTCAACAAGAAGCTAGGGTCTTCAGTCCACTGCAAGGAAATGAGTTCTGCCAACGACCTGAACGAACTAGGAAGCAGATTCCTCCCTAGTTAAGCCTCCAGATTAGAATACGACCCAGCTGGTACCTTGCTTGCAGCTGTGTAAGACCTTAAGCAAAAGACCCAACTAGGTCAGGCACAGACTCCAGACTCACAGAACTTGTGAGATAATAAATGGGCGCTGTCTTAAGCCACTAAATTTGTGGTAATTCATCACACAGCAAGAGAGAACTAATATAAGGTGTTAGGTTATAAAGATGCTACATAAATAACTAGCCCTCCATCAGAAGGAAGAAAGGAAGGAAGGGAGAAAGGAATACAGCTTCAGTTAAAGTTTCCAGATTTTTTAAAGGGCTTATTTGGTCATTTTAAAATCAGTTTGGAAACATTCAAAGGAGTTATCTTAAAAGATTTTAAGACAACAGCATACAAAAAATATTTATGTGACCTGCAAGGTTTAGATTTGGGTGAATTCTATGAACATACGGGACCAAAAAAGATCTTAAGAAGATAGGTGATCTGTTTTTACTTCAGGTAAAGTTTTCCCCAAACCTTCCCAAACGTACAATGACAATGATGATGACGATGTGAATATTACCATCTTCTACTTACCGAGTTCCTCATATACATCACACAGAATAGGAAGCACTGACTTTATGGAGCACTTACAATTGCCCATGTACTGTATGATGAACTTTAAGTAAATAACCCTATATTAAATAACAATAAGCCTTTCACAGTAAGACACAAGTATTGCTTTCCCCCATTTTACACACATCTGTGCACTCACATGCTTCGTATGCACGCAAAAAGAGACACAGAGAAAAAGTGCTTTGCTCCAAGTCAATCAGCAATTAAGTTGTGAACTGTGATTCAAATACGTAATTAACAGTTCCCACTACTGGAAATTTCCACAAACAATCAGATTTCCAATTTTCATGCCATATTTTAAGCCCAAGGATGTTCCATAGGCAACCATCCTGATTTAGTCCTATCATCTGATATTCAAAAACCAATGAATATGCTACAGAGTGAAACAAGTTTAAAAACTGGGAAAAGATGTGAAAAAGACAATTCACAGAAAAGAACTGCAAATGGCTCATAAGTATACAGTAAAATGGTCACCCTCACTAGCAGTCAGAGAAACAAATCAAAATGAGAAGTCCCTTTATATTCATCACGTTGGTAAAAACTAAAACCTTCAATAATACCAAGTGTTGGTAAGTCTTGGGAACCTTTGTACAAGGCTATTGGCTAACTAGAACTGATGAGACCAATTTGCAATATTTGGAGAGATTCACCATGTATATTTTGAAAACCTAACAAAGTGTCAACTCCCTATTTTATAGAAGCTGGGTCCAGGTGTCAACCTAGACCTGTTATTGAAGGACTGGATAATTAAAAAGTGTTGGATGCCTCCTATGAAATAACATGTAGTGGTTAGAAGCTATGAATTAGTATGTATAACATCATCTTAAAGATAAGGCATTGAATGAATAAAAAGTACAGGAGAGAGTAAAGAATTAAATCTACTGTATAAGAACACTTCTGAATATTAAGATGTGCATACAGGGGTGCCTGAATGACACATTTGGTTAAGCATCTGACTCTTGATTTTGGCTCAAGTCATGATCTTACAGTTGTGAGATCGAGCTCTGTGTTGTGCTCTGCTCTGGGCATGGAGCCTGCTTAAGATTCTCTCCCCACCTCTCTCTCTGCCCTTACCCCTGCTCATTCTCTCTCTCTCTCTCTCAAAAAGAAAAAAAAAATGCATACATATAATCAGTTTATGTATTTTTATTTATTTTTTTAATGTTCGTATTTTGAGAGAGAGAGACAGAGCATGAGCAGGGGAGGGGCAGAGAGAGGGGGAGACACAGAATCTGAAGCAGGCTCCAGGCTCCGAGCTGTCAGCACAGAGCCTGACACAGGGCTCAAACTCATAAACTGTGACATCATGAGCTGAGCTGAAGCTGGATGCCCAACCGACTGAGCCCAGTTTATGTATTTTTAAAGAACATTTACAATAACCTACATCAAACTCATTAAAAATGGCTGCATGTAGGCAAGGGAAAGATAGATGAGGTGGGGGCAGGGGGTAGATGGATAGGGAAGAGATTAAAAGAAAAAACATATGAAAGAAAAAAAGGTGGGGTCTTGACCGGACTAATAATTGTTCATTATGGACTAAAGGGTATGATTAACACATCCTTCAGCATTTGAGGTCCCCCAAAAGACAACTAAAAATGCTGTGGAATGAAATTTTATTCTTATAGGCTGAAGACCTTACACTGACCTGAGATATTTGAATTTAAAAATGGATACCCCACGTTTTACTGGGGAGAAGAGCCACATAAGGATAACACACTCTCAAATGCTGAAGAGAATAGAGAGATTTTTTTTTTTCTAAAAATAAAGTGGGTAATTTCTTAGATTTGTACTTGGAGAAAATACAATGATAAATGTTTTGGCAAAGTGTTAGAACTTGTGCATTAGTCTTGCCTTAATGGAAGAGAATCTGTTGAAATCATTACATTTGAGCAGAGCAATCTTGTAGTAGATAATGTATCTATGAATAAACAGCCAAAAGAGACTTAAGCCTGGGTTTCATGGTGCATTCCACTTATATACTCTCTAGTCAAGGACTGTGGGATCTCCATGCTCAGGTCCTTGTTAACACCCAGCTCAACAAGGCAGGACATACCAATGGTGTGTGTGTGTGTATATATATGTGTGTGTGTGTGTGTGTGTGTGTGTGTGTGTGTGTGTGTGGTGTGTGCATACACATATTATTCCAGTCAATCTGATTTCACAAGGAAGAAATTACAAGGAATAGCTGATGTATGCCTGTTCTTTTTTGTTTTTTTGTGTTTTTTTTGTTTTTTTTGTTTTGTTTTGTTTTGATGTATGCCTTTTCCAAACCATTACACATATTTGACATTGTTTAGACATGTGGTTAAGAATACATTTACCATCTAGTGTTTTAGAACTCACACAGGAAGTTAGAAATTATAAATGAATGAAGCAAGAAATAAACAAATGGAAGCAAGGCAAACAAAACAGAAAATACAAGGCACATACCTCTGCTGTAAATACAATTATCACTTGGCTACAAATTTGAGGGAGTATGTCCTACAGTAAATGTTATCATTTGGTTGAAAATGATTTTTGCCTATTTTGAAAGGTAGCAGATAGATGGAGGAAAAAAGAAAAAACTAAGGTGAATAAGAAATTATTCCATTTAATGATACAGAGAAGATTATCATGGCCCTTGTGCAAGGATGACATGCAAATTCGTGACATGTTCCATATTAAAAAAGGGAGGGGGATTTACTCCATTTATCTATACCTTTGGGGAATGGTGTTTTATGTAAGTGATCCATCACTTAACCCTATGACTACTTCTTTTTAGTTCACCCACCTCTTTTTCTTAATCTAAACACTTTCTGTAGAATTTTCTAGTTTGTACAGTGAATAAAAATTAATGATATACTTTTAAGCATAGGATCACTAGATCAACTATTTTATTATGACAAAAGGCAGTAATGTGTACAGCAGCCATTGGGGTGTAAAGGCTTAGCATTATACAAATAGCCCTGAACTTCCACGTGTTTACAAATCCAGTCTGCCTTTTATTAGTGTCTTCCTTCTCAATTTCCTGTCATTTCTTTCCGCCATGATTGTTTTAGCTGTTCCACCCTTTGTTGGCTATCCCCATGCCTACCACATTCACATCCTCTCCCACTGGAAAAGGATCCATGGACTTTGTGACAACCATGAAGAGTAGTTGTTTTCTCCTTATTTCCTGGTGTGTGTATCCAACTCAAACACCTAAGAGACATTCTAAAAGTGTGGTGGATCTAGATTAGAAAATCTTTTCTGATTGAAATTATTTTAAATGAGACAGTCATAATTTTTATTAGGATTTTCCTGTTTACTAATAGATAAATGTGTCCCATTTGGAGTTTATAGTTCATTTTTTTCCACAAGGCGATCAACCAAGACACCAGATAAAATTTTATCAGTACCTATTTTATTGTGCTGCTCCTGCATTTTACTAGTGAAGTTCAAAGTAAGTTTTTTTTCTTTGCTCTCTTCTGCTTACTCCAAAAATTTCCAGAGGCTAATAAAATCTGAATCTTAATAAGGTCTTAGCTATAGTAACAGCAAAATTTAGCATAGCTGAAGAGATATGAATACAATTTCCCAGGCTTTTTTCTCATTAAAATGCTACTCTTCAGACACATAGAGTAAAACTCATGAATGAAACTACGTCTATATACTTAGCAGTAGAACTGTAACAAAATTTCAGTTAGCAATTTTTCACTGGAGGTCCTTTGAGGCTGAGCTTTTAGCACTGGCGGACAGTACATAAACTACGACCTACGAACATAAGCCTTTCAGACACTAATACCATGCCCTGTTCATAGTAGGTACTTTAAAAATAGTAGAGCACCATTTCTCTTTCTTTACTCCTTAAAGTAACCTTAACTAGGAAACATTTCAATCTCATTTCTCAGAATGCAAACAAAAAATAACAATAACCACTTGGCCCTACTGGGTCAGGATGAAAGATTTACCTGACCACCCAGGCTGGTTACAGAAGCTCAGCAGTAAAACAATTTCCGAGTTGGTCTACATTCTTCCAAACTAGAGGCTTCCTTAACCATGAGCCACCACCCCGCCTTGCAGGACTATCATGGATAGAGTTGAAGAAGGGTTGGGTGATCTGGGCTGTGCATCATGTCATGCAATGGCCATCAGAACAGCATGAGGACAACTGAATGCCCACGTGAATAATTCTCAGTGTGCAAGCACAGAGTGCACACAGGACAGCAACACTTAAAAGGTCTAAAAGCATAAACTGCAATATGCTAGACTGCCACAGTCACACTCCAATTCAGTAATGTCTTCAATCAGTATTAATGAAAGGTGCTTTTTCAGGGGTTTACAGGTTATTTTCCTGAAGGGAATGAAACGTGCCAGAAGATCATCTTCTAATTCCTATCTTTGTTTCTGTAGTACTATTAAATAATCACATACAGTCAACTCTAATGCCCTACTGAGACAATACTCCTGTGTAAATATAACATTTTCAGTACATCCTCAAGTCACAGATATGATACATCACAAATTTACATGTAATGCATTGTCTCCAAAGAAAGAACTCCATTCCTTAAAAAGTGACAAAGCATTTAGGCATATTTCTGGGCAGTAACATTCAAATCAAGATTACCAACAAGTGATAGGTGACAATTTTCAATGAAGAAAGCTGTAGAAGATAATTGAATCAGTTTACCATTTGTAACAGAAAAAATAATCCATATTAGATGTGTTCTGTGATACTTTAAAAACTTCTCAATACTGACAAATGAAAAAAATAAATGTGTATGTATCTATTTTTTTCTTCTAATATACATATACATATAAATTATAAGAACTATCATGGCAATCAAAAATTTTGTGTAATTTTTGGGGCCCCTGGGTGGCTCAGTCAGTTAAGTGGCCGACTTCAGCTCAGGTTATGATCTTGCAGTTTGTGGGTTCCAGCCCCGCATGGAGCTCTGTGCTGACAGCTCAGAGCCTGCTTCAGATTCTGTGTCTCCCTCTCTCTCTGTCCTTCCCTCATACTCTGTTTCTCTCTGTCTCTCAAAAAATGAATAAAAATGTTAAAAAAATAAAAAAAGTTTTATGCAATTTTTAAGTCTGATTTAAGAATGTCTAGTGGAAAGCCCCTTTTAAAATAATATGACAATAATTAAAACATTTACAGTTCACTAAATTTAAGAATATTCTTTTACTTTCCACCTTAAAGGTCAACAATTAACCCATGTTATTATAATTCATTTTGTAATTTTCCTCAATTTAATGCTTACAAGATTAAATTATCTGCAACTTGTCTTTAAAATTCTGGGATTCAAAATTCTTTCTAGGTTTCTGAAAATATTAGTATTTTTTCCTCTGTGTAAGTGGAGCGACTATTATTTTTTGGTGTGGAGGAGTTGCTTTAAAAAAAAATACAGGTAAATGTGAGTGGGCATTCAGTTACACACTATTTTAGTTTAAAATGGGAGGGGATGGCAGTGGAAAATACTCACGAAAAGATACCTGTCAGGCAGACTCTTCAATTCATTCATTTTATATTTTCTTTCTTTTTTCCTCCTTAATGAATGAGAGGAAAATGCATCTTTGGCATTCCAAGGAAGTGATTCTGAAGTGTAATCTCCATCAGATCATCTAGAAGAACAAATGTCCAATGACGTGGTATTAAAGGCAGTACATAAGGTTGTTCCAAAGACCAGCTGAAAGCCTGAAACCCCGTCAGTAGCCATGACTGAAGCTCATCATGTTTGGACACTGCAGCTGAAACCTCCAGACTTACTGAGCAACAATGAAGATATTGTACAATCAGCTAGGATTACAGTGAAGAAAAACAAAATGCTCTCAGATCATAACAGAAGTGATTATCACGAGGAAAGAGAAGTGACTGTTGGGTTTAAAAGGCAACCAGAGCAAAATAAAAACAAAAGTAAATACAGAACATTAGCACCCTACCCCAGAGGATGTTAAAATCACAAAGAAAAATTTCCAAAGGAATTATAATAAGCTCACACATGAAAAAGCACTTACACAATCCATTGTAGGATGTACACTTTGCTAAATGATCTGCAAAATTAGAAAAAGAAACTGATTCATTGTAGAGGTGCATTATCTAAAAGTACACAGTGTCCAGAAATTCTATTGCTTCTTTCATCAGAATCAATGTGAGGTTTGCACTAGTAAAGATGGTGAAGTTATTTTATAAGAGGAGGAGGAGAAGGAGGAAGGGGAGGAAGAGGAGGAGGAAGGGAAGGGGGGGCGGGAAGAAAGCTAGAGAACCAGTATCAAGTCAAGAAACAAAAGGGTTGGAGAGGGCTTATTGGAATATAATAAAGTGCCTTCTTTTTCTTTCAGCTAATATATAAAAGTTAAAAATTTCCAGTACTCCTGAAAAGAGATTTCTACAAATAATGCACCCTTTAAATACCATTCAACAGCTGTTGTTGAAATTTGGCTCATGAAAAGGTTGCCAGAGGGGATGGACATGGGGGGCGGGGAATGGGCAAAGTGGGCAAAGGGGGGCAGGAGGGGCAGGCTTCCAATTATGGAATGAAGAACTCACGGTGATAAAAGTTACAGCGTAGGGAATACAGTCAATGGCATTGTAACAGTGTTGTAGGGTGACAGATGACAGCTACACTTGTGGTGAGCCTAGTGTAGACTTGTCCAATCACTATGTTGCACACCTGAAGCTAATGTAACATGGCCAACTATTTTTCAGGTAAAAACAAAAACAAAAAGCTGCAGTTACATCTTTCATCAGGCAAATGACACTAGGCACATCAACTAGTTATGCAATATTTTGCCACTGTTTTGTTTCATGTATACTTTTGTCAACGGTGTGTGACGGCAGTTCTTGTCTTTTTATGTCCCAATGCACCTGATGTAAATATCAGTCTCCTATCAGTAATAGGGATCACTTGACTAATCATGAATGCTTTCGTAGGAGATGATGCTAAGTAGTAGAATTTTTCTCCAGTGGGGAGATGAGAAGGGACTCCAGCTTTAAACACCTTGCTCAGGAGATTCTTATAGGATACCCACGGGTTGTAAAGTGCTTCCCTTTTTGAGAATCGCTAATCTTCTCAAAGGTTATAAACCTCTTCCCCCTTTGAGAATAACTGATCTTTGGAATGAAGATAAGGAATTTATATATTTTCTCCATTCCAGGTTAACAAGCTTCTAGAACATGGTCTGTATATGTTGGATTCAGCAAGGGCATTCACTAACCCACATTTGGTAGGGCTTGCACTTTTATTTTTTCTTGTAGCAATGAAAGATTTATGCCTATCCATCACTTTGTTGTGATCGCCACCAGAAGAAAGTTGTCTGGGGTTAAGGGTATAGACAGGCCATGGGATAGATGAAGTTTCACTTTGGCTTATCTGCTCAGCCATTCTAACCAACACTAAGAAACCATAGATCAAAGTCACATGTTTACAGTAATATTAATGGCAACCTCACGTCTAAGTAAATTATCTGGTCCTTTCACTCAGATGTTTGGATCTTAGGAAGATGAAGGAAGAGGTCAGGCAAGTCTTGGCTGTGACAACATTCACTAGCACCTGAAACAATTAGCTTTAGTAGCCACATACGTCTTTAAGTGCTTTGTAACTATTTGTCTATCCCAATGATTGAAAACAACTGTATAAAAAAGTGATCTCCTTATAGATGGGCATTGCATCACCAGCGGTTTCTGTAGTGGGCACCATCTCCCTCTTCAAGATCAAAGCATTCCTTCCCCCAGCTGCCAGGTTGTGACTGCAGATGGTTCACAGCTAAGCCCCTTTTTTTAGGAATTATCCTTGGCCCAAGATTATATCCCCTACTGGAGTGAGGGAAGGACAGCCTGCACACAATGCAGGGCCAAGAGGTGGGTGGAGGAAGTGAGGAACTGGCCTTGGTGCTCAATTTAAAGGGGGGCCCAAAACTCAGTAACCAAGATAAATAATATTTCAATTCACTAGTTTTTTAAAAATAAAAAATGTAGGGACGCCTGGGTGGCTCAGTCGGTTGGGTGTCCGACTTTGGCTCAGGCTCACGGTTTGTGAGTTTGAGCCTCGCGTCGGGCTCTGTGCTGACAGGTCAGAGACTGGAGCCTGCTTCAGATTCTGTGTCCCCCCTCTCCCTCCGCCCCTCCCCCGCTTGTACTCTGTCTCTGTCTCTCTCTCTCTCTCAAAAATAAATAAATGTAAAATAAAATAAAAAGTGTAAAGAATCCATGATGATCAAATATCACAATTGTAAATAAAGACAGCATCAATAATAACCAATTTTTCTTTTTTGCCTGAGGCTTCAATATGGCTCCACACAGCACTCTTACTGATCCTATCTTAATTTATTATGTTCAATATTTTGTTCATTGTGGATGTTGTATTAATTTAGATTTTGTTAAAATAGTGCATCAAAATATTTTTCATGGTAACTGAGGGTTTTGGCATCCCTAAATTTTGTCCTTGAGTGGAGTGCTTCCCTTACCTCACCCAAGTCCCAACTCTGGAAGGTAGTACTATTGCTTGGCTCATTTGCCCTTCAGGGGAACAATGTTGAAAGGCCATCCCAACAACAGAGTACCTGCAGGATTGGTTGTGACTTCCTTTCTTGTGACTTCATCACATCCCAGTCCTGTTTCCTACACTCCCTTTTAGTTTTATTCCCAAGAACACCAGCAGGCAAGTCTCTGTCTCTGTGTGCTTCCCCTAAGACATCCCCATAGAAGAGGTGAAAAATGAAACTCAGAGAAACTGTGGGACTTGCCCAGGTTCTCAGCATTCCTAAGTGGTAGAGGTGAGAACCCAGGTAGGTCTAACTTGAAGCCAGTGTTCTTCTTTGTAACACCGGAATTTGGGTTGATAGTCAAATAATCCAAAGGTTATACCCAGATATCAATAATCCCCATGCATGTACCTAATAGTACACTGGAAATCAGGTTCTCTGGTTTCCAGGAGGTAAGCCTCTGATTATGTTAGACCCTACAGCAGACAGAATAATGTCCACCCCGCCTCCCCAACAAAGATATCTACATCCTAATGCCCAGGACCTATGAATATGTTAACTGACATTAAAAAATGGATTTTTCAGATGTGATTAAGTTAAGGACCTTGAGATGGGAAAATTATATACACTGCTTTTCCAGGTGGGCACAATATAATCACAAGGGTCCTTTTTAGGGAAAGAGGGAGATGCGATGATGGAAGCAGAGGTCAGAGGGGTGTCACCATGAGCCAAAGAATGCAAGC
This sequence comes from Panthera pardus, assembly GCF_024362965.1. NCBI lineage: Eukaryota > Metazoa > Chordata > Mammalia > Carnivora > Felidae > Panthera > Panthera pardus. The sequence goes on along the minus strand of NW_026526655.1, from coordinate 66,455,161 downwards.
ATCCTCTAGAATCTGGAAAAGTCAAGGAATAGATTCTCCCCGAGAGCCTCCAAAAGAAACAGTCCTACTGCCACCTTGATTTTAGCTCCATAAGCTCCATTTGGACTTCGGACCTCCAGAAGTATAAGAAAATAAGTTTGTGTTATTTGAAGCCACTCAGTTTGTGGTAATTTGTTACAGCAGCAACAGGAAAGCAATACAGAATCCAAAGGCAGCATCTTTGCCCTGATATCATGGCACCATTCACATCACTCAGAATTAGAATGAATCCCTAACGAAAATCAGACAGAATCAGCAGAGGAATTTAACGATGACTTCTCAGTTGTGTTATATTAAAAAAAAAAAAATCTCTTTTAAATAACTTGGATATGTGGAAGGATTGATGATCTTGTTCTGGCTCCAGATGGTCATGTTCTCCTAATGACAGATGGAAGTCCAGAACAGGCAGGCTCATCTATGTGGAAGGAGGAGAGAAATGATCAAGGCCAGCAAGATCCAAGAACTCTTTAAAGCATGTTTTTTACTTTCCAGATTCTTCACTAATTCTCTTTAAATTGTAAACATTGTATTACTAATATTTTATAATGGGACAAACTACTCTGTTTTTCTTCTCTTTCCTTGACGCACTTGAAGAATTTAGAGTTTAAGCTTCTCTGGCACTTACGCAAAAATAGACATTCTGGTTGTTATTCTTGTTGTTGATTAGATTTTGGGTCTGATGTGCCATCAATTTCCTCATAAAAAGGCTGAGTAATGACGAAGTTTGTTTTTAAAGGTTGGTTATAAGAAAGAGGACAAAATACTTTGGCTAGAAGCCAAAACAAGAGAATTGGGGACATCAAGAAAATATCTTGAACAGAAAGAGAACACAGTAGCAGGGCTTCACTCCAGGCAAGAATGGAGTTCTATCTTTTGGACATACAAGAAGAAGAGAAAGTACCGGGTGTATGTGAATTAGAGGTGGGACAGGGAGGAAAAGGGGCAAGGGGAGGTGATTATACCTAAGCAGATGGGACCTCAAGCAACCTTGCAAAAATACTCTTACCTCCACTGTGTGCCAGCAGGATGTAGTTCCATGGCCAGTCACCTCCTCGGAGCGGAGTCATCATTGGGAAGTGGTAGCTTTTATCCAAACAAGCATCTCCTACCTCTGCAGCCTCAGTTATCTGTACTTGCCTTCTGCTTCTCCTGAAGATGTCCCTTCATCAGCTAGCATCTTGTTTGAGGCCTCTCTGAAGAAATGATGCTTATCGATGTCCTTAAATTTTTCTTGGTTTCTGCCTGACTTACTCTTACCCCACACTGCCTCAAGCATAATGTGAGCCCAAGAAAAGTGGGGTGGAGTCCTGGAAACTTAATGGAATGGCATAAACAAACAAACAAACAAACAAACAAAAACTAAGCTAAATAGAACCAGTTTAATTTCTCCCCTACCGGTATCTGTCTTTTCGCATGAGCTGGGATAATGTTTAATGGCTTCTTTTTACATGATAATAAAATTCCCTGTAAATACACGGGCTATCCTGCGCAGAAGGAATATCCAGGTCAAAGGTCTTATTATAGATCAACATATTCTTTAAAATAGCTTAGTAACCAATATGGAGGAGCACTGGTCATTTCGGCTGATTTGGAAAAGCATAGGCCTGGGCAGTTATGAAGTCACTGAGACTCTCAGCAATACAGGCCCCTCTGAACTCCTAGTTAACACTGAACAGGTGTAGAACTCGGTACATCCTAGGTGGGGCTTTTTGGACATCTGGTAGAAAGAAAACAAATGGAGGAATTATGATTTGGAACAATTTACTGTGTTAAAAATTACTTTATCAATGAAAGTTGAGTAATTTTTCCCATTATTTAACTGAAGTTTGTGCTCTTTTATGTAGTTGGTCAGCTATGCTTGTGCCTCAGTGTCTTTAAAAAAAGTATATTGCATTAAATACTTTGGAGGGAGATGTGCAAAAAGATCAGAGGACATGCTTGTAGTGGAGCCTTTGGGCTGTCTGCTTAGAACTTTCTGAACCCTAGAGGAGACTTGGGTAGTCTGCTTCACTGGGTGGCCTCCCTTGTGGCCAGAGTGGGAGAGAAGTGGGACCAAGGGCTGCACATCAGTATTTGCCTGTGGTTAAAACTGTAACATGGGAGCAGTGAAATGTCCATGAGAAGTGAAGAGTGTTTCTGCCCTGTTTGAGGATTCTCCTCTTGCTTGGAAGTTGTCTTCAGTGAGCATTTGTTGAATGACTTGAATTAGTGAATGGATGTATGGAAGAATGAATACAGCCATGCAGAAAACAGCAGAGGAAAAGGGTAGAGTCCTGCCCACATTCCAGTCCCTGGTTCTAGTTCCTTCCTGCCTCTTAGCTCCAGTGTTGACTTTAGTAGCACAAGCCATTCTATGTTGGGTTCTGTTACTGGAGATTGTAATCACTAATAAGGGGAGTTTGGAGTCTACTTTGAGACTTATGTGAAAAAAAAAAACAACCATAGGACTTATTCTCTTTGTATATATGTATATTTATATGAGCGTAGGTGCATGCATGTGTATGTATATATAGTATCATGTACATATATATACTCCAAATCAATAAGTGTTCCTGAGCTCTCTTCCTTACATCTAAAATGAAAGGATTAAACTAAATGATCTGAATTTTTAAGAGGTTATGCTTTCCAGGAATTGTGTCAATGATTTGTATACAAGGTATAATGTTGCCCAAGTGCCCAGGATAGGCCCTCTGGAAATTCTTATACTTTCCATGTTGTGTCATTGCTGAAAACAATTGGGAAGCTCTTTTGGAAGTGCATTCAGAGGTGGTCACACATTATTTTAACTCCCTCCATGGAGGCAGATCTCCAGTCTGATAAAATGGTGACTGAGAGTGCTGGTAACACCAGTTTGGGCAGAAGGCAAATTTTGGCTGTAAAATAGCAGTGACAATTTTCCCATGAACTGGCCCCAGAGGCAGACTCCAGGGAGTGCCATGGCCCTAAGGATGGAATATTGACACATCATGTTTGGTGAAAATGACACACCAAATTGAAATGTCTGGATGGGAGATAACTTGTAGGAGTCACCCACACTTGGTTGCCCTCTTTTTGGATGGATAGTTCTTTAGTATCTCTCTCACATCAAGCATAAGGCTGGGCCTATACCAGGTTTTCAATAAGCACTGGGTGATTGACTAAGCCAAATTCATAATGACAGCTATCGTTGTTTGAACTTTTACTAGTGCCAGGTGCTTTACATATGCATATATTTTCTTTTCTTTATTTTCTTCTTCTTCTTCTTCTTCTTCTTCTTCTTCTTCTTCTTCTTCTTCTTCTTCTTCAAGTAGGCTCTACATCCAGTGTGGTGCTCAACTCAGGGCTTGAACTCACAACCCTGAGATTGGGACCTGAGCTGAGATCAAGAGTCGGACATTTAACCGACTAAGGCACCCAAGTGCCCCTTCATGTATTTTCTCATTTCACACTGTCAACCATCTTCTTCTTAGTCTCATTTCAAATGTTAGGAAAGAGAGACTTCAAGAATTCAAGAAACGCGTCCCTAAATTCCACGGCTAACAAGTGGCAGCACGAATGCGGTGAAGCCAGGTTGTCTGACCCCAGGCCCACTGTGCTCTCCTACCTCCCTCTTCTCGGCCATAATTGGAGGCAATTGAGAATGGCACAGGCACAAAGACTGTCCATTAAATAATATTGATCAGAACCAGAATGTTCTCCTGAATAGCATTTCTGCCTAGAAAATAAAGTTAGGGGTCGTAAATGGTTCAAAACGTTGTGTATAAGTATTTTGTTCATAACATTGTGTATATGCATTTCTAGCTGTTACTTTTGCTTTGTGTTTTCAGAATGTCTGAAAGGGCAGCATATCCTGTATAATACTCTTCTCTACATTTCTCAGCCGTCCATGTGGCTTTTACTGGCATGCATTATTATTCTCTCCTTCTCCTATATGCCTTAAGGTAGGGCAATTCTGCCACCCACTGAAGTTCAGTTCTAAAAAGCTAATAGCTTTGGCAAAATAGCAGAGGGGTTAGTTATTTTTTTCAAGTTAGTGTAGAGAAAAGGGAATAGAACAGGTTCTTCCCAGATGCCTGATTTCTAGTCAGCATGCGGCATGAATCCCTGGTTGAGCACGTTTCAGCCATCCTGTGCCTCAGGAGAAAACCACCACTCCTGCCTGCGTCGCTATGGTAACTGATGCTCAGCAGGCAGTTGCAGTTTCATTTAACATACTAGCTTTTAGAACTTGAGGGGAAGCATGCTTTCATGTAAGAGAAAGGGAAAGGCAAGTGGTTTAATTAATGTGTCTCAATTTAACATAGGGATACAGGTCACTTCCACTGTTTGACCATAGCGTGTGTAGCTCTGTTTTATATCTGTGTCAGATCTAAGGCATCAAAGGATGGAATATTTCTCTCATCATGTGTGAAGTGTACAAAGTGGGCAGAAAAGGAGAGACGGGTTGTGTTGGACCCTTTGCAAAAGGTTTTTCACTTTATAAAACCATCTCGGTTTGAGAGTGTATAGAATTGCTTCCTCTTCTCACATCCACAAAGGAGGCCTGAGAGATGGGTTGCTAGGCAACCTCACACCGAAGACTGGGGCGCTTTGAAATTAACATAGTTGACCTCCCCGTCATCTCTGCAGCTCTGCTATTCAAAACCATTTGGTGAGGTCCTAGGACTCAAGAAAATAGATACAAAACGTAAATACAAAAATAAAGAAAGGGTGAAACACATCTAACCTTTTCAAGCAAAGATCAGGATTCTCTCAGTGAAAAAAGGCAACAGTATGAAAAAAGCAGGTTGAGGGGAAAATGGTATTAGTTGCTATAAAACTAGAAACTTATATTTTGAATAATCCAGGAAGCAAATTTTCCTTGCTATGTTTTTAGAGATGTTTATAACTGCCATGTAAACTATCATAGCAAAGAGTCTGAAAACACTTAAAGGGCAAACAAAAAATAAATCAGTTTATGATAATAAGATCTACTACATATTTTTGATGAAAAGCTCAACTCTCAATCCTCAGCACGTGATGTTTTGCTTAAGCTCCAGAGTCTCCTATTCTCCTTCCTGCCACTACATCATTAATATGACACTAGTTGGTGTGGGAAGGGATGGCATTTATTTTGCAAGTAGATGAATATTTGGAAGGAAATTGCAAAGCTGGTTTATGGAGCAAAGCATACACTCTTGTCAGCAATAAATTATTTAGTTTGATTTTTAAAATACTTTATACCACTGCAAAATGATTATGGTAACATTTTAAGATAGGCTGTTAAATTTATCAACATTAAAATCAATCAAAATTGGTGGTGCTGTGGAAGGTGGGGGACAGTAAACAAACCTTGAGGTCTTTTAGTAGATTTGTTTTTTTATCATGAGTGTTAAGTGAAGCAATTCTGAAGCTATTTTAGATGGATTATAGGATTGAAGAAATGAACAAATATGTTGAGGTTTTTGGGACTCAGGGTCTCCCTGTGGAAGAAGGAATGTACAAATGAAGACTGGGGAAAAGCAAGAATGAACCTTAAGATGATAAATTGGAATTTGAGAAATGGATGTAATTTTGTGATTCCTAAAATATGTGTTAGTATATGAGTATGTGTATTTATATGTGTGTATACATGTGTATACATGTGTATGTACACATATATATATACATGCAAATGTTTTTTATTTGCTCAATGTGTTTAGAAGCAATTCACCCTGTGTTTAGAAGCAATTCACCAATGAGCACTTAGCAGTAAGATCTTGATCTCTGATACCATTCCCCCACTAAAGAAAACCAGGGCTGCTTGTAGAAACTGCAGCTTGCAGGGCTGAGGCAGGGTAATTAGAAGTTCAGCCTAACACATTTTGTTATGCTGAAAAGCAGGGAAGTGCTCAAAAAAAAAAAAAAAAAAAAAGTGATGGGGGGATGTCACAAGCCCACAGGGGCCAGCTTAAAGCAGTTTCTGCTGGCCAAAACTGAAACAATTTGAGCACCAAAAAAAGAACATTAATGACTTATGAATCATTGGTGGGGGGAGGGGGAAGGGAATTCATGAACCCATATGATATTAAATAATAGATTAATACATAAAAAGTAAAAAAATAGAGGAAGGGGCTCTTGCTTACAGTAAAATGCTGAGTACTGACTGGTTGGTACATGTGGAGAAAGTGCTGATGATAGATTGTATTTAAAAATTTTTTTAATGCTTATTTTTGAGAGCAAGAGCGCGTGCATGTGAGAGATTATGCAGGGGAGGGGCAGAGAGGGAGAGGGAGACAGAGAATCCTAAGTAGGCTCTGCACTGTCAGCACAAAGCCCTATATGGGGCTTGAACCCATGAATGTGAGCTCATGACCTGAGCCAAAGTCAGACACTCAACCAACTGGGCCATCGAGGTGCCCCTAGACCGTTATCTTTTATGACCGTCGTGGTAAAGAAGAGATCAGGCAAGAATCATGCTAATCTAGGGGGTATTTTTGAAGAAGAGTAGACTATGTGTATGATCTAGAAGTGTCTCCTCACAAATTGGTTGCTCGTTACAAGGGAAAACAATAACAACTACATAGTGGAAAAATTTGATTGGGCAATCAAAATTAATGTCACCAGTGAGGACAGATGGACATTGTGTGCTTCCAGAGGACACCGGAAGGACACAGCATTATCTGGTATTATGGCCAGGTATACTCAGTGTGGATCTAATCATTAAGAAATATCAGACAATCCCCAAACAAGGAACAACTCTACTCAAGAAAAGGAGGGGCTGAGTGGATGGATTCTTCAAACATGGCTGTGTTATAAAAGACAGAGAAAGGCTGTGGAATTGCTCCAGGTTAAACAAGACTAAAGAGACATGACCAGCAACACAGTTATATCTGATCCCACAGTGGAACGGGTCTGGAGGAAAAGGATGCTATAAAGGACACTATGGGATCAACGGACAGAGAGTGGAAGATGAAAAGTACCGTGTCTATGTTCAATTTACTGAAGTTCACAGCTGTACTGTGATTATATTAGAGAATATCCCTATTCTTGGGAGATACACAAGAAAGTACGTAGGAGGACAGAGGCATGTATGCAACTTACTCTCAAAAATGCTTAGAAAAAAACATTTTATGGGGTGCCTGAGTGGCTCAGTCGGTTGAGCGTCCGACTTCGGCTCAGGTCATGATCTCATGGTCTGTGGGTTCGAGCCCCGTGTTGGGCTCTGTGCTGACAGCTCAGAGCCTGGAGCCTGCTTCCCATCCTGTGTCTCCCTCTCTCTCTGCCCCTCCCCCGCTCTTTGCCTTACTCTGTCTCTCAAAAATAAATAAATGTAAAAAAAAAAAATTAAAAAAAATTAAAACAAAAAGAAAAAAACATTTCATGTATAGATAGGAGTATATATGTAGTGTATATAAATGTATACATAAATGTATATATAAACATACGTAAACACAGAGAGAATATATATTAAATGTATATATAAATGTATATATAAACATACGTCATACACAAATGACAGCACAAATGAGGTAAAATAATGGCAATATTTTAATATGTATCTGTGTAAGTGGCATGTGGGCGCTCTCTGTACTTTTCTTATTCATGCAAGTTCTGTAAGTTTAAAATGACTTACAAATAAAGAGTTAAAGTCAACCAAAAAAAAAATTTTTTTTTCTCTTTTTGTGAAAACAAAAACAATTTGTACAGGAACTAAAATAAGGACTCTTTGATACTTAATCTGTGAAAACAACAACACATACAAAAAAATGTTACACTGTAACCCAGGGTTGTGTGTTTAGCACAGAGAAGTGATAGCAGGATACAGACACACCCTGGTTGTACCATTTCTTTCTCTTGCCTCTTTGTGTGGCATATGTTTAATCACTTTAACTTTGCTCTTGGGTGTTCTCAGAATCCTGGACTTGCCCAACTCCTAAATTCCCCTCAAACTGTCCTCTGCAATTTGTGACTTAGGTCAATGTGAAAAATTGACCAGTTTTCAAGAAATTATATGTCAAGAAGTTTTTATTCATCAACTAGAGTAATTTCAAGTATTTCACGTAAACTGTTTGAAAAGAGCATTTATATGACTGTTTAGCATTTTAGCAAAAAAGTTTATTTTTTCCCTTCCAAGTTTTTAAACGTAGTGTGTTTTTCAAAGAAAGTTTAATCTGTAACTGTGGGGCAGGACCTGTTACCCTGACCCATTACAAGTGTGGATACTACTGACTACTTCACAGCTGTTTGTGATTCAAAAAACTTTTTTTTTAAAGCTTCTTACATCATTTACCCATTAAAAATAAAAGTAGCCTGCCTTTGGCAGAAACTGAAATAGTAATTACCTTCTTAAAATACCCTTGTTTTTTTTAAAAACAGAGTTTCTTTCACATTGCCAAAACAATTTGTTTGAAGAAAGATAAAAATAACATGCACACTATTTGAAAACAGCTTGGTTTAAAGATTGCCATAGATTCTAAGGTTATACCGCTCGGAAGGAAGGCATTTAGAACCTGCTCATTACTCAGCTTTCCTCATTTATGGGATCAAATTGCTTTTATGGGCATTGTGCCAGATTCATTTATGTGCACTGTAAGGCAGATTGTAGAGTGAAGCATTTTTCTAGAAAACATCTGGCTCTTAAGAAGAGTATTAAAAGGTGTGTAGCACTTTTTTTTTTTTTGCTCATAACTATGATTTATTATGTTACGGTAACCCCCCTCTAATCTGGCAGGCAGACTTCCAGCAACCACAGCCAGGAACCTGGAAGTAAGTGAAAAATATTTTAGAACCCAAGGAAAACAGAGGCCCCCAAATTCCATGCATATGAAGGAGAGGTACTGCATTTAGGTCAAAGTCCATTTTCTTGATTACAAAACTATTGGAGCAAATTAGTGTAAGGGCTCCTGAGGCCACCTTATATGTTACACCTCTTTCTACAGTTATTTTGTTCCTTTACTCTTATAAAAATCGTGCATGCCTGCACTCTCTTAATTTTTCTAAACACCCCTAGAAACCTACCCTTTTCCTTTTCGTTTTTCCCTCTTCTCTTCTACCTTCAATATCTATTGGCTTTAAATATTCCAAGATGTTTAAGCAGCTCCTCCCTTGGGGAAAAAAAAAAAAAAAAAAAAAAAAGCAAGACACTTGTCATATCCCTCTGCAGCCAGCACTCTGTCACCCTTACCTTCAGTCCTGTATCTAAACATTCTCCTGCACTGTATTTCCTTACCTTCCATTCACAGGGCTGTCACTAACCCACCAGGACCTTTTGTTCAAATTAGAAGAGGGGATCCTCTTCCTCCAAGTGGGGGGCAGTTGCAGGACCTAAGACCTGGGTGCTGGATTTCAGCCTCCACCCACCACCCCCGTAGCGGGGTCCTTCCATTCAGGACACGAGCTACACAACCACACTTTGTGGCCTTGTGTGATTTCAGTTATTTCCACTGGCAAAACTCTGCTGCTAGAATATGGGCTAAAAGTGCAGAGGACTGGTTTTGCTCTCCGTTTTCCCGCAGTTGTGGGACTGTGCTCTTCACCCATTTTGACAAGAGAAGCTCCTACCCTCCTTAGCAATTCCATGTTCTATTACCGGCTGTTACCCCTTGGGTTAACATTTTCCAGCAGCGTCTTGTTCTATCTTCTACATCCTGAATCTTTTTCTCTGACAACTGAAATAAACCAGATTACATTTTGCATAAACAATTAGTAGTAGAGTGTGGGTGTTAAGAGTTGAAAGAATGCTAGCTTTTGTGTCGTTTTTTTCTACTCATCTTTGTTCAGCTAAACAGCTGTAACAGGCAGCAAGAAGCAAGCTTGAGAACGTTATTCTCTAAAAAAACAAAACCAAACCCAAACTTTTTTAGTGTAGATGTTCACTGCAGTGAACTTGAATAATAGCAAAGAAATAAATTGCTGATTATTTCAGCACTCAGATATAACTAGCTATAAATTGGGTTAACTTCATCTAGTTTTGTATTTATATCTATGCATCTATTTTTTTGCAAGTTAATATATGAAGTTATGTTTCTTCTTTTTTACTATTTTGTGAGAATTTAGTAGTTAAAAATCTGAAAAAAGTTTCAAAAAACACATAAAAACATCTTCGAAAATAGTTTTTGATGACTACAAAATAGTTTTTGATGACTACTCCATTATTGGGTACACTTTTCATGTATTTGACACTTCATTTATGTTGAGTGTTTTGGTAACAATAAAAAAAAACTCAAGCTGTTTGCTATCACATTTTTTTAACCGAAATTTCTGAATATTTCCGATAAATTTTCTCCAAGTGGGATTAGTCAAAGGACAAACTCTTAATCCACATTGCCAAAATGCGCTTGAGTAAGGCTGCACTGCGCTCTGCCAGCAGAGTGTGAATGTGGGTTTCCTTGCACCTTTGCCAATCTTTCATTTCAAACAAGGCATTTGTTACTTTATCAGCACTAGTGCTGCTATAGGATCCTGTTATAAGGCTATTCACTTGTCGTCTCTAGTCCCAAACTCAAATCGTTTCTGTCAGTCTTAACTGGTCGTTTGGTTTCCATGATTGTTAGCTACTCGTACCCTAATGCAAAGTTCAACCTAGCTTCCTCAGCTGTGGGTGCATAAAGCCCTTCCAGAATTGCTCTAGGTTCTTGACTTTTGGAAAGAAAGCGATTTCTTCTTGGGACGCAGTTCGTCATACTAGCTGATTTAAGCTCAAAGTGCATTAAACTTTGATGGGATGGTATTCTGATCCTAGGTTGACAGAAAATTCTTCCCTGCTGTGCTCCTCTCCTCTGTCCTGAGTGCAGCCCCCAAACCCTCATCTAACTTGATTCCTTCAAGCAGCAGTTCAGAGCAGTCTGAGCTCCCGCTTTCCTGGATGTGTGGTCCTGGGTACGGCACATAAGCTGTGGGCAGAAACCATGCCATAGTGAACAAGAAAACATCAGAGATTGGTTAAGTGCTAAGTGGAGTTTAAAAAGGGTGATATGATAGAGTATGACAGGACGGCTACTTTAGATCATGGGCCTGGCCGTGCACATGGCCTCTGAGGAAGAACAGGAAATGGATACCTGAAAGAAAGAAAGAATAAGCCTAGAGCAGGAAGCTTGGAGACAGGAAGCAGGGTAAGGGAGAGGAGTAGGGAATAGAGAGAGAATCCTGGGTACAGGAGGTGAGGGCAAAAGCAGAGCTGGATGAAATGAGATTATGCATGTAGAGAATACAGCACAGTGTTCATGGGGGGAGGGGAGAGGGGCAGAGGGAAAAAAGAAGAGATAGGGTGGGGAGGAGGGAGAACGTGAATGAGAACCCTGAATCCTGTCTGATTGAGCTGTCTTGGGGAGCTTACTTGTCCTCTTTATCATACCTTGGACTGCATTTTTCTCTTCGGTGAAGGTTTTTCTCAGTTGCAATTGCTACTTGGCCCTGTTCCACTTATAATAAGTACAGCCACTATTTATTAAGAGCCTAAGTGAGTCAGATTCATTATAGGTTTTATATATGTTCTCTCATTAAATCTTACAACAACCTGAGACAGATTTATTCTTATATGCTTCTTTATGGATGGGAAACTCAAGGCCGAGAGAGCCCACGTAACTTGAGAAAGACAAAACATATAGTCAGGGGTAGAGCCAAATGTAAACTTAGGCTGGTCTGACTTCAAATCCATGTTCTTAACTGCTACACCACACTGCTCCTCAATTAGACTTCTCTTTGGTAGTTTCCACGTTTGTAAGAACTGTGCATTCCACTCAGTTCATCTTGTTCCTCATTACTTGACTATCTCTGTGACAGAACATCTAGTTTCGTCTGCTAGCCAGATGTAGACAAGATAATTTGTTCTTATAGACACAATCTCTCTAGCTCTATAAGATGTCTCACTATGGCAAATAGGGTATGAACTTTGAAGTTGTCTGGGTCAGTATGGAATCCAGATTCTGATGCTTTGTCTGTGACCTTTTGCGCAAATCATTTACCTGCACCTCCATCTTCCTCACCTGAAAAATGAGTATTTTTCTTCTGGAGAATTGAATGAAAATTAAAAGACATAATGTAAGTAAAGTTCCTAGAATAGTACCTAGCAAATGGCAGGTGCAAAATGTTCAGTGGCTGCTGAGGAAACAAAAACAAACTCCTGATTTTACAGAAAGGAAGACTGATTTGGAAATGTCTTGCTGGGAGAAGAGATGTTCTGCTGTCTCTATCCAATTTCCAGGACTCTAGCATCCCATGATGCAAATTCACTAGAACTCCTAAAGGTATTCTGTTATATAATGTCCTTAACAGTATCCGTTCAGGCTGAAATACAAAGAAAGAGATAATCTGCCACAGTTCCAGAGTTGTAAACAGGGATAATGAAGCCTATGTCCTAGGGTTGTGGGGTGATATTAACTGTACTAAGACACGTGAAAGTGTTTCAAGAGATAAGAAATGCTTCATAAATGCTCTTATTATTAAATAGTTTCATGAAACACAATAAAGTAGGTGAAAAAGAAGAATGATTAGGGACGCCTGGGTGGCTCAGTTGGTTAAGCGTCCAACTCTTGACCTCAGCTCAGGTGGTTATCTTGTGGTTCGTGGGTTCGAGCCCCATGTCAGGCTCTGTGCTGATCGCGTGGAGCCTGCTTGGGATTCTCTTTCTCTCTCCCTCTCTCTGGCCCTCCCATGCTCATGCGCTCTCTCTCTCTCTCTCTCTCAAAAAAAAGAAGAATGATTAGAATTTTATAACATATAATTGGAATTAAAAGGACTCTGGAAAATTGTAGAAGTGATCAAAAAGAGATATAAAAAGAAATAAACATAGGACATTTAAAAGCAGCAGTGACTAAAAAATACTCTGTTTATTGAAAATGCAAATGACATAGAAGACTATGATATTTTTAAAGACAAGTGAGAAAGAGGTGACAACAAATCAGAAATAATGCTAAAAATTGAGTTTATTAAGATTAGGTTAAACTTAACCTAAAAGACTGAGAACTGCTGGGCCAGAGGGTGTTAGGCACGGTAAGGTAAGCAGTTGCTTTTGTGCTTGGTGAGTCCCTGTTGACCAGAAATATTGTCACCCTTCTCTGCCAGATGTTACAGTGTCTGAAGTCATCTCAAAAGACCGAGTCTTTGGGCTAAGGTTAATTATTGCTGTAAGAGCTTACCTATGTAAATGGATTTCAGGTATAGATTATTTCTTAAGATCACATTAGCATCAAAAGCAGAAAGAAGGAGTTCAACGAAGGGAAGGGAAACTCACATTCTTTGTATTTTTCTAAAAAGATTCTTCTAGGCAAGTCACATATTCTGTGCTACTACTCACTAAACATTGTGAATTGTACAGGGAGCTTACCCTGATTTTGCAAAACTTACTATGCCTCTTGAGTTCCAAGAGTAATACAAACCATAAATTTGTAAAGTCTTTATTAAAATAGACTTTTTATTTTTCATACATTATTAACAAGAAAATTTTTTCAAACCTTTGAAACAGCGAAGAATGTTAACAAAGAACAACAGCGTTTTAAATATATTTCCTGAAATAAACAACTAATGTTCCTAAGAAAAGGTATAGGATACTTAATGACCTAGTATTTAATAAAATGTTCTTTATAGAAATGGGTTATAATCTTTACCACAGAGACACCAAATCTATTCCTAATCAAGACAGGCAATCAAATAAACCAGCTCTAAGTCACCTGCTCCATTAGAAACCATCTATGTGACATAGCATTTCTCTTTATATACAATAGCAGCCTCTGCTGGAGAAAGAAAAGGATGCTTCTGTTATAGAGCTTTAGCTCAAACCTATTTTGACCCAGAAGAACTGATTCCTTCCATTTCCTGCTGTATCAACAAACTAAATTGTAACAGTTTTCAAGGTCTCAAAGACATGCGGGCCTTATCAAGTATATCCTTTCTGATTTTTGGATAAGTTGGATGTCCTTCAAGAACCTGCAAAAACAAAAAACAAAAGCACAAGAACTTGTAATTGATTACTGAGAACTAGAGCTATAAAACTTACTGGAAATATGTATTACAGTTGAGATTTCATTGTATTAATATTACAAATATAACAACACTTCTTAAAGGTGACATTTGAAATGTGACGTAACTCCTAGTAATAGTACTTAGAAGACAACAATAGAATACATGTGAGAAATACAACAAATATAATTACTTCCTTAATGGATCAGCTGCAAAAAACAAGTATGTATCAATGATTTTAAATATTTAGAAAGTTTAGCTAATCGGGGCGCCTGGGTGGCTCAGTTGGTTAAGCGTCCGACTCTTGATTTCGACTCAGGTTATGATCTCGTGGTTCCCAAGATTGAGCTCTGCATCAGCCTCTGCACTGAAAGTGCAGAGCCTGCTTAGGATTCTCTCTCTTCTCTTTCTGCTGCTCCCCCGGCTCAACCACATGCTGTCTCTCAAAATGAATAAATAAAAACTTAAGATATTTTAGCTATTCATATGATATTAATAAACCCTCACAAAGTTAATTTCGACCAGTAGCACATATCAGATATACTTGGAGTTATTTTGAAACATACAAATTTTTAGGCCTACTGAGTCTAGTAGTGGGGAGATACTCATTTTTTAAAAAAGAATTCCACAAATGGTTCTAATGCATAACCTTACATTAATGTACAACCTTAACCTTAATGTGAAACACTGCTTTACAGAGAGGCTCAGCAATCAATAGCAATCACTGAAGCCAAGTATTTGCTATAATGATGCTGATACAGCTATTTAGGATAGGAGACATTACATAATTCCTTTCGAAGGAGCTGCTTTTCTTGGAGCTCCTAACAATATAATGCCTTATCTGGAACAATGGTGCAGTGCCTTATATATCAATGGGACAATGTACATATAAGGAAACTGCAAATTCTAAACCTGCAACTTAAATATTTGTCACTTGCTAAGGGATCATCTAGTTAGGGATAGATTACAGAAATGTAATTGAATGACTTCTAAGTAACAGAAATACCTCTTGTCTCTAATTTATAAATCTGAATTCTGCACTAACCAGACTTAGACACATTCACAAGAACTTTTTTTTTTTTTTTTTTTAAATTTTTTTTTTTTAATGTTTATTTATTTTTGAGACAGAGAGAGACAGAGCATGAACGGGGGAGGGTCAGAGAGAGAGGGAGACACAGAATCTGAAACAGGCTCCAGGCTCTGAGCTGTCAGCACAGAGCCCGACATGGGGCTCGAACTCACGGACCGCGAGATCATGACCTGAGCTGAAGTCGGCCGCTTAACCGACTGAGCCACCCAAGCACCCCAAGAACTTCTATTCAGAAGAATGGCTTGGAGAATCAATAGTTTTAGTTCACATGCTTCTCCCCTTGTCTCTGTCTTTAACGTGACACAAACATTTTATTATTTGAGCCTCAATTAAAACCATGTTTGATTCAAGTAAATTTATTATTATCTAAACTTTGAAAAGCAGAAATCTCTCCCAGATGTATTTGATGAAGCCATTTAATCCAAATACAACATCGTCTACCTCTGCCATTGAGTAAGATGTATTCATGTACATCTTGAGATTAACTAAAAGTAGGAAATTGTGTATCTGAAACATTTTAAGAAATCTATATTGAAGTATTACCTGGTGACATACGTCAATTGCATCCACATATCTTTTTGCTTTTAAGTAATTGAATGCCAATTTGTATCCTGTTAAAGACAAAAAAAAAAAAAAAAAACCAAAAAACAACATAATGATGTAGCACTATTTATAGAGCACACTGCTAGCATTACCTTTTTTGCCCCCTCCTTTGTTTGCTTACTCATTTGAGAAGTCTTAACAAAGGCTGGTGACTATACTGTAAAGAGAGAAGGGATGGGATAATGGAAGGTGGAGTGGCTCAAAGGGAGAACAGGTAGCGAAAAAAATGGAGTTAGAAAAAGGACTGCAGTGAATATCCTGTTGGGTTAGAAGACTGCCATCCTACAGGAGTGGCTTTTGTAACTTACTAAAAAAATCCCATTTATTTCAGATTATAGTAATAACTCATCACAGGGCAGTAAATGATAACACAACTACTCATTTATACCACATAGGTTTATTTAGCACTTAACATGTCAGGCGCAGTCAGGAAGTTTACATTTTATTAGAGAAGGAAAGTATATTATTTAAGTAATTATGTAAGTATGTCACCAATTTCCAAAGTGAGATAAATGCTATGAAAAAAAGGTACAGGCCAAGAGAGCTATCATAAGCAGCCTGGGTGGGGAGGGGGTGGGTATCAGGCAATGCCTGGAATCTGAAGGATGAGGGGATAGGCCGAGGGAATCGGAAGCAAGATGGCAGAAGGAGCTGACCAGGCAGCAGTAGTCATGGGACCCACAGGAAACAAATGGATTTGGAGTACGACAGGGCAGAGCAGTTGGGAGGGTGGCCCAGAAGAGGACAGAGCAGTCACCAGATATGCCACATCAATGATTAGTAACAATTATCACAATTACCGATACCGAAATGTCATGTTTCAAATACTGACAATTTAAAACAAAGTTTTAAGACATTCTTAAATGATTGCTGCTTTTCTGTAAGAATGCTGTAAGAGTTAGCAAACAGGAGATAAGACAAATAAGATATGATGTATACCATGATGTAAAATAATATGTAATTAATACATTCAATATTTCACTTTACCTCTTGCAAATATCAATCAGGGAAATTTAAATGCTGCTCTTGGGGTCTAATAAAAGTACCAAAATTTTTTTTTTTATTCCAAACAAATACTTGAAAGGAATTACTGGCTAATGTAATCATAAGGTAGTAAAAAGTAAGAAACAGGACTTATCTGAAATTCATAGTGTTTGATAAAAACACACATGAACACATATGCCTATAAAACCATCAAAGATGAAAACAGTAAGTTTAGGAGAGTTAAACTTGATATCATTACAAAGGAATTGTAAAATTGGCTAATAAAGGTGGTGACATTTAAAAAGGAAAACAATTTAAGATGTCACGCCATATCAAACATACTTTACATGAAAACTAGAGCCATAAAAGTTGGACTTCAGTTTTGGGGTCTGGCTTCCTGACTGGCTTTGAGATCTCAGGTGAGCTGCCAACTTCAAGTTTCCTCATCAACCCCTCCTCCCCCCAACTCTTAGTGTACTTTTAAGATCAAAGGAAATACTTGCTGTGAAAGGATTTTAAAAGTTTTAGAGCACCATACAAATAGGACTAATAGTAAAATAGAAGAACAAAGTTTTAATGTTGGAAGAAACTTGATAGATAATCTTGTTCAAAATATTTTAGGGAGGAAATAAAGGGCCAGAAATGTCAAAGGATATGTACACTGAAGCTGCATTATACCTGTCAAGCTTACAAAAATTCAACTCCGTGTAATGAGGGGAAAAAAGGTAGCATGGCAGGGGAGGGGGGGAGGAGGAACATGAACAATGTACACAGTCTAGTGAGTGTCATATAACCAGAGAATGGATGTAAAGGGGGAAACAGAATTGTGTTTTCTTTTTGGATCTCAGTTCCTGGTGCCTTTCATAGTGACAGTACTCAAGCCTCAATCCTTTGGAAAGAACATGACCATGATTTTAAGGATTTCCTGACAACTATATAAGTGAAAGGCAATTGCAGGTGTTGGATACAATGACAATCTGAAGGAAGAAACTAAAGAATGAACTGGGAGCCTCAGAGAAAACTTACTAATGAGAAGTCAGGGAAATTGACAAAATCATCTATAAAATACATAGATGACACAATGAAAGAATGAATGAGTTGGAATATTTGCTGACGTCTTCCAAAGAACAGAATGTTTAAATAACTTAACTTGTAAATGTATTCCTTCTGTGGAATAAAATATATTTAAGGAATTTTTATTTTACAAGCTGACTTTATTGTGTAGGATACATGATCTTAAGAAGGAAAAATACTATCAACAAATGGTATGGTATTAGTTCCTGTGCCATATACCAGTCTAGTAAAATAACAAACTCAAGAAAAATACAAGGTGGGGGAAGTCCTGAACTGACAGCAGTTAATGTAAAGATGACTTATCTGATTGCAAATTAAATCTGAGTCCATACCATGACATAGCTGCTCAAAAGACTCATGCCACCTTAAGGCTAAGTTAACAACTGCTAAAATGCTTAATAAAAAAATAGCTTGATTATGCATATAATTAGATTCTTAAATTATACTTAAGAACTTGTTAATTTCTGGTACAACATTTTGGGAGGGACATGGACAAACAAAAGAGGCTTTTCCAAAGTTATCTGGCCATGAAATCTAATCTCTTTATACTCAATTCTCTTCATTTTTTTTCTTTTTTTAAAGAAGTAACTATTAATACCTCACCAACTATTCCAAAGGACAGAGTAGGAAGCATTATTTTAGAGTTTACAGGAGACAGGAACAAGAAGGCTGAAAGATTTGGAAGCAAGTCTCAGGAAGAATGGACAAGTAATTGAGATAGTTTGAAGAGATGTCTTGGGAGAGACAGGACAGAGGTTGAATTAGAATGCCACCATCGGTAAGAGGGAAGAGACTCTGTGGGCTGCTCCAGAGAAGAGACCTGACCAGTTTCAATGCAGCATATTTCAGCTCAGTACAAAGAAAGGGAAGAGCACAGGTATGAGCTCCTCGCAATGTGGAGGGAGGCTAGTCACTAAGTATATTCTAGATGCTGTGCATCTGGTAGGGATGTTGGAGACTGCATTCCTTGAGTCTATCACTGGAACAAATTGATGTTTCTGGATGCTCAGTAAAAATAAAAAAAAAGTTCCATGGTCATATTATTGTGAGAAACACGTCCCTCTGTGATATCCATCACAATGTACATTAGTGTTTAAAGGCATAAGAAGTTCTGCAGTAAAGAGACCTGCAGGGGCGTCCGGGTGGCTCAGTTGGTTACGCATCTGACTCTTGAATTCAGCTCAGGTTATGATCCTACAGTCGTGGGATTGAGCCCCACATTGGGCTCCATGCAGGGCATGGAGCCTGCTTAAGATTCTCTCTCTCTGCTTCTCCCACATCCCTTGCCACTGAACTTGATCTTGATTTAATGAAATGTTTTCCTAACTGATGTGACATTGGAATACTTTTTCCCACAACATTATCATTTTAGAAATAGCAGAGGGTTAAAGGGAGAGAAAGGGGCAGAGTTAGATTAGATGCAGGGGCGCCTGGGTGGCTCAGCTGGTTAAACGTCTGACTTTGGCTCAGGTCACAATCTTGCGGTTTGTGGGTTTGAGCCCTGTGTTGAGTTCTGTGCTGACAGCTAGGAGCCTGGAGCCTGCTTCAGAGTCTGTGTCTCTCTCTCTTTCTGCCCCTCCCCTTTTCATGCTTTGTCTCTCCCTTTCTCAAAAATAAACATTAAAAAAAAATTAAAAAAAAAAAAAAGATGTAACTGAGGACCCATTTGAATCTCAGGACATTATACTTAGTAACTATTAAGCTAATAATCTATTATGAACATAAAATTTATTTTTCAGAAGGACTGATAAAGGAAGTTGGCTTTTTATTTAGGAAGCTGTTTATTTTGTTCTTAAAAAATATTAAATGCATTTAAATGGAGATTTACAAATAAAACCCAAGTTTCCAGAAAAACCTAGTATCTAATTTGTTAAACTCACCTACTGTTGGATTTGTCTGATTGCCATGTTTCCATGCCATCTCATAGTTTAAGGCAGCGTCTGTATATGCTTGCTCTTTTTCCATAATGTATCCCATGTATTCATAAGCTTTGCAGCAAGACTGAAAAAAAAAATGGAAGATGTTATCAACAGATATCACTTGATTTTATGGGGGTGCTTATGACTCTAGAGGTTGACCATATTAACTCATTTAATTGGCATATAAAACAATGTTTTTCAACCTTGGCTATGCAATCAAGTCATCTATGGGACTTAATGAAAGATTCTGATCAAGTCCCACTTCTATTCCCCCCAGAGTCAGGAGTTTTACATGCTAGGCAATGGACTGTGTATTTTGCACATATACACATACAGTTTTTATTACAAATAGTTTTAAGTTAAAATTAACAGTGTAATGAACCCCATGAACCTCTATCTTCAACAATTAAATCAGGACTAATACTGTTTTAACCTCTACCCCCCACACTTGTCCTTCTGTATTATGAAAGAAAAAAAAAATCCTCAGATATTGTATCATCTCATTCATAAATATTTTACTTTAGTATGCCTCTTTACATACAAGGACTTTCTTTAAACATAACCACAATTTATCATACCTAAACGTAACAACTCATTGATATTACCAAATATCCATTCATTATTCAAATTTCAAATGGTCTCAATATCAGTTTGTTTTCTCTTGTTTTTAGTTTGTTAGGAAGATGATCCAAACAAGACCCACACATTGTAACTGGTGGAAATGTCTCTCAACTTTCTTTTGATCTAGAGGTTTCCTCTCCATCACTCTCTGTGTCTCTTTTTTTGCAAGTTTTTAAACGTAGCAAAAAAGAATTTTTATCCTAGAGTTCCTCACAGCCCAGAGTTAGTTGAATGCATCCTTGCAGTGCTTATGTAATATATTCCTATATCACCAATATTTCCTGGAAATTGTAATTAGATCTAGAGGTTTGAATTTGATTTCAATCTTTGAGGACAGAGGTAAAAGTACTTCTAGGTCAGTGCCCTGGTGAGCCACATTGGAGCCTGAGGCAAAAGGAAAAATGCACAACTCTGTATACATGTTTTTGTGATTTAATTGATAATTCCCCCCCCA
Source organism: Panthera pardus (assembly GCF_024362965.1). Classification (NCBI taxonomy): domain Eukaryota; kingdom Metazoa; phylum Chordata; class Mammalia; order Carnivora; family Felidae; genus Panthera; species Panthera pardus. Next base: position 66,434,481 of record NW_026526655.1, on the reverse strand, counting down.
GATGTTAACATTTTACAAATCAAATTGACAAGTTGAGATATTAAAACTCACAACATTTAAAATTTAAATATTTCTTTATACCCAAACTAAATTTATTATAATTTTATTTTCCTGACTTTAATGGGAGTAAATATATTAACATTTTCATTAAAATCATTACCCACTGAAAAATATATAGGGGCACATGAGTGGTACAGTCGGTTAAGCGTCTGACTCCTGATTTTGGCTCAGGTCACGATCTCATGGTTCATGAGTTTGAGCCCTGTGTGGAGCTCTGTGTGGAAGTGTGAAGCCTGCCTGGGATTCTCTCTCTCCCTCTCTCTGCTCCTCCCCTGCTCGTGCTTTCTTTCTCAAAATAAATAAGTAAACATTTTAAAAACGAAAAATATGTAAAAACATGGATATGGAGACATAAATTTTCCCCTTTTGTTTCAGGCTTCAATACCACTCAGCACAGCACTGTCAGATGCTATTTAACATTTTGGCATTTTGGCTAAAAAATACTGCATTAAATTATTTATTAAAAATTTTTTCCTCCAATGTTTATGTATTTATTTTGAGAGTGAGACAGACAGAGTGTGAACAGGGGAGGGGCAGACAGAAAGGGAGACACAGAATCCGAAGCAGGCTCCAGGCTCTGAGCTGTCAGCACAGAGCCCGATGTGGGGCCTGAACTCACAAACTGTGAGATCATGACCCGAGCTGAAGTCAGATGCTCAACCGACTGAGCCACCCAGGTGCCCCTGCATTATTTATTGTAATAATATTTTATTATAATTTATAATAGGTATCTTGATTAAATGATAATTTATCTACAATGGACTGTTTCTATTCCCCCCAAATCCGTACATGGAAAGCCTAACCTCCAGTGTGATGCTACTAGGAGATGGGATCTTTCAGAGCTAATTAGGTCATGAGGGTGGAGCTCTCATGAGTGGGATTGGTGTCCTTATAAAAGAGACCCCAGACAGTTCTCTTACCCTCTCCTCCCACCATGGGAGGTCACAACAAAAAGTCAGTGGTCTGCAACCCAGAAAGGTGCCCTCACCAGAACCCAGCCATGCTGGCACCCTTACTCCAGACGTCCAGCCTCCAGAACTGTGACAAATCAACTTCTACCGTTTATATGCCACCCGGTCTATAGCACTTTGTTATAGTAGCACCAGCTGCCTAAGATCATTACTGAGACATAAAGTGCCCTTGGAAATTTTGGACCCCAAGTGAGGGTTTCACTCGCCTCACCCCAGTTCAGCCCTGTCATAGATGGCGTGATCTTCCCTGAGGAGGCACATAACGTCAGGTTCTCTTTTTATGATGTTATACCCTTTCATCAATTTATCAGGGCTGGAAAATGATGATAGTCTATCACTCTTCATTTATTATCTGGAAAACATCTATAATAAGAGATGTCTTTTATACTATATTGTTTCCCAGTAGTGTAGTTCATACAGAAAAGGTAGGCTAAGTGCTTAATGCCTTCCCTTTATTTCCCAGCTTCAGAAATAATAGTTCATCAGTATATGCCAATGGTGACTAATTAGGTTTTTAATTTTTTTTTTCTTTTTTTGGATCTTTGTAAACCCATGGATTTAAACTTTTTTGGTGTGTTTCAATCCACTGCAGTTACTATTCTTACTGAGAGTTAATGTGTTCCAACTCTGGCTACTGTGAGTGTCTTCAAGTTGGCTCCTGAGTCCTTGACATGACTCTAATCATCTTCGATAGTTTCCTTGCCATCTGGTATGACAAGATGGTCTAGTGTCATCCTGTACATTTCTGTCCCAGATCTGGATGATCTCCATCTTTTAATTATACAATTCAAGGTTTCTAAGCTCTAGTTCCTGAATCTCATGCTTCCAATATTGACATGCCTAATCAGCCAAATGGCGCCTCTAAAGTAGCCATTGTGTTCAGCCATGCAATATATTGCTGTCAGTGTTCCAGGAAACTGAAATTCTATCTGCACTGAAACCTTAATTTCCATGTAATCTCACTTAATCCTAGACGAGGCGTGTAAGGGTCAGCCATTTGGCTGTTTACATTTTTCTTTTTCTTTTTAATTGAAGTATAGTTGACACACAATGTTACATTAGTTTTGGGTGTACAACATAGTGATTTACCAAGTCTATACCTTATTCCATGCTCACTACAAGCATAGTTCCCATGTGTCACCATACAACGTTATTACAATATCACTGACTATATTCCCTATGCTGTACCTCTTTTCTTTTTTTAAATGTTTATTTATTTATTTTGAGGGGGGAGGCGCAGAGAGGACAGAAAGAGAGAATCCTAAGCAGACTGTGCCCTGTCAGCATAGAGCCCAACCGGGGGCTCAAACTCATGAACCGTGAGATCATGACCTGAGCCAAAATCAAGAGCTGGACACTTAACCGACTAAGTCTCCCAGGTACCCACCCACTCCATGCTGTACCTCTCATCCCCATGACTTTTTCACTCCATAACTGGAAGTCTGTATCTCCCATTCCTCTTAACCCACTTTGCCCATACCCCTATGACCCACTCCTCTGGCAGCTATTAGTTTGTTCTTTGAGTCTGTTTCTGCCTTTTGTTTGTTTAGATTCCACGTATAAGTGAAATCATGTGGTAGTTATCTTTCTCTGACTTATTTCACTTAGCGTAATACCCTCTAGGTCTATCCATCTTGCACAAATGGCAAAGACCCATTCTCTTTTTATGGCTGAGTCATAGTCCACTGAATATATCTGCCACATCATCTTTATCCATTCTATCAATGTACACTTGGGTTGCTTCTTACCTCAGCTATTGTAAATGATGCTGCTTTTTAAACATGGGAGTGTATATAACTTTTTGAATTAGTGTTTTCATTTCATTTGGGTATATACTGATCTTCTTTCTATTTCTAATTTTTTGGGGAACGTCCATATTGTTTTCCATAGTGGCTGTACAAATTTACATTCCCACCAATAGTGCACAAGAGTTTCCTTTTCTCTACATCCTTGCCAACACTTGTTATTTTTTGTCTTTTTGATGATCCTAGTCATTGTGACAGGTGTAAACTGATATTTCACTGTGGGTTTGATTTGCATTTCCCAGATGGTTAGTGATATTGAGCAACTTTTCATGTCTATTGGCCATTTGTACATCTTCTTTGGAAAAATGTCTATTCAGGTCCTCTGCCCATTTTTAAATTGGATTTTTGTTTGTTTTTGGTATTGAATTCTACAAATTTTTCATATACTTTGGATATTTTTTCATTTTTCAAAAATTTTTAATGTTTATTTATTTTTGAGAGAGAGAGAGAGAGAGAGAGAGAGAGAGAGAGATAGAGAGCGTAGCGTACATGCTAGTTGGGGAGGGGCAGAGAGAGAGGGAGATACAGAACCCGAAGAAGGCTCCAGACTCCAAGCTGTCAGCACAGACCCAATGCTAGGTTCCAACCAATGAACTGTGAGATCATGACCTGAGCCGAAGTCAGAGGCTTAATTGCCACCCAGGCACCCCTATATACTTTGGATATTAACCTCTTATCAAAATATATCATTGCAAATATCTTCTCCCACTTCTGCCCTTTTGCTTTGTTGATGGTTTCCTTCTCTGTGTATAAGCTTTTTATTTTGGTGTAGTCCCAGTAGTTTATTTTTGTCTTATTTCCTTTGCCTGAGGGGTCTGGAGGCAGATTTTTCAAAACCTATTAATTAGTATTACCTGTTTTTCAAGTCCAACTTAACTTCAAATTAGATGTACAGACTATAAATTGATAAATGGCTTGATATTTTGGGTTTTTAAAGTTATTAAAGTAACTTAATAGCATTAGATGATCTGTTTTATAACTTAATTTGCTCAAAGAGAATAAGACAGATTTACTATGATTACGATTTTGAGGTAATTGACATGAATCTGTAAAGATAAATATCCTTAAGTTTCTAAGTTGATTGCAATTATTTCTCAACAAATAGTAACAAATTCTTTAAAAATGTTATAAGACATTCTTTTTTGTGTGCCTAAAAACCAAAATGAGCTATTACTGAAATATGGTGGAATTGTATAGACTTAAAGATTTTCAGCTTTATACCTAAAGGTAAGAACTTTTTAATAAGCAAATTAAATGCTGGAAAGACTTTTCCCCACAAAATATATTATGCATAGTGGATTTTAATAATGTGAAAACAACATGCAGCTGCAGTAAATTTATCTAGAGTATTTCTTAATAGGAGGGACAGACGTCCGCAATTAACGTTCTTCTGCAATTTTCATTAGTTCTGGGATGAGCTGGATAATCACAAATGCTTGACATTCCATAAACACTTTCTGTAAGTGGGGCGTAAACCACAGCTGAACCCTGAAACTGCATCAATCTCTATTTTTCTTTATTTTCAAAAGCAAATGGCTTCTTTCTTCTCATGACTGTTTATTTCCTGATTGTGTTAAGAATAAACATTTAATTTTCAAAAAATACACAAGAATCCTTAGAAATGGACCAACATTCTATAATAACCTATTACGGGAAGCTTGTAAGTGAAAGGTTACCAATGATGTTTTACTCTTCAATCACCTACCCTATTATGACGCAGGCACCGTTTTAATAGCTCTTCTGCCATGTCGTATTTTGCTGATTGAATATAAATATCAGCAAGCAGCAGCCAACTCTTCTCAAAGTCCTCAGCATCAATAGGATTCCAGTTCATTTTCGCAATCCGCTTCAGCTGGTTTCTGGCTCTTGGAGTCTGTTTCAAGATCATATAAGCTGTTGCCATTCCCAAAAGTGCTGGAATATGATCCCTCTGTAAGAAAGCAAAACTTCAGATGCCCATACACACAAATATACATGTTCTATGTTTAAAAGGAAACAGGGAAAGTAGCAAGTGCTACACAATGTGAGAACTGGCCTGTGAATTCTGTAACTGGCTCCACAGATATAACTGTGACATAGTCATTATTTAATACACTGAGTAAACTCAAGCTATCATGGAGAAACCTGGTCAGGCACCATGCGGTCAAAATAATTCAATAAATACACAGATGCCAGAACCACATGATTCAGACCATTAAGGCGACTTAATCTTTTGGGGACTAATTAGTTTTTATGGTTTTATACAGAAACAGGAAAAAACAAAATTCTGTTTCAGTATAATACTCATTAAACATTTGCGTTTCAGATTCTGCATTCAGATTCCTTAGTTCTTTCACTTGTAAAACAAGAATGAGAATGATTTACCTGCAAATGATATTCCTTCTCTATGTGAACTTCTACTGACTTATCTATATTGACTTTTTATCGATATGGACTTTTATCGCTTGTTTTCCCTTCCTTCTTGTTTTATTTGAAAGCCTCTTCATCCAATTAAGTTTGACCAATGAAATCTTATAAACAAGGCATGCGATTAATCACTCAGAAATTATATGAAATAAACTCATGCCTTAAAACACTCTTTTAGACTTAGAGCCTGCTGCTTGGTAATGTCTATAAAACACAATGTTCTTTTAGAGAAGAGTTCAGAGTCAGAAAATGTCACTCTGTGAAACCTACAGACTAAAAAGAATTGGTATGAAATGGAAGCCATTAGTGATCTACCCAGAAAACCAACTTACCTAAGCAATAAAAGATGAGAGACTGTGCTTTAGAAATTACAGTATCATGACTATAATAAAAGGACACTGTAAGATAGCAAGTTTGGGTAACCAATAAGGAATACTGCCAAAAGGAGACTAGAGGGGCATGTTCAATGTCCAACCCTGATCATGGTTGGAAGTCAGAAATAACCCTGGAATATGGGGCGCCTGGGTGGCTCAGTCGGTTGAGCGTCCAACTTCGGCTTAGGTCAGGATCTTGCGGTCTGTGAGTTCGAGCCCTGCGTTGGGCTCTGTGCTGACAGCTCGGAGCCTGAAGCCTGCTTTGGATTCTGTGCCTCCCTCTCTCTCCGCCCCTCCCCTGCTCATGCTCTGTCTGTCTCTCTGTCAAAAATAAATAAAACATTAAAAAAAAAATTAAAAAAAAAAAAAGAAAGAAATAACCCTGGAATAGAGAAGGACAGTTCCTTAGAGCTTGATGAAAACAATTTTTTGGAAGATAAAATTTCTTTGGTTGTAATTCTATGCCTAGCAACAAACTTCCAATATGTAATTTGCTGTTGTAATTAAGGGATGGCAAAAAGGTTTGAGTGCCAAATTCAGCCAATTGGTGGTAGATTTTGGAGACATAAGGGGCATATTATCAATTATTGAGCCCCTCCCCCATTCTGTAGAAAGGAAAGAAAATAGAGGTCTGCTCTGAATTTGTCAGCCTGGTCCTAGGACAGCCCAAGACAAGAAAGGTTCTATAAAAATGTCCAGATCTAGGGGTGCCTGGGTGGCTCAGTTGGTTAAACATCCAATTTCAGCTCAGGTCATGATCTCAGTTTGTGAGTTTGAGCCCCGCATCGGGCTCTGTGCTGACACCTCAGAGCCTGTAGCCTGCTTTGCATTCTGTGTCTCCCTCTATCTCTGCCCCTCCCCTGCTCATGCTCTATCTCTCTCTTTCAAAATAAAAAAAATTAAAAAAAAGTCCAGATCTAGTCACATGCTAAAAATATCCTACACTATACATTTAAAAATAAGCTCTCTGAATCACACACCTTGAGTTTGATTGGAATTAATCAACTTCTCACCGCTTGATCACTCCTGAATGAACTCAAGAATGGTTTCTAAAAGCGCAAACCTGAGTTACAACCCCTGCATTAGACCCATATGTCTTTTCTGGTGCAGACATCCTAAGGTGTTCAGCTGGCTTGTCAATGTCTTTCGCAGTCACTCTGAGCTGCAGCAACTTTAGATCACAGAAGACAATATAGCCATGTTGTAACCAATGCACCCTTATGCTTCAAGACGACAGGATGAAAACAGGTGGAAACAGTTTGCTTGGGTTTAATGTGTCTTCTACCTTTTCCTCAGGTGACTTCCTGTTACCTACCTCTTTTTCAATCAATCTGAATGCTACAGAGTGTCATAAATATACCCCATGCTTGTCTGCCTCCTTGCCTTTGTTCATACTTCCCCCTTCCCCTAGAATGTATGTATCGTCTGTCTCTGCCTGTGAAAATGCAATTTATCATGGTTCTTCTTAAATCACACCTCTCCACAAAAGGGCCTCCCCCTTTCCTTATACTGTTTCCTACACCACTTTTACCTGTAACTCTAGGACAGAATGTAATAGATTTTGGTTTGTACACAGGCAGTATGCTTTGCCTTATCATCCCTAGATTATGATAAACTCGATAAAAGAGAATATACACTTTTGTGATTCCCATTTTGCCTAGCACCCACTGGCTGCTTAGTGAATATTCATTTTATTAATACATGCAGCTTATGAGTTAAAAGAAAAAAATGCCAGATAAAACTCACTGCTGAAACATCAGTTCATGCATCAGTCTTAGGCTGGAATGGTCAGTGAACAGATTTGAGGGTAGTATATTACTAATCACACATATTTGAATGGTAAAAACAATGCAGTCTCACCAACACAAAAAACTGGCACAGTACTGCTAAGAAACAGCTGTGATGTCGCTCACTGATTTTGGTGTTCTCTCAAACCTCATGATTTAAACTCTCTCCCCTACTTCTGCTCTCCATTCATCAGCCGCTGTCGTCCATCTGCTGCCACACAGCCCACCCCTGAGAGGGTCACGTCATGGTCAGCAGAAGGGTGCTGCTCTAGAATGTCACTGCTGCTGATACTACCTTGCTGTTAAGTTCCAAGGGTGGCTTACAGGGGTGATAAAGTGCCATCTAGGATGCTTGTGCACAAATGGCAACAGGAGCTATAGGTTCCCCAAAGCTCTCCTGGGTCATGGGAGGCAAGAGGAAGGGGCCACTGCAGGAGGATTTTGGTGGCTTACTGCTACCACTGTGATCTCTGAACTGCAAGAAAACACAGCAAAGTTCTGTATGTCCTCTGAGAGACATAAATTATGAATTTTTGGTGGCCTACAACACTGTTGAATGGAAGAACATGAAATCCGATGAGTGTGCTTAGAACTAGCGATCACCCACTGCTGATGAGTGGGGTCCCTAGAATTCCTTCCTTAGTATCAAGCAATTGAAGAAATACAGCACTGTGTGAGAGAAGGCAAAACCAAGAACCCAGAGTGAGAAGGTGGATCTGAGTGAGGTGAAAAGAGAAGAAAATCTCTGATCTAATTATTATTTGCTCTAATTATTATTACTGTTGTTACTATTATTATTTTTGCAGGGGCAAACAACACCATTATTCTCACGACTGAATTATAAGCGGTCAGTACTGACCTCATTTAGCCTTAGATTTGGAAACATTTCAAGTTTGCACAAGTGAAAAGGTGAGCTATCAAGGCAGACAGGTATTTATTTTCACTTAGCAAGTTAAGTGAAACAACACAGAAACTTTCCAGAAGACAAAGCCATTCCTTTGAGTTAATTTATGCCCTTTTGAAGAAGAATTTCCTTTTCTTAGAATTTACCATTCTAATAGAAATAAATATAAATACATATATAAAGAAATACAAATAAATACAAATATAAATAAATAAATATAAACAACATGTCAAAATAGTAACAAAACTGTTTCTTCTGGAAACAGAGGTATATATATATTACGTAGAATTATGCCGAACTACAGAGGCATTTGTACTTGTAATTAAATCAATCTTCAGAAAGTAAACAACTATTTCTATACCACCAAGAAAGATAATATAAAGCTGAAAAAGAAAATCTAACCTCAGATGTTGCTATTTCGGTGAAGGTATTCAATGCTTGTTCAACATTAGACTTCTGTTTGGTAGCGACTAGGCAATAGTTTTCCATTATGCGAAGCTGTACATGACCCTGAATGGTCTGAGGTTTTAGTTCTTTAAGGAGTTTTTCTGCTGTTCTCACTGCTAATTGCACAGACTCTTGCTTCTCAGTTGAATTCCTATATACAATTAAAAATAAATCTGTCTGTTACTCATGAAGTAAAAAATTCACTGATTTTGGAATGAGCCCTAGGGTACACTGGCTTCTTTGCTGTCACTTAATGTAACCCTTTTGTGGAATGTCACTCATTCTCTTCTAATACAAAGTGAACCACGGTTACAATGCATTAGATTTAAACAATTAATACAGCTTTAATGAAACACCATTAAACATTTATTCACTTTAGACTGAAGACAAAAATTAGACAATATCTGTATGTGGTAAGTGTGTTCATTTCCACTAATATAAAACTAGAATTCGGGAGAAGTAGAATCATTCAATTATCAAGTGGTACATATACTCAGAAAATGAAAGGAAAGAAAGGAGGGAGTAAAAAGTAACTAACTTTGCTGAAGCACCTACTATGTGCCAAGTACTGCAATATTTTTACCTATCGGTCTCTCAGAAAAGAAACTATGTATCTGTCAAAGGCTGTAAATGTCAAGTGTAAAAACAATGTGGATATGTGACATCAATTTTCTTATTTTTAAAAAAATATATAAATCAATTAATAAAAGGAAATTAAATTCTCAAAGCCCATTCAGTAAACCATTGGTTTTTTTTACCTCAGGCTTCAGGCTTTACCTTCTCTAGAACATTTCACATTGTTGAATACCTTCTTCAAAGTTTCCCTCCTTTGTCTTCTGTAACATTATGGTTTTGGGTCTCTTGCTACCGTGCTGAGTGTCCTTTTCTGACTTCCCTTCCTCCTCCAATCCCCTTAAACATTAGCCCGAAGTTTAGTTTTCAAACTTATGTTACTGCATTCTATTTGCAAAGAGGCCATTCATTGAGCTCCAACTGTCTACTCTGATCACACATCCCCCACACCTGTATCTCCAGCTGGGACCTCCCTTCCGAGTTCTAGTTTTATATTTTCAACTATTTGCTAAATATTTCCATGAGGACAGCCTATAGTTGCATAACAGTATGTTACCTAAACCTTTATAAACAAACAGAAACATGCCTCTCCTTTGCTCTAAAACTTTTAATGGTCTCTATAACCCAAGCCTTCAAATCTGTCATTAAAACCTCTCAGCAGTCTGTTCTCACTTTCTCTCACACCCCTGTGCATCTTCCCCTGACTGCTTTGCACTGCTAGGATTTCTATGAATTCTTGTAACACTTACTATCCATTTCACCCATTTCTGTTTTGTCAAAGATCCAATGGTTTCAGATATTGTCTTGCCTCCTAAGTAAATTACATGCTCCTGAAGGCAGAAACTACCTTATGTACCTTACGCATTTACATCCTTATATATCCCCTACAATGCCTTGCCCATTTCTGAGAACAAGCAACTAACACAGGTTGATAGCAACAGCACTATTTATCAGCAGTGCACCACGGTGGCTATTAGCAGGAACTTTGAGGTCATGTAGAACTCAGTCCACATCTTGCCCCCACCATTTACTATCACATTAGATAGGTTAACTCTGAGCTTAGTTCACAACACTGTTGCAGGGAGTAAATAAGACAATGCACATAAAGTATATAGTATAGCACAGGGTATGGCAGAGAACTACCATATGCTAAGGAATTACTGTTACTCTGTGGACAGCTTTTGCTAAAGTAATCAAATTCTACAATTTATGCTGTTTCAACAAGTAATTAGGGAAATGTCTTTGTAGCATGCTTATTCTGATTTAGGAAGCCTCTTAAAAGCATTTCATGCTTGTTTCAGAGAATGGCTATTCTAGCTATGATTTTTTTTCACCTGCCTTTTCATTAGTGCTCTCCTAGAGTTTAGCCCTCTTTTAGAAGGTATCCTTGCTTGTTATCCCTAGTAACTGTTTCCAGAAAAGGGATAATTTGTCAAATGATAACTCACCCTAGGTCTCCATCCAGATTTTCAAATACTTCACCTCCAACAGTTTCATTATCTGGATTCAGACAGATTTCTATCATATTATAAAGGGCATTTTGGCCCCAGTCACTGTCTTTCCGAGCTTTATTAAAGTGTCGAAGGGCATCATTTGGTTCTCCAGTATACCTTGTTAGATATTAAAAAAAAAAAATCACTTATTTCAATTGTCGACTACAAACTTTAAGTCATTTATAATATCTTTGGTAAAGATTTGGTTAAAATTATTAACATGTTTTTTTAAAGTTTTTAATTTGAGAGAGAGAGAGAGAGCACAAATGGGGGAGAGGGGCAGAAGAAGGGAAGGAGGGAGGGAGAGATGCAGGGAGGGAGGGGGAGGGAGAGAGAGAGAGAGAGAGAGAGAGAGAGAGAGAGAGAGAGAATGAATCCTAAGCAGGCTCGTGCTCAGCCCAGAGTCCGACTTGGGGCTGGATCCCATGACCCTGGGATCATGACCTGAGCCGAAATCAAGAATTGGATGCTCGACCCACTGAGCCACCCAAGCGCTCCATAAAATGTAGATCTATCTTAAGACAAAGGAAAGTTTATTCTACTTCATTCACAATGAGAAAGAAAAAAACTATTATGTAGGATTTATTCACCAACAGATTTACCAAAGATATAGTCCTTTACAGTATTGAAATCCCGGCTCCAATTTTGCTCTGCAGTTACGTTTTTCAGCCATTAAGAAAAATCTTGGAACATCCTCAAGTTTTCCACATCTTCTCAGGAAATCAATTAAACGAGATAATGTCATGTAATTATCTAGAAACAAAGAATATTTCAAATATAGACAACATTTTATATCTCTTGTTTTTGTGGTTATAATCCTGCTTCATTAAAGTAGTTTACTTTAAGTGATGTAGAATTTAAATACAAGCAAAAGGAATGCTTTAGGTATTATAAACCCTTAAAAAGACTGTATGAGTAATTGGATAAAGGTTTGGTTGGTCTGGGCAGTGGGAGAAGGTTCTATACAAGCCAATGTATAAAAATGTACATTTGTTATAACTTAATTTTCAACTGTTCCTGGGACCAAAACCTAGAAACAGTCTCTGCATTGATCATCTAAACTGTAACTGTAGAATTCAGGAGGGTTGATGTGATTACACAGGGTTAAGACTACCTCTGACCTCCTTTCTCCTCCACCCTTAGCTAGGAACAGGGTGAGAACAGTACTTTTTGATGATAATGTTTGGGGTGGGCAATTAGAAATTTTACTCCAGACTTTTCTTAGTATGTATATGTGACTAATGTACTAGACACTAGCTTACCATAATACAACTGTAACAAATCAGTCCTAGTATTTTAATCCTAATTTGCCTTCTCCTAAGAAAAAAGAATTAATTTAGTTCTTTGGTATCAGGTATAATTTACTGGCAGGTTCCTAGAAAGCCTTCTCCCAATTCTATCTAGTTCTTTTATATCATTAAAATACTGTTTTGAGAAAAATTTAATAAATATTTTTCAGATTGTAAAAATAACGCATGGACATTTTAGAAAATTTGGAAAAGTATAAAGAAGAAAAAGAAATCACTCATATTCCCACCAGCTAGAGATGACCACATTTTTGTACTTTTCCTTTCATATATTTGTGAGTGAAAATCATTCTATCAGTATTTATGTATCTACTTTTATTCTATCAATATTTAGTATACATAAAATTAATATGCAATATTAATATACAATATTAATATATACAAAATTGAAGTCACACTTGGGGTTTTAATTTTGGTTCAGCATTATACAATAAACATTTCCCAACTCATTAAATAGTCTTCAAAAACATGATTTAAATAGCTGCATAATAGTCTATTATATCAATGGCTCATATTTTATTTCTCTATAGTTGTGCTTTTTAGATGTTTGGACTCTCAAGTTTCAGTGAGCACAGGACTCATAGTAGGGGATTTGTGAAAATCATTGTATAAGCTATGCTGATCTTTTCTGTTGAGTGAATTAGAATTAAAACACACAAACAAAAACTTTTTAAGAAATTTTTCCTTGATTTTATGTTCTAAGGAGAGAAAATATATGATCCAGCAAGTCCACTTCTGGGTATATATTCCAAAGAATGGAAAGCAGGGAATCAAGTAAATATGTGTGCACCTGTGTTTACAGCAGCATTACTCACAATAGCCGAAAGTGAAAACAACCTAATGTTCATCATCAGATGAATGGACAAATAAAGTGTGGTATATACACACAATGGAGTATTACTCAGCCTTAAAAAGGAAGGAAATCCTGACATATGCTACAGCATGGATGAACATTGAAAGCATTATACTAAATGAAATAAGCCAGGCACAAAAGGGCAAATATCGTATGATTCCACTTATATAAGGTATCTACCTACAGTAGTCAAATTCATAGAGAGGTAGAATGGGAGTTGCCAAGAGATGGGGGAGGGGAGCATGGGGCGTTAGCGTTTAGTGGGTACAGAATTTTAGTTTAGAATGATGGAAAAGTTCTGAAGATGAAAAATGGCGATGAGTACAAAATAATTTGAATGTACTAAATGTCAGCGAACTGTACACTCAAAAATGGCTAAAATGGCAAATTTTATGTTATATACTTTTTGTTATGTTACCACAATAAACAATACTTAAAAAAAAAAAAAAAACTTCTGTAGGCTTGGTTTCTACTCTATTACATGATGTTAACGTAATCCAGGTTGACAACATCATCATTTGCCTTCCTTTACCTAATATCTTGAGATTTTGTTCTTCCTGTTTTTTGGCATCACTAAAATACAGAGCATGGTTTCAGAGAAAGAGGATTCAACTAGTGGTCTTTGTCTTTTTCAAACAAATTACTCAAATTCTCCAAGTCAAGGATTACCTATTTTCTTAAAATAGGAATATAATATTGACCCTCAACATGTCATAGAGACCAAATAGAAAAAGGTCATGAAAGAGCTTTAAAAATACAATGGTCATTAGTGGGGAGCCTGGGTGGCTCAGTCAGTTAAGCGTCTGGCTCTTGGTTTTGGCTCAGGTCATGATCTCATGGTTTCGTGGGTCCAATCTCCGCATCGGGCTCTATGCTGACAGGACGGACTCTGCTTGGGACTCTCTGTCTCCCTCTCTCTCTGCCCCTCCCCAGCTTGCACTGTTTCTTTCTCAAAAATAAATAAACTTAAAAAATTAAAAAAAAATTACAATGGTCATTACTAATATTTACAACTCCAAAAGTGTGGATAGAAACTAGGGATATCTACCCACAATAAAGTCACAGGACCTAGAAGCTGTCTTGGATTAGGCAGGATGTGAAGGTGAAAATTTCTGGCCAAAGTTTTTTTGTATGATGTTGCTAATATGTGCGATGCATGATATTGCTAATATTATCTAAAGTCAACATTGGGAGGCCAGTTTCTTAGATAATTATCACTTTCCAATACTACTGAAATGTATTATTAGTTCAAATTATAATTACCACTGATACTGACTTGTCTTTTGGTTAACCATGATACCTGACAAGCAGGCAAATTTCTGTACTTAGGGAATCCATTGAAAACTGAAATGTATTATATATTATGAAAAAACTTAGCCTATACCTATTGAGGGAGAGGGAGAAGATACCAAATGATTATAGTGTGATGCAATGCAGCATGAATAAAAGTGCTATGGAATTACAATGCACAGAATTCCTAACTGCCCGAGGGAGGCGGGAGGTTTCACATGGAATCAGACCTTTGGGCAGCCTGAAGGCTACGAGGAGGATCTTACTAGACATACCAAGACATTCCAAGAGGCATATGGCATGTGCAAAGACAGAGCAGAGCAGCATGGGGAGTGCTGCTAAGTCCAAGGTTACCTGATATTAAAGTGGAGGAAGAGGGGTAAGAAATACAAATCGACCAGTAATTTAGGACTGCCTTATTACCAAAATAATGCTATGATTTTAGACTTTCCCCTGGAGAGCCATCCTAAATTATACGCCAAGCAGCAGTTTTTGATTTTCAGAAGTGCTGTGAAGGTGTCAAATGGCAGGAGCCTAGAGACTGGAGGATGAGTGCGGGGGCTGCACTGGTCTGGGTGAGAGGGGATAAAGGCGCTAATTCGAGCAGTAGGCTTAGCAGACGGCAGCCTGGATGTGACAGCTGGCTCTTTAGCAGACAGAACTGATGAACCCTGTTAAGAAGTTAGTGTGAGGGAAGGGACAACCCAAGATGATGTGGAGATTTTAAGAGTTAAGAGGTGTAATCTGTCAAGAGAACAGTAATTACCTCTATAGGAAGGATTGTCTACTAGTTAGGTTAAGTCAAATTAGACAGTGCATTTCTGAAGTCAGCTAAAATACAGCATTAATTTAAGGTATAACATGTGTTACTTAGGATGACCTATAATTCATGCAGAGAGTAAGTATATATACTCAGGTGTTAGAATGATTCTGTGAATAGAGTCCTATTACGAATAAAGAATGCAAGATTAAAAACCTAAAATATGACAGAGACCATAAAAATTTTAACATTTTGTACTTTTAAATGACTGGGTATTTTAGTCATGCATTGATCCATTCAACCAATAAATATTTATTTTGCACCATCTATGTGCTTGGTGATTCGTCTGATGCTGGGGACGTAAGATGAATATGACGTGATCTCTGCAAACTTGAGGAGACTGTAGTCCCATGGAGAAGACAAATGGATGCATAAATATTTTCAAAAAGATACTAGAAGAGACGAGACAAAGAGGTATGGGTGAGGTCATCCAGGATTAGGGTGACCAATTCATCCCACTTTGTTGAGACTTTCTTTTAGCATTGGAAGTACTGCATTCCAGGAGATCCTCTCATCTCCAGCAAATTGAGGTAGATGGTCCCTCTACTCAGCATCACGTAAGGCATCTTAAAACATAGGTGGTGGCAGTAAGGTACAGGCTTTTGTTTTTGGTAAAGGGTGAGTATATTTTGGATCATGTGTTGGGAAAGACAGAGAAAAAGAATAAGGAAGGCAATGTGCATTATAGGCAAAAGGAAAAAGAAACATGCAAAGATTTGGACATATGGATGTATGTGATTTGGTATTTCCAATGTATAAAGTCTGTACACTGAATTTACAAATAATTTATTTCATATTTGTTTATAAACAGACAGTCCAAAGCTGCCAGTCTACTAAGCCAATTTGACTATTATCTCTTCCAACAAAATGCTGATGCCAAGTTACCTGGCTGAGACCAAATTCACATGACAGATGAGGGCTTCTTCAAATCTTCTGTGTGAGGGCACTAGTGTCATCAATGGCTTAAAAATATTCCAAGGGCAGAGGTTTGTTTTTTTAAAGAAGCCAGGTTTGATTATTCACTCAGAGGGAAGTGCTACAATATGAGAACAGCTTGAGACAGAATGAAAATAGTATGTGTGTCCCTTAAACTGGCAGTTCATAGAAGGAGAAAAGGACAAGCAGAGTCTAGAACCCCAGACAGAAATAGCATGACAGAAATAACTTAGGCTTGAAGAAAGTAAGAGTAAGCTTTGGACAACTGAGGTGGGAAGATGTACTCAGAGTGAGTAGAAGAGGTAAGATGTTAATATAATTAACTGCACTCTTTTATTTTTTTAATGTTTATTTATTATTTTTGAGAGAGAGATAGAGAGTGGGGTGGGAGGAAGAGAGAGATGAAGACAGAAGATCTGTAGGGGGCTCTGTGCTGTTGCCAGAGAGCCTGATGCGGGGTTTGAACTCCCGAACTGTGAGAGAGATCATGACCTGAGCTTAACCGACTGAGCCACCCAGGCACCTGGATTAACTGTACTCTTTTAAATAACACCTGGGTAGAAGCTGGGACAGACTGGGGAAAGAAACAACAACAGAGCATGAGGCAATCCAAAGGTGGGAGAACATTTAAAAAGATAATAAAAATAGTAGAAATAAAATAAAATGTTATCACTATAAAGACAGAAAGGACTTATTTTCTTTCAACCTTTACTCTAACGAGGGGTATTTTGTTTGTAAGTAGAAAGTGTTGTTCTCAAATTCAAACTTTTTAAAAGTAGAAGCATTAGTAACTACAATAGTAGAGTATGTAAAGTTCTTTGAGTTGCCCTACTTGAAAGAGACAGCTGCCCAAACCAGGCAGTTATGGTTGCCCGTGGTGGCATCCCACCATGAAGGCATTAGGGTTTACAAGAACTGAGTGACACCTCTAGGAGTCCTCTGAGATTTCAAACTCTTTTTGGTAAAAACGTAAGTAACACACATTACTGTTTCCACCTTCCTTTCCTGTTTTCCTTTTCCTCCCCCCCTTCCCTCTCCCTTGTTCCCTTTGCTCCTCCCACTCTTTTTCTATCCAATATTTACTGAGCACCAAGTTGGCCAGATACTGTTCTAAATCCTGGAAACAAAGCAACAAAGACAAAGTTCCTGGCCACTTGATGCTTACATTCCATTATTTAGGGTGATATAAAAAAACCAAACACAAGATAGAAAGATAGAGAGCAGTAAGAGGTGTCATTGATACAGGATGGCTGCAGAAGGGTGCTCTCAGGATGTGGCCATGCTGGAGCCAAGTCCTGAAGGCGTGAAGTAGCCGCCACCAGAATATTCCAGGAAGAGGGAAGAGCAATTTAGAAGTGTCAGGGCACTAAGCTGCGAGGACTGTTGCCTACCTAATGTCTACCATCACTTTCTTCCTTACTATCAGAATTCTGATTTTATCCTACATGGCACTGGGTTCAACTAAAAGATGACCTTTCCCACCATCTTTTGCAGCCATGCAGGTGCTTCCAGAAGGGAATTTTTTTACAGAAAAAAAAAAAAAAAAAAAAAAGATGGTTCACTAGGGAGGTAATCCCTTTTAGCCACCTCCACCCCAACCTTCCCCATCTGGGCCCTGGAACGTTGATGCTAGAGCTGCAGTCATCCTGGACCATGAGGTGATACTCAGAGTGGAAGTCAGGCTGATGAGGGCAGGAGAAAAAGGCAGAGGACTCAGGTGTCCTGATGATACTGTGGGTCCTCCATGCCACTCTCCGCATAACCGACTTCTACATTTCTTTTACGTAAGAGGAAAATAAAGAGCCATAATCATTCAGGCCACTGGAACTTTGAGAGGGACAGTCTCTGCTACTTTCAGCTGAAAGCATTTCTCGACTGTCTGGAGGCAAGGAACAGAAACGGGTGAGTTTGAGAACAGAGCATTAACTATCTACGTGAGAGACGCTGATGCCTGAGACCAGGTGGCAGCAGCACAGGAAGTAAAAGGTGATGGGATTCCAGATATGCCCTGAAGGTAGAGCACACGGGGATATGCTGACAGATGGGATGTGGTAGAGAGAAAGATGAGCCGAAGGTAACTGTAAGGTTTGGGGCCTAAGTGGGTAAATGGTGATGCTATTTACTGAGGTGAGAAATGGAGGAGTAGATTTGGAGGGACAGAGGGAGAGATCCATTGTTCTACAGAAACATGTCAAGCTGGAGACCCCCCAGGACAGCAGAGTGGGAATGGGTCAGGACTGGAGGAACATGCTTGCAAGACACCAGCATACACGTAGGACATAAAGCCATGGGCTTGGATGAAGTCACCCAGTGGGCTGACTATATTAAAAAAAAAAAAAAGTTTGAGAGCCCAGGTCTAGAACATTCTGATGTTTACAGGTCATAAAGAGAAAAGAGATCTAACAAAGATGTAGACAACAAAAAAAGAAAAACCAGGGAAGCCCAGCGCCCCAGCAGGCAAGTGAAGAAAGTCCTTCACGAGGGAGGGAAGGAGCTGTGCTGAGCGTAAGGACAGGCCACGGAAGCAGACAATGAGATATGAACGCAGGCTCTGGCAGCTTGGAGGTGGCTGCCTGTCCTGCAGAAACAGCCTCCCTGGACTGCAGGAGCGGAGCAGACGATGTGGAGACAGCACAGATGGAAACCGTTTAGAGGAGACGTTCTATCCGGGAAAAGCGAAGAATGGAGCATTAATTGGCAGGAAGAGTAACTGGACAGTTAAGAATTGGTTTTTAGTTAATATATTTAGCAAGGGGCTATCACGCCATACTTGTGCGTGGGCTTGGGAAAAAACGGTGGTGCAGGAGAGACAGATGTGCCTGAAGAAAGCCCTCCGGGAGGACAGGGGTGGCATCCCGAGCCCGCAGGGAGACACTGGCTGTGGGAAGGATGGCAGATCCGGGGAGGACAACGGCTGCGAGAAGGCAGACTTGATGAAAGGCGAATGGAGTTCTTCCAGTTGCTCGTATTTTCCTACTCAAGTGGGCGGCAACATTTTTAGTTGAGGACAAGGAAGGGGGATGAGGGGGCTAGACGTTTGAAGGGGGGAGGAGAAGGTATAAAAAGCAGCTGGAATGAGTGAATTCATTAGAGAAATACAGCAGGATTGCCAGGCAGCGTCTGAGGGCCCACTGGGGGTCTGTGGTCATAATTTAAAGTGAGGCCAGTCAAAGGTGCTGCATTTTCCTTACAGACATTTCTGCTACTCAAAGGCAGGTGTGGAATAGAGAGTTGGATTTGACTGAGGTTTTCATAACAGTCAAAAAGAAGAGAAAGGAAGTTGACTGCATTAGTAAAAACATAATTAATGGATATTTACCTGGTTTGCGTTCTAAAAGCTGCTGTAAATGAAACACTGCTTGTTCATAGTCCTGTTTCCTGAACATGAGATCTGCCATCATCTATAAAGGTAAAAGTTGGTTCTAAAAATATTGCCATATATTTTACAAAGCATACCTTTCCTGTCAAGATTTAGGGCTATGAAAACACCTATGAAAAACATGAAGAGGGCAAAGTTTTACAAAAAGGAGCCATTTAAAATTCAAGTATATCGAGGAGCCTGGGTAGCTCAGCTGGTTGAGCATCTGACTTCGGCCCAGGTCATGATCTCACTGTTAGTGAGTTTGAGCCCCACGCCGGGCTCTGTGCTGACAGCTCAAAGCCTGGAGCCTGCTTTGATTCGGTGTCTCCCTCTCTCTGCCCCTCCCCCATTCACGTTCTTGTCTCTCTCTCTCTCTCTCTCTCTCTCTCTCAAATTAAATAAACATTAAAAAAATAAATAAAATTCGAGACTCAAGATATGAATTACACTAATTCATATCACTGTAACAGAAGATAATTAAGGATGTGAAACAGATCACTCTGTTCACAAAACTTTATTTTTAGCAGAAAATATGTTTCAAGTGGCTATTTTAAAAACAGAAATTTGAAGGGAATTGCACACTCTATGTGCCGTGATAGAAAAGATGCCTCCCTGGATTTGGCTAAAAGGACGAGAAGATTTAAAAAAAACCCAAATACTCTTAAACCCTAAATATTCCAAAGCAATTTAAAATACACAAGATCTACTGAGCTTTTCTTACTGTGTTTTAAAAGGGATGCTTTTTATACTTCTTTTTTGTTATAATAATAATTTTCAGTGAACCTCACATACTATCATCTACCTAGCCGTTGGGAAATGAACTCGTATCTCAACCCAGGTAAAAATGAGAAAGCAAAGCACACCATCTTAGAATAATACATCAAGGCTTCTCTCTGTAACTACAAAAGTCCCATGGAAACTTTTTAATTAGTCCTGCATGTCTGGTAAGTACTTAAAAGTCAGTCATTAGCAAATGATAGCTTTGTCACATCAACTCTTCCTGATCATGTATCCTCTTCGGCATAAAGACAAATTAACTAGACCCCAAAGGGAAAGTAAAGGCCTGACCTAGGTTTGCCATTCTTATAAAACAAAAAGATTCTTGGTCTTTATTGGTAAAATATGCTAATAATGTTAAAAATACTGTTTCTTCCAAAAGTCAACATGAGCCAGGCCTCTCATCTAGTATTAGTTTTACGGGGTAAAATTTGAAACTTCCACATGGAATATAAAACACAACTGCCTTTCCAGCACTGAAGTCCTTTGCACTGACCATGGTGGCAGCTTCATTGTCCTGGTCACTCTGGAGAAGCAGCGCACAGTGCCGCAGGCAGGCATCAGGGTCGTCCTGTGCCAGGTACAATCGAGCCAGCTCCAACAGGATCTGTAGAGAAAAAGTGCAAGATTAGTCAGAAACTGTTTGGATTAAAAAGTGCATATGGAAAATGTCTGGACACAGATTACACTTCAGTTGACCAAAAATGATTGCAATAAAAATGCCAAGCATGATCGGCAGGAAAACTATACACATACCCGCCTCTATTTTCTCTTATACTGGAAGAAAGGGGGAAAACAGGTAGTAACTCACTTGAAAGGTATACAGACACAAAGCACTGTAAAGAGAACACTTGTCTTAAATCAGAGAGAGATTAGATTCTAGTCCAGGCTTCTCCACGATGGGGCCAGGTCCCTGTTATCCCTCTAAACCTGTTTTCTCATTTGAAAAATAAAACGCTTTTAGCAGATAATTTCCAAAGTATGCTTCAGATTTGAAAACATGATTCTAACTCCTTTAACCACCACTATACAAGGTACCTATTTGGCTATGCCTTAAGGGTTATTTTTGCCTTACATCTGAAAGAGTTGTATTCATTTTACAATGTTCAATTCAAAACCATAAATTTTGGGGCATCTGGGTGGCTCAGTTGGTTAAGCAGCTCAGGTCATGATCTCGCAGCTCAAGTGTTCGAGCCCTGCATCGGGCTCTGTGCTGACAGCTCAGAGCCTGGAGCCTGCTTCAGGTTCTGTGTCTCCCTCTCTCTGCCCCTTCCCAACTCACACTCTGTCTCTCTCTCTAAAAAAAATAAACATTGAAAAAAAAATAAAACCTTAAATTCTAAAATATAGTTGTCTTTTCTCCTGCATCATGAAATAAATTCATCAGAGAAAGACAAATACTATATGATTTCACTCATGTGTGAAATTTAAGAAACAAAACAAATAAGCAAAGGGAAAAAAAAAAAAAGAAGAGAGATAGAGGCAAACCAAGAAACAGACTCTTCACTGTAGAAAACACACTGATGGTGACCAGAGGGGAGGTGGGTGGGGGTATGGATGGGGATGAAGGAGGGTACTTGTGATGAACACTAGGTGTTGTATGAATTGCTGAATCACTATATTGTACACCTGAAACTATTATTATGCTGTATGTTAACTAACTGGGATTTCAGTTAAAAAAAGAAAAGAAAAAAAGAAGTATTTAGCCATATATTAATTTTTTTAAATTAATCATCTATCTAGATTTGAGAGAGGAACAGCATTTTAATTTACATAACCAGACACGTATAGAAGTTTTCTTTACCAGTATTATCCTTACAGTTATTCTCATGCTGTGCCACTTTAGGTAAGAGATTCAATCTAGTCACTTTTCTGCATATCCAGCACCAAATAGCAATTGAAATACAGAGGTGTTCAATAGCAGTTTAGTAAACTGAACTGAATCATGAAGATCGAGATATTCGAGACTGAGAAATTGTTTTAGAGTGATTATTAAAACATAGATTAATATCAAAAAAACCAAAGAGCTTACTGATTTATTTTATGTTACTTCTTCCACAATAAGTTTTAGACTCTGACATTATTACATAAGGCATTTTGAAGAATTTCTAGAAATAATATTAATTTTTTAGCTTGTATTTTTATTATATTTATTTTTTTTACAAACAAGCTGGGAAGAATTTTACATCTGGGGCAATTAGATGACATCTGGAATAAAAGGCGGTGAAAATTTTATAAAGGTTCTGACCTTATTATCTGTTTCACAATGAACAAGAGCCTCTCTATAAAACTTAATTGCTTTTTCATAGTCTCGCTGAGCAACAGAATGTTTGGCAATCCCTGCACAAATTTCAGCTGCTAAATGCTTCTGTGCAGAAGCTGCGTCTGGCTGTTCCATCTGAACACGTTTTAGTATCCGAGATTGTAATTCTCGAGCCTAGAAGAAAATAAGGATAAAAAGGAATTTTAAAAAAGAAATGGAAAATAAGTTAAACAATTATCAATAACTCACACACGGCATACATTTACAGAAGATATATTTAAGCATTATTGGCCTTAAATCTAACAAAGCCTGATCCAAAGAAAATGTCTTAATTGAGGTCTTAAACATGTGCTTGTTTGCAAATGAGCCAGCATGCACATATCTTTCCAAACAAAGTATAATAAAATTACTGAGTCTTTTCCCACTGTTATAAGGATATGTACAGAAGGCTCACTAAGGAGGAAATGCAGGCATGAAACAAATATATGAAAAATAGTCTAGATGCTGCAATTAAATACGTGGAAATATAAAATGTTTATTAAATTAATCAAGTAGTATCTAAAAATTATTAAATCAAATATTGGAAGGTTTCAGGCAGTAAGTACATCCATATATCGGTGATGACAAACGAGTGAGTCCAAACATTCTTGGAGAGCATCCTAGCAAAACATGCTAACTCGATAAAACGAATCAAACTACTGAACTTAGTTGTTCCACTTTTGGGAAGGTATTATGGATGTTACTTAGAAGAAAAAAAGGAAACATGTTATCTGTTAAAAAGAAAAAAAAACAATCTCTGTTATTTGTTGTAAAAACAAAAAAAGAAACAACAAAAAATAAGAAATCTGAAAGCAACTCAAATGTCTAATGATGGGGAAATGACCAACGAACTGATGGTGTATATTTATAAGGTCCAACACTATACACAGATACCCAGAAAGGAGGTAGGGGCCTCTGTCAAGGTAAGAATGTAGAGCAGGTTGTTAAACTAGAATATCAGCCTTATCACCTACCTACATGTTTGATTTGTGAAACATTGAGACCTTCCTTTTGTAAATGACAGAGAAGTCCTACGTTTTAGGCCTTCACAATATAATTTAACTTTGAGCTATAGATAACCATCCACTAAGGCATTCATGCATTCATTTAACAAAGAGTAAAATGCCCACCATCTGCCACACATTATGCTACACACAGGGAGCCCTTCTGGGGACTCCTGTCAGAATGTTGGTTGACAACTGGTATTTGACGAAGATGGTCTAAAGCAGAGTATTTTTAGAACCGTAGGTCGTAACATTAATTTAAGGTGTCATAATAAGCATTCTTTTGGAAATGAAAGAGGAAAGATTAGAAAACATGGGTATATATAGCATGTGGTAAAGGTTAATATTGTTTCATGAAATTTTTATTTTGCTTATATGAATGTATGCTTAAGTGCAGAGGTATGTGTACATTTGTGTATTTGATGTTTTTTATACATACCTATATTGGTGTGCATAGTTTTGCACACATATTCACAAACACACACTCATAGACAAAAAACTCTGAAACAACTGTCTAAATAGAGTGAATGTATCGTTCCATCTGGCAGTACCTTTTATATCTGTTGTGCCAGGTTATTATTAATTCTGCCTTCTTTCTCTCTCAAAAGTATTTTGGCTAGAATGATAAATTCTTTGGTCACCCTAGGTCTAAACGGTACACAATTCATTCTCGAGATAGCCTAAGTTTTATCTCTGCATCAATTAAATTGCTACAAAGTCAGATGAGTGGACCTCATTAGCTTAACTTCTAGATAAACACTTTATTTATCTACTTATTTATTTAGGAGGGAGAAGGAGAGACAGGGAATCTTCAGGTAGCTCCATTACATGGAGCCTGAGGTGAGGCTTGATCTCACAACCATGAGATCATGATTTGAGCTGAAATCAAAAGTAGGATGCTTAACCAACTGAGCCACCCAAGTGCCCTGCTTTGCATTTTCTTGAAGGCAAATAATCAGGGAAGATTTTTTGAGCAAAAGTTTTTGCATTTCCTATTAAAGTCATTTCATAAAAGAACAGTCAATGATTGTGAGTATATAATGATTAGAAAATATTTTCATACAGAATAAAATTTTCTTGAAGAATTGACACCATTTCCTATGTTTTTTTCTTGGGTTCCAGAAAGATTAAAGCTAAATTTAACTGTCTGTTAAAATAACTATATTAACTTTGATTGTCAATGCATTTACTTTCTTTCCTTATTTTATAATATTCTTGTAAATTCCATAAAACCCTTGGGTAGAATGACATACAAACATCTTATTTCATAGACTTCTTAATTTTCCTTTTATATTTCAATAGCCTTGTTGTATATGTATCTTACTGAAAGCCATATCAAAATAAAACTTACCAATAAAGTCAGAATGTCACATTATATTTTATATGAGGAAGATGGAGCTACATAGACATCAGGGAAAAAGCCACATGAATGTTAAGTGAAAAAAAGCAAAAATAAATATAATCTGTCCGTAGTAATTAAAGCTACACTAAGTTAAAAGTCACAAAATTGTTAGTGTTTTATGACATATAGGTTGTTTGTATTTAATTTATTTAGATTTTATTTTCACAGAAAAAATGGTTAAGATGATAAAAAGTGATTTTTTTCCCGTGTAATTGTTCCTGCAATTAAAGCATTAAAATAATGTATGGTTTTCACGGGGCGCCTGGGTGGCTCAGTTGGTTAAATGTCTGACTTTGGCTCAGGTCATGATTTCACAATTCTTGAGTTTGAGCCCTATGTCGAGTTCTGTGCTGACAGCTCAGAGCCTGGAGCCTGTTTCAGATTCTGTGTCTCCCTCCCTTTCTACCCCTACCCTGCTTGTGCTCTATCTCTCTCTCTCTCTCTCTCTCAAAAATAAATAAACATTTAAAAAAATTTAAAAAAATGTATGGTTTCCTTTCAGTCATTCAACTAAAATTTCAAGCACCTGTCATGGTGGACAGATTTTTAGGATGACTCCCATGATCCCCACCTCTTGATGTTCACTTCCTTGTATTAATCACCCCTCTTTGTGGGAGGTGTGGCCTATAACTTACTTGTAGCCAATAGAATATGGCAAATATGATGGAATGTCACCCCCATGATTACATTTCATAAGACTCTGTTAGTAGACTTATTCCATGCTGGCTCTGAAGAACTAAGTGACCCTATTAGCTGGCGTACCAGGCAAGGAGCTGATGAACCTCTAGGATCTGCAAGAAGCAAACAGGAACTTGGAGCCCTAAGTCTCACAGCCTTGAGGAAATGAATTCTGCTAACAACCCATTTAAGCTTAGAAGTAGATCCTCCACCTGACAAGTCTCCACATGAGAACCCAGCCCTGGCCACACCTTGACTGTCCTGACACCTTTTAGAGGACCCAGCTAAACCATGCCCAGAATACACACCCACAGAAACTGTGAAAAAATAAACGTGTGTATTGTTTTCATTGACTACAATTTGTGGCGATTTGTTACACAGCATAGTAAACTAATGAAGCAAGCATTTGCTAGGGTCACAAAACATGGAACTACACCTACACTCATGGAAATTTTAATTTTAGCATGAAGACAGATAATAAAATAATTACGGCAAATTATGAGGGTCCTGTTTTATGGCTGGGAAATACCAGTCGCATTGGGATTACATAATAGGAGACCTAACCTAATCTTGGAGATCAAGTGAGACTTGAAGAATTACTGGTAGTACTCCCATGTGACTTTGGGAGAAGGAAAGGAGATGGGATGGATTACAGGCATTAGGAATGACAGGTGAAGGAAGAAGGTGTGGGATACTATTATTTGACCAAAGAATTAGAAGGAAAAATGGCTAGAAATACAGAGATAATTTACATCAGGTAAGCTTGTTAAATAATTTGCTTTTTATTCTAGAGGGCAGTTTTTAACATAGGGTAGTTACTACTACATGTTTATAAACAACAGGATGACAACATCAGGTCTGCCCTTTAGAGCAATTACTCTGGTGTTGTGGAGAACTGGAATGAAACAAGATTGGAAGAGGATGGGGATTAGTTAAGAGGCTCCTGGAGTCTGGGCAAAAGATAATGCTGGACAGGGCTAAAAGGTAACAGAAAGATGACAAGATGAAAAAATGTGGAGTTATTTCAGAAATCTGAAATCTTTAGAAAGTACAATTAATAAGACTTGGGGTTTCCCTAAATGTAGCAGTTCTGCCACGGCCTATAATGTTTAGCAATTATGCAAAAATACTATGACGGGACTACTAAAGTTCCATAAGGTGGAGATTAGGCTCAGTAATGGGTCCTGAATAAATGAACTTAAAATATCAAAAACTTTTGACTATATTTATAAGTTTCTGTTTGAATTATAATTCAGGATTTATCTTTTTGGAGATCAGAAAGCATAGAATGTTAACAATTGGGAAGAATTTTAGGGCTCTTTAAATTTTATTAAAGATGAATAATCTCAGTGCTATAACATATAAACTTAAAATTATTTAAATTTGGCCCACTGGCATTGTCTAGCCATGTATACTGTTTGTTCTCAGTGTTGCTTGATTTATCTGCCCATACAACACAAGGACTCATATAACCAAGGCAGCTGGGACTAATAATACTTACAAAAAAGTAAAATAAGCCAAATTCACTTCTAAAATATTTTAAAAGTCTAAATTTACCAAAATTACATTTTTCTTGTAGCTAATGGTAGCTAACCTAGGGTTAGGTGAAATTCTCTTATCATGTGATAGAAAAATAGGGATAAAACCATACCAATTAAGGATAAGATATTAACACTTTAAAGATTACATATTTTAATGAAATCATAAACTTAGATGGGTATCACAGAAATTTAATGAGTATCATAGAAATCTAATAGTCCAAGATCAATTCATTCATAACTAGAATAAAAAAAATTATTGGACATATTGGGCAAATTACTGAAATACAGGTTATTTTACACACACACACACACACACACACACACACACCACTGTTAGCTAAAGCTCAAAATCAAAACATTTGATAAATTATTTGGAGAATGGAGAATTCTTCTGGGTACATGAAAATTAGGTCAAAAGGTGTCAAGCAGTGTGGTATTCTAGAAAGCATATAGGATTAGTAATGAAGTACTCTATGTTCCACTTCAAGCGCAGCAAAGATGTAGGATAAATCAACTAACAAATCTGACCCGAACGACATATGTTGAACTAAGTGCTCAGTAATGCCAGAAACACATTATTTCAAATCCACACGGAACCTATACCAAAACTGATTATAATGTAGGACACAGAACAAGCTTTAACAAATATCAAAGGATTGAATCATTCAAAGTATGTCTTTGACCACGGTGGAATTAAACTAGAAATCAATATCCAAAAGATAATACTCAAATACAGAGAACTAGTGGTTGCCGGAAGGGAGGGAGTAGTGGAATGGGCAAAATAGGTGAAAGGGATTAAGAGGTATTAAAAAAAAAAAAAAGGTAACAAGAAAATCAGAACTGTTTCGAAACTAAATACTACACTTCTAAATAACCCATGGTTAAAGAAGTAATCAAAGGGGAAATGAGGAATATTGTGAACTGAATAATAATAAACTTGTGAGAGGTAGCTAAAGCAATGCTTTGAGAAAAATTTTCACCTTAAATAGTAAGAACAGAACTAAGGCTAACTAATCCATTATCCAACAATAATTCATCAATAAGCTAGGCAAAGATCAGCAAACCACATCCAAAGAAAGTAGAGGAAACTAATTAATGAGATAAAGGGAAAACATTTAATGAAGCCAGAAAAGGGAAAAATTGGTTCTCTGAAAATATTAATAAACTCCTCGTGCAACTGATCATTAATAGTAGAAGGAAAATAAAATCATCAGTATCGGGGCCATAAAAGAAGATATTTTTATAGCACTTGCAGACATTCAAAAAATAAGATACAATGAACAAATCTTAGTCAATAAATTTGACAATTAATGAAATGAACAAATTACTTAAAAACATAGCCATTCAACCTCACATAAGAAATCTAAAAATGATCAGTCTGAGGGGCACCTAGGGTGCCTCAGTCGGTTAAGTGTCTGACTCTTGATTTTGGCTCAGGTCATGATCTCACGGTTTGTGGGTTCGAGCGCCGTGTAAGACTCTGCACTGGCAGTCTCCCTCTCTGCCCTTTACCTGTGTGCTCTCTCTTTTAAAATAAATAAACTTTAAAAAAATGATCAGTCTGAAACCCTCAGTGGAATCCTTTAATAAAAACTTGCCATCAACAAAGCCTTGAGGTAGAAATGGTTTTAATTTTGAATTACTCCAAATATTAAAGAAACAGCAAGTCTTAGAGATCCAATCTCCCTTACGAACATAGATATACAAATTTTAGACAAAGTATTAGTATCTTTAAATCCCAGCAATATCTTTAAAAAAAACAAAAAAACAAAGTGACATTTATTTAAGAAATATAAGGGTGGTTTAACATTTGAAAACCAATTTAATACACCACATTAACAAGAAAAAAAGGAAGATTCATGCGACCATCTTGATTAATGCAGAAAGTGCAGTAGATAAAACTTAAGTCATTTATAAAAAAACTAATAGCAAACTAGAAGTTGAAAAATCATCAAAAACCATCAGCTGCCTAGGAATATATCTAAGGAAATGTGTATAAAACCTCTCCTCTGAAAACCTCCAAAATATTAAGGGAAACTAAGGTAGATATAAATAAACAAAAGTAGAAAAAACTGAATTCAAATCCTGCCTATGACCCTGGTCATGTGATTTTATACAAATTATTAAACCAAGCTTCCTTACCTACAAAAGTGGATTAAAAATATTAACTTGCTGTAGTTGTTACAATGATTATCAATAACACATTTAAACAGTACAATCCATTGGCATTTGATCATTATTTCTATTTTGACTTATTTTCTGTGGTAGTTGGGCCAAAATAACTGGTCTTTCTCCTACCCGTGATGTATTCCCTTCTCCCCTCCCCTCCGACACCCCACAAGCACTCACAAGTACATTTACCTGTTGTAATGAAGCTATGGCATCACCAGGTCTTTCCACTTCACTATAAACTTTTGCTAGGAGAACATGAGAACGTCCATCCTCCATGAGAGCTGACAGTTCATTTACTATGAGAGAAGGTATTGGGAACAAATAGTCATTTTTAAATAAACGTTTACATTTTTCTACAAGTTTTGAAACAGGTCTTTACAAAGAATGATTTTGAGAAATAGTGAATAAAGTTGAAAAACTTTCAGTCAGTTAACTGAGGGATGGCCAAATTAAAGAAAGAAAAAAGATTTAGGATAAAAACTAGCTGGAAGAAAAGCTAAGGAACTGGATAATAACAAGGTTTTTCTTAGACTTATATTAAGAGATAACAATGTAACAATACATGTAAGAATTTCAATTTTCATTTTTAACTGTATAAACATTTATGCTGATTGAAATCATTAAAAAACAAGATAGAGTAGTTGCTACATGCAATTAGGAAGATAATGGCTGTTTTTAAAATAATAGACACTTGATAAGCAATGAAGTACAGTCACTAAGAGCACTGACTTTGATGGCAATCTGTCTGGTTTCAAATCTAGTCCTTATCACTTACTAGCTATTTAACTTTGAACAAGATACTTATACATTTTGTGTTTCCCTTTCATCTGTAAAATAAGGGAAAGAATAGTACCCATCTCATAGGGTTGTTGTAAAACTTAAAAAGTAAGTTATGAAACAAGTGTGCATATGCAAAGCAATTAAAATAGTCTAGTACATGGTAAGTGCTATTTAAATATTTGGTATTATTATCTTGTGATTTAAGAGCAATAATAGAACCGTACATAAATAAGAAAATGTTTCTTCTACTATTTATCAAGTTCATGAAATGAACAAATTACTTAAAAACATAGCCATTCAACCTCACATAAGAAATCTAAAAATGATCAGTCTGAGGGGCACCTGGGGTGCCTCAGTCGGTTAAGTGTCTGACTCTTGATTTTGTGCCACATATACATCAAAGTGGTTTATATATATTATTTCTTTAAAACCCCAGCCTAAGGGGAATCAACAGGATTTCCTACAGGCAGGGACAGGGTGATGGCTAGGATCCGGGCTTTCAGCAATGACTAGAGGGATAAAGCTCTTATTGAGACAATGAAGGTTGCATGCAGGACAGATGTGGGGAGGCAGATCGGGAATTCTGTTTCAGACATGCTAAGTTTAAGATGTTTATTAGAATCCAGGTGCTGGCTACTTCAGCTAGATTAAGTTAGATATGTCAAGGAAACAGAGTCTTAGGTTTTAATTTAAATATGGGAATTATAATTGCCTCAAAAATGAATGTGGACATTAATGAAACAGTATATAATGAAATGCACATGAAGGCATCTAAGTGCACAATGGGGTGTGCTCAACAAATATTTATTACACGAAAGCATTTATATTACGTAAGTGTAATAAATTTATACCCATATAAGTAAAATATGCTACTTGAATCATTCTTCCTCTACAACCTTTTCAAAAATGCATATGCACATTTAAGGCTATCTGTAGTGTTTCAAGCAAGGTCTGACAAACCCATGCAAATATTTTTATGGACTAATACTTTATATGGTGAATAAACCCAAAATTAGGTAAATTTAAGCACCAACCTCATCAAAGCTAAATGAAAATACTATTTTTGAAAATCCTAGAAAACTTCGAGTGGGCTGGCCTTATCATATACCCAAACACATTTTATTTTTTAAAAAATATTTATTTATTTATTTTGAGGGAGAGAGATAGAGAGAGAGAGAGAGAGAGAGTGTGCACAAGCAGGGGATGGGCAAAGACAGAGGGAGAGAGAGAATTCCAAAGAGGCTCTGTGGTTCTGTCAGCACAGAGACCAATGCAGGGCTCAAACTCACAAACCATGAGCTCGTGACCTGAGCCAAAATCAAGAGTCAGACATTTAACTGACTAAGACACCCAGACACCTCTGAAGACATTTTAAAGCTACAGTGGATAGGATACTGGCAAAAGAAAAATAACGCAGGGCAACAAAATGAAGATTCTCAGAATTAGTCATACATACAAATAAGTTTATTATGTGACAAAGATGGCATCTCAATAAATGGCACAGAAATAAAATTGGTCTCCATTTGGGAAACTATATAGTAAAAACTGTACATGGACTAAAGTTCTACAAAAATTACAGAAAATATAAAAGAGTATTTTTATGATGTTAAGATGAAGGAAGATAGTTTCTGAGTATGAGAGGAAATTCAGGACTCAAAAAAAGGAAAGGCTGGTATATATAATAATTGGCTATTCTATTTGACTAAGGAAATGACAAATTCAATTAAAAAAACAAAAAAAGGGATAGGCTCAGGAGAAAATGTCTGCAAATGACTAACAGGTGACAGATGATTAATCAGAGGTTCAGGGTCAAAGCAAGGGATATAAATGAAAACATCCTAGAAGGAAATGTGATCTAGACATGGAATGATGCCTAACCTTATCGATTATCAAAGAAATTCAAATTGAAGTGGTTTTCTCCCCTATAATTAATACAACACAATGATGGGACATTTTTGACCTTAAGAAACAATGATGCGGCACAACTCAACTCAGAGGTATATAAAGAAGCTTATCTCATATTGTCTTCAACTTTTCTTCAGTCTAAATGTCTATCAATAAGGGACTCATCAAATAAATTATTATATCAAGATATAGAATACCTATACTAAAGAAAATAAAGAAAAGCTATATTTGCCAACATGAAGAGAAGCTATTAAGTGAAAAATGTCTACTGTAGATGTACAGTATAATATGATCCCATTTTGGCAGGAAAAATGTGGTATGTAATTCTGTGTGAGAGAGACAAAGAGAGGCATGGCAGAGACACTAATTAGGATGATACACAAAGTAAATGTGTTTTTTTTTTTTTCTGGAAAGCTGGGACAACACAACTTTCACTCACTTCTGTAATCTTTAAATTTTGACAATGAGTAAGCACTAGATTTTATTTTAAAATAACAATCTTTAAAAAGCAAATTTGTATAGGGGTGCCTGGGTGGCTCAGTCGGTTAAGTCTCCAACTCTTGATTTCAGCTCAGGTCATGATCTTTCAGTCGTGATAGTGAGCCTGCCATCAGGCTCTGCGCTGGGAGTGGAGCCTGCTTGGGATTCTCTCTCTCTTCTTCCCTCTGCCCCTCCCCTGCTTGTTCCCTCTCTCTCCCCAAAAAGAAAAAAAAAAGGCAAATTTGTACCAACTTATAAGAAGGCAATTTAGATAGTATCCAGTTAAATTTATCTTATTTTTATTATTTTTTTTAATGAATACAATTTATTGTCAAATTGGCTTACATACAAGACCCAACAACTGCCCTCCAGTTAAATTTTAAATGCACATACTTTTTTGACTTAGCATCTTACTCTTAAGAAATATAAGCAAGTACGGACTTCAATCTATATTACAAAGCTGTAATCATCAAGACAGTATGGTACTGGCATAAGAACAGACACTCAGATCAATGGAACAGAATAGACAACCCAGAAATGGACCCACAAATGTCTGGCCAACTAATCTTTCACAAAGCAGGAAAGAATACCCAATGGAATTGATATTCAGCAAGTGGTGCCAGGAAAACTAGATAGTGACATGCCGAAAAATGAACCTGGACCACTTGCTTACACCACACACAAAAATAAACTCTAAATGGATGAAAGACCTAAATGTAAGCAGGCAAAAACCTCTCTGATCTTGGCCACGGCAACTTCTTACTCAACACATCTCCGGAGGCAAGGGAAACAAAAGGAAAAAGGAACTATTGGGACCTCATCAAAATAAAAAGCTTCTGCACAGCAAAGGAAACAATCAGCAAAACTAAACGGCAACCAACGGAATGGGAGAAGATAGTTGCAAACGACATATCAGATAAAGGTTACTATCCAACATCTATAAAGAATTTATCAAACTCAACACCCAAAAAACAAATAATCCAGTGAAGAAACGGGCAAAAGACATGAATAGACACTTCTCCAAAGAAGACATCCAGATGGCCAACCGACACATGAAAAAATGCTCCCCATCACTCATCATCAGGGAAATACAAATCAAAACCACGATGAGATACCACCTCACACCTGTCAGAATGGCTAACATTAACAACTCAGGCAACAACAGATGTTGGTGAGGATGCAGAGAAAAAGGATCTCTTTTGCACTGCTGGTGGGAATGTAAACGGGTGCAGCCACTCTGGAAAACAGTATGGAGGTTCCTCAAAACATTAAAAACAGAACTACCCTACGGCCCAGCAACTGTACTACTAGGTATTTATCCAAGGGATACAGGTATGCTGTTTCGAAGGGGCACATGCACGCCCCAATGTTTACAGCAGCACTTCAACAATAGCCAAAGTATGGAAAGAGTCCATATATCTATCAATGAATGAATGGATAAAGAAGATGTCGTGTATACATACAGTGGAGTATTACTCGGCAATCAAAAGGAATGAAATCTTGCCATTGAAACTACGTGGATGGAACTAGAGGTACTATGCGAAGCGAAATTAGTCACAGAAAGACAAATATCATATGATTCACTCACATAAGGACTTTAAGATACAAAACAGATGAACATAAGGGAAGCAAAAATCATATAAAAACAGGGAGGGAGATAAAAACATAAGAGACTCATAAATATGGAGAACAAACAGAGGGTTATTAGAGGGGTTATGGGAAGGGGATGGGCTAAATGGGTAAGGGACATTAAGGAATCTACTTCTCAAATCATTGTTGCACTATATGCTAACTAACTTAGATGTAAATTAAAAAATAAATTAAATAAAAATTTTTAAAAAAGAGTACTAAAAAAAAAGGATATAAGCAACTATATACCAAAGAATGAAATACAAGGATACTCACTGTAACATAGTTTATAAATATTAAAATAATGGAAAATCAGCTAAATATCTAATAATTGGGGGCATCTGTGTGGCTCAGTTGGTTAAGCATCCCACTCTTGCTTTCAGCTCAGATCATGATCTCACAGTTCATGGGATCGAGCCCCATGACATGCTCAGTGCAGAGTGTAGAGGCTGCTTGGGATTCTCTCTCTCTCTTTCTCTCTCTCTGTCCCTCCCCTGCTTGTACTCTCTCTCAAAAATAAATAAATAAACTTAAAAAAAGTCCAATAATTGAAAGAAAGTTAAAAGAGAAAAACATGGAGTCATAATAAAAAAAAAACTGTTGAGTTATAGAATATTATGATGCCATTAGAATGATATGAATGTACTAACATCTGGAATATGCTATCTGGGGAAAAAATTCCAGAATAGGAAGAACAATACACTCAAAAAGAAAAATTATGCATATTATACTTATGTACTTACATATACACTGAAACACAAAAATGGTATTACCTCTAGGAAGGTAGTTTGAGAAGAGGGCAAGTAGAATTCACATGAGAAACTGGAGACTTACACATTATATTCTTGGATTGTGTTGAATTTAAAAAAAAAAAAAACTTAAGAGGAAAGATTATAAAAATGTTTACTTGTCTAAACATCAGATGTAGTTTCACATTATTCTGGAAAGTAAAGTATCTATGGCACAATTAACTGTTTCATAAATCTGTTATTAGATCATTCAAATGTCCTATTTTAGTAGAGTGACATTCTGATAATGAATTAACCAACCTCACATATATAATACCGAGAATACAAATGAACATTTATATAATATAAAAATAAAATAGATCAGACATATCAGATATGGTATACTTTTTTTTCAAATCAGAAAGACTTTCATACCAGGCTCATGAGCTAGAGCATGTTGAAGAACTTTTTCTGCTTTGTCATACCATTTCAATTTTAATAAAAGCTCAGCCAGGTCATAGCAAAGATAATTTTGTTGTCCACTTTTCAGAGCGGCTTCATAGTAAGTGATTGCCTAAACAAAATCCGTTTCAGTTAGGAAAATAAGGCAATGAGAATGGTGTTCAAGCATAGATATTTTATACATTATAGATTTAAAGCATAGAAAAATTGGAAATAACCTAGCAGAAACTCAGGCATGTACCTATCAGTTAAATATGCCATTTTTTAGACAATCAAACATCACATAAGGCAACTGGCATTTCTTATGAAAAGCAGTTAATGAAAACTGCTTGGTGAATTTTTTTTTTTTTTTTACCAGTTTTATTCCAGAGGCCATTGAATGCATTGAATGCAAATATATATGTTCAGTAGTTACCAGGAATAGAACAAGAATATAACAACTAAAGGAAAATCCATTATCCCTACTAGAGGGAAATAAAAGCACATGGCTTACCAAAACTGGTTCATTAGAAAGGACAGCTATTATGCTTTGTCCTATAATGAAAGAAATATAATGTTATCACAATTGACTGGTTGCAGGGTTTAGGTGCAAGATGAAGCCAGAAGTAAATTTTAGGCTCCAGTCTTTGCAAAATGCAGTGGTCAAGAATCTGAGACACTGACAAAATCTTTAACATAAATTCCAGTTTGTGAATATAAATTTGGAGTTTATAACCATCAAGATACAAACAGTGCTTGCTGCAGACTTCTCAGAGAGCAGGGTTTGAAACATTTAATCGAATAGGCATATCTCAAGTACATAAAGTACTTACCTTTGAGTAGTTGTGAGTTTTGACAAGCGCTTTCCCAATTTTGCTTGCCAGTGTTCCATCTTTGGGATTCTGATTTAATGCTTGCTCATACGCTATTATGGCTTCTTCTGGCTAATGTTGGCAGATACAAAAAATAAGCAATGAATAAACAGCTTAGCTGGATCCTTTTAAAGGGCAACATTTCTGTAATTGAGCTCTGTATCTGCAGTACTCACTCAGTGAGACAAATAAAGTACATAGTAAAGTCTAGAAACATTACCACTGTCAGATAGGTGACAGTCACTAGTGTAGGTGTAACTCATTACTGGCTCTCTTCATTTTTCTGTTTAAAAGAGACTCTTACCTTGTTTCTGGTATCCTATCTATTTCAAATAATGATAATGCTAAATTACTGGATCTCAGTTTGAAAACAACTTTTTTTACTATAATGGTTATTTCCTTTTTACTGTAATGACTGGATCTTTAAATAACACTTAAAACATTCCTTTAAATAGAATATTACGCCAATCACAAAAAGGAGTTTTTTTTTCGTTTGTTTGTTTTTTAAATCTAAGTTCAGTAGCATCAGAAACTTTACCTCTTGTATATTCATGTATGCATCACCAAGGAGAAGAAAAGAACGAGGGCTGGGCATTCTCTCAGCAATTTCTCTAGAAATCAGACCAATTCTAGTTAGTATCCTGAATATAAATATCTTCTTCCAAAAGAATTAAATAAAAAGTAAGTTTACTTATTTCAATTAAGCCATAGCTTTCAGAGTATCTTCTACATTGTAAAAGAAAAAAAAAAAACCAACCCATTCATACCCAGACTATTTATGCTAGATCAACTTTTTTTTTTCCATTAAATCTTTCCATTTTTTGATATGCAGGTAACAAGAGTACTGGTAGACAGTAAACATATAAGCTCTCATTATATGAAAATACATTTTTTTACCTTTAATTTTGAAATGATGTGGGAGCGAAGGCACCAAAACAGGATGTGACGCTATCAGTAATGTACAGCATCTCACTCAATTGGTCCAAAAACTATATGCGAGGTATAACTTTATACATGACACTAAGAATTGAAGTCTATAACTAATGTGTCAGATCTGCCTGAAACAAGACCTATGCTTTTAACTATTATACTATAGGGCATCCAAAACAAATCAATCTTATTTTTAAATATCTTCTGATCATGAGAGATGACGGTGCTGATCTTTTGGAAACATCACAGGGAATAAGATCTAGGACCTCCAGTTCATCTACCCATACACAGGTGCTGCTCAGTTTCTTCGAATCACTCAGCACCTACAAAGAACCTGAACAGCTTTCTAAGTTTTGATATTTACATGATATAGATGAGCCAATGAAATAATTCATCAACACTGTGCTATGTTCTCAACAGATAAGAGTGTTGATCTCTTCTTACATGAAGTGTGTGCTTGTATGTTTATAAGAGTAAGAACAACCTGTGCGTGTTGTCGATCCCAATAAGAGCACCAGTGTATGACATAATGCACCTGCCCTTTCACCAAGGAAAATTTGTAATCCATACCTTGGCGTGGTGTATACTAAGTCATAATTTTCTACTGCTATAACTATTATGCTGAGCATTAAATATGACCATTTAGCCCCTGAATTGTTGTTATATTATAGTTTTCTTAAGCTATTAGAATATATGTAACAGTTGCTTTTCCCCTTCCCAAACAGAAAGGTTTAAGGTCTAGAAATAACATCAAATGAAGGAGGAGAGTTAAGAATCTAGAGTAAGCCACAAAATAATCATCATCATTAATGATTTATGTCTTAGGAGAGTGAGTTGCTTGGTTAGTGTGACTGTGGTTGGTAGTAGAACATATTAAGGAAAGGGTCTATGAAATATCTCTGTAAAGCAGTTAAAGAAAGAAGAAATAAATCTGGGAACTAATTTTAAGAAGTAAATGTGTCAAAATACAATGGGTTGAAATAATCATTTACCTGTAACAAGTAATATATAACATTTTCTCTTTTCTGTGCTTCAGATAAATATCTGCCATTTTTTCTTTGGCCTCTATGAAATAAGGCTGTTCAGCGGTAACATTCCGAAGCATACTTAAAGCTCGCTCAACATCTCCCTGGGCCAGAGCTAGGTCTGCATTAGCAATAGTAACACGCAATTCTTCAGATGTCCCAGAAAATTCATGGATGGCATCTTGTATAACTTTCGCTGCCTCATGCTATAAAGATGAAGTTAAAATAACATTCTTTCAAAATATTCAACAAATTACATTAGAAATGAAGATTTTCTACTAATCCAGAATAAACAATAATTATAGCACAGGTATGATGAAAATTGACAGATTTCTGAAAAGTACAAAAATTTAAAACTAAACTCAGAGACCAAATTCAGATGACAGTATGAATATTTTTTAGGTGAAAAGTGTTTTCATGACTAGGACAATGGCAATTGCTATGAAAGAGCTCCTGCTACTGTAATTTAATAAGCATTTACTTTGTATCCAGCATTATATCAACCCATTTAATTCTCACAAAACCCCTCTAAGCCCTCTCACAAAAACCCCCATCTTGCAGCAAGGAAAATGAAATTTGGAGAGTTAAGAAGCCATGTTCATTATTGCCCCCTTGATGGGATCCAGTCCACAATCATCCACTGTACCAAATGGGTCTTCACCAAGTAGCAGATTACTTTATTCCCTATACCAGGAGCAGTTCTGTTATGCCTCAGCTGAATACATTACCTCATTTTCAAGTCTGTACCTCAATGAAACTAAAATGTCTTTTAAGATCAATATCAATTTTAGAGAATATAAGACATTCCGATTTCAGAAACATTAACATGAAAAAAATAGTGCATTTTAGAATCGACTATCTGTGGTAGAACTGGTTCTTGTTATGTATTTATGTTAATGTATTAGTGAAATAGAAATTATTTTGCGATTTGGCAAGAATCTAGACACAGCCTTCTTCATTTCTGCTAAAATATGAAAATAACTGACTAGCAACTGTTGCAATCTAAAAAACAGACCTAAATGATGTTAAGTTCTTCATTTTCTATAAGGCTTTAACTCCTCTCTCAGAATTGCATCCTTGCCTACTTCCTGTCTATTTATTATTATATTATATTATATTATATTATATTATGTAATATTATGTTGTATTATACTGCATTATATTATTGTATATATTATTTTAAGTATTTGATTTTATGATCACCCTATAAATTTACCAAAGGTATATTCATTAAGTGTTCCTTTTGGTTTCTCAACTATTAGAATTTCAGATTGGTACTTTCATTTGATTCCAGTAGTACTTGTGTGCACATGTACATACGTGTATGTGCATGTGTGTGAGTCCTTTCAGGAATTCACAGAATGACAATTATATTATTACCTTTCATGGTAGCTGAGATCATCACACATATTGCTATATACGTTATACTACATTCATACATTTCATGGTACGTATTAAATTATATTATTACTCATATTATATTACACATATGTTATTCTATTGCCTGGTAGCTAATGTAAGTACACTGATACCTAAGGCCATCCAGGTACAAATTATGTTTAATTTCAGGGACTTGAAGAAAGGACATGATTTGGTTCAAAGTAATGAGAAATTTTCTAAACTTTATCATTTGGCCAAGAAAACAATTTTAGCTTTTCCATTTCCTACTAATATGTACACTTGTATAAAAGTTCAGAGCTGAACTACTGAATTAAAACTTGACTTACCTGTTCTCCATTTAAGCGGTGAGCCTCTACCAACTCAAGAAAGACTGATAAACGATGGTTTGCATCAACTTCAGTTTTTCTGTGTTTTGATTTTGAGGAAGCTCCAATTCTCCTCATTCCTGGTAAACTCATTGCCATATGCAGGGTTTTAATTGCTTCTGCTATTTCTCCCATTTTCTTTTGTGACTGAGCTTTTATCAAATGATACAAAGGGCATTCTCTCACCTGAAAAAATAATATTCAGAAATACTTCCTTAGAATATACATACAACATCAACACATAATTTACAATCCACCAAACATTAAAATAACAGAATCTCTGAGGACACTCAGCCTGTATTATGTACCTGAGGTCTATTTTTGCCCTCTTATTAATTTTGTGATCATTTACTGTGTGATACCAGATTCAAGGAAACTGCCATTCTCTAGCATCCTTCTGGATAACAAACCAGGTGATGGGCTTTTACCATGATAGAAGAGAAAATACTTTAAAAAAAGACTAGCCAATATATTCTTTAAAAAAATTTTTTTTAATGTTTATCTTATTTTTTGAGAGAGAGAGAGAGAGAGAGAGAATGAGTGGGGGAGGGACAGAGAGAGAGGGAGACAGAGAATCTGAAGCAGGCTCCAGGCTCTGTGTCAAGCCAGAGCCCGACATGTGACTCGAACCCACAAATCATGCAATCATGACCTGAACTGAAGTCAGACGCTTAACTGACTGAGCCCCCCAGGTGCCCCAAGGCTGGCAAGTATATTCTAAGAAATTTAGTTTTCAGGCAAGGCATTTATCTGGGACTTCTAGTACTGATATAAAGTCATTAGATTTCTAGAAACACAGTTTTTCCCTTTTCTTCTATTTTTTAATTTTAGGATTAAAAATTTCAGAACATTTTAGTCAAACTTGGTGTTACCCACTGATACTACTCTGAAACCTATAGCAATGAAGTTTCTATCTTTATTTTGGCTATCCAAAGTGTTTACAGAAAAAAATAAGAGAATGACAAAATGAATGAAGAAGGAGTCAAAGGAAGGAGATGATCCAGAATGAGGCAGTGTGGCAGTCATCTAATGTCTAGGATGGCTACAACTGCCCTGGAGGCTGCAGCTCTAAGCCTTAACTAGGCATCACATTTGCTGATGGGTTTTGTGTAAATTTACTCATGCGTCTATTCTTCTCTCTGAGATTTCAATTTCTTGGGATAGGGTACTGGCATTGGGGTCATAATGTACAACCCGTCTTGAGAACTAGTGACATAAGAAGCAGGCACTGCCTTCTGCAAATCTTGAATTATCCAGTCCACTGAAGCGTCCTCACATAATAGGGTTCAAGACCCTGTGAACCAAAGCCAAAGTTTGAGGAGCTCCTCCATGATTCTAGGTAGTTAGGAAGCACCTGAACCTATGATTTTCCCCAATGCTTAGAGATATGGGATGTAACACAGAATATCTTGGATAGAAACCTAGTGTGTTTATATCCTCAAACCATATATGAACTTTCAAAATGACTAGGTGTTCTTTGATGATGACTCTAAAAAGATGTTATTAAAGCCACAATCCAAGAAAGAAAAAAGCAGTAAAATAAAGTTCTTACACATAAAAATATTTGGCATAATGTTCTATAGCTTATAATTATTTTTATATACATCCATTATTGCACTTAATGCTCATTATAACTGTAGGGTGTTATTATATGAGTTTTATAGAAAAGAAAACAGGTTCAGAGAGAGATAAGTGACTAGACACTGACCCCCAGGTATTCTGTGTCCAATTCCTTACAGTTTTTTAATTATACCACAGCTGCCTCCATGTTTTCTCCCACTGCTTGTGAATCCAAACTTGTTTCCATTAAAAATACATTTATTAGCAAAACATATAAGCAAAAATGCAAGATAGCTGAATATGTAAGTATCTGCTAAAGGTTCAAGGAGGGTGATATGTCCTTTCCCACGTGAATCTGGAATACTTACCTTAAAATTATAGCTCAGGCAAAGTTCAAGTGACTGAGAACACAATTTGAATTTTTCCTGAGACAAATAAACCTGAGCTATCAGGAGATGCGCATCTGCATAAGAAGGATTGTGTTCTAGGCAATGCTGCAGGTAATTATAAGCTGCTTCAATGTCACCTAATGACAGAAACAAAGCATTGTAATTCAAATGGTTAAGAGACAGAGATGTGAGAGAGAAGAGGGTCATGAGGAGTTTATGGAGAGTTCCAGTATTTAAACTAAAGTTCTCTATTCATAAGGCAGTGTAACCTCTCTACCTGCACCAGGTAGCTAGCCTCCTTCTAGACTTCATGAAAGGATATACCTGTAAGTCCATAAGGAGCTCCATAAGGAGCAAGGCAGAGAAAAGCTGTGAATGGATGGATCAGAGTCCATTACTGTTGTTACCGAGAGGACCATAAATGTACCTTTATTTATTTTCCTGATCAAAAAAATTTTGCTTACAATTTTATTACAGTAAGTTTTGTAAAACATAGACATTTAAATAGGTAGAATTCTGTAGCGTCCCTTACATTAACAAAGAAGATCTAGTCTTGGAATTATTTTTGGCTAGAAATTTTATCACTGTATATAGAATAACAAAAAAAGCATAAGGATATATTCCAGACATTCAGAAATATGAACTACTGATTTAATATGCTTTTAAATACCAACTGAAATAGTCAGTGTTTTGGGCATGCATACTCTGTACATCTGGGGGTCTTAGATGGAAGAAATGATCAAAATTAAAGTGACAAGAATGGGTGGAATCTGTTAGGCTAGGCTGGTACTTGGGGTCAAAAGAGGCTCTTCAGAGAAGGAAGGGCATGAACTCTAGGTCCCAGAAGAACTTTCTAGTGATGTAACCTACAGTGATCTGCCCAAAGCCATCTCATAGACTGGCTAGGTATAGGAGCCCAACTCCCCATTCAACCTTGTTAGGAGCATGGGGGAAGGGCAAGCCCTAAATTATTCTCTGTTCCATTACTCTCCTTAACCTTACATGATACCTCAATAGACCAAATAAGACTTATACTTAGGGCTTCCTGTTCCCAAAGGCCTAAACTACCAATGACAAAATCCACATAAACAGAAAACAGTTTTCTTAGAGACAGAGTAACTGGCTGAGGCTGCATAATAACTTAATAAATATAGTATCAAAATTTGTCAATCAACCATCAAACATAATAAATAATATTGGATTATTTTTTGTTGTGATAAGATCTAACGCTCAAGAATCGAATAGGCAGAAAAGGAAATGGAAAGGTTAAGGATAATAACCTGGTGTGCAAATTACCACCTCCATGTAAAAGAATTAAGGAGATAACCTGGAGGTTACTGCTAAGGGGGAAAGTACATAGGAAAAGAATCAGGATTTATAAATAAGAGACTGAAGAATATGAGGACTGTATGAATAATTGAGATCAGAATTTTTATTGTTTTGTTTAATGGTGATGAGGGGGA
Source organism: Panthera pardus (assembly GCF_024362965.1). Classification (NCBI taxonomy): domain Eukaryota; kingdom Metazoa; phylum Chordata; class Mammalia; order Carnivora; family Felidae; genus Panthera; species Panthera pardus. The sequence continues at coordinate 66,391,250 of NW_026526655.1, read as the reverse complement.
AAGATGTGTGGAGTTAGTATTTAGAAGGTCACTAAATATTTAAAAATGAGAAATGGGTAATCACTGTTGGGGAAAATAGCCACATAAACAAAGAACACATCAACATCACATTTTTATCGAAGAATAGCCCAATTTCCCTTAAGGAGAAAATGAAAGATATTTCTGTCCTACATGTATCTCTTTGTTAGGGTCTGGTGTAACACAGAATTTGGCTGGCCTTTGTCCCGTTTCCTGGGAAGGAGTCTTGAAATCATAGAATTTCCCAAGTGAGAGGGAAATCTTTGTTGTTTGAGGTCAGCTCTGATCATTTACCTAAGTGAGAAGACTCATGGTGCGGCCCTAGATAGCTTATGTTAAGGAGATGACTCCATGGGGACTATCCCCGCCAGAAAGACCAACCAAGTACTTAGAGGGTTGGGGCTTTGAACTATGTTTTCTACTTGGACTGGGGAGCAGGATCCTGGAGACTGAGTTCAATCACACACCCAATGATTCGATCTGTGCCTATATAATGATTCTCTAATTAAAAACTCTAAACCTGAGTTGAGTTTCCCTGGCTATTAATGTTCTTTATGTATTGTCATATACACATATGTTGGAAAGTTTATGTGTACTCTATAGTGAACAATGGCAGCTTCACATTTGGGACCCTCCCATACCCCACCCCGTACATCTCTCTCTTTTGCTGGTTTGGATTAGTATCTTTTTTCTAAACTAAAACTCTAATTAAGTGGTTTCCTCAGTTCTATGAGTCATTCTAGCGAATTTGAAGCTGAGGAGTCATAGAAACCCTGAATCTGTAGTCAGCTAGTCAGAAGTTCAGATGGCCTTGGCAACCCCTGAACTTGTGGCTCGTGTCTGTGCCCTTAACCTGTGAAGACTGGTCCAACTCCAGGTAGTTCTCAGGTCAGAAGTCATTGCATTTGGCAATTTATCAGGATACCGTTATTTGGACACATGCCAGCGTTACTTCAAATGGTTTCAGGCTGCTCTTTTTATTTTATTTTTTAAAATTTTTATTATTTTTATATTTTTATATTATTATATTATAATATTATAATATTATATAATATTATTATTATTATTATATAATTATTATATATTATTATATAATTATTATTATTATTAATAATTATTATTATTATATAATAATATATAATTATATATAATGATATAATTATATATAATTATAATTATAATTATAATTATTATTATTATTATTAATAATAATAATTATTATTATATATTATTATATAATTATTATATTATTATTATATAATATATATAATAATATATATTATAATAATATTATAACATAATATTATAATATTTTATATTATTATATTATTATATTTTTATATTATATTTTTATAATTTTTATTATTTTTTTTAACGTTTATTTTTGAAACAGAGAGAGACAGAGCATGAACAGGGGAGGGGCAGAGAGAGAGGGAGACACAGAATCTGAAACGGGCTCCAGGCTCTGAGCCGTTAGCACAGCTAACGGGGCTCGAACTCACGGATCGTGACATCATGACCTGAGCCGAAGTCAGACACTTAACCAACTGAGCCACCCAGGCGCCCCAAGGCTGCTCTTTTTAAAAAGAGTGTCCATCTATGAAACTTTGGCAAGTAAGTAATACTATATTGAGACTGATTTATATCAATTTTCAAAATAAATAGTAAGTGTTTGATAAATTAATCACAGAACTCAAATTTTGTTTAATCACCTATTAGATAATACTGTTTCAACTGAGAGGAAAAGTAGAAATATCATGTGGCTCAATAGTAGAACTTAATCAGAAGAAGGTATTATAAAGCCACTTCTTACATATAGAGTATTTCAGAGATACAAACTTTTGAGATCACCTAGTTCTTTTTTTAACAGTTAAAACTGAAGTCAGATAAATTATAAAGTCAATCTTCTCTCTCCATTACATGCAAGAAATAATTGTTTACAGTAATATCTTTAAGCTGGTTTCTACTCTTTATGATTTTACAAACTTAATTTACTTTGTGTGGCAATTCATCTACCAAAGGTACATAAACATAAGCACAAAGAATGATCTATTATGTGTATAGTCACACACCTGTTTGTGTCCTAAAAAACTAAGGTTATAAACCTGGGGTTATTTTTTTTTTTAGCTATACATAATCACAGAAACTAAGCAGGAATTAATCAACACATTTCATAAAGGCCTGAAACCTGGTAAACTTTGCATCTGGCTATACCAATGAGTCAACTATGGATTAATGGCTATGAATTCTTATTGCCATCTAAGTACCATCTGATGGACTTTTTTGTAAATGGTACAACTGCTTTTTCCTGTCAATTCACTTGAACAATGAAAATTTATGCTGATTTATAAAGAATTAAACACAAAATAATTTAATGCAATTTTACACAATCTTATTTTGGACTAAAATTATTTGTTTGTGCACAAGTAAAATGCATCTTATGTGACTATTCTTCAAGTATGTGGAGTGCTTAAACATACCTTTGTTTTTATCAACATCAGAATTAAAAGGTCAATTTAAGTTTTTAAGTTATATTCTACCTGATAAATATTTCACTTTTGCTATAAGGAAGACAGCTTGCAGTAGACCTGGTACAGTTCTTACTATAGTCTCCAGAATTGAGGTACAACGTCTGAGAAGTGGAGAAAGAGGTTGCCCAAGACTTGCAGGCTAAACAAAACAAATTAGCACATCATGTTATAATTATATTAGTATTTAGCTAAAAGTAAACAAACATACTAAATTTTAGTGTAACTAGCAAAACTACCTATTTTCCCAAAATTTCTCTTATTCTATTTTTGCAATAATATCTTTCCTATAACATGACTAATACTAATTTATCCCCTTGGGATCTGTGAACAGCCCATGTAATGGCTTTTATTCAGCAAAACAGTTATGAGGTTATTACAGTTACTGATCTGATAACATGAAAGGAGCATATTTGTTCAAAAACTGTCAAGGAAACATACTCAAAGGAAAGATAACTGAGAGACAGAACTTCTTGCTGGAAATGAGAGTCAAGGCAATGTAGTTCTAATTCTAGACCTGCCTATGATTTACACAGTTCAGTAACTTGCATTACCCCCTAGAGTACTGTAAGTTCAGTTTCTAGAAAATTATTTTTCCTAGAAGTCAGAGGGTAGAACACACTCATGTGTATTATACCAAATGTCTCACACGTTCACGTTCTCTGCTTTTCTGCCTGGCATGTCAAAGGCTTTCAAAGGATTTTTTTTCCTCTTTTTATTAATACATAGTGAATATGGTAACTAAAACAGTACTATAACATTTGTTTATTGTTTTAATGGCTGTCTACCCAACCAATCTTTATCCAAGGGTTACCCACTCACAAGTTACAAATGTGATATTAGTTTAAATATCAAACGTTTATTCTCCCTGCTTTGACCTACTGATGCTGTGTCCTTAATTTGAAAAATAATCTTCCCCATCGTCCCCCTACACTCCATACATATATACTCTTTTTTATTTTAAGTTTATTTTTATTTATTTCAAGAGAGAGATAGAGACCAAGTGGGGAAGGGGCAGAGAGGGAGAGATAGAATTCCAAGCAGGCTCTCCACTGTCAGTGCAGAGCCCCATGCAGGGCTCAAACTAACAAACAGAGAGATCGTGACCTGAGCCAAAGTCAAGAGTCTGACGCTTAACTGACGGAGCCACCCAGGTGCCCGTCCACACATATATATTTTTAACTAGAGTATAGTGTCTTACAATCACTCCTACAATGAGACGTGACTACTGAAAAGAAACTACCACATCTCTTCACTATGTTGAGTCACAAAAAAATGTGCACTCAAAAATTATTTCAAAATATGACCACTGATGCCTACAATACATCAACTTCTTTAAATTTCTACAGCACTTATAAGTTACGTAATAAAATTTAGCATCCTACATTATCTTATACAATTCCAAAGTAGTTTCATGTTTTGTTTTGCTTCTTTTATAGGGTTAGGGTCTTTATGTGCCTTGAAGATCAGAATTTTACACTCTTTCACATAGTATGAATACAGAGTAAATTCTTCAAAAGTATTTATTTTTTCAGTGTAACTGAAAACAGCGAAAGTGTAGGTGATATAGGTGGCAAAGGTTCTTTACCACCTGCTAAGAGTTATTTATTGAGAACAACCGTCATTTTTGCTGTAAACACTTTCAGAGTGAATTGTACGTGGACAATCTCTAAGATAACATCCGTCTGATTAAAAACAAAATATAAAAGGGGCAAGGAACAGAACTGGAGAGGCAAGTCTGCCTTTCTGATATTTCCCCATGGAAACACCATTATGAATGTTAATTAGGTGCTGCCATGCTGACAAAGGTTATATGGGGGGGGTGGGTGGGAACACAAAATGTTGTGGACTAGGGACACAATTGCCACTTAACACATTATTTCTTGCTCCACCTACAGTTAATTCTTAGCACAGCTGCCACAGAAATCCTTTTTAAATTACTGAGTCAGATGACGCTGTAAACCCTCTGGCGGCTCCCCACTGTACTCAGAATCGATGCCAGGGGAGGGACAACACCTCTAAGGACCTACGTGGTCTGCTTTCTCTGTTGTGACCTCCTCCTCACTCCATCCCTGTCACATTAGTCTCCTTGTGGCCTTTGGGCCATTGCACAACTGTTCTCTGTGACTGAGACAATCTATACCATATCTCCACATGAACACCACGTTTTTGTTCAACTTTTACCACTTAATGAGGCCTAACCAGATCATTTTATCTAAAATTATCACCTAGGGGCGCCTGGGTGGCTCAGTTGGTTGAGCGTCCAGCTTCAGCTCAGGTCATGATCTCACAGTTCATGGGTTCGAGTCTCGCGTCAGGCTCTGTGCTGACAGTTCAGAGCCTAGAGCCTGTTTCAGATTCTGTGTCTCCCTCTCTCTCTGCTCCTCCCCTGCTTGTGCTCTCCCTCTCTCTCTCAAAAATAAATAAACATTAAAAAAAATTTAAAAAAATTATCACCTATTTCTTCTGAGATTTTCTAATACACCATATAATTGGTTATATTATCTGTCTCCTCCTGCTAGTTATATATATGCTTCATAGAGGACAAAGGCTGTACTTTATCCTTTCACAACTACTTCCCCAGCTCCAAGCAAAGTCCTGGGTACTCTACAAGCATTCATTGAGTGAATTCTGATTATTGCACAAGTACTGAAAAATGCATTCTAATTCTAAGCAACTGAAAGCACATCATGACAGGGAAGACTTGGATCAACCCTATTCCAGAAGGGTTAATTTATTATTATTTTTTAAGTTTATTTATTTATTTTGAGATACAGCCTGAGAGGACAAGCTGGGGTGGTGGGGGGGGGGGGGGAAGTGGGCAGAGAGTGGGAGAGACAGAATCACAAGCAGGCTCTGCACTATCAGCATAGAGCCCAAAGTGGGGCTCGATCCCACGAACTATGAGATCATGACCTGAGCTAAAACCAAGAGCCAGATGCTTAACCGACTGAGCCACCCAAGTGCCCCCAAAGGGCTAATTAAAAAAAAAAAAACAGATTTATACAAGTTTAGAAAATGACATAGTGATCAACAAAAGTCGCATGGCTTCCCTAAAGAAAGGCCATTATCCTCATTTCCTTATTAACACAATTATGGAAGCTGTAAATCAGGGAGAATGCTAAGAATTATGCTTTTAGCAATGAAACATCTGACACTTCCTGTTATGATATTCCTGTGTTGAAGCATGAGCTGAATATAACGTAAAGTCATCTGCTTACTGTCGTAATAAGAAAGTGCTGACTAACGGATCCACATCAGTTTGGAAACAACTCTCTGGTAGTTCAATAAAAGGCTCCATTTTCAGTTCTACTCAGTGCTGCATAAGGCAGATATTGGATGACACTAAAGATCTGTATAAAATAGATGACAATCAGGATCTAAAATAATACGGTAATCTGGAATTATGAGAGGAGTCTGAGGAGATAAGGTTTCACAGGGATAAATGTACAGTCTACAGTTTGGTCCTAAGTTACAGTGAATAATAGATCAAAAGACTTTAGTTAACTATTAATTCAATAGGGGTTGATAATATCGTATGATTCACAAAAGAAGCTAGAAGAACATCTAGAATTAGGGAGAAGAGGATCTGCCAGGGCCAAACCCACATTTGGACTAGTGACCTCAAGGAGAGCTTACTAACAGGAGAAAGGCTATCCTCAGGCCCACGAGCAGGGTTCTAGCTATGTCATATAAAAATAAATGGCTAAAAACCTGGACTTGTTTAGGGAGAACATGAAAACTAATTTCTAAAATCTGAAGGTCTGTTTTATGAATGAGGAATAACCCTTGCTTTGGCTAAGTAACTGGACTTGCCCGTGCCACTTCAGAGAGCAGGAGGATGACTAGGACACAGGTGAATTTTTTTTGACATGAAGTTAAGTCTGATTTAACACAGGAAATGCAGTCTAACAGTTATAGTTATACAGTAAGAACTGCACTTTTAGGTGTACCCAAAGGTTGGATGGGCCCTTAAGATGCTATGGAGTGGATTCAGGGGTGCCTGGGTGGCTCAGTCGGTTGAGCATCTGACTTCGGCTCAGGTCATGATCTCATGGTCCGTGAGTTCGAGCCCCGCGTCGGGCTCTGTGCTGACAGCTCAGAGCCTGAAGCCTGTTTCAGATTCTGGGTCTCCCTCTTTCTCTCTCCTCCCCCACTCATGCTCTGTCTCTCTCTTCTCAAAAACAAATAAACGTTAAAAAAAAAAAAAGAAAAATTAAAAAAAAAGATGCTATGGAGTAGATTCAAGTATTACATGAATGTCTGACTTAAACAACTTCTAATATTTCTCCTGAAGTGAAGATATTAACATTCTATGAACTACAAGTGAATATTTATAAACCAAAACATTTATTACTTGATAGCCGTCATTGGCATAAATATTCTGACTTAAAAACTATTTCAACTAATATAGATACGAATACTACCATTGTAAGATGCAGATATAATCTAATATGTGAAAGACAATTTATTAGCACATTCATAAAACACTGTGTAAATGATGTTGTAAATATTTTCACTGAAAAAAAGTCCCAGAATTACTTACCTGCATTGGGCAGAAATTCAGATATTCTGTAATAATTTCTAGTAAGAAATCAGGATTTAAGTTCTCAAAATATTGTATGCCAAGTGGTAAATCTTCTAAATGTGAAAAATGAGTGTCCAGAACATCATTTAACATGTTAATAACTTCTTCTTGTCGCTTATTTTTCTTCATAGCAAGAATTGCATGTAAATAAATTAATTCCTACAAATTAAGCAGTTGCCATTAATTATCCCATTCAGTTGTAAAGCCATTTATTTCTACTTAGATTTCAAACACATATGAAGTGCTATTTATGTGCAATACTTATTCAAATTTAAGTATTAGCTTGGACAAACTTTTAGACTCTTTTTAAAAACAAAATTTTTTTTAATGCTTATATATTTTTGAGACAGAGAGACAGAGCACGAACGGGGGAGGGTCAGAGAGAGGGAGACACAGACTCTGAAGCAGGCTACAGGCTCCAAGCTGTCAGCACAGAGCCTGATGCAGAGCTTGAACTCACGGATTGTGAGATCATGACCTGAGTCGAAGTCGGACGCTCAACCGACTGAGCCACCCAGGTGCGCCAAACTTTTAGACTCTTATACAAGATTACTTAAAGTCTAATTCTGCAAGGAGGTAAGTTAGTAAATGCAATCATACATTAAAATTATCATATATTAGTCTTTTAAAGCCATTACTATTACTAAAAAAAATTTCATATTTTATAAACAGTAGCTAGGATCTATACGATCTGATAAAATAAAATACTGTACCGCAGATTTTCCAATAGACTGCTGAATTTCACTAAGGAATTCGAGCTGCTGATCTGCATCCTGTAACTGCCCTTCTATTAATTGACATCGGATAACTCCTAAAGCCAAATAGGACAAAAACAGTCAAAGTCCACATCCATTCAGGTATGTACACTTCAAGCTAACAACACAAGGATTAATAAAATAGGTTTTTCCCCCCATAATATATTAAAGTATTGATACATTATAATAAAATACAATAAAGTCATAAATACTACATCAGATTTAAAAAAGAAGAAAAAGAGAATAAAAGGAAATAAAATTGCCAGCTTTGTACCTATATAAAATCAGTTACTAAGGACTTCAGAATTTATGGGAACTACCCCCATAAAAGTTTATTATCGCAAGATACTATATAAGAAATGAAAACTTTAGGGGCACCTGGATGGCTCAGTCAGTTGAGCATCCGACTTGAGTCAGTTGGGCATCCGACTCGAGTCGGTTGGGCATCCGACTCGAGTCGGTTGGGCCCTGGGTTGGCCTCTGTGCTGAGCATGGAGCCTGCTTCCGATTCTCTCTCTCTCTCTCTCTCTCTCTCTCTCCCTCTGCCCCTCTCCCCAGTTCATGCTCTCTCTGTCTAAAACCAAGTAAAATTAAAAAGGGGCGCCTGGGTGGCTCAATTGGTTAAGCATGCGACTAGTTTCAGCTCAGGTCATGATCTCAGTTTGTGAGTTCAAGCCCCACGTCTTGGGATTTCTTTCTCTCTTCCCCCCCTCCAAAATAAATAAACATAAAAAAATTTTTTAAAAATGAAAACTTTATTTTTAAAGATTTATGTTTTTTTCTATTGTGGATAGTAGAGGACAGTTTGATTTTAGAAAACCACAACATATTTTCTTCTTTAATAGCAGGTATTAAAAGGAATTATTATGTATATATATCTGAGGAACACTTATAGAAACAGTTGTCATACCAATTAGTGCGGGGACACTAGTTTCATCCAGTTTCATGGCGGTATTATACCACTTCAATGCTTCTTTCATGTCTCCTTGTAAAATCATTTGGTATCCAAGTTCTGTAGCAAATTCTGATTGTTCAGGGTTTAAAGCAAGAGCTCGTTGTAGTAATGTCTGAATTTTTCTAAGAATGAGTTGACTTCGTCCACACTAAAAAGAAAAAAAAATTTAGAAGTCAAACACTTCTACTCAGGTGGGAGGATTATTTTTTTTCTAAATATACAAACTATTTGTACTTCATAGAAATAGAATGAAAAAAAAAGATTTAATAACTAAAGGAAAATAAAACTTCTCCATTTACTACCTGGACAGTGCAGCAAGAAAGAGTTTACATCTAATCAGAACTTAAAATCCTCATGAACACTGCTTTTAAACAACAGCTTCCTGGAAAGTATACTCTAAAGATGCTACACAAGTGTATTTTTTAAGACTGTTTTCAAACTGTCTTATCATTGTTTTATAAATTAGATGAGGAAATCATTACTTTAAGGTTACAGATATGTATATGTACATATATATGTAGTTTATCAAATCAAAACCTAGGACAAGGATTTGCTTTCCCCCTAAGGAGAAGGTATACCACCAGGGCAAATATTTCATTTTTTTATTATTTTATTTTATAATATCATCTCTTTTTATTAAAAATTGTGTATATGTGCAGAGAAAGGATAAACACTTTAATGTTAAACATGTTAAGTTTTCCGTGGTGAGATCATTAGTATTTTTACTTTCTTCTTTGTATTTTCTCCTAATTTATTTTTTTAATGGGAAAAAGGTAGTATATAAATATTTTTAAATATAACTTATTGTCAAGTTAGCTAACATATGGTGTATAGAGTGTGCTCTTGGCTTCGGGAGTAGATTCCCAAGCTTCACTGCTCACCCACAACACCCAGAGCTCCTCCCAACAGGTGCCCTCCTCAATGCTCATCACCCATTTTTCCCTCCCCTCTGTTTCCTCCCCTCCCCATTAACCCTCAGTTTGTTCTCTATATTTAAGAGTCTCTTATGGTTTCAGGGCAAATATTTTTAAAGATCATGCATTTGGGCTCAGCTGGGTAACTCAGTTAAGCGTCTAACTCTTGATTTTGGCTCAAGTCAGGGTCTCCCAGTTCATGGAACCGAGCTCCGCACTGGGCTTCACACTGACAGGACAGAACCTGCTTGGGAATCTCTTTCCCTCTCTCTCTGCCCAACCCCTGATCGTGCCCACACACACACACTCTCTCTCTCAAAAATAAATAAACTTAAAAAAAAAAGATCATGCATTAGAATCTTTGTTATAAAAGCTTCAAAAATAGTTCAAGAAATGGCTACTCTACTAAAATAAGTACATAATGTTCTAACATAATAACTTAAAAAAAGTTTATTTATTTATGTTAGAGAAAGAGTGAGATCGCAAGCAGGGGATGCGCAGAGAGAGAGAGGGAGAGAGACAATCCCAAGCAGGCTCTGTGCTGCCAGCACAGAGCCAGATGTGGGGCTCCAACTGACAACCCAGAGATCATGACCTAAGCTGAAATCAAGAGCCGGGACACTCAACTGACTGAGCCACCCAGGTGCCCCTACCACAGTAACTTTTAAGAGTAAAATTCTAAACTGCTTGAATTTTTTAAGCTTAATTAAAAACTAATCAAAATAAATGATCTGGCAATGAAATAAATAAAAAAAGGTAAATATCTTCCTTAACTCAAACTTTTGTAATAGCAGGGATTTTTTTCCCCTCTAAATCTCACACAATCTGACAATCTGTTTTTTAACAAAAGAATCAGTTTCTTCATGGCATTTAACAATTGATATCCTTGATTTTTTCTTTCAGTTTATCTATTATTTCATCTACTTATGTGTACCTTTTCCTTATTTTTTAAATAAGGAATTAGTTTAATTAACTTTTCAATCCTCCATTCCTTGTATTGATTTTGAGATTCTGCTGTATTTTTCTACTCCATTCCTGATTATCTTCTTCTTATTGGATGTTGTAATAAAAACATTTATTATTATTAAAACAAAAAGATCCCAACCATTTCCCCCACCAAAATTGTCTCTTACCTATGTTAAAACTTTTTTTCAAATACAACTGACCCTTGAATAACATGGGGGTAGGATGCTGGCCTCCACCCTTCACTGCACAGTTCAAAAGCTGCATATAATTTTTGATTCCCCAAATATTTAACTATTAAAATATTCTACTACTGACCACACCTAATTGATAACATAGTCTATTAACACATATTTTGTACATTATATGTATTATATACTGTATTCTTGTAATAAAATAAGCTAAAGAAAATTTTATTAAAAAAATCATAATAATAAGGAAACTATATTTACAGTACAGTACTGTATTGACTGAAAAGATCTGCTTTAAGTGGACTCATGCAGTTCAAACCCGTGTCAGTCAAGGGTCAACTGTAGTTTTAAAAAACAAAACAAAGAATAACTCTAATCATAAATCCTACGCTCTGATTAAAATACATGATTTCCCATTTCCTTTGGAATTTACCACTTTCCTATCCTTAAAGGCTCAACAAAGCCTTCCATGAAGCCTTTATGATGTCTTCTTATGGTTGGTGAGAAATTATGTTATCTCCTCCAAACGGATTTTCTTAGGAATGTTATCACATATTTATATATGTAGGGTATTTTCACTCTAGGCCATATGCCTTTTGGTGCATCAACCTTCGTGACTTATTTTACATTCCCAGCTACAGATACAGAACTCTGGTACATTGCAGGCACTCTTACAGTTCTGCTGAAGGCTACTGTGATCTTATAAAAAAGTTGAGCATTTTGTGGTTCCGTGGCATCCAATGCATTTTCTAAGTTTTCCAGCTTGGTGGCAGCCTAAAACAAAAGTATCCAGTATAATTTTAAAATAACAAAGAAAAAAAGAATACATGACATATACACGAATAAATATTATCATTTAAAAAATGTTTGCTTTTGCAAATTCCCTCTTGACTCCAGTGAAATCATCTATGTTGCAAAATGTATTAAAAGTTCTTTTTTTTTAATTAAAAAAAATTTCTTTAATGTTTATTTATTCTTGAGAGAGAGCATGAGCAGGGGAGGGGCAGAATGAGAGAGAGGGACACACAGTCCAAAGCAGGCTCCAGGCTCCGAGCTGTCAGCACAGAACCTGATCCGGGGCTCGAACTCACCAACTGTGAGATCATGAGTGAGCCAAAGTCAGATGCTTAACTGACTGAGCCGTGCAGGCGCCCCAAAAATTCTTTTAAAAGGCTCAAGAATTATGAATAAAGAATTGAGTTTTAAAATGTGTTTTTAAAATATCTGTTATTGAATGGAATTCTTTGGGTAGGTAAAGATACTCATAATATTCAATTAACTATATATGCCAAGCTCCCTCTCCAATAATTAATTCATGACACACATGAGATATGAATAATAACATAAGTATAAACATTACTATTGTATGAGATCGGACTTCAAATTACTTATATAGTCTGGTTTATATTTAAAATATTCTCTAGATTAGAAAAATCACTAAGACACTTATGGTAAGTAACTTCAATGCCAGGAAAATTTACTGAAGAGGCACCCCTACTGAAATTCTTATGGTATTTACTGAAAAATTTATTAGTTGCTATCATATTAACTGATTTAACCAGACTAAACACAATTCAAATCTATTACCTGTTACAATACTATTTGCTTCAAACTGGATTTTGGCATTCCATAATTCAGTATATAATCAATGTGCTCATTACTACAGAAACATGTACCTTATTATAAGGTCCAATGGGATTTCATCCTAAGCCCATTTAAATAATGCAAACACAGTTAAATTGTAAAAATACTACAAATCATATTTTGTATATATATTCTTCCATACCTAGCACCATCAGTTACATTAATCATGTATATAATACTGTACTGGGGTTTTATGTGGAAAACCACATATACTATAATTAATGATTTAAGGAATTTTTAAGGTAGTTTTAACTATACAATATTTTTGCTTTACTAGTTGATTTAAGAAGCTCATCTCTTTGTTAAGGTGTATTTCTAGGAATCAAGTAAAAAGTACCATGTAATACATTCTAAAAGAGCTCTTGAAGGCTCTTATATATGTGCATATGTGTGTGTGTAACTATAGATTTTTTAATACAGGAAACTTAAATAGTACAATACAACTTACCTTCTCTATGTCCCCCTCCCTACACAAATAGTAAAGAGCCAGGATTCTTAGAGCTTCCACATTTTGATTATCTTGAAGCATTAACCTGCAGAAAAACATTTCACTTAATGTTGAAATAAACTTAATGTGCTTTCTTTTATTTGAAGGTTGAAAAAGTCATTTTGCTGGTCTGACTACTCCATTATCTAAGTAAGAATTTTAAGTAGTAAAATAAAATCTCCTTTATGAAAATTATCAACCTCATTATTTAAGCTAAAAAAAAATCTCTGATTCTTAGTCTTTATGCACTGCTGGAGTACTGATTCTTAGTCTTTAATATGTTTTAAAAAGATATGAATAGATGGTACCAGTCTCATTAAATTCTTTGGCAATCCTAAATAAAGTATTACTTAACCATGCATAACAGTATATTAAAAGAAAAATTCACCTTAACCAGGAAGATTTATTACAAGAATTTCAGGAATGAGAAGATTGGTTAAATATTTAAAAGTCTCTTAATGTAATTCACAACATTAAAACAGATTCCTATGTGACAAAAAAAATTTGAAAATATTATGGAAAAATATCTGATTAGTAATAGGAACAACTCCCCTTACCCCAAAAAAGATATAAACTTAATAAAAAATATGCAAAAGCTATATAAATTCCTATGAACTTTGCTCAAGGACATTTAAAAAAGAAATGAACAAATGGGGTAATAACACACCAGGTTTCTTATTATGGATGATGTGGTACAATGAATTATTAGCTTCAATTTTCCACCTTCCAAGAATATATACCTTCTGCCACGAAAGTGAGTTCTTCCTATAAATGCTGACATGTACTTTGTTGCTCCTTGGCTGTGGACTTGGACATCTTCCTAATGTTGGTCAATGGAATGTGAACAGGACTGGCAGTGTGCCACACCAAAGTTTCAGAGGCACTGGATACTTCTGCCTGTCCCTTTGCATCTCTGCTATAACCACGGAGACGAGCTCACCTCTGGGTAGCTGCTGCTCTCTAGCTTGAGCCCAAAGAAGAACACCCGTAGAGCTGACCAGAGACCAAACTGCAATAAAGTGCCACACCACCCAGATGGACCTAAAATCTGAAGCAGAACACCAGGCAGGGCCGGTGGAGGCCAACAGACCCGAGATGATCCCTACCAAAGTGAGGAATGAGTGCTTACTATTGTTAAGACCTGAGATTTGTAGCTGTTTGCTATGCCCCAATAGTTGCCACATGATAACAACCCATTTTTGGTTAAAAAGGTCCCCCCCCCCCCAAATAATCTATAGATTCAATGCATTTCAAACCAAAATCTTAGAAGGTTTCTTTTTTTTTTTTTTTTAACTTGGTAAGTTAATTCTGACAGTCGATTGAAAAAGAGCCAAGAAAACTATCAAAAAAGAAATGTGATGGAGAACATGCCCCCCAAAATATAAAAATGTATTTGAAATACAGGGAATAATGGGGAAAAAAATGACCAGTCATTTTACAGGGGAAAAAATAGCCTTAGCAATATGCAGGTGCTCAATTTCAACATAATCAAAGAAATGAAAATAAAAATACGGTTTTATTCTACCAGATACTACCACTTTTATTCTACCAGATCGTTAAAAACAAAACCACCACACTGATAATAGCCAGAGTTGACAAGGATGGGGGAGGGGCATTCTGGAGAGTACTCATGGGAGTATAAATTAGTACAATTTCTTAGAAGAACAATTTGGTAGTGTCTTTGCAAATTTCAAACATGCATACCCGAGATAGAGACTGCCATCTGTCTCCTCAAATCATTCTTTCCTCATTTGCTTGGGCACATAGCTAGCTGACATGTTCCTGCTACCTTTGCAATTAGATGTGGCCCACGGGAGACAGCCCACTTCTAGGCCTGGGCTTTAAAGGAAAGTGGAATGATTCCGCCACACTCTTACCCTTTCTACCAGCTGGATACCAACGTCATGAGGTTTTAGGACATCACAGAGTTGCAATATGGAAAGAACCTAGGTCCCTGAATGACAGTGTGGAGGAAGGCTGACTGATCAAAAGTTACACCCACTCAAAACAATTACATATGGCAGAAAAAGTATTCTATTATGTGTTTAGATCTATTTTATAGGAGCTCGGCCTACCCTAACAAATATGATTCCCTTTAATTCAGCAATCCCTCATTTAAGAAATGATCCTCCAGAAATATACCTATATGTGTAAAAAGGGGTGTGTGTGTGTGTACCCCTAAATGGCTATCAATGGGGAAAGATCAACTACTTATATGTTTACTTTATGGATGTGTACTTTGTTAAAAAATAATTACGTATATCTGGCTGAATGGATATAAAAGAATATCCACAAAATACCAAGTAAATAAAAATCAAGCTTAAAAACTATAGTCTATTTTTTATTTTACAAACATCCCCAAATATATATGTGTGTGTGTGTGTGTGTATGTATATATATATATATATATATATATATATATTTAATATACTATATCGATACTCCACTACCTCCCACTCATACAAAGTGCCTAGAAAAGAAATCTAGAAAAATATAAACATCAAAGAGTTACTAATGCCCAAATTGTGGCCTCCAAATACCACTTCCCACTAAAAGGGATTATATTGCACTCCACAACAGCTGATTCCTGTTTAGGGCAAAAAATACACAAAATGACCCTAGTGCATCTTGCTATACACCAAATAGCAAGGAAATTATTGAAGATTATTAGGATCCCGTCAAAAGGACCTAAGAACTAACTTGAAGAGGCTACTAACAGCCAATAGTGAGACAATATGAGCAATTGTAACAATCAAAACGGTTAGAAGCACACAAGTTTAATCCATGTTATATAAACAAACCCAAACTGCTAATCAATCACAATTCGGGGATGCTAGGGAACTTTCTAATTTTTTTGGTTTTTTGAAACCCAGAAATAAAAGATTCAAGCACTTATCCAACTTTTCTTACATGAACTATACCACTGCATAACCGACCAGTTGATGCGAAATTTTTTTTAATAGTACTCCAGCTAAGAAATGCAGAATGATATAACCATATTGTAATCCTAAAGCACCCAGGTACTGAGCACAGATTTCTGATATTACCACAAAAAAGACAGCAGGGGATTACGTCCCTTCGATAAAAGAACACATCACCACTTATGAAGTAACTGCAAAAAGAAAAAAAAATTGAACATGTATCTAACCAAGCCTCTATATCCAGTACCAATTTACAGGAAATTCAGAGGATAAGCAACAGTACATGGCATGCAATCAATAAAATTCTTATGGAAAACCTACTGGATACAAGACTGGTTTATTTATCGCAAATATCAAGAAAAAGATGTGGGAGAAGTGGGAGGCCAGTGGAGAGAGAAAGTAGGAAAATGAGGAAGGAGACGAGGGAGTGAGGGGATCCTCCATTTTATACTTCAGAGGAAAAATCCAAATCCTCAAGATGACCAACAAGACCATTTATATCCTGGCTCCCCTGCTCCCTCCTACCCTTCTGCTCTGACTTCACTGTCTAGTCATCTTACCCCCCCTTCATACTCCTTAAAAACATGACACACACCCTTGCCTCAGGTCTTCACACTTGCTTTTCCGACCTTCTGCAGTCTTCTCCCAGATATCTGCATGGCTTACTCCCTGTGTTCAAATGTCACCTATTCAGTGATGCCTTCCCTGACCGTCCCATAAAATGGAATCCCTCCTTCCACTCCCTATTTCACTTTCCAGCTTTATCTTTTTTCCATAGTACTTAAAACTTTCTAACATACTACGTAATCTTTTACTTGTTCTGCTTATTATATGGTTCCTCTCATTTGAATATAAGCTTCACTAGGGCAGGGATATTTGCATAAAAGATTATCTGTCTTAGAACAACTATTCAGATATTTATATAAATCAAAACATTCAGTTGCTAAAAACAGTGCAATGTTAAGTTCTCTTTCAATTCTATATTGCTTGAAAAAAAATCAAATTAAAAAAATCTTATAATAGGGGTGCCTGGGTGGCTCAGTTGGTTAAGACTCTGACTCTTGATTCTGGCTCAGGTTATGATCTCGCAGTTCGTGGGATCGAGCCTCATGTCAGGCTCTGTGCTGACAGCGTGGATCCTCTCTTCTTCTCTCTCTGCCCCTCCCCTGCTCATGCTCTGTTTCTCAAAGTAAGTAAATAAACTTAAATAAAAATAAAAAATCTTATGATAAAAGAATACAGATTTTTTTTCCCCTGAAATTATAACCAGATCCAAAGGTACTTGTATTATCTTCTTTTACTTAACCTCTGTGCTGTTTCAACAGTCTGGTCCCAATCCTGTAAGGCGAGCTGTAGTTTCATTTTCTTTACAAAAGCAGGAAGGAAACTAGGAAAGTTCACTATTATCTGGTTCACAGTGTCCAGAGCACCTGAATAATTCTGGCGCATCTCAAGGCATTGTGCCTAATAGGAGGAAAAAAGTGACATCAAAACTCCAATCATATACACCGAGGTTCTCATAACAGTTACACTTGAGAGGTAGGATACTAACGTTTAACATTTTCTATGTTTTTGTTTTCTGACTTTCTGTAAGGAATAGTTATCACTTTTATAATGAGAAATATAAAATAAGTTTTTAACAAAACGAAAATTTTAAAACATCACAAAACAATAAAAATATTGTATGTAAGTGGCTATGTTATAAAATCTACTTTTAAATAACTAGCACAGAAAAATTATCTTTTAGAATAAAGTATTTCCAAGATATTTGCAAATAGCATCTAAAATGAAGACATTTCAGAGGCACCTGGGTGGCTCAGTCCGTTGGGTGTCTGACTTTGGCTCAGGTCATGATCTCATGGTTTGTGGGTTTGAGCCCTGTGACTGGCTCTGTGCTGATGGCTCAGAGCCTGGAGCCTGTTTCAGATTCTGTGTCTCCCTCTCTCTGCCCCTCCCCTGCTCACGCTCTCTCTGTCTCTCAAAAATGAATAAATGTTAAAAAAATTAAAAGTGAAATAAAATAAAACGAAGAGATTTTGTATCTTTAAAAAAAAAAAAAAAAAAAAAACTACTTTCAGGCTGGGACACCCGGCTGGCTCAGTCCATAGAACATGCAACTCTTGATCTCAGGGTTGTAAGTTCAAGTCCCACGTTAGGTGGAGATTACTTAAAAATAAAATCTTTAAAAAAATAAAATAGGGCTCCTGGGTGGCTTACTGGTTAGGCATCTGACTTGGTATCAGCTCAGGCCATGATATCACAGTTGTGAGATTGAGCCCTGCATCAGGCTCTGTGCTGACAGCACAGAAGCTGCTTGGGATTCTCTCTCCTTCTCTGTCTCTGCCTTTCCCTCACTTGCATGCATTCTCTCAAAATAAATAAATAAGCTTAAAAACAAAAAGAAATAAAAAATAAGTAACTTTAAAGAAGGTAAGACTTTAAGAAATAAGCAAAATAAAGTTCAAACAACTCCCTCTACCTTAATATTTTCACTTCTAGGATGTATCTTAATGAAATAATTGAATAAGACCATAGGAAAAAAAAGATTGTATTTATGGCAGATTTATATTAGATATAGTAGGAAAAAAAATAATCCAAAATGCCCATTCAGGATCAAACTATAGCATACCTATTTAATCAAATTTTAGGTGGCCATTAAAAGTCATTATATAGATTTATAGATCTATGCTTAATGACATAAAGAGATGTCATTTATAATATAATAGTTTAACTGGTTATCTTCAATGGTGATATCTATTCTTAATTCTGATATTACTGCATTCTGTACAGTATCCATGTATTACTTTCATAGTCAGAAAAAATAAAGCTATAGAGTTAGCACTTTAAGAGCAGACATTAGGCATATTTATCATATATCAGATTTTTAAAAATTTGCTTCTGGATCTCCTTTAGGAATAAATTTAGTCCTGGAATATCTCAGTTCAAAATGAGTGTCCAGTCTCAATACATGTACAGTAGAATTACAATATAATCCTGAAATAGGTTTGAGATTGTATTCTCATCTATAGTCCCATATAACTCCCATATAATTAAAGCCTGAGAACCACCCGACCCTGCTACTATGCCAAAATAAATTATTATTAAAATTTCTAAATAGTTGACAATAATGCATAAAGATTAATGCTGAGAATGTTTTCAAATTATATATACCTTGGAATCTGCCTAAATACCTGATGATATAAAAAAAAGAAAATCATACTAAAGGACCACATCTATTACTTCCTTAGACCATCACCTCCCATATGATGCCACATAACACATTAAACGAAACTAAATTTGCTGTGTACTTGGTTCCTATCATTCCTAGTTGGAATTAGGCTAATGCAAACATCCTCTATTGAATTAACTGAAAAATAAATACATAATTGGAACGGGTTGTATCAGAAAAAGAATTTAAACAAATCTTAAGTATTGGAGGCAAAAGGTAAATCTCTCCTAAGCTGCTTATGCTGACACCTGAAATAGCCCTAGACCTTAGTAGATTATCAACTAGCTTTTTTTTTTTTTCTTTTGAGAGAGAGTGAGAGAGAGCATGAGTGCAAGCAGGGGAGGGGCAGAGGAAGAGAATCTTGAGCAGGCTCCATGCCCAGCACAGAGCACAACCAGGGGCTCCATCTCAGGACGGTGAGATCATGACCTGAACTGAAATCAAGAGTTGGATGCTTAACCAACTGAGCCACCCAGGTGCTCCTCAATCAGCTTTTCTTTAAGAAGAGGGTGGAGTTGAAATGATCAAGAAAAACTTTTTAAAAGCTTGATAAATGCTCAATTCGTCTAGCAGTGCCATCAGGTAAAACTTGAATGCATTCAGAGTGAATACTATTTGTACCAGAGGCGAATATCCAAACAAGTTCACTAGCCACAGAAACTGGCAAAAGCCATGAGGGGATATTAACAAGAGTCAAGACACTAATAATCCTCTCTTCTTTTTTACACCTGCAAATTACTGCTTATCTAACAGGCTGTTTTCCTAACAAATAAATTTAATTTCCTTTTGCTGAATCAAAAACTTTAAATATTCTAAGACATTCAGAAGGCATCAATGGAACTGAAGAAAGGACCCAAATTATACATTTCTACCCACCAATGATTTCTAATGACTCATCCTTCACAATGTAAGTCAGGTCATGTTGTTTCTCTTATCATTGGCTGCCCATCCATCTGGTTCAAAGTAAAAGCCAAAGGCTTTACACAATCAGCCATGGCTCTCCTCATCTCTCCCACACACCCCCACCCCCCATCCTCATACTCACCTTCTTTTCCTCAAGCCTCCACTTCTACCCTCTGCTTAGCTCATTCCACTTTCATCTCCTGGCCTCCCAGCAATGCCCTGAACATGCCTTAGGGTAGTTCAACTTGTTATCTCCTCTATTTGTAAATGCTTTCCCCCAGGTGCCCACAGAGCAGTAACTCTCACTTCCTATAGGTCTTTGCTCAAATGTCACTTTCTCTGACCACATGATTTAAAACTATAGGTTCATACTCCCAGCTCTCCTTCTCTCCCTTTATCTGATTTACTTATTTTTCCATTGCACTTATTACCTTCCAATATACTATGTAATATAATTACTTATTTTATTATCTGTCTCCAACAATAGAGTATAAGCTCCATAAAAGCAAGAGGTTTTATTTTGCTCAGGGTCTCCCTGGTATCTACAGTGATGCCTTGCACATGTTAGACAAACCATAAATGTTTGGTAAATAAGCAATATAGGAACCACCGGAACCACCACCACCACCACCATCACCACAAAACAAATTAAAACCAATCGGGATTCAGGAATTTGGTAAGGAAATACCTTTCTCTAGTTTGTAGTTCACTGTCCTATACAAATAAAATGCAAGTTCCTCTTACAGTTGAGAGCTGATAAAAGTAACATAACAATTACTATCTTTTTTGAACTACTCAGTTTTGTTGGGTTTCAAATATATATATTATGAATAAATTTTAAAATATGATTTATTTATCCTAACTTCAACTCACCTTACCCAGCAGAGCAAAAATATCATTTCCATCTTGTAATCCCTCTTCAAAATATCTTAGTGCTTTTTTAGTATAAGGTTCTTTTCCTCTTGTGATATCAAGCCATGCTCTCAAAACCTGTCCCTGTAGAATGAAAAATTCTAATCATACTCCCATTTTATTGGAAACAAAAGAAATAAATGTTGATAAAAGAGGTAAAAACTAATGTCCTTTTCTGTAATTAGTAACAACAATCACTCTGTCAAAAAATGTTATGAACAATAAAACAGTGTTCAATAAAACTGGTTCAAACCTTTTCCAGCCTCGAGTTTTGGGAACTGTTATGTATTTTAGCCCTTAAGATTATGATGTGTCCAATATTGAGAAACTTGTCAAATATTCCATTAATACTAAATAACCAGTAGTCTCATCTTGGACTTTGCTAGTAAATTATTATTGAAAGTTGTTAAACATGTAATTCAATACATAAACAAGAATGTGTTACTTCTTTTTTTGGGCAAACAGACCAAGTGAACTGAGATGGAAAAACAGAAGTGTCTTGCTTTATATATAGTAAAAGTTAAGATAACCTATCTTAACTTTTAAAGTTAAGATAACTATCTTAATCCTTGTGACCAGTCCAGTGCATTTCAAATGCAAGGATAAATGGCCTCAGAAATTAAAGACTGAAGAAGTCACAGATGCTTACTTTCAGAAATGTTAGGGAGCCAATGGATTATAAGGTTTATAGAATAAGAAAGAAGATGTCTACAGGTTACTTTTCTTTTTAATGTCAAATAAAAAGTTGTGAAATCTGTTTTTCTATCAAAAAATTTCTAGGGGCACCTGGCAGGCTCAGTTGAAAAGCATGCAACTCTTGATCTTGGGGTTGTGAGTTCGAGCCCCACATTGGGTGTAGAGATTACTTAAAAATAAAGTCTTAAAAATTTTTTTTCTAGGTTAATTCATAAACTTATAAATCTTTAAGATTATATTTACCTCCCTATATTTCACCTGAAAAGACAGAAATGAATACTAAATGCTATTTCTACTCACTAGATCAATGTCTGTATTTGAATCGTTTCAACTATTATTTCTGTGTGGATGATTCTCAACCTTTATTTCTAGTCCAATACCTCTTTCTAAACTTTTCTTTTCCTAAGAGCTCATCTACTATCTCCATCTCACTGTTCCACCAGAGGTGGAAACATAGTATGTCTGGAACCAAATACATTACCCTCTCCAAGATTACCTTCTCGTCTCAACATATTCTCTGTTTATGTTAACTGGGATCTGAACTCTCCAGACTTAAGACCTCAGAGAGACATCCTTGATATCTGACACCTCAAAATCTTGCCCCTAATAATTTTAGAGTCATTGCTAAAATTTTCAAGTCCTGTTGTTAAAAAATTTGCATCTAATTTAGCCCGTATATCTCAAGAATGATATAAACTATAAAGCTTTCGTATGCATTACAGTGGTCATATATGTACAATATTTTAGTGTAGGCCCTTAAAAACCTTCTGCTGGAAAGTATGTACTACCATTTGGGGGCAGCACTCTAGTTTCTCCTTAGGCCAGTTCATCCTATAAACCATACTTAAAACAGTCTTCAGAATTTGTACTCTAATAATACCACTGCCACAATTAAAAGTCTCAATGACCTCTCCATGCCTACTAAATTTCATAGAAATACTTGTAGCTAGCTGTCAAGGCCCTTCAATTTATCCCAACCCACCTCTCTAAGCTTTTCTTCCACCCTCTTTTTCTACAGTGTTCCCGTCAAAAGTGAGCTTCTTACTGTACACAGAACCAACAATCTGTTTTTCTCATTTCCATTTATTATTCCCCACGTTGGGAGTATTTGTTTCCCTTTTCCATCATCTTTGCATGTGGAAGCTGTATCCATGTTTCAGGTTTTACCTCAAATGCTACTTCCTTCAAGAAATTCATCCTCATTCTCCTAACATTTATAGATGTGATCTCTCCTTAAGTACCAAAATAGTGCCTAGCACAAAGTAAGTGAGCAAGAACTGTTAATTACTCTTTTCCTGAATACTTCAATCACATGTCTCTCACACCATTTATAAACGTTCTAACAATATTAGCTGGATAGGTGCTCTATGACACTACTAGATTGACCCATCCATGTAAGTAAAGTTTATGTATTCCTGATTTTTGTATTATTAACAGTGCAAACAATGGTATGTCGTACCTAGAACAGTTCAATAAGGAGAGTGAGAGAGAAAGATAGAGATAAGGAAGGAAGGAAGGGAAAGAACCAGGGAGGGATTTTTTCAAGAGTTAATTAACAGCATAAAAATAGACAACTTTAGACAGCCACAATTTTACAAAATAATATTAAAATAAAGCTGTTATTTATAAACTGAGAATAGAACAGAATAAATACTACTTAACATGTAAGCTTCCTTTATTGTATCTATTTCAAAATAAGAAGACCAGCTACCTCTTTACTGCCATTTGACATTTTGATCATTCTGTCAATATATTCTCTCGCCTTATCATGACGACCAATGTGCCATAAAAATAAGCCTGCGTGGTACAGAGCTTTTGGTCCAGCTCCTTTACGCTGCTCTTTTACTCTGGCATCTGATTCCAGAATAGCTTCTTTATCTAGGAGGGGAAAAAAGACATTAAATAAAAATTAAATTCTAGATCAAGTGTTCATAATAGGTCAGATGGTTAACAGAGCACAGAATATAGTTCTCTCTAGAACACCACTAACAGAAATAAAATATTAAGTCACATATGTAATTTAAAATTTCCTAGTAGCCACATCAAAAAAGTAAAAAGAAACAAGTAAAATTGATTTTACTAACATATTTTATTTAACTTAATTTATCCAAATTATCATTTCAACACACAATTGACATGAAAATTATTGAGATACTTTTTTTCTTATTAAATTTTAAAAATCTGATATGTATTTTTTACAAGGTACATCTCAGTTATAATGCTAAATTCTCTTCAAAATTATGTGATTTGTACTTAGCTTCCTTAAAATTTATAGATGAAAACAACAGATTCGTATATTCATTATTCCAAACATTACTTTTCTAGTAACTGAATCAAGTATCAGTTTTAAATTTAAAAATTAGAATTAAAGTTAATTTAAAACTTGGGTTCTCAAACTAGATACATTCCAGCACTCAAACAGCCACATGTGGTTAATGACCACTGTAATGCATACTACAGTTCTATAGTTTATGTCATTCTCAAGATATAAAGGCTAAATATACAAATTTTTTAGCAACAGGACTTGAAAAAATTAGCAATGATTCTGAAATTATTAGGGGCAAATCCAGGACTAGTACTCAAATTACCCAACTCCCTAATCCAATTCTAAAATATGTAAACATTCCTGGCTGCTCTCATTGGTCAATGAAAGGTAGTATAATTACCATTATTTACATGGTTTAATACTGACTGCATAGCAGCTCCCTTAAAAAGATGGCTCACCTCTCATAACTCTAACCTTTAAATCTATTACACGTGTGCTTAGGACACAACTATCAATTCGATCCAAATCCTGAATTGAATCTGAATGTGGATCAACTATGCAATAAGGAAGAAGAAATGTCAAAGCTGAAGGCTGTGATTCTGACTACCTTTCTGGAAATGGCTACTCAAAAAAGGTATTACAACTCTTTCTTTTATCTCTAATGATACCAATGAAAACTTAAATGTGGAACCACCAAGGTACGACTTTGAGTTCATGAAATGAAATTGTTTCTGGAAGGCTATACAGATTGCCTGGCAAGAAGACCCTCCAACGCACCCACTTGAACACCTATAGAAGTTTTCATTAAGTAGCCAGGATACAGAGACAGAACGCTGTAGAAACAGAACTCATCAGGGCAGGGGCATGATTTGTACTTTCCTGCCCAGGTGTCTATCAAGTCTCAAGTGGGCCACCTGTTTGCTGTGACACCATCTGCACAAAGCTGGCTCTTACCAGATATCAGCTCGAGTTCTTAATGGACCTTTTATAATCAGGGCTTACATCTGTAGAAGAACGGACATGAATAATCTAAGCCCTTCCTAGGCAATACTAATGGACATCTGGGCCCCTCCTGAGTTTAAGCCCACTCAAAATCATCTATGGTAGAAAGTAAAGTCTGTACTCAGGTGTTTCTAAACAATATTTCTGCCTCCATCCTTTTAGTGTCCTGGAAATCACATTTCCCAACAGAACCAACACTCTTGGGAATAACCAATTAAATGAAAACTTGATTCTAAGAGGAAAATAGTTTGTACGAATCTCTCTTTTTTTTTAGATTTACTGATTACATCTCTCTATGCAAGTTCTGTGTTCCACCTAAATACACTCCTGCTGGAGCACAGAGAAAGGAGATCCATACAAGAGCTAATCCTGAACCACTTCCACATATTTGCCCATTGATTTATCCTGTACGACACATATGTTTTATATTCAAATCCTACTTGTGCTTCTAAAACCAGATTAAGGCCCCATTTTACACAAAGCATTTGCTTTGTTCTTCTATGGATTAATAGTACATACCATTTTCAGTTAATTATGAACTCATTTGTTTTATTTCTCATAATTTAATAGTAACATTAGAATTTAACCTTTATGGGTTTTACATTTTCTTTTCTTATCTAGACTACAAACTTGATGTCATGGGTCACTTCTTACAATTCTTTTGTATTCTCTGTGTTTGGCATAGTCTCTTGCAGAAGGTAAGCATCTAGTCATTAGATTTGTTTACTTGTTAAACACATTAATGTTTTAAGTAACTTTGTGTTGATATGTGCAAGTACATGCAGGGTAAAGGAGATATGTGGTACCTTTGCTTCGGAAAAAAATTTTCTAATATTAAAAAAAGACATTCTATGACATCTGGTTATAGTCTAATTATTTGAAACATGATGTACATTTGTAACGTTATTAGCTGTTACTGGATATGTATGAAAGAATACAATACTATTTCTTCTTTATTACCTATAATTATGATATTGTGCTTCAGCCATTAAGATCACTGTTCGTTGACAGTTCGCACAATTTTAATTATTGGCTTATGCATAAGGTTCTTTCTATAATCTAGTTATATTTCCCAACCTACTACTGGATAAAAATTTACTGAATATCTTCTAAGAGCTAGCACCCCTCCCTGCCCTGCAGGAATGTACACGGGCCTTTGAGAAGCTTAAGATACAGTGGAAGGGAGAAACTGCATGTAGCTATAGATTGGCACATAAGCTATAAAGTTGGCTGCAAAATGGGGCACCTGGGTGGCTCAGTCGGTTAAGCGTTCGACTTCGGCTCAGGTCATGATCTCACGGTTCGTGGGTTCAAGCACCGCATTGGGCTCTGTGCTGACAGCTCAGAGCCTGGAGCCTGTTTCAGATTCTGTGTCTCCCTCTCTCTCTGCCCCTCCCCTGTTCACACTCTGTCTCTGTCTCAAAAATAAATAAACATTAAAAAAAAATTTAAAATTTTGCCAATCTGATATGATACATGTAAAATGGTATCTTTTTGCAATTTTAATTTCCCTACTTACTAACAGAGTTGAACATCTCTTCATATTTGTATCAGCCTTTTCTCTGTGTATTATCTGTTCATATTCTATAATTTTATTACATTGGCTCTTTATTTTTGTAAGAGTTCTTTTTATATTCAAATACTATTTTCTTGTCAGTTAATGAATTGCAAATATTTTTTCTAGTATGTAGCTCATCTTTTCACTTTCACCCGCACTCTGTCTCCCTCTGTCTCAAAAATAAACATTAAAAAAAAAATTAAAGTTGGCTGCAATTTATGTGTAAACCTATTTTGGGCTGTCCTTTGTTTAATAATTGCTAATATACAACTTTATATTATTTCAAATGATCCCTATATATTAATGAAACTTTTGCCCTAAGATATAAGGAATATGAAAGTGATAAAAGACACATATTTCTTGTGCTTGATAAATCAGTAACCTTGTCAGGAAGATAAAACAAATATATAAAATGGTAACTATAGAAAATTGTAATATAGATTATCAGACTAAATGTTATGGTAATTGAGAAAAATCAAAATGAATTGAGTAGAAAATATTGTCCTAAGCATTATACTTAAATACTATACCTGGATTAGGACTCATTTTATGGGCATATATCAGTGCAATTAGAGAACAAAGTGATACATCTTGTTTATTTTTAATAGCCTCAAATTCCCGAAGAGCTTCTTGAGTTCTACCTGAAAATCAAAATTATAATGTGAAAAACTTCGTAGTACAAAACAAGAATTTAAAACTTATGGAACATGTTTAATAATTAGCACATACCTTCCATTAATGTACCATAGGCATGATAAAACCTGAAGACTGGGTCACTGCCATACCTCTTAACTCCTTCACTGGCAGTAAGTAATACATGATGGAAATATTTCTCCTGACAATAGTAATTAATCAAAGTCTAAAAGGAAACAGGGACTAAATGTTAAAAGAGATTTTGGTGTTCAAATACCTTAAGAAGCAGATATTAATCTAAAATTTTAAATAATCTAAAATTAGATA
The DNA here is from genome assembly GCF_024362965.1 of Panthera pardus. Classification (NCBI taxonomy): domain Eukaryota; kingdom Metazoa; phylum Chordata; class Mammalia; order Carnivora; family Felidae; genus Panthera; species Panthera pardus. The sequence goes on along the minus strand of NW_026526655.1, from coordinate 66,363,760 downwards.
ATGTGGTTCTTTTTTCCTTCCAAGTTCCTGAAAATATTGTTAAAGGCTAGCACTTAACAGTAACAAATGCAAAACACAATGAACACAAAATTTTTGAAAAAACTCAATGTTTTCTAATAATTTCAATCTTTTTTTTCTAAATTATTTAACAATACTGAAATTAGGCTACTATTGCCTCTTTCCTTTGCCCACATTTTCTTAAAGGTTTTAGAAAATGGGAAAACAGGGATGCCTGGGCTCAGTTGGTTTAGCGTCAAACTCTTGATTTAGGCTGGGGGTCATGATCTCACAGTTTGTGAGTTCAAGTCCCACACTGCTGACAGCAGGTAGCCTGCTGAGGATTCTCTCTCTCTCCGTCTCTCTCTCTGCCCCTCCCCCACTTGCATGTACACTTGTGTGTGTGTGTGGGGGGGGATTCTGTCTCTCAAACTTAATAAAACATAAAAGAAAAGAAAAATGGGAAAATTGACAAAGACAGGACTAGTAAGAGCCTTCCATTGCCAGACCACAGGATTCTTTTTTAAAAAAAAATCTTGCTTCTATTTTGTTTTTAGAGCATTACAAAGTAATGACAAATTGAATTCAGCAATTCACTGTCAAATGTCTTTTTTTCTGAGTTCTACAACAAAGAACTGTCAGTAAGAACAAATGATCTAAACTTTTTAAATGGAAATTATTACCTTTAAGCTTTTTTCAAAATTATATTGTTTAGATTTACTTGGCAGAAAACTACTATCAGGAGATACTAAGTTCTGATTAATTGAGTCTATGCTTTACACCTTTCTCTCAGGATCATACCTAAGGCTTAGTTGCTAACCTAATCAAAGAAGGAAGCCATATTCACTATTTCTGTAATGGACCTGATTCACCTCCATAAACCAATTTGGACCATCCCATACTCACCTACTCTGATTCTGCAGCCCATACAGCAGGAGGGAGAAATATAGATGAAGCAGTGATTGAAAAGATTGAAATATGAATGTCTAGACTGTTTAAAAATTTTTTTTTTATTTTTGAGAGACAGAGCATGAGTGGGGGAAAGGGGAGGGAGAGAGAGAGAGAGAGACAAAATCTGAAACAGGCTCCAGGCTCTGAGCTGTCAGCACAGAGCCCAACACTGGACTCAAACCCGTGAACCGAACCCGTGAACCGTGAGATCATGACCCAAGTCAAAGTCAAACGTTTGACTGAACCACCCAGGCGTCCCTAGACTGCTCTTTTTTACAGTGTGTTGTTTCTGAAGGGCTACAGTCCACATGCTTCTCTTGAACACTTTAGCAAACATTCCCTTTTAACTTTTACTCTGCTTCCCTCCTTGTGGTTACTGCTCTCTTGTTCCCAGTTACCCACACAGCACGCTTCAGTAAAGTGCACTTTTCCTCCTGTGCCCTTCCCTAAGATTGCAGATGAACTCTTTGTTTGCCACAACTAAGGACAATGTTAATATCATCTTACTGGACTTCTATTCAACATTTACTATCACCAAGCATCTATAATTTTCCTGAAAGGTATCATAAAAAGGACATGGATTTAAGGTGAAAAGACCTGGTTTTAAATTTCTGGTCCATCTTACACACCTTAGTTTGCTCATTTGTAAAATGCCACTAATCATTTATAGACCATTGTGAGGATTAATTAACAGTATCATACTGTAAAACTCCTGTTCTGAGAAAAGTAAGTTCCTCTGAGCCCTATACATTGATGAAATAAAAAAACGTAGTGTCCAGTCAAGACCTCTCATCAAAGCTCCAGATTTATCTTTCCATTTGCCCCCTCTACCCAAGCCAGAAATCAAGTCATGGCATCCTCCCTTCCAGTTTGCCCAGTCTCACTAATTCTAACCAGTCAGTAGGCTCTTCTGTTTCTCTAGTCTACTTCCTACTCTCACATCTATTACCACTCCTTGGTTTGTTCAGACCAACAAATGTTTACTGACTGCCTACCAGTCCCAGGCACTGGGCTAGATACTGTTTATGTGAAGATGAATAAGACATGGTTCCTGACCCAGAAAGGCTTAAAATTTTAACCTGAGACTAGAATCCAAAGACTAAAACCATGCCATAAATACAAGCAAGAAAAGAGCTTATAAAGTGTTGTAGGGATGTAAAGAATGAGGTTGGGGTGTGGGATGACAGAAGAATAAAAAGATTCTCTGGGTGGACTTCAGAATTCCCTCTTGAATCATGAACTCCTCACTCTGTCCACACGTACACATATTTCCCCTTCATGATCCTTGAGGAGGGTAGAGGAGTTACCAGGCAGAGGAACTACAGCAACAGAGATAAGAAATCAGCACTGGTAAGAAATCAGCAGTGAAACACAAGGATGGAGTGGCGATGGAGAGGACTTAAAGTCATCCTGTACTGTAGAGCAGGGATTGACAAACTATAGCCAGCTGCTCTTTTTTTTTTTTTTTTTGGGTATGGTCAGCAAACTAAGAATGGCTTGTACATTTTCAAACAGCTGGCGGGGGGGAACAAAACAAAACAAATATTCATAACATGTGAAAATTCTAAGAAATTCAAATTTTAGTGTCCATAAATAAAGTTTTACTGGAACAGGGCCATGCTCGCTCATTTGTTTAAGTATTGCCTATGGTCGCTATCAAGCTGCAATGGCAGGTTAGATGCCAGGAGCCCTATGGCCTGTGAAGCCCAAGATACGTACTATTTGACCCTTTACAGAGAAAGTTTGCCATTCCCTGTTTTAGAGTCTTATGTTAAGACGCAGATTCTAGGATGAGGAGGTTGGAGAGAAAGGTAGGGTCTAGCAGGGCCTCATGTTAAGGACTTGGATTTACTCCTCTAGTCTAAGTGATGAAGAGCCACATAACAGTATTAGGCATGAAAGTGTTTTTATTGAAAAGTTCACTTAGTTCATAGTGCAAAGGACAAATTAAAGTTATGAAAAAAATTAAGGAGATGGGGAGGGCTTTGGAAAATAATGTAACTCAAGCAAAAAATCAGAAGACTCTCCAGGACTCTCTGTCACTGCCACTTTTCACCATCTAACTTTTCACCATCTAACACACTACTTACCGTCTGACTCCCCCCAGTCAAATGTAAGTCTAAGACTGGGAGTGTTTTTCTTAGCTTTAATATTGCAGGACTTATTATTTTCAGGGCTTAGAACAGTGCCAGCAACATTGTGGGCATTCAATAAATACTTGTTGAATTAATTTAAGGTTTGTTTTTTTTTTTAATTTTTTTTTTTAACGTTTATTTATTTTTGAGACAGAGAGAGACAGAGCATGAACAGGGGAGGGTCAGAGAGAGAGGGAGACACAGAATCCGAAACAGGCTCCAGGCTCTGTCAGCACAGAGCCCGACGCAGGGCTCGAACTCACAGACCGCGAGATCATGACCTGAGCCGAAGTCGGACGCTCAACCGACTGAGCCACCCAGGTGCCCCTAATTAATTTAAGGTTTTTGTCCAGCATTAGATTGTACAATCTGTGATGGCAGGGGCTGTTCAGGTCTGCTCATCACTCTCTCCAGCTGCCAATGTACACACAGCGAGCCCTCCATCAACATGTGCTGAAAGAGTGAATCAGTGAACAAATGGGAGATCATCATCCTACAAAGAAACTTAATTCTCAAGCCTCATGTCCCTGTTTTTAGATCACTTCTTCAGTGGACCGTCACAAAATATTTGCTTAATAGATGAATCGGTGATAAAGAAGCCCATCACCCCAAAATAAAGACTCCTCCATTTTCAAGCCTAGCACTTTGTTTTCATATAATCTTTCGTGTTCCTGTTCTGTGCAATCGGTTTATTGACACTAGTTTGCTTAATTAAATCCTTAAAAATCGCACCGGGAGGCGCAGTGGGTGTTATTCGTTGACCAAGCATCCGGAACAAACGGGATACAAAGTAAAAGTAAACAACCTAAACGGGGTGGGACACGCACACTAACGGCAATTCGTTAGCAGCGTGACTGCCCGGACTTCAAGATTCCAAGGCAGGGCCCATGGAGGTGGCCCTGGTGATACAGCTACAGGCCAGCACCGCCCGACTGGGACGCCTGGCGAACCCGGGCAGCAAAGGCACAGCAGGATAACGACGCCTTCGCGAAGTCCTCTCCTCCCCACGCCCTCCGGGCCCACGCCGCCGGCAGAGGCAACTTGCGTCCAGGCCCCGTCCGCTCACCTTCAGCCCCTGCGAATCCATGGCTCTCACCGGGGGGCTCAGAGTCCCGCAGCCCAGGCCCAAACCCCACCAGAGCTTCTGGAAGCGGCGGGAGGGGCGGGGCGGGGCCGGGCTGCCATTGGCTTCCGGAAGCAGGGGGCGGGCTCTCAACGCAGGGATTTGCGAGGAGGAGGTGCCGCGGGGAGGAGGTGCTGCGAAGACCCGGAGGAAGGGCTGCGGAAGGGGAAGGGGGCGGCACCGGGTGGTGCGGAGGCTGCGGTTGGCGAAGGGGTCAGAGTGCGGAGCGGCATTAGGAGGGAGGTGGATTTGGAATGACGGAATAAAGGAAATGGGGGAGGTAGTAGGAAAAAGAGCAGTCTCCTTCCGATCGCTAGCTACAAAGAAAGACACCATTTTCTGCACGTTTGTGTAGGGGCCGGTTCCCGCAATGCGGCTCTTTGAAGGCCGGAACAACGCAAAGAAAAACTTTTATCACTTTCACTTGCAGTAATCGTATTATCACCGCAAGGTGGCGCAGAAAAATCAGGGTTCTTTACAGAAAGCTCACCTTTACAGGCATTGCAGCGATCCCCTTTGTTAGAATGCGCATTAAATTAATCCTTTGTTTTAACCTTTCTGATAATGATAGCAAGTTTTTAAAAATATTTTACTTTAATGATACTGCTGATTTTAACCTGATAAGATTAACTCCTATGCATGGGGCACCCGGCTGTGATTCTTGGTCTTGGTGTCCTGCGTTCGGGGCCACACGTTGGATATACAGCTTATTTAAAAAAAAAAAATTAATTCCTGTGCATCTTTTTAATTAATTTATTTTTTTAAATTTACATCCAAATTAGTTAGCATATAGTGCATCAATGATTTCAGGAGTAGATTCCTTAGTGCCCCTTACCCATTTAGCCCATCCCCCCTCCCACGCTGGCTCCAGTAACCCTCTGTTTGTTCTCCATATTTTTCAGTCTCTTATGTTTTGTCCCCCTTCCTGTTTTTATATTATTTTTGTTTCCTTTCCCTTATGTTCATCTGTTTTGTCTCTTAAAGTCCTCATATGAGTGAAGTCATATGATATTTGTCTTTCTCTGACTAATTTCTCTTAACATAATACCCTCCAGTTCCATCCACCTAGTTGCAAATGGCAAGATTTCATTCTTTTTGATTGCCGAGTGATACTCCATTGTGTGTGTGTGAGTGTGTGTGTGTGTGTGTATGTATATACCACACCTTCTTTATCCATTCATCCATTGATGGACATTTGGGCTCTTTTCTTACTTTGGCTATTGTTGAGAGTGCTGCTATAAACATTGGGGTGCATGTGTCCCTTCAGAAGAGCACACCTGTATCCCTTGGATAAATACCTAGTAGTGCAGTTGCTGGGTGGTAGGGTAGTTCTATTTTTACCTTTTTGAGGAACCTCCATACTGTTTTCCAGAGTGGCTGCATCAGCTTGCATTCCCAGCCTATGCATTTTTTAATGTTTGTACCCATCAGCCAACTCTGTCAGTTGCTCATAGATTTCTTCAGGTCATAGAATTAAATTGAAATGTAATGGATTAAGAGATTTCCTATTTCTGCTTAAAGATACTTCAAAAATAGTGGTAAAGATCTGAGGTTTAAATGTTCTTTGCAAAATATTTTTACATGGATTCCAAATTTCCATCCCATTGTTAATTATTTTACTTTAGTTGATATGCTTGGAAATTGTCCTAATCAGATTTTAAATGTGTTGAGTAGGCAATGACCGTTTGCTTTTTTTCCATGCCTAGAGGTTAGGTAATGACAATCTAGAAGGAAAAAAGTGGTTACTTGCCAAGACTTCAAGGCTAGGTGATATTTTTCATTAGTTTCCTTTTAAAGATTGGTTTCACGAGGATTATTTTCTTATGGTTCCAACATTCATAGTCAGGCTAAACGGTTGTGATAATGGACAATTTGTAACGGCTAGTCTGATTTTCAAAGCACGTGGCATAATCTGCACTTGGTGTGCAGCAGAAAATACAACAAGCCATGGTCCACATCAAAGTCTATAATGAGGACATAAAAGATACGATTGTCATAACTCACTTAAAATTCTACATTTAAAATTCTACAATTTGATTCATTTAAGTTAGGGAGAAGACAATAATGGTCAGACACATGCCTTTTACATTTCTTTTGCTTAATAACACAATGGAGAAAGTTGAAGAAGTGATCTAATTTCTAAAAATGTATTATTTAGTCATTCATTCATTCATGCACCAAACGCTTAATGAATGCCTACAACAGCAAAATTCTTGTTCCTGCCTTCCTGTTCTTTAAGGTCTAGTAAAGGTAGATATTGAATAGATATTCACAAAAGGAAATGAATAAATTATAGATAGTGACAGCTTTGATAGCTCTTTCAGGAAATGCAGTTAAGCAAGCCACTAAATTGAGTGGTCTCTTCCCAGTTTTAGGAATTAATGTATTAAGAATGAAGGGAAATTAACATCACTTGTTACATTCCAGACACAACTCCTACTAAATTCCTTCTTTTTGGCCACTGATTCTTTGTTTTTCTTTAAAAATACCCATGCAGCTCAGATATCTGACGGCTGAAAACTGCCAGATAATAGAAAATTTGCCTTTTGCTCACTATCAGATATAGGGGCTGTTTCTACTCAAATTTCATGATGGAGACTTACCAGGAAGTTATTTTTTTCTTGGTTTTCTTGATTGTATTTTGACATTTCATCTATGCAAAAGTAGGAGACAGAAGATACAGAAAAATATTTTTCAGAAGAGTCTGGTATTTTGAAATAGAACTAATGAATTATTTAAATGCTTACAACCACCATATACAGAACATCTTCACGAGATGCTATTTGTCTTTCTTTCTACTCCTTTCAAGAATCTGTATCTGGTTGATAAAATAAGAACAAAGAATAAAGATAACTCTCCCTTCAGCCTAGAATTTACTCACTTGGATCCATGTTCATATTTTAAAAAATCTTACCTAACATCAGATCCACACTGCCATCTTCCCAGACGCTCTATTATTTCTGGATGTGAGATAACCAGAGGTCTGTTCTAAGTTTTACCCTAAGGTTGAGAAAAACCAGGCCTTAGCTTTCTAGGTGTCTGATTCTTGATAACTTTGTTTATGGCAGTATTTGTTTCCAAGTAGTCACCAACATTCCTTAGAGGCAATACATGCTAATGTACAATGTTGAGTCTGCAAAAATAAATGAGGAACTCTGGCTTCATGCCCAGTACACGTGAGGTCATAAAGGATGCTCTGCTGTAATGTGATTGTCTTCAAGTATGTCCAATGTAATTTTCCTCACAGACCTTCCTTTCCCTGCCTTTCCCACCAGTCTCTCTCTTCCCTGTGCATCCGTTTCAGCATCTGTGTTAGTAGCCACCGTGTGGTAACTCTGCTCCACTGAATTGCTTCCCCCAGCTTGTCATTCAAATGTGTTTGCCCTAAATACCTCTTATTCCTCCAGCTTGACTTTTTTATCTACAAGAAATTAGACCAAAAGCTCATAAGAGTGTCATCTTAAGCCTGAGGCACATGGCTTTCCCTCCATCCAGAAGGCAGCTGACTCTATCTCCCTCAGGAAGAATGCCTTTCCTGTTCAGAACCACAGCTTCCATTTCCCTCTGACAGCTGAGACTTTTTTTCTCACCCCAAAGTATCCAGGTTTTCTCTTCACACCCAACTCCTGGTTTCTCATTCACAGGGTCCTCCTCATCGGCCCTACCTCTTATCTGAATTAGCTGAATTAAAACAGTTGGAGCTCACACCTCAGGATCCCTGCTCATAAAACCATTTATACCTAGCTTTAGTTGGTGGCAGTATATTTTTTACCATGTTTTTATTTTGAGAATTTTCAAACGGGTAAAAAGTGAACGATGTAATGAACACTCCTATACTCATCACCAGAGAACTTTTTTTGAGATGCTATTTTGTATCGCTCTCTGTAGTTTCCATTCTTTGATTTATGTGGATGACTAGGCCATTAGTATTTTGTAGCAGGGTGAAAGCAAAGGTCTCTAGAACTGTACTGTCCAATAAAGTAGCCACTAACCACATGAGGCTGTTTAAGTTTACATTATGATTAGTTAAAATAAAAATTAAATCATCAATTGCACTAGACACATTTCAAATCCATAGAGGGCAATTTCATCATCTCAGGAAATTCTTTTTTACAGCACTTTAGAAGACTTTTGGAACTTTTGTAAAGTAAAAGTTCTTTTTATAAAAGATCGGGGTTTCTTGGTGGGTGAAAGGGGCCAGAGAAGTGCCCCTGAAGCAAGAGGGGGAGAAACACTTTCCAGAGACAGAGACAGGGACAAAAGTCAATAGGGTCCTGTAATTTCAGGCATCCACCCCTGATCTGTGGCAGTGCACCCAGAGGGAGGGGAGACCTCACATAAATGGCAACATGGTGTGCCCAGAACTGATTCTGTAATACTGACATCAGGCATCCACTGTAGTTTCTACAATAAGGATGTCATCAGAAGCTGTCATGGACCAGAGGATCAAGAAGTTTCTCCCATTTTTTGAACACCATATGAGCCTCTTGGATTCTGGTTAAGTCCTGGGAGAGATGAATGTTAATACTGAGTGAGAATTGATTTCCTGGCAATCTAATGAGACTGATACTAAGCTTTGGATTTTATTAGATTTAAAAGAAGAAAAAGAAATGGAAGTTTTTTGCACACACACATGAATTTTCAGACTAAATTTCAAACCCATTAGAAAATAGTGAGGGGCACCTGGGTGGCTCAGTTGGTTAAGCATCCGACTTCAGCTCGGGTCATAATCTCACAGCTCCTGAGTTCAAGCCCCATGTCAGGCTCTGTGCTGACAGCTCAGAGCCTGGAGCCAGATTCAGATTCTGTGTCTTCCTCTCTCTCTGCCCCTCCCCCACTCACACTCTGTCTCTCCCTAAAGAATAAACAAACATTAAAAAAAAAGAAAAAAGAAAAATGTGAACATTGTCTTTGGTAATTATTTTAAATATACACATGTATTTAAATAGTGTATGGGTTTTTGGCCACTGGGGGACATCATTGCCCCATGCATAAGACAAGAAGTGGTTCTTAAATTTGAGCATACATCAGGATTACCTGGAGGGCTTATTAACACACAGATTGCTAGGGTGTCACCTGCAAAGGTTCTAGTTCATGGCTGAGGACCCCAAAATATGAATTTCTAACACATTCTCAAGTGATGCTGATGCTACTGGTCTGGGGACCATGCTTTCAAAACCATTGCTTTAAGTAAAAATTATAAAATATGATATTAAGATTATTTATTGACCAAACTTGCTTCATCATTAGGGTATTACAATGGATACAGAGAACAATCTAGATGCTAAAATAATAACTGGCCTTAGTCTAGCATAGGAAGGTCATGCGGTATTTCAATAGTTAGTAAGATCACTTTAGAAAGTCACAGTTTCTACATAGTTGAAGTTCATAGTTCTGTATAGTGCAGTGGATGGAAAGAAGTTTAAGACCAAAAACCTTCATGGCTTCTGAGACTAAATTAGCTGAAGTCTAGACAGAACTTGATCCCCAATTATTGGTTTAGAAGATGCTCTCAAGATGTGTACCTGAATATAACAGACCCTAAAACCCAATAATTTATTTCCAAACTGTAATTCAGACAATATCAAGGAGACTAGATTTGGCAGGTTAATCCAGAGTTAGATTCTGTTTCAGAGTTGCATTAGAGACTGGGACGTGAACTCCCTCATGAAATACAGCCTTCCACAGCAGAAAGAAAAACATTTTTTATGGGTTCCTAAGAACTGGTCGTGACCTGTAATGTTCGTATTTTTTTCTATCCCTAACAGTTATTGTACCAAAATTAATGTGTGATAGCACCTATCCCTTCTCATGAAGAAACCTTTGTATATTGTCTTAAAAGCCTAGAAAACTAATGTAAGGCTTACTTGATTTACAATATTAATTATGGTAGTTTATTGTTTTATGCTGCCAGAAATTGGTTTTATTCTCCGAAAAATAATGTTTTGAAACTAGAATGGACATTGAAAATCCATGTCTTTTCAAGCCCTTCATTTTGTAAATGAGAATCTAATGTTCAGGACAGATAAATGAGTTCAAGGTGTTACAGATTTTATTGGAACAGTATTTCTGGTCTTCTGGAAAAATGATTGACAAATAGTAGTTTTGGAAGTTTGAAAGGTTAAGTAAATGTTTGGATCTAATGATACATGTAGTAATATTTTATGAAAAAATATAAACCAAGTTTTAGCAGTATTTGTCTTTGGGCTTCTTATTTTCTACTGTGTAAATTTTATAGTCTTGATTTTGTTACAATAATCATGTTTTGCTATTGTCATGAAAAATAGAGATAATTTCTATTTCAGAAATAAATATTCCAATACTTTTGAATATTTTAAAAGAAAAACTGTATTGTTAAATGAGATAACTTAAGTATAAATGTTCATAGATAATTAATTTAAATTACATTATTTATCATTCATAGGATACACAGGAATTGAATAGCTTCATATGGGCTAATAGTATTTGCCATAACTCCTCATTTTCATTGTCAAGTAGGCATTTTCTTTGAATAATAATGTGATGATATGTGGCTCCCATCGTTTGAAATATGACATTATTATGTATGCTGCTTTGTGTTGGGTTCACTGCAAAAAAAAAATGTTATTGGCATTATGTTTTTGATCCTAAATTTGAAGATATTGTGAGAAGAGTTTTCAATATTTATCCATGTTGGTAGGTTATTAACTTACTCAACTTTTAAAAAAGTACAGTGCTGGCACTGTCCTATACCATGTAAGATGGGCATGGTTTCTGCCTTTAGGTTGTAGAACTGTTTTTCCTGTAAGAGATGTTGAGAGATGAAAAATTAAAGAGTGTCCTTTGATGGCCCCTTCTTCAAGGAGATGCACCTCTACCTAACCCAGCTGTCTAATAGAAACATAGAAAATGTGAATATGTGTGACCTACAAAATCCAATTTAGAAACATATCCAACAGAGAGACCTATAGATTTCACAAAAATCCGGGAACAAAGATATTCATTACAACCTTGTAACTACAAAGCAAAACTGGAAAAATTTAAATGTCCATCAAGAAGTGGCCCATTAATTTGGGGCGCCTGGGTGGCTCAGTCGGTTGAGCATCCGACTTCGGGTCAGGTCATGATCTCACGGCTTGTGAGTTCAAGCCCCGTGTCGGGCTCTGTGCTGACAGCTCAGAGCCTGGAGCCTGCTTCCAATTCTGTGTCTCCCTCTCTCTCTTCCCCTAACCCACTTGCATTCTGTCTCTGTTTCTCTCAAAAATAAATAAACATTAAAAAAATTAAAAAAAAAAAGAAGTACCCATTAATTAATTTATAGAATGGAACATTGTGCACCATTTAAAAAGAATGAGGTAGATTTATATATGCCACTTGAAAATATATGCAAGATATATTAATTGAAAGGTCAAATTGCAGAACATGAAAAATGTTATTTATAATAACAAATAAAGAATATGTTTACATATGTATAAAACAATTCCTGGAGCGTTACTCAAGAAACTGTTCAAAGAGGAGAGTGGGAAAATAAGATTTTATATTTTTCTGTGATGTTTTAGTTCTTTTTCTTTTCTTTTTTAAAATCTTTATTGATTTATTTTGAGAGAGAGAGTGTGTATGTACACACACACACACACACAAGGAGTGAAAGATCAAAGAGAGAGAATCCCAAGCAGGCTCTGTGCTGTTAGCATGGAGCCTGAAATGGGTCTCGATTCCACCAGTCATGAGATCATGACCTGAGCTGAAATCAAGAGTCAGATGCTCAACCAACTGAGCACCCAGGCGCCCCATTAGCTCTTTTTCTTAAATAAAAGGTGTGTGTTATTTTTATAGCTCAGTCAAAAAACAATAGCAACAACATCACACTTCAGTGAACGTTGCAGAGACCCATAGGTACTGGTCCCATTCCTTACCATCACTTTTTGATTTCACATTTATCATAAGATGTTATTTGGGAGAAAAAAGGGTTCCATAGCCTTGCAATATTAGAATCGTCATTGGCCTAAAAGTTAATCATTCGTATGTGGTCTCTCTTGGGATTGGTAGTTTATATCAATAAATGACCACCAGTGCCTCAGATTGTCCTGCACAATGATACCAGTTGAAATCCAGCCCATGTCCCGATTGCCAAATCCTTTATCCCAGTGCAGAGTTGTTTTCCACAGAGGAGAAAAGGGGATCTTTCCTAATTTTTATAAAGGTCTGTATGAGCCGATTGTGTCTCTGATGTTAGAACTTAATCATATGTGCTGAAGATTAAGCTATTTTGTTCTGTTCATTCAGCCCAGATTTCTGGACAGTATTTGGGCACTTCACAGTATCATACTGAATCAAACTCTAACTCGGGGGTGCTACTTGGTGATGCCAACATATTCTGACCTTTAAGTATTTTATTAATTAAGTACTATCATCAACTAATGATGAGCTCCTGAGGTCCTTGAACCTTACCAGACTACCTACCCATAAGTCAGGATTTCACAGACTTTCTGCTGATGAGACTCTCCGGGGGGGCTTATTATAGCTTTCTCCCAGAACATTCTAACAGCATAACTCAACAGAAATTTTCAAGTCCTTTTCTAGAGATTCTGATTCAATTGTATTTTTAGCTATTTCCCTGGTAAGTTTCTAGAATTAGATGTTTAAAAAAGAAAGAAAGAAAATTGATCTAAGATTATTGAAAGGTAAGAGAGTTTATGATAGACTCAATAACTTGGCGCCCACCACCCTGAAGTTATCCTTGCATTGATTTGCCATGGCAATACCTAGACTTTAGTGTGGCAAAGAGGCAGTGTCATAACGTTGTGGGACATACCTGGATGGTACTAAATTTCATGCAATTAACTGTGTACTGAGTTTTATTTTAACAAATCTAACATATGACAAATAGGACAAACTCTGCTGTGTTTGAATGAATGCATTCATTCAGTTTCCTTGTTTCTGAAAAAAAAAATATTTCCAGGTACTTTCTCCATTCTCCATAAATCCTATTATCCATCTCTTTACGTATTTATATGATCATAACCTTATAGTTACTATATTTTGCTCTAGCTTTGCACCTATTTTAGGTTAGCAGTCAGTATAACTCAACAGACTTTTCCCTAAGGTTGGGCAAATGGCTGCACTTACCATTGAGGTTGATCAAAGGCACAATCTGTTTGCCTTTAGAAATTTGTGTTTTCTATGCCTGCAAGAAATACTGCTGAACGGGACATTTCTTCACCATCTTTGATAAAAGATGAGCATTAATAATGCAGTTAAGAATCAGGCCAAGCGATGTTGAAAACCAAGGTCCAAAGCCCTAATTCCTTTTAGAGGAATAAATTTAAAATGGCAAGCTCAATAGTTCCACCATAGCAAAGAACGGGGTGAGTATTATATAATCCTTAAGTTCTGAAGAGTTAAAAATCAATTTATGAACTTTTATACCTTGGAAATATTTATGTATATACATATCTATACCTATATCTATCTATCTATCTATCTATCTATCTATCTATCTATCTCCTTTTCTTTACAGGTAATAGAGAGGTAGTGTATGTACTCTTATGGAGGGATACAATGCTCATCCATTTATAATATTTATTATATACATCCAATATTTCTATAATATACCAAGGTTGATATTCATTTATAACTCTTATGATGTTTTATTACTTCATATGTCTTATGTATAATGACAGCCCTCTGACATAGTATATAAGTAAAGGGGAAAATATCTTAGAGGGGTAAATAACTTGAAAATGGAATAATTTCGAGCAATGCTAAAATTAATTAATTTGTTTATTTGCTAAATATCCACGGAAAACCTTCTGTATGCAAAGCAGTGTAAAGAGTAAAAGGTATTTAAGGCCAATCTCTGCCTATCAGACACTATGTGGTGTTTGTGTTCTTGTGGCAGAAGTGGAGAGGGAGGCTGGTCAAAGGAAGCAACCCACATTCCAAACCACTGCATCCTGGCAGTTTAAATGTCACACCAATGGCATATATGAGGTGATCCTATGTCCTGGCTTGCCTGGGAGAGTCTGTGTTTATGCCTCTTACTTTTGCATGATTATCAACAGTATCCTCCTTCACTCTCAAAAGTGTTTCGGTTTGGACGTATACATCCAAATCCCATGGAAGTTCATTGGAAAGAAATTTCTCTTACAGCAATAAGAAACAAGGGAGCTGTCACTGAATTCTGAAGTCTGCGTTTGGTTTCAGTGGGGAGAAAATGAGATGAGGAAGGTACTCAATGCTAATGGTGTCTCATCATTGCTCACCTGGATTCTCCAGTGGCTTCTTAAATTATGTCGCTGCGTTCTGTTTCCTTTTCTTTAGTCAAAATATTCCCTAGTATCTTCACTTCTAGCTTCACTTCTTTTACAAATGTCTAAATGATGTTCATCACTATGCATTAAAGCAAACCCCGACATGCACTTAGGGCCCTTTGTTATCTGACCCCTGCTTGCCCCTCAGTCACTGTTATCACTCAGTCACTCAGTTATCACTTCATTGTGAATGCTCTGAACATGCCATCCTGTTTCCCGTTTCCACATGTGTGTTTGGTCATCTCTCAGCAGGATAGACCTGTATGTAGCAATTACTATATGCTTGGAAGTGTTTATATAAGAGCTTTATTTGTATTAATTCATTTAATCCTCACAAGAATTATTATTACTGTTTTACAGATGACAAAATTGGGGCAACAAAGGGTTAAGAAACTTTTCAAGGTTGTTCAGCTAATAAGAAGTATAGCTGATATTTGAATCCAGGCATCTGGCTCCAGCATCTATGCTTTTGACCACTATTCCATAATATTTCTGCTGTTCAGCCTGTCCTGCCCTTCTTATTCTTCAAACTCAGGCCAGAATTTACTGTTGTAATTGTTCCTGTATCCTCCTGTAGAGTTACTCATCAATTCCTGTATATACTCTGTAATGTGTACTTACTTCTTTTGCTGAACTGGAGGGATAGCTTACACAATAACAGATATTGGGAAAGCAGGTTGGCTTCTGGGTAGTTTTGTTGGTGGCTGAGAGGAATGGAATGTAGTCTAATAAGTTTGGACATATTAAGTTAAAGGTAATAGAAAATATGCAAGTATAAAAGATTGATAGAAAGTTGAAATTGTAGTACCAGCTCAGCAAAGAAGCTGATGGTGCTGTATAAATCCAAAAGGAGAAAAAAAGTGAACAAATGGTAAAGGCAAAGAATCTAAAATATAGGAGGAGACCTAGAATAGTATAGTTTTATGGAAGGCAAAGGAAGATGTGGTTTAATAAAGGTGTTGATGATTACCATCGAATTCTAATTATCTACCAAATATAATAAAGATGGATTAAGATCGTTGAATTTGGCTAATTGTAGTCTGACAGGGATAGGCCCCAGATTTGAGAGCACTAAAGAGAGAAAGAAGGTGCTTTGGAAGAATATGTATCAGCATTGATTTGGTGTTTGAATCTATAAGAGTCACATTTTATACCAGACAGCTTGATGAGGAAGGATAAAATCTGTAAGTTAATGCTTTCCAAAAACACGTGCACACATATTATGGCAACTTTAACACATAATAGTGAATTCATTAATAACCTAATGAGCAAATTAAAATTTTCTATAACAATATATTTTTTCGTGAAAAATTCACACTTAAAATGTAACTTCCTGTAAGTTTACTTTAAGAAGATATTTGCAAGTGGCATATCTGATAAAGGGTCAGTATCCAAATATGTAAAGAACTTCTAAAACTCAACGCCCAAAAAACACACAATCCAGTTAAGAAATGGTCAAAAGACATGGATAGACATTTTTCTAAAGAAGACATACAGATGGTCAACAGACACATGAAAAGATGCTCAACATCACTCCTCATGATACAAATCAAAACTACAATGAGATGTCATCTCACACCGGTCAGAATGGCTAAAATTAACAACTCAAGAAACTACAGGTTTTGGTGAGGATGCAGAGAAAGGGGAACCCTCTTCCACTGTTGGTAGGAATGCAAACTGGTACAGCCACTCTGGAAAACAGTATGGAGGTTCCTCAAAAAGTTAAAAATAGAACTACCCTACAATCCAGCAATTGCACTGCTAAGTATTTACTCAAAGGATAATATATAAACACACAAAATGGATTATTACTCACCCATAAAAATGAATGAAATCTTGCCATTTGCAATTCATCAATGGAGCAAAAGAGTATACGCTAAGGGAAATAAGTCAGAGAAAGACGAGTGCCATGTGATTTCACTCATATGTGGAATTTAAGAACCAAAACAAATGAAGATGGGGGAAAGAGAGAGACAAACCAAGAAACAGACTCTTAAGTAGAGAACAAACCAATAGTTACCAGAGGGGAGGTGGGCAGAGAGATAGGTTAAACAGGTGATGGGGATTAAGGAAGGCACTTGTTGGGATGAGCACCAGGAGTTGTCTGTAAGTTTTGAATCACTAAATTCTACACCTGAAACTAATATTACACCATATGTTAACTAATGGAATTTAAATAAAAACCTGGGGGGGAAAAAGAACTTTTTGGTCTCTATTCCTTATAAACAAAGCCTACATTTTTAGAAAACAACAGAACAAACAAAATGCTACAGTGTACAGTTGAATAGCTCTGTGAATAATTTTCCCTTCTTAGCAAACATTAAATAGAGAAGATGTAATTCATGATAACCAGAAACAGAGTATATACAGCTTTGCTCCAAGTAGGTAATATTCTTTATTCCTATATCTACCTTTTGTAAGTATTTTCATCTTTTCCTTATAATGTTACTGATAGTAGCCAGCATAGCATTTTGAAAACTCAGTGTACTAAGGTCAACAAGATTATTCACAGCCAAGTTTTCTCATTGATATCATCGATAACTAAGAGTGAAGGTGGTCAGCATAGAACCCTGATTTCAGAAGGTAATTTTTTAAAGGAATGAGATAATGGGACAGTGCATAAAGATGCATCAGAGTTGAGCAAAATTAGTTCTCAAGATTAGAAGAACCAATTTTGAAAATGCAAATCCGGACAGAATGGATCAATAAAGAAGAGAGAGTAAAGATCAAGAGAAGGCAAACAGCTTATAGTGCAAGGTATCAACATATGTAAAAATGAATGGGGAAAAATGATCTCTGGACAGATGAAGGAAGGGGGAGGATGGAAGAGAGAGGGAGAGAGAAGGAAGGAGAAAGGATGGAAACAAAGACAAGGAGCAAAGAAGGGAATGGAAGGGAAGAAAAAGGATGGAAAGGGGAGGGAAGGAAGACATATTTTTCACTGGAGAGGAAAGAATTTGAGGAACTTCATGGCAATGTCCTCATGTTTCTTGGTGAGTAAGAGGTAGAGCTACCTGAAAATACAAGTGTTCGGAGGGGATGATAAAGGACTTGAGCAACACTGAGTACTCAGTTGACATTGAGGATTATTCACCTGTGATGTTAAGCATTTCTTGGTGATGCAACCTCTCCAGCAACTCTTGGTTGCCTGGAATATTTTCTTCCTCACATGCCTTTGCTGCCATATTGATTGAATCAACATAAATTGATAACCTCGAAGAATATTCCCATGCGCCAGGAAGAACAGTATTATCAGCTGCACCTGATTGAAGCAATATTTTTGACTAAAAAACATTTTAATAAATTCTTAGTGACTGAGAAACATTTATTTTCTTATAACAATATGAAATTCGAGTGCACACATGATAGAATATGCAGTTACAAGACATATTTGCTGTCTTTAATACAGTTTATTTAATTCTAATCTGAACTTTCTGGTATCCACGTACAAACACACAAATTTATGAGGTCAGGTAATATTTGTCTACCCCAATGGTTCCTATATTTTTGAATTCATGTACCAGTAAAGTAAAAATGAGAGGACCAACACAAAGTTGCCAATTTTTAATCTGAGCAAATAAAATACTAAAACAAATAACCTACTATCATTTATTCTCACCGTAATTTCTAAAAAAAAAGCATTTTAACATAAAGATTTTAGTCTTCAAAAAAAGTATGAGACACAAATTTACAATTAAATTTTTAAATTGAATACATTAAATTTTATAAATATTTATAACACTATTGTTAATTTTCTGGCTTAAGTGTAGGCATATGAAAACCTTGTCATGGGGGTGCTGGTCTGTGGAACTGTGTTTGGGTTATTGGTTTATACTTAGAATGTCTGGGCCCCAGCTCAGAAAGCCAATAAACTACCTTCTTGTATGATATGGATAGAATTACCAGCATTTAGATTACAAAGCTTCAATTATGTCTGTCTAGTTTCAAACAGATGTCTTAACCACTATGTCACATCTTTATTTTAAAGTTGTCTTTTTTTTTTTAGCAATGTAAGGATTATCATAAAAGTCAAAGAATGTAATAATTTAAGTAATTTTAGAAATATGACTTCCAGGAAAAAAAGAATTGTAGTTAAAATAAAGCATTCTTTGAAATAATTGGAGATAGTATATCTAATTTTGAGGGTAGAAAATAGGGTTAACACACATACATACACACTTAAATAACACATAACACAACAGGAACAAAAAACTCTTCCCTTCCCCAAAGATATACCACATCTATTACTATATCTTTTAAATATACACACATACACATAATACATTTTCCTTTGAACACATTTTCTTTTGAGAGTGAATTGCAGACATCATCCCATTCACCCCTAAAAAGTATGCATTTTCCAAGAAGAAAGATATTACCTACAGTTGTAATAGCTGCATTAGACTTAATACAGTTAGAAAAATCAATTTTCATAATACTAATATTGAATCAACAGTCCATATTCAAACTTAGTTTTCTCAACAATATCTGTAATTGATGTTATTTTGCCAGTCTAGTGTCCAATCCAGAATCATTAGTTTTCATAGCTCTTCAACCTCAGGCAGTTTCTGACCTTCCTTTGTTTTTCATGAAATTAACATTATTTTATAGAATGTCCTCAATCTGATTTTCCTTATGGTTAAGTTCGTGTAATGCAGCTTTGACTGGATACCAAGAAATCATGTGTCTTTTTCAGTGTAGTTGGCAGTATAATTGATATCTTTGAAGGTAGTACCTGCTAGATTTTTCCACTATAAACTCTCCTTAAAATTTTTTTAATTAATGTGAAAGAGATACTTTGAGACAATGTAAGTTTATTATTCCTCATCAAACTTTCGTTCATGAGTTTAGCATTCATTATTTTTGCATGAATCAATTGTCCTTCTCAAGGTTGCCAAATGGTGATTTTCTAACTGTAGTATTTCTTCTACACTTGTTAGTTAAAATTCACAATAAGGAAGAGGTTTTTGCTTTTGTCCATTTATTTATATCAGTATATACTTATGAATTCTTATTTTATTAAATAGGTTGTAATCTACTACTATCGTTATCTTTTCTGATTCTCAAATCCCCCCAGTTTTGACCAATGGGAACTTCTTTCAAGCCACTGTCTTTGTCCCACTGATGTGATTCAACATTCCTTGAGCATTATATTACTTTTTGGCACCACAAGTATTATGTAAAATAATACCAACATGACTATGGTAATTTATGATTCTGTTTCACTAGTTCTTTTTGTATTTGGAAAAGTACCAGTAACTACTGGTGTGGATGTGGAGTATAAAAAAATCTGTAGAGATTTTCCTATAATCCTTATTTATGTTGGTTGGAAATGGGAAGTACTTTTCAGCCACTAAAAAATCGGTATTTATTGTCATGTTGTTTTAAAATGATGTTATGAGTGTAGAAGGATAAGAAAAGTAGTGCATGACTGCTCCTTTTCCCATCAAGGCCATGTTCCCCCTTCTAGCTTCATAACTGAGATTGTACTACCTGATGACAGGTGAGGGCTTCTCTTTCCTCATAAATTTAGCTAAGGTTTTTAGACTGTCAATCTTACTGTCCAGACCACTGTAGTAACCTTTCTATGATTTCTATGAATTGAATTCTTTGGTTGACTTCAGTGGAGTTTCTTCCAGTTCCTGGTCTTTTATGTATAGCCAGTTAGATTGAGTCTCCAAGCTGACCTAAAGCAGATCTTTGCCTTTTGACCCATTTCACAAGCTATTTAATTACTGTGTCGACAGGACAGGAGTTAGGTGAAACAGAGAATGTTGTCATGAAGGGGCCATTTGAAAAGGCATCAGCAAGATTAGGGGAGAGCTACAAGGAATAGAGAAGTCCAGCCACAGGTCTAAGAGAACAAGTAGGGGAGTGAAGACCAGAACCCCAAGTAGCTTTTGTTGTAGGATGGGATTGTCTGACCAAAAGTATAACTTTATGTTGATAAATGCACCACTGCCAACCCAGAGCAACTCAGCGAAGAAGGAACTGGGGAATAAATACCCAAGTTAGCTCTCTCCCACTGGTGCTTTCCTTGATGGTACTTTCCTGCTGGGACTTTCCATTAGCCACACCAGTTGGGAGCCAAAGGGTAAGAGAGCAATGTAGAAAATCACCCTTCCACAGAGCAAGAGGAGAAGCCTGGAGAGTGGTTCTAGAGGAGCAAACAAAATATCCTACTCACACATAGCAACTTTTAATTTTTTAAATACAGATTTGAGGGCTTCTTTTCGTATCTCAAGAGGCCATCTACCATGGCTCTGGCTCCATACTTTTTTTCCAGTGAAAGCTACCAGTTTATGCTCTGACATGAGTTCCTTCTAGCAGAAGTCACTTCCTACTGCTTGTAGCCCTTGGGAGGTCATTCCTCCCAGTCCCATTTCTACCCCAGGGTTTCTGTCAGCTCAGGTAGACTATGTGTTTGTGTCTTTCCCTTTCTCCCCCAATTTGTAGAATAAAATATCTTCATTTTCTTATAAAATGCTGTTAACAAAAAGTAACTAGGCAAACAATAAAATAAAAAATGTAACCTTTATTAGTTTTGCACATTTTTAATGTTGGTTAGCATCATTTAGGGTAATAGTAGCATTTTCCAGCATGCAGTTCACGAATACAGTTTATCTAAGTAATTTTAAGAAAAAGAGGAGCCTATGGTTTGCTTCTGTAAGAAACACAAAATATCCTGATGTAATTGACTATATAAGTTCACTACTCTCTGTTCTTGTGGAAAAAAATATGTGAAACCTGCATTATATTTAGAGCAATCTAGAGCAGGATGACTCCAAAGAAATGAAAACATAAACAGAAATTAGAAAAAAAAAGGACAAAAATGAAAAATAAGCACTACCTTCAATCAGTTTGTGCAGGCACTACCAAAAATATAACTAAAATGTTATACCCTTTTCCAATTGCAGAGCATAATTTGGACGTGGCTTGTGAACCTATTTTGCCCCTTAAAATTATGAAATAATCTAAAATTAGCAAATTTAATAAAAAAGCAGAAGTCTACAACTACCCAGTCTTGTTTTCATTTCTTGTTTAGCAAATGTCTTCCATGAAAAAGTACTATGGACAGAAAGTAAGAAAAGTGATTGTGATATCAACCCGAAGATAATTTCCTCTTCATATTTATGTACATAATGCTGAAAAATAAAATAAAATGACTTTTTACAGTATTTATATTTGCTTATAAAATTCTAAACACATTTTTAACAGGTTAAGCAGTGTGTGTTTGTTTTTTAAACATGTCTGTACAGTCTGGCTATACATCATATGTTATCCACTTAAAATTTAAAAATAACCAAAGAGCTGTTAAAGTGCTGCAAACTATTGCTTAATGACTTAAAGAAATGAGATCTGTTGAACAATTTCCTTGACTTTACCACTGACATATGGTTTCTCATAAATGAGATTCTGAGCAGTGGGAGAAACCAGATACAGCAGCATGGTAATATAAACATGCATTGATAGCATCCAAACTATCTATAATGGTACAGAATACATTATATTACCTGTGTAAAGCTTGCACTCTACATTTCTTGTGGTACATATTTGATGCAATAAATACTGTGCTTAGGTCATTATTTGTTTGCCCAAACGTGCACCACAGGGTAAAATGACTATTTACATAATAAATAGCATTTCATTAACATATACAGTTGTCAACCTGCTGAGCTGAAGATGGCTAAACGAAGTGCAGGATTAAGCAGAAATTTATAAAGGGTTCTTTTGGTCAATTCAGTCTTCGGGGAGAAGCAATGCTCATTTTTCAGTTTTTTTTTTTTTTTTAAATACGATAAACAGAAACACAACATTTATGACTCCAGACATTTGAATGAAGTTTGCACCTGCTAAGATTTAATGGCCTACCCCCTCCCCCCGCCCAAAATGATCCACTTGGTCTGGTGGCTGGATTTGATGAAACAAGATCAACAAAGCACCTCCAGTTATCACCCAATTACCCCTCCCAGGAAGATGGATGGAATTTAAGAACTCATGGTTTTCCTTGTGACTTTTTTTTTTTCATGCATGATCTCTAAGTGCAGCATGCCCTCATGCAAACCACACCTTTGTGCAGATGGGAGGCCGTGTGATTGTGATAACCCCCGGTGGCATACCTGTTGAAGAGACCCTTTGTCTATTTCACAACAGAAACCCCATTTACAAAAATAGTCACATATAATAAACAACATATGGATTAAAAAAAAGATGAATCCCCTAACAGATTTTGTAAAAATGTGACAAATGTGGCAGTTGAAATGCAAAGAGTGGATACAATTACTACACTAAAGTGTTTCATGTTAAACAACCCCCAAATTATAGGTTTGCACCCCTTTGAACTGGTCCCTACAGTCTGAGTAGCCATTTTGTCTCTTGTCTTCAGCAGTGTCAGCTGGTAGTGAGAGCAGTAACCTCCTGTCAAGGTCGTCTCCCCTTTACACAGAGTCACAGTTTTCTGACAAGGGGTCACTGTCTTATAGTAGGCACTGACCTTAAGTAGATTTGTGTAAAAACAGTCAGTTTGGCATTGACCTCCTAAAGGAGTCCTGTTGACAAAAATACATCACCTTCACAGGCTGTAAACAATTGTCACCCAATTATTCTTATTTATTTTCATTTACTTCCCTTTGGCTTTTTCATCTTTGCCTTCTTGCTCATGTTTTTCCACGATTGGCTTTGTTACCCGATCGTAGGAAGGTGGACAAGCTGCTGTGGACATGGTCAGATCAGTTTTCTCTGTAATAGAGTTTTCATTTATTCTGTCAATTATCATGTCTTCTTTTACAAGAAGGTTAGCCCCACCTTTGATTTTATTTTTATTATAGGTAAATGAAGCTTGTTTTACAGTTCGCTTTAAAAGGTGGCGCCTGTAAGCACGCTGAATAATTACAGCAGACACCTCCTCTTGTTTCCTTTTTAAAGTCGTAGTTATTGGCTGATAAGAGACTTTTGATGGATTAGAAGCCATGAATCGCTCCTCCATCTGTATTCGAAGGGCATCCATCTCTCCACTCTCTCCCAGAACCCGCTTTGTAAAAGCAAATAAGATGTCAAGACAGTGGATCCGGTCCCCACTGACCATGGGCAGGTCCATGGCAATGAGCTGGAGTTTGTTCGGTTGCGGCAAATTGAGAGGGGGTTCAAGAGCAGCTGCAAACTGAGATAGTTTTTCAAATTCCATGAACTGGGTGGCATCAGGATCAAACTTCTCCCAAACCTCATAGAACATCTCAAAGTCATCCTCACTCAGGGGCTCTGCACTTTCCTCAGTAGCGACACTGAAGTTCTCCAGGATGACAGCGATGTACATGTTCACCACAACTAGAAATGATATGATGATGTAACTGACAAAAAAGAAAATCCCAACAGATGGGTTCCCACAGTCTCCCTTAACAGAGCTTCCAGGGTTAACTTTATTAGGATCACAGTCAGGTGGTTTACTGTTGAGAATAGGTGCTAGCAATCCATCCCAGCCAGCAGAGGTGGTAATTTGGAACAGGCAGATCATGCTGTTGCCAAAGGTCTCAAAGTTGAACATGTCATCAATTCCAACTTCCCTCTTAACATAGGCAAAGTTGGACATTCCAAAGATGGCGTAGATGAACATGACCAGGAAGAGCAGGAGGCCGATGTTAAACAAGGCGGGAAGGGACATCATCAGAGCAAAGAGCAGCGTGCGGATCCCCTTCGCCCCTTTGATCAGACGCAAGATTCGACCAATCCTGGCGAGACGGATCACTCGGAACAGGGTAGGGGACACGAAGTATTTTTCTATCAGCTCGGCCAGAAACATGCCTGTGGATAAAAAGTGAGAATACCAACCATTGAAGTTATCCACTAAGATAATAATCAAAATTTTGTTAAGGCTCTAAGGTCAAGTTCAGAATCCTGAAATTCAGTTGCATAATCTTAAATTTGACATACATATAATATACATGTAACTGTATATAATATTATTAATGAACTTTAATTTTGACATTCAGTATTAAATTCAACTCAATATTTGTTATAGACTCAATTGTGTCCTTCCTCCTCACTACCCCCCATTCACGTTTTAAAACTCTAACTCTCCAATGCATAGTATTTGGAGAAAGTTTGGAGGGGATAATTACGTTTAGATGAGGTCATAGGGTGGGGCTCTCATGATAGGATTAGTACCCTTGTAAGAAGAAACACTAGAGAACTATCTCCTCTCTCTCTGCCGTATGAGGACATACAAGAAGGCAGTCATCCACCAGCCAGGAAGAGAGCCCTCACCAGAAACCCACTACGCTGGCAGCTTGTTCTTGGACTTCTATCCTCTAGAACTATGAGAAAATAAATTTCTGTTGGTTAAGCCACTCAGTGTGTGGTAAATTGTTATGGCAGTCCAAGTTAAGACAATGTTCAGAAATAATTTTACGGTACTTTTGTCTTTGAGGGATGTCTAAAGACTATCTTTAGCTTACATAAAATCTCAAGACTAAATATATAAAAAATAAGTTAAAAATTACCAAGTCTGTCTGAACAGCAGTGGCCAAGGATATAAGTACATATTTATATGAATACAATTATTTTTTTTTCTGAAATTGCCTATTCAGTCCTTACCCATCTGAAAGTAACTACCATTTTTAATACTATTTTCATTTCTCCATGAACTTGGTACTTGCCTGAGCTTCCACTATAATATTTTTACATATTATATATATGTGCTGCTACATTTCTAAAAGGATCCAAGCTGGTGCCCTTTCTGGTCTCCTGCGTCTAACGTTGGTCTCTCAGACACTTCTTTTAAGATTTTTTCTCTATTTGCTTTTTAGATAATGAAGTAACAATTGAACTAATTTCCTGATTGGTTCAGAAAACCAAGGTCTTTCAAGTTACACTGTCTCATTCTAGAAAAGTATTAGTCTAAGTGTGTGTGGTGTGTGAGAGAGGGAGAGAAAAAGGATGATAAAGAGAGAGTGAGATAGAGAGAGGTGAATATAACCTTAGTACCCTATCCACAACTGATTGCATCATAGGTTACTGTAGAAATCAAAGGATACCTGCAATATACGAGTTGGATATAAAACCAACTCCTTAAGAGGAGGTAATGGCATGAAAATCTACCCATCAGAGGTGCCCCATATTGAATGGTAAAATGTTGACCCAATCATATTATCTGGTTTAGGAAAGAATGAATACTTTAGGCCCACAGATACACTTCTCCACTTCCCTGGAGCTAGAGTTGTATCTTTAATGAGATGAGCTGCTACTGATGTGATGTGTTGTACATTCCAGACTTTTAAGTATATAATGATAAAATGATGTCCCATACCACCTCGCATCCCCTTGTGCATCATTAGTATAACTCCATTTCAAGGTTATCTAGAAAATCTCTACCTGATACCCTTAAAGAAACTTCCATCTGTATTTGCTAACATTCTGTTCTTATCTTTATTTTTTTTTCACTCTATGCCTTTCTTTATCTTCACACCAGCTTCCACTCCTGTCTACATGCTGATGACTCTATGTCTATATCTCCAATGCAGTGTCTTTCCTTAGGACCAGACTAAATTTTTAGTTCTCTTCTCAACAGAATCATCTAGATATTATATAGGCTATTTAATCTAAACATGTCAAAAAACATTTTTGATCTTAGTTAATAGCACATTCCTAGTTCAAATTAATGGGAATATACTAGATCCACAAATAATATACCTAATCTACAACGGTGAACATAGGATACAATATTGTACATATAGCAGGAGCCTCATTTTGTAAGAAAAACAAGCACACCTGGATGAAACATAGAAAATTTCAGAGTAGTGATTTCTGAGTGGTGGGATGACCTCTAATGTAAAGCAAATGTTACAACTTTTACTTTTATTGAACAGAATTGAAGAAATGTTAAATACTTCTTACCTACAATGGAGAGAATGACAACCACAAAATCAAAAATATTCCAGCCTATGGTAAAATAATAATGGCGGAGGGAGATGAGCTTCAGCACACACTCTCCAGTGAACAGCACAATGAACACCAGGTTGATGCGTGACAGAATGTTTGTCACATATTCACTCTGGTCATCTGTTTCTACCATCATTGTGACCATGTTGAGACAGATAAGAATCATGATGCTGATGTCAAAGACTTGTCTAGTTACAAAGTCAAAGACCATTCCTTGAAATTTGTTCTGTAGGGAAACAGGAAAGCTTTTTAGCAACCGAGGAGTTTTCCTGTACATATTAGCATCTGCCTAAGTACTTTCTGCATTGGTTAACTTTCTAATATTATACATAGTAACCACTGACTCTGAATGGTGTAAAAGATGGCTTGTAACACATTAATTTTAAAAATTTAATAACCTAAACTTCTATTTACCAATGGGTATTCCACAGAATAATGATCCCTGTCAAAAGGGTACCTCTGATAAGAAACATTGCATACTATACTCTTCACCCAGAGGCACAAATGTATATTAACATATTAAGATTATGAGAAATAGAGAAACCTGCTAATTTTATTTTACTAGAATATCCTATGATCAGTTGGACCATGCAGGCATCTCAAAATATAGTATCTAGCAACATTCCATTTGTCTTATTCTCAAAGAATTGCTAAAGAGAACTTGGGATTTCCAGGACACATCTATAACATTATGCATTTAAAACCTATGAATGGTGATATTGATGTTCTTCCACCAAAAGTCTTTGTTGACTGTCAGACATAGAATGCTGACCCTACACAGGAATAATCAGACCATAATGACCTTCTTTATACTTTGATGTCAAAAATTAATGTCCCCATTACTGATCTGTCATTCTGCCCCTCATTTCTGCCACTGTTAGTCACTGCAGGCCATTGTCAGGCTCATTTCCTTAGGCTGCTGAGGAATTCTGAGGATATCTTCTATCTTACATTTTTTCTACACATAGTTGACCCATTTCTACTTCCAGGGTTAAGGTTTAGTAGAGAACAGTATGTATTTCTCATCATTTTCAAGAAGGCAACTGTTGGATGGCACAGTATGAATGTTCACTAGTATTTTGTTCCCTAATGTGCCTCAGGAATTATTTTAACTTCACAAATCATCATCACAAAAATCAATACAGTGTAGGATAAGGCTTCTCCATTTCACAGGAGTTGTTTGGTTGGTTTATCATGGAAGCATGAGGATTGTTAGTTATCATCATGAATTGTATTTATTGCCCCTGATGGCTGAAGACATTAGTAACTTCTAACTATATAGCCATCTACACGAACAGCAGATACCAGAATTCTTTTTTTCTCCACTCAATACATCTAACGGACAATACAAGGGAAGTAAGATGTTATTTCACTCAGCACTTCATCACTTTGTTAACCTAGCAGAAAATTGCATGCTTTTTAATCCCATCCAAATTTTATCCCTCTTCTTAAGATGACTCAGCAACTACTTTTGAGTTCTGAACAGCTTTTTCTTGCGCATAACACATTATTTATGTGCCTTCGCCATTTAGGTTGGATTCTAGTTGTGTAATTAGAAGTCCCCTGAAAACAAGGATGCATTTTTCTGCTTCTTCTTTTTCTTTCTGGTCTCTCTTTTTTTTTTTTTTTTAAGTAATTTTTACCATTACCATAAAAGGTATGAATTAATGATATTCTAAAAATGGAAGAAATCTTTGCCGCTGGAAATGTTAGCTACTATCTCTTCTGTAAGAAAACACATGCAATTTTTTGTCTTTGTTTATTTTTTTCCCGTATCATTTGGTATTTCTTACTCCTGGTCGAGGTATAGGCTTTTGTGGCTTTTTTGATCCCAATTTTTTCATTGCATTATAGTATTTCTTCTGTTCTTCTGTCATAAAGATATCTTGACCTCCAAAGTATAGAAAAGAAAAATAAAAACTGGTGAAAACTGTGCCCCTTTGCACATAATTTTTCAATGTTAAACTTAAAACAGGAAAAGGATGGTTAAAAAAGGAAACGGATAAAATAATTAAGCCTAGAATTTTAAATTTGAAAAATACAAATTGCATTTTTTAGGTGCTACAGTATTATTTAATTCTCACAGTAATCCAACATTGACTTTATTACTTTCAGTATTATTTTATGGCAGAATGAAAGCAAGCAACTGAGAGGCTAAGTATTTTACCCAACACCATATAATAAGTGAGTGGTAAAATGCGATTTGCTGAAACATGAAATAATAAGTTTCTAATGCTAGACAGACTGCTTTTCAGAACTTAAAGACAATCATTTTCTTATTCCAGTGCAGCAATGCATTAGAGTATGTATATTGTAGGATGGGTTAAAGTTATTATAATCCACCTTCACTCAGCCAAGAATTGGAACAAAAGGATAAAAAGGAAACTGGCCAAGTTGGTAGAAGTGTTAGGAATCAGAGATCATTAGTATGGCAAGGATGTGACAGGCCAGGAGGATTGCAACCCAGGCTAATAAGTGATATAAAGACCTGACATTGATCATAGAATATATTAATAATAAAAAGGGGTGGGGACAGGAATTTTCTATAGTGAAAACATCTCATACAATGGAAGCACTAATACAATAACAAAATATACTGAACAAATAAGATGAAGGAATGATCAACAAGGAAGAAATATAAATGACAAAAAGCACCGAAAACATGTTCAAATCTACTAGTAATAATAGACATAAAAATTAAAATTAAAAGCAATTTTCATTTATCAAATGTCAAGTATTAAAAACAGAATGTTTGATGCCAGTGAAGCAGCAGTGACCTGAGCACATCCATACACTATTATTGAGACTGTGAGCGAGCATATTGTTTGGAGGAAGCAAAATACTTTGGAAATTTGTCTTAAGAAAATAATTAAATACTAATTTTTATTTTTTATTTTTTGGCACAAAGACTTTTGACTAGGTACTCTTTAAATCATTAAAGATTAGAAACAACATAAATCATCCATTTTTGGGGAAATAGTTAAGTAAATTATGATAATCTACGTACAAAGACTTAACAAAATGGCAAAATACTTATGTTAACTCAAAAAGAGAATTTATAACTATAGATAAAATAATTTTGATAACAAGAATATGTTTGAAAAGTGTGAACAGAAAAACATAAAGTGTGAATAGTGATTACTCCCAAGTAATGGTATTTCTTTACTTTTCATACTTTCTATAATGTGCATATATAATCAGGATGATAAAATGGGCTTTATAAATGATAATAAGATAAAGAGCTGTTCAATTCAACACTGGGACTAATATTTTATAATTAAATATCAAGGAGAAGGAAATAGAAATTATAAAAAGATCCAATGAAGGAAAAAATGTGAAAAGAAACACTAGGAGATGCTTATGCAAACCTTTTGCCTAATTTATTGCAAACATTCTAAGGGTTTTCACTGGAAAGAATATTTTAAGTAGGGGAATTACAGGGATAAAACAATGAGTTGACTTTGGAAAAGGGGCATATGCTGTCTTCTTTTCTAGTTTTTTTTTCTAATTATTCTCTTCGAAAGGACTGAAAATGTGGCCCCTGGCTAAAAAAAAAAAAAAAAAAAAAAAAAGAGAGAGAGAGAGAGAGAGAGAGAGAGAGAGGTTTTGTGAATCTATGTACAGGAATGGAACCCAGTCATTCTTGGCTTTCTATACCCTGAAGGAAATGGGCTGTAGATGGTAGAAGGAACGGATGAAAAATAGATTTTAATGTATATGCCCATTTGGCTTCTGAATCAAAGTACTCATTTAGTGGAGAGAATGCTTCAAATAATTTTGCTATCTTAGTGAAAGAGAAAATATTAGAAATACTTATCTTCTTTTTTTGCTGGTTGAAATTATCTATGATGACACCAATAAACAGATTCAAGGTGAAGAAGGACCCAAAGATGATGAAAATAACAAAGTAAAGATACATGTATAGACTGTCCTCATACTTAGGCTGGAGTTCCACCTACCAAAGGAGAATAGTTTGTAAAATGTCACAATACATTTTGATGCTATAAGTCAGTGCATTTTCACGAGAATAGAAAAGAAAATGCCTAGTAATACTTAGCAGTACTTTTCTTTTTCCCTCTGAGTCAGCTGCCTCTAAAAAAAGTCTCTGAAATTAGCCTTTAGAGATGTTTTCATGTAAAAAATATAGTGATTATGACACTTTAGAATCTATTTTTTATAACTATAAATACAACTAGTATCTTGCTATTTGGATAGTAGAGAGCTAAATTTGGTAAAAGATTTTTAGGTACTGAGTTTTAATAATTTAAAAATTATTAATGAAAAATTTTATTCTAGTATATATGTATAGACTATGCTTAGACACAACTATTTGTGTATGCATGAATTTATTTGGTAAACAAGAACTGAGTTATTCATTTAGAAGTTCAGCATCATACCTTTATCATTATAATAGTCCTTGAATTTTTTAGGACATATTTTAGTAGACACAACTGGACACCCGTCTTATGAATCCTCAGTTGATGATTCAGTCTTTAGATTTAACTTCCAGTAAATTATCATTGAGCTACCACATATTACGTAGTAAAGGGTAAATGAATCACAATAGATAGTTCTCTAATAAATTCATGTCCTTCTAAAGATAACACAGTTAAAACCCACCAAATACCCAAAACATAATTGTAAGTAACAAATGAAATGACACAACTCTGGTGGATATCAGGAAAGCACTCAACATGAAACTAAAGCCACTTATGGAAGTGCACATTAAGAAAGTTAAGTGAGCCGTACCAGGTCAGTTTACAGATTACACAGAGAGAAGTTAAACTTTATGATAATAGACTAAACAATAGATTGGACTTCCAAACAATAGATTGGACTTCAGAATGGATAGATGAGGACTGACAGACCAGACTAAATTTTACAAAGTTTTGAAGAGCAGAGTTGGAATAAGCATGGATTTCAGTTCTCTTCTTAAAGCCTGAAAGAGACTATTGTAGGAGAAACCAAATAAAGTAGGTCTTTACTTTGGTGATATAAACTTAAAGGAAATGTTAACCATAGAAGTGATAACATCATTGGTAAAGGCTTCAGTAAATTTATAGATGCTGAAATCATATACAAGAATGAATTTAAAAGGGATTGTTCTAGAAATCTAAGGCTGCCTGGACAACATTCATAACTTTTCACACTGTCTACTACTTATGAAGAGTAACTATACATTTCAACTACCGATACTGATCATATATTTTTTCACATTTGCTCCCATATGCTGATTATATAATTAGTAGATAAAAAGAAAGCAAAATAGAAAAATATTTAATACAGGGATATTTGTCAGTTATTAAACATATGAATGTATTCATTTACCTTTCAAAATAATTTGTTTTCATTTATTTTAGTAAGATCTTTCTGATAAACACTGCTATATTTGAATATTAATTTGAGCCAATTTTTGCTTTTTTAAAACAATCATCATAGAATCATTCCATTTTGCTGCTATGCCCTGTTGAATTAATTTTAGAACCTAACCAATGTTACAAAAAGGCAGGAGATAAGGAATACTTACATTTCTGGAATCAACTGCTGCATACATTATATCCATCCATCCCTTAAATGTGGCCTATTAAAAAGGACATGCATGCTTTACTTTGGAATAATTCAGACCTAATGTTTAATAAATATTCTTACTTATGTATTTTTTAAAAGGAACAATGTGAAAGACAGTTCAAAACAAGTTTTACATAGATTTTGGACCAATACAATATCTTAGTAAGGTTTTTCATTTCTAAAACACACAACAAACAAAAATCGTTATTTGATATATCCTCCTGCTTGATAACTAACTCACAAATACTTCTCTACTCCTTAGAGTTAATGGAATAATGCAAATTTAAAGTGTTATAGAAATTTGGTGGAATGCTTTTAGAAAGCTTTACAAATGCCAACACACTTGGAGATATCTGTAGCAGCAAAACAATTACAATTTAGATCTACAAATCAATCATTACATTTAGATCTACTGCAAGGTGATGAAAGTGAAAGTTTAACATTTCTCTTGATCATAACACTCTGAGGATCATACGGACATGTATAAAGTCAGAGTTGCAACTATTCTTTTAAGAATTTTGAAGAATAGCACCCAGAAATCATCCTATAGTCTACCTTTTTCCCTGTAGTTTTAATGAAAGTGAGTTAATATGGGTAAAAGTAGAAAATAATACAGTAGATACTTGGCATTCTCAGATTCAAGATGGATCCCAAGTCTAGTAGCTTATAGTAACTTGTTATTTGTCCCGGGACATAAATTTTAAGCCCTGAGAGTCTGAGAGGATTGTTTTTAGCTACTGAACAAGTCTAGAAAGCTTTCAGCATCTGTATCCCAACACATCTTCGTTTTCATAACACTAACACTTGTGAAATGGTGGATGTCATGGGAAGAAAGCCAAGGAAGGGTTTGTGTGATGGCAGTGGAAAGAAAGTAATGATTCTTAGCTACAAAATAGAAGCTATCTATCAGAGGGGGAAATACTGAATGTCAGTGGCTGAGGTCAATGACGGAACAAGTCCATTACCCACTAGGTACAGGAACAGAAAAAGTGATTCATAGAACCATTTCAATGAGTTACTCATCAACAGAGGTGATTCTGTACAAAGCCAACTATAAAGTAGTACTTTAGAGTTTCTTTAGTGGCAGAATTTATCTAATGGCTGCGTGCAAGATCTTTACCCTACATTTTCAGAATTATTTATCATTTCAAGGACCTGCTTCAAAAATTTTTTTCTTTTCTCAATTTTATGGAGGAAATGATACACTTAGGTGATATTTACAAGTGTGGTTATTAATTAAGGGTTAGGATAAATTCTCAAGAAAATGTCACCATGTGTCCACTACAATATTTAAAGAAATCATACTTCCAGATTTTTTTAAATCCCTATTTTAATTGCATAAACATTCAGAGTAAGTCAGAAACATCCAGAAGAGAAATAAGAATTTCCAACAAGAAGGTGGGAAGAACTTATAAAGGAATCATAGTACAGACACCTCTGAAAGAGAGGTAAAATGGTTTTTGACCCATGCAGGTTTGTTTGCTTGGTTAGTCTCTTGGTTGAGCAATTGAAAACATGATCCTGGTGAAGAGAAATAGATTTCTGTGCTAAAGCCTCTGTAGAGAAACAATGAAAGAACTTTTACAGTCTGTTTTTTTTTCCTTAGGCTGACTTTGCAGTGGCCAAAATAGAGCAATATCTTACTATGTTTTTTAAACAATCTGGATTCTGTTTTTATCCACTGCTTTGTCATGAGGCAGCTGCTGCCAAAAGCAGCATCAAATGCAGATGTTTATAGGGCCACCATCTTTTGTGTTTTTATAAATTGCAAACGGTTTTTCTTTTGTGCAAATCAGGCTTAGGAGACCCGGTAGTAAAAAACATTAATATTCAGATACTTACGTATTTAAAGTAGTAAGTACAATAAGGATACTATTATTATGTATAGTAGACTTAGGTAATTGTTCTGAAATGTCATTTGAAGTGAGGCCATAGCTGCTTATATTTCATTTCTGGGTTCAGGCACTACTCTGTATTATTTGTATTTCACTGTGAGGATCCAACCCTAAAACCTCAAATATCATTCCCTGGTCTTCAAGCCAAATCATACAACTCAGTAGCAGTTAATTGCCACCAATTACTTATAATCCAATCAGGTGTGTTAAGTATGTATGTTTGGGGAGGGTGATCCATCAGTGGAAAATGCTTTCTAATTGCAATAGAAAAAAATAAAGCAAACGTATTGATTTATTCATCAACTTGTTTATATGGGAAGAGAGCAATATAGGCAGGAAGAGAAAAAAACCTTTGGAAAGAACTGAATTGCCTGGCCTCTATCAACTATGTCTGCACTGCTTGCATGGGCTGAAGTTGCCACCCACCTGGGCTAACACACTTGTGCTAACAAATCAAAATTAGAAAAAAAAAAGTGTGTTATAAACTTCCTTCTTAATAGCTAAAGTCTCTTCTTAGTAACTTAGATGTATGTTATCACTTTATTATTCCAAACAATAAACAAATTTCAGAGAAAAGAGTGTTCACTTACAACTTGAAGCAAAGAGAGATACCCAAATCCTACATTATCAAAGTTTACTTTCACATTTTTCCATCGGGCAGTCTCATTTCTTTCTATTAGTTTTAGGCAATCAGAATGATTATTCACTTCGGAGATCTCAAACATGTCACCAGTTGTGGTGTTAATACAGTGGTAGAATTTGCCAGCAAACAAATTTACGCCCATGATGCTGAAAATTAGCCAGAATATAAGACAAACCAGAAGCACATTCATGATGGATGGAATTGCTCCTAAAAGGGCATTCACAACCACCTAATACACAAATGGAAAAAAAGAAAAGTCAGAATTCTTGTTGGTTAAAAATTAAAAGACATTCTCCTAGTAATCTTTAGTATTTCTTTAAAAAAATTTTTTTTTTACTATTGAGACTATTCTATGACACTTAAAAGCAAAGTAAAAAAATCTTAAAATGAAATCCATTCTTTCTTAAGCAATACATTTAGGGAAACAAATATAGATAATATAACAAAGAAAAAGAAAGTTTAACAAAGAGAGGGGGAAGTACCAAAAGGATGAAGGAAAGGCAAAATCAGAGGAATTTGCTGCCAGATGAATTGAGAATATTTGTTGTTTATTAGAAAAAAGAGAGGCAGGAAATCCTAATACAGACGATAAACTAATTTTAAAAAAGGTTATATATTAAATAATGAAATTAAAATATTTGGACACAAGTCAATTTGACCAATATATTTAAAAAAATTAAAAATTCAGATGTATAAATATAAAAATATTATTAAATGCCTAATATAGTTTTGTCCTTAATTATTCATGCATTGCTATGACTAATAATAATTTTTGCATAAGAAGCAAGACAATTTAGCATTATGTATTTCATTAGATCATCACATCGTTTATTTCAAGCTCCAGTCATGTCAGTTGTTTCATTTACTGAGTTTAATTCAATAAACTTATTTTAAATGAAACATAATAGAAATTGGTTTCTTAGGAAAATAAGAAAAGGAGGGGTGCCATACATAGTGCCCAACTGTGAAGTGATTAACATACAATTCTGAGCTAAATAATGACCTACTCTTTTTCTATGGGAGCATGTTTTTTTCCCTCTTATCTTAATTTTTGGATCACAGATTAAAAGATCTGAGTTTTCGTATTTGGCAACACTGTAGGGATGGCTGTCCTTGCTCCCTCCTCCACAGTGCCCATTGGAGCTATATTATGAGTCACTAAGAGGGAAGATAAAGACAGGCCCTAAAATGCTCATAAGTGACAGAAGATGCCTCAGACTTGAATGACTGATAGCTAAGTTAATTCTGCCTATGGACTTCTATTATTATTGTCAATCCGATCCAATGTAAACAACAGGCATCAAAATATCTTCCATCTGCCATTTGATGCCAGTGTATTTTTAGAACAATGTTTTTTGATTGCCTGTCTGAAAAAACAAATACATGAGCCAATTCCTTATGCTTCTGAGCCGTGTTTAAAGTTTGCAAAGAGCTCTAGGCCGTCTGGGGTTCAAAACAGTGTGATAAGTGGGCCGAAGGAAACAGTAAAACCACTATTGGCAAAGGTAAGGAAATGAGCATAAACATTTAAGTTGGTTAAATTATCCAGGCAGATCCAGGTGATATAGCCTATGCAGCCTACCAAACTGAAACATGGCACCTTACCATATCTCATTTGCCTGTCTGCAGTAATACAGTTGATTGAATAAATCCTTCTTTTATACTTCATTTTAAATATGTGGATACACTTAGATTTCTCTTGTATTCAAAATTTAATAGCTGAAAGCAAGTTACTTATTTCCCTCCTTTTCTGAATATTTTGCCTACCATCCAGATTTAAAAAAAAAACAACCCTTATTTTTATTGTATATTCATAGAGTACACACTTAAATGCACGTTTTTACCTACAATAGCCAATTTAGAGCATGGCAGAATACTGGTGACCTCTACTTACTTCCTGAATTTCTTTTCATGTCAGTCTGCAGGTCTCACACTTCTTCCTTTAAAACTTTTCTCATCTCTGTTACTTCTTTTCACCATCCATCCTAGCTCTGGCCTCCATTAAGTCATACTGGCCCTCTTGTCAAAGTCTTCTAACTTTCTCCTTCCTTTGATCCACGTAAGATGAATTCATTATCCCTGAGTCTCACTTGAAAATTATTTAATGGATTCCCACTGATGATCAAATATTTTCCTTACCTTGGTATTCAAATTACTCCATAATCTACATTTCCAGTTTAAACTTCCCTAGCCGCCTACCCTTCATCCCAACCCAACTAATACAATACCAGACACCTGAGATGCCTTTGGAATCCCTTGCTAAGTATCCCCCTTTCTGGAACATTCTTTCTTCTACAAGGTCTGGTTCATGTAGCACTTCTTTCACGGAGCCCCAGTTCACCCTCCACATTAGCCTCCAAAATAAAGATCAACATTTCCTCTTTTGAATTTAAGAATCAGAATTCCAGTGCTGGCCAGGACCATAGAAATAATTTAGTATGGTGTTTTCTGTTGGCAATGAGAAAATGAGGCTAAAAGATTACGATCAGAAAGTAGACTAGAAGTGGCACCTAGTGCTTTCTCTTTCCATTCTACCTCACTGATTCACCTTGGAGTTGCTCCCATTTATCTGGTTTCCAGATTGCTCTGGATTAGAGTTACTTGCATTCCTGTGATCTTGATAGATGAGAGGCTTTCCTTTTTCTAATTTAAGATGCAAAAATATATTATACTTCTCCAAGGCCTTGAATGCTTTGAATATAGGAAACAGTGCTTTGGGTATAGGGAAAAAAAAAAGGTTGATTGAATGAATGAGAGGAGTAAAGATTAACTTAGCATTTATTGAGGAAAACATAATCTTTAATGTTAGTTTTGATTATGAGATGAGACTAAAGAACCTGACACAACAAAAAGTTGTAGGTTAGCCAATAAGTCTGAGAGGTTTACTTTGCAACAGGGGATTTGTTTTGCGTTAAAATGAACTCCATGTAATTCATGATCACACGAAAGAGCAAGCAAGGACTCTGAAGCAGTGTCTTTCAGGATATGGTCTGCAATGTTGGCATACGTTTGGTCCAGAGGAAAGGTTTATTTTTATGAAGATAAAAACATTAAATATTGGAAAATATTTGGCACAGTATTGGGCAATTTACTGTACAAAGGTCCATCATATCTAAAATTTCATTAAATTAAGCAATAAAGTTCAGAGAAAGGATTGCCTTTTCCCAGGACCCCTAAGCCATTCCTTGGTTCAGCACAGAAGGAGGTGTATTAATTCTTTTCAGGCTCTAGGGATCTGTAGCAATTGGTTCCCATGAGGTGAGGGTACTGGGAAAAGATGGCCTGAATAAATTGGGAAGAACAGATAGAGATTTCAGGATGCAGAAAAGAAGATGTCTAAGGAAGGAACTATCTTAATACTAGAGGTTGCTTCTTCTCACAGATGCTTTGGAAGACACCAATAGAATTTCTCTATTTTAGCACAATCCAATCTTATAAAGACTCTTTCCATATCTAGTTCATTATCTGCATTTTTATTAAATCAACACAAAATGAAGGATTGACAATTAAGTGTGCAAATTAATGTTAGGAATTTTGATACATGTAGAAATGTCTTGTCTGAACAAATTATCTCTGAGCTTCAAATACTACTACTCATGGATTCTAATGCTTCTCTAGTCTAAATACAAAAACTACATGAATAAAAATCAAAAGCAGGCGAGGTAAAATCACATCTTTAAGTATAAAGAAGAGTAATGGAATCTTTTAAAAAGCTAATGACTACATTTGTGTTGTGGGGTTTAATTAAGATAATTGTCTTTGAGAGATGCGATACTTCAATTATCTAAACAAAAACTCCAACTTGATCTCTCTCAAAATAGAAACTCTTCTTCTTGTACATTATTTTTAAACTTTAAGAATAAACAAACTATAGATTTATTTTTATTTATGTTTTCATCATGTTATCTTCTAAGATCCTAAAAAGTTATTTGGGAGTGACTTACTCTAAGAACTGGGTTTATACATTAAATTCTATTTAATACATGTGATAAGACATTTCTGTTTTGTTTCTAGGTGGGTATTGTAGTCTGTATAGTTCGAATAAGCGGATTTTTTTATATTAACTTTTTTTCCATTTATAACACAACTCACATGTGCTTACTCAACTCTTAATATATTTTGCCTCATTACATTTTGAAAATAACTCCCCTAAACTTTCATTTAATAAAAACGGAAATGGTCACACAATCAACACCAGTCTTATGAAAGCTGGAATATTGAACCCTAGCATCTGCTCATACATATCAACAAGGCAGGGAATTGCCTGCTGGCATCTGGATGGCAGTTTTCAGGACCCAGAATCAATGTAAAAAATGGCAAGGGTTTTATGTCTCAAACAGCACCATCAATTGACAAGTTAAAATTTCCACGCATTCATTCTAAACCAGGTCCCCCACCCTCACCAATCAGATAATCTCCCCATAAATG
This sequence comes from Panthera pardus, assembly GCF_024362965.1. Classification (NCBI taxonomy): domain Eukaryota; kingdom Metazoa; phylum Chordata; class Mammalia; order Carnivora; family Felidae; genus Panthera; species Panthera pardus. Next base: position 66,324,794 of record NW_026526655.1, on the reverse strand, counting down.
AATAACTCCATATACACATAACTAAATCATATTCAGTGAAACTTAGTAAAGATATGAACCGTTGGTGTTCAAATCCACACAGGGTAAATTCACAAAGGTATTTTTCTCAAAAGAAAACTTAAGGCAATTGAAAATAGGGGATTCGAATATAGTGTACTTTTCCCTATTGTGGTGAGAGTACCATTCCCAATCCCTCCCTCATCCCACTACACAAAGTCACAGTGAAAGGATGAAAGGTAGCAAAAGGGGTAATACAGTACCCATAATAAAGGGCTGAGGGGAGGAACCAGCGCTCCACCCCATCCAAGTTGGAGCAAGATTATCCTATATAAAATAGAAATATATAGTTTGTTATTAGTTAGAAATCTGATATGACAGAACATTTGGTGTTACTTTTTGTATATGATATGGTCTCTGTCTGTTTCCCTATTAATCAAGACTTGAGTTCTTTTGAAAAAGAAGGTATCTAAGATTTCTTAGATTAGGAAATTAAAATTACAAATTTAAGTACAAATTTTATTTTACTCTAGATATTCATGACATCAATTCACTCAGTTCAATTTTACAAGTTGAAAAATTTGGACTGGAAATTTGAAATACAATAAATGTTTAAAAGCTGTCAGCCAGAAATGTGCATAAAGCATGCAAAACATAAAGTGCAACGTGATGATAATTTATTCCTTTCTAACTTCTTATCAAGCACTATACAACATGCTTTGTTTGGTAATGTTGCATAAAAGCACATGCTTGAAAAAGTGACAAATCAACAGAAATAAAATGAGTGCTTGATTTATACTCTGACACAGCTATTGTGGTTTTATGCTGCTAAGGAAAAGAATAAAATGAGAGTTTCTGAATGTATTCACACTGGGAAATATCACTTCCCAAATATAATCATCATTATTATCTCCATCTTCACCATTATCCATATTTACATTTTTACAAAGTAAAAAAATCCAAGCATCAGAAGCACAAAAATAGAATTAATAATCGGGTTATTTTGTCTCTACAATGCCAAACACGTGTTGAAATGATCAACCATTTTAGGGTTGTGTATATTCTGTCATTACGAGGCAAGGAATTACATTCATAAATCCTATAATTTAAATGCTGAGTTCATCTCCTATCAGCATCAATAAGAAGTTTATGTTTTTAAAATTCTCAGTTGCAAAAGTCAACCTCTCCTTATAATATAAAAAGCATTATTGATCAATAATTAGAGATAAGGTTATTTCTGTAAAAATCAAACATAGACTCACAGGACCAACATTGCTAGTGGAAATAAAGTGTTCAACATGGGAACATCTGGCCATTTGATCATGGATTTAATACATTTTAAAAAGGTTAAATTTGGAATGTTTATAACAGCTTCAAATACTTATCATAGTTCAGATTTCGGAAGACTTTCAAAAGATATTACTTTGATTCAGGCAATATGATTTCAATTAGAATGTATAAAAATAATACTTTTCTCAAGAACTGAAACTGCCAGTCTGAAACAAAAGAAAGTGACATTTTAAGTGGAAAATAAACTTAATGTTTACATACCCTGGGGAGAATTTCCTTTTACATTTTAGTAAATATGTGAAGATCTCTGTGAGAAATAAAATAAGACTGCATTATATTGTGTTAAATTGTTTCTAATGAGGAAAAAAAACTTTTTATATATGTTAGGGAAATTAAAGACAAGTCTCACGTTCTTAAAAGGTGACATTTACAATAAATTCTATTTTAAAAGAACACAGAAGGCCATCAACAAACCTAGAAAATGTAGATGGAAGTCTTCAGTAAAGCTTAGTTTCCATAAACAACTAAACCTTAGGCAGAAAAAAAAAAAAGCAATTTTTTTTTTTTTTTTTTTTTTGAATCACACTTAATTCAGTAGCTTTGTTTTGGTAAAAGACTATTTGATTTTTTTAAAGAAGGAACTATTTTTTTTTTTATGTTATGCATCTTATACATCAATGCTTCATGAATTTTAAAAAGGTATGGAAAATAGTATGTCAATAATGGCAACATTTTTAACCTGTTATGAATCATTGGGAATGGTTGAATTGAACTCCTTCCTTAAAAGGAGTAGTATAACATTTTGTGTGACTCAAGTGAAATTTGAGTTATGCTTAATTTATGAATCATCTATAGTAATGAATCAAAATGATATTTTCTGTCCATTATGTTATAAATGTTTTAGTTTTGAAAAATTGTGTGGATTTACATATAATCTTTAAGCTACTATTACTATTTATATAAATTAAAATTATTAATGCATTTATAAATTGAGGCCATATTAAACATAAATTTTTTAAAAGTTTAAAATTCAGCCAATATTTAGTATCTACCCTTGACTATATTCAAATAATGCAAACTTTGGCATTATACAGACAAAATTGACATTTAAAAATTTTTTTCCTTTATTCATACGTAGGCACATGTGTGATTCAATTATTTTCAATAAAACTTGTTAAGTACAATTTAGTTCATCACAAATGAGAAGCACGTAATGTAGAATTCACTTCAGTTGATTATTATCATATCATTACACCCTAGAACTTTAATAGTTCAGCTGCTTTTTTTGTATATAGGTTTGTAAGGAAACTCCCAAAATGGATTAGGAAATAAAGTCATTTTAATAAGCACAGCAGATAAATGATATTGTATCATTTCAAGGGAGGCCTAAATTCTCTTGCATATCACCCAGAAGTAAATATGCAACAGATTAAATGATAAAGTAGCACTTTTGCAAGGATTTGCCATTCCTTTTGCATGCATGGGTTTTCCTTTTATAAAATTTGATTTAATGTAGTTTAATTTAATTTTGACTACATGTAATACTTCAGGTTCCTTCATTTTTCCTTACCCTCATCCCTTCAAATCGTGATAAGGCTCTTAGAGGTCTCAGAGCTCTTAGTGTCCTGAGAGATTTGATGGCACCAAGTTCTGAATAACCCAAGGCATTTGCTGTTAAACTGACCAATGAAACCTGTGTAAGTAAATAAATAAATTAAATCATCATTCAATTAGTATTTAATATGTAATATAATAAATATGATTTTTGCTTAGAAGATAAATCATTGGGGGTCCCTGGGTGGCTCAGTCGGTTAAATGTCCAACTTTGGCCCAGGTCATGATCTCACGGCTTGCGAGTTCAAGCCCCGCATCGGGTTCTGTGCTGACAGCTCAGAGCCTGGAGCCTCTTCAGATTCTGTCTTTCTCTCTCTCTCTCTGCCCCTCCCCCGCTCACACACACACTCTCTCTCTCTCTCTCTCTCCCCGTCTCTCAAAAATAAATAAACTTAAAAAAATTTTTAAAAGAAGATAAATCATTGCACCTTTTAAAATTTTAAGGAAGTATTTTCAGTTTGATGCAAAGAAAGTAGCTTTCAGTATGTTAATTAAATCTAGCTGAATAAAAAACCTTAAATGTCACGTAATTTATTAATTGCTCAACTAATAAATAAGTTGAATACATTCAACTAAATTTATTACTAATAAATTGGTTGAGCAATTAGAAAAATGATAAAAATTAATTCTAAAAAAGGAAGAAATTGAGGTATAAGAAAATGTCATTGGTTATCCTTTATTTTATTTTATTTTATTTTTAAAATTTATTTATTTATTTTGAGAGAGAGAGAGCAGGGGAGGAGCAGAGAGAGACAGAGACAGAGAGGGAGAGAGAGGGAGAGAGAGAGAGAGAGAGAGAGAGAGAGAGAGAGAGAATCCCAAGCAGGCTCCATGCTGTCAGTGTGGAGCCTGTCATGGGGCTCAATCTCATGAACCGTGAAATGATGACCTGAGCCAAAATCAAGATTTGGACGCTTAACTGACTGAGCCACCCAGGCACCCCATATCCGTCCTTTATTTTATTAAGTTGTTGCTGAATTTGGGGTTTTGCATGGTTAGTAATAAAATACAGAAACTGCTATTGTATCAGAAAAAGCGTGAAATCTTAATCCTGCATTGTATGTTCAACTAATTATAACTGATACTCTCAGAAAGCAATAACTTGGCACATTGATTTCACAGTTGATTTTTGAAAGTGATTTTTTTTTGTCTTGCTAAAACCTTCTGTTTTCAATTCCCTAAAGTTTATCCTTATGTAAACAATATAACTTCACATGTGATTCCATCATGAAATTCCTCAAAATTTTCTATGCTAACTTATAGCTTCTGCCATGGTTACCTGGCTGAAAATGGTCACAATAAATCTTTACCAAATAAATAAATCAATGAATTTACATAATTTGTATGAAACACGCAAGTACTAAGAAATAAAAATGTTAGGTGTCTAACTCTGTAAATAAAGACTTTATCAAAACTCCATATCCAAACAGAGTTACAATTTCTTTGGTTTGAAAGTGCCTAGTATAGGACAGGTTCAAAAACATTGGACACTATGTCCAAAATGTGCTATCATTTTTTAATGTTTTTTAAAGAGGGTTATACTGATCCTAATGAGATAATTAAAATAGAATATTGAAAAATAAAAATATTTTTATTGCAAGATGACAAAATTCTCTATAGAATTTTTTTTAAATATATTTCAGGCTATTGAAACTACCATGTTGTATACCTGAAACTGATGTAACATTGCATGTCAACTACAATAAAAAATAAATAAAAATAAAGTGCTTATAATCTGACAATTAAAAAACTCAAATTACAATAATAAATATAATCATCAGTCTTTCACTAAAATTTCAGACATGCAATAATCATAATAGAGAAAAGCAAAGCTCAGGAAGTTTCAAAAAGGTAAAATTATATTTATATTTAAGATGTAGTGTGAAAAATCTGGGGAGTTGAAATATGATATAACTTCTAATGCTTGAAACCTCAATGTTAGAAATATTTTCTTTTGTAATGATGAAGCAATTATTCTTTTGATGTTTTTCTTAATTTATTCACTTCACAGTAACATTATTAAGCTTTTTAAATAGCTCTGGCTTTGCCTTTGTTCAGAAGTAAAGAGATATAACCTATGAGTGACTTTTAGCTCTAGAAATACTTTCCACAGCAAACCTGCATAGTCCTGCTGGACTATGTCATCTATTATCTTTTATTATCTATTATCTATTATTGTCATTTATTATCTTTTGGGGATAAAACTGTTGCCTACAAAGTCTGCGATATTTCGGACACTTTTCTAAAGCTGAAATTATGTCAAACTGATAGCATGAAACATTTTGCTTAATAAATCTCCAGAGGCAGCCACCTGTTTTAGGGTAGATGAAGTATTATTAATGACTGGGCATGTAAATTCTGTGAAGGGCTGTTTGGTACATTACAGGCCTGTTGCAAGTTGAGTCTACATCCCACGGAAACTCCTGTTGCTGCATGAAGTAGAGCTTTTCCCTACAGTCTGTACACTTTACTGCCTCTAACAGAGTATCATCTATACAATCTACCCTTTAAAAACTTTGCGTAGATCAAAGAGAATTTTTAAAAAAGTGACGGTAGCTCTCACCATCATCAGTGTTTATTGAGTGCCTTTATTACTGTATGTACTAATATCACCATTTTAGAGTCAGGAGCCAAGTAATTTACTCAGTGGCACACAACCCATCAGCGATGGGGCTGGAACTCAAATGCAAGTCTATCTGACTCACAATATAAGGAATTTAAACAACATACCCAAAAGCCACCATAATTCCTTACCACCACCCCCCCCTGCCCCGCCAAGGCTGAACCAATACTAAACTAGCCTATTTCTTCTAAAAACTACAACACTATGATTTGGTGAATTAGTTTACTGTCTATTAAGTAGCATATGCTGTCAACTCAGCACAGTGGTCAGAGATTGACTGTTTTAGCATCAGTATACGGATTAGACAAACTACCACAGAAGTGAGACAAAGATGTGGAGGATACCTACATCAACAATTAAGAAGTCCAGCCAACACCAGGCATTCGTGAAATATGTTTGATAGCCATATGCCACCCATTTTAGAAGCATTTCCAGAATGAAAATATAAGTGAAAACCTTGTCAGCATACTCCAACATTGTCTTAATTGTCTTTCGCTGATCAATATATATGTCTTCAAATGCCTATAAAGAAAAGTGATATATTTTAGCTTTCTAAAGCTAGTATACTCTATGAGCTATTTTTCTGATCATAAACATATTTTCCCTGATTTTATATGTATACATATGACATTCTGTTGGACTAGGAGGGCAGAGGAATAGTAGCTATTGCTGTTTGTTTTTTTTTTTTTTCCCTCTCAAAGATCTTTTAATGAATCAGGGGAAAGTTATACTCTCCATCAATATTATAGCCAGAAGAAAGAGGTAAAAGCATAATTCTCATGAATTAATTTGACTTGTTCAGGAAACATCTGATGTTATATCCTGGGGATGGGGATGGTGCCACCCCAACTTGAAGTTACATATTTCTTTTGTTTCATTTCTTATGCTTCCTCCAGTTGATTTTTTTGCCATTAAAAGGTTGAAGAAATAAAAAGTGAAGGTTTATATTTTTCATAAAGCAGAAACTGTAATTGATCATCACATAGCCCAATTTTACTACGTAATTGGGCTCATTTGTCGCCCTCTCCTACATTTTGTTGATAGTTTATGTTTCTTAGCAGAGATGTAGCATGACCATGATAACAAGATGAAAATATTTCCCATTTATGTTGCAATATGTGTCCTTCTAATATGAACTCTTTATACTTTACACCTGAGTCTCACATTCGTTTCAGGGGCAAAAGACTACTTCTTGTCTAAAGTGACATGCAAAATAAGTTTACGTCATCAGAGAATATGCGGGAGAATATAGGCTTATGTTCTAATTATAAACATAAGCTAAAGAAACTTAAGTAATTGTATTTCAATCAGTCAACCTCATTTTATCTGTCATCTCTCTATCTATCTATCTATCTATCTATCTATCATCTATCTTATCAGTCATCTTATGGCTTAAGTATTCTATTTGCGTCAGTGATTTTCTAAAATGTTATCTATATGTTATGCTTTATATTTTTGTAAGTGATTTTCATAAAATATAAATTAATTTGATATAAAAAACATCTTCGTATACAGAGAAACCAATCTTAGGCATGCTGCCCAATATTTTTTTGTTACCAACATTCATTGTTTCTTGAGTAGTGTAAGAACAGTGGACACAATTTAAAAGGGACAGAGAAGTAGTCCCTAAGGACTTAATGACTGTCCATAAAGAGATAATAAGAATACCATTCAGAAACAAGGTTCGTAAGAATTTAGAAGTTATACCATCACAGGGCTTCCTTTACACTGAAGTTGCCATGTTTACTTTCTTATTAAAATATGCGTAATTGAACATTTGTATTCCTTGGTTATAATGAATAAGCTGGAGGGACAAATTTTCTAGGCTACTTAAGAATAAGCAAAAATTAATAAATAGCTTATCAGAAATTATACATATACATAGAAAAATAAATCCAGAAATTAATAGTTGAAACATTAAGTCTATAATCTGGAAGATATGATGTGGGGGTAATTAAAAATGTGTTGAAGACAGGTAGAAGAGAGGGGGTGTGTGGGTATGAGTGGGTGAGTGAATGGATGGTTGGATGGATGTAGAGATGATGTATATTTAAGGAAGAAGTCATAAGTAGAGATAACAGTTTAAGGTTTGGCAAACAGAGGTGATGGCTGACGCCATGAAAATGAAATTGGATGTAGAATGAGGGTTTGGGAAAAAATGCATTGGATACTAAAACAGTGTAATAGAAGGATTAGTAAGTCATCAGTATTAGATTATTTTAAACTTAATATTGTACCACTTTTGCTTAATATTCACTCACCAGAGCACCACTGCTAAGGAGAATCATGAAAACGATGAAGGTCTCAAACCAGTTATGCTCCACTATTCGGAAACACGTTCTTCTCAGGTTCCACCATTGTTTTCCTCTGCCTTCCTCCACACTGATTTGACAACATTTGAATCTTTGTACGCAGCCTGCAAGCATAATATTCAAACAGGAGTCGCTAAAGTAACTTCTCCTCCAATAATATTCTTTGGCGTGTCCCTGATTCCTCTTTTCACTACAGTTACCATCTCTACCTTGTTAGGATAATTCTCTAAGTCTGGAGTAATAAGAGCACATTCGTTAGCTGTGCTCTTTGACATTGTGAAAATTATTCAGCCTCTTTAAAGGGTTCCCTGGCTAATAACACCTGCTTTTTCTGCATCAACTCATTGTCCAAGAGAGAACGTTGTAAAGCACAAATGTAGTCACTCTAGTAAAGGACTTCAAAGTAGAAATTAATAATAAACAGAAAACTTTGTTTTTATTTATTCTATTTATATTTTTTAAAGTTTATTTATTTTGAGAGAGAGTCAGAGCATGCAAGCTGGGAAGGGGCAGAGGGAGAGGGAGAGAGAAAATCCCAAGCAGGCTCTGTGCTGTTAGCTCAGATTCTGACATGGGGCTCCAACCCATGAACTGAGAGATCATGACCTGAGCCGAAGTCAAGAGCCTGATGCTTAATCAACAGAGCCACTCAGGCAACCCAGAAAACTTCCTTTTTAAGGAGGTTATGGAATAGTAATGTAGATCTCTCCCGACAATGTTTGTTACTGTTTAGTTTTCTTGTGGTGCTCCTAAAAGAACTCATATAATTTTCAACTTAATTTAGTCCACTAAAATGCTGTTGCTTGGTTCTGCTTTGATTTGTCATTTCCTTCTTTATACTGCTTTACTCACTCAAAAATAAGAATTAAATCAACAGATATCTGCGAATACCTTTGTAAGCATCATGAAAGAAAAAAAATCACTTTTTTTTTAAAAAAAGACAAAAAGAAACAAAAGATACAGAACATGGACCTTGCCACCAAGAACCTTACATTCTTGTTTTCAAGAAAAGATATAAACACAGGAACCCTACCTCAAGACAAAAAAACAAAAAATTAAAAAGAAAAAGTCAAGTATGCTGGAAGAAGAGGGAGATAGGGGAGGAAGAAAGGCAGGGAGGAGAAAAGATAGTAAAGATACATATAATAGTTCAAAACAGAAAGAGGAAATCTCTCACAAGATAATATATGAACAATCATCAGGTGAATTAAATACATATATTTATTATAGCTGTTCAGAGGAATAATAAGCTCTTTTACACCATGGTCAGATGAAAGTAGTTTTGAGAAGGACTTTGGGTGACATGTGGAATTTATATAGGAAATAAAAGGAAACAATGTATATCAGGCCTATGAGGAAGAGATCACTATATAGCAAATATGCAAATATATTCATATCTTTAGTATATGTGCTGCCGAAGTGAGCACTATATTCATATCTTTAAAACTCAAATTCCCAAGAAAATCAGACCATGGGAAATACTAGTCACGGGGAAGACAAAGCTCTTAAACCTATTGTCCATATTGTACGAGGCTCAACCAGCTTAACTGTTCAGGTATCAGGTATGGGGTACTGCTTATTTCCTGCTTCATCCAATGGGCATTGGAAAATGGTGATTTTGTTAAAAAATACAGTTTAGCATTTGCAGCTCATTGAACTTTGTCAGAAAGCTATTTAAAAAAAATTTTTTTTAATGTTTTTATTTTTGAGAAAGAGACAGAGAGACAAAGTGTGAGAGTTAGGGAGGGGCAGAGAGAGAGGGAGACACTGAAGAATCTGAAGTGGGCTCTAGGCGCTGAGCTATCAGCACAGAGCCCGATGCGGGGCTGGAACTCAGAAATCCTGAGGTCATGGCCTGAGCCAAAGTCAGGAGCATAACCAACTGAGCCATCCAGGCACCCCCAAAAAACTATTTTAAGGCAAATTCTGTGTACGAGAATTTTGACTAGTATTTAAGGTGCCAACTTATTGTGGGGCACCTGGGTGGCTTAGTCAGTTGAGCGTCTCACTCTTGATTTTGGCTCAGGTCATGATCTCACAGTCATGGAATCAAGCCCCGCGACAGGCTCCCCACTGGGTGTGGAGCCTGCTTAAGATTCTCTCTCTCCCTCTCCCTCTCCCTCTATGCCCCTCTCTCTAGAAATAAAAATAAAAAAGATGCCCACTTATTGTGAAATCACCATTTTACTTTTAAAAATATAAATCAGTCATTTTTTTTATCACATTAAAATATTTTTCTCTATTGCCATGCTCTTTTACACATAGTGGGCAGAGATAACCAAAAATAACAATAGATTTGAAAACTGTTAGCCTATTAGTGGTAATTCAAATAGTTCTACTAAAGGTTCTATTATATTATGAATGATCCATCTTGGGTGATCAACAGCTAAAAAACACCCCACATTCTATAAATGGAAGATTAACATGGGGTCATTTTCTTTACCTTCAGTGAAACAGGCTTCAGGTTCAAGGGTTTCCTCAGGTTCCACTACAGGCTGTTCTTCTGCAGGTGCACCAATGTCTACAGTGCTGCCTTCAGAGGAGCTACTGCTTTCATTAAGTTTCTGTGCATGAGATAGACATAAAAAGTAAATCACTTTAATTTTAGTAATAGCCTAGGAAGAAAAGATTAGTGCTATGAACTGACGTTGGATTCTCCTTGAAGTGAAGAGATTTTAAGTTTAGAGCAAAAGACGGATTGACTAAGAAAAGGAAGTAAGGAAATGTTATGGTATCCCCTTTTCCATAATTCACATGTAAGCATGAAATCAAATTATTATATTGTGAAGTTACAAATGACCGTCAGAAACATGTATTAAGCAAACCACTCTCCTAAGAATTAGAGAAGCCCCAGAGGGAGGGTGAGGGGTAAGGAAAGTTAATATAACTGTTCTCATTTTACAGATAAGGGAACTGAGGCCCAGGTGAAATAACTTGTCTAATGTTACATAACTAGTAAATGAGAAAGCCAAGATTTGAGGAGAATTATTCCTGAGCCCAAAGCCCATGCTCTGTCATTTGTGTGACCACACTGTTTCTGAAACAGTGTATTGACACCCTGACAATTTTTCCATCAATTTAAAACTGAAAATAATCCATAGAACAAAATAGCAAGATTAGTCTAACAGGTGAAGAGAATCTACAATTCACTCTCGAAGTGAAAAACTCAAACAAAATGAAGACACCTGTTAATACCACAAACTAATGGAATTTTATATAATACAAATATAATGGAATTTTATGTAATGTAAGTATTCAGTATCTTCACGGAAGCTTTTTGGTAGCTGTAGACACGAGTTCTATTTGATTCTTTGTTTACAGTAAATCTGCCAAACTAATTACATCCTTTTCGTAGGGCAAATGCCATAATTATAACTTATGTGCAAGCAATAATAAATCTCTTTGCTATATAGTATTACTTTAACTCACAGGGAAATTTTTTCAAAGGAATACTTGCAAAGTCTTTAAGAATTTTGGACAAATCTACCTTTTAACAATCACCGTTCTTCACATATGATGCCAGATATCTGGCTCCATATGAAACTTCATATCCATTACTAAATACCATTGTTAGTTACCTAGATTTCAGATTTACAACGAGCAATTGTGAGTGTTAAGATTAAAAGATGTGAACCTACATAACATGAAATTAATTTTATCAAATGCCCAATGGCTCCCTAAATAGCCTCCTCTGAGGTGTCTTGCCTGGATGATGATAAAATAAATTGCTACTTTTTTTTTAGCACAGTTTCTAAAGGTCTAACTAGTTCAGATTTTCTACAGATGAGAGTGCTATTGCCAATACATCAAACTTTATTCTTAAGAATATTCTTTAAAATAAGCTATTGTTGGGGCCCCTGGGTGGCTCAGTCAGTTAAGCATCTGACTTCAGCCCAGGTCATGATCTCATAGCGTGAGCTTGAGCCTCGCGTCAGGCTCTGTGCTGACAGCTCAGAGCCTGGAGCCTGCTTCGATTCTGTCTCCCTCTTTCTCTGCCCCTCCCTAGCTCACGCTCGCACTCTCTCTCTCTGTCAAAAATAAATAAACTTAAAAAAAAAACTATTGTTTGACAACTCAACTTTGTATATGGTACCAGTTACTAGGTATAGACAACGATCTTATAGATGCTTACAAATTAGTTTCCAAACACCTGTCAAGCAACGTAAGTATATTCTACAGTCTGCCTGAACTACTGTTAAGAAAGTAGAAGTGTGCCTAGTGTTACTCAAAATCAACATGCTCTCAAAGTCATGATTTATTTATTTATTTATTTATTTATTTATTTATTTATTTATATTTATAAGTAGACTTCACACCCAGCACAGAGCCCAATGCAGGGCTTGTGCCCACAACTCTAAGATCAAGACCTGAGCTGAGATCAAGAGTCTGATGCCCAACCAAGTGAACCACCCAGGCACCCCCTAAACTTACTCCTTTAACCAAGTTTCTGATTCTGGTTGTTTGTAGTATCATTCTTTGAACAAACGGACTCCAACTCTCATTTATTCTTACTCTTTTCCAATATTGACAGTAATCTACAGTCAGATTTGTTAAATTTCACTTTTGAAATAACTCTTCTCTCATTCTCATCTTCCAAATTCTTATGAGCTTTCTGTTCATCCTTGTCACCTCTTTGGAAAGCTATCCATAATAATTATCACCCTCATTCTAGCCTCACGTAATTCTAGAACTTTGTGGACCATGAAGCCTGCTCTATGCTAGGTGCCCAATAAATATTTGGTGAATGAATACCTCTGTTTCATATTTTATTGCCAGATGAAGCTTTTTGTCTCTAACTTAGCACTCCAACCAAATTTTCCAAATCAGTAGCTGTGCTTAATTTTAGTCAAGGTGAACTTCTTAATGTTTTCTGGCTGTAGCTTATAGTGGTTATTTTTGCCCATCATTGTGGAAGAATAATAATTACTCTCATCTAAACCCCCTTTACCACTTTGCACAACACTTTGGGCCCATACTACTTTTTTTGTTTTTTAAATCTAACCTCCCTTTATTCTAATTGACTTACTACATTAACAACAGTTGGCATTCTCTATAAAACACAATGACTGATATGCTTGGTGTGCTGAAATTGCTCGGCTGGTTCTATTGTATCACACCTGTGCATTTCTGCTTTCATCAGGAGAGTTGTTTACTTATCAAGAATAAGTTATGTTTGGGGGCACCTCGTGGCTCAGTCAGTTGAGCATCTAACTCTTGATATTAGCACAGGTCTTGATATTGTGGTGGTGAGATCAAGTCCCTTGTCAGACTCTGTGTGCAGCCTGTTTGGGATTCTCTCTCTCCCTCTCTCTCTGCCCCTCCCTGGCATGCTCTCTCTCTTTCTGTCTTTCTCTCTCTCAAAATAAATAAATAAACATTAACAAAAAATAAGTTATGTTTGTTTTCAAATCAATTTTTACCACTTTAGATTAGCGTAATTGTGTAATTTACTCTTAAATAATTTTATAAAACGAGTGAAAGAAAGTTAGTTGTTGCATCCATAAATACTAAGTTGAATTCATTGCATAAGTTTAATAAAGGCAAATCTCCCCCAACCATATACATACAAATGAAAACAAAACTTGTAAAATTAGGTGTGAATAATTGTTTTTTAAAAAAGGAGGGGGTACTGGGAATATGCATTTCTGGAAGGACGCTAAATTCAGGTTGCTTCACAAGGTTCTTAAAATCTCTGTCCTTTTTGAAAAAACCTAAACTGGAAATCCTAGATGATAAATTATAAGTGTGGCCCATGCCAAAGTGATGCTGCACAACTGCCAATGATAGCACAGGCTAGAACAAGAGGCCTAAGGTAACATTTTCATGCAAGTATCTATCAGTTTTCAAGATGAAGCAGTTTAATGTTTGAGATCTAGAAGGAATTCCTGTACCTTTCAGGAGTGGGACATGATTGCAAATTAGATTTTATATATTTATTTATTTATTTATTATTAAACAAATTTTTTTAAGTTTTATTTATTTTGAGAGAGACAGAGACAGCATGAGTGGGGGAAGGGGAGAGAGAGAGAGAGAGAGAGAGAGAGAGAGGCAGAGAGAATATCAAGCAGGCTCTGCACTGTCAGCACAGAGCCCAACATGGGGCTCGAACTCATGAAACCATGAGATCATGACCTGAGCTGAAACACAGTCAGAAGCTTAACCGACTGAGCCATGCAGGCGCCCAACAAATTAGACTTAAAAAATTGTATTTGTATTTGGCTTAAATAACTTACATAATCAACATTTTGCAAAGGAAACCTGGTAAGCCGTATCATGGGAGGATAGTCCCCGATTCCCTTACTAGTCAGGGAAATTTGCCCCAACTTTCAAGTCAAAATAAAATCGGATAAACTGACAAGTGAATGTTAGCAAGATCAAACTACAGACAGGTGGGTGCAGGCTAGATAATCTACTAGAGATAAACTACGCTAACCAGAGAGAAATGTCAGTGCTTTTTTTTAGAAGTTTACGTATGATGTAAATCAAGGAGTATTTAAATGTGAGAAAGGAAAGAAAAACAAACAAAATGAAACAGATACAGAAAAAACTGAGCTGAAGTGTTACATGGGAGGCAACGAGGGTTTTGACTGACGAGCTAAATAAAGAACATTAATAAATAAATTTAAAAATTAATGAATTAGATAATAAATGTATTAAATAAAAAATAGATTAGAATACATAAAAACATTAATAAATAAAGGCACCAAGACCTTTCATTCAAACATAAGACCGTTAATTAACAAAGACAAGACAGAAGGGCACCAAGATGAAACTTCAGTATGTAATGCTTTTAGTTCTACTTGGTCAGTGACATACTTCAGAATTTAGAGAAACGGTGTTTTTGCAGATGATGAATTGTACAGTTAAATTCTCAAGCAATAATCATGTAAATGTATAACATTCATTTTGCAGTAAAAGGTGAGTGTCTGTCATTCTTACGGAAGAGAGGCTTCCAACCTATGTTCTGAGGAGACGGAGACGTCAACCTTAGGAGGAAGATAAAGGCCAACCAGGCAAGTTCCAGGCAGAGCAGTTCCATTATCATGTGCTTTACACATTCATGATACATGAAAGAATTTGTTTAAAAAACACAATTGTTGGGGTGCCTGGGTGGCTCAGTCGGTTAAGTTTCTGACTCTTGGTTTGGGGTCAGGTCATGATCTCACAGTTCATGAGATGGAGCCCTGAGTCAGGCTCTGTGCTGACAGCGCAGAGCCTGCTTGGGATCCTCTCTCTCCCCTTCTCTCTGTCCCTCCCCTGCTGCACATGGGCACACCTAGGTGCTCTCTCTCTCAAAATAAATAAATCAATAAACATTAAAAAAAGCCCACAATTGTTAAAAAGTATTCAAAAACTAGAGTTGAATCGAAACCTGGGGAAATGAATGCCCAAATTTAATAAGAAGATACTAAAATGGAAGAAAAAAAAGTGTGGATGAATGATAGGGAAGATTATATGGAATTTAGTAACATGGTTTTCCATGGAAACAAGGTGATAGGTGGAAAAAATTCCTGAGATCTAAGAATCCTAGATAAAAACAACTTGTATGCAAACTAATGCACAGAGATATAAAAACAAAAATAAAACATTTTTAGAATTTGTCACTAACACCACCCCTAACTGGGAGGTTATATCAGTTGGAGAGAGAGTATTTTTGTGGTTTGAGAAAATGAAAGCTCTTTCAGAGGTTTTAGTCTAAAGACCTGAAAAAGGATTGGCAATATGACAAGCAATACGCAACAATATCTCTTCTTTATGTCTGAAAAAATACTTCCCTGGCAGTCCATGGTAGTAGAATTCTGAGTTTGTGTTAGAATTCTGGCCACTGTTGTCACGCCCTCCAATCCTCCCCACCCTTGCATGTGGGCAGGGCCTGTGACTTCCTTCTAGCCAACAGAATATCGTGAAGGTGATGGGCCACCGCTCTCCTGATTATGTTACCCTGAGCTATGTTAGAAACATGCTCCTTTCCCTCTCTTTTTCTCTCAAGAAAAAAAGTAAACTGTTTTAACTTCCTTATGCTAAGTACCAACAACCATGCTTATGTGGGCAGCAGAACGTGAAAGCTGCACTATGTGGAAAACATACACTTCCAATACACTAAATTTTATAAATTATTCTCGTTTTTGTGTTTTTGTATTTTTTTTTTTTTTACTAGAAGTTTATAAGAATCAAAATGGAAAATGACCCTAGAGAACTTTACACATTCAGATTAGAAAACTGGACCTAGATGGTACAACTGGTGTAACTGACCTGGCAAACATACACAGTTAATCTGTCGATAAGTTAGGGTTCAAAACTCCTAACTTAAAAGTTCTTTTTAGGGGCATCTGGGTGACACAATGGTTAAGCGTCTGACTCTTGCTTTGGGCTCAGGTCATGATCTCATGGTCGTGAGATCGAGCCCCGTGTTGGGCTCTGTGCTGATCATGGTGCCTGCTTGGGATTCTCTCTCTCCCTCTCTCTCTGCCCCTCTCATGCTCACTCTCTCTCTTTCTCTCAAAAATAAATAAACTTTAAAAAGTTATTTTTAATTGGACGTGCTGCCTCTGTGTATATTTCATTACCACACATCACTGTACCCATTATGTACATTGTTTTATTTGCATGTATGCAGAAAATATGCATGCATTGTTATCATGTTGCAAGGTTATTCACATATGAAGTAGGTAGATGTTGTAAACTATTTTACACAGCCAGGTCACATCTGTAATTCTCACCATTTCTCAGCTGATCATTCCAAGAACTTTTAAAACAGTCTATGGCCTTCAGTTGAGCCTTTCTTCAATCCATCTGCCAGCAGAAGCTGGTGTGATGCTTTAAGACAAATCACCTTCTGACTAAAATCTACAAAGACTCCCCCTCATTTCTTTGGTGTCTGCTAAAATTCCCTTGTAGGTAGCGGCTCCAGTGGCCCTGCTGCAGAGACTAATAAAGATGTGGTTGGCTCTAAAAAAAAAAAAACAAAACAAAAAAAAAAAAAAAAAAAAACTAACCTAGTTTTTTAGGTTAGTCACCTGTGGGTCACCAACAACCTCATCTTTATACCCCTCTCCTGGATCAGACCATAGTAGTGGGAAGAAAGCCCCTAACAATGGGGGTTCAACCTCTCACTTTCTGTATGGTTTTGCCCAAATAATTCCCTGGGCCAGTCTCTTACACGTAAAATGAAGGAATGATCTCTAAAGTTCTTGTTGTATTGTTCTACCACTCTGTAGTCTTTTAGGAGTTGAAATGATACAAGAGAGATGTGATACTGAAAATGATAAGAAGGCAATGCAGAGAGAAACCTGGACTCAGGGAGAGATACGCAGTAAGTGCTCAGGGTGGGTATGGCTGCTTTGTGCATAGATGAGTCATAGGTGCTGGGTCTGTGTCTAGAAAAATCCCATGATCATCTCTGGGCGAGGATGGGAGAAGCAAAAATAAATGCTACTCCCACCTTGGAAACAGAGAAACCATTCACATGTAACTGGGCTTTTAAGTTAGCTTCTGTACTAGTCCTATGTGCAATATTCATGTAATCACTAAACATTTATTGGGAGATACTATATTCTCAGATTTGAGTTAAGTTTCTGTCTCCTAGAACCCCTTCATCAGCATAGTGAATTATTGCATTATTTATCTGTTTTTGTTTCTTTTCCTTTGCTACTTTGTCCCCCTTTTTATTGGCCAAAGTGAAAAGTACAAAGTATTTTATTGTTACTTTAATATTAATTTATTAAAATTAAGGTTAAAGATTCTTGAGGTTCATTTCAGTTATGTTTTTTTCTTCTGTCAATTATCCTTGTCTTTTGCCTGTTTTTCTACCAGAGTGTTTGTGCTCTTACCAGATTGCAATTGCACTTTATAAATAGAAAATCATTTGAGTTTCCTTAACATGTAATTTTTCCCATTTGTATTAGTTTTCTACTACTGTGTAACAAATTTCCACAAATTTAGCAGCTTCAAACAATACCAATTTATTATCTCACAGTTTCTCTAGGTCAGAAGTCTGGTCCCACATAGCTGGATTCTGTGCTCAGGGTCTCACTGGGACAAGCTAAGGTGTTGACTGGGAATGCAGGTCTCATCTGAGGTTCAAGATCTACCAAACTTATGGGCTATGGGCAGAGTTCATATCCTTGCGGTTTTAAGGCTGAAATTCCTGCTGTCCTGCTAGCTCATGGCCTTGAACCATTCTGTAAGTGGAGGCCACCACACTTCCTTGCCACATAGGCCCCCATAGTCAGTTTTTCTTCCAAGCCACCCAGAGCATCTCTCTCTCCCCAGAGCATCTCTCTCTCCCTCAATTACTCTTACATGACCAGTGGGAGAAAACTGCTCTTAAAGGGTTCATTTGATTAGGTCAGGTACACCAGGATAATCTCCCTTTGGCTATAAACATAACATAATCACAGGAGTGGTACCTCATCATAATCAGATTTCAACTGCACTCATAGGCTGGGGATTACCCAAGGGCAAGAGTCTTCGGGGTCATCTTAGGATCTTGCCAACCATGCCAAACTCTGTGTGTTTTATTAGTTTTCTTTTCTAAGAACCACTGCTATACTAATATCATCTGCTACACTGATAATTAATTAATTTCTCTACTTATATTCCCTTCATTTTGCTTAAATTCTAATTTCTCAAAGTAAGTTTTTGGTCACGTTCTTTCATTCTTTCTTGATCATTCTTGTCATCATTAAGACATTCAATGACTACTTGGTCCTATCCCACAGATTCTGATGGAGAATGTTCTTATTCTCCAAACAGCTATTTATGTATTTTATGTGCTCCTTAACTCAATATTTGTGTAGGAGGGAATTTCTTAATTTTCAAGTTGTTAGAATTTTTTCTATCATTTTACTATTAATTTGTAGTTTAACTGTATTGTGATTAGATGATAACTCTATATGATATCTTCTATTGTGAATTTATTGAGGTTTACTTTGCTATCTAGTATATTGTTAATTAATATAAATATATACACGAGCACTTGAAAATAAGAAGTCTCAAAAAAAAAGAAAATATGAAAACCCTGCCTAAGTAAATTTTGAGATAATGTATACATTCAAGATATATTTACTTTTATTACTTATATTATTCAAATTATCCGTGTCCCTATTTAATTTTTCTTTGTTTTATCATAGGCTAAGAGAATGGTATTAAAACTCTCACAACCATTTTTATATATCTTTATCAATATATTCTTGTATTTTTCATTGTTGAAATCAGTTGTTGGTTTTGAGTTCTTTATTTCATTGGAGTAATAACACAATTACTCAAAAATAGAAGGAAATGATTTTTAGATGATGGCAAGAATCCATCTCTAATAAAATACTAAAAAATTGGGTAACAGCAAAAATGAGTGCAACTGATTTTTCCTTTTTTTGTTTTTAAATTCAAATTTAATTTTGTTTTGAAATTCACCATTAAAATAATAAAGCATTAGGTTCTTACAGTTTTTGAGATTAATAGATGATTTAAAAAAATCTATTTTCGTGTTTATTAAGCCATTAATCAACCTTTGATTTAACTGATTTCTCAATGAGCTCATTTATTTGAAAATATGTATATTTTCACACATGATTCTCAAGCTAAATTCTGCATTGACCTATATCGTTCATGTATTTTTGGCAGGCTGACTTCATAAGTGAGCCGAGAGAATGCAGGGGCCATATCGTATCTGAAGCATCCACTTTGTTTTTTACACCAGGGCATTCAATAACCACTTAATAACTATAACACTGATGGTAAGAGCATTTTCCCTCCTCAATGGATTGATGCAACATTTCTTGCTTTTTAAAAATGTTCTCTACTATAGCAAATGATTTTGACCTTGAGGGTGAAGCAAAACAAAGCACAGCAAATAAAATACTCCACAATATTTTTTAAGAGTAAATGATTAAATGTTTTTTTTCTTGTTCCCTGACTTGATATTAGGATGTTTATGATCTTATTTTAGACTTGGTTTGTTACAGGGAGCTCATTTATAGGGTTTAAAAGGAGTTCAATTTATAATAAGTGATAAATTTATTAAAATATAAATCTGGAATTTACGGGTCAAAGGACATGAAATATGTGTATGTATATATACATATATTTTTATTTTTGAAAAAATACTTATTTTTTTTTTTAATTTTTTTTTTTAATGTTTATTTTTGAGACAGAGAGAGACAGAGCATGAATGGGGGAGGGGCAGAGAGAGAGAGAGACACAGAATGGGAAGCAGGCTCCAGGCTCTGAGCCATCAGCCCAGAGCCTGACGCGGGGCTCGAACTCACGAGCCCCGAGATCGTGACCTGAGCCAAAGTCAGACGCTCAACCGACTGAGCCACCCAGGCGCCCCGAAAAAATACTTATTTTTAAGCTAGGTATGTACTGTTTTAAAGATGGGCATTTTACTGTTGTTATATATACTTATATGTACTTAAATATCTATACATATATATCTTAAATCATACAGAAATGAGATGCTCTACAACGTCAAAAATATTAGTATTAATATTTCATTGTGTACACTGTGCATATTAAAAATTTAAATGACCTCTATTAAAGACTCTCAACAAAGCAACAATATCAAAGAAAAATACACTGTCCTGAGATTTAGCATTTCCACAGAGAAGCTGGAAAAGTCAAATATTAGTCCATTAATTCCCACATCATCCCTAAAACCCAGATGATTTCTTCATCCAGCTGTATATTTGAAGGACAGTCTTCAGTGCATTTTTCATATTTACTAATTATTAACTTGTTCTTATCAATTGTGAAATCCAGTGTTAGTCAAATTTTTCACCAAGGTAGAGGGGAAGGTCGAGGAATATAGCTCTAGTGTACTCTGAATTCTGCTTTAAAGTATGTCAAACATGGACTTTGTATTGATGATTAGATATAAGGTAACAAAAGAAATAGAACATCTCATCATATATTGGACCGACATAAAATTTTTGCAATACAAATAAGTTAGAAACAAACAAAGTCTGCAAAATTGCACTTATAATTCCCAAGTTAAAAGTCAAAGTTGTAAATCAAATGAGTAATTTCCATTGTTAAATTCATTTTGCTGAAATGGGCATAGAGTCTCTAGTGTTCTTTTGACATTAATTTTTAATGATGAATGATAACATTTAACAAATATTTAATAAGTGTCTACTTGCGGGAGGAACTGTATAACTATAATTAAAGGGTTAAGAGTTCTGTTTTGAGCCAGGCAGGCTTGGGTTTGAATCGCAGTTACTGGTTTTACGGACTTTTGGCAATTATCTTCACCTCATTAAGCTTTAGCTTCTAATTTGTAAAATGGTCCTTACATCACATGGTTGCTATAAGGACTGAACAAGATAACACATGGAAAATGCTTGGCGTGTGCTTGCCTGATAAATGGTAATAATTTTCATAATAGTATTATATAGTTTATAATATTTGTAATTGCTAACACTTGACCTTTCCAACTACCAAAAAATTAGTCTATGCACAACAAGATTAGGGCCTGAAGAATGAAATAGTGACTATAATAGTCCTAGTACCTGCCCTCATGGGTTCAATCAGATGGAAGATACAGAGAAGCAAACAACTGTCACACACGGTAATTGGATTCGTGTAGAGGATCTTGAGAGCACCACCTAATTCAGTCTAAGAAGGTTACAATAGAAGGAAATAACACTTGGGACAGAAGGATGAGTTGGATGGGGGTGGGGCAGGTGAAGAGGTGGGGGTAAGAGAGTATTCTAGACAGAGAGAACAGGCATAAGGATCAGAACCTGATAGAGCATGGGGAGTTTTAGGAAACAAAAGAGCAGTGTACTTGGATGGGGAGGGAAGGAGGGTACTACTATGTGAGGCTGGAAAGGTCACTAATAGTCATTTTTTGCAGGGATTCATAGGCCATGTTAAGTAGTATAGACTGTAAGCAAGGGGCAGCTTCTGAAAGTTTAGAAAGAGGGGAGACCTTTGACCAGGTTTACCTCCTAGAAGGATGACTTATTATGTGGATACTAGATGAGTGAGGAGGAATATTCGTGGGGGTTGCAGCAGTTAAAGCTGAGAGATGATGGAGGTCTGACATTGTACAGAGCTGGTGGGGATGTGTAGTAGACAAAGAAACATAGAGTTGACACCACCTGGTAAACACTTCGATGTAAGCAAGAGGGAGTTTGTGTATCCACTGGCTGGAATAGTTGCCGTCTCATAAAGATCATGGCCCTGGGAAACTATAGCTCAGGATAAGGAAATAGTCAAGAGCTGAAAGGACATCCTCAACCAATGTCCAGATGGGACTCTCCAAAGTGTTTCCTGAGCATCTGTCAGATAATTATATGAGATTCTGAGTATATTCTTTTCTCCTCCTTCTCTCCTTCCTGCCACCTCCCCAGAGAGGAGAAGCTGCATCCAAAAGCAAACTGCTTCCTTAATTTGACTTAGGAAGAAGAGTCTTGCTTGATTTATTCTATCTGTATACTTTCAGAATATATAACTGATAAAAATGTATGTATTCATGAAAAGCATAATTAACTTATAAAATGCCAATTAACACTGATGCAGCACCTCATTTGTGCCAGGTTCTGTGCTTGTTACTAGAAGTACAAAGATATATACGACCACAGTTATTCTCAAGCTGCTCACAAGATTAGTAAGTAGGACAGACAGATACACAACAGAGAAATAGAGTATAATACACACATTTCATGTTATGCAGCTAGCAATTATATTTGGGGGGAATTGAGAGGGTTTTCCAGAATTAAGAGTTGCCTGATATAGTGAGCAACAAAGCAACAACATGTCTTTATTGAGTCGATACATGGACAAAGTCATGAATCTCAATTCAAAGATCATTTTGTTTTGTTAGATTTTGCAGAGAGTGGCAAGAAGAAGATAATTTCTAGCAAGAAATTATAGAGTCAAAAGACATAAACTTCATGGAACGATGTGACTAGGACTGGGCTGAGTCCTGGGGAATTGGACAGAAGAAATGAATCTCATCAAGATGGTGCAATTGCCTACGATATATTCAAGACTGCCTTTTCCCCGTCCATGGCAATGTGTTTCAGATGGTAATTCTAGTAATACAGATGAAATAATAGGATGGGAAGCCGGAGGTCATGATTGGAGATGGATTTAGAAGATAAAATCCACAGGATTTGGCAGTAAATTTGATGAGGGGTTTCAAATTAGAGAAGTTGAGAATGAATCTAGATTTCTCATAAGCAATTTGAGAGCTTATATGATTGGGAGGAAAGTAGCATGGATTTTTTGGAAGCCAGGGAGTGACAGAGCTTAAAGAATTAGGAAATATTGGGGCACCTGGGTGGCTCAGTCGGTAAGCGTCTGACTTCAGCTCAGGTCATGATCTCATGGTTCGTGAGCTCGAGACCCGCATCGGGCTCTGTGCTGACAGCTCAGAGCCTGGAGCCTGCTTCAGATTCTGTGTCTCCCTCTCTCTCTGCTCCTCCCCCACTCACACTCTGTCTCTCTCTCAAAAATAAATAAACATTAAAAAAAATTAAAAAAAAAAGAATTAGGAAATACTGCAGACAAACAGGTGAGATAGGGTCACTGAACTTGGCAATTAACAGAACATCAATGGTTTCTGACAGAGAGAAAGTTAGGGAAAAAAACAGAAAGGGGATGTTTGAAGGTGACTAAGCAGTGGAAAATGGGAAAATGGTGAGTATAATCTAATCTATTTTTCAAGAAGATTGGCAATGAATTTAAGGAAAAAAACTTAAGAGATGAGATCAAAGGGACACTTAAAATTTACATGATTTTATTTTATTTAAGAGCAGGAATCTTGTCCATTTATCTAAGTTTGTGGTAAGGTCTTCTAAAGGAGAAACTGTAATACAGGATGGAGGCAACAGTTGCTACATCAGAGACCATGAGGATTTGTGAAGAGACTGTACAGAAAGAAAAGTTGGTGGCATACGCATCTATCTTGCAGAGATTCCTAATATCCCCAGATATTTTGTGTGATGCTTTCCTATGAGAAACATTATGTTATCATGGTGTTCATGAATTTGGATACTTGTAACAATCTTGGTACCTATCCCTTTTGATTCAAGATTAACCAGAGACTTCCTATTTCCTTATTTAACATTTTTACTGGACACCTTCTATAGGCTAGGCACTATGCTAAATGTGGGCTATACTTTGGTAAAAGACACGGATTAATCCCTGCTCTCAGGTACATTTAAAAAAGGATCATTTGCCATGTAAGGTGTTCACTGTAGACTTTTCTGTGTTAGTACAAATTTAATCTGCTGAGCAGTATATGCTGAGGTTGGAAATTGTCACATGTTCTTTAACCCAAGTACAGTAAAGGTAAAAGTATTAAATGAACGAATATCAGCAAAGCTGCAAATAAGTTTTATTTTAACACAGATAGTATAAACGAGAGGGCAAATGGAAGTCTAGAAGTAAATATTCATTACCCATTTACTCATTCATTTAATAAACATTTTGTATATGCTATGGCCATAAGGTGACTAAGACCTGGTTAGTGTTTCTCCTATTCTCAAAGATTTCATAATCTAATGGTGCAATCATAAAAGTGCTTCCTAATGATTTTAAGCCTTAAACTCAGGAGCATGTCTTCCTAAAATACAACGTGAAGTAACCATAGCCTAAGAGAATAAGTGCCCTGTAATTAGAATTAGAGTTCCACAGGTCAGTGTGAGATGCAGCAGCAGATTGGTCTAACATGCAGGCCATTCCAGAAGAAAGAGGATCCTCCAGGACTGAGGGAGAGGACTCAGGCACTTGTGGCTGTGCCATTAACCTATGCCCAGTGAAGAGGTTTGGTAGCTAAGACCAACTCTATAATGGACATCTATTCTTAGTTCTTTAATAAACAATACCATTCACTTTAAAGAAATGCCAAAGAAATTATTTTTTTCAGGCACTGTTAAGGAGATTTAGTATAATGGTTAAGAACATGGACTGTGTTGCCAGCTGCCTGGATTCTAGCCTGGGATCAGTCCTTACTATTTGTGTGACATTGGCAAGCTACTTAAACTCTTTGCATTCAATTTCCTTATCTGTAAGATTAGACTAATAATACCTATCTCCTGGTATGAAGCATTGGGGGAGACAACACATTGTAAAACCCTACAAACAGTGTTTTCCGACGGTGAGCACTCAACATATGATATCTGTTATTAACATGACCTGAATTACAAAGATCCATATGTCATTTTTACTCATTCTGGGGCTCACTCATTGCAAAAACAAGTGTACTTTTTCCCTAACTAGCTTAGAATACATTGTTTTTATTCCAAAAAGTAGAAGTTTAATAACTCGATTCATTTAAAAGGTATTTATGAGAGAATTATGGTATAATTGTGCCTTGGCACCTTATGTTTTTGAGCACTTTTAACTTCAGAATAGCCTTTAGATTCTCATAATATTCCTATAAGTGCTATTGGACAGTTGTCCTCCTTTTACAAATTAGGAAATGGGACAATACAGGGTTAGTGATTTGCCCACAGTAGACGTAAGGCCACCAGACTTTTAGTCTAGTATTTAAACAAATCAACCAAAACTCAAAAAGTTCCTGAGCACACACTTGTGCCCAACATTGCAGTAGGTGCCTCAGAAGACTAAAATTATATAAAATACAATCCATAACCAAAGAATCTTACTTTCTAATTGGAGAGATATCATCTTATATTGTCTTTTGCACAGTCTCAGCAGTTTTGCCCAGTTTTTAAAGCTCTTTGAAATCTGTCCAAGCCACCACCTTTATTATTAGTTTTCAGTGGAAACCCATATTTCTAGCTGATCCATTATTCTTACTACTGCATGAGTCAAGAAACATTATGAGGTTTTAATTTTTTTAATGTTTTATTTATTTTTGAGAGAGAGACAGAGTATAAGTGGGGGAGGAGAAGAGAGAGAGAGGGAGACACAGAATCTGAAGCAGGATCCAGGCTCTAAGCTGTCAGCACAGAGCCTGATGCAGGGCTCGAACTCGTGAATCGCGAGATCATGACATAGCAGAAGTTGGACAGTTAACTGACTGCGCCACCCAGGTGCCTCGAAACATTATAAGGGTTTAAAAACAATTCTTTAGGTTATTTGAATGTACTTTGTAGGTTGAAGTCTGCTGGGATTTACAGAATGATGAATGTGACCCATGCTATGCCTTTTCTGCATTTGGGAACAAACATGGGACAAGTATAGACAGATAGCCCATAGATTTGTCCTGGAATGGGTGGGGGTCAGTTGTGTATAAGTGTGCATCTTAAGGGGGAGGCAAAGCAAATACAGGCCTCCATTTTACATGTCCCTTAATATGGAGTCTGTTTTCGTTTTCCTGGAAATTGAGGCAGGCAGTAGCCTCATCTCCTGTGATTTTATATTCCAGAAATACTAAACTATTATTGTTTCCAAACACATCCTGTTGGTTCATGTCTCTAGGTTTCTGTATATTTATTTTTTCTGGCTGGAATGCTCTTTAGAAAAAAGGTTTCTTACGTTTTTTAAGGAGTCTACCATATCAAGAATTTAATGAGAAATTTAAAAATTAAACAGATAATACAAAATCTATCACTTTCCCCAGATAAACACGTAAAGAAATTTATTACTGAGGGCAGAAGGCAAACAATACAAAAGGACTAACAGTGGAGTATGTTACTAGTACTTCTTACAAGAAAATACTGGGAACAGTTGGGAATGTTACTGGTAATAGTAATAATGACAATTTATTGAATACTTACAATTTGCCAGGCATTATGTTAACTGCTTCACATTTATAGCCTCATTTAATAGTCCACAGAAAGTAGGAAGTAGGTGATATTATCCTCATTTTTGAGATAAGAAAATTGAGGATTAGATAGTCAGGTAAGGTCACATGGTATGTGGCTAAAATGGAATTATACAACACAGTGTCTGGCTCTAGAGCATAATCAATTACCAACACCTTTATAATTGTGGGCCTCACATGTCTACAGACAAGTGCTTAGAAAATGGTAATAAACAATGGGCATTTGTAATTTTAACTCATGCCATTAATAGAATTTCAATAATGATCCATTGTAGATAAGGCTCATTATTGAAATTAAGGAAGGGAAACATTAACATATTCAAATGGAACAGGTAACAGAGACCATGGCCAGTAACATTTTGAGTCAATGAGGTATTTCCCAACATGGAAATTCATATTTAAAGGTTGAAAGTCATCTTTCTAAAATCCAAATATATATACAGTTGACCCTTGAACAATGCAGGGGTTAAGGGGGCTGATCTCCTGTGCAGTTGAAAATCTGCATATAACTTTTGGCTCCTCCAAAACTTAACCATTAATAGCCTACTGTGACCAGAAGCCTTACTGATAACATAAACAGTTGATTAACACATATTTTGTATATATATTATATACTGTATTCTTATAATAAGGCTAGAGAAAAGAAAATGTTATTAGATAATCATAAGGAGGAGAAAATACATTTATAGTACTGTACTGTATTTATAAAAAAAAAAATCAGTGTGCAAATGGGCCCATGCAGTTCAAACCATGTGGTTCGAGGGTCAACTATATATGTGTGTACATATGTATATATGTATTTGCATATATGTATATATGATAATTACCATATAATATTATAATTACTATGCACATATGCAAAGCTACGGCTCCTTTGTATCCTCTATTACTAGTACACTCCCTGGCACATGGTAACTGGTGAGTAAGTGAAGGTAGGCAAAAGAACAAAGACTAAAACAGAAAGAACCAAAAGGATAAGGTTACTTTAATACAGTATAAACTGCATTCCTAATTTAGAGTAAAGAAACTTCATCTTTTGAGGCATCTGCTATCAGTTTAATTCCACTAAAAGAACATCTTCTAAATTGTGCCTTCCTTTGAAGAGAATACAGCATAAGACTAAGGAAGCAATGAAGAAAAATAATTTTAATTGAGTTTATTTATGACCAAGAAGAAAAAAACAAATGGTGAAGGCAAGTGCCAGGAACTTTGTGACGATGTGGTAATTTATAAAAGAATATTTACAGAAAGCCAGTTGAAAAATGAATGAAATAAACTGAAATGTAACAGATGATGAACAGAAGGTTCAGTATTTAATATAAATATTCAGCTGGATGAGATACAACTGTGTTTCAATAGCAATTCTTGTGAAAAGGATGAGGGAAAATTACTTTCCTAGAAGCCCAATATAAATTGACAAGGCAAATGTCCGATAAAGATAAAAGCGACAGGATCTAATACAGCATTAGATTGAATCAAGAGAAAAATGGCGTCTGGATCATGGGAAATAAAACTGTATTTTCAGGTGTGCTTTCATAAGAACAAGTGTGATAATGAGAATCCTTCAAAATGGTTCCATTAAAAAGAGTTGGAAAGAGATGGAAAAGTTTAATCTGAGTGCCTGCTTTGTGCCAAACATGTTCAAACATGTCACAAATATAAAAGGAGAGACAAGAATGCATGTAAGTAGTTATAACAAAATCTTACAATACTTTGTAATATGTGTAAGCCTAGAACATGAGTTGTTCATTGCATAAACTCTGTGCCTTCTGTCTCTGGAAACCAAAAAAAGAAGCCATCCATTCTACCCGGGGTCCAGCAGTTTTCATGCCCACTGCTTTCATTAAACATTTTTTTAATGTTTATTTATTCATTTATTGTTTTAATTTTCTTCTTTATATATTTGTCATTCTCAAATTCTTTACAATGGAAATGAATTGTTTTTATAATAAAAAAGAATGCAATCCAAGTAATTTAAAAAGGCTCTTAAAGACTAATTCCCAAATTATCCAAAACCCCATGTAGCAGCCTGAGCCTTATTCCCTTTCTGAATGAAGCTTGATTATATCACTGTATTCAAAAGTCCAGGGTCCCCCAAAGGCTGGGCCAAACCAGGCACTAATGAATTTGCTATTTTCTAAAAATACAGCGAAATGAAGACAGACTCTAGTAGTGAGCATTATATGTTAAATACTCTGATCATCAATAATACAATTAATTCAATTAAAAGGATACTTAATAACATAAGAATAAATGGGGTTTAAACTAAGTCCCTCTCTGTCTAAGTTTCATTCAGGTCTCAGCTTAACAATTATTTACATTTAGTTTAAACTAATTTACTGTTATCATTTTTATTAATGTCATCAATTTCTCTGATTCACTTTCACACATTCAAGGGGAATCAACGACACTAATTTTCCAACCTATAATTTGTTCGTTTTTTTCTTTTCTTTTTTTTTTAATATGAAATTTATTGTCAAATTGGTTTCCATACAACACCCAGTGCTCATCCCGAAAGGTGCCCTCCTCAATACCCATCACCTACCCTGCCCTCCCTCCTACCCCCCATCAACTGATTTCAAAGAGCTAAAACAGTTTAAGAATTCTGAACTTTAGGCACTACAGCCATGGACCTAATGCTTGCACTTTGATTAGAAAAGCAGTGCATTTAAGTTCAGTATAGGCTGCAAAAGCTTAATTTATCAGATTTCCTAAAACACGCAATGTGCAATGGTATCATCTATTCTGTTTAATTACAGTTAAAAAAATTACTGGTACAATAAACTGTTTTATCAGTTCCTACTGGATCATGACTTAAATTTGAGAAATACTGTATTAAATTATCTCTAAAGTTTCTACTACCCTTACATTTAAATTTTCAATTAATGCAACGATAATCCAAGATATGAAATGACACAGAGTATGCAGAAATAGAACTGCCTCCAGTGGTTCAGTGGATAGTCACTTTTTTATAAAAAGATCGGTTTTTCTGTGAACTAGCTCTGAACAATACAAACAAAAACAGTATAAATAATGTAAAATTTTTGCAGCAAAATTATTTGTTATGGATGGTCTTTATAATAAGTTTCATTTTTTCCTAAAGTTTCTTTCTTTTTTTTTTTTTTAACGTTTATTTATTTATTTATTTTTGAGACAGAGGGAGACAGAGCATGAACGGGGGAGGGTCAGAGAGAGGGAGACACAGAATCTGAAACAGTTTCCAGGCTCTGAGCTGTCAGCACAGAGCCCGACACGGGGCTCGAACTCACGGACCACGAGATCATGACCTGAGCCGAAGTCGGCCACTTAACCGACTGAGCCACCCAGCCGCCCCTTAAAGTTTCTTTCTTAATTCAGCAGATAGCATGTAATAGCTATTAGTCTTCATTAAATATTAAATGTAAACCTAAAGTTTCAAGCCAAAAAAAATCAGACTAGAAAAAATACTGCCAAATTTAACAGTACCTTAGAACCAATTTTACAAAAATAAAGGCCATTAAAAGAAATCAGCTTCCATTGGTTCTTTAGCAAAAGCCAAATATTTAATGAAACTGAGATACTACTCAAATTAAAATCCTGAAAAAAACTACACAATGTTTTACAAAAATGAGCTATCATTTTTTTTTCCTGAATTCATTTCCATGGACATGTGAGATGAAATGAGGATCTACCTACCATTCTATCTCTGCACTCTTTCTCTCCTCATCTCATTACACAAATATG
Source organism: Panthera pardus (assembly GCF_024362965.1). Classification (NCBI taxonomy): domain Eukaryota; kingdom Metazoa; phylum Chordata; class Mammalia; order Carnivora; family Felidae; genus Panthera; species Panthera pardus. The sequence goes on along the minus strand of NW_026526655.1, from coordinate 66,294,493 downwards.
ATTTACCCAAGGCAATAATATACAAGTATATATTTACATACAGGCAATAATACATGCATGTACATATAAATTTATACCTACCCACACATATAAAATCTTACCTCTTTGCTTTCTTCCAGATCTGATTCACTACTGAAGTCCTCTGTGTTTAAATTTTCAAAGTCAGACTCTCCTACAGCAATTGGTACAGTCACGGTAAGACTGGGATTGTTTATGAATGACATGTAATCGCTTTCATCAATAATGTATTTTTCAACACTGCTGCCGGTTCCTATTCCACTTGTGGTTCCATTCACATCTTTAATATAGTCAAGATCTTTTCCAATTTCTGTTGTATGATTGGACATACAACTGTCTTTCTTATTGTTTAGATCATCAAGTGGTTTAATTTCATCTAAAATCTTTTGTTTTCTGACAAAGGATTGTTGAATAAATTCATATATTTTTCTCTTCACATAAGCTATTCCTTTGTGCATCCTGTCCACAGCTATTTGGAGGTTGTTCATTTCATTATCATCATCTGTGGCTGCAAGATTGTCTGCACTAAATGAGCTCAGAAGCAAGGCCAGAAAGAGGTTCAGGACCTTAAAAATAACACAAACATGATTATAATTTCACCCCAATGTAAAGAGCAGATTGAGATCACTTATTCCTCTAAGTGTAGAGGAAACTGTAAGTTCTAACAGCTAGATTAGAAAGAAGCACCATAGAATAGTGATTAGAAGTTGGGTAATCTGAATTTGTTATCTGGCTCAGTAGCTACTGCACTCTACATCCTTGGGCAAAGACATGATTTCTATTGGTCTCACATTCTCCCACATATAGAACAAAGATGATGAATGAGTTAACCTAAGGTTTAGCTATGTTTAAACTTGTATGATTATAAGAAAACAGATTGATATATGTACTATGCACAAGTTCTAACCTTAAAAATCATTAGTGTTTGCAATTATACACTGAAATACATTCTATAGTTTCCCTAATGATAAACAGAGATATTGAGTTGGATATTAATTAAAAAAATAATCATTATGATCCAGAATGAGAATAAGTATCTTAACACAGGTATTGACACTTATTTTCTTAACCCATTATTTCTCATGCTCCACTATTGATTAATTAGAAGAACCATTTATAAATAATTTCCAATACTTCCATAAGACTGATACTTTATATATATATACTTTATCTATCTATCTATGCATCTATCTATCTATCTATCTATATATCTTTCGGAATATATTAAAATTTTCTATACCTTAAAAAGTAATTAACGTTTCAAACTTAGAGAGAAGAATTGATCAGTTATTCCATTTGAGTAATCTCAGGCATCATTAGCCAATCCTTATTTTGACCTAGCACCACTAGAGAATTGATTAACCTAGGTTGGCTAATGCATCTGCCATATGACATAGAGTGATTGAACGGTATATGCCACAAAGGGGCAAGGAAATGGTAAAATCACTATGAACACTTAAAGACTCCACTCTTTAGTCCTATACTGGCAAGTAACATTAGGCTTTCTTTAAAAATTTTTTTCAGATTTCTCCCTCTTCTCTGAATTTGAAAAATGTTCCCAATATATCCTTCTAGGCATGTCTTCAATATGATACTCTATTAAAATTCATATAACAAATGTGATGAAATGATTGACAAAGTGGATTTGAATATAAAAACTATAGGGTCACTGCTATATTACTGTGTTGTGAAAGTGAGACATATCTATCTATATCTATATCTATATCTATATCTATATCTATATCTATATCTATACATCTATATTTATCTCCAAGGCAAGAGACTTTACAAATTATTAATCATAGTTTTTGCTTGGGCAAAATGGTCACTATCCTATTATGCTCTTAATCTATTTCTGAAATATGTATCTTAAATGGGTACATACCACCAGGTTTCCAATAACCATAACCATCATGAAGACAGTAAGGCACATGGCTTGACCAGCAACCTCCATACAGTCCCACATGGTTTCTATCCACTCTCCACAGAGCACGCGGAACACTATTAGGAAGGAGTGGAAAAAGTCATTCATGTGCCAGCGTGGAAGCTGACAGTTGGTGGAGATCTTGCAGACACAATCTTTGTAGCTTTTACCAAAGAGCTGCATGCCAACAACAGCAAAAATGAAGACGATGATGGCCAACACCAAGGTGAGGTTACCCAGAGCCCCCACTGAGTTGCCAATGATCTTTATTAGCATATTTAATGTTGGCCAAGATTTTGCCAACTTGAAAACTCGGAGCTGGAAAATAAAAAAAAAATTATATAATTATTATTATGATCTTTAAAAGCATTGCATATACTGAGGTTTACCAAGAAATGATGATTAATATAGAATCTCTTACATCTGCCCTGCCCTTGAAACTTCTCAGGCTCATTGTTAATTTTTGGACCTTCTAGGAAGAATTTAGTTCTTCCATATTTTAACCATGTAGATCATCTTCCCTAAGAGTCAATTTCTGAAGATTACTTGGGGCCAACTGTCCATAATTTGTTTTGTGAATGTGGTTCGAAGGCATACCAGGCCCAACACTAATATTAACATCTGATTCACAATAATCTGTTGAAAAGATATTCATTTTGCCAATCAAATGCAAAGCAACATCATACTGAGGTCCTGCTATAGGTGGAGAAAAATGTTTATTATTCATTAATGCTCCTTTAGGGTACTGACCTAGCTGTGCCTGCATTTAAAAATTTGGAGTATTTCCCATACCTATAATTCTTCCCCTGATTTGCAGGGACATATATGTAAACCAATGAGCATGTTAAGTAATCCTACAGATTTTTTTCCCTCTCATTTAGAGAAGAAGCATATTATCCAGAGGTAGAATTAGGAATCTTCTGCATGCCCAACTGTGTCTGATCACCATTTACCACTACAAAGGGCTGTTTGTATTTTCTTTTTTTTTTTTTCTTTTTTTTTTTTAACGTTTATTTATTTTTGAGACAGAGAGAGACAGAGCATGAACGGGGGAGGGGCAGAGAGAGAGGGAGACACAGAATCGGAAACAGGCTCCAGGCTCTGAGCCATCAGCCCAGAGCCTGACGCGGGGCTCGAACTCACAGACCGCGAGATCGTGACCTGAGCCGAAGTCGGACGCTTAACCTACTGAGCCACCCAGGCGCCCCATGGGCTATTTGTATTTTCAAGTGACTATTAAAATGTGATATATTTCACTACAAGTATTTTCTTAGATCCAGAAATATTAACTGTAGTCATCTCTAGAAATGATAGTCACAATTGCAACTGAGTAATATATTAAACTTTACATGACTGTACTTTTTTTTTTTAAATAAAGGTTTTTCTAAACACACGGAGAAAATTTTTTTTTTTCCATTTAGGGATAGTTTTGATGATGCAAATGTACACAAAGATTTAAAGTGTTAATAGTTGTGTAGTAAAACCTATGACAGTACTATATACGAGCTCTGAGTGTTGGACAGGTTTAGTTTTTGTTACTGTTTTCTTTATTTTTTACCAGTCGGAATGAACGGAGAACTGATAATCCTTCCACATTGGCAAGGCCGAGTTCTACCAGGCTAAGTGTCACAATAAAACCATCAAAGATATTCCAGCCTTCTTGGAAATAATAGTAAGGATCCATGGCAATAATTTTCAGAAACATTTCTGCTGTAAAGATCCCAGTGAAAACCTAAGATCAAAACAAAGTTACTCTAATTCCATCAGATAATGATAAAGTAGAATGACATAGTATTTGATCGCAGAACAAAATGTTAATGCTACTTTCCCCATAATGATTCTATTACGAGCTCACATTTGTGTAGTAATGTATAGCTGATAAAAAGGCTCTTATATACTTTATTTCATTTTATCGTTACAGAAATTTATTGTTAGCCATGGATGTGGCTAATGCAGGCAATATAAATATCACTTTACCGGTGCGGAAACAGGTCTTTACGTGGGTGCAATGGTTTCTCAGATATCACACAACTAGAAAATGCCAAAAATTGGACTGGAATGCAAATTTATTTTGAACTAGTATTCCTTCTGTCCCATCAAACTGTCTGTCCCTCCAGACTTTATACAACACAGGTACTGACAAGATCTTGCCCATGATCACTTTTAATTGTCTATAAGCATATTCCCCTTCCCTCAAATCAGATCATTATTATACATGTACATTTATTACTATAATACATGTGTTATATTATCAATTTGTTATGCACCTGAAAAAAATAAATTTACTTCCATAATATAAAAAGCAGACCTTTAAAAATATAAATATTACAACTCAGGATGCTTTACATGTCTTGCTTTTTACCATCAAAAATCTTATACCTCAAAACAAATGTTATGAAAAACACATACATTACTTTAAAGTCTGTTTTCTTTCAGCAAATAAAAGCTAATATTCCTAAATTGAGTCAACTGACAAACACTTTAATAATTCATGTTTTTTAAGCACAGAGGAGAAAGAATTAAGTGGCAAACTTTACCAAAAATGGCCTTGCTAATCATATAATACACAAAATATACTAGAGGTTTTCAATATTTGATGGTTTTGATATAGAATGGATGGATAAAACAATACATGTCCTACCTAGCTGCTGGAGGTGGAAAAGCTAAAGACATTTTTGAGATGTTAAATTTTTGCTTATAATGATGGTGATGACTAAGCAAAATGAAAAGATCTACTTTTTTTGTTTTTAGTCTTCTACAGCTAGGGAAACTGTGATAATGTCTTTTCAAGAGGTGTGCCCTTAAATTGCTTCTGTATCTTGAAAAATTATAAATATCAATATTGACTTTCCAAGTAGTACTATAGGCCTATAAATTGCTCTATTTCTTAGCTTTTGCTTTGACATTAAGGGCTATTTATTGTTGGCAAAAGTTAAGGTATAGCCAGCTAGCTATAATTCCAATCTTTTGGGAGCCAGGAGGTAGGAAGGTGGTGAAAAGACTGTGTTAAGCTATAAATGGAAACAGTTTCTCAAACAGAAAATTTGAAGATTGAACACATTTACCTTCCAATATGCTTACCAAGTTTCCTACTGTAAGCACATTATTGAAATGTTCCGTCATTGGATAATGCTCCATGGCCATGAAAAGAGTATTTAAGACAATACAGATGGTGATGGCCAGGTCAACAAATGGGTCCATCACGACCAGGTTGACAATATGTTTCACCTTTAACCAATATGGTGAACAGTCCCAGATTAAGAATATGTTGGAAAATTTATACCAACAGGGTGGGCATTTCTGTCTGGATTCTTCAAGTTCTAGATTAAAAAAAAAAAAAAGAACCACCAAAAGATATATTTAATAGATACATATATTTATTTCAGATCCACAAGTCTTCTTTTTCAGTAATCAACACATTTTCATTTAGTACAGAGTCAGCCTCATTTGTATCTAAAAATACTATCGCATTTATTCTTTAGACCCCTGAAGATATTTTTTCAGACATACACATAGGGCAGAGGGAGCAAAGAATAGTTTTTTTCTTGTATGTATTGACAACATGGCTCGATGATTGGCCTGAAGTGAATGGTCTTTTAAATGAAGTTTTTCCATAGGAAAATGAGTTGCAGAAATGTAGATACTGTGTGTAATCCTATGTTAATGTCTGGCTAAGCTGTCATCCTAAGTCTATAAGAGACAGGGTAGGGTTTGATATGAGCCAAGAATCATCTTTTAAATTTGTTTTTGTTCTGTGAAATGACCTGCTCCTCTCCTCCAATCTTGAGAGTATTTTGGATGGTGTTGAAGTCCTAAGCCTAATGGAACAAAAGAGAGGGTCACTGTGACTAATAAGATTAGGAACCTCTAACAAATGCTTTATTCCACATTTTCAAAGAATTAGCACACTGGAAAACATTCTTTAGATTTCCAATATCATTGCATTTAAGTAACGTTTTTAAAGTTCCTAGAATATATGAGCAGGTGTAACAAATAATAAATCTTAAATAATACCTATTATATTCTCTTTCTAACGTACTGTTTCCAATTTACAAATAGAGATATTTGTTTCAAGTGAGAAAATATAAGTTTACTGAAAATAATTGAACGATAATGGGATGGGTAACAAACCTTCTACTGTATTTGTTAAAATGCTGGCTATACTCATTGCTCTTTGCCTTTGGGAAGGATCTTCTAGAAAGTCCATGGAAACATGGAAAGAACTTGACCTCTTCCTCATCTCAGTTTCAGTGGTTGTTCCCTATAAAGAAAATTCTAATGTATTAAATGATTAACTGGAGCAATATGATAAGCAAATAACCAGATGTGACACAATGAATTTCATGAAACACATGCATCATGCACTTTCATATTTAGTTGGTGATGGCAGATATTGCTGACTTATTGTATCATTAACCTGGAATATCCAAACTGTCAACCATTCAGTCATACAGCAAAAACTGAGTTTTTTAACCCTCTAATTTCATAATTTTATGAGATATGATGCAATTTTGATATAGTTAATAAATCTATTGAGAGCCATATTTAACAGTTAGCACTAGTTCTGAACTACTAGTAAAAAACTAATAACTTGAAAAGTCATATAAATGATCAGGCATTTTATGTTGAGAAGGTAGCCATTTATTCTTAAAGAAATACAAACGATTACAACACATGTAGCTGCCATCTCATTATCTGTACACAAGACATAGATGGTCATTGACAACACAAACTGTATGTTAAAAAAGTCACACATGCTGCATGGACAACAGTTTCATCCAGGGTACCAAAGCAATAAGTCATCTAACTCTGACTTAGTCATGCCTCATCATGCTGATATATTTCCAAGTGGTTTCACAGTCTAATAAGAGGCAGCATGTGTTTAGAAATTCCTCATCCTGTATACATTCACAAAAACATAACATACGTTTGTACACAGACAATTCTTTTATCTGTCTGTATTAACAATTTATTTGTGTCTCATCATTTAGATTCATTTTGAGAAGACTTATATCAGCATTTATTTTTTAGAGAGACAAATGTGAATAGTAGAAACTTCAAGATAAGAATGAAGCTATCTATTGAGGCACAGTGTTCTTGAAAATCTTCTAAAATAAGGCAGAGCTATATTGAAGAATCTGTTGGAAAGATTTATTATACACCCTTTATACTTAAACATAGGAATCATTCATTTACTTTTATACAAAAGCTTTAGAGGATGGCCTGCTATCTAATCTCAGCATGGGTATATAGCAAATCCTCCAACTGGAGGCAGTAATTTATGATTGTGTCTAATTTATTCTTAGCAAATTTAATAATTAAATGCATTCAGTGTTATGCAAGAGTGTTGAGGCCTTAAGTTTTAGTTGGTTAGTCTATTAAAGGTATTACAAGATGCAGGTGCATTCGCAGCTTGACCAACCAGGAATCATTCTCAAAGGTTCCATTCTGTAGAAACACTGGCTGGTGCAGCAATAATGGGCCAGCCATGCCTGAACTATTTAAAACTTCCTTACATTGTCATCAGTAGCTGGCTTATCTATTATCACCTCTGGCAGAAGCTGTCCAACAGGCGATGTAGGAACTGAAGGTCCACCAACCAAGGAAACCACACCATTGCAATCCACAGTGCTGTGCATCTTCCCATTCACTGGAAACACTGCCAGCATCCGGGAAGACCTACTGGTCTGACTCAGGTTACTGTTGCGCCGCTCTCCATGTCGTCGGGGCACAAACAAGGAGTCTCTCCGGCTCTCATTATCCTCAAAGGTGCTGTGCTCATCATCAGCAAAGTCATTCTCTGATCCCACATCCTTTGCTCGCCCTCTAAAGCTGAAAAGGCTTGTTCTGCTATTTCGCCTTGGGGAAAATAGGGAGCCACGGATGCTCAACAAAGACTAGAAGTTTGAAACCAAAAAAAGTACAAGCATATTAATGTAGACATTTGAAATGTGCTTTTATTTTGCAAAATTAAGTTGAGGGAGATTCAGTATTCATAACAGGATGTGATTTGTTCCTTTTCATTAACATTCTCATTAACATATTCATTTACTTAACATTGCTCAAATTAAATTGGTTTATAAGAAATTTCTAGACCTTGAGATTATGAATGGGGAGAAGGATCACAATTTAAAGACACTGAGGAAAACTCAAACCCTGAACCAACATTTTCAAGTTCAAAAGCAAACATCCTTAGCACATTACTTTGGACACCATAAACATTCAATAAACATTGGCAGCGTGACCTTCACAAGGCCACATTTGGTCTTATTGCTCTTTCCTTCAAGGAATTCCAACATTTTTCACAAATTGTTTTAGCGCATCTATCTAAAATCACTTTAAATTAATTATTACCCCTATTTCATCTATAAAGCACGGACTTCTGAAATTCAGAGTCATGTGCTTTTTGATAAAGCATATCACAACTGAAGTTTTCAGAAGCACGAATGCTGGTTTATAAAGAAGTTAGGGGGAAAAGGCAACATAAAATAACCAAAAAAAGTACTGATCAGCTAGCCCTACATCCAAATTTTTTTGTTTTTTTTTTTTTTCATTAAAAAGGTCAAGGAACAGAAAGATTAAATGTCATTAGTTTCAACAGGTATCAGCAGATAGTATCAGGATGAGAATCCAGTCTTCTGAATTTCAACCCAGTGTTATCCCAACTACACAAAGCTGCAGACTTACATATATGTGGAGTAAAATTTTCTCATAGCTATGTAAAGAAAGGGTAGATTTAAATATAAGAAACATGGCAGTCAATTCAGTTGATGACAATTCATAAATCTGGTTTAATTCTCCCCCTCTTCAGTGTTCTGATTTTCAGTCATGCACCAATGAACTCAGCAGTGCCATACCTGGTGTGGGGAGGAGTACCTCTTTTCATATGTCAATCGATTCCCTTCGATGGAGAAGCGAAACCCTTTCCTTCTGATGCTGTCTTCAGACTCAGATTTATGGAATTCATCCTCATCTTTCTCTTCCCCACCAGACTGCTCTTTCTGTTTTCTTTTCTTTCTCCGATTTCTTCTTTCCTTAGCACTCTTGGAACTCAACTTGGAGGCTTCAGATGAGCTGTCGGAGAGCCCACCTGCGGCGCTAGGTTCTCTGGAATGCTCTGAGGCAGTTACAGCTGCTGCCTGCTACAGTAAGGAGAAATGATTTTAGTATGGCATTAGAGAAGACTTTATCTTCTTAAGCTCAAATGTTTGCATAACATTTAAAAAACACATTTAACCTGCTGAAGCTGATCTTCCGTAGAAGCAGCTCTGTCTGCAAGTAATAAATGGGACTTTTCCCCGTTTCTATCTAACGAAGGCTTTCAGGTTAACGTGGTTTTATCTCTGTTAACATTTATTATGTTTATATTATGCTGTACAGGCCACATATTCAAAAGGACCAATCAGGCATCGATAAGAACATAAACTCATATTACTTTTTGGGATTTGAATTACTCTAAAAATTGGTATTTAATTAGCACTGTCTTCTCTGAAAAAGAAACTGTGGCATGGAAGAAAAGTTATTGACTTACCTGAGCTCATTACCAAAGGGAGTAGGAATGAGATAAAGAGCTGAGGTCCTCTCCCTAGTTACTGAAGTTGTGTTATCAAAATATCATCAATGAAGGTGATAAAATCCCTTTCTTGCCCTCCCCCCCATAATCTTCTAACCAGAACACTGGAGAAAGGACAGTCAACATTTTCCACTAAACAAGACAAGACATTTAGTTCTCCAAATACCAACCCCAGCTTCTTTCACTCAGCACTGGTTCTTGCTGGATACGTGGGCATGGAATGAAAACAATGCTTTTGATCATAGCTTATACTGGTGCTCAGTCAGTACGTTTTGATATTACCTTTGTTCCCAGAGTGCCCTCAATACAAGGACTCTTGCAAATAAATTAATATTTCCCAAACAGCTTTATTCTAAAGTAAAATCAATGAGCTTGTATGCTAAATGAAAAGCATGAGAGAATATAGAAATGATAGCACAGGCATTTCATTGTACAATGAGTATCAACACCTCTCTATAAGAACAAGAAATCCTTAGATCACCTGGTCTCCATAAAATTGGTGACTTTCATATGCCTACTGAATGTTGCTTTGTCATAGAACATTACATTATTTCATCACTTCCTCGTTTATTATATAAGGCAATTAAGCCACATTAAAAACAATATATTTTTGGTTAAAGAAAAGACTAGATTATCTTTTAAGAGCCAGATGAACATCTTTATATATAATAACCAACACATTTCTTTTCTAAGAAAAGATGATTTCTTAGGATTTTCTCCTATACCCTTTCAGTGTTTTTTCCTCGAGCAGACTCAGAATCACATTTTCCCTTTTATTACAAAAATCTTAAAACATTAAAATAGCATGAGAGGGTTCCACTGTGGTCAATATTGCAGACATCTTAGAAAAAAAATGAAACTAAATGATCTATAGATGATCAAAATGTAGAAATTATTACTAATCTGCCATCATTACCAGTTTCTCTTAAGTGGAGTCAGTTATCTGTCTCTCACTTTCTCTCCAGTGTTTTTGCAACAACCAAAATAATAAAAAAGAATTGTACCATGAGACAGGACATATTTGATTTTGATGAATTTACCTGAGCTGCCTCCTGTTGCTTTTTAAGCTGCTCAAGCATCTGCTGAAATTCAGCCTCTTTCTGTTCTGCCTCTTCCAAGGTGGCCTGATTCTGTTCCTCATAGGCCATGGCCACCACAGCCAGGATCAAATTTATCAGATAGAATGAGCCCAAGAAAATGACCAGCACAAAAAATATCATGTATGTTTTTCCAGCAGCACGTAATGTCTGAAAATAAAAACATTAGAATTATTTTTTCAGTATTAATTCACTAACAAGTGGCTTTAACTTTTAACTTACTTGTGTGTCATGTAGGACCCTTGACATAAATAATAATTATGATGGTCACACCCCCTTCTGCCTCCTTGACTGTTTCTTTAACCTCATCCTTTTCCTTCTCCTCTAACGCATGCATTTACATTCAGATCTCCTGGAGGGAATTCTTGGATGCACCAGGAATAAAATGGAATCAAACGAAATACCATAGAGATTCCATCAAAGAGCTGAGCCTGTGATAAAAGTCAAGGAAGACATCAAAGTTATCTTCCTATATCTGCTTATCGATTTTCATCACCTGCCACCTGAGGAATAATATTTGAGTGGGCAGATGGAGCTGAGGGGAAGGTGTGCCTTCTGTTTGAGAGGACCTGTGTCTGGAAATGGTGGAAAATAAGTTTTGAGCCAAAGGGAAACGAGAGGGAATTGCTATCCTGTCATCACTATGCTTAATATGTGTTACAATCAATAGGGTAAAGAAATTCAAATCTCCCAATTTCAAGTTCTGTTCCTTCTGCTATATTATGTTGTGATTTGGAAGTCAGCACTAAGGTGCTTTTCTTATATGTTTCTACTTAAATGCAGTATGTATCTCTTCAGGTTCTCACCAGTTGATAAAGATTTTCCCAGAAGTCCTGAGTCATCAGTCGAAACAGAGACAAAAAAGCCCAGCTGAAGGTATCAAAGCTTGTGTAGCCATAATTAGGATTTCTACCAGCTTTCACACACATATATCCTTCTGGACATTGGCTATAAATGGGACAAAAGAAAGTATACGAAGTTCTGTTGTCTTTTTATTCTGATAGCATGCTATACTTATAACATTGTCTAGCCAGGAAAATTGGCTGTTTCAAGGGATAGAAGTTATCACAAGAGATAGAGCATGATAAATAATACACATTTCCCAACTTCTGACAACATAATTTTACTAGCCACTTGATGTCATCATTAAAATATGTTGGTAATTAGCATTTTAACATATTCTAGTTCATTTTCTCTACTGGGTAGCCTCTAGAGTCATCTTCTAGTTCACATATACTCATCTAAGGGACACAGCATTAAAGCAAAAGTATTATTCCTTGTTTTATGAAACATAAAAACTTGCCTAACCTTTAAATAATCCCTCACCTTAGAGGTAGCCTGAATGATAGCAAATAAGTATTAATAAAGTATACACACATACACAAACACACAGATTATTGGCTTACCCTGCATCAGAGCTGTTTCCACATAGTAGGGCATCCAAAAGACCCTCCAGAAAATAATGATACCCTGTTTAGGAAAGAGTAAGTCATATGATGAGTATTTGCATTGCACTGCAAAATGAAAGCAAGATGAGGCCCCAAATTTTAGGATTCATAGAATGATTTAAATAAAATATGTTATATAATTCCCTGAAAGACATTGGGATTTGCCATTTCATTTCTCCCTCAAAATACTAGATATTATAGTAAGGGGATTGATTACTTAAGAGAAGAAAGCATTTGTTCTCTATGAGTATAAAATTAGCGATAATTTAGGTGCTAACCTAAAAATTTAAAAAGTATCAAATGTTTTTTTCTATTACCCTCATGAAAAATAAAAATTTCATTCTGTAAAAATAGATAGGCATGACAGAGATTCCTTTGTTTCTCAAAATAGCCACATATTTGAAAACAAAGGGATTATACGTTTTCTCTCTACTATGTTTTTAAACACTATTTATAAATGTTTAACAGTTGATTATGATTTGCATTCTATCAACTTCCAGATATATTCTGCTTACAGTAAAGTTGCATAAATCAGGTCAGCTACTAAAAGAAATGAAGCAAAAAATAATGTTAAATAGTAAAGCTAAAATAATTACTAGAGGTGAATACTATAGTATCTCAAAGCTTTCTTTTGCTGGCAAATTCTTTAGATTCTTTTAATATCCAGTTGAAGTGTCACTTCTGTGAATTATTCCTTGATATTCTCTATTTCCTGCCCACTAAAGATTGGCAAAATTAAGAACTCCTCTCACTGTGTTACCAGTAATATGTAGCTACTTATATTATTATTAAACTCATTGTCCTATATTGTAATTATTTGTTTACAAAAATTATTACTCCTTGAAAGAAAGTCTAATCATTGATTATTTCCATATTACTATTGTTGGGACTCAGGAGTCTATCAATAAATTTTACTGAATAAATAAGGACAGGGAAGACAAAAAGAGAAATGTAAGGAATTAAATCATCATTTGAAAAATGTATTCGAATATAGCTGACAATGTTACATTAGTTTCAGGTGTACAACATAGTGATTCCATAAGTGTATACACTATGCTGTGTTCACAAGTGTAGCTACCTTCTGTCCTGATATATTGTTATTATGATATCATTGACTGTATTCCTTATGTGGTGACTTTTATTTCTGTGACTTATTCATTCCATAATTGGAAGCCTATATCTCCCACTCCCCTTCACCCATTTTGCCCAACCTGCCACTCCTACCCTTCTAGCAACCATCAGTTTATTCTCTGTATTTATGCTTTTTGTTTATTTATTGATTTGTCATTGTTTTTGTTTTTGTTGTTTTTTTTAGATTTCACTTATGTGTGAAATCAGATGGTATTTGTTTTCCTCAGTCTGATTTATTTCACTTAGCATAATACCCTCTAATTGCACTATTGAGTACATACTCAAAGAAAGTGAAAACACTAATTTGAAAAGACATATGCACCCCTATGCTTATTGAAGCATTATTTATAGTAGCCAAGATATGGAAGCAGCCCAAGTGTCCATCAACAGATGAATGGATAAGGAAGATGTGTTGTGTGTATACACACACACACGCACACACACACAATGGAAATATTACACAGTTATAAAAAAGGATGAGATCGTGGCAATTAAATAATCATTGTTTTAAGAAAAAAATTTTTGGATATTGTAAAAAGAAATATTTCCTAGATGTTAAATTTTCAGAGAAATTTGATCTATGCATGGTTCTATAAGGGATACAAAACCATATAATGGGAAATACTTTCATTTCCAATGTCTTACTTCTTTGAACATAGAGAAGAAAATTTAGACAGAATTCCTTCATTTTTAATTAAAATTAAATTAAGTGAAAAATATGATAGTTTCTGGATGAATTTTTGATATCAGGTATTTATAAATGAAGTTTTAACCATTAAAGTCAATGATCTAGAAGCTTAATCTGAAGAAAATACAACTTTCAGTTATAATATTTATCTTTAATTTTAATAAATTTAATTTTCTATTACTTTCAAAGACAAACATTTTATTTGTATTTGCAATTAATTAATTAATTAATTAATATAAAAATATTTAATATAATTTATTGTCAAGTTAGCTAACATACAGTGTATATATACAGTGTGCTCTTGGTTTTGGGAGTAGAAGCCCGTGATTCATCGTTTACATACAACACCTAGGGCTCAACCCAACAAGTGCCCTCCTCAATGCCCATCACCCATTTTCCCCTCTCCCCTGTCCCCCCATCAACCCTCAGTTTGTTGTCTGTATTTAAGAGTCTCTTATGGTTTGCCTCCCTCTCTATTTGAAACTATTTTCCCCCTTCCCTTCTCCCATGTATTTGTATTTGCATTTGATTTAAAACAATCTATTCAACAAATGGATTATCGTTAGGCAAAATGGTATGTATGGATTTTTAGAGCTGAAAATAAATCTGATATTTATGATTTCTTTTACTTTGACTCTAAGAGAAATGGAGTCCAAGTACATATTCACTAGAGAATAAACCTTAAATGACATCTTCATAGTCAGTTCCTTGATCTCAGCCAAGAGAAAAAAATAACAGATTTCAGGAAGTTGATGACAGCAGTAGACTTATTGGCATCATATGAGTGAATAAAGAACAATTTTATGTATTGCTTTGACACACAAATTCTTAACCTAGAGGTTTCCAACATGTGCAAATTACTTGTTGGCATATCACTAATGTCATGAAAGAGTTAATCTGTATGAATCAAGGTATTTTATATATCTACAATTATAAAAAGATACTGATTTGTTTTTAAAATTATGCTGTCATTACTTTAAGAATTATCCAACTACCAGTAATTTTTTATGACTAAGTCTACTTGTTCCACACAACCAATCACTAAGGTTTTCTTTCTTTGATTTTTTTGTTAAATATTACTCATCTCCTTCAAATAATAAAGATAAACACCATCTAAAGTCTAAGTTTCATATATTTAATATTTTTCTTTAAAAAGGACATTCCTTTTTCCTGTGAATCATGTTCTATCTCTGCTCTTGTAACATTGCTACTGGCAAATACTAAAACCAAATAACAGAGAAAATTTTACTTACTTTCTTTGCAGCTGAATTCTTTAGTCTCCCATATAATGATATAACAGAAAATGGCACTTGGAGTCAAAATTAGTATAGTTATCAATAAAATAATTAAAGGTATGTGCAAACCAATGGTCAGGTGATTACGAGATCACGACCTGTTATGCAATCATTTTAAGCAAATCTTTCATGCCTTGGTGGAAGGCAGGTCAACAATGAAAAAATAAATCTACATAACAATAATTCTTACTTGAATCTTGAATATACGATTTCCAGTCAAACTCAGTGTGAGTTTCATTGACAAGTGTGCCATTGTAATTCATGGTTACATTCTTCTCTATAGTGTGTTCCTCCAGGGAAGCATTGGTGGGAGGCCATTGCACACATTTATTCCGCAGGTTGCCCATGAACAGCTGCAGCCCAATCAGTGCAAACACGCTCAGACAGAACACAGTCAGGATCATGACATCAGAGAGCTTCTTCACTGACTGGATCAGGGCCCCCACGATGGTCTTCAGGCCTTAAAGAAAGAAGGCTATGACTATGAAGACTTAGGACATTGGAAATAACAAAAGGCCCACACAGTTTTCTTGAAAACATAGATTCCATGCATAAATTTGAAAATAATTGCAATGCCAGTGGAAGAACAACACTTCCTGGGAGGCTGAAGTGCTAAGGAAATGAACTCCAGAAACATAAAGATCCAAACAACGAAATGAAGATCATCTTCCATTATGTCGAGAGAGAATAATGGGAGGTTTATGGTCTTCATGAAGGGTCTTGTATTTCTCCATTTTGCTAATGAAACTCACCCCATACTTTCATTAGGGTTAGTTATCCATTTTAAAACAAGTTACCTGAATACATATTTTACAATGCCTATTTATAAGTAGGAAAAGGTTTGCTATAACTCGGGAGGAGGTTTAGGATATAATTGGACTTGAAGATAATAAATCTTCCGTACAGACTCATGCTATTCTTCATTATCTTATTTCCTTGCCTTTTAAAGCATTATTAGGATTTACATTGTACATACAACATCATCAATACCTACAATGAACAAGAAATTACAAATTGGTACATTCAGTTGGGACCAAATCCCTGGTACAACTGACAATGGAGAGAAAAATACATGACATCTCTAAAGGCAAATCACACATGGACTATATACTGCATTATCTCATGCTAAACTCCTACGCTGATAAAAAGTGAAAAAACATAAAAACTTATGTCCAAATAATAAGAATCATTTCCTATAAAACACTTGATTTTGATAATGATTTTGATTATTTTATTATGACTCCTGAATTTCTGTAATGTTGACTGTCAAGCAAAGAAGATGTTGCTGAAAAGACATGATGGATCGGCCCCGGGTGTTTAACCTAGCTCTCACCTGGAATGACTGAAATTGTTTTCAGGGCTCGGAGAACTCTGAATGTTCTCAACGCTGAGACATTGCCCAGGTCCACGAACTCTGTCACGTATCTGTAATAGGGAGTTCACACACAGACACAATAACAGATACAAAGAAAGAGCTGTAGGTACAAGGAGCCTTATGGTTCACACCAATCACTCCTTACCTGGAGTTACAGAAATAGTTTTCAAAGCTCTCAAGACTCTGAAAGTTCGAAGAGCTGAAAAATTGCCTAGGCTTACAAATTCTGTTACATACCTGTAGAATTAAATCAGAGTTATTCAAGATTTAGGCAGGATTTATATTATTTGCTTGGGTCTTTTATAAAGACCTTCTTGGTGATTCTAAATGATAATATCGTATGTAGCAATTTAGAAATTAGAGTCAATTGCTATGGTTTTCTTTACTCACATCATTTAAGGCCGTTTGCTGTACGTAAACTTCATAAAGTGTATAATCCTGTTGCTACGTTGGCTAGCAATATAATCAACATCTTGTGTAACTGAGGAGAATTAAATCAATAGAAAACTAAATCTTGGCTGTTGTTTCAGGGTTTCAGTTAGAATGAACTATGTGAAATCACCTAAGAGAAATTTAGGCAGGAAAAGGCAGATTGCCTTACTAACTATCTGGACATGAAAAGGTTTTCCTAGTGTAACTCCTAAGTGAAAGTTAGGCAAGTTCAGAACAAGATCTTACGATCTGCTATTATTGCCACTTTGTTTTCAAAAAACAGTTGTCCCAATATGCTGTCTTTTGAACGGTGGCCCGAGGGAATGGTGAAGAGTTGGCTCATCTGGACTAGACATGGAATTAAAGATGAGACAGGCAGCATTTGGAGACCTCAGTATGTCATTCCTACTTCTGATCCTATCTACCTCGCTGTGCCTGTAGGAGGCCGAGAAGTCAGCTCCTGAAGGAACGCTGAGGGCAAGTGGGCATGGGCCACCATCCTCCACACATATTTCACCTACTTCCGAATGGCCTTCGATTCCTTTTCTGAATCTCTTCTTCCTTGGGAAAGTTTACCACAAGAAAAAACAAGGACAGGGATGAAGAAACTGTGCATATTACCGAGTGTATCTGGGTGGGAGATGAGGATAAGAAGGTTTATGTAGAGGGTAATGAGATGAAGAAAATCATAAAGGGAAAGAGGAGAAGAAGAAATGGGATCAGGTGAGGAATAGGAAGAGACAGAATGTGTCTGCTCATAAGTCTTAAAGATCAATTTGCTGATGAAATAATAATTTACTATATTAAATACATAATATATTAAGGACCTCATTTTTTCTATTAGTTTGATCTGTCAGAAATTTTGGAGGCTCAGAGATAGTTATATTATTCTACCAAACTAATAAAAGAAGACAGAGAGAACACGTAACACGGGTAAGCTCAGTGACAATTTGTGCAGCCAACAGAGTGGTTTCTGACTCTAATTTTTAAAAACCATTTTCACAGATGTATTCTGAATACACCTGTGCCTTCAAATTGTGTGCATGTGAGAGGGACTTGTGTGTGTGTTGAACAAGTGGCATGTATGAAATCTGCTGACATGTTTCTTACATGTGGAAATTGTAACTTCAACCGCTGCAGAAGCTGTGTGCCCAAGTGGAATGTCACTTGGACCTCTGTTGTGCTAAACAAAATCAGGAGCTTAAATGTATACATCACACCAAAATATTTTTCGGTTAAAGCAAGCTTAGTCTTTAAAAACATAAGCACTCATAGAAAGCCCAACCATATTCTGCCTTGAAGATTCAAAAAGGCACTTACGCAAATGTAATGACAGTGAAGTCGAGCCAGTTCCATGGGTCCCGAAGGAAAGTAAAATCTTCTAAACAGAAACCCCTTGCAATAATTTTTATAAGTGATTCAAAAGTATATATTCCTGTGAAGGTGTACCTGGAGGCAAGCATCCAAAAAAGACTTGATAAAGCAATAATTTTCTTTTATAGCATATCAATTTCTTATCACTCTGTCAGTGGAAGAGATGAACATTAAAAAAGGGAATCTAAGTAGGTGGATGTTATTTTCATGAAAATAAAACATAACCCTAAATTTAAATTCCTTCCCTCCCATATGAAGGGTTGTTTTTTGAGGGTCCTAAAAGCGGAGTGAGAAATACAAGCTGTATGAAGTCTATGTGGCTACTGCCTGAAATGTCTTGGTATTGACATAAGTGAATAGAACCTCCTGAGAATTATCCAGTACATTCATGTAATGGAGTAGCCAATCAATACTATTGCAGAAGCATAAAATGATATTCCTTTAGAAAGTAAAAAACTAATTTCAATCATGTTTAATGAATGAGAGAACATTGACAAATTAGCAAGTCTTGTGGTTTTCCCTTTCTAGAAGATAAGACAGTTCACTAACTTGGAAAAAGGATTTTGTTAACATCCGATAGGATAATTCTAGGGTCTTTTGAGGTAAGATTTAATTTAGAATAAAATGTTGGGCTAATTCAGAAATGTACATGTTTCCAAAGTTTTAACCTTCTACTCAGAAGTTAGAGAATAAAATCACAGAAACCAGTGGGACTGAAGACCTATGGGTCTAACACGTTAACTTCAACACCTTAGGAATTCTTTGTATATAAATTTTATTACATCCTGTTTGGATCTCTGTTTCTTTTATAATTGGCTCCAACCTGGAAGTGTCCAGGTAGAGAAGAGGCTCTTGGGAATACCCTCGTGGTTGTTGTTTTCAGGGTCAGCAGCCACAGAGCAAAAGAGGTTACAACCTAGGCAGGATGAAGAGCCCCAGCAGAAATTAACACAAATCCAGCCTCTCTGCTGTAGAGGTAACCCAGAACAGAGTCATCAGTGCAGTTAGTAATGCTTTTAGTTTCCACAAACACTACCCTTTCACTTCAGTTAGTTTAGCCCTCAGTTTAAATGGAATTTTCAAGTTGTAAAACCCCAAATTTGGGGATTTTTTTTCCAGTGAATTTTTTGATGACAGCACTTGAAACTGATTTAGGCCTGACAAGAAGTAGATGTGCCTGATGGAAATGAAAACCCAATGAGGATCAACATTGTCTTCTCACGGCATGTGTAACATTCCCTTGTAAATTCTGAACTCAGTGAATTCATCTGGAAATTTAATTGGAGTCAAGGTTTACCATATTGGCTCTCTTCTGCAATTGCTTTCATCACATTTGCTTTGGCCACCGTAGATCCTAAAGGAAATATGGTGAGTGTCTGAGAATATTGGCCTTCTGATAACCATCAAATACAGGTGAAAGACAGATATTAGATCCAACAACACCAGCAGGCCTGAAAGCAAATGTCATTTGTCTTCCTGCTTTGTACTTGTGCCTAGAGATGGCTTTACTAAAAACATTCTTCAGTTTTATTTAGAAGGTACACTGAGGCATAGTTTCAAAATCTGTATCTATATATAGATATAGATATACATGTCTATATGTCTACATATCTATATAGTCATATCTATAACACACACATACACATAGTAGGTGGTTTCAACATAAATTGAACTTACTCTACATTCTTTGTCCAGTCAGGAGGATTACTCATTGTCATAAACACACAGTTCGTCAAAATAGTGCACATAATTAGCATGCTGAATAATGTAGATTATTGTTAAGGAACACGCAAAAGAAAATCCAAATCCACGTATTATATTATATAAAACAAACATTGAAAGATTAAACTGCAGTTTAGCTAGGATACAGTGACTAATACACTGTGGGTAATTATCTAATTTCTTTAAATTTCAGTTTTGTCATTTGCAAAATGTGGGTAATAATATCAACCCTCAGAGTAGTACTATAGATTAAGTGACATCGTGTACAGTGTGTTGTATAGATTAAGTGAGATAATGTATAATGTTTATATAAGTATAAAGTATTGTTTTGATACTATTACTGAACCAATGTATTTGCCTCCCAGAGGAGTTTAGTGGGAAAGCTGTGCAAAGTGGAGTGGTACAGTTTTTGGGCAGAGAAGCCTGATTTGAATTAATTCAGGTGCCTAAAATAGCAAATTGTTAAGGAAGGCACATATAAGCAATACTGTAATTTCTTAAGTACATATTATATATATATTTTTTTTATGTAAAAAAACCCCACGTAGTCAGAGGACAGCATGGCCCTGGGTCAGGTTGCTCTATTTTGACTGAGTTTGAACAAGTTCAGCAGCACTGAATACAAGTAGAAGTGAAAATCCCCAAAGGCCAGGACTTAATGTGACATGAATGTAATTAAAATTCAACATAAAAGTGATCTTGGGCAATTCACTCAGCCACTCTTGCCACGGAATCTTATGTCTCCAGTGACTTTCATACAAGGTAGCTAATCAAGTGTAGACTTGGCCGGTTTCAGGTGCAGATGAAATTTGTTAAAATGTGGAAGGTTCTTGGAACAGGCCTATATATTAGTAAATATGATCCAAGTGTTAGCTAAAACAAATGACTAAGACATAACAGAGCTGAAGGGGACCTTGAAAAAAACTAGTCTAATCACTGTATTTCAGAAATCAAAGAAATAAGGCCCAAGCTCTAGGGAAATTAGCTAACTTGGCTGAGGACTAGAACACAAGTTTCCTGCCTTCATATCCAATATTCTTTCCACTACAGTTAACTGCCCAAATAAAAATTTTCCAGAAGTGAAAAAGGAAGTTTTCATCAAATGACCACATGATGGCACTAGGAATACAAACTAGGATAAGGTAACCTCCATAAACATAAGAACCTTGAACGTATGATTTTTGTTTCAAATCTTCTAATATTAAAAATGGCATATTTATGCCACTAAGGAATCTCTCGCCATCGGGTTAAAAGTAGAAATGGCCTTTTCGGTTTTATAATCTTTTTTTAAAAAAAATCAGGTATTATGCATTTATGAAAATTACAACAGTATTTCTACACTTATCATCACCAAAGCCATCAAATGAGACATAATCAGAAATAAAGTTTTTGCCCATGATATGAATACCTAAATTTAGTTGGAGTCCTTTTTAACACCAATGGAAATTGCAAAGTCAAATCCCTAAAGATCGTTTGGTAATATAATCTCAGCTTCTTTCATTAACTTCCAGAGTCGTTACTAAGCAATCCGTTTTACATGACAGAGTCATAATTCAATGACTTACATTTGAAATTCAGCCAATATTCCAGTATTTCCTCATGAATTTCATTTGGAGAGTTCAAGAATTAACTAAGTATTGGCCAAAGCCGCCTGAAATTCTCCCATAGAAAATATACTTAAAGGTTTATTCTAAGGTAAACTAAAATGCTTTATCTAATAGGTATGTCTAAACTTGGCTCTAGAAATATATTTCTCTGTTATTATATCGTTACTTATTGTAAATTCTAGATAATCACAAATTTTGTGGTAAAGATGGCAAAGATACATACGGCCATCTAAAATTAGATTTGTAAGACTCAATCCATGCAAGTATTTTTAGGAAGATATGTATATCTGTATATAAAGTGTTAAAGGCTAGGTATAATATATATTTGAAAGATAAATATATATATGCATATATATATACATATATATAATGTTAAAGACTTTGTAAGTTTCAGTGACATCTCTATGACCAATAAACTGTAAGAATAAGGCTTATATGACAAAAGATACAAAATGAGAGTAATAAAAGCCACAGAACATGGACATTTCCCAAGCTAATTTTATATTTAGCTACAAAGCACTTATAGATTACACACATAGTTACTATTGATCACTTCAAAAGGATATGAATGTACCAAAATCTTAATAGCTATTTTCCTAAGAGGATTGAAGGGAGTTAAAATGTACAGGGCAGAGGTGGCACTGAACCGGAAGATGGCCTTCCCTTTATTCAATACTATAAAAGTCTGTAAGACAGGAACACAACATACAAGTATAAAAGTATAAACCATTTAAACTCTATTGCCTACTTCTGTTATTTGTCATAATGAATTATTCCAATGTTGCAGCTTTTAATGTACACCATGCAGACAAACAGTCACTTTTACAGGAATGTTAGAGTCCTTTAGAGAGGACATTCAATGGTGTCATCTACCTTTTACCTGATACTTACCTGCAATTTTATCATACATAAGGTATTTGGTAAAGAGAATTGGTTTATTTTGTCAATATCTTAAACATCTGACTTGAATGAAAGTCTTAAATGGGTGTGTATTTCATTTCTTTCTAAAATTCTTAAGACACTACATTTCTTTATAGTGATTTCAGCTTTCCCAACTCGAATATCTTGCAAATTAGTCCTATAGAATGCAAAATCATTCAATAGAACTAGTACTTTTTTCAAAGTTATTTTTTAACCATTTATTCTTAAAATAAATCTTATCATCAATTGGTAATAGGAAATAAAAACAGCCACCATAAGACCCGCTCTTGAGCTAGATGGACACAATCCAATAATTGATTTTTTGGAAGCCAAGCTCCTTGGAGAGTATCTGTTGACCGGGAGTGCTAAATTCTGTATTGGGATTTCTGAGTTAGCTGACACATTGAATTCTAATCCCAACTGACTGCTCATCTCATGTAGTGCTTTTTTAGTATGAAGGAAAAGCTCAAAGCCCCTGAAGAATTTAGGATCCATGAACGTGAATGGAATTGCATTCCAAAAATTAGATATATTTGAGAGCAATTAGCAGTGTTCAGACAAAAAAAAAAAATAAAGTAACAACATACAATAGCATAAATAACATAATGAAGGATTCTGACTCAGTGTTTCTTAAGGCATTTACTAATAATAACATAACATAAAATTTACCCTCCTAATCATTTCTAAATGTATTGTTTGGTACTGATTTTTAAAAAGAATGCATTATATGGCCTATTATAGTAAAGTACCTTAGCATCTTTTAAATCTAATTAGTTCAATAAAAATGTCATTACTACAACTCCTCAGGATAACATTCACTGCATGAAGTGACTTCAAAACCAAAGAAAAAGTTCAAAATTAGTGGTGGAGGAGAAAAGGCTGATAAGTAGCAGTAGCATCTAGTTTGAAACAGTCTTCTCTTTACAACCCAAGACTGTAGAAAATTTGATTTTGTGCCTCAGAACATATTTCAAAACATAACATTTTGACTGGTTCAGGAATGAAATTCTGTATATGAAATATCACTTTAAAGATACATTTATATGAGTCTAACTCTTCATACATTAGATGCAGGTCATAATTATCACTTAGCTTTTCATATATAGTTACCAAACTCAGTAACATTTATTGAGCCCCTATATGATAAGGTGTTAATATTATGAGCATTGCAAACACCTGGACGGTAGTATGGAACTAGTTTTAGGTCCAACTATTAACTTAGTTTATTCCAGTGCAAATAATGTATATTAACTAATTAGCACAATACTTGCAAAGCTCTGTGCTAGAGTTTACACAGAAAACAAAGATATGTAAGTCATGACCCCACGAAGTATATATAGTAGTGAATGTTCAACTATCTCAGCTAATAGAAGAAAGTCTAGAAGGATAATTTATGTAGAGCAAAGCTGTCCATTAGAAATATTACATGAATTACAAATTTGAGTCCATACGTGATTTTAAATATTCTGATAGCTGTATTTTTAAAAAGTAAATAAGCAGGTAAAATTAATAATTTTTTAACCTGATATATCCATTATATTATCATTTTGTGCAACCAATATTAGAAAATTTGAGATATTTTACATCCTTCTTTTCATACCAATTCTAAGTCTTTGAAGTCTGTACTCACCACATTTAAAGCACTAGACCCACACTGGGGCAATGTCTACTGCATTTGGCAGCACAGACCTAGATGTAAACCATGCATTGTAGTGCTAGTTCAGACTCTCTTCAGCAAGGTAAAAATCAATTCTGATTTTGTTTATTTTATTTTATTTTATTTTTTTAAAATTTTTTTAACATTTATTTATTTTTGAGACAGAGAGAGAGCATGAACAGGGGAGGGTCAGAGAAAGAGGGAGACACAGAATCTGAAACAGGCTCCAGGCTCTGAGCTGTCAGCACAGAGCCCGACACGGGGCTCGAACCCACGGACTGCAAGATCATGACCTGAGCCGAAGTCAGACTTAACCGACTGAGCCACCCAGGCGCCTCTCAATTCTGATTTTAAAGGCAAACCAAGAAAAACAGGCAAACATCCTGCTATTCAACAGCTTGACAATCTGGAAAGTAACAGTAGGAAAATATAAGTAGATTTTTTTTTTTTAAACTTAAGTAGTTATTAAGAGTGTAGACTCTGGAGTCAGATGTCTGGCTCAAGTGTGGCTCCGTAGCCTTCCAGCAGTGGGATCCTAGACAAGTTACTTCATTTCTGTGACTCATTTGTCTCATTTGAAAAAATGGGAATAAATATACTTAGCTTACAAAGTTGTTGTGATTCCAATTCAGTAGAGATTCTGATGCCTAGTATTGTGTATTTTTAGTAAATAACTCAGGTGATTCTTCAATAGCAGGGCTGTGAATCTGTGTTTGTTAACAGGTAATTTTTAAAATTGCCCGAATTGTCAATGATTATGTTGTACACATACATTAAAATCCTTCCCCCTGACCTATAATAACAATATATAATAACAACAATTATAACAGTTTGGTAGGAATTGCTATTTATGAATCTGTGCTTGTTACTATCTAGTGATTTTGTTTCTGAGTTTTTATTTTATTTTAACATGAAATTTATTGTCAAATTGGTTTCCATACAACACCCAGTGCTCCTCCTAACAGGTGCCCTCCTCAATGCCCATCACCCACTTTCAGCTACCTCCCACCCCCCCATAAACCCTCATTATCATTTTTTAAAAAATTTTTAATGTTTATTTATTTTTGAGAGAGAGAGAGAGAGGGAGAGAATGATCAGGGAAGGGGCAGAGAGAGAGGGAGACATAGAATCCAAAGCAGGCTCCAGGTTCTGAGCTGTCAGCACAGAGCCTGATGCGGGGCTTAAACTCACAAACTATGAGATCATGACCTAAGCTGAAGTCGGCTGCTTAACCAACTGAGACACCCAGGCGCCCCTATTCTCAGTTTTTAAGAGTCTCTTATGGTTTGGCTCTCGTCCTCTCTTTTTTTTTTTTTTTTCTTTCCCTCCCCCATGGTCTTCTGTTAAATTTCTCAGGATCTACACTATGACCCAGCAATAGCACTGCTAGGAATTTACCCAAGGGATACAGGAGTGCTGATACATAGGGGCACTTGTACCCCAATGTTTATAGCAGCACTTTCAACAACAGCCAAATTATGGAAAGAGCCTAAATATCCATCAACTGATGAATGGATAAAGAAATTGTGGTTTATATACACAATGGAATACTACTTGGCAATGAGTTTTTAGATAGTTGATTTGTTTATAATTTTTTATCCAAGGTGGACCTTGAATTTAACAAGCCATACTTTTCCAGTCGCCTTTTCTTTTTTCTTTTCTTTTCTTTTCTTTTCTTTTCTTTTCTTTTCTTTTCTTTTCTTTTCAAAGTTTATTATTTTTATTTATTTTGAGTGAGAGATAGAGAGCAAGAGGGGGAGGGGCAGAGAGAGAGGGAGACAGAATCTCAAGTAGGCACTGCACTGTCAGCACCGAGCTCGACACTGGGCTCGAACCCACGAACTATGAGACCATGACCTTAGCTGAAGTCAAGAGTCAGATGTTTAACCGACTGAGCCGCCCAGGCACCCCTCCAGTCTCTTTTTCTGAAGATGTCCACTATATTTTCTTTCAATCTAGGGGCCATGTTACTTAAAATAAATAGTTCAAATTTAAGGTCCAATTTCACATTTATCTAAACATTATCAAAAAATTACCAAATAACAGGACTGCCTCTAAATAGACAGCATTTGCCTGCCCTTAAAATAAACACAGTGGCAAAAGTAACAGGGGAAGGTTAGCAATGATCATGAACAAGAGAAAATGTAGAAAACACTATTGGTTGATTAAATTTATGCGTTAGCTTCAAAATTTAAAACAAGCAATTTCAACTTGTATATATACTGTGCTCCAAAAATATATTTGGAAAACAATTATTTGAAACTTTGAATATATTTTCCCACAGAAGAATATATACATATACATACATAGACACATATACATGTATATTTACATACACTCAAAAGCCGATGTAACTCTTAATGAAATGGAATTCTGTATTAATGGTACTGTGAAACTTTATCACTGTGTATAAGAAAATGTGACTCTGCAAATGGCGAAAGAATTCCAAGTTGGGCTGCAACTAGCCGTCACCCCTTGGCTCTGTCTTCCACCAGAAGTGGAATCAACCTTCTTATAGTTCTAAGCTGCTGATTTGAGAAGCGGTTCTAGAAGGGAGGGGTAGAAAGAGAACTATGTGGCAGAGGAGATACGTTTCAGAAGTTTGGGGTATAAAGAACTTCATAGAAAGTCAAGAGATTTCTATTAGTGTGCAGCTCTGGGAACATTTCTCATCTGGATCAATGCCATGACATCTAATTGTCCTTTTTCTCTTGTGGGTGTTCTAAATGATCTTACTTACTTCTCTGTCTACTTTGTGATAACCTCTAGTTTCAGGCCAAGATTTCCCTCCTTTTCTGGCTCACTGGGGAAGGGGAAGCTTTCATACAGGTTTACCACCTGACTGAAGGGAGCATGTAATATTTAAAAATTATTTTCTCAGGGTGCCTGGTGGCTCAGTAAGTTAAGGGCCCAACTTTGGCTCAGGTCATGATCTCACAGTTCGTGAGTGCAAGCCCCAGTCGGACTCTGTGCTGACAGATCAGAGCCTGAATCCTGCTCCAGATTCCATGTCTTCCCTTCCCTTCACCCCTCCCCCTCTCAAGCTCTGTCTCTCCCTCTCTCAAAAATAGGTAAACATTAAAAGAAATTTTGTTCACTCCTGGTCTTATTCTATTTTTCCCTTTAGGCTAGGGATAATCAGCTTAAAGAATAGCCTGTGGCACCTGTCCGCCTGTGGCCCACCCAAGCTTCAATATCTGGCCTTCACCTGATTACACATGTGGTCTTTAAGCCCGGGCTCACAAGCCAAAATGCCCACTGAGGCTGGGTGGTGGGCGGTCCCTATCAATTTTTGATGTGTGAATCAGTGATGCCACATATTATAAGAGAAATCCTAAATATGCATGATTATAAATGCATGCATGTATGCATGAATGTGTGTGTGTAATCTCTTGGTTTATACATCTTGGAAACTAATTCAAAATAAACATTATTGCATGAGTCTAGCAAAATCTATCTGTGGGCTCAATATCTCACAGTCAGTCAGTTCTTTTAAAAAAAAATCTCTGCTTTAAGCCCATGCAAAACAGAAGAAGAAATGTGTACCCAGGAAAGAGTCTGAAAAATTGCTTGTCCCTTGGCTTTAGCTCGATGGAATAATGGGGGTGGGGCCAGTGCAGGAGATGACCCTACAGGAGATGCCCAGCTGGGCTCTTATCAGCCAGGTTACAGCTGCCTCTGCTTCAGGTTCTCTGCCTCAGAGAAGAAAAACTGTAACACAGGCGCAAATAAAATCTGGGGGTCAAATATTTCCCAGCCCGTATCTTTAGCCTATACCGTGGCTGTGGTACCTTATTATATGCTCAATTTTTCTTTGACTAGAGGGGACTAATTTGAGGTCCAGTTTTATCGCAGACTTGCTATGTGAGAACTATGAGCAAACTGTTCCCTGCTGATTTCTACGTCTTCATAGAGAAGATGTGAGTGCCCATAATCAATTCTAAAGTGCCATATAAATACAAGAATTAAAGGGTGAAAAGTGTGTGTTTGTCTGGTTCTCAAATACATACATATACTAACACTTGAGCATTTGAAAGCAAGATCAATTTTTACATTGGAAGTTTGTTGCTCCATCTTTCCTCCCAAATTTCATATTCAGAAAACAATGCCATCAGCTTATTCTTGTCTGACACTTGGGCACCTCCAAAATAGATTCAGCTCCCACCTATTATTCTGTCTTCATTGTAAAACATCTAGACTAAACGTCCATCAAGACTCCCAACTTGATTGGGGTACCTGGGTGACTCAGTTGGTTAAGCATCTGGCTTCAGCTCAGGTCATGATCTCACAGTTCATGACTTCGAACCCCGCAACGGGTTCTGTGCTGATAGTTCAGAGCCTGGAGTCTGCTCCGGATTCTGTGTCTCCCTCTCTCTCCGCCCCTCCCCTGCTTGTGCTCTCTCTCTCTCAAAAATAAGTAAACATTACAAAAATTTTTTTAAAAAAGACTACCAACTTGATCTTTAAAAACGTAAAGTGGACCATGTGACTCCTCTACCCAAAGCCTACTTAGAATTCATTTTGCCCTTAAACTTCAAACTCTTTAATATCCACTACAAAGTACTTTTTTCTAACCCTGGCCCACCTCCCCAACCACATCTTATTCTCTTCCTACTTATTATAGAGGCACATAATTTAAGTTTCCTGAATCTGTCCTCTTTGGAAAAAAAATAAAAGGTATTTATCACCCTATTATATCTGGTGGGAAATGTAGTTGTCTAATTATTTTTCAACTTGATCCAAACCTACTGTATCTCAAAATTTTGGTTTTTACCAAGGCAGGGGATGCCCCTGATTGAGAAGAAACAGTGAAGTGACAAGTCAGGTTTGGGAAATACTGCCAACTGAAGAGATGAGGAGTCCAGCTTGCAAAGTGGCATGAGTAGAGGGGCAGGAACAGCAGTGATGGGCCTTTATGTATTCCATAACAGACTTCTCTTTTCCACTGGTATTATCAGTGCAAAGACTACAAACCAGAAGCAGCATGGCAATGGGCCACGGAAGCTGACAGATCTGTTTTAAATCTAGTGTCTGTTACTTAATAGCTTTTGTGATCTTAGGCAAATTACTTCACCTCAGTTTCATTATTTTAAAATAAAGACAAGGGTTATCTGGGAAGGACATGGGGATTAAATAACAACTGTAAATATCCTGATACATAGTGCATAGAGTACAGAGCCATTATTTTTGCCTGCCTGGCACGCCTTCTTCTGTGGTCTACACCTCTTCCTTTGATAGAACACCTCTCCACTGCCTGCCCACATGGCTTGGGTGGAGCTGACCCACCCCTTAGCATGTTGACCACCCCTTAGGTCAACATGTGGCGCTAACCTGGTCAATGAGACCATCACATACCCTAGGCTACAGGAATTGATTCAGAGGAGGTCATGTGAACTAACTACAACCAATTCCAGGACTTCTGCTAGAGCTTTTGAAGAAAAGTGAGCTTTTTTTCTTGGGGTTATTAGGCTGTAAGCTGTTAGCTTGGTGCCACTGGTAGCTATTTTTGCCATCTTGTGGGAAGAGCCAGCCTGTGAATGCAGCCAGCATAGGAAAAAGTAGAGCCAAAAATAAAAAAGAATTGAGTCCTGACATTGTTCTTTCAGGTGCTGGATCCTTTGATATTAACATGAGATTTACCCCACAAATACATTTATTGATTGATTAATTAGTTAGCTTCTTTGTTTTCAAAAACTAGTTTCTGTTAGATTTTTATCACTCTCAGTTGAAGGGTTTCTTACTAATATAGCTGGTACTTAATAAATGCTAGACATTATTTTACTACCACCATCATCTGGGATTGTTTCTGAGACAGAGATGGGGAGGTGACAAAGAAGAACGAGGCATAAGGAAGAAATAATGGATGAGGAGGAGAAAGATTTGGAAGTCAACTATAGTGCCTTGGATGTAAGAGAGAGCCTTGGATGACTGCTAATTCTAAAAGACGTAATGATGTGCCAAAAAAAATACATTAATTGGGGGGCTGTCCATAGGACGATTTATGGAATCATAAGCTTTTACTTACCATCTACTTTTCTGATTTTCCATTCAATTACTTTTACAAGAAAACTCCCTGATTTCAGTTAAAAACAAAGCAAATAACTCTCTCTACCCAATATAACAATTTAAAACTCCTGCAGCAATAACAGACTAGGCATTTATTTGAAATCACAAGTTCATATATGACTCTTCATGCAGCTCCAATGAAGAGGAAGCAGGCATCTTTTTAAAAAGAGCTGATAAAAAGGGAGGATAAATTGTTCATAAATGGCCCGTAAAATAATAAAGGAAAGAATACATTTTTAAACGGATACATTTCTACATTCCATAATTAATAAACATCCATTTTCACCACAGATCTAAAATACTTCATTCTATTTCCAGTACCCTGTCACAAAGGATATTTTCTTCCATGGTACTAGTGAGTCATCTGTAATTTTAAGAAGAACATGAGAAGAAAGAAGTTTTCTGTAATAAAGAGTAGGTGAAGAATTTCAATGTATAGCCAAATGGTGCAAAATTAACCCAAGCTATGAAATTAAAAAACTGTGGAAAAAAGAACCATAAGGAAAAAAAAAGTTTTGTTCATAAGCTAAATGTGCCCTGCTACATAGCTAAAGTAAATAAACAAACAAAAGGAACACTGCCTGAAATCATGTTTTGAAGACCACTGGACCAGAGCTAAAATGGTATGGAAAATTCTGTGACTGTATTCTGACAGCATTGTTATTTTAGTTTTTAGTTCTTACCTTGGACTGCTGAAGGATTAAAACATCAGAGGGTCTGGAAATGCTTCCATGCATCAGGAATGTTCATGAGATGGTTGCTACTATTTCTTTAGTTATTACTATAATATCACTGACCGTGGAATAAACTGTTTTAACAATTTTAGTAGAACTTTCGAACATTATATAATGTGCACAATTTAAACTAGGGCAAAGAAGATAAAAATATGTGGGCATATGCCATCTGAAAATACACCATCAGCAATGACATTTCCATAAGCTCACTGACATTGTCTTTTTAGAAGATCACAGAGGGTTTTAGTGTGGCTTACACATATATTTCTTTTATGGATACCACTGTACTTTAAAATATAACATAAAGAATAGGTTCTGCAGCCATTTTTATAGTAGGCTTGCTTTGTTTATTCTGTATATTAATAAGAAAGAAACTAGACTTTGTACATAGATATAAATGGCACACTATTTATTGTACCTCAGTTAAACCTTAGGGAAGTAAGTCACTGGCCTACTGATATTTGCATATTCCAGCTCATTCAGGAATAGAATAAAATCCACATCCCCAATATGAGTAATAGGTTTTTTCTAGTGACATTTTTCCTGAAAAACTTTTTTTCTAGGGACATTTCCACCATTAAGCGCTTTATCTATGCCAGGAGTATTGTGTATATGTGTAATCCACTGTTTTAATGAAGGCCACTCTGCTGATCTCAGATTTTCAAGTCATAAGACAAAACTGGTCATCAAACATCAAAAGAAATATTCATAATTATTCCAACTTTAATCAGAGCAAACTAATTCAGAATTTAAGACTATTCTTCGATACTGAAATAACCCAATTATGGAAGAAAATGTAAGACTAGAAAACAAGTAATGGCAACCATAGTCTCAAAATATGAAAATGCAAAAGAAGGACATTTTAAACACATAGCTTAGTCATGTGTCCTAAACACACAGCTTAGTCATGTGTCCTAAGCTTGCAATGTTACTTTTTAAGGATTCCAGTCCTCCAGAATGTTTCATTTGTATTGCACTTTGAATGGCTTACACTGGAAGACTTGCTGGATGTCAGCCCAGTGTTAAGGCAATAGATGTGCCTTGCCTTGGGGAAAACTCCTTCCTGATAACAATATTTCTCTTATCAGGTTGTTCTGCTTGCACAATGTGATTTGTTCCAAAATGCCAAAATGTTTTTCCTTCCTCACACAATGTGCATTTGAAGATAAGGATGGATGGTGTTAGAGGCAAGTAGGAATGTGAACCGAACAAAGTTTATAAGGGTTATTTCAGCACAAGAATCTGGCTGGCTTCCTTCAGAGTTGGTCTTCAGAGTTGGTCTTTAATCCTCAGTTTGAAGACCTTTCTTTTAACTATTTGAAAGGGGCTGCATAATTTTCTTTTCCATCTGCCCTGTTTGTTATAAGCCAATTGTTGGCTGTTTGGGGACACTCCCTCAAGACAACAGCTTTTATTGGTCTGAAAACTCTTTAATTTAAAGGACAGATTGAGTGGACAATCTGGTTTCCACATAAAGAATCACTGCCCTTGTCAACATGGATTAGCTTGGCCTTTCTCAAAGCATTCGTTTATTGTTGTATACGTAAGGACACCGTACATGAGCTGGGATGCTAGATATCAGCCCTGTTTGATGAAGGGGTAGACTCTGGGTAGCTTTAATAATTTTCAGATATTAATTACTACCAGAGAGGTGGGACATAGATGTCAGGGGGTAGCAAAAGCCCTGCTAAGGATGAAGCCCAGTAACCCATGATAACAGCACCTCTAAACAGGCTGCTTCAATAATGAAGCAATTTTAAATACGTTAAAATGTTTGTCTAACTGAATTATCTGCATTGTCACCTTCCTTATACAAATAAACCCTTCATCATTTGATTAATTTGATTTTTAGCTTTTGCAGACATTACATTAAATTAATTTCCAAAGGACTGATTTAATGATAAAGTGCAACTTATAATTTAAATGATAGTTATGAAATGGATAAAATCTTACCTGCTAAGATTTAACAATAGTATGTTAAAAAGGAAAGTTGAATAAAAGATAATGAAATCTATGGGAAATGACTCTTTATCTCTTTCTTTAGTGTATAATGGGCAAACCAGTTTTTAAGAAGGGAAAGTAAGTTACGCTGAAATTGGTTATAGCCTGAAAAGTTAAAAAAAAAATCTGAACACAGTGAAAATTTTACCTGTGAAACTGCAGCAGTCAATAAGAAGTGATTTGCAAAACTGTCTCAAATCCACATATTAAAATTGTTAAGCTTATACATTTAATAAGGACTACTTGATACAGGCTGTGCCAGCAACCAAAAGAGTTCCTAAAAGTTTTGGGGGTATTTTAAGGCCTATGCCCAACTGAAAAATTTTACCTGCTCAATTGCAATCTTTTTACCCTACCCTTCTACCAAGAGTTCACAAACGTATTGTGTCCAGTGAATGATAATAAAATGTTGCAAATTAACTAGTCATAAATTTAATCTAAAATTAATACAATAAACTTTTTCAATTTTATCTTTTTCTATGCTTTCCTTCTTGGTTTGGTGTAATCATAGTCATAATGAAAGATTGGGTGCTTAATAGAAGGTATTCATTTCAAGCATAAATAGAAAACGCAAGCATTTAAATATTGTTTTATAGGTTCTTCAGAATACAATATTTATGTTAATCTTACCAGTATCAATATACCTCCACCAAAATATTGAATACTTTTTTGAAATAAAAATATTGTAAGCAAAATTTTATTTTATGTATTAATAATACTGAGAAAAATGGTTGAATAGCTGTCATTATTTAAATCTTGATTTAACACTTTGTGATACAGAAATTCAGTTGTTACATAATTCAGTTGATTGAGATACTGAGTTTTAATGGCTGTCACTACTAAAAATGATACTTCCCAAAGACATGGATCCAAATGGAAAAAGCACATTATTAGTTACTAAAACTGTAGTTTGTAGAGGAATGTTCTTTTCCAAGTAGAGAAAAGTTTCTGCAAGAAGTTGAGTTATTATTGGGGCGCCTGGGTGGCTCAGTCGGTTAAGCGGCCGTCTTCGGCTCAGGTCATGATCTCACAGTCCATGAGTTCGAGCCCCGCGTCGGGCTCTGTGCTGACAGCTCAGAGCCTTGAGCCTGTTTCAGATTCTGTGTCTCCCTCTCTCTGACCCTCCCCCGTTCATGCTCTGTCTCTCCCTGTCTCAAAAATAAATAAAAATGTTAAAAAAAATAAATTAAAAAAAAAAGTTGAGTTGTTATATATAACATAATTTAGAAATTGAAAACCTTGTGGCGTCAAATTTTGTTCTATGAGAAATTAATACTAATATTTTAAAAGTCTTTATCTGTCCCTAAATAAAAGTTTAGGGATAACTTGGGATAATTTTAGGATTTTCAAGTACAGAAAACACACAAAATTGCATAGTGAATACAATCTCTGGGGAGAATTTAATTTGTTAAATTAGCTGCCTGCCTACAACATACATTTATGTTCAGGTATATGTTGTGGTGCATCTGGGACAGCTTCATCTGTTATGACATAATAAATTTGTTTTTCATGGATGTATATGCATAAAACACACATAAAGGCATTTTATTTCTTAAACAGAAGGATACTTAAGACTTTCTGCTAATTTGGCATGTTTCGGTGCTATAACAGTCCAAGGTACTCAGTAGGCAATTAGCAGTAAAATATGCCCAATAAAAAACACTCACTTTTTTATTGATATAGTACGGGTCCAGGTCCTCCAGCGGCTCTGACACCATCTCTGGAGGGATGTCTCCATAAATAAAAGGAAGGTTCTTTCCAGCTTCCAAGTCACTATTTGGCTTTGGGCCATTTTCATCATCATCTTTCTTGTCTGGTTTGGGATTCTTAGCCTTTTCTTCTGCAATGCGTCTTTCAATAGCCGCAAGAGATTCTCTGGTGAAGAAGTTGAAGCTGTCAGGTCCTGGTGGTACAAGCACTGTTTGCTCCATCTTGTCATCCTGCACATTTTAATTACCATTTAATCTGCATATGAAGGTCCTAAAAAAAAAAAAAAAAAGGATGCAGATATTCTGAGGAGATTAAGAGAAGATTTTAGTACCTATAAACTCTGGTCATGACATATGAACCAGCTGATTAAAATTTTTGTTCCCATTTAAATTAAAATGAAATTCCTAGGGGTGCCTGGGTGGCTCAGTAAGTTAAGGGTCCAATTTCAGCTCAGGTCATGATCCTAAGGTCTGTGTTGACAACTCAGAGCCCGAAGACTGCTTCAGATTCTGTGTCTCCTCCTCTCTCTGTCTCTCCCTGCTCATGCTCTGTCCCTGCCTCTCTCAAAAATGGATAAACATTTTAAAAATATTTTAAAAAGTGTAATTCCTAAATAGAATTTTTTGTGTGTGTTGTAAGAACATTTAACACAAGATGTACCCTTTGAACAAATTTTTAAGCGTGCGAGATAGAATTGTTAACTACAGGCATACAGTTGTATAGCAGATATAGAACTTATTCATCCTGCATAACTGAAACTTTATACCCATTGAATGTCAACTTTCTACCCACCCTCCCCCCCCACCCCCCCAGCAACCACCATTCTACTTACTGCTTCAATGGCTTTGGCTTAACAGATGTGCTTTCTAGCTCAGGTTTTGTTAAATGTCCCAAGTTTATTAATTCTTGTGCTTTGCCGATACAGTAATTGTGCCATAACTTAAGGAAGTGATTCAACTATAGCCTTAATTAAAGTACATTAGGCTAAATACCATCATGTCCCTAATGGACCATTTACTCTGGGAGCTACCCAGACGAGGATATATCTCCCATAGGGGCAATGGATAGCTTAGCAACAGGATGAAGTGGAAAGAGAGATATCTCTGAGAGGGTATATCATCCAACCCTCTAGTCCTAACAGGTGGCTCCTGACCAAGCTGGTCAAAACAGTTGGCTGCAGCCAGCCTTTTTTTTTTTTTTAAATGTTTATTCATTTTTGAGACAGCATGAGTGGGGGAGGGGCAGAGAGAGAGAGGGGGACAGAAGATTCAAAGCGAGCTCTGAGCTGACAGCACAGAGCCTGACGTAGGGCTTGAACTCATGAACTTTAAGATCATGACCTCAGCCGAAGTCAGACACTCAGCCAGGTGCCCCACTGCAGCCAGCCTTAATAACCAATCAAATAGTCACTGCTGACTGAGTCACAGACCTGAGTCTTCATCTAATCTGAGATTGAGACAGCTGGAATTGTGACTGACTTATGACATTAGCCATGCGAGGGCTCGCTTATTTGAACACATAGACAGAGACGGTTCAGTGTTCGACAAATGCCATTTATGTGGCTAGGAATGAGAGAAAGACTAGGCTGGAAAAAAAATTCCTAGATTAGGCCTCAGATGGGAAAAGATAGCTATACATATAGGAGACAGCAGGATTCTCCTGTTTCAGGAAAAAATTATCAGAAACAAGCCAGGGTGCCAACAAAAACGGAAGTGTTTTTCTTCACTAAAGCAATAATGCTATTCTTGCTGATTCTATAGTCCTATACAGCTAAACATATTATGAGCACCCGAGGCAAAACTCTCAACTCCATGCAGCAGAGTCAGATCTGATCTGATGCCAGGAGCCAAATCCCAAATGTATTGTTTCAAGGTATATTTAATATGAGCTCAAATTTCACAGATATTACTGAGCCAAAACTTCCCAGAGCCTAAGCTACCGCTTGGATATGAGTTTTATTTGGACACTGTGTTAACTCATTAAGGTCAACAAGCTATGATACAGTTAATTGCAGCTTTGGTGAATATAAGCCACAATAATAAAATTGCAGCCATAACTGTTTGGTGAGGAGTCCTAGAGGGACCTCAAATTTCACTGAAGGAAGTCCCCACTGCTGTGAGGTTTATAACAATAGTTTTCAGTGGAAGACCAGAAACAAGTGGGACATTTAAGTCTAAATTTGTATCCTCAGTGTATTAAGTGAGCTAATAAAACTTTCAGAGTTTCTTGCAATCTACCTGTAATCAGCTTAGGGCCTGGAAGAATAGAAAAATTAAATCGGTAAATTTAAATCAATGGAAAAGGAATATCGAACCTTAAAGTTCTACTTCTCCGATGAGGCATCAGGAAAACACTGGTAGTTATTTACATGGAAATAAAAGTTTAGGGATAACAAGTATGGTGCATTTTCTCATTAGGGAAGTATTATGACATAGATGTATATATGGTTTTTATTTTTAACTAGTTTTCTGATAGAAAATGTGTGTAATGATATAAACTCAAAACATTTAAAAGAAAATACAATGCAAACTCCCTTCCACCCACTCTCCAACAGTCAATTCCTGTTCCCAGAGGTAACCACTGTTATCATCTTCATATATTTTTCCAGGTATGTAATAGGTAATCACTAATCACATGAGTGTATGTATACTCATACATTTTCTTTTTTTTTAACATTTATTTTGAGAGACAGAGAGAGAGAGACAGAGACAGGGTGTGAGCAGAGGAGGGTCAGAGAGAGAGAGGGAGACACAGAATCCAAAGCAGGCTCCAGGCTCTGAGCTGTTAGCACAGAGCCCAATGCAGGACTCGAACCCACAACCGCAAGATCATGACCTGAGCTGAAGTCAGATGTCTAACTGACTGAGCCACCCAGGTGTCCCCACATTTTCTATTTAAAAATATATAGACATAGTGTCTTAGGATACAACTCTTTTGCATCTTTCATTTTTCACTTAAAAATATATATTAGAGTTCATTCCTTGTCAATTTTCATAGATTCAACCATCTTTATCAGCTACATGGTTTTCCATTGTTTGCATGCGCTGTAATTTATTGAATGAATCACCCAGTTATGGGTATTCAGGTTGTTTCCAATACTTTGCTATTCTAAATAAAGCTGCAGTTAATAAATTTTATACCCATATTTTCACATATACGTGGACATATTTATGGTATCAATTTCTAAAAAATGGACTTGGTTGTGCAAAAAACTGGATCTTTAATTTTGATATTATTGCAAAATTACTCACTTCGAAGTATTGATTCTCCTGATGACAATATAATGCGGTGCCTATTTGTCTACATCTTCACCACATAATGTGTTATTTTATTTTCAATATTTTCAATCTGATTGAAACAAAAATGGGATCGCAGTATAGTTTTTATTTGCATTTGTCTTAATGTGAGACCAGTTGAACTTTTTTTTCGTATGTCTAAGAGCTGTATTTTTTATTTTCTTTTCTATGACTTCCTATTTAAATAACAGTCCATGTTATCATTTTTTTTCCTTTTTAATCTATATCAACTTTTTATATATGACATCAGCAATTTAATGTTGGGCCTTTTAAAAAAAACTATATTTTTCTGAGTTTGTGGTGTTTTTGTGCTACAAGGATGTCCTTTCTCACTCTCCTTTTCAACGTACCACAAGTCTTAACAACTGCAATTAAGACAAGACAAGAAAAGATGTACAGATTAAGAAGGAATAAATAAAAGTGTTTGCTGATAACAAGTTGTCTATGTAGAAAACCCAAAAGAAAAAATTAAAAAAACCCTGAAACTAAAGGGAATTACGGCAAGTTTGCAGGATACAAGAGCAATATGCAAAAGTAAATTGCTTTCCTATACACCAGCAATGAATAAGTAGAATGTCTGTATGAGGAAAACTACAAACCTAATAAAAACAATCAAAGAAGAGCTAAATAAATGGAGATATTCCCTGCTCATGGAGAGGAAAACTCAGTAATATCAAAATGTCAGTTTTCCCAACTTAATTTCTGTTGGTCTATTGATCTATTGATCAAAGCAATCTCAATAAAAAAATTCCAGCAAATTGTTTTTTTGGATATTGACAAACTGATTTTAATGTTTATTTGGAGAAGCAAAAGACAGGATAGGCAACACAATATTGAAGGAGAAGAAAAAACTTGGATGACTGACAGAACCCGACTTCAGGACTTACTATAACTCTAGAGTAATCAAGTAGTGTGGTGTTGGTGCAAGAATTGACCAACAGGTCAACAGAACAGAACAGAAAGCTCAGGAATAAACCCATATTACTTGAGTCAACTGATCTTTGATAAAGGAGCAAAAGCAATATTATGGAGCAAAGATAGTTTTTTTCCAATGAATGGTGCTGGAACAACTGGATGTCAACAGGCAAAAACATGAATCTAGACACAGACCTTACACTCTTCACAGAAATAAACTCAAAATGGACCACAGACCTAAATGTGAAATGCAAAACTATAGAACTCCTAGAAAAGAACATAGAAGAAAATTTAGATGACCTTTGGTTTGGCAATGACTTT
Organism: Panthera pardus; assembly: GCF_024362965.1. Lineage (NCBI taxonomy): Eukaryota > Metazoa > Chordata > Mammalia > Carnivora > Felidae > Panthera > Panthera pardus. The sequence continues at coordinate 66,255,188 of NW_026526655.1, read as the reverse complement.
TAGATAAACACAACAAGCATGATCCATGAAAAAAAAATAATTGATAAACTGGATTTCATTAAAAAAAAAAAAAAAAACTTCTGCTCTGTTAAAGACAATATCAGGAGAATGAAAAAACAAGCCACAGACTGGGAGAAAATATTTGCAAAAGACAAAGCAGTTACAGGACTCTTATCCAAGATATACAGAGAAGCTCCCATTTGGGCCCTGGCTCCATATAATGGTGGAGATGATTTGAATTTTTTTAGGGCAGGGGCAATCATTTCTTTCTTTCTTTCTTTCTTTTTTTTTGTACTTTTTATTTTTTTGATGTTTATTTATGTTTGAGAGAGAGAGGGAGAGAGGAAGGGAGAGAGAGCGAGCATGAGCAGGGGAGGGGCAGAGAGAGAAGGAGACACAAAATCTGAACCAGGATCCAAGCTCTGAGCTGTCACCACAGAGCCCGATGCAGGGCCCAAACTCATGAACCAGGAGAACATGACCTGAGCTGAAGTTGGACCCTCAACCAACTGAGCCACCCAGGCGCTCCCAGGGGCAATCACTTCTGAGGCATGAGGAGACTTAGCAGCATTTCAAAACTGAAGGGTTATACTGTGTTCCTGTGTCTGAAATTCTTCCTGTTGGTACCACCAAGCTACAACTAAGAAGAAACACATTTCATGGCTTCCCTAGCTTCACCCCTTCACAGGTTTGTTTAGAAACTGTTTTTAATTTAATTGCACTAGAAATAATGTCAATACATTCTGGTTCAAAGGAAAAAATATATATAAAGAACTCTTAAAACCCTACAATAAGAAAACAATCAACATGATTTAAAAAATGATCAAAGACCTTAATGGACACTTTACCAAATAATATATATAGATGGCACATAAGCATAAGAAAAGATGCTCCATATCATATGTCATCAGAAAATGCATATTAAAATAGCAATGAAATACTACCCCCCACCTATTAGAATGGCCAAAATCTAAAATACTGATAACACAAAATGCCGACAAGAATGTGGAGTAATAGAACTCTCATTCATTGTCATCTGGAATGCTAAATGGTACAGCCACTTTGGAAGATGGTTTGCCAACTTCTTACAAAACAAAACTTACTCTTAGCAAGTAATCTAGCAATTGCCCTCCTTGGTATTTACCCAAATGAGTTGAAATCTTATATCTACACAAAAACCCCCCACACAACTGTTTATAGCAGCTTTATTAATAAAAATTGCCAAAAGGTGGAAGCAATCAAGATGTCCTTCATACGTAAATGGATCGATAAATGATGGTATGTCCTGACAATGGAATACTATTTAGCACTAAAAAGAAATGAGCTATCCAGCCACAAAATAAGATGGAGGAAACTTAAATGCATATTACTTAAGAGGAAAAGCCAATCAGAAAAAGCTACATAATGTATGAATCCAATTATATGACAGTCTGAAAAAGGCAAAATCATGGAGACAATAAAAAGATCAGTAGTTGGCAGGGGTTAGTGAGGAAAGAACCATGAATAAATGAAGCACAGAGGATTTTTAGGGCAGTGAAACTTTTCTGTATAATACTATAATGATAGATGCATGTCACTGTACATTGTCCAAACACACAGAATGTTCAAGACCAAGAGTGAGCCATAATGTAAACTGTGTACTTGGGGTGATAATAATGTGTTAATGTAGGTTCATCAATTACAACAAAAGGTACCATTCTGGTGTAGGACGCTGACAGCAGACTGTGCTTAAACGAGGGCTGGGCATATGTGGGACCTTTGTACTTTTTGCTCAATTTTTCTGTAAACCTAAAAAATAGTTTATTTAAAAGGGGAAAAATACAATTAATAAGTATTTCATATATACAATGTAAGAATTTTTTTAAATCTTTAAAAAGACAAAAAAAGTATAAATGGATGGAAAGACATATGCTTTTCTTGGATAGAAATACAATATAATAAAGATATAAAATTTTCCTGAAGTAATTAATAAATTAAATATAGCCTTCACAAAAATAACACGAAAATTTTAGAACTATGCAAACTTGGAAAAATAAATAAAAAAAAATAACCAGAATGTTCTTAATTAACTTTGCTTTCAAATTCCTCTTTACTGTAAGAGCTGTGTAAGAGAAAGTGTTTACAATTTCCAAATGATAGATTTCTTCCACTAATTTGTTTACTTATGTTTAGTTTTATTGTATTATAATCCAATAATGTAGTTTGTACCATTTCTGCTCTTTGGAATTTACTGAGATGTCTTTTTGTCCTAATAAAGGTTTGTTGTTTTTTTTTTAGTGACTTTCAAAGAACACAGAAAAATTTTATTTATTTTAAAGCTATAGAGTTTAGTATATCTCAATTCAATTTACCTTGTTTAGACCTTCTATATCTGTACATATTTTTGTTCTACTTGATCTATTTTGAGTTTGGAGTTTGGGAAATTAAAGTCTGTTTTTTATGTGTTTCTGTTTATTTTTATACTCCCTGTAACTTTTGTTTTATGAATTTTAATACTGTGTTATTTGGTGTGTAGACATTGTTCCGGATCAGGTCTTTGGAGTGGATTGAACCCTTTCCTACCTTAAATAGTCCTCACCTCACTTTACTATCTTTCCCTCTGAGGACAACTTTGCTGTCATGTAATGACTCCTACTTTCTTCTTGTTTGCATTCATCTGGTATGTCGTTGCCCATCCATTTTGTTTCATCCTTTCCATTTTACTGCTTTAGTGACTTCCTTAATATGTATATATTTGGATTTTATATATAGGCATATTTTAACTACATATGATCATTGTGGACAATCACTGCCCTTCAAAGGGAATGCTGTATTGGAGATCATTGCCCATGAAGTTGTGTAGATGGAACAGAAAGTTACTAAAAGCCTTCATATTTTCCAGAAATAGCCCATCTGAGAAAAGCCCTCCAGGCAAATCCTTCTAATTATTGGCTGTGAGTTCCAACTGGAGAAGTAAACGACCAGGAAGATAGAAGAAAAATGTTTTACACTGACAAATATGATCACTTGAACTATAATATATTAATTATAAATTAGTTAAGACACTAGAATTACATTTATATATCAGCAATTTCATGCATATTGTAATGACATCGTCACACCGAGACTAATGAAAGGGTTTTTGTGACTCTAAGTAGACCTTATATTTAAGTATCTATTTAAAAATAAACCTTATATTAATTATAGGAAGAAAGCTTTTTAAAATTATAACCTACCTACATCCTTGTTTATTTATGTAATATCTAAAAACTATCAGATATAATTCAATATTAATATTTTGTCAGTAACACTATGGAAAAAAGTTCTAAATTATATTTGGAATTTGTACATACTTTGCTAAAAAATATAAAAATAAATCATGAGCTGGGGTGCCTAGGTGGCTCAGTCAGTTAAGTATCCGACTCTTGGTTTTGGCTCAGGTCATGACCTCATGGTTCAGGGGTGCAAGCCCCTGTGTGGGGTTCTGTGCTGACCAAGCAGGGCCTGCTTGAGATTCTCTCTCCTTTTCTCTCTGCCCCTCCCCAGCTCATGCACACATGCTCTCTCTCTCTCTCTCTCTTTCTCAAATAAAACACAATAAACTTTAAAAATCAATCAATCAATCAATCAATCATGAGTTTTCCATTTACACTTGAAAAGGAACTTCAGTCTTTAGTGCAAACATTCATAACTGAATACTTTAAATGATCCTAATTTATGAAACTATACATAATCCAATATGGAAGGGAGGAACCTCACGGAATCTGTGGTTTTGGCTTACACCTTTCTCTTTACAAGAGAAACAGCATTTAAATATATCTTTGAGTTGACAGAGAAGGCATTGCTAACTTTCAAAAGAGGTAAGACCATATAACTTTCTTGGTGTAAAGACTGCAAAGAGACATACATGTATTTTCAAGAGGAATATGGATATGCATTTAGACAAAATAAAAAAAGAACAAAAAAACGAGGTAACCATACAGCAAAAAATAAAAAGAAGTGCATGTTAACAGTCAGCAAATCTGAAAAAACAACAACCAAAAAAAAAAAAAATGTTGGGAATAAGTGTAGTGGGCAACAGAAAATGGAAGAATGATTCTTTAGGAAGACAAGCAAAACAAGAGCAAAAGCCAGTTAGATAAGAGATCCTGAAGGAGATAAGAAAATCTAAAAAATAAAAAATAAATAAATAAATGGAAGCCAGAGGCTGTGGAAAAGAGGCAGTAACAGAACAAAGTAGAATTTGTCACTGGAAAGAAATAGTAAAGTGATAGCCCTCTATTAATTAATGTGGGTGAAAGAAGGATAAGGGGAAAATTTATCACAACGTAGAAATAATAAATAAAAGAAATGATATAATCTGATGATCTGAAACTGGTATGAAAAAGGGAAGCTAAATCAGTAGCGTTAGAATTTCATTTCAGTAATGCCACACATTCTTAGAGGGCTTTGTAAAATATTTATACTGAGATAGCTTGGACTTGGTGGGCAATGTGGTTTTGGTTACCTTTGCAGTGCAGATAGAGGTGCTTCATTTAAAGTAAGCTTAACTCATGAAGTCTCATAGTTCCAACTTCTTTGGCATCTGCATTTTTCCAACCGAACAGAAATGTCTACAATAGGTCAGAATGAAGCATTTCATCTTCACAGTGGCATTTCACCCAAAAGCCTTAAACATGAAGGCAATCTTATACATGCTTTGTATTTGAGGAAATTTGGCCTTTTATAGGTTAATAGCTATGTAACTTCTTTTGGAAAGCATCTCTAATCATGACCATGTGGGCCTGGCTGCGAAGGTCTGCTTAACTCTGGAGTTTGGCCTGCAGGCTTTTTTGGGCTTTCACACAAAGCTACACCCTCCAAACAAACTTCTGTGAGGTATGAAAGTGGTGTTTTGTTACTTATCTGTCTTAGTCTCCTGTTTAATTTTTCTCTTGGTTCAGAATGTGGGTGAGAAAGAAAGATGCTATTTAACGTTCCCCCCAAGAGACTGCTAATGCCCACAACTGCGCATTCTAATGTCGTCGTGGGTTTAGGTGAAAATAGCATAACTGTTAACTTCTGATGAGATATTTTTGCTTCCACAATGTCCTTAAATTCTATGTTGTTTTTTTTAAAGCCTAAAAGTAATCCCCCTCTCTACTGCCTGCCCCCCCGCCACCAATGTGCTGTGACAGTTCTCTATCTTCTCCAAGCTTCCACTGCTTCCATTATGAGTTATTAAATTAATTACTACTATTTTGTGCTTTATCTGGCCCTGGTAAGAATTTACAGGGAAAAAAAATCAATTGGCCAATTGATGAGTGAACTAAGCATACAAATATTTATGTTTTCTCAGGTTTTAGCTTTTAAGTTTTTCTTTACAGACAGAATACATATAATCCCTAATGTAAAAGTATTTTGATGCTGATATGGAACAAAGTCACTGGAGGCTACAAGACAGGCTCTCAGGCAGAGATTATTTACTTAGTTTGCTTCAACCTCTGAACTTCTGTAAGGTTAAGTAAGGTATTTTAAGAGAATCAAAGAGAAGTAAATCATAAAATTAAGAAATAGGAAATATTTAGAGATCATCCAATTCATCCCTATCACTTAATAAAAAACAAACTGACTCAAAGCAAAACTGACATTTCTAATTTTGGAATTTATGTGTTTCTTACTTCCAAAATAAATATGTGACATGTCCAGGGTCACACAGCTTATTGGCAGAACTGGAATCACAATTTTTAATTCCTGACTCCCAAACCCATGCCTGTCTATTTTTAACAGGTATGAAATAATTTTCAAGAACTTACATGATTTTAAACTTCAGTAGAGTATATACAAATAAAACACTAGTAGCCGCATTATACTAACATTCGCTCAAATTATATTCCTGGGAGACCCCCAAAACAAAGCTAGTAAATAAAGTATTTTGGCATAAATGGAGACTATCTTAGATATTCTGAAGAACAAAAGACATTTAAAAAAAAGGTGATTGTAATAGTTAAGTTTAGAAACTATACCATAAAGGTTTAAAACCTGGCAAACTATATTTCTTCAGTCAATTTATATTTTACTTCAATAACTTTTTTATGTTTTGCTAAACCTGGTTACTTTCTAGAATTCATCTGCCCCACTTCAATTTCCCCAAAGGTTTCCGAACACCACAGTTATAATTATACAACATTTATGTATCTTGATCACCTTATACTTATAATTTGAGGTGGAAAAAAAAATTCATAATACAATTCTGTCCCTAATGTAGTTTGATTTTCATGCTGAGGAGAAAAGAGACAGCCTCCTGCCGAAATGACTGTCAGCTCCTGTACCATCCCATTACTATTCTGGGCACATAAACCATCTGGGCATGGAAAGTCATGAAGACTTTCAGTTGATTTTGCTACCCACTTTACAAAAGAATGTTACTGCCAATAATAATAAAAAATAACTAGGTAAAATATTATTCTTACGGTTGTGATCTCACATAGCTCTTTTTTTTTAACACCCAAGAAGGAAATTGGTTTTTACATAGAATTTCACCAGCTTATAAAATATTGTCTTACAAATTTCTTTTCTAGAAATAGTCTGCTTGGTATGTGTATAATAAAAGTATTTTATTTGATTTTTAATAATATCCATTTTTAGTGTTATAATTGGGATTCACTAAACAACATATTTCATCCATGTGATTAAAATATTTACATTCTTTAAAAATTTTGTAATCCATCTCTAAATTTTCATGCTATATGCAAATTACACTTAAAATAAGGTCACATATCTAACATACATTGACATCTACATTGTATATTTTGAGTGTACTTTTCAGGATATTTTAATATTAAACCATGAGTTACAAGATTCACTCAATCCACTAGTGTCTTGGTCGATTCAATATCAATAAAGTACTTTGTTCAAATGGACATCATTTACTACTCTGTTGAATAGATGATCTATATTTAGATCAGATGTTAAAGCGAAGTTAACACAAAGAGTGGAATTAAAAAGGGTCATACATCGAACTAAGATAAAACTATATTCTAGGGATGTCCAGAATCAAGAAATATATAATGCATTGCTTTTTTATTAATAAAACTGTGCAATTATTGGGCATTTTTCCTCATTGTATAACTATCGAATTAAATGTTTAGAAAAACAAAATTGGACCTAATGTCCCAATCCCATCAATTAGAGTTAACTTTGAATATAATCCTAGCTGGCAATACGTTTGAGGCAGTATTTAATGAATCAAAAAACAAAATACATTGACTCATTCAAATCAGTTCCCATAATGTGCTTGACCAAACATATACTGTTGTAGCCCAAACGCTTATATTCCTGCTCCACAGAGAACTTTCCTACTCAAATTTAGCTCTAATAGATACTATCCTGTCTTTAATCCTATTGTCCTTTGCTCTATGGTAAATTTTATTAGACAAAATAGTTCCCTGGGTCCAGTTGTATGGGCAATTGCTATCTCCATACTCTGCTTTTAACTATACCATCAATTTATTTCCTGAATTCCAGAAACCACTCAACTACTACCCATTACAGGACATATCTTGCACTTAGTGTATCCCTGGGTAAACAGATGCATTTATGGTAGGAAATAAGGCATGTATGTGTCTTAGACAGGCACCGAGAGTCTTAGCTTTAGAAACTGGTTACGTGGTGGCAATGTTTATTGAAATATAAATTTGTGTGCGCTCTCTCTCTCTCTCTCTCTCTACACACACACACACACACACACACACACACACTTATACGTGTGTGTGTGTGTGTGTGTGTGTGTGTGTATTTATCATTTCAAGCAAATTGAATTGTAAGGTCTTTATTACCTCATGAATTTTAGTAGAGCAGTAAACAGAAGCTGCTTGAAGTCCATGATTTCTTCTTTCTTGGTAAACTCTTACAAATATGATGTTAGAAGTCCCAAGAACAGGGAGATGGGGGAGGGAGTTGCTGCACTGAACAGTCAGAGTCTCTAGATGGGGAAGGGGATGGCAATGCCTTAGACAGGCAAAAAAATCTCAGGGGGGGCAGCTGGCAGGGGAGATCCTTGACGGGGAAAATCTTAGTCTTGCCCCAAACTCCTCTTTACATTAAGCATTGCACACAGCAGCAGATCTAACGGACCTGAAGGGGTGAACAGGGTGCCTCAATTGTATTCAACTGTGGTAGAAGTGTTATCATCTGCTTCCCCTAAGAGAATCCCCTAAGGGAATCTCCACCAACTGCCTTGCAACTTGCAGCCCATCCAGGTCAGTGGTGTTGCTAGAATGTACTTCCTTGCCCCATTGTCCCTTGACCCAGTGACTTGCTTTGTCCAGTGGAAGGTGAGAAGACCAACAATCTTCAACCACACAGAAGCTTTCCAGGCAATGCTGTGGTTCCACTCAGCCTTATTCTTTTGTTTGTTTTTTTAACGTTTATTTTTGAGAAAGAGAGAGAAAGACAGAGAGAGATTGTGTGTGTGAGTGGGAGAGGGACAGAGAGAGAAAAAGAAAGAGAGAGAGAGAGAGAGAGAGAGAGAGAGAATCTGAAGCAGGCTCCAGGCTCTGAACTGTCAGTACAGAGCCTGATGCTAGGCTCAGACCCATGAGACGTGAGATCATGACCTGAGTGAAGTTGGACGCTTAACTGACTGAGCCACCCAGGGGCTCCACACCCAGTCCTATTCTTTTCCCTCTGTCCTGAGAATGGCATGTTTCAAATAGAGGTTGCTCCTTCAGCCTGGGTCCTGGAACAGGAAGATACATGGACAGAACTGCCAGAACAACAGAGGAGCCACTAACAAGTTTGTAAATCCCTGAAACTTCATGGTGATATAACACAGCAAAGCTGACTAATCTGTCAATGAAAGCCACTAATCAATGACCAGATTGCCAAGCTTTTTCAACAAATGATACAGAAACATATCTCTCAAACTCAACTTTTGGCTGAGATTCACACCTGCTCTAGTTTAATAGGTTCTGTCTACAGTTCAGTCTTGAAGAACATAAATATCATTAGGGCTTTTTGTTTGTTTGTTTTGCCTTGTCTTGTTTTCCCTCAGAGAGAAGATAGTCATAAAAAGTAGGATGGTGGACAGCCCACATTATAAACCTCGTGAAATTCAAGATCTCTTCTTCATCATCATACTCAGGCTAATTTAAGGGTATTCTCTGGCACGACTTTAATTAGTTTGTGTTAAGAATCTAGCAATAGCCTTAATTATAAACAAATTATTTAAATTAAAATCTCCTAGTAAAGAAGTCTTTTCTCCTAGTAAAGAAGTCTTTTATGTTTGAAAATAAATACTCTTGTTTTGTTGGGTGAGTCGTCCGGCCACAGAGGTTTGGGAAGATAAAGAGAGTAGAAGTCTCATTGGGCTGTGTCTGTGGTTGCAGATTTGGAGATACTGAGTGTGAGGTGAAAGCACTGAAAATCTCCCACGCTTGTGAGTCAGGGAAAGAGGGAGGCACTGCCTGAGCCCAGGTTATACATGGTGGGTTTTGAACCAAGTGGACCATGGAGGGAGCAGAAGTACAGTGGCCAGTGCTGTTCATGTGCTCACCCTTCCCTTTCTCCTTGCTCATTTTTTTTCTCTTCCAAGTCTCCCTGATGCTCCACTTCCTTCCTTTTCCTCAGCCCCTCATGTCACTTCTGTTGCTCATCTTTCCCACACGCCTCACCCTTCCCTTCTGTTTGTAGTGATGTCAGGAGTCCCTTCAATGTTTTTCGAAAACCACTGTCGAAAAGTATTTTAATATAAATCTCACAAAGATCCAGACGGAATGAATGCCATTATTCTTGCCTCTCTCTCTCAGGCAATGCAAATCATTTGTGCCCATGGTGCCAGTAAATGTGGGAGTTATGTAGCTATAAGTAGCAGTCAGGGAAATAGTGATCGAGTCAGCATTTTTCCTTTGCTATGGGACAATAATGGGAGAGAGAAGAAAAATCAGGCTTACTCGGTACAATTCCTGTTGAGGGGTAAAGAAGTCAACACTAGCATTTTAGCACAAGATGTTGGGGGAAAAACTGCCATGCTCCCTCTTTGCCAATATCTACTTTGATAACCATGTCACTGAAATAATGCAATATTTTCAATCAATATGTAAATTCTTCCGGGTCTCATGGCATGCATGATTAGACTTTGGTAGCATCTTTACTGAATGTCTAGGCATTAGCATGTTTGAAAACTCATAGTTTTGGGGCGCCTGGGCGGCTCAGTTGGCTAAGCATCCATCTCTTGATTTTGGTTCAGGTCATGATCTCACGGTTCATAAGATTGAGCCCTGAATCTCTCGTGGAGCCTGCTTGGGATTCTCTCTCCTACCCCTCCCAAGCTCCTTCTCTTTCTCTCTTTCTCTCTCTCTCAAAATAAATAAACTTAAAAAAAAACCTCATGCTTTTTATTTTTTATGGCTTTCCCCCTTGATTTTTATGTGCTTTGTCTAAACAACCCAGGGTGTAAAACAGTTCAAAAGAAGTTCTTGAACTGCGGTAGTCAGAAGTGTGTTTAAATGGTGTTATACAGAAAATGTCCTAGAGGGTGGAATTCTGCTCAGGGAGTTCCTCTTTAGCATAAACTCAACTTGTAGTTACTCTTCAAGGGAATTCATATGAAACCACCTCATCACAAAGTCAAAGTGCCCAGAGCACAGCTGACATATGGGAGAAATACAGCACAGAACCAGGAGCAGCTGGGTTGAGGAAGGGCAGAACTCCCTGGGAAAGAAAGACACGGAGGAAAAGGGGAGAGGAGAGCAGTCCACACAAACTAATCACCCCGAGGCACGAGTACCTGGTGTCTGACACTTCCACTTTTCAAAATAGCTTGAAGACAAAGGCAACCTTATGAAAAATTGAGCCCAGAAGTTATCAGAGCTGCAGAAATTCAATTGATAAAGACTGTATGTATGAACTCTGAACACTGAACAATTATAGGCAAAGTAATAATATTATCTGCAACTGTTGATATGAACTCTTGTTCAAAGAAGAAACATCATTGGTACAAGGTAAGCTGAAAGAACTTGTAGAAAATAGATCTTGAAAGATGAAAGATAGAGATAACTTCCTGATTCAAAAACTCACTATATTGAACTTTCTGTATATGCCATTTGTCATCTATCCTATAAAATTTGCTTAACTTATTACACATAGTACTTCTGTTAACTGTTTGTAGTCTGTAGCGTGAATTCAGTCATTCTCACTATATTCCCTCTGTGGAATACTGGTCTGGGTTGAAGTGGCACTCTGGTATCGCTATAGTTTTATTTAGATTGAGTGTCCTCCAGCTGACGAGTATCACAGATTTATATAGAGTGGACACTACCAGATGTCCAGCACGTCTGTCACAGTGGAGCCGTAGCCAGGTCTATTCCTGTCTTGTTTGTAACACATGGTATGTGCAATCAGTGTTATTCTTTCCTCATATATTTACTGAATGCATACCACATACCATATATTTACTGAACGCAGGGCTGTGAAGGATATAAGTTGGGAAGGGGAAAAGAACAATATTGGAAATAATGGAATGTAAGCAAATTCCTTTTACAAGCCGCCTTATGAAATAGACAGTAGGCCACATGGGGAATTAGGTATTTATGATCTTAATGGATTCATTGTTTTAGTCCCAGAGAAGAGGGAAATGGACATGGAACACTGAAGCACTGAAAATTGGACACCTTTCTTAACCCCACAAGTCAAGTCAATGTGTGTGTATGTGCAGTGAACCGCAATGCTGTTCTGAATTATTATCAGTAAACCATGTTTTAATAATTGGGCAACCATTGTGTCATCTGTATTCACCGTCTCACACAAAATTATGAGGCCAGAGTGATTTTCCTCTAATCTAGATGCACATTTTAATGTTCATATCATTTAAAGATATTTTTGGCACATCAGTCTGAATGTTAATAAACATGTGAGACAAGAAAACATAAAGTTCAATGCATGTCCTACATTCTTTCCACCTAACCAATCTTTGTGGTTATCACTACCTTTCTGTCAGATGTCAGTGATGAAGAACCAGAAGGAGATAGTTAAAACAAAAAATTCTTTAAAAAAAAAGCCATACTTTTTGGATCCATTTCTGTTCTTCCATCTCAAAATGTTTTCTAACATTCCTTAGGTACTGAGAACAATTTCCTTTTTGTTATCTTCATAGCAGGTGGCAGCTGAAGTTGTTTAAATATATGCATTGTTAAATAAAACCTTATAAGTAATTTAAATACTATTGTTACATTCCACTAAAGCTTACATTCAAATTATTTTTCCTTCTGCTTAAATTCCCAACTATTTCTTGCCTGCTACTCCACTCTGACCCCCAGTCAAGTCTCAAATCCCCTGGGCAAGCAGGGCATTATTGTTGTTAAAATGTTATAGAATTGGTCTACAAAAATGCTAGATTTGCAGCGATAGCTACTGTTCTTTCTAGGTGGAGTGCTGGATGGGGGAAACATAATTGTGTCCAAAGACCAACTTTCTAAACTGATTGGAGGTAAAGAGAGCCAACTCCAGCTCAAACCATGGAGGATAGTAGTAACCACCATGATAACTTAAGAAGAAGGTTGCCAGAAAGAAAAAATGACACCCAGATTTGAACACAGATAAATAACAGACTCTCTCTCTCTCTCTCTCTCTCTCTCTCTCTCTCTTTGAGAGAGAGAAAGTGCACAAGTCGGGGAGAGGGGCAGAGGGAGACAGAATCTTAACAAGACTCCATGCTCAGTGCGGAGCCTGACTCAGGGCTCGATCCTATGATCCTGGGATCGTGACCTGAGCCAAAACCAAAAGCTGGACGCTCAACAGACTGAACCACCCAGGAGCCCGCAAATTCTCTCTTTTTTAATATAAGCATATCCTATACAACATTTGGGGCATACTCATATAAAAAATTATTCATTGTTTATCTGAAATTCATACTTAACTGGGCATTCTGTATTTTTGAAGAAATTTTTAGCTTCTGTGCTAAAAATTCGTTTTTAGCATTGCCTAAAATTCATTTAGTGAACATTTTCAGTTACCAAGCAATCCCTTTTAAAAGACAAGTATCTCTAGTATGAGTTGTTCATACATCAGCATGAATTAATTTAAAGAGACTGCTTGTTTCTCAATGTCTAACTCATTTCTCTGCATCAAAGTGACTTAATCCATCAGACTGAGGATCTCAGGATTCTTTTTTGGTGGGAAGAGGTACAGTGTGGGGTGGGGTGGGAACTGTTAATTTTAGTGGAAGGATACTCTGGATGAACTAATTTTAGTGGGGATTCTCTGATAAAAAAAGTCAAACGCCAGGGAGAAAGAATGGAATGGGAGTAGAGAATAAGGTAGCAGTCCCAGACAGAACTCATTTATTCTAGAATTGCTCTTGAAGACAGTCCTTAACTGATGAGGGGAATCAGTAGTGGGCTTTATTTTTCACAAGTGGATAATGGTTAAATATTAAAACAGTCACGAGCAGATTTTCATCAATGGGGGAAAGATGGCAGTAAAAATAAAACAGCAAGACAGATCAAGTTTACTAATTTCATGATGGCCTCACTATGTGTAAATCATGGCGGTTAAATGAATAATATTGGCCTCTATTTTTTTTTTCAACGTTTTTTATTTATTTTTGGGACAGAGAGAGACAGAGCATGAACGGGGGAGGGGCAGAGAGAGAGGGAGACACAGAATCGGAAACAGGCTCCAGGCTCCGAGCCATCAGCCCAGAGCCTGACGCGGGGCTCGAACTCACGGACCGCGAGATCGTGACCTGGCTGAAGTCGGACGCTTAACCGACTGCGCCACCCAGGCGCCCCATCTATTTTTAACAAAAATCTCAAATGGAAAGTTCTGACAAGAAAGTTCATGCATAGATAATATGTACTTCCTCCCATGCTATATAGTCACATCTCTTCCATTAAAAAGAGGATGAACTATCCTCAAAGGTTTGGGTAGTGCATCTTTCCACATCAGTGACTTGTCGCCTTTGTTGATTTTATCACTTTCCACTTGACTCAAGAGGTCATATACGTACACATTCAAGAACAGAAGAAAGAGAAGGTAATTCAGATCACTAAGGAAGAAACTGCTGAACATGAATAGCCGTAATAACAAGGAGGAAAGTGCTCTTAAACATTTGTGTGAGTCACACACCTCTAAGAAGTAAAGCAATTATACACTGCCTACAGTCTTAGATTATACGCTGCCTACAGTCTGCGAGGTGATGCAGTGCATTCCAAGCAAAAGGGAAGGGATGAGTAAGAATCCTGCAACATTTAGCTCTTCTTGGACAGTCCGGCTCTACTGCTATCCCCGGTCACCGCAGTCCTGGTGAGTCCTTTACCACTCACTAGGCACAAGACAGATATTTTCTTGTAAAATGTTACTAATATGTTATACACCTACCTAGCTACAAAGCCCTTTTGCCTCTGGTAACACCCAGAAGAGTAACATACTTAATAGGCCCTCCAAAACTTTTGGTTAATTGAATAATTGTCAATTAAAATTCATATTTTAAAGCAAAATCTCCTATACTCTGAACTGCAAAATTTAATATTTTATATTACATTATGAGTTGGCCTCTGGACAATATGATGTTCCTTCCGCCTAACACTCTACCCAGAAAGGAATGGTAGCTGTCACCACAAATATTTGATGTATTAGATTATATTTATTCATATTGCTATTTGTTACTCCTAACTAGACAATCTATATTTAAAATTTCATTTTCCTAAGATTTCTGCTTCAAAATAACACCATTTACCAAAATTAATTCAAGCTACAATCACATTCTTTTTCAGTTACTAGCATTTTATTGAACCACAATCTTCATGAAACTTGACAGGACATATGGACCAACCTGCATTGTATTTTCATTTTTTGCTCTCTCTTGAACAATGACTTTTATGGGAAAGAGAGCTGAACAGCTGCCTGACTTATGGGGAAAGTTCTATAACACACAGCTTTGCAGCAGAGTACTAATGCAGTATAGAGATGCTGCGGAAAAGCTGGAAATCAAATGATTTCTTTCTGAAACAGCCCTGCTTGCTGTCAGCTGAGATGAAAAAGAACTTTCCTTTCCTCTCCCCTCCCCTCCCCTCTCCTCCTCTCCTCCCCTCCCCTCTCTCCCTTCACCTCTCTCCCTTCCCCTCGTCTCCATTCCCTTCCCCTCTTTTTTCTTTTCTTTCTTTCTTTCTTTCTTTCTTTCTTTCTTTCTTTCTTTCTTTCTTTCTTCTCTCTCTCTCTCTCTCTCTCTTTCTTTCTTTCTTTCTTTCTTTCTTTCTTTCTTTCTTTCTCTCAATGCCTAACTAATCTAACTTACTTCCGTCAAACATTGGCTACAAGGAAAGGTATTTACCTCAGGAAATTGTTTAGCAATGTTTAGAAACCAGACCATAGCACTTTTTTTTCAATATATGATATTTATTGTCAAATTGGTTTCCATACAACGCCCAGTGCTCATCCCAAAAGGTGCCCTCCTCAATACCCATCACCCACCCTCCCCTCCCTCCCACCCCCCATCAACCCTCAGTTTGTTCTCAGTTTTTAAGAGTCTCTTATGCTTTGCAGACCATAGCACTTTTAAACATTTTTATCTATCTAGTAACCAAAGCAGAGGGTCCTTACAGGATGGACTTAGATACTACTGATTTGAATAAAGAAAATACTGGTAAGTTTATTGAATGCTTTATTTAGTTTCAGGTTCATTTTGAGTTTAGAAACAGAGTTATGAAAACATAGGGATTATGTAGCACTGGTAGAGGACATTCACTGAGCTGTAAGGAAGGGACAGACTGGCCTGTTACACTGGCAGGCATTACTCAGCACTTTGGGCATTTTCATAAACTGACACATTTTGCTGGCTGCATAGGCAAGTCAGGACCCCTTGCACTGCTGGTAGAAAAGACAACTTCAGCAGCGAAGAAAAAGGAAAATCATGCAAATATCCAACAAGAACTAAATCAACTAAATGTCTTGGGTCCTATGTTCTCCTCCAACTCCCCTAGAAATATAAGCATAATCATTCTGACATATTGGGGAACCAAAATGTGTGCTACAGTGCATTGAGTAAACGTGTTTTTGAATGAATGAATAAATGAATTAACTTGCAAGCAAAGGCTTACCCTCGGCAGTCTGCTCAGTGCACAGGTCATAAGAAGTGCAAAGCCACCCTTCTACATCTCAGGCTAACAGGCAAGCTATCATAAAACTAAGAGAACACCAACATATAGCCACAATGAAAATTTTCAGAGTTTTATTCAGATAAAACTTCCGCTTTCTCTGAAATCCAAGAATGTAACATAACATTACATTAAGTGAAGATATGTAGACAACTAAAATAATATGGCACATTGCTCTTTGTTCTAATAGACACTGAACTTTGAGGATGTAAACCGTTCGTTGAATTTATAAAAATCATCTGGGGAGCTTTTAGAAAATACACAGTCCCAGACCCCACACTAGAATTTGTTTCAGAGGTCTGAAGTTGGGCCCAGCATCTGTATTTAAATCACCTGCCCAGGTGATTAGGATGTGTAGAGCTTGTACTTGATCAATGGGCAAGTGTTGAGAAACACTAGCACAGAAAAATAGACGAGGTACAGTATCCTTTACAAATATCAAAAACAAGCTTTTGGTACCTAAGCAATTGAGTTAATTCATGCACATATTGGTTTGTTGATAAGAGATGAATCCAAGATACAATTAATTTAAATGTTGGAAGGGGTCATTTCTGACCTGGAGATTATTTTCTCAACCATGAAATTTCATGATGAAATCGCAGGACTTACAATTTCTTGGTTCAAATTTTGGTTCTAATCCTTAATAGAATTGTGGCATTAAAATAGTTTCTTGACCTCCCTCAGCTTCAATTCCATCATTTATAAAATGTGGATAATTCTTACAGTAACACACTGTAGGTGCTTACTCAGTCCTCACTCCTTTTTGGAAATTGCCCCCTGTGTAACCCATGCTGAAAGATGAACCTAGACAGACATGTTCATACCACCTGACTCTCCCATCCCTTTCCCATGGCCATAGCCTGGTAGGTTAAATGAGGACACTGATCTCAGGGAAGCCAATGCATAAGCTTCACTGAGCCAACAGGATTCTCTTTCTGGAGAATGTTTAAATTGGAGTAAGACTGACTGAGTGAGTCAGAATGTTATGGGAACCTGAACTGTGTGATCCAGAGTTGAGGCTGGGAAGCAATGCCTGGCCATGAACAAGCTGGGGATACCAGCCAAAACAGCAGAAAAGAGATAAGCAGAAACAAGAAGTAAGTGCACTAGCAAAGACTTGGCCATTTTGATTTGGTTCCTGACTCAGTTCCAGTTCAGCCTCTTCATTGGCTAAGGTATGTTTTGGTCAATGGGATTTTCAATAAATTACCTGTTTTAGGGCACCTGGGTGGCTCAGTCAGTTAGACATCTGACTCTTGATATGGCTCAGGTCATGATCTCATGGTTTGTGATACTGAGCCCCACGCTGGGCTTGCCCTGACAATGTGGATCCTGCTTGGGATCCTCTCTCCCTCTCTCTCTGCCCCTCCCCATGGTTGCAAATGATCTCTCTCTCCCTCTCAAAATAAATAAATAAACTTAAAAAATAAATAACTCTATTTTACTTATATGAGCTTAAATATGGTTTTAATCCTTGCAAATAAATGTTTCCTGACATAGATATACAGTTTGCACATAAAAGTTTCTTAACATTCTATCTTAACTGCCTAGCCTACAGAGGAGAGCAGGAAAGTATGGCAAAGTTTAGTGTCACAGATGATGGAGGGACCAGCCTCAGCCAGATAGTTTGTAGGAAGTTTGAGATCTGGATCCATGTCTAACTGTTTCACTGTCCAGTGTTCTTGTTTTAGAACCAGAAATTCAGGCAGCAGGCTGATGTTTTATTAGAAACATTTATTGTCCTGACTGATCATGTCACTGAGCAATCCCATTTTATTCATAAAAGTGGACTAAAAGAATCTCCCAGTGCAATATCTTCCTCAAAAAAATTTGGTCTTCACCATAATCTCAAGCATTTGAACAAGTACCTATTCGGAATGTCAGAGCTATAAGTTGTAAAAGATGGATAAAAATTGTGACTAGAAAAAAAGGCAGTCATTATTATTACACCTAAAGCATTAAAGAAAAAATAAAGACATTTGGAGAATGACTGATATTTTTTCTTTTAATTTTTTTTATGTTTATTTATTTTTGAGAGAGATAGAATGCAAGCAGGGAAGGGGCAGAGAGTGAGGAAGACACAGAATCTGAAGCAGGCTCCGGGCTCCAAGCTGTCAGCACAGAGCCGGGCCAGGGGCTCAAACTCACAAACTGCAAGATCGTGGCCTGAGCCAAAGTGAGATGCTTAACTGACTGAGCCACCCAGGCACCCCGAGAAAGGTTGATTTTGAGTAAAATTGTATACTGATAGGTCTGACACAGTGGGCTACCTCTAAAAGGAATCTCTCAACCACTTAATGAGGTGAGAGGTTGAAAGTGTCCTTTTAAATGACCAACTTAGACCTCTTAGAACATCTATCAGAAAGAACAAGTTTTAGTACAGTTAACACAAAGTTTGTGCCCAGAATATTAAATTGAGCCAAACTTATTTTCCACATAAAGTCACAGTTTTATACATCATTATATAATCTTTTGGCAGAAATAAGGAATAACATTCAGAATGTGGCACTTCAAAATTCAAAAGATCTTAGCATAAAAATACCTAGTGTTTTAGATGTTTCAAAGTAGGGCCAAATGTAGAAAATAAGTTGGATATGATAAAAATACCAGAAATTTCTATTCAGTTGGCATAGGCACACGGTTGCTAGGCATATATAGTAGAATGGAATTCAACAAAAAAAGGATCACTAAATACCAATCAATCAATATCAATCAATCACTAAAACTATTAAATCGCATAGCTATGCTCAGTTACATGCTATAGGACATAGGGCTATAAGAGATTTGCAGGATGCTCCCCTTTAATTATCAACTTCCCTGTGCAGACAATGGGGTCTATCCATTAATTCACCATGTCCCTTCCCCTGCCCCTCTAGCTGTTAGAAGCACAAGCTAAACTCAAGATCAAACAAAAATCACTATTACTTTTCAGCGTTTAACAACATCTACTTTACCATTCTTTTTAGCTCTTTCCTCTTTATTATCCTGATTTATATCGTACTTGATTTTGTAAGTCAGATCATTTTTAGAAGAAATGAACCAAAAAAAAACCCCACCTCTCCCTTGCTACAGTTTATGCCCATTTCCAGTGATTTGACTTTCTACTGAGATAAAAAAAAAATACAGTCACACACTATCCACGCGACAAACCTGCACACACGTGCAGGCAGTTATTGTGTCTCTCCTCTAAACTGAAAAAAATTTCACTCCAGTATCATGGATACTATATAATTACTTGCATTACGCATTTGTTCCTTTCCAATTTCTGCCCAACTTCACTGATCTGCTTAGACACTGTAATAGAAGAATGATAATAAGGATAGCATAAAGATAGTGCCTGACTTTTACATTAAGTTCCCTTAGTACAAATTACCGTATAGAAGTTGTTTAGTAATAGAATATCTCTATTTAGGCCGTGTCTCTGTATAAATCAATTTAATACTTTTTAAAAAGGATTAAAACAATAAAATTGAACTTTATATACAAATATATCCTATGATTCTCCTATTCTTCCTGCAATTAATCAGAAACAACAAATATTATTGACTTCCTTTAAACACAAGGCCCTTCTTGATTCCACCAGAATTAATTTTTCCACCATCCTGTTATCTGTTTACTTTGTTCTTGATTCAAAATATACTACATTATGGTTAAACTTAACACTAGAGTTTCTCTCGCCTTAACTAGTTTCTAAAAGTTTCAAAGTTATTCTGGTTCCTACTCCTATATCCCTCAGAGCTATTAATATCATTTACTCCATGCCCCTTAAAGTTTTATTCTCAATTTCAACATTGAGATCAGTGAAAAGTTATTAAACTGTAATAGCCTTTGGATTGATTTCAATAGGCTATAGTTAATATATTTCTCCAGGATGTCATGGAATCAGTGTTAATCATCTTGAATCACTTGAAATTACCCTAACAGCAATATTATATAGACCAATTGCTGCAGGAAATCAGGTTCAGAATTATTTTAAAGGTTCTAAGAATTTGTAATGCCAACTCCAGCTTTGGATTTCTGTTATATGCTTACTTTACACGTGTTCATACACCAATCTCTTTTTATATTTTATATATGCCACTATGTAGTAAAATACAAATTCTTTCATAGGAGGCTTTTTCTATCAACAGACCATGAAAGTTCAACTTTTTTCATGTGCTGGTCCTTCCTAATTCTGATCTAAAAGTTAGGGATTAATGATGAAAGATACATTTTTATAAGTAGAGCATTATACCCTTTAAGTCAACAATATGGATGAGATTTGTAAGGCTTTTACTCATTAAAGTTACATGAAAGATAAATCTTATTCTCTTCATTTATAATTATAAAAGCCAGTAAGTAAATTTACATACTTGAATATTAAAACTATTTGCCAACCAAACAGTTTTTCTGTTTCTACATTTTAGGATGTTAACGTTTAAAAGCTTTATATTGGCACATTCCATAATACAATAACAAAAAAAATAATTATATTAATATCCAAATGAAGTGACTACATGCCGAAACAGCCATCTGGCTGGCCAATCTTTAATTTGGCATAGTTATTCAAAGCTAAGAAACCAATGTCTGAGATTTAAAACAATGACATAAATAAGAAATATCTAAAATCTTAAAAGTACAACAAATGCTAAAATAATCTCATTGTATGTATCTGAATCAACGCATTTAAAAAAGAAATAACCTTACTTTAAAACTGAAGGCATATCTTGGGCATTTCTTTGTTAATTTAAAACTAAAGTTTGAACATTTTAATATGATAGTTACCTCTAAGAAAATTATGTAAAACACTTACTCATAACGTAAAACATATATGCTAGCATTGACAAGATATTGAATTAAGGAAACAATTTTGTTTGCTAAATATATACAGAATTATTTAGATAATGTAATAATTACATTATATCTTATTGTTATTCAGATATAATAGGTATAGAGAAAATATCAATTACCAGATAAAACTTCAGTAAATTAGACACTATTTTATGGAAGGCTTCAGTATCTTAAAGCATGGTTTTATCTGTTTAAGAATAAATAATTTTGGGTTGCCTCACCGGCTCCAAGCCTGATTTTGAATTTGGGATATACATATGAAAGACATGGCTTTTGTTCAGGCCGGAGCAGACAGTCTGTTAGGAGAGACACATTTGAATACCTGTAGATTACAACACCACGTAGGTGTAACAAACAGTAAGTTATCTATGAGACACAGAGGAAGTGCGAAAGAGGCGATGATCAATTCTTTCAGGATGGGGCAGGAGTAGAAGCCTTGCTAAGAGAAGCTTCCTAAGTAGGTGATAGCTGAAATGGGTTTTATGAAATGGAAGGATATTCTCCAGGAAGACAGAAGAAAAGGGCTGAGGACATGTAGGATCTGTAAAATTAATGTGGTCTTTTTGATCAGTTAGAAAAAAGTACAAAATAGAATGCTAATAATGTTTAAAAGCATCTACTCAGTGCCAAGCATTGTACTATGTACTCAATGAACATGAACTTTAGAGTTTACTATACAATTTGTATGGCAAATATGTGTTTTTGTCATTGTTTTACAAATGGGAAAACAAGTCAGAAAAAAATAAACCCTAATCAAAGTCACAGCATATTCAGCAAGAGCTGGGTTATGAATACTGATTCATCTGACTGCACCTCCACGTTCTTCCCCTATATCAGATTTGCTGGAAATATATCTCTGCTCGTGGCAGGGTGCCTGGCACTATGCTTATAAATATATGTGCTGAGTGAAAGAAATGAGTGAATGATTTAATAATAAACTCAATTTAGTCAGTTAACTTTATTGGTGGTATTTATGGATAGTAGAGAAAAGAAATGAGGAGAAAGAGCAGAGACACAAATTTGTCAGAACTTTCTAATGAAATGAAAGGGATGAAACTAGACATTAGGCAGAAAGGGATGTTTTCATTCTTAAAACTCAACTGTTAATTTTTGCAGAAATAATCACCATTTTCTAGAAGAGGAAATCAGGGAAGAGAGAGTAAAATAGAGACAATGATCACCATAGTCTAACGTCGCAGTGTAATCTAGTCAGAGAAGGACAGAAGAGTCCATCGGATTACCAACGTGGTTGTCCTTCATCATCTTAGTGAATGTATGGAAGTCCTAGAATGCTAGAAATATAAAAAAAGATTGTGGTAGTTTAAAAGGGCGATGAGAAATGAAGACACTACTGAGCGAGTTTCTTTCGGGAAACTTGACGGTATAAAAGGACAAGATGTTAATGTAGCTAGAGGGAGAAGGAGCATTTTGATAAGAAGGAAAAAAACTTTAATATGCTGGAGAGAAAGAACAAAGCAGAGGATCAAGATCTGTGAGAAAACAGGTGTGGAGAAAACAGAAGGATTGGGAGGTTCATACAGAAGAAACTTGAAAATACAGACCCTCATTTGAGTGAGCAGAGATAGATCATTTCACTTCTTTTAATTTTTCTTCATCTATAAAAAGTGGCATTGAACTTGATAGGACATGAGAGTTTCATAAAAGGAAGGGCTAGATAAGACCATTCCTAAGGTTCCATTTGGCACCCATTTCCTTTTAACATTTTATATTTCTCCCCTTAGAATAATCCTTCTTAAAGGTAAATTAAGGTGTATTTTACGTATGGGATCTTTAACTGATATTTCTTGGTCAACAACGCTTAATGGAAAAGTTTCTTCATCTTTGAAATGAATTGGCCGCTTTGTCTTGCCAGCCTGCTGTTTGTAAGAAATTGCAAGGCTGCTAGTGAGAAAGGAAACAATTAATATCTGGTCCTGAGAAAGTAATTCCTCAGGGAATAAAAATAACAGAAAATACTTTATCCATGGGAGAGCACTTCTAAAAGGGAATGAGATAATTTCTCAGCCTATTTCTGACATGTTTCAAGGAACCTCAGTTAAGTCCTAAGGGGGACTGTCTTATATCTTATTCTTTAGGATTTTTGCCAAAGAGGAAAGAATGTGAACTTTTCTTCATTTAATATTTTGTACACATTTTTTCTTGGTGTACTTTGCCCCTATCCAGTGGGCATTCTTAGTAAATATTTTCATTTTTAAAAGATCCCAGAGTCAATAAACTTGTAGCCTGGTTGTTACTGTTTTGGTTTTGTAAAAATCTTTGAGCTAAAACTGCCATTTGTGAGTTTAAAAAAATCAATCATAAGATTTTTAAAACTGCTTTATCCAGGGTCTCCCCACTTTGTCAAAAGATTAGAACAAAGGACTGAATTTAGTTGTTAACATGGCTAACCCCAGGCCAGAATGTCATGGAGAGCTCTGGCAATAAAAGTAAAAACAAAGTCACAATTAACAAATGATTTTGTGGAATATAGACCTCATACCTATTAAAACTTTTGCTTACATACTAATGCTTTCTGGAAGCTCTTTACATTAAGATAATTATCACATATTGTGACCATATGAAAATAGTTTAAATCTATCTCATTTGGCTTACTTTGGTCAAAACAATCACTACAACCTCTGTTACATGGAAAACTCAATATAAAATAAAGCATTTGAATCGGAAATGGGATTAATGAGACTTTATTTGGTCAACAAATGCTTAATTTTTATTTCTGAATGGGAGTGCTAGATCATATTTAGTATTCACTTGTGAAAAAGCCATCTTCCATGACGTCAGTGAAAAGGTGGTATGTCACATCTGTCGATTTTTTTTTTCAGAGATAGTGACATGAAATGTAAGCCTTTACCAAAATAAACTAAGAAACTTGAAAATCAATAATTTTTTTTAGATGTTTATTTTTGAGAGAGCACAAGTGGGGGAAGGGCAGAGAGAAGGGTACAGAAGATCTGAAGTAGGCTCTGAGCTGACAGCAGTGAGCCCAGTGTGGGGCTTGCTCAAGAACCAAACTGCAAGATTATGACCTGAGCCAAAGTTGGATGCTCAACCGTTTGAGCCACCCAGGTGCCCCCAAAACCAGTAATTTTAACTTGTAGCAACAGGTACCCATATGGGATTCAATTGGGAGACAGAAACCACATCCTAAACATGAAAGGTCTAATGTGAAGAATAATTAAATTATGATAGGAAATTCAGTATAAGGATGTAAGAAAGGTCTAAAGAGTGCCCTAAGGCTGAGGTAGAGCACCCAAAGGAGGATAAACATGGGAAGATTCTGTGGTTGAAGCCCTCTTTCTGCACCCAGTGTAGTTTGCTGGGGTGCCCCGGCCAGAGTTGGGCCACAATTGTGCAGCAAGCAGGAATAACCCTCCAGGGCACAGGTTAACCATGGCTGATGAATGGGCCTCCAGGAGGAATGGCATACCATTGTGGGCCTGAGTCCAGGAGCCTAGTGTCTGTGTTGGGGAAGGCTGTGAAGTCACCAATGGGTATGTGGCTGGGAAAAATATCATCAGATGTCGCCACACACACACACACACACACACACACACACACACATCTCTAGTGGACCATGCTGTAGGAGCAAGTAAAATCAAAATGTAACATTTAGCACTGGAAGGAGAAGCCCCCTCCTCTTGAAATGTCCCTTCAGTGCCCTCTACTGACTAGTTTAACAGCACTGACAAAATTTACTGTAAAGGACAAATGTTTAAAGAGCCTAACATACTATCACTGCCTAGGTACCAAAGGGTGAACTTGAAGCTAAGGGACAATAAATTGGTAATGGGCATGTCTAATACAATGAATATTATTAGTCATAATTATTTGTTGTTATGGGGCATACTTTTTTTAATGTTTACTTATTTTTGAGACAGAGACAGAGCATGAGTGGAGGAGGGGCAGAGAGAAAGGGAGACCCAGAATCCTGAAGCAGGCTCCAGGCTCTGAGCTGTCAGCACAGAGCCCAATGCAGGGCTTGAACTCATGAACCCTCATATCAGGACCCAGCCGAAGTCAGATGCTTAATGGACTGAGCCACTTGGTGCTCCAGGGCATACTTCTTATTAGCTACGCACGTTTCATTTATTTTTACCAATCAACTACTTATCGCTTACTCTTTGTTGATCTCCTTAACTACTTTTATGGGCCAATGTGGAGCCAAAGTTGCTGTCATATAAACTGTTATCTTCTTTATCCGCTGGCAGTTCTCCAAAACAAATAGCAAGTCATTTTTGAATTCCTATAAGCATTTATCTGCAATTCTTGCACTACTTGCTGGCTTCTACCTCTCCTTAGCTCTACTTGTGAACATGTCCCATTTTCTGTTTTAGTCCACAAGCACGTTGAGAGCAGCATCTGTCTTTGCATTCTTCACTATACCTTACTAAGTACTTTCTTCATGAATGGTACACAGTAAATAGCAGCTGAGTTCATCAATAAGATGATTGGAATAACAACACTGTCTCCCAAGAGTGAGAAGTGCAAAAGCATAAGAATTTGAAATTCAGCAGCTATAGCAACAATCAAAAGCTAAAATATAGAACATTTTATAGTAAAGTACATAAATACATTTCTTCACATAATTTTCTTTTTTCCTAAAGTCAAGAATTAATATTCCTCATAGAATATCTATTAATTATCTTTGGTATTATGTTGGACATTATGACAAACAAAAACCTTTGTTCTAAATTTAAGTTGCAGTTTTGAATCTTATTATGCCCCATCAAGGCACAGTACTCAGTGTGCATTAAGACACTAATCCATGTAAATAAGAACATTGATTTTCTTAATATCTGTAATTCTGAAGCTTAAAGATGGTATAAAGTATGTTCAAAGTTTCAAAGAAGTAATGAATCCATCTTTCTAAAGACATTTTTTTTTTATATATCCAGCTTATATTTTTTATTTGGAATCTAAATAGTTAAGAGTAGCATCTTAGCAGTCTTATACATCGTCTAATACAAAGTAGGTTCTCAATATATATTTGTTAAGTGAATGAATAGTAATTGAAAAAAAATAAGTGATGGAAAAAATTATTTCTTGTTCTGACCAACTTACTGACCATTCTACTCCAGGGCTGATTAATATTATTATAATGCTAAAACAATATTATTGGTTAATATTTCCTCACACTTGTCTATCAGATTGTGAAATCAGTTTATATACTGATCATAAATATAATATGGAACAATAGACTATAGGAAAAATTAAACAAATGTAAGGCTCAATCATGGAATATATGGTGTCATTAAAATTATATTTTTGGATTATTTCTGATGACATGAAAAAATGCTTAAGATACAATATGTGGTACAAAATTGAAAACACTATAGGAATCCTATTATGCAAACAACAGGAATAAAAATTATTTAGAGAAAAATGTTAAAATATTAAAAACAATGCCCTATTGTTATTGTGGGAAAAATCACATAAAAGACAGTAAGATGGTGAATATTATTTTCTTCATTATACTTTTCTAAATATTCTAAGTTTTCTATAATAACTACAAATTTTACAACTATAAAGAATAATACTTGGATAACTTTTAAAAGTTAGACTCCAGTAAAAAAACAATGTATACCTTGAAATGACAAAAGAGAAAGTAATCAAATACTGAATTGACTCCTAATGCTAAAGATAGTAAGAAAAAAGCATTAAGAATTACTTTGAAAAAACAGTGTTAATCATAATATATATGGGATCTATAACAGGAGTTTGGAATTTGCATAAGAAATAGAAGAATTATTAAAATCACTATATAATTCTTCAGGATATTTTCATAAAAGTGGTATTTTTACAGAAGTGGTATTAAAGTATAGACTTGCCAGATGTTAGACGTTACCCAAAAATCGGTTCTGATTTTGTTTCATTTTTATTTAACAAACATCTCTTGAGTACTCATGCACTCCAAGATGAACTTGGCAGTGGTGAAAACAGTCACAACAGGCAATAGATCAGCCAGTATTGCACAGACCGTACTAGAGTGTCGAGGGAGGCTGAAAACTAAGCATAACTCAGTGCCGCTGGTGCTGTGATAGAAGCCTGTGCCAGCACAGACACAGCACACAGAAAAATGAATCATCTTGGGGGAAGATGAGTTCGTGGCTTTTCAGGCAGAGAAAGAAGCAGTAGCAAAGACTTGGAGAAAGAAACAGTTTCAGATATCCACAGAAATGCAGTTAGTTCTGCAGGACTAATGGTAGGCTAGGTAGGCCATGGGGAAGAAAGAAACCTAAACAGCTCATCCTAAAGTTTTTTTTTTTTGTTTTTTTTTTTTTTTTTTTTACCAAGAATATCACTTAGAGTTTCAAACAGTGGAGATCTGATGTGCTTGTTAGAAAGGTCACGGGTGACTATGTGGAGGGCTGACTCCAAGATGAGAAGATGAAGAAAAGCCAATAGAAAATTCTTACGTTGGTTTAGTTGAGGGATGATAAAAGTCCAGACAAAAGTATTAGAACATTTATCTTTATGATCCCTGATTTACTTTGATAAACTTTTGGTTCACTTTTACTAGAACTTAGTGAGCTAAACTGATATGTGCCGCTCATATTATAGTAATGGAAAACCTACTTGTATAATGTGACAAATATTTTCTCTATTAACATAACTTTAAGTGACTGAGTTAACCTACACTAGAAAAATCTCGACTAATGCGTGTCTACAGTGTAACAGACATAAATGTACCATTGAATCTGATGAATTATCAAATTTGTCCTTGTCATAAAAAGTTTTGGTCTCAGGCCCTTTTTTTACTGTTAATATTATTGAGAACCCCCAAAAGCTTTTGTTTATGTGGCTTAATTTTATTAATATTTACTATATTAGAAATTAAAACAGAGAAATCATGAAATTATTTATAAATAACAAAACAACCATATGTTAAAAATAATATTTTAAGTGAAAAATAATTATCGTTCTAAAAGAAAAAACCTGAGAGTGATGTTATTTTATAAATTTGTAAATTTCTTTCATGTCTACCTTAATGTGTAGATTCTTAAATTAGCTTCTACATTCAGTCTATTATAAGTTACATTTGAATGAAAGAAATATGGCCTCACATAGATTCGTGGATTGGAATATTTTTTAATGTCTTAAAAAAACTTTTTTTAATGTTTATTTATTTTTGAGAGAGAGAGAGGGAGAGAGAGAGAATAGCCTGAGCCGGGGAATGGCAGAGAGACAGAGAGGGAGACACAGAATCTGAAGCAGGCTCCAGGCTCTGAGCTGTTAGCACAGAGCCCAACGCAGGGTTCAAACTCACAAACTGTGAGATCATGACCTGAGCCAAAGTTGGATGCCTAACCAACTGAGCTACCCAGGTGTCCCATGTAGTTTGAAATTTGTAATTACCTTTTCACTTAATTGTGAAGAGTCTTCTTTGATAGTCTACCCAAACTAGACAACTGGAATCTGAAACCATTATCAATGAACTTGTACTCTGCTATACTAAAATCTCTTGACCTATCTTACACTTTGAATGGATCCATTTTCCAGGTATGATTTTGTATCATTATCCACTGTTCATTTGTAAATGTATCAGTTGACTGAGTTATGTAGATATTTGAATTGTGGAAACATTTCATTATCCATCTGTTAACATCACTAATTATCACATCAGAAAATCCTTTAAGTTTTAGAAGCTGCTGAGTTCAGATAGAAGTTTTCGAAACTTCTAATTTTCAAATATTGTCATTGGTAACAACAAATATTCTCAGTTACTTTTATTGAAATGAAAGGCTTACTTCATTTTCAAAAAAAATTATCTCCCAAATAGCCAAATTTGAATGGCCAGAACTTGTCTGTCAGTCCTTCTTTCAAGTAAAAATGATTTTCCATGGAAAAGCAACTAATTCAGTTTATAACTCAAACAATTGCACAAGTGCTTTTTAAAAAAAAATTTAATGTCTATATTTGAGAGAGACAGAGAGAGAGAGAGAGAGAGCAAGGGAGGGACAGAGAGATGGAGACACAGAATCCAAAGCAGGTTCCAGGCTCTGAGCTGTCAGCACAGAGCCTGATGCGGGGTTCGAACCACGGACTGTGAAATCACGACCTGAGCCAAAGTCAGACGCTTAATGGACTGAGCCATCCAGGTGCCCCACAAGTGCTTTCTTTTGAGTCAACCATCATCAGACTTTGGTATATGGCACATACTCTTTATATGGATTTCCCATTTCAGCACACGGAATATTAAAACTGGCTTTTAATTAAATTAATTTATTTATTTACCTGTTCTTACTTGGAGTGAATGGCAGTGAACAATGCAATCACTGCTAGTACAGTTTAGTGCCACTGTCATAATAAGTTTAAGGCTAGAAGTTTTCATTGCTCTTGTATCGTAAGGGCAAATGTCAATACAGTGGAAAAGGAAAATTCTTTTGTATTATTATGAAAGTAGTTTCAACCTGATGTACTCCTTAAAAGGTTTCATGGGAACTCAAGAGGCTCAAGAGGGACCACATTTTGAAAGAAAAAAAAAAACTGCTGAAATCATGTTAATAATTTTTCTATTTTTTATATTATATTTCATATGTACCAAAGACTATGGACATACTGAGAACATGATTGTAGAAGTATTTTTACATAACCCACTGAGTGGAAGGAGAGTTAGAAGTGAAACTCAAGTTCTTCATATATATCCAAAATCTACAAAGGACTTACCAAACTCAACACCTGAAAAACAAAGAATCCAGTGAAGAAATGGGCAGAAGACACGAATAGACAATTTTCCAAAGAGGACATCCAGATGGCAAACAGGCACATGAAAAAATGCTCAACATCACTCATCGTCAGGGAAATACAAATCAAAACCACACTGAGATACCACCTCACACATGTCAGAATGGCTAACATTAACAACTCAACAACAAGTGATGTTGGCGAGGATGTGGAGAAAGGGAACTCTCTTGCACTGTTGGTGGGAATGCAAACTGGTGCAGTCACTCTGGAAAACAGTGTGGAGGTTCCTCAAAAAATTAAAAATAGACCTACCCTATGACCCAGCAATTGCACTAGTAGGAATTTATCCAAAGGATACAAAAATGCTGATTCAAAGAGGTACATGTACCCCAATGTTTATAGCAGTGCTATCAACAATAGCCAAAGTATGGAAAGAGCCCAGATGTCCAACAATTGATGAATGGATTAATAAGATGTGGCATGTGTGTGTGTGTATGTATATATACATATACGTGCATGTGTGTATACACATACACACACATATATACATACATACAGTGGAATGCTACTTGGTGATCAAAAAGAATGAAATCTTGCCATTTGCAACAATGTAGATGGAACTAGAATGTATTATGCTAAGCAAAATAAGTCAGTCAGAGAAAGACAGATATATGATTTCACTCACATGTGGAATTTGAAAAATTTAACAGATGAACATAGGGGAAGGGAAGGAAAAATAAAATAAAAACAAAGAAGGAGGCAAACTATAAGAGGCTCTTAAATACAGAGAACAAACAGGGTCAATGGGATTGGGTTAAATGGGTGACAGGAATTAAGGAAGGTACTCTTCGGGATGAGCACTGGGTGTCATATGTAAAAGACAAATCACTGGGTTCTGCTCCTCAAACCAAAACTACACTGTATGTTAACTAACTTGAGAATAAAAAAAATGAAGCTCAAAACAGAGGATAAAACAGAATGCCTAAAAATGAAAAAGAGAGAGAGAGAGAGAGAGAGAGAGAGAGAGAGAGAAAGTAAAGGAGAATAAGATAAGGTTTGGTCCCAGGGGAGAGTAAGCTGGGATTCATTCTTTGTTATTACATAGGGAGTTTTATAGAGACCACCTTGTGTTTTCTTTTTTCCTTGCTTACTGATTTCTATTTCAGTTAACTATGTTCAAACTTCCTTGTTTGGAATTTCTTCAAAAGGTATTCTTGTCTTCATGCATACAGGTTGGTCTATAATCCTCTAAATGCCTTACATATTGGTGTGCAATCTTCCAGGCTCCTCAAATCACTGGAAACCTGAAACGCCAAGGTCCAGGTGTCACTGAAATATGGCATTCTAGACCTGAAACCAGTCTGTTGCCTCTTTGGTTTTGTACCAACACACTGACATACATAGCTCAAAATACCACTGGCCTTTTAAAATGGCATATCACATTCCAGGATAATACAAAAACTGCTGCCTGGTAGCATTTGTCAAGTCTCAAAGTAACTCTTTCCAGGATTTTCAAATCTGTTGAATTTCTTAGATTGAAATATTTTATGCAACAGCATTCTCTTAGTTTTTTTTCACCTCTATAAATATGTAATTGGAAATCCTGAACTTTGGTTTCTTTTCATTATTCTATATTTCTCGTTGATTTTAAAATTCTTAATATTTGCTTAAAAATAATCTGGATATTGTCATCTAAGATTTACCATTAACTATCTCTTCTTCACATGGGTTCTTCCCACTACACTCTCCACACAAATAATTCCACATCTCCAAATGCAACGCATACTGATAATGACCCACATTGCTCCTCTGTGTCCTCTGGCTCAATAGTGTACATTGTTAATGTATTCTTATCATTATTCTATTTGATAATCTTATAAACTGATTTTGCCAGTTTGATGAGTTTTATTTGAAAGAATTTAAAAATTCATCTACAAACTGCACAAGTATTTACAGGGTTTTTTTTTTTTTTTTTGGTTTGCTTTTTTTTTTAAGGTTTATTTATTCATTTTTGAGAGAGAGAGCACAAACTGGGGGAGCAGAGAGAGAGGGAGGCACAGAATCCCAAGCAGGCTCCAGGCCCTGAGCTGTCAGCACAGAGCCTGATGCGGGGCTCTAACCCACAAACCTCAAGATCATGACCTGAGCAGAAGTCAGACGCTTAACCAACTGAGCCACCCAGGTGCCCCCGGTTTGCTTTTAATGTTCTCAATCTGAGGTCAATTTTTACTAAAACAATCCATTACAAATGGTAGGTGTGTCATAAATATAAGATGACTTTCCTAAAATTTTGCTGAATTCTAAAGGGAGAAGTGAGAGTACTAAATTACACAATTTTTAGAACAACACTCCTTTGACATTTAAGGCTAACTTTATGTTAGGCCACTTCCCAAAGCTCATCCATTGTTACAAAATTTGCAAATTACTAATTTTATTATAGAGAGTTTGTGAGCTGCTAAAATATTCAAACATTCAACTGTTTCCTTACTAACTTTACGTTGAGTTTACTGTTTTGATTACACATACAGTAAAGATCTTTATACAAAATAGATTTACCCAAATCCATCAGAAAAATAATGGATGCTAACTTTTACTCTGGGTTTTAAAGCAACAAAATGCTAATTTTAGAGAATTTTGTACAAAAAACACTTTGGCATATAAAATAAATAATTAATAGTCATAATTTTGCTTGTGTAGAAAAGAATCATTTTATCATCTTTACTCTTTTATATTTTCCTTCTTGCTTTATGTAATGAGCATGTATTACTTTTGTTATAAGAAAAATAAGAAATAATATTCTACTTTTTGTTTGAATTTATAGGGGTGCCTGGGGTGGCTCAGTTGGTTAAGTATCTGACTCTTGATTTGGTCATGATCTCACGGTTTGTGAGTCTGAGCCCCATGTCGGGCTCTGCACTGACAGTGTAGGGCCTGCTTGGGACTCTCTCTTTTTCTCTCTCTCTCTGCCTCTCCCCTGCTCACTCTCTCTCTTTCAAAAGTAAATGTATAAACTTAAAAAAATCAATTTAAACTTTAAAAAAATTACAAAGAAGAAAGTAGAAATCAGAATCCCATAGATGACAGATAACTATTAAATTCTTTCCAGTTGTTCTTTTCCTAAGTAAAAACACTGCTGCTTTTTGTTTTTCATTACTGAGCTCCTACTAGATATATATGTTTGTATGCTACTTTTTATGTACCCATTAGATCCTGAGCAATTTTGCAAAGAAGTAAACATTCCTGAAACAACATGCTTAATGGCTTCATAAAATCTCATTATTTGTAAGGACCATGGTTTATTTAACCATTTCTCGAACATTGTGTATGTAGACAGTTTTCAGGTTTGTTGGGGTAGAATTACTCTTCTTAACCAAGGAATAATTTGGTATGACTGTTAGTCAAAGGTCCCAGTTCACCCTTAACTAAGGCGATCAGATTTATAATCCAGACTTGAATAACCAGATGCTTACTTCCTAGAATTTTAATTAAAAATTTTTTTTTATTTACATGTATTTATTTTTGAGAGACAGAGCACAAGTGAGAAGGGGCAGAAAGAGAGGGAGACACAGAATCTGAAGCAGGCTCCAGGCTCTGAGCTGTTAGCACAGAGCTCAATGTGGGGCTTAAACTCACAAACCATGAAATAATTACCTGAGCCGAAGCCAGACGCTTAACTGACTGAGCCACCCAGGAACCCCCTAGAATTTTAATTTTTAATCCAAATTACCAAAAAAAAAAAAAAAGCCTGAAGTAGCTAAACGAATTCATCCTAGGAGACAACAGCACCTTGCAGAAACCACCAAAAAGTCCAAAGTAAGGGCTATCTGACTGTCATGACCTCCCCTACTCTTGTCATTTCCAGTCTAGACTCCTCAACTCCTCCTCAACTCTGTGAGCTGTACTAACTTTCTAAGGGAATACTTTTATACTTAAATTAATCTCAGTCTCAGTTGCTCAGTTGCACTTTGACATTAATTATTTTATTTATAAATTCTTCATTGATTTCTAATTTTTATATCCTTTTGTGTCACTTTTGTCACTGAAACAAATAAGAGCCTCAGCTAAGTAAACTTCTCATAGATTATGAAAGCACACATGAGATTATAGGCACACAAGATTAATCAACATCACCACTCTTTCTGCCCACTTTGTTATCCATCATTACCTCTTTAAATAGAAACCTAATTAATTTCCTTTATTGGACTATTAATACCTATACAGACAACTCCTCATTATCCTGTGGAAGAAGGTTATGAATAATGAAAACTCACCATTAGTATAACAACAATTTTATCAACAACAATGTCTTACGAGTTTCTATCTTCTTTGCTCATTGTTTTAGCAGTCATTAGTATAGTCAGAGAAAACTGCTATGGGCTGAATTGTGTCCCCCTCAAAATTCATACGTGGAAGCCCTAACCCATAGAACCTCAGAATGTGACTGTATTGGAGACTAAGTTAAGATGAGGTTGTTAGGGTGGTCTCTATTACAATTTGACTGGTGTCCTCATAAGAAGAGGGAATCTGGACACAGAAAGAGATGCCAGGGAAGCATACACACAAAGAAAAAACTGTGTGGGGACACAAAGAGAAGGCTACCAGCAGCAAGTCAAGGGGAGAAGACTCAGAAAAAAAAACCAAACCTGAGAACACCTTGAACTTGGACTCCTAGCCTTCAGAACTGTGAGAAATAAATTTCTATTGCCCAGTCTGTGGTATTTTGTTATGGAAGCTCTAGTAAACCAGTACAACAACCAACCCTATTTGGATGACACTCCTCTATTTCAAGTTCAATGGTTCCCTCAATGGTGTTTATGAAAAAAAGGAGACAAGCAACATATATTATAAAGAACATACGTGATGTTTGCATAAGTTTGGGAGAGTATGTGCAATAGTAGAGATGTTTCTTAGAAATTACTAATAATCTTTCTGCAAAAACATTAGCTCATTACTCCTTACCTCCTTAAATTTCCAGTAGAGTCACAAATGAATACGCTATCAGTTATAAGAAAAATTTTGACAGGAAGTTAGGTTAAGAAAGTGTTTACTGTTATAGGTATGTGGGCCAATTTTCATATACTTAAAGTTGTATGGATTCTCAAAAAGGGAGAATCTCATTGCTCTTTTCTTAAAGAAAAAAGACATCGACAACACCCAATATATGCAATAACTGACACTAAAGACACAGATGTACATAAAATATAGCACCAGCAAGATTAACGTGACAATTCAATGGGGGAACAATAGTCTTTTCCACAATCTGAGGTCAAACACTTGGTTCCTGGACCTGTTTTGAAAACATAGACAGAACTATGGTTGTATTAGTTGCATTATTAACTTAGCTCCACATTCTGTTTTGTTCCCTACTTAAGTATGTTTTATGCACCTCTTAACCTCATGCATGATCAGTCAATAACTTTGCCTTTTTGTCCCTACTCCCTGTTTATACATTGATTGTGGAAACCTAATGGTTTCCTAAAGGGTATATTTGTCTTGAAAGTATCTGACATCTAATCATACCAAATCCCAAATGCCACCTCATTGTCCAGAAGAATGCTTACCTCCAGATTATTTCAAGCCCTCCCCCCAGCTCAAGGTTTCAAGGAACCCCTCACCCCCCTCTCATGTATTTACCTCTTTCCCCAAACATATATAAGCTGTCCGGAGACTCAACAGGGGCAAGCAATTTTGGGAATGATCTCCTGCTTTCTCATTGATCTGCCCTTCTGATAATAAAACTTTCTTTGCTTCAAAACCCATGCCTCAGATGTTGGCCTACTGCGTATCGGGTGCACGGACAAGTTGAAATTCAGTAAGAAACTAGTGCTGGACAACTGGATATCAACATGCAGAAGAATGAAGTTGGACTCCTGCCTCACAGTATTTATAAAGATGGACTGAAAATGAATCACAGGTATCAATGTAAAAGTTAAAACTACCAATAGAATAGAAAAAAAGAAGTAAATTGTCATGACCTTGGCTTAGGTGATGGTTTCATATATATGACATGAGAAGCACAAATGACAAAAGAAAACATTAAAGCCAAAAATTATAGATGCTTTCATCAAAGTTCAAGCTAAAGTTGTAGGTGGGGGGCACCAAAGGAGGAGAAGGCCCTAAGAGATGGAAAGGACTTTTTACCACTGACAGGGTTAGAAGCAAGGTTCATTCTAAGAGAGAATTTCACACTTGCTAGAGAGAAATTACAATGTTTGTAGGTAACTGAGAGGGAGTGGGAGCAAACAGGCAAGAGATATAAAAAGATAAACTATTAGAATGTGAATTCTGAAGCAATAAACACATAATAAAGCATTTAATACAGATAAAAATGAAAGCTGATGTTGATATTTTACCATATTATTTTGAGATCCTGTTAATTCATTTGCAAAAAAAAGATTTGTTCAAACACCTCTGGGTGCCTACTATGTCCTGACCAACCTAGGGAATGACAGACTGGTTTCCATCCTTATCATCAGCCCACACCTCCCAAATTTAGCCATTTCAGGGGAAAGTGCTGAAGTGTAAGCAAGGACTGGATGCCTGGGGCTTTTTTTTTTCTTTTTCATTTTAACTAATTATTTGCTGCCACCTAACCAATAATCTCAAAGAGATTTTTCTTAAAGTTTTTTAATGTTTATTATTTATTTAGCTTCGCGTGCACAAGCAAGTGGGGGTGGGGCAGAGAGAGAGCGGGACACAGAATCTGAGCAGGCTCCAGGCTCTGAGCCATCAGCACAGAACCCAACATGGGGCTCGAACCCACGAACTGTGAGATCATGAGATCATGACCTGAGCCGAAGTGGGACACTCAACCAACTGAGCCACTCAGGCGTCTCTCAAACATTTAGTGTTTTTAAACATTTAAAAAGCCAATTTCACTGCATTCTAGGAAACACAGCATTTTTCACAGAACTTTACAAATTGTTAAAAAAAAATTTGTGTGTAAAAATGAGTGGTTTAGGTTTGTTTTGTGTTTTTTTTAACCAGTAATTTCTCACCAGTAAATATGCAACTTAAATTTACTTGATATTGATATTGTTCCTCAGTTTGTTTTTATTTTTTTTATTTTTTTTTAACGTTTATTTATTTTATTTTTGAGACAGAGAGAGACAAAGCATGAACGGGGGAGGGTCAGAGAGAGGGAGACACAGAATCTGAAACAGGCTCCAGGCTCTGAGCTGTCAGCACAGAGCCTGATGCGGGGCTCGAACTCATGGACCGCGAGATCATGACCTGAGCCGAAGTCAGCAGCTTAACTGACTGAGCCACCCAGGAGCCCCCCTCAGTTTGTTTTTATAAAAGCCAGCAACAACGAGGGCCCTAAGCAGGGCTCCCCAGATCTGGCTGGTCATCTGTGTGGCCCCATTTCCTTCCATTTCTTCTACTCTCTGGATTCCTAATAAGGTGGATGCCAATTCTTACACCTGTGAGACACCGTGTCCTTGGGGAAATTTATGTTTTCTCCCTTCTCTCAGCCCTGAACACTAGACTGAAGACATCATGTGGGCAGAGATTTTGTCTTATTCACCATATTCCTGTATCTAGGATACAGACTGTCCTGTACTACAGGAGGGCACAACATTTTTTCCAATGAATGAATGTAGCACATTTAGGGAATTATTCTAAATCAACGTATATGAAATTGTGACATGTAGTTAAGCAGATGAATTACAGCTGCCCTCTACAGATTGCACTACCTGAGTCCTGATTATCTGGGCTCAGTCATAGTTCTGCCATCACACAGGTGATCAGGGGTGCTCAAAAGAATAGACCACAGTCAGCCTGTTTGGGTTTGTTTGGGCTCTGCCACTGATTGTCTCCCCAGGGGCAAGTTAATTGGTTTCCTTATCCATAAATTGGTGATTAATAATAGTACCTATCTCATAGATTGAGTGGGAATATATTTGTAAAATTCTGCTCAGAATAGTGGCTGGGATGGAGTAAATGCTATGCATCTTTGCTAAAGAAAATAATTAATAAATGGAAACTAGGAACGTGGACAAAGGAAAAAGTTGGAAAAGCACAGTTAGAGGCAGTTTTGGGGAAATTTGGTTTAATTGTTTCTTTTTTTTTTTTGAACACAGTTGCTCTGAGAATAAATCTCTTCATCACCCCCTACCCTTCACCAGTATAATCTAGTATAAATTAGCACTCACCAGTATAATCTAAACTGAGCTGTGAAACAGGCTTACTTGACTAATCAGAATTTTCAAAGGGTAGTCATTACTTCACAAATCACAGCCCCATTGACCCTGACATTGAAGACAGCAAAAGGATCAATAGCTGATTCTCAATACCTGTCCACCAACCCCTGTACTCTTTCTTCTCCCCTCCCCCTTTCAAGATAGCTATTTACCTGGGAGGAAGTGATGGGTTCAGCCTCTTCAACTACCCAGGAGGAAAATAAAACCTTGTACCACATCCCCCCCAACCCTGGCTAAATTTTGGAGGGGTGCTTTCAGGTGTCAGGCTCACACCAATATAAATGCATGAGGACTGCCCAGTCTGTGAAGTCCTAGGGGTAAGTCCAAACAAGCCCCAGATTTTTCCCTTCCTTGTCTGCAACACATACAGAAGATGCTCTTAATGTTTTTTTCTCTCAGAATCTCTGGGTTCCCTGACAGTGCCTTCTGTACAAAGAACCAGAATGTTTCTTACTGGATTCCTCTATTGAGATTCTAGAGTTTTCATTGCCTTATTGGTGGCAATAAAGTTTACTTATAGGTCTCTAGTCTGTCCCTTTGCCCCTGGTATTTCTAGCTGCTAATGGAGAATCCTGGCCGAGATCCCCTGTGCCTTCTTGGATACTGTATAATTAATTAGGCCTCCAATTGTCCCTTCCCTTCCCCTCTCAAGGATGGAGAAACCCTCTAGCCCATGCCTTAAAGGGAAACTGCCCTAATAAATGAGTCTCCAGATACCAAATTTCCCAGCAAGAAGGGGCCATATAAACAGAGACTATAAGTATTGGCGGCAGAATCCAATGTATTAATTACTTTTACTAGTAGGAGCGTCCCGGATACCTTGGCTGCCTAAAAACATATTTGAAAAGCCAGACCAACGATATAAGGAGGGAAGAAAAAAAAAAGCCATACAAAGGAGTTGCAGTGAGTTTAATGAAAACTAACTCCATTACTGGGTTCATGTGATATAACCAGCCACTGGGCTCTGTTCTAGAGGTTTAAAATGTTACCTCACCCTCTCCACGAAATTGTTTTCCCGTAAATCTCTGTGGCCATCCATTCCTGTCTACACATTATGTTCCTAAAATAGACACCATCTAAAAATCTCTTCAAGGAGCTTTGTGAAGGAAGGCCTAAATTGCAACACTGCTCCTACAAGAGGGATGCACTGGTTTCATAGCAATTACAAGCAACAGCAACAAAGGAGAGGTTTAAAGTTTTTCACCCTAGTTATTCTTCTTCCAACATGCCCAGATGAGGGGTAAAGTGTCAGGTGTCCACTGTATGTGCAGAAGTCCCAAGCTGCATCACCCTGGAGGGTCAGGTCTTGCAGCAAATAGGAAAGGTAAGCTACCCACTGCTCCCTGGACGGGAGAAACTAAAGCAGGAATCACCAACCTCAGCATGGAATTTTCCTATTTCTGTTCGGCATCATCCTCTTGGGATGCTTTAAAGTGCTTTATGGAGAAATATGTCCTGTTACTACACTAGCGCATCAGAAATACCACTTGAACCTGTAAATCCACATAAAAAGAAGCCACATTTTATAGGTGTGATAGCAACAGTGTTGGCAATTTGCAAGTTTGCCATTGCATCTCAGAAAATATTTAGTCACATGCACGTAGAGACAGAGCATTACCCTGCTTTGGCTTTAATTGTTTCACGGGACACGTGAAAAAGCACCTGCAACCACTCTCTTTGGACTGATTTGCTACAGAGAAGTGACAATTTTCAGTGAGTAACTGCAGAGAGCAAAAAGACATATGAGAAGTAAACGTGTCGGGGAGGTGGGGGGAGCTGGTCTTTAAACACATACCTCAAACAGGTAGGAGAGAGGGAATCCATGATAACAAAGGCGTTTGAAAAGCCTCACGTCCACCCAGAGACATTTCTTGTGCAGTTTGGAAAAGCAAGCCGGTTTGCTCACGGGGAACCGAACAGCATCTGCAGTATCACTGCCGATCGTGACCTCTGTCTAATTAAAAGTAACTCGGTGTTTCCTGTTTGGCATTCCACAGAAGGGACTCGTTCCCACTTCCCTCCAGCTCCTTTGGTGGCGCGGTTCGATCCGAGTTAGGGGGAATACATCATTGTTCCTTTCTTGCCCAAGCCCAGCCTCTGCCCGAGGAGGCTGAACACCCCTGCAGTGCTAGCTAGGCTCCAGCAGCAGTCCCGCCGCCTTCTTCCTTCCTGTGGGGCTAACGCTGAGATCTAATTTTTGCTCCATCCTTAGGAACAATATGACCTCTATTCACAGCTAGCTAGTCCAGTTCTACAGCACGGGTGAAGGAGGGGGTTTCAAAAAGGAGACCTTGAATAGACTGAAGGCAAGCAAAGGCAGGAAGAAACTGGCCAGGTTCCAAGCTATTTCAGGCCAAAGAATCCCATCTTGTATCAAGATGCTGACTGCAAAACAAACCTGAATTCAGTTCGTGGAAGGTGGAGAGAAGAGGGGGAGGGGAAGGGGAGGAGAAGGGGAGGAGAAGAGAGGGAGGAGGGGGACCGTTGGTCCGAAATCACATACAAAAATGGACTTCCTGCTCAGCCCAAACTGTATATCCTCGGGCTCTCTTTCCACCGGAATAACTGGAATGAGTATGACTAAGATCGCA
Source organism: Panthera pardus (assembly GCF_024362965.1). NCBI lineage: Eukaryota > Metazoa > Chordata > Mammalia > Carnivora > Felidae > Panthera > Panthera pardus. Next base: position 66,214,748 of record NW_026526655.1, on the reverse strand, counting down.
ACGAAACAACCAGATGGCTTACCTGATAAAAAGGAAAATTACCCATCTGCAACGAGGAACAGCATCTCCCAAAGACCAGATGATATAACAACGTGCCTTCAGCTGCAGTTCAGATTCCTTCTTGCAAAAGGTAACAAGTATTTACAAGGGCTGCAGTCTCACTGAGGCAGGACACACATACACGAACACACACACACGCACACATACACACATGCACCAGAGACCTCTGCAGTATCCTCTCGGCTTCATCCTCGCCTCACTCTATGGTACCTAATACAAATCAGCAAATAGCTTGTTTAAAAAAAAAAAAAAAAAAAAAAAGTGGAGGGAGCACCTTACATTATATCGCCATCTAGTGGCCCAACACTAAATATTTTCTTACCAGCCAGATTTAGGTGCTCTTTCTCAACCTCTTTTCTGTTTCCTTCTTTCCCTTCTTCCCTGTGGATCTCATTATTAACTTCCTCTTGTTACTCCTTCATTTCCAGTTGGTCTGTCATATCAAACCCCTAATGACTCAAAGATGAGAAAGTTTAAAAGTAGATACAACTATCTTCAAGCATAGCCAATAACTTGTGTTGCTTTTGCATTTTACTTTTGCTTAAAAGTGTTACTTTATTCTCACTATGAAATCATTGCTATCTTAATGAATTACATAATTTGCAAATAAAGTTTTGTCTTCTTATTCCACCAGTAGACAATTGGGTGGCCCTTTATTTATTGTCTAAGGCTTTACTTTGAAGATCTATTTGAAATTTTTCTCAGTTTTAATGCTGTGTTTAGTGGTGGGTCTGTTTTATAGTGAACAGCTCAGTGTGAGAAGATGTGAGTTTTACTTCAATTTCAACACTCATGAGCACATGCCTTTGAGCAAGTCCCTGAGCTTCTCCATAAAAACTTACATTTCCCCATCTTCATCTACATTTAGATGTTAAACTAGATTATCTTGCACCCTAAATGTCAGTGGTTTTATTATCTCTTACCACAATATGTTTCCCTGTCTTGTGAATTTGACCCAAAGTTTAATTACAACAACATGGTTTGGTAAGCAAATATATACATTTTGAATCAAATGAAGTAACACCTATTGGTAGAATTATAAAAGCCATATCCATCAGGTGTTCCCAAGACAATGGAACCTCCATGTGAAACTATTTGTAACTCTGGGAACTGAGAATAGAGCTTTCTATGTTATATACTGTACTTTAAAGCTGAAACAGTCTTTAACATTTGGTCATGTGTGAACTCACAATTAACTATGTGTATATTGGTAGTTTGCAGTAAATATTTCATCCTGGTTGTTTTCCACCGAACACACTTACTGTTACTATTGATAACTATCATTGCATGTGCTTTACCATTTATTAAATGATATCACCTTCAATATTTCATCCATCCATTCCTCACCAAAGAACAGTACATTAGTTACTGTTAATATTATTATATAAATAAATAAATAAAGTAAAAAAATAATATTATTATAACTATTCCTACTGTGCAGCTAAGAATTGTGAGGCTTTCTGAGCCTTATCAATAAGGCTCAAGGCCACACATAGCTTGCAAAGCAGTGAAACTGAGGCTATTGGTTCCAAAATCTATTGATCTTTGCAACATACCAAAAGTCCACCTTTTTTCCCATGTTCTAGAATCACAAGAATGTATTGTTTCTCTGTTCACAAAACATTTACTAGATCTTTTTTCAATAAATTACTTAGGGGTCCATCGCTCATCTATAAAAGAAAGAAATTGAGTAATCATTTCCTGTTCCATCTCAACAATTCTATATTTTCACAAAAGCCAATCAAGGTAGCATGAACACATTAACAGCATTTATTCAGCGTTCGGGAAATGGTGTCGTTCAGTCTCTGGTAGAGTCAGGGCAATGTTGACAGGAGCTGGAGGGACAGGTGACCAATATTTAGTAAATAATTACTAAGCTGTTGGAGCTGAAGAAGAAGTGGGAAGTATGTGAACTAACAGACAATATATTTTTTTTAAGTGTTAGGCTAACATATTTCATACGAACAGTGCTTATGGCTTAAACATACAGGCATACAAAATAAGAACACTATCGGCCACATGCTTTAATGCCTTCTAATTGTTTTCATAATGGTCAAGTTTTCGAGTGGCTGCTCACAGCCATCCTCTCCACCCTTCTCCCTCTCTGGTCCCCAGAGGTGAACCTGTGCTCCTAGCTACTGAGGACCTGAGCAGGGGAGGGTGTCTGGCCATCTGACCTAGTCAAACAGAGCTGCTACGTGGTGGCTGTGGGGGCTGGGCTTTGCTTGAAATGCACGCTCCAAACCAGGTGGAGCCAAGGTGCCCAGAGAAAGGAATCACGCAGGTGTGGAAGAAGTAGCGACAAAAGACGGAGCCAGAAAACTCACAATGACTTCCTGTTTCCCACTCGGTTCTTCCCAAGATCCACATACTTTCATGATTTGGGGTTGGTTCCGTGATAAACACAAATAAACTCCATTTTTGCTTAGTTGAACTTAGTTTCTGTTACTCTATGGAGTCCTAACCAGTTCCCTTGGGGCAGGAATCCAAATAGCCTAGCCCTTGAAAGCTATCAAATACTGCTTATATTCTAGGCATCGGACACTTCATTTCTTCAGGCACTTTTTCCAGATACTGAGGTTACATCATCGAATAAACCAGTTCAAAATCCCTCCATTAGCAGAGTTTCCTCTGACACATGGAAGGCTCACTACTTTCACTGCACACACCACACTCTTCCACCTCTGGGTCTTTGTTCAAAATTTTCACTTCTCTTGATGGATCTTCCCCGGACCCCCCTCACTCATACATGGAAAATTCTACCCAGGTTTTAGGCTACATATTCTTCCTTCTCTAATATCTTGCTTGTTTTCTCAGTAGGTAGGATCTTTTTTTCTTGTGTTAATTATAGAACGGCTTTACATTTTAAATTTGTGGAATATGGTTGTTTGTTAAATTGAAGGGATTGCACATAAGAGAATAAATGGCTGTTCTGATACGGACTCTGAAAAAAAAAAGGCCAGTATCCATTGTAAAAATACAAGGAGTATTTTTAATGACTAGCTCGTCATTCTGTATTGAAGACATTTCATTCATCATAGCTGAAGCAGTTTAACAACATTGGTAACTTTACATATTCTTCATATAAGCCTTGACATAAAGGCAAGATGTGAGATTTTTATTAAACTAGAGTAGTATACACTTAAAGTCCCATATTCATAAAAGTTGGCAAAAGATACATTAACATGAAACTTTATCTGTGCCAACTTTTAATACTATTGCATTGTCTCTTTTGACCTTATGCCGAGAGTTTTATGCACGTTTCTTATTCACCTCCCAGATTACAAACTCCCTGTGGAACCAGCTCCTTTTATTTACCTTTATGCAAGTTAATTTATCGAGATCTAATTTTCTCTTTTTCGCTGTTATGTTTCCAGTTTCAAAGAAAGAAAGGATAATTTCCCTCCTTTCCCTCCCACCTTTAATGTTAGCCATTCTAGGAGGTCCTAAGCAAACATGTCTCAGAAGGAAGAAGAATGTACTGGCCGTTTCCTATGTGACAATACTTCTACCTGTGACTGCACGGCCTTGCTCACCTGCCCAGAGGCTTAGGCTGTGCCTTTCCTATGAGACTTTCTCACAAAGGAAAGAGAATGAGAGCATAAGATGTCCTTCAGTCTCTGCCTTGTTCTCTCTGTCACGAGAATTTGATCATGACTTTGGTACAGCTCCGTGGGGGACTAACAGAGCAGTTCACTGCTCAGTGTGCCATTAAGAGAAGGGAATGCTGTAATGGGACATCGGGCTGTCAGGACATTGTGGGTATTAAACAGGAAGAGTGGTCACTCAGATGGAAAATGCTGCACAGGGTCTTGTCCTCCGTCAGTTCCAAGATAGATGGGGGACCTTCCTACTGTGATTAGAACTTTGACAGCGTGAGGGGAGAGCTCAGCATCAGAAGGCTAAAGAATCAGTGTGATTAATACTGGAATGTTATTTAGTATCTTCTTGCATAGAAAATAAAGGGAAATTTTTTTCCTCACAACATTCTGCCTGATGCCCATCTCTTGGAGTTCTGAACCTTTTCATTAGCTGCCTCATAAAAAGAGTTAATTAATTCTTTATTAATTTGAGGCTCGGCAGGGAGAAGGAGCTCATCCTTGGTCTTTGGTACAAAATTTCCCAAAATGATGGTCAAATCATTTTGTTCTGAATTGTGGACTCGCTCACTCAGAATTATAAGTGACATTTGAGTTTTAAAGCAGAAAATGTGTATAGATCCTTCTGTGATTTGTTTGGGAATCTAGGCTCACTGAGTGTCATGAAGCTGGGTCCTCCCTGAAGGCAAGGGATAGGGATACTGGTGTCTGGAGTTAAACCTGTGAAGTGGTCTGACCTTGGGAGGTGTCTCAGAGGATATAATAGTGATGCCACACAGGCTGGTGGGTGAAGGCAAGCCTGACAGAATGGTGATTCCCATACCCATAGCCTATGCCAGAATCGGAATTTAAACCCAGGCTTCAGGATTCTAAATCCACAGGACCACTGTATCATTACCTGGCTTTGCCACCATGTGACTGGAAAATAGAACTCAGCTAAAGAACAGTATTGATGTGATTCCACAGTAAACATAATTTACCACTTCAGGACTTTGCTTTTAGATGTGGATCCCCCAGTAGTGTGTAAATATATATATTATTATGCAAACATTTACTACTAATTCCTTGCTTTCCCCCAAGCATTTACTAATACAGTGCCTTAAGAGGACATCATTTTAGAAACAGAAACTGTTTGCTAGCAGAAAATAATAAACTCTTTACATTTCAGGTTAATTTGTCCTTCTGAAAATAAGCCAAAAACGAGTATAGAATGTACCTGCAATCAGATAAATAAATGCAGAAACTGCCATTTAGATCCATCTTTTAGGGGCCATAGCCAACCAGTTTTTCAGCAAGTTTAAAGTACAATTCTTTTTAATTAAGTTTATTTATTTTGAGAGAAAGAACACATACGCACATCAGAGGAGGAGGGGAAGAGAGAGAGAGAGAGAGAGCGCAAATCCCATGCAGGCTCTGTGCTGTCAGCACAGAGGGTGACTCAGGGCTCAATCTCATGAACCATGAGATCATGACCTGAGCTAAAATCAAGAGCTGGACACTTAACCAACTGAGCCACCCCTGTACCCCTAAAGTTACAATTTCTTGATAGCACAGAATTGGCCTATTGGTTTTAGAATATCTTGTAGATACTAGAAGGTAAACATTTGAAACTATGGTAAAGTCCATACACCCCACCAAGGAAAAGAAAGAAAGAAAGAAAGAAAGAAAGAAAGAAAGAAAGAAAGAAAGAAAGAGAGAGAGAGAAAGAAAGAGGAAGAAGGAAAATCAGCTATTTTTTCTTTTTTTTTTTAAATTTTTTTTTAACGTTTATTTATTTTTGAGACAGAGAGAGACAGAGCATGAACGGGGGAGGGTCAGAGAGAGGGAGACACAGAATCTGAAACAGGCTCCAGGCTCCGGAGCTGTCAGCACAGAGCCCGACGCGGGGCTTGAACTCACCAACCGTGAGATCCTGACCTGAGCCGAAGTCAGCCGCTCAACCAACTGAGCCACCCAGGCGCCCCATATTTTTTCAAACATGATATAAAAATATTTGAGGCCCCCTATTGGAAATTACTGAATCAAAGCTGTTATAGATTTGTGATTTTTCCACTCATAGATCGTCATTTTAAAAATCACTGACGATATATTGAGCTTAAATAATTGGAATTGTTTTTCTTACTGATTCTATTCTAAAATGTTTCTCAAGGGGGCGCCTGGGTGGCTCAGTCAGTTAACAGCTTCTGACTCCTGGTTTCAGCTCAAGGTCATGACCTCACGGATTGTGAGGTCAAGTCCCACATCAGGCAGGGCTCTGTACTAACAGTGTGGAGCCAGCTTGGAATTTTCTCTCTTACTCTCTCTCTCTGCCCCTCCCCTCCTCGCTCTTTCTGTTTCTCTCTCAAAAATAAATAAATAAACTTAACATGTTTTAAAAAATGTTTCTCAAGTAGCTAGAACCAGTTCCAGAAATGCATTTAAAATTTTATAAAAAGTTTCTAAGAAGTCACTAAAATTACTTCTGATTCTCTTTCTTTCTGGTAGTAAAGGAAAATGAATAGTCAGGTTTGTTTTTGTTGTTTTGTTTTGACCTCACCACAGTGCTATGTTTTATTTTATTTTTTTAATGTTTATTTATTTTGAGAGAGAGCAAAGGGGGAGGGGCAGAAAGAAAGAGAGAGAGAGAGCAAGAATTCCAAGCAGGCTCTGTGCCACCAGTGCAGAGCCAGATGCGGGGCTTGAACTCACAAACTGTGCGATCATGACCTGAACTGAAACAAAGAGGTGGACGCTTAACTGACTGAACTACCCAGGCACACCCCTACCTTCTTTCTTTCTTTCTTTTTTTTTTAATGTCATAGTGCTGTATTTTAAAGTGAGAGAGAGAGGAAGGGAGGTTGTGGGATCATGAGGGAGGTCCTCAGATGATGCTCCAGTCTCCCCATGCCTTCTCTTACCATTCCACCCAAAGTAATGAAAGCCAGAATTTAATTATAAATCCACAGATGACCATTTCCAGGGATGCAGTTACTTCTTGTTGGAAGATTCACTGCAATTTTCTTTTAATTACATAGGCAGCCGTTGGTGTTGGAGAAGCAAACAATGGTATTCCAAAACCAAATAAATAGGTTTTATGGGCAAGACACAGTAATACAAACATAATTTCTTGAAAGGGAATTAAATAGATGAATGTAAAGCATTTGATGAGGTCAGCATTGCAACATTAGTTCAAAAGTATATTAAATCACAAAATTACTTTTTGTCACTTCATATAATATTGTTCTTTCTCTGTTATATAACCATTCAAGCAAGGTTTTTAAAAATTACTTTAGTCCTCTATGAATTTTTAGTTTTAAATCCTTTATTATTTGGGGCCCTGGGTTATTTTTGGTCTTTCTCCTTCTGCTAAAATGTAAGAGGGCATTGACAATATTTACTGAGGATGACATCAGTATCATTTCTCATAACAACAAACCCTTTGTCTTTCACCAAATAAGCCAGGAGCCATCACATCCTTAATACTTTGCTTTCTTCCTTTCCTCTTTGACCACATCACCCTCCACCCTCTACTGGGCACCTCCCTCCTTGACTCTGTCCCCTATTCTCTTTGAAAGCAAGAACTTCATCTCGTTTCTTATTTTATTTCCAAACCTACTACAGTGTTTTTGGTTGAATTAAAGTACTTTCTAAAGGTGCACAGATGGCATCTCCTGAGTACTAATGAATCAAAATTCCAGAATGAAATTCCACTAAGATTTATAGGCAGGATAAAACAACTTTTAAAATCACATTAAACAGAACATCAGTTGACTCAAATCTTTACCACTGCTTCACAGATAGGCTTGTGCTGATCCTTGAGGAATTGTGGCATTGGAAAGTTCTCAGAGATCATCTAGACAAGGGTTCTTATTTTGGATAGAAGGAATGATGTCAGGAGGAGAGACAATGACTTGTCCAAGGTCACATAGCTAGTTTTATACCACAAAAGTCCATTCAAATTTTTTCCACTGTCTAACTATGAAGGAGATTAATATTGAGTAGGTGCATCAGCACATAAGGAGCAAAATGGAAGTAAGTGGAGTATTTCTAGATACGCCACAATTGATTTTCACTCATGCTTTGACAGAGAGATGGATGTGATGGTGTGTATGATTGCAGTTACTGTTTAAGAAGGTGATGGACTAACCAACATTGGTTTTAGCAAAGGATAGAGAAAGTGACCGTCCTTCAGTCTAGCTCCACATGCTGATCTTAAATATTAACCACAAAATGTTCAAGCTCAAGGGCATGAGCACCAGATACTCAGTGTAACACTGACAGCTTTCAGGAATGCAGGTCCGAAAAGAGGTCCAGGAAATATCCAGGAAGCAAATGATCTTGAAGTTCTATAATTTCTTTGTAAAGCTAAAATGCAATCTAAAAATATTTTTCTGTTTCTTTAGTCTCATAAACCATATTTATATGGCCATTAACTTTTGTGTATTGAAACAAAATTTAATGTTTCACATGCCTGAGTTTTTATGCCTCTTTCTTTAAATACATAAAAGCTTCATAAAGCTTTGGCTCTTAAAACAAGATCAAAGTACATCCCAATATTTAAAGCATTATGTTTAGATCTATTGCCACAGTAGGATAAAAAGGGAAAAGAAATATCAATGTAAATAAAGAAAGTACCTGAGCAATATAAAAACTAAGTTACTGTGTTGGGTTCTATTTTGTGCTTACATGTGCTCTTTCCCTTCCCTTAGATCAATTAAACATTTGCCTGACCTATTTCATATAGCAGTTTCCCCCCTTTGCCAAGAAAAGTTAGTTACAGCTAATGCTAAGAAAAATATGGTTGGTTACTTATTGGAACCACAATACCAGTTTGCCATTTTAATACATCACTTGTCCATGTATTGAAGAGCTTTAATTAGATTTTCTTTTATGAAGACGTCTTTCTTTACACTAAAAGAAATAGCTAATATTTATGAAGACAACTCTTTATTTACAAAATCAAACTGAACTTTGCCATAACTTAGCATAATCAAACATGTAGTTCCTCTTTCCCTGAAGGATTTTTACCAACGTCTTTTTCCTTTCATGTTCAAAGGCCAAGAGCCATTGCCTTTACCATAAAAAGCTATCCATAATGTCTTCATATATCATTCGAATTAGGTGCTGCCATGTTTTTCTTGGAGATTAATATCTTTCCCATATCCCTAAGCAGTTCCAACCTTCAGAAATTCATTCACAAACTCACACAAATCACATATGATTACATTTCTTCTTATCTTTTCTCTTGGGAAAAATAAGAATTTCACTGTGGGCCAGATAATGGGCAAAGGTCAGTCAGAGCCCACTTCAGAGCTTCACACGCTTTAGAAGAGACTGGTAAGTGACTTGGGGAGAAGGTGCAGGGAGGGCCGGGTGATCACCACATTTGGCCTACTCCCCCTCAATCTCCTTGGAAATGTTGCAGCCCGTGAAATGAGCTGTTAGTTCTAGGATTGCCTCTATTCCTGTTGGGTAGCTGAGCAACAGGATCTTAGCCACACCTTGGGGCTCAGATGTGGGACAGGTGCTGGGCAATGGCACTTCCTAGCTACGTGCAGTTTCCTATACCTGCTCATCTACAGTCAGATAAAAAACAGACTTCTCTACTCCCTAGGGGGGTGCTACAATGAGAGAACTACTTTGTTTCAATGTTTCCATGGCCCTTGATAAATAAGGAGGCTCAGAGGCCAATACACTTGTTTCACGTTTCATGCAGTCTCTTTGAAAGTCTTTTACATTCTGGTTTTTGTCATTACATCAAAAAAAAAAAAAAAAAATCTGTTCCTCTTTCCTGTGGGGAAGAGCAGGCTCAACAAGCAGGAAAAGGCTCCTATGGGTCTGCACTTCTTAAATGAACACTTGTGGGATGCCCCCGCCCCTTACTCTTTCTGCAACTAAGTAAATACAGAGCATGAATCTTTCCTTAACTTTAGCAACGATGAAACTCAGAAATCGTTTATCTTACTTCACTTTGTAGTTGCTGTCCCACAAGACAGAAGGACCTTTACCCACATCTTCATCAGCTCAGAGTCTCCTCTCTGGGGCATCACAACAGAGTTAACCTTTCCATAAACATCTATTGCTTTAAAATTTTGTACCTCTGATTTCATCAGGATCCTGGCAGGAAATAGATACACTCAAAAGGGGCTAAATGAAAATAATTTAACAAAGAAACATTTTACTATGTAGGTTAAGCTGGTTCACAAAGCACCCAGGAACTAGCAATGGAGAGAACCAGTGCCACTCCTGGGTCTTAATGGATAAGAGAAGGAAACAGTGGCACCAGATCCCAGTGAGAGCTAGAGTTTTGGAAGACCCCAGGAAGGAGGTTTACCAAAGAATGCAGTCACTCGGGCTAGAAGGTGGGGTGTGGTGGGGACGGTCCTCTGGTTCCTACTAATGCCTGCCTTGGGCTAAATCCCAAAGAACCCAGAAGACAAAGACTTCTGGATTATGTCTAACTATGGAAAGCAGCCTTTGGGGGCCGAAGGTCTTTCCCCTGACCCACCAACTATCCCACAACTCCTTTCTAGGACTTTGCATTCTTCATCTCCTGATGGGGAGGCCCGTCTTCCATGATGGCACCTTTTGCTGGGCTCTGGAAATGCTGTTGTCTCCAGGTGCACATTCAGGTCTCCCCACTGCTGCATGTCCCTGGCTGCCTCATTACCTGCTTTTGGCTTTCTTGAACCTACTCTGTGTAGAGTCCCTTCATTCACACTGCTCTGATGAAAACTTCCATTCCTTTGCAAACATCAAGCATATGATTTGCTAGTTCTATCACATGCGAAAGGCTGATGGGAAAGGGGAAAAAGTTGTGTATCTCATTTTATCTCTCAAAACACTTTTTTCTCTTTGCTTAAAAAACAAGTATACTGAATTTAAACTATTTTACAGAAATGAATGCAGTCTTTATGATAAGAGATTCTGTTTACCACCTTAACCCTTATCACAGCACCTAGTCTGTGGTAGGTATGCAGAAATAGATATAGTGCCATTCAAACATTGCTATTTTCAGATCAATTCTAATAACAATGTAAGAAGAATACTAATTAAATATGCCAAGAACTTAAAGCTTCATGACAATCTCATGAAATAGATACCATTATCATTATCATGATTTTATGGATGAAGAAAGTGGGACGCAGAATAGTTGAATAACTTGGCTAAGGTCACACAGTGAGGAGATGATTACACGTGGTTTTGACCAACACTCTGTCCTCAAAGCACCCAACCTTAGCATGAGTTCATGCTGTCTTGTTATGCATGAAACTCTCGGCAATATCACATTATGAAAATCAAGATGGTAAGTCTCTGGGATCCAAGTTCAAAGGCGAACAAACGGGAGACGACACACCTGCTCCTCACTGAGCTGGATGACATCATACTTGCTCACACAGACTGTGATAGAGGGAAGGCATTTCTACAGCTGGCCAACCCAAGATAGTTTTTAGGTGTATGGTGGATCCACAGCCTGGATTTCTATGAAACGTGTTGAGGAGTGTCATGTGGCAGGGTGGGAGGGTGGCAGATGGCAAGTTTTCCTTCTCACTTGTTTTAGATTCTTCAATCTTCCAGAGAATGTGAAAGAGTATAACTATATTCGGAAATACTCTCAACAAGTCAACAAATAAACTAACCACATGAGGGGTGGAGTGGAGAGGCTTGCCTCAGTCTGGCGATGCTTTAGTTTCCAGAAGCCCGCATTTGTTAAACATGGAGAGTCTCAAAAAGCAGAACTGCTGATCATGAACATTTGACACTAAGATTGCTTTGGCAAAGCATCATGATGCCAACCTCATACTCAATGAGGACTCTTTTTCTCAGCTTATTTTCTAAAAACAAGTGCTTTCTGGCTCTGCTTCATATTTGTGAAGACACAAACCACACAAAAACGTGATATTCTAAATTTTGAAGCCCCTCTTCTCAAAGTGTGGCAGGGGGCTTGCTGCAGGGGCATTTCTTGGAAGCTTGTGGAAATGCAGAGTCCTGGGTTTTCCTCTTCTTTGTTAAAGCAGAATTTTAATTTTTTTTAACGTTTATTCATTTTTGAGAGACTGAGAGAACAGAGTGTGAGCGGGGGAGGGGCAGAGAGAGAGGGAGACAGAATCCGAAGCAGGCTCCAGGCTCTGAGCTGTCAGCACAGAGCCTGACGTGTGGCTCAAACTCACAGACTGCAAGATCATGACCTGAGCTGAAGTCAGGCATTCAACCAACTGAGCCATCCAGGCGCCCCAAAGCAGAATTCTAAAGCAGAATTTAAAGCATTTTAACAAGACTCTCTGGTGATTTCTGTACACATTAAAGTTTGAGAATCACTTTTGAAGAGAGTACTGTTGGCAATTATGTTCACAGAGGCTCAGCTCCTAAGCCAGCCCTCTTCCCTCTGCACCCAGAACGTGTGAATCAGCCGCTGTCCTTTTTACTGTCCCCTAAGCATGCCCACTCATCTTTGGAAGGCATGCTTGTAACAACTGAGTCAGGTATCCCTTCCCCTCTTCTACCAAGAAAACTCCTAACCTACTCTTCAAGTAACATTTTGCATGTCACTTGACCTCTGTGTCCCTTTAAATCAAAACTAACCTTCCCTTTCTCTTCCCCCAGGCCCATTCTGCAGAGGCAGTCACTGCTAACAATTTTTTTTGAAATCTTTTCTGAAATTTCTTATGTATATCCAAGCATCTGAAATAGATATTTTATATCTTTTTTCCCAGAAACAACATCATGCTATCTGTTGATGTATATCTTGTTTGATTTACATAATTTATCTCAAAATTTTTTCCTTGTTATTATGGAAAGAATACTGTGGTATGCATATAGAGGGATACACCAAAAATCTATTTAGCCAGTCTTCAAATGTTAAGCTCCTAGGTTCTTTCTAGTTTTTTGGTTTCTCTTGTTTTGCTTTGTGGTTGTTTTAAACAATGCTGGTGTCAGCATCACTTTTCAAATATTTTCCCCACTTGGACAAGTTTTTCTGTGGGATATCTTCTTAGGAAATGGCTCTGCTGAGTGGAAGGGCGTGGGTCTTTTAACTTTGGTAGATATTGCCTGACTTCCCACCTTTTCACATTCCAGCAACAGCGTAAGGTATCTGTTGTCCACACCTCTGCCATCATCAGGAATTAGCAAGCTTTTTTCTTTGTTAACCGGGAAGTGAAATCTAGGCCAAGTCTTGACTTCCCCTGGGCGTTTCCCAAAGGAGTTTATTAGGAGAAGCACAGACGTGTGGACAAGAGAGAGAAGGTGCATTCTAAGAAGAGGAGATATCATGTACAGACAGGTGTAAGATTGGGTCTGTGGAAGCAGCTAGAGTTTGGAGAGGTTGGCCAGGTGCCAGATAACCCAGGTCCCGGCACACCCATTCCAGAAGGAAAGACGGAACCACGTTCACAAGAAAACCAGGAGAAGATGACGTTGAGAAACTAAAACCAAATATTGTCCTTTTGTTTTCACCAATTTGAGGGAGCCATTTATCTGCTATAAGGCTACTGACAATACTAATGGCACCCTCATAATTGGCTTATTTGCTCCTAAAACCACTTCAGACAAGGTGCATGTGTGTGAGAGGTTGACTAATTGTCAGGAGGACGTATTTTGTAAATCTGGAGACCAAAATATTTCTTTCTGATGTCCTGATTCTGATTTTGCTGACAGATAAAAAGTTTTCTCTAACGTTTTCACTAGAAACTGCACATTTGAAACCAAAACACTCTTACTATCACTGCCATGTTCCCTTCTCCCGATCTCAGATAATCACAATGATATTCTTTAGGAAATTTCATATGGAAGATTGATACCTGTACTATTTTTCTTTGCACTCCAAAATGAGAGAATCCCAAAAGAACACTGATAACTCTTCTAGATATCCTATTTCACAATTTCACTTAGTGGGCATAAAAATTGAGTATAATGTCACTTTATCAGAGAACTATAATTTCATTTAAAAAATAAAAATGATGAGGTTTTTGCAAACCAGCTTATTTAACAGACAAATTCCGGATTCTGAGACATATGTGACTAATGATGCATTTCAGGATAAATTATTAAAACAGCAACATTAAGAGTGACTTATTTTCCTTTAAATTCAGTGGACACATGAAACAGGTCTTTTACACCAGATCATCTTGGATCTAGTTGATATGCGGATGACTACATCCCAGAGTTAATCTCATTTACAAAGAATGTTAGAATTAGAAAAAAATCTGAGGAATTACTTAATTTAGTCTCTCGGTTGTCAAAGAATTTACCTTGACTTGTTAGAAATTTGGTTTTTTGTTTAGGTCCAAATTGTTTTTCAAGATAAATTAAATCAAGTGTAATTTCAAATCTCTTTTACACCGAACATACTTTTCCTCTTAATAGTTGTTTCTTCTACTCTGAAGAAAAAGTTTCTACACTTATGAGGCTTTTCAAATCTCTCAAAGGATTATTTACCCTGATAATATATATATTTTAAGAACAGGGGCTGACATTTAAAAAAAATATATAAAAATGCTGGACACATGGCTGGCTAGTTATCTTAGGGGCATTTTTAAAAGTATCTTTAGGGGCAAGGGAAGAGTAGGTAATTGTCCATTTGTGGCTAGCCTTGTCCCACCTCTTCACCAGTTCTTGACTCAGTTCTTTGAACATCAGTCCTTGAATCCAGCAACTTTGAGTACAAGAGTCTGTACTTATATTAATGTCTAGTTGTTCAAAGGAGATTTAGAGGACTCCTTGCAACAGCCTGATACATTTGGGAGTGTTTAATGCCAAATATCATAAAGTATTGTTTTCTGAACGCTTTTAATATGTGAAAGACCCTGCTTAATATACATTATCCCTTCTAAATTCTTCCCAGGGGGTAGGATGGTTCTCACTTGGGAGCTGAAGAAACAGATTTTCAGAGAGCTTAAATAAATTGCCTGTCATCATAAAGCTAATAAGTGGTAAGGAACGGGATGGATTGGCAACTTGCACCCCTAACTGTACTGAGATAGGATGTAGGTTGAACATTTCCACTCTCAGCAGAGGACTGTAATATTGAGCTGAGTCACAGCTGCAAAAAAAAGAAAATATGGCATTCACATATACTACGAAGTTATTTGGAATTTACTGTATTTAATATGTGTTTAAGTTATCTTCTATCATTGAATACATTTTTTCCTGAATATTCTAAAATGGTATACATGTGGTGACTACATTTATAGTGGTGAGAGTTTAGTACTGTATGGAATTGTTGAATCACTATGTTGTACACCTGAAACTAATAGAACATGCTATGTCAACTTCACAAATAAAAATAAAATAAAATGGAATAAAAGATCTTTCAAGTTCTTTCTGTATTTACTAAGATCAGATAAAGTTGGAATTGCCTGTGTGATTCTGTTGTTGGGAAACTAGTATTTTAAGGGAAGAATTTATACTTGATGTAGGAAATAATTTTTCACTTTGTCAGTCTGAGAAATCTCTATATCAAACCCAAAAGATCTTCTTAAGGTAAATAAAGAAAGCATGAATGATTGAGTTGTAAAGAGCTCCAAATACACTACAGCCTTACATGAACCTACCTCTGCCTTTTGGAAGGAAGACTTTTTCTTTTAGATCTCATTTGCAAGTTCCTATTTAACTGGCTCGGGCGAATAGTGTTATGTAAAGTATGAAATATAAAGGAACTAGATAGCAATGATAATTATTCAATATCCACTCAGCAAATATTTATTGAGACTCAGTATATGCTCAGTGCTCTACCATATACAGAGGCACAGCAGTGAGAAGAGATGGTCTGTTATAGTTCCACTTTTTCTCATGAAGACCGAGCAGATGGCTGGGTCAGTGCAGTAACTCTGCTAAAACTCAAGTTTAGGTTAAATTGAATTCAATGTCATCTCTTAAAAAGGGGAATAATCCCATCCTTTTGGAGATTTTGAGAGCATTAAGTGACATAATAAATGTTACCATTGCTTGTATAATAAATGGTGTGTTGAGGGGAGCATGGGTGGCTCAGTTGGTTAAGCATCTGACATCGGCTCAGGCCATGATCTCACGGTTTGTGGGTTCAAGCCCCGCATTGGGCTCTGTGCTGACAGCTCAAAGCCTGGAGCCTGCTTCAGATTGTGTCTCCCTCTTTCTCTGCCCCTCCCTCACTCGTGCTCTGTCTCTCTGTCTCAAAAATAAACATTTAATTAAATTAAAAAAAATTAATGATGTGTTGAAGTCATTCCATAAGTACTTTAGTAATACATATAAAAATAATTAATTAAGTGTATTTACAAATAAATGTATGATAAGTCCGGGAAAATGTATTAATCCTAGCAACTAAAGCAAAGAATTGGTAACACATATCAGCCATTATGCTCTCTGAATTACTCTAGAGGAGGAAGACTCTTGAAATAAGTCTTTATCAAAAAACACTTAGAAGTTATATTCGCCAGTGTGTTCAAATTACATACACTATTGAGTCTTGCTGTATGGAAGAGTGGGAACAGAAGTAGATTTGGCATCTGAAGATCTTGAGTTTTATTTTCTTATCTGTAAAATGATAATGGTGGTGGGACCTACCTTATAGGGTTGCTGTGGGTTTCAGAAAGGATTATGTCTATAAAATTACATGGAAATACAAATGTAATCATTCAAATAGAAGCTATTATTTTTGATTAATCAACATATAGCTACCTGATACATTTTTTATATCCAGGTTTTAGATTAAGTCCCTTAATTCACAAATATCCTAGGACATAATCTGAATTTATAGTACAGTGTCCTGAAAAGACTTTCTAACACTTGGGAAAAAATATGTGTTTATGCATGTGTGTGTGTGTGTGTGTGCATGTGTGTATGTATGTGTGTGTGGGTGTGGGTGTGTGGTGTGGTGTGGCTTACCTGTTTTTACCATGCATATCAATTTCAGAAAATGTCTGGACTGAATGGCTGAACTGTTTGAGGCAGATATAATTTAAAATTCTGAGACTCTAGCATGCAAATGTGTAATCTGAAGGGCCAAGAGCTATTACTCAGTATGACTTTTAAAGACATATAAATGAAGTTAAATTTCTGTTCCAGCCCCATGATTTTATGATTTTATGCTTATGTAATATGACCCCAACTGCCTTCCATGAAGGGAAGATGGTTCTAAACTGGAAACCCTTGATCTTCCAAGCTCTTTGGTGAGTCTGGGATTTAAATCTGGAATAAGAGCTGCAGAACGTTGGACTGCTGTGGACACTAGAAGAATGTGGAGATTTCAGAACATCTTGTGGGAAGGGGATGAGGCGTAGAGATGGGAGATAAAGAGGAGAAATGAGGGGAAGAACCCAAATCCGTATTGAAATCTATCAAACCCAAAGATGTTTGGTATAGAAAAATATCTGGTAGAAACTCGTGACAAAAAGAATCTAGGTCACTTTTTAAGCATGATGAGGTAGCATACATGGAACCAGGACCCCAGGACACAGAGGGTGATGCTAGATTTTAAGTCCCTGAGAAGTTGAAGAAGAGTTTGGGACTTTCACACACTGTGGATCAGTAGGTATTTGAGCAAATTATACCTGGATTTTCAAGAGGGCAAAGAGGCCTCAGCTGACACATGGGTTACACAAGAGAGACATATATACCTATTTATTTTATTAAGTTTGAACCTGCATGTTTCCAAAAGGAGAAATAATGCACTTATTGTACTACTTAGTATAATAGAACTTTACATGGGGGAGCTGACCTAGGCCAATGATTCTCAAACGTGGGGAGGGGATGGGGTGAGAAGGAGGAGGTGGGAGGGGCAATTCTTCCCCCAGAGGAAATGTGTTGATATCTAGAAAAGAAATTTTTTTTTTTTTGAGTGACAGAGACAGCATGCACAAGCAGGGAAGGGGGTAGAGGGAAAGAGGGGTGGAAGAAGAGAGAGAGAATCCCAAGCTGGCTCCACACTCAGTACAGACCCTGATGTGGGGTTCAATCCCACAACCCTGGGATCATGACCTGAGCCAAAATCAATAGTTGAATGCTCAATTGACTGAGCCACCAAGGAGCCCATAGAAATATTTTTGATTGTCACAATTAAGGGTTGCCGGTGATACCTTGTGGGCAGAGGACAGGGATGTTGTGCCATACTATATGATGTACAGAACAGACCCCACAACAAAGACTATCTGACCCCAATGTCAATTGTGTGGACCTGAGAAGCCCTGACGTGTGCCAACCTAATATTCTACAAATGAAAGATTGAACATCAGAGAGGGTCAGTGACAGGTGCCAAGTCACACAGTGAGCAAGAAGGACCTGCTTCCTGAAGAGACAGAGGAGATAGGTCCTTCACTGTTTCCCCACCACACCGTGTAACTTCTAAAAGCTAAAAATGGAATTGCTGGAAAATTAAGCTTCTTATGGACAAATTTAGGCTGAAGACATACTAAATACTTGCATAAATCCTTAAAACAGATACCACTTACCTTGAGAAATCTGGGCCGCCACAAAAATAGAGAATTCAATTCTGTAATATACACTCGACTGTTGGTAGTAAAAACTATTTTCATGATATTTAACCAAAGTACTGCCCAGCATCATGGTTCTCAAACTTCAGCATCCTTCACAGTCACCCGGAGGGCTGCGGCCCCCCCCTCCCTGAGACTCTGCATTTCTAACAAGCTCCCACGTATGCCTGTGCTGCTGCTGCTCAGAAGACTGCACTTTGAGAACTGCTGGCCCAGCATTCGGCAGGTCCTCAATCAAGGTTGGCTTAATACTGTAGGTATTTAAAAATATAATCTCACTAAAAATATGATCTAATTTTGGCACAGATTAATGAATAACGTTAATTCACACTTAGAGGAAAATAATCTACAGATGGCAGAACCAAAACTAACTTTAGACCTCATTTAACTCATCTCTTCTACTTTAGAAATGAAGAAATTAATATAGATTATTTAAGCTTCATTAACAGAAAAAAGAATGTCTGTTAGAAAATAGCCAATAAAAGCAGTCTTAAATAAAAATCATTCATAGACGTCTGAATGCTGGCAGTGTTATCTTAAAGATATATGAACTCAACGATTGTAAGTATGACTAAATATGCATGCATTATTTTTAACGTTTTGTTTGTGAGGAATATTCTAAGCACCAAACTGAGTAAAACCTGGTCTGATGGCGTTCTTATGCCAAGCTAAGTCTATGGGGAAAATGCCTATTGACATCAGTAATATAAAATCAGGCCCTGAGGGACCATAACTGTCTCTTCAAATTATTTGGGAAAACATGTCCATGTTTAATCAATTAAATATAGCATAAAATGATAAGCAACATAATCCCATCTTAGAGCATCAATGTGCTACTGTTAATCATGATTAATGAAGTGAAAGGTGCCCTGAAGGAAATTCATTTTGGTAACATTCATTTTCGTTCCTTTAATTCAAGAAAATTAATGCCAGAAATTTCAGATACTTAAAAACTACCTGTTTGCCTAGTGACTGTGCTGTCATTAACCCACCCCACGCCAGGCCTCGCTTAACGGACGCTGAAGATTCAGGTTCTCATTTACCTCTTTAACATCATGAGACACTTTACACAGCCTTTATTTTCCTAACTCATGACATCCTGTCCAAGACACTGAACTTCTCTTGCCAAGGGCATACAGGAAGCCAAATCTTCTCAAATGTGCCGTGTCTGTCTTCAACATTTTAAATACACACCTATCTTTTAAATTAGGTGCCATCTGTTATATCATGACCTCGGGTTGAATCTTACTAAAATTCCTTGCCAATATCACTTCACTGCTGCCGTCTCCCCCTGCCACTTCTCCAGGCTTTTCTGCAGCATTCAATAAGAGCCTGTTATTTTAACTAATTCCCATAGCAGGACACAGTGTGAGAGTCTCAAACAGAACCAACGCTATACGGTTTCTAATTTTACTCATAGAGTGAATAACTTTCCATGTCAAACCTGGGATCATGCCTCCAAGTCCCCGAGACACAGCGCAGTTTGAACCGGGGAAGCTAACCCAACATCGTTCAGTGCTAGTATCAAATGGCGCTTTTACTGCAGGATTCACCTTGGAACTAAGTAGGCAGGATTTATTATTTGTTGAAGTCACATAACTGCCAGGTTCTGCAGGCTTCCTTCTTATATTATCACAAACAATCACAGCAGAAGACAAATACAGGAAAACATAGAGCTTATTTACAAGGGAAGCAAATTTGCCATCAGACAAGGGCAACATAACAGCCGAGAACTGCAGTAAATCTCTTAGAGCTAATAGCGCTCTCCTGTAACACCTCCCAGCAAATGGATTGTATTCAGAGTTTAAATAGCCAAATCAACATTCATTCCTCGATGGCTACAGATGATGCTTGATAAGCAAATCCTAATTTATGATTCATTTGCTCTTTAAGGGTCTCAAAGCTAGGATTGCTTCAAGACTTCCTATGCTCATTCAAGCATGCTGACAAAACTGGCCTCCCTTAGTAATTTCTCTCTGCACCTCTCAGCATGGCTGACAGGCATCTGCCAACACTATAGCATATAAACCACTGAATCATGCAAAAATATTTACCCCCAAAAGATGTAGTAAAAGCTCAGCTTCCTCCAGCTTCCATAGCCCCTGAAGTGTTAATCTGAAAGAACAGTTCCATGAGTTTTCACAGGCCAGCAGTCTGTCTCCTACACTTGACCTAGACAGCCTTACATAACGAAGCGTCGGGGCTGGGGAGCTCGCTGAATGTCATCACCAGCAAGAGTAAGAAGTATTGGCAGCAGCAGGCAGGCGGGCAGGCTGGGAGTTTGCATGGGAATCATGAAATCTTGTCTTTCTCTTTTGAAATGTTTTGGAAGGAGAGTTAAGAATAGCTCCGAAACTGGTCTTGTTGTTTTTGTGGGAAGAATGACCAGAAGCATAAAAGCTGCATTTTCCAGTGAGTGCAGGACACCTCTTTTGGTGTTTGCAATAAACCTAACAGAACGAACTGCTATCTGTAAAGTACTGTGCCATGACACCTAAAATGAAGGGAATGGGAAAGCAAAGTAATGGCTCAAAGGCTGCTACCGAGAGCTTTTGTCTACCTTTAACTCATTGTGGTGAGTATAGGGGAATATGTGTATATATCATAGGAGTAAGAGTTGGAGGTTGGAGGTTTGTAGGATAACTAAAAGATTTGTAAGGAGTGTTTATGTTCCTTGAAGATAGTTTTGCAAGCAAGACAATAGCATCTTTAATCTTGTTTTATCAAATTCAGAAGGGGGTGGGTTAAATTGGTTGTGCTTAATGCATTTCAATTTCAGGTATTTTCAGGAAAGTAATAGGAAAATCAGGTACCTCTCTGTGGTGGTTTGCAGATAACTGTCAGATGTGTTAATTACTTCCATTGTTGATGCTAAGAAGATAGGAATTTCAGCATTCAGGTTTTGTATACAATGAATCTTTTTTTAGACTTTGAAAGCGATTTCGAATGGGGCAAGAAGATCACTGTGCTTTTAAGTAAGCTGTGTTCGGCTCACTCCTAGATATCTGGAGGATACTTTTAAGCAGCAAATTAAAAACAATGTACTCTCCATCTAATTTTCATTCAATTATCTCAAGCGTGTGCAACACAAGTTACGTTTTTAAGAGCAAGAAATAATAAAACCAGTCTTATATTCTGATCCTGAGTACAATGATATGATACTATTAATATAAGATGATAGTATATTGTTTAATTATATATAAAATTGTGGTTTGATATGGGATATGGGCTAAGATATAATTCCGGAGGCAACAGAAATAGAGAAGCCATGCATCATTTAAAAATAATATTAATGTGCTGCTTTTAGCTGGAAACTTATCTGCTAATGCATCACACTGAGAATAGAGCAGGGAAATAAGAGAATTTTAGGTCTACGAAACAACACAGTGATCTAATTCCACCCCATTATTTAACCCTTAAGGAAACTGAGATAGAAGTTAAATGATGTGCTTAAGGTGACCCAGAAGAAGAGGTGAGTGGAAAGTGGTTTTCCTGATCCTCACTGGTATTTTGTCTACCATATTATAGTGAATAATTGTCCTTTAGTACTGGTGTAAAGGCCTGATGTAAAATGATTTTTTTAATTATAGAAATGACAGAAAACAAAGTGGAGTAGCACTAAATACCTGCTTTATAGATAGCAGTAGTCTGATTTTAGAAAAATCAATCCCCTCAGTGGATCGAATGAAAAATTTTATTCAATTATTTCTCACAAGTGTAATGAACATATTAAAACAACATTTAATTAAATTTTCAAATTATGAAATAGTATTCTGAACATTTGGCAATGGACACTACATTGGTAGTTCAGATCTTTTTATTTTGTTAATGTCGATCGTGAAGCTAGACTTAGCTCTCTTTTGGAGAGCTAATGTACATGAAATAAACAACCCATAGAAAACAAAGAATTGGAAAATAGAATGTTTTAAAAAATAATTTGTCTTCTTACTTTCAAGTACAATGAGCTCTTATAGTCAGGCAGGGGTTTTTTTTGTTTTGTTTTGTTTTTTTTCATCCTTGCATCCCTGACCCCAACACAGTGCTTCCTGGAAACCTCAATAAATGTTTACTAAATGAATTAATGGAAGGGTGAAATGCATTCATGATGATCCATATGTGAGAGTTGCATATGTTACTGCCAGGTAGAGTCCCTTGGAGTCATTTTAAAGAATGTATAAAAATGATTTATGAGTATATCAGCTTAATAGTCACCAAAGTAAACAAATGCTTCTGAAATACTTGTTTGGAAACTGTTCTTATTAAAAAAAAATAACATTCTCCTTACAATCTAATTGGATCAGCCTGGTATAGGTTTGACAGCTCCTAAGAGATAATTCAACTTTCACCAGGTTAACCAAATAGAGGATTTTTCTCAAGTGACATTAAGTTAAGTGACCTTAAGGTGAGACTTCACAGTCCTGGGAAAACCCATGGTCTTCCTTCTTCTTAACCATCCTTAGCATGTGGACTTCATCCTCTGATTTGTTACCTTGTGGTCTCAAAATGGCTGCCACTGCTCCAGCATCCAAGGTGTATTCCAGCCAGGAGGACAGGAAATGCAAAGGGCAAAAGGCAAACTCCAGCTGAATCAGCTCTTTCTCCAAGAGATTTCCCTATTGCCTAGAGATTGTGACTTATGTCTTATGGGTCATAACTGTGAGAAATGCCACCCTTCCTGGTGAGGAGTCTGGAATAATTGTTTTTAGCTGAGCGCATTCCTCTCCCAATAGAGCTGGGGTTCTGTTCTTAAGGCAAATGAGGTTGCTTTCCCAGCATCCATTCTCCCTTAGCATATACTTTTGGTAATTCTGGTAAAATTCTAAAGCATTCAGCATGATCATTTAGTCTAAGTTGATTTATCTTCCAGAAGAAGCAAAAGGTTTCTCATTTTATGTCTAGATGTACAGAAAAAAATTATCCTACTTTTGCAATAGAACATTACTTGGGTAGCAATGGGTTTATAATTACACTAAGGTCAAATGGATGCAAAGAGAAAGGTGCAGATAAACTTTTCAGAATGAAAAAAGAAAATAATTCCTTGTGACATTTCACCCCATATTCACCCCACAAATAAGGTTGTCTGAAGTAGTTTCTTTCTGAAAAGATTCTGGCTATAGAAGAATAAAAGGGCACTGGATTGAAATTTCTGCATTTATTAAGTAAAATGGAGTCTCACTAATTTGGAATAGAGGCTTTTACTTTGTTTTTTTTTTTCAGTTCTGCCTATTGTCTTGCTGGAATTAGCTAGGCTGAAAAGCATGTGGCTCTTCCTGCTGGGCCATGAAAGGGATGTTCCAATTAGGTCACAAAAAATGATTCTCTGAACCAGAAGCTGTTCTTTATATTGGGACAAGGAATAATACTGACATCTTTAAAAGGACCTGAAACAAGATGGCCCCTGGAACAAAAAATTTCACTTGAAACTTATAGAAAATTCCTGGGCAGATTGAATTAGAAACTCTCTGATTTTAGGGAGGAAATGATGGCATTCTTTTTTTTTTTAATGTTTATTTATTTTGAGGGGGAGAGAGAGACTAACTGTGAGCAGGGGAGGCGCAGAGAGAGAGGGAGACACAGAATTGGAAGCAGGTTCCAGGCTCTGAGCTGTCAGCACAGAGCCTGTCGTGGGGCTCTAACTCATGAACCGCGAGATCATGACCTGGGCCAGAGTTGGACACTTAACTGAATGAGCCACCCAGTCAAACCAAAATGATGGCATTCTTAGTTTCTATTAAACTCAACTTTTATATGGGAGATAGCTGACTTCTGAACCCAAGTCGCAATCACCTTGAAATAACCTATTCAGAAAAAAAAAATGGAATACTGCTGTAGCCTCTACTATACTGAAAAGCCACATGGAACATTGTGTTCATTTCACTCTCTTAACAGGAGTAAATAGACGAAATTCTTTGCAGAAAAGCAGACTATGTCTAGCCTAACTGAAGATGGCAAATTAAAGTATATTTAGTGCCTGGCAGGTATGAGTTTCACAAGTCACAAACTCAGGGGAGAGCAAAAGTGCAAATATCTTCATTTTCTTACAAATTAATTTCTAATGTCCCATTTTCTAATGGTAGAAAATTTAATCATTTCTAGGTCAGCTCAATTGCTTTAGTACTTTTTCAGTTATCTCGGGTTTAGCTTAGTGAGATTTTTGTCTTTGCCCTTCATATTAATTAGACTAACCCTAGCCTCAGCAACAATATACCCTCAAGTCTTGGTGGCTTAGCACAATTAGATTGTATTTCTTACTCATGAAAAGTTCTGTGTGGTTGTTCCTAGTTGGCAGGTGGCCTTCCATGTGATCATTTATGGATCCTGGATCCTTCTGTTTTGTGGCTCGTCTTGCCTCTAGGTACTTAAGTCAGCCAACAGATGGAAAAAGACATTGTGAGAATTATACCTACCTCTTCAGCCCAGAAATGACATACATGACTGGCATTTATTTATTTATTTATTTATTTAAAATATTTATTTATTTTTGAGAGAGAGGGGGAGTGAGAGAGAGAGAGGGAGGGGCAGAAAGAGAGGGATACAGAATCCGAAACAGGCTTCAAACTGTCAGTGCAAAGCCCAACGTGGGGCTTGAACTCACGAACGGTGAGATCATGACCTGAGTTAAGTGTGATACTCAACTGACTGGGCCACCCAGGTGCCCCCTGACTGCCTTATACTCAAATGGTGAGAAATGGTCATGTAGCTCCACCTAGATGCAATGGAAGGCTGAGAAACATTGTCCCTAGCTGGGCAGCCACTTCTCAAAAGCGAGCATAAGTTTTGTGGTCACCAAGCTACCTCTGTCTACCTTTCATCTCTGCAGTTAATCATGTAAATAATATATCATCTCTGGCCAATTATTATGTTTTGGGATTAGAGAACTGAGGATTGAATGGGTAGGAGGAGAGGATAGCTCTCCTGTGTTAATGACTGATTATATTTTGCACCTGAAAATGGGATCACATCCTTTTTTGCCTATCCAGAGATCAGAGAAACTTTAGTATAGATTTTAAAATTCTTACATTGTAGCACCTGGAATTCAGTCCATGATTTTACAATACCCCACATTACAGCAGTTCCACATGCCATGAGAAACATGGCTGATCTATATGAACCTTGAAAGGTTGGTTTCTGAACTCATTCTGATCATATCATCCAGCAAATGCTTGGATATCACTTGGGTATTTCAGGCAGGATGGAGGAAGGCACAGGAAGAAAGGAGTTGAACCTTTTTATCAAAAAAGCAACATTTTTAGAAACTCTTCAGCAGACTTCCTCCTGGGTCTCATTGGCCAGAATTGTTAAATGCCCACTCATAGGAATAAGGGAGGAGGCTGGGAAAAATAGCTTTCAAGTTGGACCAATGGATGTTTCAAACAAAATTGGGGTTCTCTTCATAAGGGAAAAGGGGGAAGGGAATAACAATTGTCTGGCTCAACATTAATAGGCCAACTAATCGGCTTGTTTACATTTCCCAGAGGGCTTAGTGTCAGTGGTATGTGTGCATGAGAGAGACAGGTTGATTGATGCTGTGGTGTTGAGGATCAACCCCTAGGCAATCCAGAGACTGTTTTCATTTAAAATGGTTCTGCAGTTTAGTGGCTAATGAACCAGGATGTTTGTAGATTGATCATTTTGCCTTTCCATATTTTTCAGTCTTGGATTCTGTTCTGAACTTGCTAGGGCATATTCAAAGTAGGTGTTCTATTTAAACTGGGAAGAAGCAACCTTTAAAAAAAGCTCTCTCTTCTCCTTCCCAGCTGCCTCTCTTCATTAAAGACACACACACACACACACACACACACACACTCCAGAATTTCTAAGTTTTTGAGTAAAAAGGAGAATCATCTAGGTCAGAGTATGTGTGTAGATGGGAGGATGAGAAAAGATGGGTGCCTGGAAGGAAGGAGGGGCCAAGTGTTCAGTAAGTTGCTCTTTTGGGTGTTTCCTTTTTTTCCAAGTTGGTTTCCCCCAGGTTGAGTCTAAGAATGTGCAAACCTTGTTCATTGTCCAATGCATTAGATTATTTCTAATATAGACCTAAAGGGCTGGCACCACTGCTCTGTCTTCTCTTTTCCAGGACCCCCACATTCTATTTCTCATCAGTCTCCACCATAAAGGCATAGTAAAGCCATACTCAGGAATTCCCTTCTAGATCTATGAACAATTAGACCAATTCAAAAGAAACAGTGGCGCCTGGGTGGCTCAGTTGGTTAAGCGTCTGACTTCGGCTCGTGTCATGATCTCACAGTCTGTCCCCATGTCAGGCTCTGTGCTGATATAGCTCAGAGCCTGGAGCCTACTTTGGATTCTGTGTTTCTGTTGCTCTCTGCCCTTCACCTGCTCACACTCTGTCTCTCTCAAAAATAAATAACTTTAAAAAAAATTAAAAAAGAAAAAAGAAACAATTTACTTCCCACCCACTTATTTGGCCAATGTTCCAGTCTCGTTGAATTGCTTGAAGATATGAGCAACCTTCATACTATCTCTGGCCTCTGTGAATTCATGGAGAATGTTCTCTCCATTGGGATCACTCATCTCCGGTCACCCCAACAACCCCTGCCTTTGCCATCCCATCCTCACTCCTTCCCTGTCATCAGTGAAACCTCTTAGGTTTAGGTTTAAGGTTTTGTTTTTGTTTTTGTTTTTTGTTTTTAATAGCATTTCCTGATCCCTTCACCCCCACCCCCCCCCACCCCACTTAAATGGGAATTATTTTTGCTTGTTGAGATGTTACCATGACTCAGAAAGCCCTGGTGTGTTTATATTACACTTTCTTAAACATATTTGCTTTTATACCATCTTCCTTAAATAACTGGTTAACTATTTAAAAACCAAGACCGTGTTTTATTCATCTTTGAATTTCTCACACCTAAAATGGAGACTGTTTGGGACACAGTATGCATTCAATAACTATGCCTTGCAATAAAAAAAAATCGAGATTACTAAAACAATGAAGATCAACCCATCTACTTTAAGAAAGCCAAGCATACACAAATATGGATTTATTAAACACTAGGAATAATGACATATCCTATAAAAAGGTGCTTAATTTGTTAAGAAATGACCAAATTTTCATTGAAAATGTCATTTAATAGTTGTCTTTACATTCAGTTTTTCCACAAAAAATCTCTTTCTTTTTTTTTAAGTTTAATTATTTTTAAGGGAGAGTGAGTGAGCATGAGTGGAGGAGGGGCAGAGAGAAAGGAGACAGAGAATCCCAAGCAAGCTTCACACTGTCAGCACAGAGCCCGATGAGGGGCTTGAACTCACTAACTGCCAGATATGACTTGAGCCGAAATCAAGAGTGGGTCACTTAATGGACTAAGCCACCCAGGTGCCCTCCAGATCTATTTCTTTTAATTTTAAGTTTTTAAAAAATGTTTATTTATTTATTTTGAGAGAGAGGAGTAGAAAGAGAGGGAGAAAGAGAATTCCAAGCAGATTCCACACTCAGCTCAGAGCCTGACACAGGCCTCTATCTCACAACTGTGAGATAATGCATGATCTGAGCTGAAACCAAGAGTCAGACGCCTGACTGAGCCACCCAGGTGCCTCCAAAAATCTATTTTTTAAAATAAGCAATATCTGTATTTCAAAAATCCAATTGCAAGCAATGGCTTGACTTTTAAAAAATGATAATCTGGTTATTATAACTGTTCTACTTTGTTCTCTACATATTTTGTTAAATCCACATGTTGGATATAAAAAATATTCCCTTCTTTTGAGAAACTAGACATTGGTAGACTATTTCAAAAAATTACAGAAACGTTACCTGTTATTAACAGAGTATAAACTTAATATTTTTCCCTATATTACATGTTTTAGTTACCCCAAACTCTCACAGTTGGTCTATCATTTTATTCTCATAATATGCTTGTGATAGGTGGTAGATTTCACCACCTATCCTACCTCTCCTTTTATTAAAAAAAGACAGAGAAAAAATGCCCACAACTCTTTCCAGATCTTACAGTTAGTTTGCTGACCCTTCTTTTCTAATTAAGTAATTCGCTTTTGGAATTTATGTTTTCTTAGTGTGGGCCTCTGTTCTGCTCAATGTGCTTGGTAAAATTTGTTGTGGATCTGCAAATCAAGCCGTCGACACACACACTTGGTGCCGTCCTTTATTGCTTCTGCAAAGTCCTCAGACAATTTTAGTCAGATTTCCAAATTACGCTATTGTATTTGGAGCCCGGCTTTAGAAACCCTGTCTTCAAATGGCAAGTGTGGGCCCCCTCATGCATTCGGATGTGAAAAATCTGATACAGGGAGCTCTAAACCAGCAGAGCTCTCTCTGCTGAAGGCCAGAGTTTCCCTGGAGGTAGAGGATTAAGATACAGATGCTGAACTGGGTACCCAGACCCATTTGTTCCTTTCACCTCATCTCTTTTTCACCCCTCAACTTTTCCAGTTGGAGAAAGACTTGCCTGAGGCCACATACCTAGCTGTCTCTATGGCTTGGTCAACACACAGGTTTTCTTGACTAGGGTCACATAAGCGAAGAATCAAGTATTGAAATGAATAATAAAAGCCCGGTTTTGTTTTTGTAGATATAGCTGGATTATAAAAAATTCAAAGTGTATTCCATTTAGCAAAACCTCTAAACATGTTCTGCATAGTGACGTTATATATGCTAAGTCATCTTCTTGCCATTTTATAAATGGAGAAGTTGATGAGAATGTTGAACTAATGACAGATAAATGTGGATCATAATTTACATTTGTATGAATGTGCTTAATACTTGACAAAGCACATTCATGTATTTGATCCCCTAGAGACCTGGATCCTCACTGAATCCATGTGAGGTCTGCAAGGCCACCACTGACCTGAGCGAGGCCTCTACTGAGATGAGTCTGGGATGCATCCTGAGTCTTGGAGCTCTGCACACAATGCTCTGTGTGGCACTTCCTACTGTAGGAATCTACTAGCCAAGTGGAAGGCTACATGGGTGTGAGGTGAAAAGTGTGGGTGAGGAAAGTCCAGTCCTAACCCCAAACCTGCCATAGAGAATCTGTTACCATTCAGACCTCCATGTGGGCTTTTGGAGGAGAGAGGTTCAGGATTTCAGAGAGGGGCTCTCAGACTTGTGAAATCCAGTGATGAAAAGATCTTCAGAAATGCCAAGCTCTGTTATTACTCTGAGTAACAATTAGTCCCCAAATGATTTTTATTTTGGGGAAGAAAATCTCAGAAGTGATTAGTCAACTAGTTGCACAGCTGCAAATGTCTTCAGATTGGAAAACATTGCCCTCTTTTCAGAGGACAGGCAACAAGGTTCCAAATGCAAGCAAATTTTGCATATACAAAAAACTACTCCATCAGCAAGCTTAATTAGGTAGAAAAAAGTTTGCCTCTGATTCCATTATAAATCAACCAATCATAGGATTTGGAGGTTGGAAGAAACCCCAGTTTTGCTATTGCCCCACATGGCTAGCTTGGCAAATACAGAAGGCAGATAAAATTTGATTTTGATTAGCGCTCTAAAAGAAAAAATATTTCTATTCTGGTACACAATGTGTCTTTACTAATATGAGACATCTTTAAAAATGTAGTATATTAATAGTTTGATAGTTAATCTTTGAGCCCTAATGAATTATTAGTTTTCAATAAATAACATTTAATATATATTAATGAATATTAAAAACACATACTGTGTGTAATCCTGGTTCCCTAGCATTCAGGGCAAATTTTATAGGGGGAAAATGGCAATTATAATGCCTCTCTCATACGACTGTTGTAAATTTCAGTGACAAAATATTAGTTAGTCACCGAGCCTGTGTTGAGTTAATAAAGTTCACTTCTATCTTTCTTGTTTCCCTCACATAAAGATGGGAATTTTGATCTCTGGTCAGCCAAAGGAAGACTATTTTTAGCCACTAACCCTTCAGATTAAACTAAATTGGAAAGCTTCTCTTTGGGCTTCTTTTTTTAAAGTTCATTTTTATTCTCACTTGTCTGTAACAGGAAAGGTGGGGCTGGGAGAGTCCCTTCTTCATAGAGAAACCTTGCGTTCAGTATGTGTGCTAATCAATGACCCACTGATGATTGCATTTTTAGAGTATCCTTGCTTCTGATGTACTTAGCCATTTGCTGTATTCACTCTAGCTATTAGCAAGGAATATTTATTGACTCCCCTACCCACACCTATCTTTTAGGACATACAGCTAAATCCTTTTGGAATGTTTATGGTCTGGGGAATATATGATGATATTACACTGTATGATTGGTGTTGAGGGCTGGAAATTTTAAGCACTTTGGAATTCAAATAACAAGATCACTTCCTCTGGGGGTGTAAGATATCTTCTTGGGGAAAGTGGGATTTGGATAGAGAAGTGGAGGGGGTGGATTTCATAGAGAAGAGTATGGAGAGGGTGGAGTGGTTAATCCTTCTTGAAAGAAAAAGGGAAAGAGAGGAATATTCCAGAAAAAAGGAATAGGCCAGTTTATCTAGGGCCTGAGGGATTGTGCATTATCATGATTAATCACAGGAACAGTTGCCAAGCTTTCATTATAAAAATATTCTCTAGGAGAATTCATCAAGTTCTATTGCCTATTAATTTCTGTTGATGCATTTTATTTAGCATCTTCAATGACTGAAGACACTTTTTAAAAAAAGAAATGAAGGCAATAAGACGAAGCTCATTAGATAAATGATTTATGTGTGATATTTTAAAACTAAGCAATGTCATTGCCCCAAGAAAATTATGAGTCTTTAGTTTTAATATGTTTGCAGTATCCTTGAAGTGTCTAAATTTATGACTTAACATTTTTACTTAGTACATATCAGTGGATAGTGTTTTATCATCTTAAATTTACCATTTATCAAGAAATTATGAAACAAGGCAATGTAACGTCGTGGCACATGTTTTGATTTGGAACTTTAAAAAATTTGGTTTACAGTCTTACTTATACCATTAAAATTCTCTTTTCTTGTATGACCTT
This sequence comes from Panthera pardus, assembly GCF_024362965.1. NCBI lineage: Eukaryota > Metazoa > Chordata > Mammalia > Carnivora > Felidae > Panthera > Panthera pardus. The sequence continues at coordinate 66,183,703 of NW_026526655.1, read as the reverse complement.
GAATATATTTCCCATCTGTGAATCTGTGTAATCATGTACAAAATAACCGAGACTAAATTTAAATGCATTTGAATCCCTTCAAGTTTTAAAATTGTATATTTTATATATATATAAAATACACACACATATATTTTAAAACTACAATACTCTTTTACTTTTATCTTTTTTAAAAACCACATTCATGAGAATAGAATTTGCAGAGTTCAAATGGTTTTTTTCCTAGGTAGCAAAAGAATTTTTCAAGGGCTACATAGCAGCTTTTAGCAGCTTACTGTCAAAACCAACATTCTAAAGAAACTTAATGACATAAAGCAAGATTTTAAAAGTTCTTTCTGCTCCTGGTTGGTGAGGCTTGTGAGGAATTCTGAAACGTGTGTAATTTAACATTCATTACAGCACTTCATGAGGCTCTAAAGTTCCAAAGTATATCTACCCATACACTTGACCTAAGTGACTTTTTTTCTAAAGTTTATTTATTTTTGAGAGAGAGACAGAGCGCGAGTAGGGGAGGGACAGAGAGAGAAGGAGACACAGAATCTGAAGCAGGCTCCAGCCTCTGAGCTGTCAGCACAGAGCCTGACGCTGGACTCAAACTCAAGAGCAGTGAGATCATGACCTGAGCCGAAGTCGGCCGTTTAACCGACTGAGCCACCTGGTGCCCCTGACCTAAATGACTTTTTATGGAAGATAAGAATATATTCAAGCCTCACCACTGAAACTGGTGAGGGATGCCACTCTTATGAAGAATGGAAGGTGGAAAATATTCCATCTTGAGAACATATCCTCAGGAGGCCAAAAACGAATGAGTGGTTGCCCCACTTATGAGTATAGCTAAGAGGTCCCTCTAGTAAAATAACTCTCTTTATCAATTTTCTAGCAAGAAGACTGAGCTCCTTCTCTTTGGGCCTGTGTGTGTTAGAGAGGACACTTGCTTGTATCAACAAGCACAGACCATTGATTGAACATTGCTAATGCATCTCTACCAAGAGAAGCCATGCGGGGATTATCAGAACCCCTGCAGGAAAGCCCATGACAGACTTCTGCATAGTTGTAGTTTCTTACAGCCCTGAGAAAATCTTTCAGATATTTTCAAAAGCCTGGGTCCTATGTGGGCATGTAATTCTAGCTACACATAAATAAATAACATCAGTGCTAATAGTACATACACTTTGTGTTGTGAGGTAATTTTGTCCTAAATGCCTATTGCTATACATTTTTAATTCCCTTCAGAATAAATAGAAGCTTTTCTTTACAAAGTGGTTAATGAAAGATTAGGCCCTTTTCTTCTGGCTTTCTGTTTGGTGAAAACAAATGTGTACATCTTCTTTAAAGTTTGAGAACACAGGACACCCTCTATTCCCCAAAGCAGATTTGAATTTTCTAGCTTTACTTTTTAATATTTAAAATGTTTAATGTTTATTTATTTATTTAGAGAGAAAGAGAGCATGAGCCGGGGGGCGGGGGGGGGGCAGAGAGAGAGGGAGACACAGAATCTGAAGCAGGCCCCAGGCTCTGAGCTGTCAGCATAGATCCCAACATGGGGCTCGAACTCATGAATCACAAGATCATGACTTGAGCCGAAGTCGGACACTTAACTGACTGAGCCACCCAGGTGTCCCTACTTTTTTAATATTTAAAGGTTAGTATATTATATAAACCAAAATAAAACTATGATTATTAAAAACTATGATTCACAATAAACCTATATTACATGATTATTTGAAGTTTGCCATGGTATAGTGTAAAAATCACAGTAGGGGCACCTGGGTGTCTTCATTGGTTGAGTGATTCTTGATTTCAGTTCAGATCATAATCCCAGGGTCATGGGATAGAGCCCTGCATTGGGGTCCTTGCTGAACATGGAGCCTGCTTAAGATTCTCTCTCCCTCTGCCCCCTTTCCTTCCTTCCTTCTCTCTCTCTCTCTCTCTCTCTCTCTCAAAATAAAAAAATATTAGTAAAACACAGGAAGACCTGGATTGAGACTCTGGTCCTATTAGTTAATAGTATGGTGACTTCTGGAAGCTGCTCAAATTTTCTGAGCCTTTGCTCTCACCTATTAAATGGGGATGATAATTTGAAACCACAGGGTTGTAAAGTAAAATAATGAGATAATGTGTTTGGCACATAAAAGGTGTTCAAAAAATATTCCTCTTCTTCTCTGCTAACCTCCTTAATCATGTTGAAAGTACAGGGCAGGAATTTGATGAATGCTTCACTGAAAAAGAAAAATCAAGAACTCATGATTTTATTTCTGGCCTTCCGTTTTTCTCACTTTATACATTTCCCTGAGTTATCTTGATCTATTTGTTGGCCACAATTACCACCTCTATGCTGATGGCCTCCATGTTTCTATTTGTGGTCCAAATCACTTTCCTGTATGTCTATATGCCTTGTATACATGCCTCTGTTAAACTCACTTTAAAGTCTACATTTCCAAAATTGAGTTTAGTATCTCCATCTTACCATTAAAAAATACAATAGCCATTAAACAATTGGCTTTTCTTGCTTTGTTTCCTATCAAGAGTGCCCAAGCTTGAAATCTGGGTTACAGCTTGGACTTTTCCCTAGATTCTTCACACCCAATCACTATGTCCCATCCCTTCTACTTCCAGAATATCTTTCAGATTCATCTACAACTCTCCACTCTTAATGTTACTACCCTGCTTCAGACCATCATCATCTATTACCTGAATTTTTGCAACCAACTTTCAGCTGGTCTCTCTGCTTATAGTCATGCTTCCCTCCAATCTGTTGCCCATAATGCAGACAGAAAGACCTTTCTAAATCTACTGCATATTGTGTCTCTTCCATTCTTAGAACACAGGCTTATCACCATTCTAATGCAGCTTACATGATGTATCCTTAACATGCTTTATTCACAATGGGGTGCACTCTCTAGACCTCCTTGAGGACTCAAGCATTCATTATAGTGTTACAGCCAACCGCTCTCAGTTATGTCCCTCCTTGGGACTTCCCTCAGCTGAAGAAAGCTTACTTGTACAAGGTTAAACCCTTCCCAGGGCAGCCTGCTTCCAGTGACAGTTCCACTCATAGGTATGAAATTATTCTACCCCCGATCCCAGTCAGAGAAAACTCTAAAGATCCATCCCAATTTAAGAACTCCCTGTGGGATTGGCTGAAGATGTTGTTTTGATTATATTACAGCCCAACTTCTTCCCTGAACACAGAGACAGAAGTTGAGCAGTAGACTGCCTTCACTGCTTCATAGGTGTTGATATTGAAAGTTCTCCCAATAAACTTCCTGCATGAAAACCTCGACCTCTGAGTCTAGTTCCCAAAGAACCCAACCTTTGACACAAGGGTCTCTTATGGACTATTTAACATTTCAGCCTCATACTGTATGACTTCTTCCCTTTGCATTCTGTCTTTTATCCAGTCTGACCTAATTTCAGTTCTTCAAATATATAGTGCTGTACCTTTAGTGCTTGTCCTTTCCTCCAGGCTCTCTCTTCCCTCGTTCTTTGGGTCATTGCTTAAAGTGTCACTTCTTTCAGGAGGCTTTTATGATGGAGATTCTAGTTAAGTGCATTCTCTTTACGTTTTCCTGATGGTTACATCCTCTTAGCACTTACTACTACCATGTTGTATTATTATAGCCCATGACCATGTCTAGTCTATATTATTGATCAGCTATAGGCTCTGTAAGGAAAGGGAATTATGCACCATTGTATCCTCATTCATTTCACAGTGCTTGGCTTATGGTAGTCTCTTGGTACAGAGTACAGAGACTCTTTTGGTACAGAGTACCAGAATTCCCTCCACTGTCAGAAGTTATCATTAATAGCCTTAGAATTTATAAGTAGCCTATACACTGTTGACAATCTCTTATTTCTAAGTTGAAAACAGAAAATAATAATTCTAGTCAGAAGTTATCATTAATTTTCTTAGAATGTACAAGTAGTCTACATACTGTTGACAATCTCTTATTTCTAAATTGAAAACAGAAAATTATAACTTCTAATCTAGAATTTAATAATAACTTCACTATTATTAAATCTCTCATTGAGATAGGAGAAAAGAATATTGAAATCTGGTAGGTTCTTATAAAGCATGTTAGTAACAACAAGTTATTTTCTAAAGTTCCAATGTTATCCTTGTTTTTTAAATACTTGGGGACATTGCAGGCGTCAGTGGGAAATCTTCACATAATTATATATTTATTCCCAATGAAATATCAAAGAGATGAACTTGTAGTGAGACTATTACAGGGATCTAAAGGGAACCTGAGGGAAGCTGTGTCATAGGTCCACCTCTCACATAAGAACTTTGCTTAGGGTGTGGACTTGTTCATGAAAAGACATTGACCTTCCAATCTATACATTTGATTGTGAAGGCGTAAGAATTTGCTCTTAACCAACATTCCAGAATGTTCATATTTTAGACCCTTGTTAGAAACTGTAACATCAAACTCTGTGTTTGTACTCTTATCAAAAGTTCGAGAAGTTGAGTTGATAGAGGATACTTTGACGGCATGCAGTTCAGTCTTCTCAGTTTTCCTAGATCTCATTATTGCATAAACAGAGAGCTTTACTCTGAGGCGATATTGGTTTTTTAAAAGTCAACTACAGAAACTAGAAGCACACAGTGGTCACATTCTAGAGAGGTCCGCTGCAGGTTTCATTTGATCATGATCCTATCATTTTCACTGAGGTAGAATCCTAACAGGCTGTGGTTGAAAGCACTGCAGTGTCTGTTAATAGTCTGACCAAACAGTTGCAGCTTAAAATCAAAGATCATCTAAATATGTCTCTTTTGAACAGAAGAGAAGAAAAAAAATTCAGTGAAAATTGGCTTCAAATTCAAGTTTAGAAAGCATTTTAAACAAGATTATGTAAGTCAAACTAAAAATGCATGCAAATCACTACCTAAGTACTGACTATGAAACTTAGCACATTCATTGCTAAATTAGAAAGTAGTTGGACAATCCTTTCCTCTCTGGAGAGTGTGAAAACCTCTAGGCCCACGGCCAATAGACTGGAATGCCTGATTAACTTCAGGCTGCCTGGACACTCACTGTTGTTATTGAAAGCCTATCACACGGCTCAGATCGAGCTCTGGCAGGTGGGATCTAGGGAAAAGGGAAGACCATGTGGCCAAGTTTGTCCATCTCAAAGGGCTTCTCTATCTTTGCCGAAACAGAGCATCTCCTTGTTTTGGGGAGGAAAAGAAAACTGTCTTAAGAATTCCTTATTACAAGAAAAAAGTTAGACTTTTTACAGATTTTTAAGAATACATGTGTGTATGTGTATATACATATAAATATACATATTTAGGTTTTTATTTAAATTCCAGTTAGTTAACGTACAGTGTAATATTAGTTTTTGGTGTACAATATAGTGATTTAACACTTCCATATAATACCTGGTGCTCATCACAACAAGTGTACTCCTTAATACCCTTGACTTATTTAGTTCATCCCCCCACCTACCTCCCCTCCAGTAACCATCAGTGTGTTCTGTAGAGTTAAGAGTCTGTTTCTTGGTTTGCTCCTCTCTCTCTTTGTCCCTATGCTTGCTTGTTATGTTTCTTAAATTCTACATTTAAAACAGTTTTGTGCTTAGAGATTAAACATTTATCCTAGCTTTTGCATAAACCATCCAAGTTGGCTCAAAGAAACACAAGACATCTTTAGATTTTTATCCAGACAAAGCCACAAGTAAGTTGGCTTCAGGGCTCTATTGCAGGACTGATACCTCATATCCTCTTGGCTACACCTGCTATGAAGCCTCTGTTACTTTGTACCTACTTTGTACATGCTACCTCTGCCTATTTGGGTGATGGCAGCCACAGCGGACACAGGGTGGTCACAAAACATTGAGGCCACTGTAAGGAATCTCTCTCTGTGTTCCCCACATCTGTTCTCAGAGGAAGTCCTGTGCTACAGGGGCAGGCAGGGTATTTAGTCTCCATGGGACAAACATTGCCTCTCACAGCACTCTGACTTATTTTCATTCTAGATCTTGCCACTACCAGAAATTAGCTTGCTCATTTATCTGTTTAGCTTTTTCTCATGCCCCTCTCGCCTCCCCAACCCCACCCCACCTCACTCAGCATACATGCTCTAGAATGTGCTGGAAAATGGTGGATAGGGGTTTCGCACGTGTTCAGTACCTGGTACATTCCAGACACAGGATTTTTATCTGCACTTTTAATTTTGGCACTAATATTTTATACATAGTTTTTAAAGCTCTTTCATGTTAGAAATGTTATTCTGAAACCTCAAGGAGCTTTAACTTGAATCTAGTGAAGGAAAGACAAACAAGTGAAATATTTCTTAGATCACAGTGCTCTACAAAGATCTAAATTATATTCAGCTACTTATTTTGAAAAATTGGATAAGAGGATAAGAAGATCCTTAGGAAAAACTAACTGTTCACTCTTTAAAATCCTTGTTTCTTACCACTTTTATTCTTTTTAAAAAGCATGTTATGGGAATGCAAGCTGGTGCAGCCACTCTGGAAAACAATATGGGGGTTCCTCAAAAAACTAAAAATAGAACTACCCTACGACCCAGCAATTGCACTACTAGGCATTTATCCAAGGGATACAGGTGTGCTGTTTCAAATGGACATATGCACCCCCATGTTCATAGCAGCACTATCAACAATAGGCAAAGTATGGAAAGAGCCCACATGTCCCCCAATGGATGAATGGATAAAGAAAATGTGGTATGTATATATATATATGTATACATATGTGTGTGTGTGTGTGTGTGTGTATGTGTGTATACACACATACATACACACACAATGGAGTATTACTTGGCAATCAAAAAGAATGAAATCTTGCCATTTGCAACCACGTGGATGGAACTGGAGGGTATTATGCTAAGTGAAATTAGTCAGTCAGAGAAAGACAAATATCATATGACTTCACTCATATGAGGATTTTAAGACACAGAACATATGAACACAAGGGAAGGGAAGCAAAAATAATGTAAAAACAGGGAGGGGGACAAAACATAAGAGACTCTTAAATATGGAGAACAGAGAGTTACTGGAGGGGCTGAGGGAGGGAGGATGGGCTAAATGGGTAAGGGGCACTAAGGAATCTACTCCTGAAATCATTGTTGCACTATATGCTAACTAATTTGGATGTAAATTTTAAAAAATAAAAAATAAATAAAATAAAATAAAGTGTTAAAACAACCATGCATTCCTAGCATAAAAAGCAAAAAATATATAAATAAATAAAAATTTAAAAAAATTAAAAGGATGCTATAATCTTTCTGGAATTTTAAAGTACACTCATATCTCCACATTTTTGTGGTTGCTATTTTCTTTTTTTTTTTTAATGTTTATTTATTTCTGAGAGAGAGAGAGAGAGAGAGAGAGAGAGAGAGAGAGAAAGCAGAAGGAGGGGAGGGGCAGAGACAGAGGGAAACACAGAATTTGAAGCAGGCTCAAGGCTCAGAGCTGTCAGCACAAAGCCTGATATGGGACTTGAATTCACTAATCGAGAGATCATGACCCGAGCTGAAGTCACACACTTAACCAACTGAGCCACCCAGGTGCCCCTGTGGCTGATGTTTTCCTATGTAGTTCTTCAAGTTGAGATGAGCTTAGCTTTGCTTTTCTTGCAGGAAAATACTTGAGTTATTTCCCTGCAGAATTTAAGACTGAGATTACCCAAAGCCATTTCATCTCAATTGCCCCATTGTGATCTAAAACATCTTTCTTTCCCCCTGCTGTTATCAGAAACTTGACATCATCAGATAGTGAACCAAGAGTTACTGACAGCTGCGGCCAAATGATGACCTCAGCTTAATCTTGGCATCTTTGCAAGAAACAGACTCTAACTACTGCCTGATGAAGAAGTCAGAGAGACTACTGCCACCAAAAAGTCCTCCCTGTGGTCAGGAACCACAGGTCGGTAATCCCCATGAGCTCTGGAAGCAATATCAAGGTTTTAGTTTCTTCTACACTTTTTTTCTCACCCTGCAATGCATGCATTTGTATGCACTCCCAAAAAGTAATATGAAACAGAGGTATACAAATAAGTAAATGTGTGTGTGTGTGTGTGTGTGTGTGTGTGCGCGTGCGTGTGAAGTTCATCGCCCTGGGGAAATGGCATAAGAATATTTTTCTTAAAAGAAAGAACATTATTGTAAAAGACAACCCCACAGAAATTCTTTACTTTATAACATGCTTCCTTTATTTTCCTGTAGTAAAATGTGCTCTACAGAGAGTCAGTAAAATTGCTAGCCTCCACATAAAGTTTAATGTCTGCAGACAGAATTAAAAACACTTTAATGTGCCCATCAGTCCAACATCACCACTTCCTGGCCATGTTTAAATCGGGTTTAAGAGCTTCAGTGCGTACCAATAGTGATGTCCACGCTGACAGTGATCAGGGAGGCATGTTAAATGTTTCACCAGTGTTTCTGTCTGGAGTCTCTGATGCTGTCTTTATAGAGGGGAGCTAAGTACAAGATACTGGATATTATCCGTATGCAGTGGATAAAATACTTAACGTAGCTGTTGTTGGGAAGGGGTAACATTCAGATGTCTTAACTGCGCTGTTTTTATTTCTCTTCGAGTTGTACAGTGACTAAGACAAGCTTCATTTTGCACTAGACCACATCTCTTACATTTTCTTCTATTCCATGGCTAGTTGGTAGAAAGGAAAGGGCAGATACGAATCCCTCTCTGTACCTAATCCTCAGAGCTCCATAAAAATGAAAACTTCCTTCTTAGTGTGTAGCCCTTTGATCCACAAGTAAGATAATTTCACACATACTAAATCATTCCCTAGCAAGACATTAGGAAGTATAAATATCATTTTTAGAAACTGAGCTTTAAATATTTAATAATGGATTCAAAGATTTTGCATCAGTTTAGTGATGCCTTTCTCTCACTGAAGCACCATCTTTGAGATGGAAATGACCCTGATTCATTGTCTTGTTTCTGTGTTTCTAAAAAACACTGAGCAACTACTTACTGATGCTTGATTTGGTTCAATGTACTAAGAAAATAAAATGCTGAGTTTTCTGGTCTCTTCTTAATGTTCCAGTCATCCTCTTTTTCTGCCTAGGTGTACTGTATTCACTAGTAGAATACAATATCTTGCTCAGCTCTGAACAGCATGTGCAACCAGAATTATTCTTTAGACCATGTTTGTACTGAGACCAGTTCTCTTCACTAAAAGGAATCTTATTTTCTCAATAATTTTCTTCTGTTCCTAAGACATGAGAGGCATCCTGCTGAGAGCAGAATAATTAGTATCTTCTTACAGAGTGAGCTGTGTACTTATTCTTGTTTAAGATAATATAAGCAGTTAAAAGTAACACAAATATGAGAAACACATACTGTTGGTAAATATTCTTTTCAAAAGCTGTATACAGTCAATTTGTCATTTATTCTCAGGCTTAAGGTGCTTTTCCAAAGTAAAATTAGTTGGTAAATGTTTTGTAGATTTATAAGTATTTCCAGATACTGAATAAAAAAGCATTTCTAAGACCTTTGTGTTTGTTTGGAGATGCCTGATTTATAACAACACAGCTTATCTCACCTACTGCCTATGTTCTTAAATACAATTCTGTACAATCTAGATGCTAGTGAGGAAGTAGGGATCCATGTCAGGTACAGCATTGTTATATTTGGTTAATTTTCCCTTTCCCCGCACTGGGAAGCAATTAACATTCACACACAAAACTCCCATTCAATGTGAACTAGTTAAAATTATTACCAACGTGACCTAAAAGGAGTATGTGAGTTGATGGTGGATCTATCTGGATCCTGAAAGCATCTACACCTGGCGACCTGCTCACTCTCTGCATTGAAGAGTGACCTGATTGTGCTTCCTGCCCAAAAGCTCATGTTCATACTCTGGGACCAAGTCTGCCTCAAGGTTAAAACCTCAGTATAGTACTCCAATTTAAAGTATTGGGGGTTTTTTTCATTGTTTATGTATTTATTTTGAGAGAGAAACAGAGACTGAGAGAGTAGAAGGGGCAGAGGAGAGGAGAGAGGGAGAGGGAGAGAAAGAGAATCCCAAGCTGGCTCTGCAAGGTCAGCCCTGAGCCCCACGCAGGGCTCAATCCCACGAGCCGTGAGATCATGACCCGAGCTGAAATCAAGAGATAGGCACTCAACCAACTGAGCCACCCAGGTGCCCCAGTATAATATTACAATTTAAATAGCTCCTTTGCCCCAGGCTCTTTCTACCTGCTTCATGTCTAAACTGACTTTAGAACTCATTCACCGTAATGAAACTTGATGCATGAAACCTCACCATTACATTCATTGAACTATAGCGTACGCAAGTTTTTCTAGTTATTCTTTATTTGGAAGCCTACTTTCCATTATTCTATTTTTTGGCAAGAATGCCAGGATTTACTCCGGGCAAATCACCTGTCCTCATTTTGTGCAGTCAAGGAATTTTACTATCTGCTGGTCAAGAGGAAGAGCAAATGACTCGGGTTGGGCCAGCTGGATTTTTTTTGTCTCCCAAGGCTTAGAACCTTAAGCAGGGTGAACACAAGGATAGAAAAAGTGATCAGAACCTGTTTATTTTGGTAGTGGCACTCTGATGGGTCTGCTGCCCTGGATCTTCAGAGCCTTGTTCATTGTTCTTATCTCTGTTTCCGAGGAGTCTTCTTCAGCCTTTCCATGAATTTTGGACTGTAACTATCCTCATAATACATTGTTTTCTCCTTAAGTTAGTCAGAGTTGATTTTGTTGCTTGCCACCAAAGAATTCTAGCTGAAAGGTGTTGCTTTTTTGATTGTAAGTCTGAACTGTATCTACATTCCTTATTGGTTTAATCAACAATTATTTCTAAACGTGAACTTTGGGGTAAATTTTGACAGTTTTAGAGATGGTTTCAGTGAGAGGCCTGATACTAGCTTGCATTTTAGGCCTAGTTAAAAAGAAGATTGGGGCACCTGGGTGGCTCAGTCGGTTAAGCATCCAACTTCGGCTCAGGTCATGATCTCACAGTTAGTGGGCTCGAGCCCCACGTCGGGCTCTGTGCTGACAGCTCAGAGCCTGGAGCCTGCTTCAGATTCTGTGTCTCCCTCTGTCTCTGCCCCTCCCCCACTCATGCTTTGTCTCTCTCTGCCTCTCAAAAATAAAGAAATGAAATAAGAAAAAAAAAATTAAAAAAAAAAGATTAAGTTAATATATTATATTCCTGGTCCTGTGTTAAGTATTTGTTTGGGTGCCTTGAAAGAGTATATTTCTATGTTTGATTAAGAAAGCGATATAAAATTGGGGCACCTGGGTGGCTCAGTCAGTTAGCATCTGACTCTCAGTTTCGGCTCAGGTCATGATCTCGTGGTTTCATGAGTTTGAGCCCCACAATGGGCTCTGCACTGATAGTATGGAGCCCACTTGGGATTCTCTCTCTCTCTTTCTCTCTCTCTCTCTCTCTCCCTGCCCCTCCCCTACTCATGCCATCTCTGTATCTCTCAAAATAAGTAAACTTAAAAAAAATGAAAACTAAAACTAAAACTAAAAAATAGAATAGAAAAAAATAAAAAATAAATAAAAAATAGATCACACAGTGTGTGTGTGGTATTTTAAAGAAAGAGATATAAAATAATTAAACATCCATATTTCCATATGGAAGAAAGTTTTAATTTATGGTATAATAAGATTATATTAACCTATTTATAAACCTATAATATTTAACCAAAGAAAGTTAAACAAAAATGTGTCTTAAGTAAAAACAAACAAACAAAACCCTCCCAACAACAAAATCCACAATATGAAAGATGTCATGAGGCAATCATGTGATTCATTGCCAAATGAGGGATAAAGCTAACAAAGACTGTGGTGTCAGAGGAAGGTGACACATGCAGTGTTGGGGTGACCTAAGGAAGTTTCATAGAGGCCTGGCAGAGATTGAACAGGGCCAAGAAGGATGGGGTGTCCGGTAGAGTAGCGTTAAGTTAAGGATATCTCCCAACTCTACAAAACATGCCAAACCACAAGAGAGAACAGCTGTAGAGGATACATCACAATAACATTCTTGAACTGGCCTCTGGCACATGGACACCTCACGCCTCTTACACCCTCCAATTCAACTCTCACATTAGCTTTCTTTCTCTGTGCTCAGATTGTCTTACTTGGCAGCTCATTTGATCAAATCTCAGAGCTCCTGATCCTCCCCCTTACTTGCAGGTTGCAAATTGCCTCCTTCCTCCAATATCGATTTTGGAGTGTCCTCTTGGTAATGCCCTTCTTCCAATTGGCTCCTCTCCTGATATAAAACTGCCCTTTTGAGCAGCACCTCCTGGGTACGTGCCAAGCTTCTCTCCTTTAAAGTCCCCAAAGGTTGTACTCAAATAACTGGGAGGACCTGGAGAGACTGAGGGAAAGAGACTCCAGAGTGATAAAGTTTAGGCAGGATAGCATGAAGCCAAGGGCAGATGCAGAAAAGTGTAGGAGATATTCAGGGGAGCAGCGCCGATTTATTGAAATGACAGGATTCAGTGGGGGAATAGCGAAGGAGTACAATGCTTAAAGCAGGTGGAATTGATGGGTGATCAGAATAGATTTTATGCTATAGGTGATAGCATATGATTTTTTTAAATAAACTTTTTATTTATTTTGAGAAAGAGCGAGAGCATGAGCAAGGGAGGGGCAGAGAGAGAGGGAGAGAGAAGAGAATCCCAACCAGGCTCCACCATGCTGTCAGCACAGAACCTGACACAGGTCTCCATCCGACGAACCATTAGATCATGACCTGAGCCGAAATCAAGACTCAGCCGGTTCACCAACTGAGCCACCCACGCACCCCACACATGATTGTTTTTAAACAGCACCATCTATATAAACATTGACTGGATTTTAGAAAGATTAATTTGGTAAGGTTATGACCAATAGATTGAAAACAGGAGACTCTTGCAACAGCTTAGAGGTAGAGAGATGAAGTTCTTGGCTAGATGGTGACAGCCGATATGGAAATAAGTGACTGATGCGAGAGTCAGACATGATAATGTTCCTGAGACCCAAAATGGTTTTAATTATACGGGGCTTATGCAGAATAAATTACCAATGATTATTCTATAGATTTCAGATCAAGCCAAGAATATAAGAAAAAATGATTCTTAATATTTTATCCAGATTGATTGTCAAAAATAGTCTGATTCTTTGGAGCACGTGGGTGGCTCAGTCAGTAAAGCCTCCAACTTTGGTTCAGGTCATGATTTCATGGTTTGTGAACAGAGCCTTCATAAGGCTCTGTGCTGACAGCATGGAGCCTGCTTCAGACAGAGTGGAGCCCACTGAGGATCCTCTGTCTCCCTCTCTCTACCCCTACCCGCTCGCATGCACATGCACATGCACTCTCTCTCAAAAATAAACATTAAACAAAATAGTCTGATTCTTTAAAATTCTTCTACTTGAGATGTACAGACAGAATAATCAGTACTGTCACCAATATGGTGGCATAGGAAACCTCAACCTCTGTCCTTTTATAAAGAGCAAGAATTAGGCTGTCCATGAATAAAAACATCTCTGGGACAGTTCAGGAGTACACATAAGAAACTTCAGCAACACAGTGAACAAAACCCTGAGAACACAACAAGGGTAGGAAGAATAGCTTCATTTTTCCTGCATCATCCCACTCCCCCCTTGGCTCAGAGCCAAGAGGGAACTCTTAGATACAAACAGTCACTCTCCAGAAAGGGAGAGTGAGGTGAGTGACAGGCTTGCCCAACCTTTTGTGGCACTGAACTGAAGGATCGGACTCAGTTTTACTGAAGAGACCAGCAAAGCTGAGACTTATCAGAGGTGGCTAGACACAAAGAAGAGCAAGGGCTACCAATGCCATCCACACCGTGGGAGCAGCTGCAGTTCCCAGTGACATGCCCTGCAGAGGACCCCTGCAGCCTTCACCACCGAAGAAACCAACCAATAGCACAGCTCCCACGGACGCCCTGCAGATTTCACCAGTTTTTGCCCCATAGTATTAGTATCCACAGGTGCCACTTATCTGAGTCTTTTCCTGCTCCCTCCTCCCTGTCCCTGTTAGAGCCCCGGATCCTCACCAGCATCCATCCCAGGCCTCTGCGGCTGAGAGAGTTCAAGATGCCAGCCTACATTCCCACGACTGATCCCTACCACTATGGCTGTGCTGAGGACTGGTCTCTCTAGCTGCGCCCCTGCCCGTGGCTGGGCTGGTGCACATCACAGGCTTGTACTGTTGTGTTTGTGACCATGATAAGACCCTGTAGCCATAGAAGTACACTGCAACCAAGGTCCCCATAGCTGCAAGTGCACATAGATTCAGCCCTATCCCTTAACACTGTCCTTCGCCACTGGGCTTACCTGTAGCTAGCCAATCCAGCCACACACCTATATGCGACCAGACCATCTCCTGACACTTGGCTCCACTGAAATGCATGTACCTGTGGTGAGACCCTACAGTCATAGGAGGGCACAGCCAGGCTCCCCACAGCTGCCAGTAAGCCCATACTTGACCTTGGCCCTTGCAGTTGACCCTGGGCTCTACCATCATGCGTGTGTCTACTATCAGCCCTGCTACGTGACGTCTGCAGCTAATCCCTGCGGCTGAGTATGTGCACACCCTTTGCTCCAGCCACTGTCACTGCCTGCCATAGACCCTAACTTCTGGATCTATAGGTGCTCCTGAGGACCTCATTAACCCTTGAAGCTACAGCGGACTCTCCACAGTGCTCACCACTGGAATAAAAGGTACAGCATAGGGAATATAGTCAATGGTATTGTAATAGCATTGTATGGTTACAGACCGTAGCTACACCTGTGGTGAGCATAGCATAACATATAGAGTTGTTAAATCATTATGTTGTATGCCTGAAATTAAGTGTGTTAACTATACTTAAGTAAAGAATTCACAAATTAAAAAAATAAAATAGCCTCCCAATAAAGAAAAACTCAGAACCAGATGGCTTCACTGATGAATTCTACCAAATCCTTAAAGAATTAATTCACATTAATTCTTCTCAAATTCTTTCAAAACATTGAAGAGGCAGGAATATTCCCAAACTCATTTTATAAGGCCAGCATAACCCTAATACCAAAGCCAGATAAGGGTACTATAAGAATAGAAAACTCCAGGTCAATTACCCTGATCAATATAGATGCAGAAGTCATCAACAAAATACTAGCAAATTGAAGTCAGCAGTACATTAAAAGGATCATTCACTATGATCAAGTCAGATTTATCCCTGCAATGCAAGGATAGTTCAACATACACAAATCCATAAATGTGATATATCACATCAACAATAAAAGGCACAAAATCATATAATCAATAGATACAGATAAAGGATTTGACAAAATTCAACATCCTTTAAAAGCTCAACAAACTGGGTAGAGAAGGGACATATCACAACATATAATAAAGCCATATAATAAATGCCATATATGGCATTACATGGCAAATGCCTCGGTACCATCATACCTAATGAAAAGTTGAAAGCTTTTCCTCTAATTTCAGGAATGAGACAAGGATGCTCATTTTTCATCATTCCCACTCAACACAGTAAAAGAAGTCCTGGCTAGGACAATTAGGGCAAAAAAAAAAAAAAAAAACCCATCTAAATCAGAAAGGAAAAAATAAAGTTGTTCTGTTTGCTAATGACATAATTTTGCATATAGAAAATTCTAAAAATGTCACCAAAAATCTCTTAGAATAAACAAATTCAGTAAAGTTATAGGACACAAAATCAATATACAAAAATAAGATATATTTCTATGTATTAACGATAAACTATTTGAAAAAGAAATAAAGAAATGCCATTTATAATAGCATCATAAGTGATAAAACACTTAGGAATAAATTTAACCAAGAAAGTTAAATAACTATACATCAAAAACTATAAGACACTGATAAAAGAAATTGAAGACACAAAAAAATGGAATGATATCCCATGTTTATGCATTGGAAGAGTTAATATTGTTACAATGTCATTACTTCCCAAAGCCATCTATAGATTCAATATAATCCCTATAAAAATTTCAATGGCATTTTTCACAAAAATAGAAAAAAACAATCCTAAAATTCCTATAGAACCACAAAAGACAAAGCTGGAGAGATCACGATATTACAAAACTATTACAATCAAAACAGTATGATATTCATATAAAAACAGACACATAGACCAGTGGAACAGAATTAAGAGCTCAGAATGCATATATGGTAAACTGATACTTGACAATGGAGCTGAGAATATTCAAAGGGGAAAGGATAGTCTCTTCAATAAATGGTGTTGAGCAAACTTGATACTCACATGCAAATGAATAAAATTGGACCCCTATCTTACAACACTCACATAATTCAAAGTGAATTAAGGACTTTAACATAACAAACCATTAAAAAAATTTAAAAGCCCATAAAACTCCTGGAAGAAAACAGAAGTGGTAAGTTCCTTGACATAGATCTTGGCAATGATTTTTTTTTTTTTGCATATGACACCAAAAGCATAAACATCAGAAGTGTAAATCAGCAAAAAGGAGTACATCAAATGAAAAAGTTTCTGTACAGCAAAAGAAACAATCAACAAAATGCAAAGACAACCTAGGAATGAAGAAAATATATAAGGAACACATAATTCAATAGCAAAAACAAGCAATCTGATTTAAAAACAGGCTTGAACAGACATTTCCCCAAAGAAGATATATAAATGGCCAAAGAAGTACATGAAAAGGTGCTTGACTAGTCACTAGTCATCACTAGTCATCAAGGAAACACAAATCAAAACCACAAGATAGCAACTCACACCTATTAAAATGGCTATTACCAGAAAAAGAAAAAATAACAAATTCTGACAAGGATGTGGAGATAAGGTAACCCTCATGCACTGTTGGTGGGAATGTAAATTGATGCACCCACTATGGAAAAGAGTATGGAGATTCCTCAAAAAATTAAAAATAGAACTACCATATGATCTGGCAATCCCACTTACGGGTATTTGCCAAAAGGAAATGAAATCACCGTCTCTAAGAGATACCTGCGCTCCCATGTTCATTGCAGCATTATTCACTGTAGCCAAGACATAACCAACCTAAGTGCTCATCGGTGGATGAGGTGGATAAAGGAAATGGGGCACATGCACGCGCACATGTACACACACATACACACACACACACACACACACACACACACACACACTGGAATATTATTCAGTCATAAAATCCTGCCATTTGCAACAATGTGAATGGATCTTGGGCCTGGAGGGCATTATGTTAAGTTAAATAAGTCATAGAGAGAAAGACCAATACTGTATATTCTCTTTTCTATGTGAAATCTGAAAACAGAGATTACAGTCGTAGTGGCTGAGGGGTGGGGGAAATGGGGAGATATTGGTCAAAGAGCACAAACTTTTAGTTAAAAGTTGAATACGTTCTGAGGGTCCAATGTACAGCATGGTGACTATAGTTAATGGCACTGTATCCTATAGTTGAAAGTTGCTTTAAGAGTTTTACTGTTCTCACCATAACAACAACAAAAAAGGTAATTATGTGAGGTGAAGGATGTATTTACTAATATTATGAGGTAAATACTCCACAATATATACATGTATCAAATCATCACATTGTACACCTAAACTTAACACTTTTATATGTCAATTAATATAGCAGGGGAAAATCAGTACTCTAATGTTGTAGTAACTCACATTCCAAAGTTTACTTGCTGACGGTTTTTTTCAGACAGGAATATTTTCTCCAATTTTAATATAGTTTTAAGCATTTTGCTGTAAGCTTGGCCTCTGTAGACGGCAATATGCTATTATTTTTTAGTGATTGAGAACACATAGTCTTTAAGAATCTTCAGGAATGTGATCTGAATCAGGTAGGATGTTTTTTTATCCAGTCACATTATAGTTTTGATTAAAGGTTTTCAAGATTCAAGGCAAGGAAAGCACATAAGTGTCTGAAGTGAAGATTAGACATCATTCCTATATTCAGGAGACAGTGCATATAAATTTCTGTGTATCAGTTTAATTGCCCACAAGCAGAGGGCGCGTGGCATACAAGCCTTTCCTGATAGGGAAAGCCTGTATTTGCTCCTCCCTGTACTGGTCTCTCTGTTCTACATTTCCCACTCACTGGTGCAGAGACACGAACATGGCCAGGGCAAGTGTTTGCTGAACTTAATCATTTAAAGGTTTTTGTTTTGTTTTTAAAATGAATTGAAAAACATATCTTTGGGGCGCCTGGGTGGCTCAGTCGGTTAAGCGTCTGACTTCGGCTCAGGTCATGATCTCACAGTTCGTGAGTTCGAGCCCCCCGTCGGGTTCTGTGCTGACGACTCGGAGCCTGGAGCCTGTTTCAGATTCTGTGTCTCCCTTTCTCTCTGCCCCTCCCCTGCTCGTGCTCTGTCTCTCTCTGTCTCAAAAATAAATAAACATTAAAAAATTAAAAAAAAAAGAAAAACATATCTTTTTCCTATTGATAAAAATAATTTACACTTAGTTTTTTAAAAATTCAGGCCAACGATGAAATTCTTAAAAGCACAAGAAATTCAGAAAACACACCCAAAAAAGCACCACCTAGAGACATTAGTAGATGATTCTACAGATTTTTATGAATTTACATACATATGAACTAATAGTTTTAGGGAATTGAAAAATGGTTACAATGAGTAGAAATATTTTCAAACATACTCCCCCTGTTTGGGAAGTATTTTCAAATACATATATATGTCCTTGTTCTAATTGTCATTATAGGAACAATACCTGAACAGGTTATCTGAGGGGGCCAATGATGGAACTGGTCCTGAGGACCAGAGGAGGATTAACATGTGGAAGCAAGACTGGCTGATGATTTTTATCTTTGCTTCACACAAAATTCAGCTTCATTCCCCTGTCTACTGTAGTAAAGTAAATTAAATAGTGTAGCCTCTATACATGGCCCCGGAGAGTGGGGACTTGTACCAGCATCAGTGCATGAAGAGAGAGACAGAGGTAAATAAAGATACTCAGAGAAACACAGAAAGTCCAAGAGAGAAAATGAGAGAAAGCTCTGTAAGATGAGCCAAGTATCACACTGACAATGGTAAGAAATAAATGCTCTTAAGTTACTCTATAATATTATGACCCTATCCAGACCACACGAAAACACAAAAATCGATTTTACCTACATAAAAAAAATTACTGGGAAGAAATGCAGCAAGATGCAATTATTGTTTATCTCAATGGAATATGACTTTATTTCTTTTAGGGTTTCTGTGTCTCTTTTAATTTCTACAAGGAACATGTTACTTTTGCAACATGAGGAATTAATACCAGATTTTAAAGAAATAATAAATATATGTTTCCATAGTGAATTGTGTTCTCTGAAACACATTAGGCAACGCAGACCCCTGTGAGATGACCAGCGTGATTTGTCTAGCCTGGTGAAATGTGCTTAGGAAGCCTACCTGAGCTGGCCAGACTGCAGTTGTCTGTGACCGGCAACTGATAATTGTGCACTGAGATTTGGTTCAAGGTTGCTCTTACTTGAGTTTATACCAAACCAGCAAAAAAGTGGTACGAAGATCAGAAACCAGATACAGACACCAGTGAATGAGTGGATGCTGCTCTCCAGAACCCTCATTCCCTTTTGAGGAACACCCAAAGTGAGGTATCTATAAGCAGGATGAGCAAGTGTTAGTTAAGGACATGGGAATCCAGAGCTGAAGGCTGGTTGGCTTTTGTATCTTTGGAGGCCAAGTCACAATTTAAGACGTAGCTACTACCATTTAGGGTATGTCTTGCTGTCCACAAATACACTTTCTAGATCCTTTTCTTACCGTCAAATCCTGAAAGAGGCCTTTTACAGTGAAATCTATACAATTTATATTCGTCTACTGAGGTGTTGCTGACCTGGTTTCCCTCACTGCTCTAACTTGCTTGTTCCACACCTTACTTTTACCCTCTGAGTTCTCTTGAACTCTTGACCTCTTGAACTCTTGAACTCTTGACCCTTCAGGCCATTTAAGTGGGATCATGATAAAAGCCCTCTTTTAAGTGTAGATCTCAGTACTGTGTATGTACTTAGTAAAGATGAACCTAAATCCCCTGGAAGCCAAGTACGTGGGGGCTATCCTAACAACTTGCAGGAAGGAGAATTGAGACACATGAAATTGATAACAGAACGTGCTCATCACTGGCACTGTGTCTTCCACCTCCACTCTCTCTCCCTTAGATAGATAGATAGATAGATAAAAAGTCAATTCACTAAAACTTTTAAAAAAAGAGATAATTATGAATGTTATGAATGTTAATTGAGGAATAAATTAGATGAATAGATCACTTAGAATCTGGTGTAACTATGCCCTGTTAGCTATTATTATTGACATTTATATTAAAGACTGGAATTTTTGTCGGTTTTGTTCACGGCTTCCCCCACCCCCACCCCCACCCCCAGTACCTACAACAGCACCTAACCCAGGAAGCAGTCAATTCATACCGATTCAATATCTATTGGATTTATTCCACAAAACGCTAATTAGTTATCATTTCTTTTCTTTGTATATTTCATGTCAGAGAAT
Organism: Panthera pardus; assembly: GCF_024362965.1. Lineage (NCBI taxonomy): Eukaryota > Metazoa > Chordata > Mammalia > Carnivora > Felidae > Panthera > Panthera pardus. Next base: position 66,163,215 of record NW_026526655.1, on the reverse strand, counting down.
ATAAGACTTTGTAAGTTAGTGAAAACTCTGTGTCCAGTGGAGATTCAAAAGTGGCTCAATGATTATATTCATATTGGAACATTTAATATCCCATTCCTTCATTCTTTTTCAGTTTCTTTACTATATTTTTGAGATAATTTTCTGTCCTTTCATTTTAATAAAGCCATGTAAAATATCTCAACACTTAAATATTAGAAGAGACTGTTTTTTACTGTCATATCTGTAGCATAAAAGAGTAGCAGACATTCTAAACTTCTAACAGAAGTTTCAGAGAAGGAAGTATGGTATTGCTTCCTATAGTTAGTTAGCTAACTGCTTGCATGTTTTACCCCAAGAGATGTATTGGTAGACCCAATATGTCTTGGTATGAATAATATCCTTTATTGTGGCCCAGAACATTCCAACAAAAATAAATCACAATTTCTATAAACAAATGTAAGGAGTAAAAACATAACTTCTATTTCAGTATGTCACTGTCTTCCTATTCCAAGAAAAGATTTTATTCCTCTTAATAAAAAGCAAAACAACAGGTATAATAACAATAAGCTCCAACTGGATTTCCAAAATACTAACCTAGCTGTATATATTAACATTCAGTTATATTGAACCAGTAAGTTGTATTTGCTAAGGCTCAGAAAGACGTTGAGATACAGTTTAAAATGGTCTCTTATTTTACTGTATTTTTAGGAACTAAAGAATATGGGTAAATTGTGTTACACTTCCCGAAGGAATATCAAATGGACTGAGGGCAGGAAGAGTAAGACATTTCTGTGAGATTTACATCCAAACATAAAGGGGTTTCATAGTCATTTTTTCCCATTCAAGTACACAACTTTTCTATTCATTTAAAATTAACTTCACTTTTCAATAGGTCTTTATTTCCTTTAAGTTAAGCCCATAAACCCCAAAAGATTTCAATATACGTATTGGATGTAGATCTACTACTGGTAGCCTTTCTTTCTAAGAGACATCCCATCTCTAGGAACTAAACTTTGTTTGTGGGTCAGCGCAACTATCCATAATTTCTCATCATGATTTTAGCACAAATTTCATAAAATTTTCTTCCAAACTAGAATGAAAAGTTGGGTACAGAGCATGAGATATCAAATTCACATGAAGTCTCAGGAGGAGGAGGACTCTGAACTCTTCTGCAGGGGGGAAGAAGTACCAAGAGGGAAGGTGAGAAGCAATGATAAAGGAAACTAGAGACAACAAGACAAATACAGCACCATCTGCTTTTACATGGCAGCATTGGAGACATCGGGGTCAATTTAAACAATAAAGTAAGTAAAATTCTCAAGGAAGAATTTAATGAAGCTTGTGGACCTTTGCTGAATAAAAAGTCTTTTTTTTTTTTTTTTCTGACATTTACTAGACTAGTTTAATTATTTGTGGAACATGGAACCTAACTTCATTTTGGAGCCTGGAAATTCTTTATTTCATTGACCAGAAGATGGAGCCATTATATAAAGAATTTTTAAAACTTGGAGGCCAAAATGGAACCACAGTTTGTCTCTTTACTATATTATTATTTTAAATATCATCTAGAATCTGAGTAGTTGCAGTTTCATTTTGTTTTTAATAATGGAAAGGAGGTAACATGTTTTAATATCTCATATGCAGAGAAATAACATATTATTAGGTGATTGGCACTTGAATAAGCATATACGTGGAAGATTCATAGTCTCTGTCCTCAATAGCTATAAAAATATATACTGTAGAATTATAAGCACATTGGTTGCCTTGGACCAAAGCAGATTACAACAAGCAGGTAGCATTTGAGCAGTTACTCTAACGTTCTCATTTGGGATTCTCACGTAGCCAATAATCTGGGAGAATATATTTGAACTAGGAGCTGTACTAATTTTTTAAATCTATAAACCATCTATAAGCATCATTGTCATCATACCCATTCTTAATAATTCTTCTCTATAACATTTTAAACTTTTGTAAGCATTTTCCATATTCTTAATGTACTGCTCACTCTTAACCAGAAGACAAAACCAAGCAGTGAAATGTCATTCAACTAAGAAAGTCACACAGCAAATAGCAATGACTGAGTGAGACCCAATGGTGAGCTTCCTAACTCACAGCTGAGGCAGTCTACCACTGGATACTCAAACCTCTACTGGCACTCAAACCTCTACTGTTTAACACAAGCTTAAAACAAACTAGGAAATTGAGGGAAGGAGTACCTTTCTGATGGGTCCATTTTAGGACGGGCACTGAGAGACGTGTAGGAGCCCCGGGGTGGCTCAGTTGGTCAAGCATGCGACTCTTGATTTTGGTTCCGGTCATGATCTCACAGTATGTGGAATCAAGCCCCACATTGGGCTCTGCACTGACAGCTTGGATCCTGTTTGGGGTTCTCTCTCCCCTACGTCTCTCTAAATAAATAAATAAAAAAAATACATCACGTATGTATTAAAATCCAGGGTAACTTCCATTGTTTTTCAAGCTTAGCTGCACATTGGAATCAGCTGGGAAGTTTCTAAAATCTTAGTACCCAGGCTGACCACAGACCAATCAAAGCAGAAACTTTAGATGGGACCCAGGCACTGGTTTTCAGGTTTTCAGGTGGTTACAATGTGCAGATACATTTGAGAACAGTAATCTTAACCAATGTCTTTCCAGCTGTAATGTGTATTCAAATTACTTGGCCTCTGGAGCACCCCTTCTTCAAGTGTGGTCACTGGACAAAAAGCCTCAGCATCATCTGGGAAGTTGTTAGAAATGCAAAGGTGGAGTTCCACCCTAGGTCTACTGAATCAGATAATGACCGTGCAGCCCAGCATCTGCAGTGATACTGACAATCACAGGTCTATCTTGGGACCAATCTCCTCTCTTTATCCTTGGCACACGATGATTTCATCTTCCGAAGGGATGAAACTTTTTCACTGCCTCATCAACAGTTTTATCCTGGGAGCTGACCCATTTTTGGTTTTTCATCAGATTTGCTAAAGTGGTAGATACATCCTGTTTGATATTGAGTCACTTTTCCTTTCAGTGCCTGCTCCGCTTAATGTCTAGAATGTTAATGTCTAGAGGGAAGGGGTCAAAAAGAGCTAGCAAAGAAAGTAAGAAAGAGAAGTAGAGAGAGTGTTTCAAGATTTTGCTGGTGCACTGAACTCTGATTAACATACTTTTAGGATTCTCAATCCATCTAATTGTGTACTCCACATATAATTGATGCTAGCAATAAAATTGACTTCATCGGCAAGACATCTAGGATATTCAGAAAATAGCTGTGATCTTAAGAAGCACCTTGACATTTAACCAAAGTCTGGTTGTATTGTTTATTGCTCTGTGTGTGTGTGTGTGTGTGTGGCTTTTTTGGCTACCACTCCTTGAAACAAATGAAAGATGTAGCCCCCAGAGTCAGAGAGATCTGGATTTGAACTCTGGTTTCTCCCTCATAGTGGGCGCCCTTAGGCAAATTACCTAAACTTATTTCCTCATCTCTGACATAAGACTAATAAGTCAGTTTTATGGGCTGCTCTAAGATAGAAGAGACAGAATATAAAGTAATTCACACTATTCTTGGCACATGAGTGACATCGAGGGCCAGTGGTGCCCATCTTTTCCCAAGTCCAATTTCAGTGACTTCAGGTTGTTTGCTTGAAATTAGCTGTCGTGGGAGTATTTGCACCATGGAAATTGACAAAAGGTACATAGAAACAAGAACTTCTTTTTCTCTAGGAGAGCCAATTAGCAAACATTTACCAGCATACTACTGATAGGTGTTCCTTTTGTGGTTGTTTATTTCCTGATGGACTGATTTAGGAGGTAATTTGCTTTTTCTCTTATGAAGCAAACAAAAATAGCCAAACATAGACCAAATATGTGATATGAATGGAAAGATTCCAGAAAACCCTTCCCTGCCATCCTTCTCCCAACATATATCCCCAAGATTTCTCTGTTAAATTCATGGACCTATGGAAAAGGGAACACTAAACTATGAACAAACACTGACCTTTTTTGTGATTAATGCATCAGAGCTTTTCCTTTTCAAGCCAAACTGGCAGAGTTTAGGATCTGAAACAATCTGTTAATGAATCCTGAACATCTGTTGGATCTCAAGCCTTCTAGGGATGGAGTTAGCTAAAATAAATAAGGTCTTACCTCATACGGTTATGTTTATGAATTGAGAGGAGACAAGAAAACAAATAGATAAAATCATAATAGTCTTAGATAATAGTAAATGATGAGATGAAAATAAAACAGTTTAACGTGGGAGAGAATGACTAAGGCCAGTGGGGTTGCTTTAAGTAGGCTGATGAGGGGAGGCCTGTCCAAGCTGAGATGAAGTCTCAGAAGACACAGCTGTGTTCTGAATCAGAGGCGCATTTCAGGTGGAGAGGGGCAAGAGCAAAGGCCCTGAGGCAGGAGTAGACTTAGTGGACTGAAGAACAGAAAGAAAGTCAGTGGAACTACAGCTTGTGAGTTTTAGAAAAGGGTGGTGTGACATGGGGTTAATATAGTTAAGGGGCCAGATCACATACAGCCCTTTAGTATACTAAGAAGTCTGCCCTTCCTGCTAAAGAATTGTGAGAGGAATTGAGGAACTAGAAAGAATACCTTGATGGAAATTAGAGTTTCAAAGGATCACTGCTTTGTGGAGAGTAGGAAACAATACGTGGATCCCAAAGAGGAGTTCAGTAGCTACTGTAAAGGTCTAGGCAAGAGCTAATAGTGGTTAGGACTGGGGTCAAGGTTGTGGAGATGAAGAGAAATGGGCAGATTTGGGAAATAGTTTACAGGTTAAACCTATGGTACTTGTTGATAGATTGGATATCTCTGTTCATCAGCTAATTTCTAGCTTGAGGTGACTTGTAAAGAGAATGGCTTGTCTAAGAAATGGAAGAAAAACCTTTAGACTTCTTGCAAGTTGGAGAAAAGAGAGCTGTTCATATTGCATCCTTGACTTCAAGCCATTCCTTCAAAGAGAAATGATTAACACGTTTAGAGTACACCCCAGTTCTCAAATAGCTCTGTGTTGTTTGTAAAATGGAATTACAGTGTGGTAGGAAAATGATGTTGCAGTTGGATCACCAAATGATTACTCTGATAAAAAGAATTAAAACATTAATGATATTCACAAACTTAAGTGTCAGTCTTAATGAGTCTTCTTGAATAAATTATTATTTTACTTCTCTACTCCCTTTTTAAAAGAAATCTATTCCTAGATTTGCTCTGGGAGGCTCTAAAAGTTGAGAAAAAAAGTATTTTGAAAGCCCAAGTTTCATTAGAATGACCTTACGTTCTGTACTTGTCAGACAAAGTTACAGGAGATTCCAAAACAGGAAATCATTCTGTGTTCATTTAGTTAGCGTTCAGCAATTAGATGACTAGATATCCTGAAAAAAAAATCTGATATAAAATGTCTGTTGGGCAAAATTTAATAAATATCTTTTTACCAGCATACTACTGATAGGTATTCATTTAATACAAGGCAAAGCTTGCAAGAAATTAAAGGAAACTCCCCAGAAACAAAAGCAAGGAAACAGCAGGTAACAGAGCAGCAAGATGGTACTGTAGCCAAACCACTTGGAGATGGTGGCTGATCTCAGTAACACAGTCTTGTTGTTGTTTCCTACTCTATTGAGGTCTAATAAATATACAGTATAGTGAAATACTTGTACTTCTATGTAAACGCCACCTGGGGTGAGATATAAAATATTTCTGGTATCCCAGAATTCTCCATTATGCCCTTTTAAGCCAACAACCCACCAAATGGTTCCACTCTTCTGACTTCTATGATCAGAAATAAGTTTTGTCTTTTGCTATGATTCATAAAGTAACTCACACAATATGTAATCTTTGGTGTCTAGCTTCTTGGTGAGATTTTCCATGATCTTGCATGTATCAGCAACTTGCCTTTTCTTGCTGTCCGTAGTATATTGTTGTGTATGTATACCACCATATTTATCCTTTCTAATTTTGATAGATTTTCCCATTGTTCCTATTTGTTCCAGGCTATTATGAATATAGGATCTCTGAACAGTCATACAAATGTCTTTTGGTGGTTATAAACACTCATTTCTGTGTATATATACCTAGTATAAGACTTTTGGTCATAGAATATGTTTAGTATTGATACTGTGAAACATATTTTTAAAGTAATTGTACAAATTTATGTTCTTGCTGGAAAGGTATGAGAATTCTTTTGCTCCAATATTTGTTATTGTCAATCTTTTTTTTTTTTTAAGTGTGGCCATTCTGAAAGTGGTCTAGTGATATTTAATTTATTTTAATTTTCATTTTTCTAATGAACAGCTTTAAAAAAAGAATAAGACTGGGGCCCCTGGGTGGCTCGGTTGGTGGAGTGTCCGACTCTTGATCTCAGTTCTTGATCTCCGGGTGTGGAGCCTACTTTAAAAAAAAAAAAAAAGAAAAAGAAAAGAAAAAGTCTGACATTCCAATGTATTTTAAGATAGCATTTTTGTTTGCCATTTTGTTATTATCTATATACCATGTCTTTTTTCTATCTCTCCCCTACTGTTTTCTTTTGTGTCAAACACATATTTTATAGTGTTCTATTTTAATTTCCTTGCCATTTCCTTTTTTATATTTTTTGAGTTATTCTTCTAGTGGTTGCTCTGAGGATTACAATTAATATTTTAACTTATAACAATCCAGTTTGGGCTAATACCAATTTAATGTCAATAGTATATAAAATATTTGCTCTTAAATATCTCCTTTCCCTCCTCATTCTTTGTGCTATTATATCATATAAATTACAGCCTTACACATTATACGCCCATCAACACAGATTTAAAATTATTGCAAGTGGCGCCTGGGTGTCTCAGTTGGTTAAGCATTCAACTCTTGATTTCAGTCCAGGTCACGATCTCATGGTTAGCGAGATTGAGCCCTGCATCGGGCTCTGGGCTGATGGCATGGAGTCTGCTTGGGATTTTCTCTCTCCTTCTCTCTCTGCTCCTCCCCTGCTTGTGTTCGCTCTCTCTCTCAAAAATAAGTAAACATTTTAAAAAAAGTAAAATTATTGCTTTCTGTGGTTATCATTTACATCATATAGGAGAAAAAGAGGAATTACAAATAAAAATACATTTATACAGAGGCGACTGGGTGGCTCAGTCGGTTGGGCATCTGACTTCGGCTCAGGTTATGATCTCACGGTTCTTGGGTTTGAGCTCCTCATAGGGCTCTGTGCTGACAGCTCAGAGCCTGGAACCTGCTTCAGATTCTGTGTTTTCCTCTCTCTCTGTCCCTCCTCTGCCTGCATTTTGTCTGTCTGTTTCTCTTGAAAATAAAAATAAACATTAAAAAGTAATTTAAAAAATACATTTATACTATCTTTTATATTTACTGCTTTGGTTACCTTTATTGGGGCTCTTTCTTTCTTCCTGTAAATTTGAGTTACTGTCTGATGTCCTTTCATTTCAGCCTAAGCTCTGTCTTTAGTATTTCTTGTAGGACAGATGTGCTCACGACATAGTCTTTCAGTTTTTGTTTATTTGAGAATGTCTTAACCTCTCCATTTTTGAAGGTTAGTTATTCTGGATATAGAATTCCTAGTTCAGTTTTTCTTTAAGTACTTTGAATATGTCATCCTACTGCCCCTGTCTTCCATGGTTTCTAATAAGAAATCACCTGTTAATCTTAAGGCCAGATTTCCTTCCCCCTTTGTTTGTCCTTGTTGTTTTCTGTTGTGATGGTGGGGTGCTGCTTGTTTGTTTAGTGGTTTTCCTGGGCTAAATCAGTAAAGTCTGTGTTCTTTGTCGTGTGTGGACACTGAAGTCTGCTCAATTAACTTAGTGGTTAGCTAATGATTGGACAGAAATTTCTTTAGACGTCATGCATGATTACGTCTCCCAGCCTTTGCTGAGAGCCTCTATTTGCTTGTTGGGACATGCCTTTAAGACTCAGGCAGGCAGTTTACAACTTTACCTTAACTGTCATTTCCTGCTTATACAGAGCCTCGAGGCCAGCCAGAGGTGAGAACTCCATACATGTGCATAGCCCTGGCATGTTTGCAGTCCTGTATAGGCAGATGGCTTGTAGATTTCCAGAAATAAGTTGGAGTTTTAGGAAGTCCCTTATGGACATGTCATTCCCTAGCCTTTCCTTTTAAATTTTTTGGTAATCTTGTTTACCCCAACTATTATCACTGCCCCAGGCAGCTGCAATGTTAGATCATTGTGAACAACTCCAAGGAAAAGGCTATGTGCATTAGGTGAACTTTGAGTTAGGCCAAATAAAGATAGCTTTGCAGGTGCATTTTTCAGGGAATTGTCAGTTTTCTGAAAGTGGGCTTTGGGAGAGCTCCAAACTTGTTCTGCTCCTTCCACTGGCTTTTAGATTGCTGGTTTTCACTGAGATTATGAGACTATTGGTTTTTGAAGCAACTATAAAGCTTGCTGTACTTACTGAGATTCAGTCATGTTTCTTGAATTAAACCTCCTGTGGTTAATTTCCAGAGTTTTGAAAAAATTGATTTTTGACAATTTTGCCAGTGTTCCTCTTCTTTTATGGAGAAGTAGATTTTCAGAAGTCCCTACTTTGATATTGCCACTGATGTCCTGAAATCTCAATTTAAAAATGGGCAGAAAATGCAAACATACACTTCAGAAAAGAGGATATTCAGTTTGAATCCTTAAGTTTTAATTTTTTTAATACCTACCCTGCTATGTGCTGGCAAGGTGAATTTCATGAGCAGCGGCTAATAGTCATATTAATGCTTAACATAGTTCTCATTGACTCATACCCTATGGCTTTTGCATCTATAATTCCACCAAAAACACTTGTACTCAAAGATTGACATTTTTAGTGTTGAGTTGTGTGACAAATCTGAAGCAGTTTGTAATGCTGATCACATTATCACATTCTCTTTCTTAATATTCTGTTGACTCCCCTTAAAACTGTTTCAAGCTTCTACCTGTGTATACTCTTCCTGGTTGACTTAGCATGCCTTTGGATTCATCCACCCCTGGGAAGCAATGACTCCTGGATATTTGTCTCTAACCCTGTTTGAACTTCATTTAACTTCATGTTTTTTTATTCTTTATTATTGAGGTCTTATATTCAATTGCCTTCAGGACTTTTACTTTGACTCATAGTACCTCAAATTCCAACACATTCAAAACTGTTACTCAGTTTTTTTGTTTGTTTGTTTGTTTGTTTGTTTATTTATTTATTTTGACAGAGTAGGGGAGGGGCAGAGATAGAGAGGGAGAGAGAGAGAGAATCCCAAGCAGGTTCTGCACTGTCAACACATGCCCAACACAGAGTGTGGGGCTCAACCTCATGAACTATAAGATCATGACTTTAGCTGAAACCAAGAGTCAGACACTTAACCCACTGAGCCACCCACGTGCCCCTGTTATTCAGTTTTTAATATTCAGCTCTAGGCTGCCTTGTCTAGATTAAGCTCCTCTCTATCATCTATACATGTTACAATATGGAAAATAGCATAGTGGTATTATCATTGATTCTTCTAGGACACAATAGATGCTCAGTATCATTTTATTGAATTTATGACTGAATCCTAGATTGAGAGGTACTTCAGACAATGCAGAATACATTGCTGCCCGTTAAAGTTTCTACCATGTATTTATGTACTTTAAGATGACTGTAAGTCTCTTGTAGATGAACTTGAGGCTTGGAAAATATAGTATTGTTCAAGTTCAGTCACGTTGTTGGTGAGTGACAGGTTTAATCTCATGATATTACATAATATGCTGCTGCTGTGTATATATTTGTATATTTACATTTTTGATGATTCTTAAAGGTATAAGATGGTATTTCACTCTGAAAAACAGAGCTGAGATTTCTTTAAAGTGCTTTCAATGTCATGTCTAATTTGCTTTATTGATTTTATAAAGAGGAAGAGATTAGTTTTGTTGGTTTTAGCTCTCGAGATGACAGAAGCAGGGGAGAAAAAAAAGAGCTACCTTACTCTAGGAGGAAATAACTGGACAGGAAGAAATGAGAATAGAGAAACAATGCCAAAGGCTGCCATTTTAAGCCGCCAGAGTAATTCCTCAGGTTTGTGCAGTGTCAAGGGCATTTCTCTGTACCGACACCGGCTTCTTTAGAGCAAACTATTCAACCCTTTCTAGCTCTAGGCATAAGACTTAAGTGAAGTTTTATCTTTATTTCAAAGAAAAAAACCTAAAATATGCTCACCTGAAAGCACTTCTCAACTGTAGTCATTCTTCAGATTTCTGATATATTCTGTGGCTTGTGTCACAAAGTAAAGTAGATTTCATCTCTTGTTCCCCCTGGCTCCCTCCCAGATCGCTTTCTGTCCATAACCCAGCTCTAAGTGGTATTCTGGCTGAGGTTTGTAGGAGGCAGACCCATTTGTCTCTAAAATAAATGGACACTATGTGACTCTTTGGAGATAAACAGAACTTTTTTTGTTTGTTTGTTTGCAAGTACCAGGGCCAAATTAGGTGACTCTAAACTAGTTATCAATCTTTGTTCTGAATTGAGGGTCTAAATAAGATGGTTAGGGTAAGATGAGTATATAAAAGGAAGTAAATAAGACAGGAAAACAAAGCATGAGTGAAATCTTTTCCCACTTCTGTTTTTTTCCCAATCCTCTCTTATTAGAACTGATTCAATAGAGAGCATCAGCTAGAACCAATATATCAAAATGCACCGAGTTGTTCAAGGAGATTACAAGAGAATTCTATCTTTCTTATTTTCTTAAAGGCAGGCGGAATGGGAGTCTGATATTTAGAAGTTTCACAGTTGTGAGCCTCACCGATGTTTTTAAAGAAAAAAATATTTTCTGTGGAGTTTTGATACCTATTTTTCATCCATAACATATTATTTTAAAGGTAGTTCTTAATTTTCAATGTTGAGAAGAACATCAAGGATAATATCATAGCTTCAAACAGAAGCGTACATTTTGATTTTAACTATAAATTTGAGTCTTTGTCTCATTAAATCTTTGGCATAAATGCCAAAGCAAAGTGACTACTTTGAATATTTTTAAAAAAAAATTCTTTTATAGGAGTGAAAAGTAAAATACCTATTAGGAATCAAAATTTAGCTCCTGAGTGACTTTCTCTGGCAAAACAGCTTATAAATCATTGGAATGAATGTGCAAAGTATTTTTGGAGTTACAAAAATCTGCAGAAAACGCAGAAAAGAAAAGGCACAACTTCAAGTCACTATTTAAATTTTTTAAAATTAATTTATTTATTTAGAGATCGAGCAGGGGGAGGGGCAGAGAGAGAGAGAATTCCAAGCAGGCCCTGCACTTTCAGCCTGGAGCCCAATGCAGAGCATGAACTCACCAACTGTGAAATCATGACCTGAGCTGAAACCAAGAGCCGGTCGCTTAACCAACTGAGCCACCCAGGTGCCCCTCAACTCACTATTTTTAAGTTGTGACCAAAAATCATGAAGGTTTGAGAGTGAAACATCCTGATATTATCTATCATAAAATAAAATAGTATATAACATAGACTATAGAACATGTAATAAAACATAATCTAATACATGTACATTCATGATTAATAATGTATGGTAAAACCAATATAATATTACTCTGATATTTATGATCATTCATGGGTCATCAGTTTTGCCTTAAGAGGGAAGGACATCATTTTGTCCCTTAAGAGGGAAGGGCTTTGTTAATGTCTGCAGATTGAAGGGGAATGACGGATTGAAGGTGCTCAGTAGATATTGAATAATGAGTAACAAACTCATATATGATGTTTAGTTCTTTTTGACCATTAACTAAATTTTGTTTAGTTTGACTTTCTAGAGATAAATTAAGAATCAGAAAAGTTTTGAATTCATGGATTTGTTGCCTGAGGCTGAGACGGAAGTGAAGGTGTCTGCAGCTCTAAAACTCTGCAGAAGGGTTCAAAGTAGAAAGGATTTGTGAGAACTTTTGGGAAGGCTGGAAAACTCTGCTTACCTGTATTCAATTTTAACAGGGGTCTTTTTCAGACCTCATCTTTGAACTGCTTGTTTCCGCCCTCAATACATTAAAAAAAGTTTTCTTTGGTACTGCTCATTTCAACTTTGCTAGGGGTCTAATGTCGTCAAAATCAATTTTATTAAAATTCCCAATGGTTATGGAACCTCAGTGTGTTCTGACTGCGTTGAAATATTCCCACTGGAACCATCTGCATATTTGTACAATGTGTAGCCTTTTCAAATTGGCTTCTCTCACTTAGTAATATGGTTTGTCTTTGCGTATCATTATTCTCATTGGCTCATAAAGACATTCCAAGCTGTTCCTAGTGGAAATTAAGTAAATAGAAGATGTTTGTCCCCTATGAAATAAAACAAGAAATAGGACAGGGGCGCCTGGGTGGCCCAATCGGTTGAGCGTCCGACTTCGGCTCAGGTCGCGATCTCACCGTTCGTGAGTTCGAGCCCCGCGTCAGGCTCTGGGCTGATGGCTCAGAGCCTGGAGCCTGCTTCCGATTCTGTGTCTCCCTCTCTCTCTGCCCCTCCCCCATTCATGCTCTGTCTCTCTCTGTCTCAAAAATAAATAAACATTAAAAAATTAAAAAAAAAAAAAAAAGAAATAGGACATACCAAACAAATATTACATCGGGAACAGTTCGATTAGGTTTTTATAATTGTTAACAAGGCTTAAGTCTTTTCCAAATACTTTTGTCCATTGTTTTATCTATTCCTTTGTTGCATTTCAATTGTTTCTGAAAAATATTTTAAACGAGAAGCTGAAATACATGATAAGGACAATACACATACCTCCTAATCTCTTACAATTGACTTTTTTCTTAGCTCAGTTGTTAATGCGCATATCTTATTACACTACTCAGAATAACAGGGAGTAAAGTGAAGTATGTCTGCTCTACTGCTTGTTTAGAGCTATCAATTATTCATGTTTCTCTTCCTGTGTGCATCAAATGGTATTGCGGCACAGGTCTCTGCTCTAGCCAGAATGCAATTCTTCCCTCCCTTGAGATGACCATGTACTCTGCAGCTAATTTTGCTTGGATTATGGTATAGTGTTATCTATAGTAAGGAAGAAGTTCAGTCTTTTGTTGTAGGAACTTCATGTGATTGCCACTCATAAGATGCATCATGGTGCTGTTCAGGGATCATAATTTTATTTTGCAGTGATTATCACAACTGCCAGTACAGAAGTCCCTAGGAATGTTTTATATCTTTTTATATGCCATTATAATAGCATACAAGGTTGAAATAATGGTCTAGCATGGCAGCGATTATTATTACTGTGTCTTACTTAAAGACCAAAAGCAGGACTGGATGCTCACAGCTAAAACAAAATACAGGTTTGGCTTGACTATGTAGTTAACTCTGGGAACTACCTCCTCCAAATTTTTTCTTGGAATAAGCTAAACCTTTGTAAATATACACGTTTCTTCATGTTCGCATGTTACTTGAATTCACAAGTCTCCATTTTGAAATATTGTTGTGTATATGTCACATCACTAAATGTTCTTTACATATCAATAAGATATGTGAGACTCTTTTGGGTACTCTATTTGTACAAAGTCATAAAATAGAGAAAATATTGTCATGAAGAATGCATTCTGTTCCTATATGATAGGTTGCCTGGGTTCTCTCATGTTTAGTGGCAAACTGGTTGCTACACTAACTACTACTACTAATGTAAATTATTGATTCTGTATTGTCAGGCATTGTTCTAATTGCTTCATGTGGATTTCCTCCTTCTATCCTGTGACTGTATAGTGAAGTAGTACAATTATCCTCATTTTATAGATGAGAAAGCTGAGGCACATATAGATTAAATAATGTATTTAGGAAATTCAGAGAGTCATGGCTTAATTGGGATCCAAATACAGTTCTGGATCTGGAACCCAAGCCCTTAGCCATTACATGCATTATACTATCTTTCAATTACACAATTACCCTATTCTATTTCGTGAAAAAGATGCATACAGTCACTGTGTAACTAAATGTTGGCATATTTTCATTTCTTGTCTAAAATTTTTTCTTCTGCACAAACTCTGTTGTGGATTTCAATGAATTTCTTTGGAACTCTATGTTCTTTATCCCCATATTTCTTATCCTGGAAGACTTTGTACGGAGGACATTGGAAACTGTCCATCTTTCCATTAAAAAAAAAAGCTATCAGCTTCAACTTATTTAGGGATGCACTAAACTTGTTTTCCTAAAGGTCATTCTCACATAAACAGAAAATACATGCACACATGACTCTGTCTTGTTAATGATTTTTATTTTTACATTCTATTACAATGTGTAAGTCTTGGGTATAACTGCAATACAATGTATGACAAAATCAAACATTTTGAGCATTCACAGATGTACGAAATTGTGAAAGAATTCTATGTAAACAGCATTATTATACTCATGGCTATTCATTTATTTTTATGAAGCAATTCTTGATTATTTTCCTCAAGAATATTACATCATAACCACAGATGTTTTAAAAAAATGTCTCTATACATAGGTCCTAAACCCAGGCCACTTCCTTGGCCCCTTCTAATTTAGCTGGCCCTCTTTTCATTACTTACAGTGACATTTCTCCAAAATTGCTATTTAAAACTGCTTTATTTACATGTGCATTTTATCTTAAATCTTTTTAATAAAGCTATCAAAAATCTATAAAATCATGCCGAACATTTTAGGTTGAGGTTTTCAACAATCAGCATCTAGAAACAGCCCACAAGTCACTTGTATCTTTTGCAAAAGATATGACAGTCAAAAAGGCAAAATGAGATTCTCCCATTGTAATTTCTCCAAATTGTACGTATGAATTTGTGTTCAAATCTTTATTTCCATTTGTGTTTGCTTTCATTTAGTTCTAATTTAAATTTTAGGGTGTAACTACCATTCTATATCATTAGGTAAAATGAATTTAGTGATTATGTGATTTAAATATTAGTATGACAGTGCCTTCTGGACGTTGGTATCTCATTATCAGTACCAAACAGTACCTTACATGAAAAGCAAAGTCTAATTTTACTTTAAGCTTACACAGTACTAAATAAGCTCTTAATCCCAAATATTGTTTTTAATTGATAAAAAGTCACAACTAGACATTCCTGGGAAAACGTATATATACAAAACCTAACTATGTTATATTAAAAAAAATTATTGTTCAGCATGAAATTGGTTCAGCATGAAATAGGAGAAAAGAGGAAATTTGTAAATTGTTTTTGAAATGCTAAGAAGAAACTGTTGAGGAACCAGTTGCCAATATTTTTTACTTTACATAAAAATAAGGCAATGTAAAAACATTAATAGTAAATCACACAAAAACCTATCTACCATATATCTTTTCATAATATATAAATATGCAAAATGCAGTTATATTTATATGGGCTTAAAATAATGAAGGTAGACTGAATTTAAATCTAAGATGATATTAATTTCTTAATTTAATGTATTAAAAACCTTACAAATGTAATAGATTTTGTATGGTTCCCTAATTGTCAAAACCTATTTTCAACAGGCTTAACAGATATGCAATGCAATGCTCTACATAGTCCAGGAAAACACTGCATGGTATCTTTCACATTAAATAAAAAAGAGGCTCAAATAACCTAAGATGAATGATTGAATGTAGGTGTAGAATCTGTGGCCCTAGATTTAATTTCATATGTACCTTAGGACAAATGTCTAGAAGTGATTATCTCCCTCATGGATGTTGTAAAATACATCACAATTTTAAAAGATTCAAGATACAAAGTTCTATGGAAATGTCTCTGTTTTTGTCTGTTTTTCTTAGTCTCTCCTCCTTTCTATCATTCTCTACCCATACTCTTCATCTCTATAGGCATGTTTAAATCTCCTTTATTTTTAATTAGCCAGAGCAACAAAAAATATGTTGTATTTATTATAGAAATATAATTTATGTCCCTTTTTAATTTAGAAAAGCAAATGAATGATATGTACATTTGCTTTGAAAACTCCTACAAAATCTTCTAAATAAAATTACTTCCTACTTATGTAACTCAATTTTTGCCTATGCATAAGTAACTTGATAGAAGAAATATTTCGTATTCCTAAAATAAACTCATGAAAAAATGCATCATGGTCATTTCTTTTTAAGCCACTACCAACAAGGACTTTTTAAAGCTAGGCTTAAAATCCCTGGTAGGAGGACAACAGCTAAAGCAAAATGAATATGTGCTTGGTAAACTATAAGCTCAGGGTACTTTATTGATTGATGTAAAATATACCTCATAGTCATAGAATTTTAAGGTGAAGGTGACATTGTCCTCATTTTATAGGTGAAAGAAAAAGGTCCAAAAGGATTAATAGCACAAATTAGGAAAGTAGGTTAGTGGTAAGAAAGCAAGTTGGCAAGAATCCCCACTGAATGATCTTTCACTCATACTAAACACAAGTCTGTGTTGAAAGTATGGAAACCAATTTGACAATAAATTTCATGAAAAAAAAAAAAAAGAAATCCTGCCATATATTATGACTTGGAAGTCTGCCATACACACATTAGGATGGAAAACAGGTGATGCAGTAAATACTTTGCCCAAGTCATTATCTTCTCAGACATGTACCACAGTATCAAATAGGTTTCTGTACATCAGGAATCACTTCACGGAAGGAAAGTATCAACGTTGCTTTGTGCGAAAGAATGACTTGACAATACTGCATGAGAAAAAGCAGAAAATTGTGACCAAACAGATGAAGAGTTGGGTCATCACTGGTGTTTTTAGGCAGCACAGTCTGGTGTTAGTTTGTATAAATAATAGTGAATAACGTTTTCTTCACTTCCTCCTTTTCTTCAGTATCTTCACTTTTTCCTTCTTTTGAGGAATGCGATATGTACTTAAAATAATTTTTCGTGTTGTATGGTTATTGTATGAACAAAGAAGGATATTTTAAAAGATGGGCTATGAAGCACAATACTCTACAGGTAAGTCTTATCCTGGTTGGTCTATGAGTCAAGATGAATGAAAAGTATTCCTTGAAATGAATAGCCTACATATGTTTATAATCTCATGGCATTGTATAGGCACATGAAAATTGGTTCTGTTGCGATATAGAATAAATTTAAGCACCTCAAAATATAGAATGACTTCTGTACATGAAGAAGAGTCTTGCTCCCTAATATAACAAGATATATTAACTAAATATTTGTTATTAATGTCCATTCCTTGTATCAGGGCATTTCATTGCAAAGCCAAGGTAAAATACTTTTATAGATATCCAAATGATAGATGCATGTGTGCGGTTGTATTTGCATGGGAAACACGAATATTTACCATTCTGTGAAAAGATGACAAGGCAGATGTGAACATTTTCCACATGGTCTTCTGATTTATTAAAAGCAAATAAAATTAAATCACCTTTGTTTGCTGTAGTCAATAACCCCTATAGAATATTCTTACAATTCTTACAGAATCATCTACCAGTGCAAACACAGCCATCTGCTAATGCTGCCCACCTATTTTAGGGAATCTGAGCTAGTCACGGCAATGACTTTGAGACTATTTTGATGAAAAGTTTTGGCATAGACGTCCTTAAAAGAGTCTTGTTAACACAAATTTATCACCTTCACAGGCTGTAAACAATATATCAAAAACGAAGCTCTATTTTTTGCTTTCTTTGCCATCTTTCCCTTTGTCTTCTTTTTCTGTTTTGTCTTTTTCATATTTCTCTTTGTCTGGCTTTGTTACACTATCATATGAAGGGGGAGAGACAGTGGATGGGGTTGCATCTGTTTTTTCTGGACTTGAGTTCTCATTAACGTTATCAAAAACCTTATCTTCTTTATTGGGCAAATCATCATCTCGGTTTCCATCTTTTATGTATATACTTGATATATTTTTGACATTTTGCCGTAAGCGGTAACGTCTGTAAGCACGCTGAATGACAGTAGCAGACACATCCTCTTGTTTTCGTTTTAGTGTAGTTGTTATGGGTTCATAGGACACTTTGGAAGGATTTGCTGACATGAACCTTTCTTCCATCTGTGAACGTAGAGAGTCCATCTCTCCGCTTTCACCCAGAACACGCTTTGTAAAAGCAAATAAGATGTCAAGACAATGGATCCGGTCCCCACTGACCATGGGCAGGTCCATGGCAATGAGCTGGACTTTGTTTGGTTTTGCTATGAGGAGAGGAGGATCTAGGGCAGCTGCAAAATCAGAGAGTTTGCTATACTCTATAAACTGGGTGGCATCAGGATCAAACTTCTCCCAAACCTCATAGAACATCTCAAAGTCATCCTCACTCAGGGGCTCAGTACTTTCCTCAGTAGCGACACTGAAGTTCTCCAGGATGACAGCGATGTACATGTTCACCACAACTAGAAATGATATGATGATGTAACTGACGAAATAGAATATCCCAACAGATGGGCTACCACAGTCTCCTTCAACTGGACTTCCAGGATGAACTTTTTTGGGGTCACAATCAGGGGGTGCACTGTTGAGAATAGGCGCTAGCAATCCATCCCAGCCAGCAGAGGTGGTAATTTGGAACAGGCAGATCATGCTGTTGCCAAAGGTCTCAAAGTTGAACATGTCATTAATTCCAGCTTCCTTTTTAACATAAGCAAAGTTGGACATTCCAAAGATGGCGTAGATGAACATGACCAGGAAGAGCAGGAGGCCGATGTTAAACAAGGCGGGAAGGGACATCATCAGAGCAAAGAGCAGCGTGCGGATCCCCTTCGCCCCTTTGATCAGACGCAAGATTCGACCAATCCTGGCGAGACGGATCACTCGGAACAGGGTAGGGGACACGAAGTATTTTTCTATCAGCTCAGCCAGAAACATACCTGGTGAGGAGGGAGGGGATAGAAATAGTTAAATTTCCATGCTACAGAAAATCATGACTTTAAGTATTTTTATCTGCCATCTTATCTCTTACGATTTCAGAGCTGTCCTTTTATATTGAAAGCAATTTCATAACAATCAAAAGATTGAGCAATCCCAAAGGAAAATGAAATTATCATTGTGACATTTTCTCTCCTTTTACTAAGTTTGTGGACATTTTTTTTCCTCCAAAATAATTTTAATTATAAGGGTAATACGTACTCATGTAGAAAGTTCAAGCAGTACAGTAAAATGCTAAAAAGGAAATATAAATCACCTGAAATATCACCAATTATAATCACTGTTACTGTTTTGCTCAGTATCACTTTTGACATTTTTCTATGCAAGCTCACACACACACATTGTCACAGGAATATAATTATGTTATATAAGCATCTTTCATAATTTATTATAGTCACTTCATCATATGTCATGGAAATATTTCCATACAAATGACAACAAAGTAATTTCTTATAGTTTTACAATGTTCTTTCCAAATGAACACATATTGAAGAAATTTATGTTGTTTTCGCTGAGATGAATATCCAAGTAGGTATATTTTTTCTAGTTACATGACCATCATTTGGTAATACATTAATAAAAGATCAAACAGTATATTTAAAATTTTTTATCTGTCACGAAATCTATCTCCAGAAAGTTTGTACAACTCCTCAGTTATATATGAAAGTGCTCATACTCTGCATGCTCAATTAGTATTGTAATTCTTTATAATTTTTACCAGAAAATCTTTATGATGTTTCAAAACATCTCATTATAACTTATTTGCATTTTTCTTGGAAAAAAAAATCTACATTTTTTTCTTATTTATTGGATATTTTGTGTGCTTGTTGGCTGTTTTCAACTTTTTCTTTTGGCCATGTTAAGTCCTTTGCCCATTTCCCTATTGAGATATTTACTATTATTGATTTAGGGAGACTATTTTTCTATTGAAAGTGTCTTTATTGTTCTTAAATGTTACATAATTTTTTCCCCTGTATTTTGTCTTTCAATATTTTTGTTTTGGGGAGAGGTAGTGGTTAGTTTTTGTCCATAGAATATTTTGATTTTTACATAGACATAGTTGTTATTTTTTTCTTCATAGATTCAAATTTGTGAGATGACATAGGAAGGATGATTCGATTCAGGTTCATTGTTATAAATCTATTTCTTCTTGAATTTATTTTATTTTACACTTTAATCTTTGATTCATGTGATTTTTCTACTGAGCAAATTATCTATCTTCTATATATTTGAAGTTAAATTTTGAATTATCTATTTGAATCCATTGAGCTTTTTAAAACACTGTTTTACTTCATCAGTGTTATAACAGTATAAATATCTAGTAATACTTTAATTTTTCTTCCAGATGAATTTTATAATCATTTAGACTTATATTTCCATTATCTCCATCATGCAAAAAGACTTACTGATATTCTCACTGGGATGACACTTTATTTATAATTAATTTATTTTAAAAAGGGTCATGATTAAAGTGATAGCCTTCTTATCCAAGTAAAAGAAAAGCCTTTCAATTATTTAAGACTTCCTTTATGTATGTTAGCTTCCTCATAGAAGTTTTATGCATTTCTTATTAAAGTTGTTACTAGATATTTTACTTTATTTTTATTGCCAATATAAATGATATTTTTCTTTAGGTATACTTTCCAAATTTTTTGTCCACATATAAAACATTTATGAATATTGATACATGTGACTTAAAATTTGTATCTTCTGAAATCTAACTGAATCCATGTTTTTGGTGGATTCTCTTTCATTTTTAAAGAATGCCATAATGTGATCTGAAGATGAAGATAACTGGCTCCATGTACCTCTCTGTTTTCTTATCTAATTGCATCAGCCAATACTGTTAAAAATAGAAGTGATAGAGGAACACTCTTTTCTTCTTCCTAATTTAATGGGAATGCTCCCACTATTTTCCTTGTTATTCCTCTGAGATTCCTACCTAAATTTTAATTCGTTTTCTTATATCTTAATACTTTCTTACTTCTCTTTTTTTCAAAAACTGGTTTTGAATGCCTCTTCTAAGTTACATGGTACTCAATAAGGAAGTTTTAGATCATATGACCTTTAACCCTTGTGGGACTGTTTTATCATCTATAAGTTGAATTTGTATTAAATAATCTCTGCAATCTTGTTCTGTCTAAAATTTGTAATTCTTAAAATAAATGAAACCCTAAAATACTGGGCAAAGCTTGTACAGATAATGAAAAAACAAGAGGACAGAAAAACAGCTATGGTAAAGGGGAGAAAGTATACAACCATGTGCTGTGATTCACAGACATGACTGAGGTTGGTTGAGAAATGATTGTATTGACAAGTCTTTGCCAAGTATGAAGCCATAAGAAATGAACATGGCATTTCTTAAGACCTTACCTTCACTTTGAATTTAGAAAGAATTTTCACGCAGAGTCAAGGATATTCTGGGTGTTAGTAATCATTAATCAAGGGACAGTTCTCATATGTGCTAAAATTGGAGGTGATTTCAGATTCTGCATTGGTCTTCCTACCTACATATAGGTCTTTCTACCTTCAACCCTACATATAGACGTAGTTGCTACTTCTGTGAAAAGTAATCTTGGAAATCAAGTATCAAGAAGTATTACATGCTTGTGGCTTTGAGGCCTATAGCATAAACATAAGAATTCTGACACAGAGGTCTTTGTTTTATTTAGTTTTAAGTTTCCTCCATTCTTCATTTTACTAACATATCCAAAAGTAAATTTACATTCAAGAATTCAGAACCTTCTCTGAGCATGTGTGAAGTTTAGTTTGATTCAAAATGGTCTTACCTACAATGGAGAGAATCACAACCACAAAATCAAAAATGTTCCATCCTACAGTGAAGTAGTAATGTCTGAGGGAGATCAGTTTCAGCACACATTCTCCAGTGAAAAGGATAATAAAAACCACATTTATCCAATATAAAACATCAGTCATGTAGTCACTTTGTCCCTCTTTTTCTACCATCATGGTTACCATGTTGAGGCAGATAAGAACCATGATGGTGATATCAAACACTTGGTTTGTTACTAGGTCAAATATACATCCTTGGAATTTGTTCTGTAAAGAAACAAGAATAATATGGAATGTAGAGCAAATTTTGCAAATATCCATTAATCATTATATTAGTAAAAATTTTTTTTAAAGTTGTGTCTTCAAAGTTGCATAAATTATCTTTGGTCATAAGTTCTTGATTCTACAAGAGATATTATTCATGAGTTAAATCAAAGTCAGAGTGAATGAAAAGTTTTTGTTGTTGTTGACTTTCAATATATATCAAACAGACTTCAGTTGGTCATGTACACTCACATTTGCTTTTAAGCTCATCCAACCCTAGTATGTTATATATGAATTGTTTCAGTCACCAGTAATTTTTTACTAAAACACCGCAGCTCTACTACCCGGAGTATTTCAAGTTAATAAAATATCATGTCTCTAAATTTCTACTTTGCCATATTATTTTAACTAATGTGTTGCAGTGTCTTATATTTATATGACTGCTGTAGTATCAGAGACTTATATTTTCCTATCTCTTTCATGTATGGAATATGTATTTCCATACATATTCATACTTACAAATCACCTTTCTTTTCAGTCTCACTGTTAGTATTATGCTTTCTAGGAAACATAGCTTCTTCAAAATCCTTTTAGGAAAGGCCTTAAAGCATTTTACCAAGATCAAGTAGGGCATGCAAAAAATTAAATACCAGGGTGTCAAATCCATAGATTGTGATTCAACAGGTCTGGTTGAGACCTGGCAATGTGTCCATTTAAAAAGTGCTGGGTGATCCTCATGTTGCCAGCTGGGTACTAATTGGCTTTGTCTTCAGCCATGACTCTTTGGCAAGGTGTGTTATGTTCAATACAAATTTAAATGCATATAATGCATTATATGCATTATAATGCTTATATGCATTATATGCATTTAAATTATATGCATTTAAATTTTTTCCCCCAAGTTGTTAGAGGAATACAAACTGTTCTTTGACTGCTTAGACTCACTATTTCCATCTGAGCCCATTCTGGTCTTTGACTTCACAGTAGGAAAAAGTTTAGACTCACAACCAGTCCAACTGCTTCTTTTGCTATTTGTTGCAATATTAAAAATCTTCATGTTAGTTTTACCCTACTGACAGACAGCAATCACTACATCATAAAGTCATTACTTAGATAAATAAGTTTCAATCAAAATTACATTTTATTTGTATTCTCCACAGGCCATATATAATTATTTGTAATTTTTATAGGAATATTATAGGAATATTAAGAACAGTGATAACGTTCAAAATACATATATTCAGTTTTATAAGGCCTTTTATTCAAATATTAGCATTCATGTTTAAGAACTAGTTGTACGTTAGAGATGAATTTAAAATAATTTGAAAATTTATATGCTAGAGATATATATGTAAAAATATACAGTTGCCCCTTGGACAACAGTTTTGAACTACATAAGTCCATTAATCATGGGTTTTTTAAAGATAAATACAGTGCAGTACTGTAAATATATTTTCTCTTCTTTATTATTCTCTTAATAACATTTTGGTTTCTCTAGCTTACCGTATATAATACAGTATATAATACATATAACATGTAAAATATGTGTTCATCAACCATTTAGTTTATCAGTAAGATTTTTGGTCAACAGTAGGCTATTAGTAGTTAAGATTTGGAGGAGTCAGAAGTTGATATGCAGATTTTGACTGTGTGGAGGGTTGGTGTCCCTAACCCCTGTGTTGTTTTAAGATGAATTGGTTTTTTTTTTTTCTTTTTTTTTTTTTTTTACCCCTGGCCGAGGTATTGGCTTTTGTGGTTTCTTAGATCCCAGCTTTTTCATCGCATTATAATATTTCTTCTGTTCTTCTGTCATAAAGATGTCTTGACCTCCAAGGTAAAGAAATAAAAAAATAAATCTAGTTAAAATCAGAATCATGGTCTGGATCTTTCTTCAGATCATTAAGACAGGTTAAAAATGTATTAATATAGAAATAAAATGCATTTATTATGTGCCACATAGCTATAAATAAAACCCATCTTAAAGAATTACTTAGATGTAGGCATGTTACTCTCCATAAATAATGTAATGTGCATACGTAAAATATATGTATTACATATAATAATTATTGGCTCAATTTTCTTTTGGTGCAGTAACCCGTGTCATTTTAAACTATGTGCTGGTATTTCATTTTATCTGCTACCTATCTCAGGCATTTTATTGCTAGATTACAAATATATTAGGAAGAGTTATACAAAATAATACTGAACATCTTTTTTGATGATTTGGCTAATATTTGGGACTCTAATGAAAAGTAGGGGCCAAAACCATAGTAAAAATAATTTTATGTTATTTGTATTCATTTATAAATGCCATATTTGTTTAGCAAAGAAAAAGAATATACAGTAGTGCCCTCTTATCTGTGGTTCTGCTTCCTGTGGTTTCTGTTCCCCATGGTCAACTGTGGTCTAGAAGCAAGTGACCCTCCTGGCATAGGTCAGAAGGTGAATAGTAACCCAAGGCTACATCACAATGTCTGCAGATAGTCACCTCACTTCATCTCATTACATAGACATTTTATCATCTCACACCATCACAAGAAGGGGAGTATAGTACAATAAGATATTTTGAGACAGAGAGATGATATTCACGTAACTTGTATTATGGCATATTGTTCTATTTTATTATTATTGTTGTTAATCTCTTACTATGCCTATTTATAAATTAGACTTTACCATAGGTATGCATGTAGAAGAAAAAACATGGTACATTTAAGGTTTGGTACTATCTATGGCTTCAGGCATCCACTGAAACATATGACCTATAGATAATGGGTGGGGGAGACTACTGCACAGTGAACATGTAACACACAATATCTGTGTGTGTGTGTGTGTGGGGGGGTGTTTGAAGAAACTTGTTAGATACTTTTTTCATTCCAATAAAGAAACTGCAATATAAGCAGGTTATTGGGTGTCAACATTATGTATAATAGTGTTGGAGGTATTGAGGAAATTACCAATGATTCAGGATCCTTGACCTGAAGGACTTCCTAATTGAGTAGACAACCTTTAAAATTCAACAGTAAAAATAACTAACTCTAAAGTTTTTTGGGGTCGCCTGGGTGGCCCAGTTCGTTAAGCATCTGAGTTTGGCTCATGTCATGATCTCATGGTTTGTGAGTTTGAGCCCCATTTTGGGCTCTGCACTAACAGTGGAGAGCCTGCTTTGGATCCTCTGTCTCTCTCTCCCTGTTCATCCCCAGTTTGCACCCTCTCTCTGTCTCTCAAAACAAACCAACAAACCAACAAACCAACAAACCAACCAACCAACCAACAAACAAACAAACATTGGGGTGCCTGGTTGGCTCAGTCGGTTAAGTGTCTGACTTCAGCTCAGGTCATGATTTTGCCTCTGTGCTGACAGCTGAGACCCTGGAGCCTACTTTGGATTCTGTGTCTCCCTTTCTCTCTGTCTCTCATCTGCTCATGTTCTGTCTCTGTCTCTCTCAAAAATAAATAAACATTAAAAAAAATTTAAAAAAGAAAGAAACATTGAAAAAATTTAAATGAAGGTTTTTGATCTTTATTTCACAAAGGGGGCTTAGAAGCTTTATCTGTTCTTTTAGGGTATGCCAATTTTCTTAAAATTATCTGTAATTTTTACAGATTCACACATTTTCTACATTGATGTGTAACATCAACTTTTTAGTTATGGGACAAATTAGTATAATCCATGTAATGTGGAATTTATTTTGAATAATTTTTCCTTCTCGAATCCTTACTTAATTTGTAGGGTTGGGGAGTTAAAGATCATCTGGTTATTGTTTCCCTTTAGTTTTCTTGGATTGGGCAATAGCTTTCTATTATACTGCATTTTAAAAAATGTATCAAATACCTAATGGTAACCAGACTCTGCTTTCTTTCTTAAACTGTTTTAACTCACCTTTATTCTAGTTGATATACAGTCTTTGGTATTTATCTTACATATTCATGCTAGGTATCCAGGAGAGCCTTCAGGCCAGTGTTAAGAGAACTACTTATGAGCGGAAACTGAATGCCATACCATGTCAAGAACTTACCAGAAGAAGCTAGGAAAACACTGGGAAGAGAACTCTGAATTAGAGGTAAAAATCAAAGTGGCAAATTTTAACTTTTCTTAATGATACCTTGTTTGCCAACATAATAAAAGGTGGGGATAAAACTAGGAGATTACAAAATGCTCTAATAGAGGAACTGGTGTTGTTTGGTTTTACTGTAGCTTTAGAGACCTTGTGCAAAATGTATCCCTTTAAAAGCTAGATGGAAGACACTTTGTAAATCAGGCTGGTCCTTTTGTTACACACTATGTCAAGGCTGTGTTACTTAGTACTTAAGACTGTAGTTCTAGTATCAGATCATCTTTGTTCAAATCCTATCTCTGTTGTCCTTAGGCAAGTTTCTTAATCTCTTTAAGGATAAGTCATCTCATCATTAAAAGAGTAGCTATATCTCAGTTGTCTTGTTCTGAGGATCAACTGAGATCATGTATTCAAAGCACTCAGAATAATGCCAGATACACAAGCCCTCAATAATTGTTAGTTGCTATTACTGTTGTTGTTACTAACCTTCCTAATAAGGTTATAGTTACTAAAAGGGGTTGCTTTACTCAGAATTTACCCATACGTAACCAGGGCTATACTAGGTCTTTGTGTAAATATACTACATATTTTTCCCTTTTGTAACTTGAACCTATTAATAATTTGTGTTCTAATTTTCCAAAGTATGTTTTCTAATGAATTATTAAACTCTTATTATCACATGAACTCATTAAATGAAAACATTACTTATAGAAGTGATGGGTATTTGGAAAAACTAGTAAAGTGGGGTTGGTTATTAGAAGAGCTATGAGCTGAGACCAAAGCACTAAGTTAAAAAGCCTTAAGAGTCAAGAATACGCTGGGAAAAGAATATGGGCTTTGAAGCCAAACAGACCTTTGGATCCTGAATGCCAATGGACCTGTTGATTGATTTGAAACAAATTACTTATCCTTACCAGGCCCCAGCATATATATTTTTCTATAAAGATGCCACTTTCATTAGCTTGTCTGTGGATTAGATGAATTCACATACACAAAGTTATCTAGCAGAAGATCTCCTATGTAGTAGGTTAATTGAAGTGTCGGTCCTGTTTCTTACTAAGGTGGAAAGAAACCGTAGGCCATTCAGAAAAGGTCAGAATATAAAAGTATGCTTAAATTGCAAATTAAATACTAGAAGAAATGTAGGGGATAGTGGTAGTTGGCAGTGCTTCTAAATTAGTAACTTTTGCCTGACTGTAATGGTAATGGTGTCAACCCATCCTATCTTCCTCCAGTGGCAATTCTTGTAAGAGTAACATTTAAAAGCAAGAAGATTAAAGCAGTTAGGGTTGTGGCTGTCCTGCCCATGGTCACATGGCTTTACCTAGATATATGTTTGATTGATCCTATGCAGGGAATATTGGGGAATCATGTGTATATGCTTATATACCATATATACACATATATAATGACTAAAGTTGAAAAAAATAATTAAATTGAAAATTAGAGTATACTTTGTAAACTTATTTTCAAGGTTAATTATCAATTTTTAGAGATTCTGTGTCTAAAGCCATGAATATATGATAATGTTAGCTAAGTGTGGCTCTCAGATATTAAATGTAAGAATGGAAGATGGAATTTTCAAAATATCTTTGAAAAAAACCTATATTTGAAAATGTAAGCATAAATAACATTTAACATTTACTAAATTTCCTTCCAATCGTGAATATCAGTCACGTACAATAATGAAATTTCATTTCTTGTACATCTATCTTTTCTTAAATGCTAAGCCAGTATCTAAAATGACTCCCTCTTGGAATCCTACCCCTTATCTTGGAAAGATTTCTTTTCCTGTGGGTGGTGCTACAGTTACAGTAACTCAGCCAACTTTGACAGGAAAATTGAGACTTCTTAGATGATTTATTCTCTTGCAAATCACAGATAATACTATAGACTGTACCCACTACAGGCTCTTCATTGAACATATCCCGTATTCCCCATTGCTGCAAATGACTAATTTGGAGACTTAAATGTGGTCCAGGTAGCAGGTAATGCAGAATCTGACCTAGTCTTGGGTCTCTCTTCAGTCATTCTACGCATCATTGCTGGATTCAGTTTTTAAATTAGAACTGAGTTTTCATAGTCCCTGGAAGAAGAGACTCCAGAGTTGGATCTGTGATGAGACTACTTCCTAACTGTCGGATCACACGCAAGTAACATCCTCTCTGACAGGGGAAGTGGTGATATAATGCCTTTTACGTTTGCTGTAAAATGCGACTAAGATTACACATGTGGAGTACTTTACACAGAATCAGACACATCATCAAGTCATAATAAATGCCACTGTCCTGCCTATATGTGCTCCCTTGCTCAAAATACCTCAATGACACATCAGCTCCTACTGAAAAATACCTAATATGGCTTTTCAGATCTGCTCTCAGGCAAGACTTCATCTTGTACTATTTCTCTTCTTAAAATTCCATCTCAAAACTCCATTCAAACTGGATGGAAGGCTATTCCTCCTGGATTATTTCCTCTTATGTCAGCCCTATGCACGTGCTCACACATTTCTCTATCCCTCCCTGTGGATTATCCATCTTTCTGCCTCTCAGTTTCTACATGTCTTCTTATTAATCTTACAAAGCCTACCAATTGTCACATAAATGTGTTTTTATCTATTTACATCTATTTTTTCTCTGTCCATTTATTTTGTTGTTGTTATTATTGTTGCTTTTGTTAATTTTTATTACACTTATCATTATTTCATATTATAGTATTTAGGGATCTGGCATAGTGCAGGGGCTAAAAAATATATGCAGTATATGGGATCAACTACTGACCTTATCAGAACTATCACTTACTAGATGCATGATCTTGGGTACATCACTTAACCTTTTTGTGGCTGCCCACATTTATCAGACAAAGTCAATAATAATAATAATAATAAATTTTAGGGTAGATATTTTAGGTTGAATTGTGTCCCCCCCAAAAAATATTTTAAAGTCCTAGCCCCTAATACTTCAGAATTACCTTATGTGGAAATGTTGTCATTGTAGATGTAATTAAATCAAGGTGAGGTCATACTAGAGAAGAGTGAGCCTTTAATCCACTATGACGAGTATCCTCATAAGCAAAGGATAGAGACACAGAGGGGGAAAACACTCCATGTGACCATGGAGGCAGAGATTAAAGATATGCTGCCATAAGGCAAGTAACACTTGAGCTACCAGAAGCTACCAGAAGCCTTCCCTAAAGGCTCTAAAGACAGCATGGCCCTGACAAAACCTTGATTTTGGACTTGCAACCTCCATAACTGTGAGAGAATAAATTTCTGTTGTTTGAAGCCACCAGTTTGTGGTACTTGGTTATAGGAGCCTTAAAAAACTAATACAGTTGATGTGAAAGTTAATGAAACACAAATCTCAGGAAAGTATCTTACTTGCAACATTCAACAAATCTTAATTTCCACCACATGTATCATCGCTTCTGCTATGATACAAACCCCCTGAAGTCAGGAAACATATCCTGTGCTGTTGTCCATCAAGGGCCAGCCCAATGTATACCACACAGAGCAGTGGCTCAGAGAATGAATGTAACTCCTTATGAAATATGCTTTGAATAAACAATTAGTGCATTATTTTTTCTTAATTAGTCAATCCTCTATAGCGAACATTGACAAAAACTCAATACTTGTCATATTGCTTAAAAATATGACAGGAGATAATTATTTTCTGTGCAGAGATAAATGAGATTAAGCATATCTGTATTCAATTATTTAAAAAAATAAATGAAGTTATAATGAAGCTAATCACTAATTGGTACCAAATTAAATTTCAAATCATATTTTTAGGAAAATAATTGTTCATATTTTTCAGTACAGTAAAAAAAAAACCCTTAAAATACTTATCTTTTTTTTCTGTTGGTTGAAATTATCTATGATGACACCAATGAATAAGTTCAAAGTGAAGAATGATCCAAAGATGATAAAGATGACAAAATAAATATACATGTAGAGGCTGTATTCATAGATGGGCTGCTTGTCTACCTATAAGATTAACAAAAGTTAGCAGCATATTGACAATAACATTAATGATTTTGTTTTTTTCATGGTCTGACAAGTTAATCCAGACAGTGCTATCCTTGGTGAACTTGGCTTTTCAGAAGCCATGGCATCTTGAGGATCAGCCTAAACCTTCTTAAAATTTATTCAACATTAAGCATTAAGCGTTAAGCAATAAATATTTATTGCATGCTTACTATGTACATGAATATAATCTTCAAATGACTACAAAGGACTTAACCATATGTAGTACTTGTTCTCAGATTGGTAGGACAGACCATCTGGTAACTAACTGAACTGAAGTATGTTATTTATTTCCCGAAAAAAAAAAAAACTGTAAAGAATGCGATACCATATTTATTTAAATTTTATTGATTTTTTTTTCTTCATTTGATTACACAAATGTCTTCACTGGATTTAACTTCTTAGCATGGAACTCATTTCACATAAACCCTTCCAGAGCATTTTAAACATAAAAACAACAAAATCTATGAATAAAAAAATTTAAAACCCATGAGTAACTTATGATATTTAATTTTTATTTTGATAAATGTATTTATTGAGCACTTATTGCCAGGGTGTGCAAAGTGCTCTACTTACATTTTCTGGTTGGTTCCTCAGAACAATCCCATGACATGGACAGTAATTTTTTTTTTCTTTTTACAGCCAATAAACAAGCTGAGAGAGGCAAAGTAATTTGCTCAAAGTCAGTTACAGAGCTTATATATGATAGAGCCAGAATTTGAGTTAAGCTCTGTCCCCGAATGCTGCACACGTCATCACTAGGCTATTATTGGGTGGAAGGAAGTTCTTCATTTTGTGTGTACGTACCAAGGGCTCCTTGGAGCTACTATTTGAAAATGGCTGACCTAAACTCAGGAGCTTTAAAAACTGTAGAGTTTGTGTTATATTGACCAATACTTACATTAACAGAATCAACAGCTGCATACATAATATCCATCCATCCCTTAAATGTTGCCTGTAAATATAACAATAGAATCTGAATGTGAAGCTCACACTCTAAAATAGCCATACACGAATTCAGTCCATTTATTGTTACATTTATTAAGTGATATCGAATCACTGAATTTTACTCTATTTCAAAATATCAATTTAATATAAAGATGCTATGTCGAGCACCAAAAGGACATAGTGCCAAGTCACATTGTAAATCTTAGCCCTAGTTAATTATTTCCAGGTTGTTACAATTCCTGAAAATTTTGCACGTGAACTTTAATTTTTCCAGAGGTAGAGTTTTCCAGAACATGTCTTATAGGCACATGTTCTATGAAAGACCAAGTCTCTCTTTAAAGTCACAAAGTACATTATCTTTAACTTCTAGTTAATAGATTAAACAATGAATTATATCCTTCATCCAGAGTCCACTACAATATCAAGCATTCATGACAGGGCTCACTTACAACTTGAAGCAGAGACAGGTAACCAAGTCCAACATTATCAAAGTTCACCTTCAGGTTTTTCCACCGCACATTTTGACTAATGTTCATCAGTGCAGAACAGTCGGAACGATTTTTAACTAGACTTGTTGGAAAACGTGACCCATCTGTGGTATTAACACACTCATAGAACTTCCCAGCAAACAAATTTACTCCCATGATGCTAAATATTAGCCAGAATATAAGACACACAAGTAGCACATTCATGATGGAAGGAATTGCACCTATGAGTGCATTCACGACCACCTAGTATTCAAAGGAAAGAAAAGGATGATTAGGATTAGTAAAAATGTTACATGGTCCACATTAATGAAACACAATGCAGAATTAAGGAAATTAGAAAAGCCACCCTTACATGTTTAAGACATCAAATCACCAAGCAACATGTATTAACTATCTATGCTTAGTAGTATGCCAACCAAGACAAACGAGACAGGAGCCCTGTGATCGATAAGCTTACTTAAAATATTTGATAAACACATTGAAAGTATTAGCAACAGTGCAAAACAAAGTAGCTAAAAATGATACCATAGCTTAAATAAATGAAAAAATAAAAATAATAAACCAAAAACCTGATATATGTAAGGTGAAGTCGTAAATCTGCATAATCTAGGGGAAAAAAAGAAATTTCTAAGTATAAATGATAAAAAATAAATAAAATGTACATTTAAAGGTCAGTGCTAGCCCTAGATTTGTCAGTGCTAAAATTCTCCTATATAGAGAAACCACTGGTGTATATAAGCAGGAGTTAAGGTTGGGAGTCTTTCAGCGTATGAACCCCTTATATTTAATTGGTTCTGCTAGTTGTATGGTACTGAATTCAATTAAGACCTTGGGACCTCAGTTTCTTCATCTACAAAAGGAGAGCCATCTGTTCAAATTTATTATTCTAGCTCTAAATATACTTTATATATAAGTCCTGGGCTAAATATAGATAATGCTTGCCTTGGTTAAAATAAAAATGAAATAGTTTATCATTAGTTAATACTTCCTTTATTTCAGCTTTTCAGCATTTCCACTGCTATTAATCACTGGTGCCTCTTGCCACTCCAATTTTCCTGCATGGACACTATTGTAGCATTTATCACTCTCCAGATTTTCTTAATTACCCCATCTTTCGAAACCTACCTGTCTTTTTATATTTCAGCTC
Source organism: Panthera pardus (assembly GCF_024362965.1). NCBI lineage: Eukaryota > Metazoa > Chordata > Mammalia > Carnivora > Felidae > Panthera > Panthera pardus. The sequence goes on along the minus strand of NW_026526655.1, from coordinate 66,130,723 downwards.
TAGTCTGTATTTGAGTCCAAATGTGTTAAAGACTAATTTGTTAAGTGAGAGCACTGTGCTCCCTCTTTTTTCCAAGCAGTGAAACATTAAGAATCTTTGACCATCTTTGAGATTTTCTAGAGCAGGGGTTGGTGAGCATTTTCTTAAGTATTTTTAGGCTTTGAGGGTTATATGTTCTCTGTTGCAAGTATTCAATTCTGCTCCCGTAGCAATAGATTATAAACAAATGGGCATGGCTGAGAGGCAATAAAACTTCCTTTACAAAACAGGCAATCAGCCTGTGGGCTTTAGTTTGTTGACCTCTGACCTAGAGCAATAGTACCTAGGGTCTGTGGGCCACTGAGCTTCCATGCCAGCATAAAATTCTGTGAAAAACATTATGGTTGTATTTTTTTTTTTTTTTTAACGAAGAGCTGATTCATAGTGTTATGAGATCCTTATAGTGTACGTGACACTAAAAGGGTTAGGAAACACAGGAGTAGAGAATAAAGTTCAAAGTGGTCAACTCTTGTTCAAGCCTATGCTTTCATCCTTACTTCCTGCTAACCTCCACACTGTGCTTATCACTGAGGCACATTTTTCCTTCTAGTCCTTGCTCAAACATGCCTTGCACACTCAACCCTATGTTTCTCTACCAACTAGCATCTCTGCCTGGAATGTCTAGGTGCCTGGGGGTTGAGGCCCACTATTTAAGTCATGGCTCCAAAGTCACCTCCTTGTGAGGCCTTCCTACACTTCCCAAGGTAGCTACTCTAGCCTCCATGGTCCTGTAGTACTGTGAGCTTACCATTTCATAGCAGATGTCATAGAGTAACCACTGTTTCCCTGTCTGTCTCTCCATGACTTTTGTCCCCACTCAGTCTTGGGGGACTGGGGTCTCTTCACCATTGTACTCTTTTTATAGCCTAATAGCTGACACATAGTTGGTGTTTAAAATGTTTGCTGAAAGAATGTGAGTAATGGTGGTCTCTGAGGGAGATAGATACATATTGGTCTGATGAGCAGCCATTTGGGAAAGTCAATAAGCTTGAGATCCTCAAGACTCAAAGGAAGCTAACTACATAATGCCTCAAATCATCATTTCATTTACTCTTCAGAATGATCCTGCAGTGGGAAGGAACATATCCTTTTATGTGGTTAATAAATGCTACAGAGATATATCTGCTCCTCCAAATCTATTAAAACATTCTCCAATTATTGATAAAAAACAAACAGCAAAGAGGGTAGAATAATGGGCTAGCTTAATTGCTGAGGGAAGTAGCTTGTAGGGTAAAATACATTCTTTGTTCAAGAAAATGCAGTAGATGGTCTGTGTGAGTCCAGATAGGAGTCATAAGTTCCAGATCAACTGTAACATTCTACCAATGCTCAAAAAATGAAGTTAATGTCAATGGATTCCAATACTATCTTTCTGTGTGATAACACAACTTGTAATTTTTCAATTCTTATATGATAAAAGTATTGAATTACACTTATGAATATTTGTGTATAATTATGATCTCTCACATACACTGGAGCCATTATACATTGGATGCATTCAACACTAGACATGACAGTCATAGTTTAGCAGGGATAACCCTGAAGATCTGCTGGACTAAAAGATCTCTGATATTCACCTTAGGCTTCAGATTTCTGAGCCCCACCCCAGAGTTCATGATTCAGTAGGTCGGGAGGAGGGCCTGGGCATCTGCATTTCTAATAAATTCTTAGATGATGCTGATGGCTGGTCTGTAGATCACACTTCAGTGAGATAGACTAATCTGCATGTTAAGTTGTTCAGAGACTACAGGTAGAGAGGCAGTCAGATAAACCAGTACAAAATAATATAATAAGGATTTTGTGTGTCTGAACATAAAGGGAGGATGATCACTTATGCCTGGTGGTGAAGAGACAAAGCAAATATAAATTGGGGCTTAATGGCTGGGTAGGTGTCTGCTATACTGGGGAGCTAGGGTTGAGACAGGGCAGGGAGAAGCACTCTCAGCCAAGAGAACGACAGAAGCATGAGAAAGCAGGTATAAACCTGGTAAAAAAATAAATTTGAGGAGAGCAGAAATAAGTGAGGATATGGACTATTTAGAGAAAATAAGGTCATTGTCCCGCATGTATTTTATGAAGTTGCTGGTTTAATACAGCTCTGAAAGCTAGGTTGCTAGTAATTATTTTTCTCACCTTGTTTGTCTCTGCAAAATGGTCTCGTTTCAGGCACCATGCAGCCTTGTGCAAATTCAGTAAATTTTCAGAGCTTTAGTTTTCTCAAATGCAATTTGGATATCATTCGACTATTATTGAAACATTTATTTTAAGGATGAAATTTAAGGTGGTGGCTGATGCCCCTTGACTTCCCTGATTTTTCTTATGACTCCTACCAGGGTAGCTCTTTAAAAAAAATATTTTTTCAACACCTGATACAGGCAAGTCCTTGATGACTGGTATTTGGGAGATGTTATCAGAACTAATAGTGTCCCCTTCACCTAAATTTCCTAGCATAGGGAAGATTTTCATTTAAAAAGGGAGAAGTCACTTATTTGGATTACTGCCTAACAGTATTACGTGAAGGAGGCATTATTGTATTTGATTTACTCTTTGTTAAACAATATGCACTGAATACTGTGTATATGAATATCTATACACATATATAAACATTACATCTATATATATACATACATATATGTGTATATAAACAGTCCATTCTTTCTACATACTTATTTTTCATATTTTATACTCCATTTAGAAAATAGAATATTATACTAGAACGTTTAGCATTTTCTTACCCTCATTCCTTCAAATCTAGATAAAGCTCTTAGAGGTCTTAAAGCTCTAAGTGTCCGAAGGGATTTAATGGGGCCAAGGTCTGAGTAGCCGAGAGTGTTTGCGACTAAAGTAACCAAAGAAACCTACAAAAAATAAAATTTTCATTAATCATTTCAATGAAATAATAAAGCATAAAGAGGAAAAGTCAAATTCAAAGATCACTAACAGCAGACCAATAAGAATAATATGATTTTAAATATCAAATTGTCTTGTCATTGGCTAAAAATAGGTAAGATGTGCTTTTGTTAAGGAAATATATTTAAAGAAAGGTTAATGAAAATAAAAGAAATAATAGAAGGAAAGTAGTTTCTTACCCTGAATAAAAATCACACATTCTTTTTACACATTTGTAGTCAATGATTATATAATTGCTTATTAATATGTTTATGCTTGATATATTTAATTAGATATGCTATATATTTAATTAGAGCAACTTATGTTATACATTTATGCTATGCATTTAATTAGAGCAACTATCAAAATTTCAATTATAATAAAACCCAGGGTATAAGAAAGTGTGTGATTTTGAAGCTAAGTCATAAGAGTGTGGCATTAATTCAGGCAAACCTATGTTTCAGTGTAAACATTATTCAAAAGCGTTTTGAAGACTCATGATTTTGAGACGGAGTTAATTCCCCACAAGGCTGTTCTGCCTTGTGATTTATCAGAACTGGCACCAAAAAGATTTACCTAGTAATAGACACTGGGAGAAAAATCTCAATTGTATTGAAGAGAGCAAAAAATAGATGATCTCACTGGCTTTGCAATCAACACAGACATACGGACCTTCATCATGTGAGACCTGCCACAATTACCATAATCAGTATGCAACAGAAATTAGTGTTCTTACAATAAACTATTTTAGAAGAAAGAACATGGACAGAAATAAAATCAATACACATTTTGGTAATAGAGCAATGAGCTCCTCAATGACCTTACATCTGGATCTGTAAATGCATGAAGTCTCTGAGTGCCTTCCATTTAAAATATTCATTTGTTGTTACACTGCGTGTAGCAGGAAGTAATGTCTAAGAACAATGTCCAGAATGTAGCTTTTCATTATGAATGAAGTAATGACTAAAAGATTCAAGTTTTCCAGGGAAGACTAGGAACACCTGAGAGTCATTGTTCTTATATTTAACTATTGACAGAGTAGAAAAATTCAGCGCTTACAAGTTCACTGCTCCTGCTATCAGAGACAAGTAAACTGATTTCTGAATCAAAATGCGTTGAAGACTTTTGTTCTTTCTCATACGGTTACTTCCAAAAGCCTCAATGTTGTGCAGGTTTGGTGGTACAGTAGTGAGCATAGCTGCCTTCCAAATGTCTCAGTGTAACATTGTTTATTTTTAAGTCCTTTATATTATATATCCAGCAGAACTAATTGTCTGTCCCTCATATCATTTGAAATTCACCCAAGTCATTCAGGTCTATTATTTTCCACTTAAATACACTTAAGAAAATGTACTTTTTAATCAGGACAACAAGTATTCCCTTTTAATCAGGAAAAAAATTTTCAAATGTTTATTACAATTTTTTTAATGTCTATTGATTTTTGAGAGACAGAGCATGAGCAGAGGAGGGGCAGAGAGAGAGGCAGACACAGCATCCAAAGCAGGCTCCAGGCTCTGAGCTGTCAGCACAGAGCACGATGTGGGGTTCGAACTCACAGGTCTTGAGATCATGACCTGAGCTGAAGCTGGATGCTTAACAGACTGAGTCACCCAGGTGCCCCTCTCTTTCTTAAAATACATTCTTGTAAACTTAAAATACATACTTGTAAACTTCTATTTCACAGGCTGAGTGATGAAAGTAACTATGTTTGTGATAATGTTTTTAAAGGTTTTTAAATACCTTAAATATTTTATAATAACCCATAAAAGACCCAATCATATTTAATGGTTAAGAGAAAAGAAAAGAAAAAGCCTACATTCTTTCTATCATTTCTTCTTATTTTGTTTAGCCTTTCTTTAAATCTATTATGTTACAAAAGCATTTTTCTTACCATTTATTTTTCTATCTAGTAACTAGGTAACATATATATAAAGGTAAATTAAAAAAAATCAAACAATATGAAATCACTAACATAAAGTATCAAAAATTAGAGATCAGATCTCACAGAGAAAGCCTAAGATAACATAAGAGGTGTAATGTATAGCTATATCTCAATAAAAAAATTGTTTTTGCATATCACCTATATAGAAAGCAAATGTTAATTATTGTTTTTAATATTTTATATTTTGACCTGTTAAAAAGAACTTACTAAGCTTTGGATAACAATTGAGAAATTAAACTTTTGAGTAGAAATGATGAGTTTTGTTTTAATTTTGTAGTCAGATTTTGCTATTTATAGTCATTCTTACTTGTAATTTTGATATCTATGAATGATGCTATATTTTTCTTTGCTGAAAAGTTTAATGATGCAAACTGGTGGTTAAATGTTAGAGCACTTGTTAACATTATAAATATTTGCATGTTGCCCTCTAATTCCAGACATCAGATGGAAAACAACTCCCTAAAAATTATAACTTATTATAAGATGTCCTTTCCCTAGCCACAAAGACTAGATTTTGGAAAATCTAGGGAAATTAGTAATAGATGGAAGAACATAAATCATTCTGAGAAAAATTAGATTTGGATATTGAGGTCAAAACTTAAAAAAGCCTTTTAAAATAATATAAAATATAATAACATAATTATTATATGTGATATATTATTAAATTATATTATTAAAATATAAAATAAAATAGAGAACACTAAACAAGAATAAATTGGATGTTGCACCATTTCTATTTGAGATGCCTTAATCTCACAGCTATTTTAGGATCTCTTTCTTATTTCAACAAGATTCCCAAAAAAATATTTTTGCTTTGTTAAAAATAATTTGTAAACTTAACCTTGTTTATATATTTTCCATCATTCAAGTGTTGAACGGTTCTCTGAATTTATTACTTGACATTGTCAATGCGTATTTTTCTGTTCCATTGCCACTCCAGAGATTAAGGGTAGGTTGGATGTTTCAGGTGGGGACAAGAGTGTGACTCATTTTGGTTTTCCCTTTCATTGTGGAAGAGATAAATATTTTGAAATGCATGCCTCTCCATTTCCCTAACACAGAGTTATACAGCTTTTGTGTCACCACTTTTACATAACTTTCAGCTAACACATCAGCTTGATACATCCCTTATTGTCTTTTATTTTCTAATTTTATATTGTAAAAAAAAAAAATCAATATTTTATCTTTTTAATCTATGCCTCTACCCTCTTCCATTCCCACACCCACCTCCTAGTGTTTCATTTTGTTCTCATTCCCAACAGGAATGATATTTGAATTATGTATACATACGTGTATATAAAATCACATTTTCTCTTACTGCAGAAAACACATGCAAAGTAAATTATAAATGTTAGAATGGCACAGAAAATAATTTGCATTCGTTGAAGAACTTCTCTTTTAATACTCCTTACAGAGATATTTCTACTGGCTATATTAGTATTTCAAAAAAGCCCATAAATGTATAGTCTGAAAGTACAAGAAGCTAACCAAAATTAAAATATGATAACAAACAACATTAATGAAGGTTCTTCAGAACACTTATTTATAAGAATACAGCCTCTTTTGAAATTTAGTCAAAGTACCTACATCAACAATTAAGAAATCCAGCCAACACCAGGCATTGGTGAAATACGTTTTATAACCATATGCTACCCATTTTAGAAGCATTTCCAGAATGAAGATGTAAGTGAATATCTTGTCAGCATACTCGAGGATAATCTTAATGGTCTTTTTCTTTTCAATATATATATCTTCAAAAGCCTGTGAAAATAATAGTCAAATTTCAATTCATATCCAACTTAAAGCTTATGATTCATAACAAACACAGGAAATAAAGTTCTGGTGAAGAAACCACTGAAAGATAATACTGTTATGGGCTAGCTGACTTTCTTCTGGTTTACAGCGACTATATAACACTTAGTTTTAGACTACTTACCAGTATGCACTGCTGGGCACCAGACATTAAGGGAAAGGATGCAAAGAATAACTTTTATAATCCTCTAAAAAGAACCATGATCTCTCATACTTGCAGCAATTTCCACTTTATCTGACTCCCCTTTATCTCTCTCCAAATGGGATAAATCCTAATAACTTAAGACATGATTCCCAGATCAGCTTGTCATATATATTTTTCTCACCCTGCACTCTCTTTCACACCACCAGTAGTAGGATTTGGAGACTCTCCTCCAGTTCTTATATGTGTGTTCACTCCCAGTGCCTAGCACTGTGTCAAGAACACAGTAGGAGACAAGGAAAAGTTTGCTCAATGAATGAATGAATGCAGTATCTTAACAGGGCTGCAGAACACAGAGGATTTTTCTTTGAATCTTGCACAATATTTTATCATTCATTTAAAGCTTAAGCTCTACAAATCACTATTTGCATTCATTCCATGAATGCAGCACCTTTTAACACTCTTCTAGAACTTTTAGTAAGTGACAGATGATGATTCTATGGCCATAGTCACAAGTCCCTTGGGAAATAATTTGAATACACTTAACAAATTCAGCTCAGTGAGGACACTGAAAATGACTGCTGACCTAAACAGGTATAGAGCATTAGGATTTTCCTTCTCTCTTTCTCTCTCTCTCTCTCTCTCTCTCTCTCTCTCTCTCTCATGAACTGGGAAGAGAGGCAGAGGTGAGGAGAGACAGAGAATCTTGAACAGGCTCCACACTCAGTGTGGAGCTCGACACAGGGCTCAATCCCATGACCCTGGAATCATGACTTGAGCTAAAATCAAGAGTTGGATGCTCAACTAAGTGAGCCACCTGGGCACCCCAGTATTCTCTTTCTTGTTTAAGCAATATTCACTTTGTGGAAGAACATGAAAGTCAAAGGACCCGTACCCTTATAGTGGTTGACATTATACTACCCACCCATAGCCATGGGCTTGTCCAGTTTCTTCTTATTATTATAAGTCCTTCTATCAATACTTTCAAAATGATCCTTGGCACTTATTGCAAACTGTTGGTATCAGTATTGAAGAAGGCAGAGAAGTTGGGACACAGACAATGGGCAGACCTACCAAGATGATAAAAGAGATTCTAGCACCTAGCAGAAGTTCTGAAAGTCAGTGGCACTGAAGTACAAGAAGAAACTTCCAGCCTTCAGGGTTTTGGGGCCTCCCTTCTCCAGGTTGTAGAGGAATCAGGCAAGCTACTGAGATAAACTATGGCAATGCTTCAGTACTTGAGATGCAAAGTTATTTTTTTTTAAGTTTATTTATTTTGAGAGAGAGCATGGGGAGGAGCAGAGAGAGGGAGAGAGAGAGAACCCCACACAGTCTCTGTATTGTCAGTGCATGGAGCCCAATGTGGGGCTTGAACCCACGAACCATGAGATCATGACCTGAACCAAGATCAAGAGTTGGACACTCAATCTACTGAGCCACTCAGGTGCCCCTTGAAATGCAAAGTTTAAGGAAGGGGCTTTAAGGAAAGAACGAGAGTGATATTCCTGGAACTGAGGTGGAAAGCAGGACCAGTAGCAAGTCTTAATGCTGAGAGCCAAACACTGTGCCTGAATACACCTTGCTCTGACTAGTCCCAGAGCTGGAAACTGGATTCAGTCTGCAGGGTTCCTAGCTAGCTTCCAGGACTAGTTATGTGACTGCGGGAGCAAGGAGGCAAGGACATCATTATATGAGCTCCACCAATGTGGGGTGTAGGTTTTACTGTTACTCATTTCAGTTACTATTCATTTGTTTTTATGTGGTGTGTACTCTCCCTTTTGAGGGACCACAAATCAGTGAAAAGATATAGTAGCTTTGATTTTAGACCTCAGGTATGAGTCTGTTGTTTACTAGCTTTAGGACATTAACTAACTTTTTAAACTCTCTTCCCTGCTTCCTCATTGGTAAAATAAGCAAAATAATCATAATCTCACAGGATTGTTTAAATATTAAGTGAAAAAACCTATATAAATATCTTGAAGCATAATAAATATGTACTGAATTTGAATTGTTACCTTTCATTTATTTTACAGACAGGTATTTTAAAAATCTAGCTCAACTGGCAAACTCCCTGAGTAAAAACAGCAGTTTCTTAAACTACCTTTCTCTTTTCTTCTTCATATAATTCACTTGAATTTCAGTTTTGAAAGAGCCTCTTGCCAAAAATGTCATCTTCCTTTGGACATTTTGAATCAAGGATTACTCTAAACTTTTCTTTAATTTTTTTTTTTCTCTCCTTTCTAACAGTCTCAGTCTCATGTGTGACTCAGCACGGAATAAACTTCATTAGGTATTAGGAATTAGATTCCTACTTGCATTCCACCAGATAAGAAGAGAGGCATTTTTTAACATTCATTTTCTGTTTCAGGAGAAGTCATCCACTGTGGGCCCGTGCATCCCTGCATGTCCTTGTTGGATAGGCCAAGAATGCAAGGCCCTGACTGGCTTCACTCTGGCTATTTCTCAGGGTTGTTTTTGCAACAAGCAACCTTGAGGAATAGAGACAGTGTCCCTGTCTGGGACGAAAAGCAAGGTTGCATACTGCTTGCTATAAAAGGACAGGGTTCCCTAAATTTAGGGCTCTTCAGCTGTGATGCTAAACCACTGTGTGTGCACCAGTCATTTACCCCCCTGCCATGCCCTCATGAGACTTGGGGATTAGTGGAACCAACATAAACATGTTGAAGTTCATGTTGCTTCCAAAATCATGAGTAATAAAATTCTTTGTCTCTGACTTGGAAGTCTCCTATCTTCTACCAGCATCCATGAAACAGCAACAGGTTAACTTCTTATAAGTAGAGTAAAATCCAAAATTCATGAAGACTATCTATGAGGCAATTTACAACTTTCTTGAGTATTGTGTCTTCAGTATAGTGGAATTTCCAGTGGTATCTCTAGCTGGAACTGGATTTCTAATGGTTCATCTCTGGTCGTGTCAGCAGGAAAGCCAAATAAGTAAGAAAAGGCTCAGGGAGTGCGAAACTCTCCTAGAAAGTACTTTCAACTCTCATAGAAAGTGCTTGGTATATGTGCAAGAATGAGAATGTGGTCTTTCTCACCCTAATATTACAGCTTGTGTTTCAAGATCTTCATAAGCTGACACTGACTGTCTTTGTCACAGTACCTGTGGTTACCACTCTCTTTCCTGTGTTTGTTCTTCCTCCAACATCACTTTCTACAGGTTGGCAACTTTTAATGTGCTGAATACCTCCTGATTTTTTATGCTTCCTTATCCCTGTACACTTGTTCCCCTCAGCCCACCCTGTCTCTCTGGAGGATCCCTGTTAATCTTCCTAGATCTCGCACAACATCAACTATCTTTCTTAAATTCCAACCAGACAATAGTTCGTCTCTTGCTACAGAGCTTTATCAAGTATATTCCTCACTTACAAACACATCCCAGTGCTGTAATCACTTGTGCCTCTCTCCCCAGTGCTCTCTTGGGAAAAGTACCTGGATCTTAGCCACCTTCGCATTCAAGACAGCAAGAATAATGCCGGCCATGTAGTAGTGCTCAGCAAATATTTACTGAACTAAGCTAAATTTTTGTCCTAGCACTAATTATAGGGCTTCATTTTTAGGCAAAACAACTTTCCATGTTATTTTTATCCTCCAACTCATTTATTAAAAATACTGACTTACTCAAGAGATTGCTTTAGGTGTCATATCACTTACCAGAGCGCCACTGCTGAGCAGGATCATGAGAACAATAAAGCTTTCAAACCAACTGTGTTCAACTATTCTGTAGCAGGTTTTCCTGATGTTCCACCAGATTTTTCCTTTCCCTGACTCTACGTCAACTTGGCAGCATGGGAATCTCTGCACACAACCTGGCAAGAGAGACATTCATGTAAAATCTTGATACTCAGAATAAATAAAATGCTTAAAATACCCTATTTAATGTGAAGCTTTCCCTGTGATGTCCCTCAACAGAATAATTGCTAACATTTACAATGCAGCTTTAAATAGATTCAACTTGAATAGATTCAATTAAAAATAACTTGTCAATGATTCTAACTTAAAATGTATTCTTGTCTTCTGTACTTCCTTGATTTCTTGTCAATCTCTTCCATGATGTTTAGGCCACTTTTTTTTTTCTTCCATTATTGCAGTCCTCATACTGTGCTGATACATGGTGAACTCTGAATGAATGAATATTAAACTAAATCTGAGGACAAAATGCTTTTCAGGACCTTCTTTGCTGACAAACTAATTTTCCTTGATGTGGATCTCATCTACAATTTCTGCTACTTCCACTCTATTAAAAAAAAAAACAAAAAACTGTGCCAAGCACCATTCTAGATAATATTAAGAGAATTGGTATAAGTTTCTAAAATTATGTTCAAAAGAAATAGATCTTCATTAGAATATTCAGGTAAAACTGTTTCAAGTACTCTATGTTAAAAGTAACTTGGGACATGTGGGTGGCTCAGCAGTTAAATGTCTGACTTTGGCTCAGGTCATGATCTCACGGTTGGTGGGTTCGAGCCCCGTGTCAGGCTCTGTGCTGACAGCTCAGAGCCTGGGGCCTGCTTTGAATTCTGTGTCTCCCTCTCTGTCTGCCCCTCCCCCACTTGCATTCTCTCTCACTTTCAAAAAAATAACATTAAAAAATGTTAAAAAAATAAAAACAACTCTGTCTTTGTAATCATAGATATAAAACATGCTGCTTTGGCATGTTGAGGAACATTTAATTTAAAATTTTTTTACCATTTATTATCTTTTGTATACTTAGCTGTGTATATAATTTCTTCTCCTCAGGGAATTTATTTTTGGTTTTGATTAGGCAGATAAATATAGAAATAAATGACTGTAACTGGATAAAGCAACTGAAACCACAGATGTAAAGGGGTTATTTGGTAGCATGGAAGAAGTCTACCTAACCTGGCTTGTTTGCTCAGGAGTGGTTGGAACTTTGTGGAAGGAAGAGCTGGAGCCTGAATTGAGTCAAAGTATTAGCCAAAAAGAGTATGGGTGGAATGCCCTGCCAAGGAAGCAAAATGTGTTATGCATAGGAATATAAGCAGTTCAGAGTGGTGATGAAAGCACAGTGTATACAAGAGGCATGGATGAGAAATGAGGTTAGAGAAATTGGTCAGATTATGGAAAACATTTTCTATCACATGAAGGAGTTTGGTGTATATCCTAGAGACTATGAGGAGTATGTGGAAGGTTGCAAGCAGAAAATGATATAGGCAGATGCAATTTAAATAGATATCAACAGTTGAATGGAGGATAATCTGGAAGAGAAGAAAAAGGAGAGTGAAGGTGTAGAGGGACTCAGAGCCAGAAAACCATTTAGGATTCTGGCATAGTAGCCTTACCAAGAGGAGCAGGTTATGGCAACTTCTAGTTTCTAGAGCAATAACGGATTGAAGACATGTTTGGCAGGTAAAGTCAGATGGATTTACAGACTTACTGGATATGTGATGTTAGAGAAAGGGAGGACTCCCAGAACAACTGGGTGAAGGTCAGCAATGAAATGAAAAACAAAAGTGTGGGAGCTACTTGGCAGAGTTTGAGTTTGAGATGCTGGTGGGACTTCCAAATACCAATATCCTGCAGATATCTGGAGGTCTGAATCTGTAGCTCAGGGGGTAAGTCTGGGCTAGGAAAGAACAGTTTTGAGGTCACACAAAAAATATATTTTAGGATAAGGAGAGAAAAAAGGGCCAAGTCTGGAACATCTTAAAACAGTTAATATTAAGGAACAGAATGCAATGGTGTTCACCCATTGCTGGATGAATGCTGGAGCCAGCCATTCACCCATTCACCCATTGCTGAATGAATGCTGGAGCCAGTTCACCCAGGCTGTTGATAACTCATTGTTCAATTGTCAGGAATTTTTGTGAGCCTGTTGTTAAATGCAGCAATCCTCAAGCATTAAATTATGTGAACTTAAAACTACAGCTTACCTTTTTTATTTGTTTGTTTTTAATGTTTATTTTTGAGAGAGAGACACACACAGTGTGAGTGGGGGAGGGCAGGGAAGAGGGGGAGACACAGAATCCAAAGCAGGCTCGAGGCTCTGAGCTGTTAACACAGAGCCTGACATGGGGCTCAAACCCACAAACTGCGAGATCATGACCTGAGCCCATATCAGACACTTAACCGACTGAGCCACCCAAGCACCCCGAAATTATAACTTACTTTTGAAAGGATAAGAAACACTTAAAACATATCACTTTCTAATCATTTCAGTTTATCTGTGCTCTTGAGTATATGTGTATATTCTCTCTGGATTATGGAAAATTTGGACTACTGTCGTCTCTTCCCAACTCCACATTTGGTGAAGTCACATCAGTAGTTTGAAATAAGCCATGGTGGGGATCTTTACACTACAAAAGTCATCAAATGCTATAAACCAGGGCTTGTTGGTTTTCTAGAGTAAACTTAATAAAGTAATGGAAGAATGTTAGTAAAATATATAAAACAATGAGTATCATATTCATAGCCATGACACTATGAACAGCACAAAAAATTGAGGAAATATTCTTTCGTTATTCAAATTCTATTATCTGAGATTTGCAAACATCATTGATGAATGAGTGAAGTTCTGGCATATAGTTTCTTTGTCTCACTTTCACCTTACTGATTAACATAAATGAAAATACCAACCAACCTTCGGGTTAAAACTATACTTGTTCATCAATTGCAATCATTGATTATCTATAAATACCAAATTTTACTAAAATCTAACAAAGGCATTCTGTGAGAATCAATGAGCTATATGGAATGTACAATAGGAATATTATTTATATTATTACTTGTAAATCATGTGCCACACATCCTTTATATCTATAAAATTCATAGTAAACTGAGGTACATATTCATACTTTATTTTTCTTGGAGAACAGTGGTGAAACATTTACCTGTACCCCACTAGGATAGGTGGAATAAGAGAAAACCTTGAAGGAGAAGGAGACAGAGTGGAAGTGGGAGAGATGTATAAGTAAATAAGTAAATAAGTAAGGCAGTAAATAAGTCAGGGAGTAATAAGGTTCTGGACAGAACCATGACCAAGAGAGACCCAGAAAGATAATGACTGAAATTTTAAAAATTAAATATAAAAAATTGAAGTTGATTTAAAAAAAAACCCACAATTACTTTGAAAAAGAGGAAGAACTGAAAAAAGAGGAACTACAATTCATTTCTCTCTTAAAAATTTTCCTTTTACAACCGTCATGCCCTGCTGGTGGGAATGTAAATTAGTGCAGCCACTGCGGAAAACAGTATGGAAGTTCTTCAAAAAGTTAGAAACAGAAACACTATATGATCCAAACATTTCACTATTGGGTACTTACCCGAAGAAAACAAAAACACAAATTTGAAAAGATACATGCACCCCTATGTTTATTGCAGCATTATTTAAAATAGCCACGTCCGTTGACAGATAAATGGATAAAGAAGATATGGTATATATACATATCATGGGTTATTACCCAACCATAAAAAAAGAATGAGATCTTGCCATTTAGGACAATATGGATAGATCTAGAGAGTATTCTGCTAAGTGAAATAGAGAAAAACAAATACCATATGATTTCATTTACATATAGAATCTAAAAAACAAATGAATAAACAAACATATATAGCAGAAACACACCCATAAATAGAGAACAAATTGATGGTTTCCAGGGGCAGGGAGTGGGGGGATGGGCAAAAGGTATGAAGAGGAGTGGAAGGTACAGGCTTCCACTTATGAAATGAATTAGTCACAGGATGAAAGGTATAGCATAGGGAATACAGTCGATACTACATAGAAGAGCACTGTATGGTGACAGATGGTAGCCATACTTGTGGTGAGCATTAACATAATGTATACATTGGATGAATCACTATGTTGTACACCTGAAACTAACATAACATTGTGTGTCAACTATACTTCAATAAAAAAAAAAATCACTGAAAAAAATGTTTTTCCTTCCAACTGGAGGGAAGGTAAAAAGGTGGGAGAGCACTTTTTAGATACTTGTTTCAGAGGTATGCAAGTTAGCCATTAAAAAAATTTTCCTGTTTTATAAAACAATATATTTAATTAAAAATACTGAGCCTCTCAAGTAATAACTCAGATAATCATAAAGTGTATGACTTGAAACAACAAAACTAGAATTCTCTTGAACTGTACTGTTTAGACAATGTCTTATTATGGTTTCTTTTATGATTCTAAAATGAAATTAGTTCATTGATCTAAGTAATATGAGGTATATCTGGCACTTTAATTTCCAGCACTATAAAAATGTAGCAAGCTATGTTTTGTTTTGTTTCTCAAAAGTCTCTGTATTTTGCGATTGTGTGCATTTTATGTGTTCCTGTCCTTTCTCTCTGGAAACTTTTAAGCTCCAAGAAGGCTAAAACTTATCAGTTATGCCCTTCATTTCTGCTCACGGTACTTAACCATATTCTTCTACATGGTTTAATATGTCATGTATAGTTGACTTAAAAGACATAATTCCCCTCCAAATGTAGTTCTAAAATAATCCAAGCATTAGTCATGATCTGAAAGATCATATCTCTGCAAATTCTAGAATTTACAAAACTTGGATGGAAATTGGATTAGATTGGATGAAAAAAAAAAAGCCCAGAATGAATAGGAAATATACATGTGCCTTCATTTATCCAACATTAATTATAGTTAACATAACCTCAGATCTGAACGAATTTATCTTCATTGTATTTAAACAAGCACCATACCTCTCAAATGCACTTAATAAAGTTAGAATATTTTGGAGGCTTCATAAACATGTTTTTAATATTTATTTATTTTTGAGAGAGAGAGAGAGAGAGTGAGTAGGGGGAGAGAGAGAGGGAGACACAGAATCCCAAGCAGGCTCCAGGCTCTGAACTGTCAGCACAGAGCCCAACGTGGGGCTTGAACCCATGAACCATGAGATCATGACCTGAGCTGAAGTTGGATGCTTAACCAACTGAGCCACCCAGGTGCCCCTAGAATATTTTATAAAATAATGTGGGAGAATAGTAAAAAGGTAGGACCAAAAATTGACTCCCAGATAATCTCTTCCTGAGCAAAAGAAAACAGGAGGAGTGAAAAAATTTAGGATGGTAGTATTTTTTTATATTAACTTAATGCTTTAGACTTTATAAATTATCATAAAATAAAAACAAAGATCTTGTGCAGAACAGAATCTATCTGTCTCAAGTATAATTTACCAGAGAAGAAAGTTTCCTTTTTAAGATTTTACTATCTGAGATTTACTTTTGTCAGTCTTAAAATTGAAGAGAAATATTATTCTTAGGATTTTAGATTTAGGCAAGAAAAGGGACTATACGTTCTAATTAGAAAAGTAAGATTTTTATCTGAGACAAAAGTTTATAAATATTGCCCTTAGGATTTATAACACCTCAGAGAGTTTCTTACTCTTATTTTGAGGCAGGAGTGCTCGACTGACTGTCTGGCTTTTATGCAAAGGCATATCCTAAGAGATTTCCAACCTAGCTGGTTGGCAATGTTATCACATCTTCTTTTTTAAAAGGAGTATTAACTAAATGTAAACATAACAGAGAACCTCTCAAACATTTTAATGGGTCCCCATGGGTAAATGCTATTTCTTTTGGGTGGTTTCATTAATTTGTTCTCGTGATGCATTTCATAAACTCTATACTGGGTTTCATCATGTTAAAGTAGTGCTCTCCACCCACCGTCCCCCAAACAAAAAAACTCCTAACCACCACTGACCTCTTCCATGTATCACTTATCTGTCCTACTAAATATTTACTACTAAATATTTGTTTGGGCAAGGGACATTGTTTTTTTCACTGCTCTATCTCTCTCCAGTGAGCACCCTGGGCCTGAAATACCAAAGTTGTTTAATGATTATTTGCTGATTGGATGAAAGAATAATTAAGTGGATAGATGGTGAGAGGCTCAGCAAATTGGATGCCCTGTTTGATTTACCAGGCTGAGCTTCTTAGCTCAGCAGGTTGAGCAAGTATAAAAAGTTTCTAGCTGCTCAGAGCGATGTGACTCACAGATGTGTGTTTCCTCATAAACTTTCTTGTCTTTTTTTTAAAAAAAATTATTTATTTAATTTTTTTAATGTTTATTGTTGAGAGAAAGATCATGGGTGGGGGAGGAGCAGAGAGAGAGGAGAACGGAGGATCTCAAGCAGGCTCTGAGCTGACAGCAGCGATTCCAATGCGGGTCTTAAACTCAGGAACCGTGAGATCATGACCTGAGCCAAAGTTGGATGCTCAATGGACTGAGCCACCTGGGTGCCCCATTTAAATTTTTTATTGAGGTAGCACATATATTTAGTATAGTATACCAATTATAAATATATAGATTAATATACTCATATAATAGCCATGTAGGTCAAGATATAACATTTTAAGCACCCAGGAAAGCACCCCTCCCGCCCCCATGTTCTTTCCCAGTCTGTACCCTCTAGAAGGAACTACTGGTCTGACTTCTATCATTGTAGGTTGATTTTGCCTATTCACCCCCCATTCCCAGCTTTACTGAGGTATAACTGATAATTTAAAACTGTATATATTTGAGGTACATGAATTGATAATTTGATATTAAGTATACGTTGTAATATAATCATCACAGTAAAGTTAATTAGCATAGCCCATCTTTTCACACGATTACAAATTGCTTCTTTACATCTGTGATGAGAGCATTTAAGATCTATCCTCTTAGCAAATCTGAAGTATACAATACAGTATTGTTAATTATAGTCACATTGTTGTTGTAGCTCTTCAGAATATATTTACCTGTGTAACTGAAACTTTGGCCCTCAGTAAATTTTCAATTGTTAAGGTCAAAATTCATCTGAAAATGTGTTTCTATAATACCTCTTATACATTAGACTCAATTCAGAAGTTATGAATAATCTCAAAGGACTCACATAACTATTCTCATTAGAGCTCTGTAGGACTAGAATAAACTTTTTGTAAAGTTTAATCTCAGTAAAATAGCAACTACAGTCTGAAATAGCTTAGCATTAATGCTTTCTGCAGAGGGTTTAAGTTTTTCTAAAGCCCTTTTCTAATTTGAAGACACAATTTGTTTGATAAACCCAACTTCTTTCTAGTTATCCTAGAATTTTAAGTTAGGGTCATTAATAAAAAGTATAGAGGAAATCTTGGTTGTATCTGTACATATTTAATGGTGCTAATCAATTTATTGAGAAATAAGCAACACCTGATGAAATTCTTAAATTTTGTAAAGGAAACACTTTAAAGGAAACTGTTTTGCGTATGGTACTAATTTCAGCAAACACAAAATTTCTACCAGTTGGGTGTCATACTTGTTTGCTTCTCACATAAAATGAAATTTAGCTTGTATTTAAAGAATATTCATGTACCATTGTAGTTAGAAGATTTCTTTATTTGACAGGCATTTTTTTCACACGTGAGTGCTAGAGGAAGCAGGTTGAGAAAATCATAGAGAATGAACACAAGTCAATGATTTCTACAAAAAATACTGATTCTGAGAATAATAGATACCAAGTCATCAGCATCAACCCTGTGTTATCAGAACTATACAGGATTGTCAACAAAATATTTTTAAAAATAAAAAAAAAGAAGAAGGATGTTAGGAACTGTGGTAATTAATTTGTGTTATCTCACTTAATGTCCTCAATATCCCTATGATTCAGATGTGATTGTTGTATCCATTTTACAGATGAGGAATCTGAGATTTAAGATTGAAAAATGTGGAAAAAAAAAGATTGAAAAATGTGCTCAAGGTCTCACAGAGAGTTAGCAGTAGGCCAGTTAGAAGTCATGTTTATCAGGCTCTAAAGCTTCTGGTCTATGTTATTGTATTATACTGCAACTCTAGTATAGGTTTGTGTTTTTACTTGAATAATGCAATATTTGATTAGAAAATATTGCATAAATTCACAGGTCAAGTTCAAAGTCACTACTTTGAATAAAATCCCTGAAAAATTCCAGAAGTAGTAAGTTCAGTAAGTCAGAAAGTGAAAAGGAATCAAAGGAGATACTGTTAGAAAAGAAGAGATTGAAATGCAAAGGGCTTTAAATGCTATGTTAAGGACTTCAGGTTTTATCCTATAGACCAATGGTTCTCAGCTTCTAGTGTGCATTAGAATCCCCTGGAGGATGTACACCTTATCCCCAGAGTTTCTGATCAACTTGTGGTTTCTGTAATCAACTTGTGGCTAGAAAGAAAGAGGTCAGGGCTGAATCAGTCTTTAGCTTGAGAGACAGGATAGATCATGATGTCACTAAATGAGAGAAAGACCAGAGGAAGCTATGAATTACATGGGGGAGAACTCACTAAACTTTGTTTCAAACTTATTTTACCTCACATGTTTAAAGGCAACCAGTAGAGATGACCATACCTGGAACTCAAGTATGAGGTCAGAGGGAAAGATAATAATGTAAGAGTCAAACAACACAGAAATAGATGTTTAAGCTATAGATATGGATAAAGCCCCTTAGGGCTAGAGAAATAAGAAGGTAACAGCATTGAAATGTGGGGGAACAATGTTATTTAAGGGATGTGCATAAAGATAGTCACTGAAAGAAACAGGGGAAGAAACTCAACTCTCAGAGATGCAAAAGAAGAACAAAGGTAGAGTGTGGCTTCTGAAACCAAGAGAAGGATTTTGAGACAGACTACTATTAACCAGATAATGGTTAACAGTATCAAACAGTTGGCGGGTGGCTTCAACTTTTGATGATAAGGACAGTAGTAGCCTCTATCCCATTGAGCTGTATTCTAGTGGTTCCACAGAACTGGAAAAATGAATTAAGGATCTAAAATGAGAAGTATGAGCACCCTAAGTAAGTAAAGTGCTTTACAGTATAACATACTGTCATTGTAAATTATTGTTAGTAAAGTATCTTAAGTGTGGAAACTGAAGCTTTGAAAGCTTCCATGATTTACCCTTTGTCATAGAGCCATGGCCGAATCAGTATGCAGTGGAGTCTTCTGACTTTTCACTGAATAATCCCTGATAAGTATTAGGTTTTAAGATAAAACCCCAAATACGAATAAATGGATGGCTAGCCAAGGTCTTGAATTTTCTCTTACCATCTGTAAAACAGGCCTCTGGCTCATCTGAATTTATAGGTTCAGCCTCTGCTTCTTCTCCTTCTCCTGGCAGAGGGTTATCAACTGTGCTGCACTCAGAGGAACTCGACCGGTTCAATCTCTAAAAAGAAATGCACCAGCCCACCAGGCAGTTAATTTAGAGGTTATTCAAATCTTATATGCAAGCCATACTTAATAATCAAATTCATGCAAAGTGTTATGAAAAAAAGATTAACAAGTATGATGGCCATAAAAACGTATAAACACATATTGAGGTCAAGTAAACTTACAATGCATCTATGCTTAATCTTTCTATCTACACATCCCGTGAAAATTAAATTTTATTATTTTTAGTATGCTAGCAAGTAAGTATATGGACAGAATTAGCATAAGGTAATTGTTTGATAAACTATAGCATTTGTAAAGTATTGGCCAAATTTTTATTATGTTTTATGTTTAATATAATTTGTGTACACCAGTAATTATTATACTCAGACAACCAAGATCCTGATAGAAATAATACAAGTACCAAATTTCCAATGCCTGAGAATTGAAAGATTGTATCTGACAGTTGGCAGAAAAAGTTTATTGATACTTAAAATTAGAAAAAAAAGAAATAAATTAGTGTAAAATGAAATCCAAACATATTTCCTCTATTATCTCTTGGATTTAACAATATGTATCAGGATGATATAGATAGAAGGCTTTTCACCAAGACAAAAAAAAGTCAAATATTATATTGGAATCAAAATGCCAAAGACCACACTAATTATTTCATCCAACACAGACCACTTTAGTATAAAATTTCAGAACATAGTTGAAAAGATCATAAAGTATTATATATAATGTCAAAAGATAGTGGCTACCAAAGTGAGCACCACATGCAAAATCTGAAACAAAGATTCAATGAAATTAAACATGGTGGTTTCACACATGAGAGGAATGAATTCATTGTCATTATGATCATATAATTGATCATAACACAAGTTCTTCCCACCCAGAAATTTATGATCAAACATGATGTTTACACACTTATACATACACAGAAACTTTAGAAAAAATACATACAGCAATTGTAGCAAAACTGTCAATTTTTCCTAATATTGCTTTATAAGGGGTAGAGCAGCACATCAATAGAAGAGTTCATTTTTCATTCTCATTTGCTGAATGACATGTGAATATTGAAAACTACTAGTTATTACAGCACATGCTTCTCTTATTAAGATTATAGCTTTACTTGAGAATAGTTCTATAAATACAAGTGCTAAAAGCAAGGAAATACTCATCTCCATTAAATTGGTTTTTTTAATCAATTAATTTGCATTAATATTCTGGCCAAATCTAAAATATTAATTTTTAGAGATTTACTGGGAAGCTAAAAATGTGGGTACCACATTCTCAGTGTTATTATTATCACACATTATTCAACACCAGTAAAAAAGTCATTGATACAGCTTTATACATAAAGAATGGTATAAGCAAAGTTCTTTTTATGGGAGCAAAGAATTATGATTACTATAATATTTATAATCCTATTGGCATAGGGGCATTATTCCCACCAGGTTGAAGAGTTTTATAATAATACCGTTATGAACAGTATTACTATGAAATTTCACTTAAAAAGAAGAATTAAATTGATTGAATTAATCTTAAATGACTTTAAAATAAAATTTTAAATAAAATGCATCTAATATGCAGAATGCCTACTCAGGCTAAATTAATGAAAACACCTTCAACCTTCGTATTTGGTTTTCTCATTAAGCATTAGCAAAAAAATATATGCCAAGTTAATTTATAAGCAAATAAAAATTAAGATGATTTTATGAAGTGTATCATGTCATTTCTGAAACTTTTTTCATAGTATGGCAACTTTTTGACGTTTAAATTCAGAGTTTGGCTCAAATTGTATATAATAAATGACAGTTATTCAAGATAATTCCTCATTGCAACAGACATCAAAATATTTAATATGAACTACAGTTTGTATCATAAGCCAAATTGCTATGACTCTTTAGAAATTCAAGTTTAGAATATTTTTAGGAATTCAGTGTTTTCCCGGGAATGCATGAAGTATTCACAAAGTAGCTATTTTAATACTGTATATAATATTAAACGCTTATGTATATGCCTTAGTGATGTAGAGAGTTTAGATGTAATCTATTCAGTCTTTAAATTTAATATTTACTAAAGTCGAAGTGTCTTTAAACAGCGTCCAAAAGGACGCCTTTAAATAGAAAGGCTAACATCTAAAATGAAAACTTTCCCTTGAAGGGAAATGCATTTAATTCTCATGACAGGTATTGCTGTATTTAACTATTGAATCTTCTTATTTTCTTGTTAGTACACAGAGAAGATCATACCAATCATTTGAATCGCTTTACATTATTATTATTATTTTCAATTCTATAAACTCAATCATTTGTTTTTTAGTTTCCTTTCTTGTAATTATGGAAATCGAAGAATTATTATAGTAAACTAAGAGCAGTAAAATAAATACTTTAGTGTAGAAAATTCCCCTTTTGATATTATAAATAGCCTATTCTGTAATTTTTGTGTGGATTTTGGTTTTAATAAAAAATGAAATATACTTTTGTCTATAGCTTTTTTGCTTGTCTTGTCAACAAATATAATTTTTTACCTTTGACAGCCTATACATATAGGCTGTATAAACATAGGATCATAGATGTAGAGTCATTAGCATTAGGAATAGAAAATATACCATAGACAGCATTCCTGCCTTTTTATTGAATAATATGGCATCATTTATTGACACTTTCTAAAATTTTCTTTCTTTTCTTTAAATAAAATCTATACTTGATTCAAAAATTTTAAATGTACAATAATATATGGCAGAAAACAAAAGTCCTTTCCACTCTCTGATTCTATTCCCTACTATATATACAGTGTGTATGTGTGTGTGCATACATATATATCTTTCCATATTCAGTGTGCATCCATACAACATTGAAGTAGTTTGGAAATAATCTAATCTTGATTCAAACTTATATAGCTATCCAAGAGGCCTCTTTCAACATTTGAAAATATAATCAGATTAAGATGATGGAGTAGTAGGACCCTATGCTTGCCTTGTCCCTTGAATGCAGCTAGATAAATATCAAATGATTCTGAAGACCCAGTAAATCAATCTGAAGACTGAGAAAACAAACTGCACAAGTAAAGGGAGAGAAAAGACCACACGGTAGAAGGTAGGAAGTATGGAGCTGTGATTTGGGGGAGAAGGGATTGTGGGCTGTGGAGGAGAAGGAGTCCTGATCATGGAGAGAGGAAGGAAGACACAGAGAGAGACAGAGAAAGAGAGAGTGAGAGAAATGTACAGGGGATTGCACAACAAAAGCACTTCCTCAAAACCACTGACTGAGAAAATGAGAGGAGCTGATTATCTTGAGTTTTTATAACCAGTGGAGCTCAAAAATTGGAGTTTAGAAATCCATACCATGTGGATGGTGGATGCGCTTGGTGGATGCAGTGGTGCTCCTGTGGAGAAGGAGGGCAGAAGCCCAGGAGCAGATGGCACGATCTGAGAACCCCTGGGATATCCTGGGAGAGATAGTTTCCCCTTCTTGGAGTGCATCTGGGAGAGGAGGATAACCTCTCAGGGGACAAAAGAGCTGGTGGGTGCCATTGTGCTGCCCTGTTCCTTAGCATAGGAAAATAGACACCTGCTGAGGGCAGCTAACCTGGACACTGGCTTTTTGCTATGCTTTACTCTAAACTCCAGGCTCCTGCATGTTGGTGCAAATGCCATTCTGGGACAAACTGGCACCAACCCCAGTGCCATGAGACCCTGGCCCAGAGGACCACAGCAGGTCTGTGGCACACCAGATCCCTAAAACTTAGATTTTGAAACCCAGCCAACATGCCTGAGATAAAACACAGGTGCACTACACTGCTGGGAGGGCAGAATGGCCCAGACACAGGGTGAAGGCAGAGATCTGAGGAATGCCTGGGACACATGAGGTGAGATTGTTTGCTCTTCTGTGAGGGCTTCACAGACAGTGGCAGACACAAACTCTCCTCTCTGGGGATGAGGGAGAGGGTTGTTGCCATTTTTCTCCCCCACCCATCAGAACAGACTGACTTCAGTGAGCAGAACAGCTCCAACAGTGGAGACCTGAGCTACTTACACCAAGCCCCACCCCTCTGAGCTCTGCAGGTGCTTCTTTACTAGGGCAAGTGTACCTGAGAACGAGAGCAGTTGGCTCTTCCCCCAGAGGACCAGCACAAACTCCTGCACACACCAAGTCTACTGACCACAGAGTGTGCAAAGCTTCAGCTCTAGGACACATAGGATCTAGCCTCTTAACAAGCAGACCAGAGCACACCTAGTTAAAACTCACCACACTCTGGACAAGGTGAAAACACTCCCCACGGCAGGCAAGAAGAAACTCTGCAGAGGACTGACCTGAGGGGAAAAGCAGCCAAAACAGTAGCAGAGTACACACAGCATAAACCAGAAACACGTCCTAAAATTCCAGGCCCTGGACAGTATATGATCTCTTCTTCATAAAGCCATTACTCTCTGGAGCAGGAAACATAGCAAGCTTTCATAACACACAGAAGCCAGAGACGTAGACAAAATGCTAAGATGGAGGAGTTCATCCATCCCAAAAGAAAGAACAAGAAAAGGTCATGGTCAGGGATCTCTTTGAAACAGATATAAGTAATATGCTTGATCTAGAATTTAGAACAATCAGAAGGATATTAGCTGGGCTTAAGAAAAGCATAGAAGACACCATAGAAAAGCATAGAAGACAATAGGCAATCCCCTATTGTAGAGCTAAAAGACCTAAAAATCAGTCAGGTTGAAATAAAAAAAATACTATAACTGAGATGAAAAACTGAATGATTGTAATGACCACAAGGATGAAAGAATCATAGGAATGAATAAGTAACATAGAAGATAAAATTATGGAAATTAATGAAGCTGAAAAGAAGAGGGAAAGAAAAATACAGGATCATGAATAAGACTTAGGGAATTCAGTGACTCCTTAGGTGTATTAACATTTGTATCATAGGAGACCCAGAAAAAGGAGAGAGGATAAAAGGGGAAGAAGGTTTATTTGAGCAGATTATAGCTGAAAACTTCCATAATCTGGGGAAGGAAACAGATATACAAATCCAGGAGGCACAGAGAACTCCCATCAAAATCAACCAAAGCAGGCCAACACCAAGACATATTAAAGTAAAATTTGCAAAACACAGAGTTAAGGAAAAAATCCTAAAAGCAGCAAGGAAAATGAAATTTCTAACTTACAAGGGAAGACAAATAAGGTTAGCAGCAGACCTATTCCCAGAAACTTGGCAGGCCAGAGGGAGTGGCATGATATATTCAATGTGCTGAAGAGGAAAAATATATAGTTAAGAATATTATATCCAGCAAGGCTGTCATTCAGAATAGGAGAGATAGAGTTTCCCAGACAAACAAATATTAAAGGAGTTCACAACCACTAAACCAGCTCTGTAAGAAATATTAAAGAGGACTCTTTAAGGGAGAAAGAAAGAGCAATGTGACAAAGACTAGAAAGGAACAGAGAATGGGGTGCCTGGGAGGCTCAGATGGTTAAGCATCCAACTTTGGCTCAGGTCATGATCTCATCGTTCATGAGTTCAAGGCCCACATTGGGCCCTGTGCTGACAGCTCAGAGCCTAGAGCCTGCTCCAGATTCTCTGTCTCACTCTCTCTCCACCCCTCCCCTTCTTGCTCTCTGTCTCTATCTCTTGAAAATAAATAAACATTAAAAAAATTTACAAAAAAGAAAGGAACAGAGAAGATCTCTAGATTGTCTCTAAGATTGGACTAAATGCTCCAGTAAAAAGACACAGAGTAACAGAATGGATTAAAAAAAAAACAACAAAAAAAAAAACAGAAAAAAACAAAAAACAAGGCCCATCTATCTGCTGCCTACAAAAGACTCATTTTAGACCTAAAGACAATTGCAGATTGAAAGTGAGGGGATGGAGAACCATCTATTAGGCTAATGGATGTAAAAAAAAAAAAAAAAGCTGGAGTAGCCATACTTATGTCCGACAAACTAGATTCAAACTAGATTTTAAACCAAAGACTGTAACAAGAGATGAAGAAGGGTACTATGTAATAATAACGGGGGTCTATCCAACAAAAAGATCTAACAACTGTAAATATTTATATCCACAACCTGAAAGCACCCAAATATATAAAACAACTAATAACAAACAAAGAAACCCATTGATTATAATACAATAATAGTAGTGGACTTGAACACCCCACTTACAACAATGGGAAAATCATCTAAGCAGAAAAGCAGCAAGGAAACAATGGCTTTGAATGATCACTGAACCAGGTGGACTTAACAGATATATTCAGAACATTTCATCCCAAAGCAGCAGAATACACATTGTTTTCAAGTGCACATGGGACATTCTCCAGGATAGAACCACATAGTGGGTCACAAATCAGACCTCAACAAATACAAAAAAATTAAGATCATACCTTGCGTATTTTCTGACCAGAACACTATGAAACTTAAAGTCAAATACAAGAAAAAATTTGGAAAGACCACAAATACATGGAAGTTGAAGAACATCCTACTAAAGAATGAGTTAACCAAGAAATTAAAGAAGAAATAAAAGAATACATGGAAGTAAATGAAAATAAAAACATGATGGTCCAAAATCTTTGGGATACAGCAAAAAACAGTCATAAGAGGGAGGCATACAGCAATATAGCCTTACCTCAAGAAGAAAAATGTCATATACACAACCTAACCTTACACCTAAAGGAGCTAGAAAAGAAACAGCAAAGAAGCCTAAAGCCAACTGAAGAAGGGAAATAATAAAGATTAGAGCAGAAATAAATGATATAGGAAAAAAACCCAGTAGATCAGATCAATGAAACTAGGATTAGTTCTTTGAAAGAATAAATTGATGGACCCCTAGCCAGACTTATCAAAAAGAAAAGGGAAATGACCCAAATAAATAAAATCACAAATGAAAGAGATCGCAACCAACACCACAGAAATACAAACAATTATAAGAGAATATTATGAAAAATTATATGCCAACAAACTGGGCAACCTGGGAGAAATGGACAAATTCCTAAAAACATACAAACTACCAGAACTGAAACAAGAAGAAATAGAAAATTTGAACAGACCCATAACCAGCAAAGAAATTGAATCAGTAATCAAAAATCTCCCAAAAAACAAAAGTCCAGGGCCAGATGAAATCCCAGGGGAATTCTACCAAACATTTAATGAAGAATTAATATCTATTATTTTTTTAAGTTTATTTATTTATTTTGAAAGAGAGAGAGAAAGAACGTGAGAGGGGCAGAGACAGATGGAGAGAGAGAGAATCCAATGTGGGGTTCGATCTCACAAACCATGAAATCATGACCTGAGCTGAAACCAAGAGTTGGTTGCTTAACTGACTGAGCCACCCATTCTTCTCAAACTGTTTCAAAAAATAGAAATGGAAGGAAAATTTCCAAACTCTTTCTATGAGGTCAGCATTACCTCGATGCTAAAGCTAGAAAAAGACCCACTAAAAAGGAGAAAAAATAGGTCAATATCCCCAATGAACATTGATATAACTCTCAACAAGATACTAGCAAATTGAATCCAACAAGTAAATTAAAAGAATTATTTGCCCACAATCAAGTGGGATTTATTGCTGGGATGCAGGGCTGGTTCAATATTTGCCAATCAATCAACATGATATAACACATTAATAAAAGAAAGGATAAGAATCATATTATACTTTCAAAAGATGTAGAAAAAGCACTTGACAAAATACAGCATCCTTTCTTGATAAAAATCCCTCAACAAAGTGGGGATAAAGGGAACATGCCTCAACATCATAAAGGTCATATACGAAAGACCCACAGTGGGGTCCTCAATGGAGAAAAACTGAGAGCCTTTCCTCTATGGTCAGGAACAAGACAGGGGTTTCCACTCTCACCATTATTATTTAACATAGTACTGGAAGTCCTAGCCTCAGCAATCAGACAACAAAAAGAAATAAAAGGCATCCAAACGGGCAAGGAAGAAGTCAAACTTTCACTATTCGCAGATGATATGACATGATGTAAAATACCTGAAATGCTCAACCAAAAAATTGCTAGAACTGATACCTGTATTCAGTAAAGTCACAGGATACAAAATCAACATACAGAAACCTGTTGCATTTCTATAGACCAATAATAAAGCAGTAGAAAAAGAAATCAAGGAATCAATCCCATTTTCAATTGCATCAAACCCCATAAGATAACTAGGAATAAACCTAATCAAAGAAGTAAAAGAATTATACTCTGAAAACTATAGAACACTGATGAAAGAAATTGAAGATGACACAAAGAATTGGAAAAACAGTCCATGTTCATGGATTAGAAGAACAAATATTGTTAAAACGTCTATACTACCCAAAGAAATCTACACATTTAATGCAACCCTTATCAAAATACCACCAGCAATTTTTCACAGAGCTATAATAAACAATCCTAAAATTTGTATGGAATCACAAAAGACCCCAAATAGCCAAAGCAATCTTGAAAAAGAAAAGCAAAGCTGGAGGCATCACAATTCCAGATTTTAAGCTACAAAGCTGTAATCATCAAGACCGTATGGTACTGACACAAACAGAGACAAACACATCAATAGTACAGAATAGAAAACCCAGAAATGGACCCACAACTATATGGGCAACTAATTTTTGGTGAAGCAGAAAAGAATATCCTAGGAAAAAGACAGTCTCTTCAACAAATGGTGTTGAGAAAATTGGAGAGCAACATTCTGTCCACTGGATCACTTTGTTACACTCTACACGAAAATAAATTCAAAATGGATGAAAGACTTAAATGTGAGACAAGAAACCATCAAAATCCTAGAGGAAAACACAGGCAGCAACCTCTCTGACATAGGCCATAGCAACTTCTTGTCAGACACATCTCCAGAGGCCAGGGAAACAAAAGCAAAAATGAATTATTGAGACTTCATCAAGATAAAAATCTTCTGTACAGTGAAGGAAACAATCAACAAAACTAAAAGGCAGACTATGGAATGGGAGAAGATATTTGCAAATTACATGTCTGATAAAAGGTTTGTATCCAAAATCTATAAAGAGTTTATCAAACTCAGCACCCCCCTCCAAAATAATCCAGTGACAAGCGGAAGACACGAATAGACATTTTTCCAAAGAAGACATCTAGATCACTATCAGACACATGAAAAGATGCTCAACATCACTCAACACCAGGGAGATACAAATCAAAACCATGATGAGATACTGCATCACACCTGTCAGAATGGTTAAAACTAACAACTCAGAAAACAACAGATGTAGGTGAGGATTGGGGAAAGGGGAACCCTCTTACACTGCTGGTGGGAATGTAAACTGGTGCAGACACTCTAGAAAACAGTATGGAGATTCCTAAAAAAGTTAAAAATAGAACTACCTTATGACCCAGCAATTGCACTATTAGGTATTTACTCAAAGGATAAAAAAATACTGACTCAAAGGGGCACATGCACCCCAATATTTATAGCAGCATTATCAACAAAGCCAAATAATGGAAAGAGACCAAATGTTCATCGACTGATGAATGGATAAAGAGGATGTGGTACAT
Organism: Panthera pardus; assembly: GCF_024362965.1. Lineage (NCBI taxonomy): Eukaryota > Metazoa > Chordata > Mammalia > Carnivora > Felidae > Panthera > Panthera pardus. The sequence goes on along the minus strand of NW_026526655.1, from coordinate 66,101,250 downwards.
ATATACAATGGAATACTACTCAGCCATAAAAAGTATGAAATCTTGCCATTTGCAATGACATGGATGGAGCTAGAATGTATTATGCTAAGTGTAATAAATCAGTTCAAGAAGGACAAATACTATATGATTTCACTCATATGTGGAATTTAAGAAACAAAACAGATGAACATAGGGTAAGAAAAAAAGAGAAGGAGGCAAATATAAGAAACTTAACTATAGAGAACAAACTGAGAGTTGCTGGGTGGGGAAGTGAGTGGGGGGATGGGTTAAATGGGTGATGGGCATTAAGGATGGCACTTGTTGTGATGAGCACTGGGTGTTATATATAAGTGATGAATCACTAAATTCTACTCCTGAAACCAGCATTACGCTATATGTTAACTAAGTACAATTTAAATAAAAACTTGAAACATTAAAAAAAATGATCAAATTAAGTACTTTTTTATTCATTATGGTTCTTTCGATTGCCTAGAAGGTGTTTTTGCTACAATACTTAATGTGAATAGAGACCATTAAATATAGGTGTTATATGAGAAACTGCCCTAAGCTGGTAACTTACAATGTTATTACTGACATATCCCAAAATAGGTATTCACATCATAAGGCTATTTTATGCTAGTTGGCCTTTTCTTATTTTGAGAGGTATGAAGTAGGATTATCTAATAATTTGATGATCTGCCACTCAAAAAAAGCCAAAAAAGAAAAAACAAAATTCAAACCTATTCTACCTATTGTAGAAAATACAGAACCCAACAAAAACCTTATGCAAAGAGGATGGTTGGTGTTGAAAACATTCCAAAGATTATACATTTAAAATACATACTGTAAGTCTGATTGCTATATACAACAAAAGATATTCTTTGAGGAGCAGAGCTTAGAATAGTTATTCCACCGGAGAAGTGAAACAAAGAAACACGCAAGAGAGCAAGAAGTTGAGAGAAGCAAATCAAAGAAAAGAGAAGGGCATATATGGGCAGAAAAATTAAGGGAGACATTAATGATAAACTAAGCTCTACTGTATGTCATTAAGCTTAAGAAATATTTTTTTATTATATTCAAATAACATCGCCCATATTTTAATTTTAGAGTCTAATTTTACAATTGATATTCATAATGAGGGCCCTGAATCATTAAAGGAGTAAAATGGTCAAGTTCAGAAAAAAATATCGAAGGACCTTTAAAGAAGAAATCTACAGATTCTACTATGCTTTGTGGGAGTAGGGGTCCAGTGTTTTCCAAGCTCCCATTCTATCATGGGATAACTTCAATTTAAAATATTCTTTTCTGGTCTAGAACCAAAATATGCTTTCCTCTTCCTTGCAGTTGTTAGGGCCCTTTTTGCCCTCTGGAGAAATGCAAATATTATCTTCCTACAGCCTTTTCAAACTGAGACTACCATTTGTGTTTTTCATCTTAAGAGTACTGATATTTAGTTTCTTTACATGACTTAGCATTCTAGGCCCCTCAAGTCCCTCCAATCCTTTTCTCATCTCTCTAAAATCCCGATCTGTCTCAAGATTCTTTTTAAATGATAGTGCCAGTTAAAAAGATATCCTTCATCAATGGAAATGACAATAGTATTTTCCTTTCTGTTATCTAGATTTACTACCATTTAAGTAGCAATTTTTAGTTTAATTACTAGTTACAGTAAACTCTTGACTCAAGGCAACTAAAACCCCAGCACTTTCTCAGAGAAAGGGTAAGAAATGGAAGTTTTCCTTTTCTAGTGTTCTTGATGACTACTAGAGAAAGTCTGTAGGCTTTTATTTATTTATTAATTTTTTTTATTTTTAATTTTTTTTCAACGTTTTTTATTTATTTTTGGGACAGAGAGAGACAGAGCATGAATGGGGGAGGGGCAGAGAGAGAGGGAGACACAGAATCGGAAACAGGCTCCAGGCTCCGAGCCATCAGCCCAGAGCCTGACGCGGGGCTCGAGCTCACGGACCGCGAGATCGTGACCTGGCTGAAGTCGGAGGCTTAACCGACTGCGCCACCCAGGCGCCCCAAGTCTGTAGGCTTTTAGAGAACAGCTGCTTGTTCAGCAGGAAATCCACTTAACAGTTCCATCACAGGGTCAACGTGGTGTATAGTATTAGATGATGGAGAAATAATGAGGTCAAATCTCAGGCACGTCCATGGAAATTCAAAATTAAGCAAATGATTTCACTGAGAATTCTTACTTTTTCGATAATCTTCTATCTAGAGCACTTCCTATTTAAAAACATGACAACTTATATGCCTAAAAGATAAGATCTTGCATATGAAAACAAACAAACAAACAAATTTTGGCCACATGAAAGATTGGACTGATTACTGGTGTCTCAGCCAGATCGTACAGGGTCATCTTGGTCTTTAAAAGGCAAGTGACGTTCACCAATATGGACTTGCCATGCAATCAACCAATGGTATTCTGTGCACTAACACAGAACTCCTATCTGCAGAGAATAGATATTTAAGTAGCTGGAATACAGTGGGTCAAGTGAGAAGGAAAAACTTAAAAACTTGAGGAACAAATATTTAAATATTTCTGCTACTGAGGCCTACTAGAAGTGGATAAATAAGGATTGGAACACAGGCAAACATTCTGGCAAAATGTGAGGTAAAAACGTAAACTCTAAGACTCAAGCTCATTATTCACTTACAATTAAAAGAAGAATAACAAACAAACAAAAAAACTACCAGTACATTTATGCTAGCCCCTTAAAACTACTCATAATGAGGAAGGAGAAGGAAAGACAAATTCCAGTGGACGGAACAGCTTTTTGAATACATGGATCTCTAATATTATGTAAAATAAAAATTGGTACAGAAAAAGCATATTTTTCCTAATGTTTATGTAGGCAGCTTCTGCCAAAGAAAAGCATTATATTTTGAGTCATTCTTCACAAATGAAATATCCAGAGTTTTTTTGGTTTCAGGACAATGACCATTCATTAATATGCACCTCATGTTTTCTAACAGTTTGGTAAAAAAAAAAGTAATAATAATTGAAGAATTAAACACACACACACACGCGCACACACACACACATTTCTGGAAACCATTTTCCGAAAAAGTATGTGTTTTACCTATACATACTATTGTATACGTATGCATCTTTATTTATGTTCTAGGCAGGGGGGAGATTTTCTACATTCTGAAATAAAATTGTTTTACAAGAGAATATTGCCTCTGCATCACCACCCATCTGAAATAGAAAAAAAAAAATATGTCTTTTACTTAGGAGTACCTTTAAAGCTAACTTCAAGTAAACTGGAACAATATTTGTTTGTTCTTTTAATTAGAAACTGCTAACATCATTATCCCTAGAGTGTATCATTTTCAAGATAAAGTTTTGCTTTCAACATTGCACAATGGAAAACAATAATAAAAACATCCCATCAATGACAGAGCAATTCAAAATATATACTAGATTATAAAAGAAAAAAGGCAAGATTCTTATTAACATGGATTTTTTTTCAGAAAAATATTTTCTAGAGTTTATTCAACAAGCTATACTAAAATAAGACAAAATATATCTGAGTGGTATTTTTTCTTTTATATTTGTTAGAAATATTATATAATGAAGTTCATATTAATCTGCTTCCAATATTATGAAAAGTGTTATATGTCTTATTGAAAGATTTAGTGTTCACTTACTATGTTCCATTTAAACCTCTTACCTTCCTGAGGCTATGCTGCCTGTTTCCTTATGAGATATATACAGTATAAGAAACATTCTCATCAGCGTATAATATTGCTTTTGGAATCAAATTAAGCATTTCAAGCACCTATAATTCATTCATTCATAGGCTTGGCCTATTAAATTTTAATTGATGCATTTTATATACAAACAAATAAAAATTAAATTAGTTACTGAATTGATCAAAGAAATAAAGCCCTAGTTATCACTGTGCTTAAAGTCATTTCAAAATATATTCAAAATTATCCTAGAAGCTGGGTACTGTGGCTCTGTCCTCAGCTTTCTAGATGTGTACTTAGAAAACAGCTTATTTGTAGGCATTTCAATTTCTGTAAATACAGGGCTAGTACTAGACTGTTCCTTTTCTGTTCTGAGATTTTTTTTTTATGCTTGAAGTATTTTCCCACAAAAATGGCTTATTAACAGAGTTTTGATTTACTAAATTTAAATGTGACTATTTTTTCCAGTTTTACTGAGATATAATTGACATATAATTTTGTGTAATTTTAAGGTGCACAATGTAATGATTTGATACATGTATATGTTGTGTATAAATATATATATATATATTTACCATATCCTTTATGCACATAATTACCATTTTGTTGCTGCCGTTGTTATGATGAGAACATACTCTCAAAGTTCTACTCTCATTGCAATAAATGTGACAATTTAATGTGACATAGATCAGATTAGATTAGGAAGGGAAGTTGCTAGAAGTTTTCAAATTAAATGTTGCTCCAGTGGTTTCTGTTACATTCTATATATTACCTTTATAAGCCATCCAATAAAAATCTATAGATCATTCACTTGAATCACCTAAGGACATGAGAGATATATATATCAAGGAAGTCATCAAGAGAATCACAAAAAATGATGGAATTGCCCCCGTGACATGCTATGATGTCAATTCATCTACAGAACAATTGTGTATGTTTCTACTTTCTTGCAATGGGTCAGGCAGAAACATTTAGTACTGAACAGCATGCATGACACTGAAAAAATATCATATATGTATGATTTTTTTTAGATAACCTGTGTAAAAGTGGTCACATATGTCTTTGCCTGGTTAAAAGCACAGAGCTGCATTCTTGATTGATCCAGTTTGTTTTTACCCCTGTGAGAAGTAAGAACGTTAAGTACTGAAGTTTAGAAATGGAGAAGGATGAAATAGTTTAGTCAACTGATTTAAAATGTTTAAAGTCACATACCTGTAAGTAAAAATTAGTTGTATGTTAGCAAATACATGCTATAAGCTCAATGCAAAGCAGTACATTTGAAATACAGCAATAAGACTGACTATTATTCAACACAGATTTAAAAACAATCAACTGGATAGTTATAAAGTTCTGTTATTTAGGAGATGAATTTAAATACTGTAATATGCTAAGGCAATCTTTTGGTCTGTTTGCTCTGTATAACAAGCATTTAAAAGTAAGTGATTCTCAATATTGGAGTGGGTGAGAGTAGGAGTGAGGAGTTTTTAAAAAGCATATTCTAAAATTAGCATTTCTTGATTTACTTGTAATTATCATATTAATTCAATTTTGACATTTCAAATAGCATTGAAGGAAAAAAATGTTTCCAAATTTATCAAAGTATAAAGAATAAGAAATACTGATTTAAATGTCAGACCAAAGTGTCATTGTTTTTAGACACAAACATATCCAATAAAGATGAAAGATTTTTCAAATAGTTTGAAACAAATCTTCAAAAAAGAAACGGGTAAGTAAAAGTCTACGAGTCTTTTGTTTTGTGTTTTAAGAATCTATGCAAAGGGGCGCGTGGGTGGCTCAGTTGGCTAACCTACTGACTCTTAGTTTTGGCTCAGGTCATGATCTCGTGGTTTGTGGAATCAAACCCCACCTAGGGCTCTATGCTGATGACTGCAGGGAGCCTGCTTGGGATTCTCCCTCTCTCTCTCTCTCACTCTCTTTCTCTCTCTCTGCCCCTCCCCCATTTGCACTCTCTCTCAAAATAAATAAAGTTAAAAAAAAAGAATCTATGCATAAAAACAGGATCAAATACCAGCTTAATTGCATAATTAAGGTATAATAGTATGATTATAATTATACATTTGTATAATTGTGATTAATCCCTAAATCTTGTCAAGTCAAATGCAGTTCTGGGAGAGGTTATTTTATTTTCTGAAACGCAGTAACAAGAAAATTTCTAAACTGCCTTTTTGGTGAAGGTAATACTGTTTGAAGAAAAAACTGTAAAAATCTAAAGAGAGACCAAATAACAACATAATTAAAACCAACATGTGGTAAAAGGACATAAAATATTTAACCTTGATGACTACAAATATTTAAACAATTTTTTTTTTACTAAATCGATAAAAGGAATGCATTTCATAACAAGTAAGCACATTTAAGTTTCTCCAAAGATAATGGCATTGAAAACTGAAGAGTGAATAGGTGAAGTGGTAGATGGATTAATGAGTGAATGAATCATATAAACAATATGAATGTCTGTTCCTCTGCCTGGGATTTCCTTCTCCATTGGAGCCACACAATGAAATGATCTCCATCCTTTAGGGTCTGGCTCAAGTGCCACCTTCTCTCGCATGCTGTCAACCTGATATAATCTCTTACTCAATGCATCCTCAATGGACTGGTTTATTATTCTGTTCCATTCTATGTTATGTTATTGAGGTAGACTATAACTGAATAAATCAGCATTAAGGAGGATGAGAAGCTAAATTTGGATCACTAATGCACAACATCACTATACCAGAAAAGTTGATCCTTAACTGCAACATTACAGAGCATAACAGAAAACAATTATATTCCTACTCACATCTTGCCTTTCTATCGTATGCAATATGGCATTTAAGCTCAGGGTTCAAATTTTAAAAAGACTCCCAGAATCATCGGTGACTAATAAATATCATTTCTTAATCTTTTAGCATTTTAGTTATCTGTGAATATAGATGAATGATATCCATTCTCCTGGTTGTCATAAGGAGGAAAGTTATAGAATGTATATGAAAGTGGCAAATATGTAAAATTTTTCCTTGGTCTCTTTGGTGCTTTCTTCTTTTGGGTTCACTACTCAAGTGTTGAGTTGATCACTTGTCCTCTTATTTTCTGTGGTCCCTGGAGTGTAGTGGATGTTGTGGTGCACTGCCCAAATCTCCCTCTCAGAGAGCCTCCTTTTTCCAGCTACCAGGAATGTTGGGGGCTGAAGGTTCACAGCTGAGTCCCTGCAAGGGAAGTGTCATGCAGAAGAGAGCTGCCTCACCCAAGGTTCCATCTCCTCCCCTGGGAAGGTGACTCATTGGTAGGAGGGTACAAAGGCCTGACTCTCTTGCTTCAATTGGGACTACTCTAAAGGGTTATCCTAGTACCTATAGGAGACAACCATAGGATCAGCACAGGCCTATGATGAAATTGCAGAGCATTTCAGTTTCTCTCTGTGCTCAATCATCTTGCTTCCCTCATTTCTTATAGGTGTTAGGTGTTGTTCCTGGTAACACTCCCCAGTAAATCTCTTACACACAGATTTCTCTCTCAGAGCTGGTATCCCAGAGAACCTGACTTCAGATTGACTCCCTGTATATTCTGTGGTTAACCTAAATTAACACATAAAATCTCAACCTGTCTACAACTCTGACTTCTCAAGACCTAAGTTTCCAAATACATACTGTTCAGCATCACTTGGCTATCTTGCAAGTAGCTCACAATTAAGATGCCCCCAAATTAAACTCTAAATCTATTCTACCTCCTAAATTTTCTCCTTCCCCTATATATATTTTTAATAGCACTGATATATATCCAGTCTTCTAAGATAAAACCTTTTGTCATGAGTCAGTTTGTATTTCCCAAAGGGGAATGTTGACGTCCTAGCTCCTGGTCCACTTGAATATGACCTTATTTAGAAATAAGGTCTTTGCAGATATAGCTAAGATGAGGTCATTAGTGTGGGCCCTAATCCAGTATAATCAGTGTCCTAGTAAGAAGAAGAGAAGACAGACACACAGGCAGAATACCATTTGATTACAGGGAATGTCAAAGATTAACAACCCATCATCAGAAGCTAGGAAAAAGCAAGGGAGAATGCTCCCTAGAGGCTTCAGAGAAAGTATGGCCATGCCCAGACTTCCATTTCAGACATTTAGAACTCTAAAGCTTTCAGAGAATAAACTTCTGTGCGTAAAGCCACAACGTTTGTGATACTTTATTACGGCAGCCACAGGAGACGGATACACCCTCTGCAACAGCTCATGACCCCTATATCCAGATCCTGAGCCCTTACATATTAACTCGCAAGTATCTTAGAGTTTATCCCCTTCTGCCACCATCATTCCCTTAGCTTGAGCCCCTATCCAATGTCCTTTGAAAAGCTGCAATAACTTCCCATCTTCTCATCTTCCTCTGGGGCTGGGCTTTACTACACTCCCCAAGGAAATTTTCTTTAGAAGAACAAGTTTGCTATGAACAAGGTATAATAAAAGACCCTAAAGTTTTCTCTTTCTGTTAGATAAAAAGAAATGTATTTTACTCTCTTGTCATGGTACATCAGGCTGTTCACTACCTGGCTCCAGTCTACCTCCTAGTAGGCAACCTCCTACTTCCCACCAGGTTCCCTTCATACGTATGTAATGGGCCTTTTTACATCTGGGTCTTCCACATACACTGGGCTCTTTACCTCCATTGGAACAAACTCCCATCTGATCTGTAGAAAGAATTTTTATTTTCAACATAAAACCCCCCTCAAATGCCATTTCCTCTGTGAAGTATCCCAATTTATTTTTAAGGTTGGTTACACTCTCCTCTCTCCCGTCTGAATATTTTGTCCTAAAACTAAATTGTGTATTCATTCTCTTTTTGTATGTTTAATTATAATTTCTGTTTCTATATGTGTTTCTTCTCAAGGGCAGAAGCCTTGCTTTACTCTTTATCACTTAAGACAGTGCCACAGAGAAAGACCTTCAGCCTACATTTACTGAACGAATGAGTGCGTTAATGATGTGTCTTCCTCATGTCTAGCATGGATATGGTAACTGGAAGATGCTCAGTAAATGTGAATTGAACAAATGAATAGCAATGGTTTACAGAAAATGTTCTCTAATGTATTCCTGTGCAATTTCTCCCCTAATGATTAAAGTTAATGAGGGGTTTATTTGGACTTTAGTTCCTTATGGAACATGAAATTTTGCATAAGTGTGTTTGCAGTGTTTTAAGGTGACACTCTCCTGAAGGAGGGAAGTTTGATTATGTGAAATTTGAATATTTCATTGACCTCCAAGGACCTCAGCTAGTTCCTTCAAGACTTTGATATAATGTTTCAAAACTCTAAAGAACTATTAAGTAAAGCAAAGTATCTGCCTTTGGCTTAAGGAGGCATGAATAGGGCATCTTTCTCTGAGGAGATGTTTACACAGAATGTTTCCTCTCTGCTGAGTACACAATACAAGCACATTCACTTAAGCAGCCTAAATAAGTAGATACATTTGTCAAAAGAGCAGTAAAGAAGTATTTGGGGATTAGATTCACAATAAATAAAGGGGCATCTCTGAAAGCTGTAAGAGTCTGTACTACTGTAAAATCATATGAGGCTGTTATTGTTTTTAAATATTTTGAGAAATAAATTTGGATTAACTTAATATTTTCCTCTGAAATTTGCATACACTTCCAAAGTCCATGTTACAATTCTATAAGCTGCTTCTTTTTTCATCTTTGAAGCAGAGAAGGAAGTAATCGATAGTGATAGAAAACAAAGAGAATGACTCTAATCATCTAAGAAAGAGCTCTCCATTAAAAAAATAATTATTAATTTAGTGTTTTAGAGTTTTAAACATTGAGATTTGGCACAATTAAAAAAAAAACTACACTTAAGAATTTAGTTAAGCCAGATGCCAATCACATTAATTGCAGGATGCGTGAAGTAATTTTTTTTTCCCCTTCAGCAACTCTTAGCACAGTGCCTGGAGCATAGTAGATCTCAACAAATATTTACTGAATGATTGGGTGCATTTCATGCTTCGTTTGAGGCACATAATAAGGAAGCACTTCATTGCTAATGATAAAAATCTGTGCAGTGTGTTATTAATGTTTCCTGTGTGCTTAGAGGGCTGCAGTGTGCCTCAGGAGGAGGCTGATTTTGAGAGGGGCCATCAGTTCAATGGCTGCATTCTGAGAAGCAGCAACAAGTCCCATGGGCCCATGGGAGATGACAGTGTGTCTTTCTCAATTCTGAGATAAACTCTATCTTCAGAGAAATGCTGCTGTTCTGTTGCCAATTATTTCCTCAGAACTGTTTAAGTTATTTTACTCAACACTTTATTTAAACTCATCTCTTTGGTCATCCTTTAGGAAGGTATTTTATTATAAAATGTTTTTACTTCATTCTGGAGTGTACTATCAGGACAAGGACACTTGCCTGTCTGAGAGCTGATATTAGTAGGAGATGGAAAAGTGTCCATCAAGTGCAAAGGGAAAATAGGATGCTAGGCCCTAAAAGAGAAGTTTTATGCTTGTTTGTTTGTTTGTTTGTTTTTTGTTTTGTTTTGTTGACGAAGAGGGGGGGGAAAAGGAGAGGTGTCCAAGGTCAAAGATGTTTCTCTCTGTTCAAAATGCAGATTATTCAACAGGCAAAGGGGGAAATATCCCCAGTCCGTGAATAAAGATAAAGATATCTCAGAAATCTGGCTCAAAACAAGCTAGGGATGAATTTAGGTTCATAGCCCACACCAACTCAATCCATCATGGTGGCCACTGGGAACACCACTGATAAGGATTCTGAAGTGGCTTTCAGACTTAGGCAGAGAGAGTTCAAAGGATATGCCTGCAAACCGGCATGTGGAACAAGCTCCCCGCATCTTTTACACAATAAAATTGTGAACCATTGATCTACATAATACTACCTCTCTTGAACTGAACCTGCAGCAAATAGCTACTTACAGTCTATATGTGACCACTCGATTCCATATCATAATAACTGTTAATCAGGCACTTACTTTCCAGCAGACATGCACCTAATTATTTACGTACACCATTTACTCTTCATTACAATTCTCTTTTTCATATAAAGAAACTAATTTTTTTTTGTAAATTACTGAAGACCATAGAGTTAGTAAATATCACAGCTAGAATTTAAGGCAAGTAGTCTATCTGCAGAGGTTGTATTCTTAAACATATCTATCACAAAGTAGTGCTTAAGACTTAACTGACCTAAAGGTATTGAATCAAGTTATTACTTTCTGTTGGGTAATCAAGATTTATCCTTGGGGCAAGGTTCATCAAGAACATGGCAATCAGTATTTCAAGAATATCTTAGGCATGAAAAAATTAGAAAGTTGCAAAGGAGAGAATAAGCAGTTCACAAATATGGGAACTGAAGTGGAAGCTGAAGATTAGGGGAATTATAGCAGGGAGGTTAGCATGGAAGAGTAAAGAGGCACTTTCAATAAAGAAAATATGCTTTTTTTTTTAGTGGTCCAAGTATAAAAACAAAAACAAAACCAAGTCATAATGATAAACATTTAAATCTCAAGCACCTGGAAAGAAAGACTCCAGACACAGGGTTTCCCAGGTCACAACAACTTAATACTACCTCTAAGTTACCTAACAGATTTCCTATATATCTTGAACTTCTGTTATTTCTCAAGTCCAGTATATTAAAGTGGGTTTGAATGTACTCATGCTGTGAGATATGTCATGGAAAACTGTTCATGAAAAAGGGCAAAATTTTCAAGTCCACAACTTTAAATCTGTACTTTTAGATGATAATAATGGGGATTAATTCAACAATAAACACAATGGCTTACATTGTTTTAGGGCTTACCAACTATTTCATATCTATGGTTTTTCAACTCTGATCTTCACTAGCAGAAACATGAGTAATTGAATTAGTTTCCCTTTCCACATGAGACCAAGCTCAGACCACTGTTCCTGAAAAGGGGTATGTGGAATCTGATCTTCCACCTTTAAGTTGAAATAACATCAACTTAAATTTGGAGATTTTGGATATAGTACTTCTTCCACGTAAAGGTTTTAAAAATAAAAAAATAAAAATCCTATCCTTCTTTTGTCATCTTGGAAAGAATTTCTTTGGATACTTAGAAACACATACTCTTAATTTATATACTTATGTATTCACTTAGTATTGAGGATTTACTCTGTACCAACCACTGGTCATATGGCCAGGAGACAGATAGATAAGCATGCGAATGCACACACACACACACACACACACACACACACACACACACACACACACTGGTATGTATCTTTATTCCAAAATCCACTAGCAATTCATGGAGGGCAGGTCTTTCTTATTATAGGGTTAAGTGGATAGAAAGCATTTGATAAATGCCTTTCGAATACTTTCAAAAGTGACCTAAAGAAAGGAATAATATTTTTAGGTGATATCTTGAAACTTTAAAGAGATGCCATAAAAATATTTTGTCGTAAGACTCACTTACGGTTATTATATTCCATATTAATAAAATATAGTTCAATGAATAAAAACAGTAAACACTATCACTTTAAATGTTTGTGACCAGGTGTGGAGAAGGAGGATATAAAAACATTTTGATAAAAGGTTCCTGTTTTCAATGAGTCTATAGCACCATTTAATGAATACAATAATTTGTCCAAAAAATTAAAATATAAAGCTAAATAACAAATCCAGGAAAAGTCATAAAATTGTGCAGGGTTAAAATGAGTACAGCTCCTATCTCTCTGGAGAGAAATTAGGAAAGATGCAATAGCTACCCTTTTGATCACTCTGAGTACTGTTCTAAACATTTTACCTGTTAATTCTTGTAACCCTCACGCAATCCTGTGATGTAAGGACTAATAAATTTACCCATGAGGAATGTCTTAAAGATGCGCATAGGATTTTGACCAAGGAAGGAAATCCCAAGCAAAGTCAAGCACGATGCCAAGTGTTTGTGGTCCAGCAGGAGACCAAGCAAGCAGTAGGTGACACAGCTGGTCAGCTGGTGGGGGCCATGGTGTGAAGACTTTACCGTCTATAATTCAGGAGACTTGGGAGACAAAGGATACTTCAAAGGAGTGACATGATTGGGATTGAACCTGAATAAAATCAATCAAACAAGTGAACTCGAGTAGATGGAAAATGGAGGCAGAGACACCAGCTGGGACTCTGCTTGGTACGGTTTAGGCAGGAAGTAGTGAGTGAGAAGGCAAAGGTGATGAAGAGGAGTGGTGGCTTCAACAGATACAGTGGAAGGAGACTGTATATGACTTCACAACTGATAACAAAAGGGGATGAAGGAAGGGAAGACTGAAAGGTACCCAGCACTTTCAAATCTAGCCCAGTAGGATTGAATCACTTATGAAGAACTAGTAAGTACAACCGTTCAGAGGAACCTTTAGGAACCCATTATGTGAACTCACAAACAAAAGAAACTATCCATCAGTTTGCAATATTGGAAAGAACTTATCACAGCAAAAATCTGAAATTTCAGTTCATTGCACACTACTTATTCATATGAAACTACGCGCATAAAACAATCTTACCCCTTTGCTGTATTCACTATCTGAATCACTGCTGAGTTCCTCAGTATTCATATTTTCCAAATCAGATTCCCCAGGTGCAATCGGCACTGTCACTGTGAGGTTGGGGTTATGAATAAATGATTGACAATCACTTTCTTCCATTAAGTATTTGTCCACACTGCTTCCCAAACCACTGATTTTATCTTTTTCTTTGTGGAAATTGTGATCTTTGCTCATTTCGGCAAGCGTGCGGTTAGAGATATAGTTTTCTTTCTTACTATTCAGATCTTCTGCTCTTCCTGGGTCTTTGGGAATCTTTGGCTTTTTGGAGAATGCTTTTAGAATAAAGTCACGTAAGGTTTGTTTCACATAATTTACTCCCTTCCTAATTCTGGCAACTGCAATCTGGAGGTTATTTGCATCGGTGTCTTCTTCAATTGCTGTAAGATTGTCTGAGCTAAATGAGCTCAATAATAAAGCCAGAAATAGGTTGAGGACCTATATCAAGAGAAATAGGGAGACAGGAAATGAAAAAGAAAATAAGCACACTTTTCTGAAATACAGGCCAAAATCCAAACCAGCATTAAAGATTTCTGTACTTCTTCACACATAGGTAAGAGCATGTGATGGGGCAGAGGACAGGCCGGATTCCTCATCACTCTCTCTGGAACCTAGCTCCTGTGAACTCTGGAGAGCAGAGGTCAGCCACACCCATGAAGGACTTAGCCTGAGGAGCAAAGAGAATATTCCCTCCTCATTATCATTATGTCATTCTTACATTCATTTCTGCAGCAGGAGTCCCTTGGCCAAATTCCCTTTTATGGGCCTAAAAAGCCTTCCTAACATTTACTATAGTTAATATTTATTACCTGTGAGAAAAAACTAGAACAAGAAAATTGTGATTAGTGTTTATTGTGCTGAAGTAACCTAGGCCAAGCTCGATGTTCACTTTTCCCAGAAGTTAAATGTCAGTTTGTTGCAACAAATGGAACATAGAACACTTGCAAACCTCCTGTAATAAAATATTCTGTCCAAGAATTGTGCCAGCTTGCAACTTAATGAGGCTTTTAAAGCATAGAAAAGGGCCTGCCTACTGAACCCAATTCAAATGAGATAATGGCATTATGATTGAGTGGCTTTATGCCAATCATCTAGCCCTGGAAGAGATAATAAAAGAGGTCAGGACAACTCCTAGCCTTGAAGAAAAGTCCTGTTTGTGTGCAAAACCACTTGTTTTTCCTCCCTGAGGTAGGGGTCCAGGTGAACTCAACATTGTGAAAAGAAAAAAAAATTCTCATGGAGGGTTGAAAGTTATATTTAAATGAAAACATTATATTTAAGTGTTGTTTTATGTAGGAAACAAAAAGGTAATTGAAACACCCTTTCACTAAATACTAAATACCCTTTCACATAAATACACTATGAAGTGTCTTCATAGACAAAAACATCTACCTCACTAAATAATCAAATTTAGGTCAATCTGAGGAGAAGGGACTCACACCCTCACACCTGAATTTGGTCTCATCTAAAACAGTTTTTCAGAGACGTAAGCAGAAGAGCACAGGTTAAAAATGTCTATGTTAATATGTTTGATTTAAGAGAAGAGTCCAAGGGGGAGCAAAAAGAGAAAATCACAGAAAACAACTGTGATGAATCACTGAGGAATTCTGAAGTAGTTTACTTTCATTTTGGTCTTTATTGTCAATGAGAAAATGTATTTCATTATGAGATAACATGTTGTGTGTGTGTATATTTTAACAGGAATGTCGATGAGAAGCCAAGGGTTCATTCTACTACTTTAGCCTCCCTAATCAATGCAAGTGTTAACAATTTTTCTCTTTCTTCCTTTCAAATTTGTAATTAACTTTATTTTTTTCCACATTTATTGAGATGTAATTGATGTATAAAATTGTGTAAGTTTAAAGTGTACAATGTGTTGATTCGATATACTTATATATTGCAAAATGATTACCACAATCGTGCTAAGGAACAACCCCATCATGTCAAATAATTACCTTTTGTGTGTGTGTGGTAAGGACATTTAAGATCTATTCTCTTAGCAACTTTCAAGTATATAATATGGTAATGTTACCAATTACCATGATGTAAATTAGATCCCTAGAATTTATTTATCTTATAGCTAGAACTTTGAACTTTGGTCACCATTTCCCATGTTCCCCACTCCCTGGCCTCTGGTAACCACATTCTAGTCTCTGTTTTTATGAGTTTCACTTTTATAAGATTCCACATATTTCAAGAATATGCTTCATCACATCTTCATAAGGATAATAACAATAATTTTTATTCCATCAAAAATCATAACAAGACTCCACTATTTTGTTAAAATCTACCAGGTATCTTAAATAACAATAAAGTCCATTTTATATCACATATCCATTATCATATTAAGCAGAGAAAGAAATATTAATAAATGTATATTTGATTCAACATTATCTGATTAATGTTCTTTGCCAGTTTCCTGATATAGACTTGAGATTACTAAAATCTACTTTTCTGAACTACCCTCTAAAACTTACGGTTTTTAACCATTTTAATTAATTGGTAGTAAAATGACTTAAGGCATAAGTGAGAAAAAAAAAGTGAGAGATCTGTTTAGCATATAACTCTAATATGCAGAGGACTATATCAGAAATATAAATTTATGTGTCTTTCTTTTTAGATTCTAATTGTACATCAATGGTAATTCCTTATCCAAGAGTCGGTTGTTTATTTTGTGAGTTACACTTCTCTTATCTCTCATTATCACTAGCAAATAATGAACAGATATCAACATGAGGCAGTCATTACCAATTCTATATGGATTAAACATTCACCAAGATACCCCATCTATTTTTAACTATAAATTCATATTGCTTTTCAAAGTGTATCATTACACTCACACCTGTGTTCAAGCTTTAATATCGTATTATGTATTATTCAAAGACCCATTTCAAAATTCTTCTTCGAGTCACTATTTAGAACTGCTCTCCTTTTCTTCCAAGTGTCAAGAGCATTTTATTTTTGCCCCACTGCTAGCACTTACCACCTCTTCCTTACCTGATAATTTGGTGTACCACTTTTCTATGTCCATAGAATGCAAGTACCTTGAAGAGAGGGACTAACTCATAGGTATGTATTTTTAATCATCCTGCAATACCCAAATATATTTCCTTTCACAGAGAAAGTACTAAAAATATTGAATGAATAAGTTGAGAGAGCCCAAGGAATCCCCCTTACTTCATACATGCCTGAGCGAGTACTAAATATTTAAATTAGTTGTGATCAGTGGCTTTGGTGTGGTATGTTTTGACCTCCTGTATCTTATAAAGAGCTACATTTCAATATTTTTATGTCAACATTTTATAAGAAGTATATGAACAAGTCACATTAAAGGAGCTTATAATACAAATGTTAAATTCAGAAGAAGAACCAAAGAGAGAATATTTTATTTCATATTGGGAATTATAAACCGACATAAAACTAGGAAATTTATTACTACAACTGGAGGATGATTAATAATTACAGAATTCGAACTCATGGTGTCTATATGTTGTGCAGATCTAGAATTTGTATTGCATAATTTACTATGTATATGTCTAGCCATTTAATGGCACAAAACAATACCATTTAGGATGTGATTTGATAAATGTAGGTTTCTGTCCTAGACTCTGAATTACTTTTGATATGGGGGATTCAAGGACAAAAAAAAATTAGTAACTTATTTTCAAGCCAGTGGGAAGTGTAAGTACTAACCATATAGTTGTTACCATACCCTAGCTCCTGAGATACCTAATCCAGAGTCTGATGCCAAGCTGACAGACTAAACCAAGTCAACATGGTGGCTTTGAAAATTGAAGTCAGTGAGTCATGAAGAACATCTTATCCCAATTTTCTCCTTTGGTAAGCTTGAAAATTTTCACCAATAAGTAGGTAGAAAGGAACAAACAAACAAAGAGTACAAGCCAAGAAAACACTAATGGAGACATGGAAGATCAATTGTTAAAGGGATATTATAGAGCAGTGGTGGGCAAATTTCTTCTGTAAAGAGCCAGATTAAAAAACATATATATTTTGGCCTTTGTAGGACATAGAATCTCTAGGACAGCTATTCAACACTGCCACTGCAGAGTAAAACAGACATAGACAATATGTAAATGAATAAGCATGTCTGTGTTGTAATAAAATTTTTCTTACAGAGTCTGAAATTTAAATTTCATATCATTTCTATGTGCCACGAAATATTATTCTTCCTTTTATTTTAACCACTGAAAAAATGTAAAAAAAAAAGAAAGAAAAAAAACCCCCAACATTCCCAAGCTTACAAGGCCATACAAAAACAGGTAGTACGCTGGATTTGACCCATGAGCCATAGTTTCCTGAACTTTGCTGTAGATCAGGAAACTATGTCTTATTATGTCTGACTATATTTGACTGTAGTGCAATGGGACCAGTCCTTTCAATTGCCTTGTTCTGTTACAGCTTCATTTTTATTACTGTTAATTCAATCATATTCTGTTTACTAGTATGATTTGATATTTGAAAGGACTTTTAAGAGACATGAAAACCACAGATTTAATTCATATGCCATCACTATCAAAATGAGAGAATAAAGTAGGAAACCATCCGTTAAAATAAATATTGCGAAAAATATAAAAATGGGTTATCTGTCAGGGAAATTGAAACAATATTTCATTTTATTTTCTGTTTTTTTTCCTGTATTAAAATGATCAAAATTCTATTGCAATTAATAGTTTTATGTGTAATTAATCCTATAATTATAAGTGATTGTCATATAACAATTTACCATGCAGAATTTTCAATGTGTGAACATGCGACTACGTACCACTAGATTTCCAATGACCATGACCATCATGTAAACTATAAGGCACATGGCTTGACCAGCGACCTCCATACAGTCCCACATGGTTTCTATCCACTCTCCACACAGCACGCGGAAGACAATCAGGAAGGAGTGGAAGAAATCATTCATGTGCCAGCGTGGGAGTGTACAGTCTTCATTGATCTTGCAGACACATTCTTTGTAGCTTTTACCAAAGAGCTGCATGCCAACCACAGCAAAAATGAAGACGATGATGGCCAACACCAAGGTGAGGTTACCCAGAGCACCCACTGAGTTGCCAATGATCTTTATCAGCATATTCAGTGTTGGCCAAGACTTTGCCAGTTTGAACACTCGAAGCTAAAAGTAAACACAAAGCTTAATGTTAATTATTAGAAAATTTTTCAATTTTCAATGTTTCCAATCTTGAGTTTTGTTCAGAATTTTAAATTCTAAAATATTGTCATCATTACCTAGCTAAAATTGATTATTTCTATTTTTTACTTTCAGCTATTTTCAATATTCTTGTTATTTTGTTATGCTTGCCACAATATAATTACTACACATATTTTGAAGGAAGTTTAGGATTGCTATAAAAGCCTCTTGTAATGATTTCAGATATTATTCCCTTTAGAATTGATAATTTATCCTTAATTCTATTTTTAGATAATTAAAAATTTTTTTTAATTTGAAAATAGTCTGATACTTTTTATACCTTTTCATATTGACATTGGGATAAAGTCCAACATGTTAGTGTGGAGGTTCCTCAAAAACTTAAAAATAGAACTACCCTATGACTCAGCAATTGCATCACTAGGTTTTTACCAAAAGGATACAAAAATACTGATTCAAAGGGGCACATGCACCCTGACATTTATAGCAGCATTATCAACAATAGCCAAATTATGGAAAGAGCCCAAATGTTCACCAACTGATAAATGGATAAAGAAGATGTGGTGTGTGTATATATATATATATATATATATATATATATATATATATATACATATATATATATATATATATACATGTATATATACATGTATATACATATACATATATATATAGTGGAATATTACTCAGCCATCAGAAAGAATAAAATCTTGCCATTTGCTATGACATGGATGGAGCTAGAGTGTATAATCCTAAGTGAAATAAGTCAGTCAGAGAAAGACAACAACCATATGATTTCACTCATATGAGGAATTTAAGACACAAAACAGATGAACATAGGAGAAAGGAGAAAACAAAGAGAGGCAAGCAAACCATAAGAGTCTTTTAACGACAGAGAACAAACAGAGGGTTGCTGGAAGAGAGGTGGGTAGGGGGATGGGCTAAATGGGTGATGGGTGTTAAGGATGTAGCATGTAACTGAATATGTCTTCAAGAGTCTAAAATTGATTCAAATTATGACTATGTCTTCAAGATGCTAAGATTAAAATATTCATGTGATTTTTGAGCTCTTTAAGAGCTTTTGCTATAGAATTAACTTGATTACACTGGACACCAGAACCTAATCTTGTCTTTTGATTTAAACTGCTAAAAGATTTAAATAATAATACAAAGCATTAGAAACACCCCTTTATATATGGAATACAATGGTAAGGTTGGTCTATATTTACCAGTCTGAATGATCGCAGAACTGACAGTCCTTCCACATCTGCTAGAAAAAGCTCTACTAAACTTAAAGTCACAATAAGGCTGTCAAAAATATTCCATCCTACTTGGAAATACTCATATGGATCCATGGCAATAAGTTTTAAAACCATTTCAGCTGCAAAGATCCCAGTGAAGACCTAAATGAGAAATACAATGTGTTTTTTCTGGTATTATGAGAAGTATAGAATCAAAGTAATGATGATTATTACCATTTGTTTAACATCATTGTGCTTCAGACAATGTGCCAGATACTCTACAAATGTGTTATCTCATTTAATCCCATAAACCTGGTAGTATTATTCCTATAGCTCCAATGTAAGCATTACAAGGTTAAAAAGCTCTAACTTTCCTGTCCATTCTTATCATCTTTAGATAGCATTTTAGAGGAGCATATTAAAATTCCAGGTAAATAAAGCCATGACAATCAACACAGGTCGTTTTTGCAAAAAAAAAAAAAAAAAAATTACATGGGTCATACTCTGGAAGAAAATGAAAAGGAAATATAGACTGACACTAAAATCTTGAGTCAGCCTTTTTGTTGGGTCTGACTACTCTTAGAGTAATAGAGAACATATTGACTCACTCTTTAAAGATTTATTAGTAGGAGAGGGAAAAGTATTTAATTGACACAGTGGGAGCTAAAGTAAGACTTTCAAAGCTTTGACACAAAAGTGCATCACAAAACATCATTAATTCATGACACTGGTATCAAAGGACTGACTTAAGAAAACAACACTGAAGGACCTGTTTATGAATCATTCAGGTTTGACTAGACTCAAAGAAGCTGACCAAAGAAGGCTCAAAGGGAAATGGTGAAGTCTACATAAGTGCCGGGTCCATTTAAAAATAATGCAGCATCAAGAAGACAATCAGGGAGTACCCCGCACTTAGGGTAGTGGCAATAGATAAGAAACACGATAAATTCTTTTGGGGTTCACAGTGATGCAGTCAATTCAGCAAGAAGGTACTGATTTTCATGGCCTGTACCTCCATCAACAATTAGAAACCAAATAGGCCTATCTTTTTCCGAAGAGAAATGGAAGGAAAGAAGCATGCTCCCTCAGAGAGCATATGGTATACATACATCTCAACTAAAAATACAGTGTATGGGAAAGAAGACTGACTCAGATACAAAGTCTTTGGCTTCAAAGATCAATTGGTTTGGGACCATGACAAAAGTAAAATTATCTTACACAGACATTCACAAAGACATCCAGAGTTATTCATGATTTATGAAGTCATAAATGGGGACCCTTTGGCCATGAAATTGCACTTCTGCCTGCTTCATACAGATTCTCAGAAACTAGCACTTGTTGTTTGCCATAAGGCATTACTTAAGCCAGAATGTGACCAGCACTGCACATTTGAGAAATCAGTCTGGCATCTATTTGCCAAACAGGATCCTATATCTTCTTGAAGCCTACAGATCCTTTCTTAAGTGCCCTTTTGTCTTCTGTGTCTAGTCCTACCATTTTAGCTTCTTGGTATTCTTATTCTTAAGACTTCTTTCTGCTGGTTGATTTAAAGCATGATGATGATAATAATAATAACAATAGGTTTAATTTGTTAACGACTTACGATATGCCAGGCTAATAAGTAGAAAGTGTTTATTCCTCTTAACAATATGATAAATGAAGTGTTATCATTATATTATAAATAATATATTATTTTTCTTATTTTGCAAGTGACGTATTATTATTATTTTGTAAATGAGAAAATTAGAGACATATTTGTTCAAGGTCATATAACCAGTAAAAGGCAGAATGAGAATTCAATTCCAGGACTTTGGGACTCCAAAGGCCCAGACACTTCACTATTATGCCAAAACAAACCATCCACAGTTTTTCTAAAAATATGTGGGGAATGTACTCACAAGGCAGCTGCAATATAATTATAAAATAGGTAATTATCAAATTTTCAAAGTGTTGCTTCAAAGAGACATTCTGGCAGGAAAAAAAAAACCAACACCATCAATTCCCAAGATGGTGACCCCCCTTTGGAAATAGTATTGTTATAGACCTCTGCACTTCTGCAAAATTATTTTAAAGTAGTATCACCAGAAACTTGACTCTGTACAATGATTCATATTGTGAATTCTGGATATGGATAATTATGTAGCTATACACCCATCTGAGTTAAAAAAAAAAAGAAGTGACAATCATGACATCCAAGGGGAAGAACTATGGGTACATAATACACATTTAGAGACTCACCAAATTTCCTACAGTGAGTACATTTTTGAATTCATCAGTCATGGGGTGATGCTCCATAGCCATAAACAATGTGTTTAAAACTATGCAAATGGTAATAGCAAGATCTACAAAAGGATCCATTACAATAAAATAGACAAGCTTTTTGAATTTTATCCAATATGGAGAACAATTCCAGATCAAGAATGTATGTGCAAATCTGTACCACCAAGGTGGACATTTCTGTCTGGATTCTTCAAGTTCTGGGGGGAAAACCAAGAGAGAGCATGAAGTCAATCATTTGTTTATTTTATTCCTAACCAGGTACAAATCAGCAGTAGACTTTAACACTAAAACAAGTCTTCTGTTTAGACTTTGCAAATTTAACAGTACTGCTTCTATGAAAACATAATATATTACATAAAAATCTTCTATCATGATGTTCATTTACTAGACCAAGTGTAATTTAGGGGAAGGCAGTGAAATTAATGACTCAAAGCAGATAGAGGCAACTCCTAGAGAAACATACACCTAACGTGATGGTAAACAGGAGAACCTATGTTTTCTTTTTTTACTTTTTCCTTGCATATACAGAGAAAGCACATGGGAGTGGGGGTGGGGGAGAGAGGCAGAAGGAGAGGGAGAGAGAATTTCACCCAGGCTCCACGCACAGTGTGGAGCCCCACATGGGGCTTGATCCCATGACCTGGTGATTATGACCTAAGCAGAAATCAAAAGTTGGACACTCAACTGACTGAGCCACCCAGGTACCCCAAGAATCAATGTTTTCTTAATGGAGAAATATATATTTTCCATCAATATATATTTTTTCACAGGTGAAATCAATCTCAGAACCAAGAGACTAGAAATAACTTATGGAGTGGCTCATTCAATAGATACATCATACCATAATCTCTTTTATTTCTCACCATTAAGTTTAGGAAGTGGGTGGAAGCTTTGTCTGAGGCCATCATGGTATGAAAGCACAAGGTGGGACCTGGGACATATTGTAGGGGGAGAGGGTGGAAACCAGCACATTGTAAAAGTTGCCACCCTGACTCGCTTCTCAAGGTGTAACCACTATATGTTCTCTAAATTGCTTTCTCTAATGCCTTTTCATCATAATCTTAACAGATGTTATGTCACAGATTACCATTTTATAATTTTGCTGAATGTGCTCAGAGGCAGCCATTATAGACATCTGGAAGTATATATTATTTTCTTGCATATTAGATGGTAAACCCAGAGACTAAGTTTGTAAGATTATATACTATATATATAGTATATGTATAATATATGTATATAATATATAACCCACACAGCCCTGGTTAACCTAGCTTTCTTCATTTATTATCATTAATTGTCTTTGAAAAGTCTTATCATCCAGTATCTTTAATCACACACATAAAAACTTTATCAAGTTTTTTGAGCACATAAAGACCATTCCATTAGTATCCATTGGTTATCTTTACCATTGTTTATGATCATTTTTTATTCTTTGAATTCTTCCTAAGAACTTCATATACCTATTTAAGGCTAACCAGGGCTTATCTAAATTTTGTTTAAAAATCTGTATGGGTAAGACAGCATTATTACATACCTTCTACAGTGTTTGTTAATATGCTTACTCTACTCATTGCTCTTTGTCTTAGATGGGGATCATTCAACATATCTTCAGAAAGGAGATAAGAACTGGAACGTCTTTTCTTATGTATTTGATTAGTTGTACCCTGAAAGAAAAAAAAAGATGATTAATTAAAGTTCTAAGAATATAATTCTAATAAATTATAGGTGCAGAATAAAATTTTGCTTAGGTAGCTGTAGTGAGTAAATAAAAGTAGAAATTAGGCTGCTGGGTTGTAATCATAGTTCTGCTACTTACTGGGTATGTGTCACTGGAGGGTTACTTAACTCCCATCTCAGTTCTATCATTGGTAAAATGGAGATGATCATAGTATTAGCCTCATATTCTCGCTTTGAGGATTAAAAGAATTAATGCTTAGGAAGTAAAAAATAAAACAAGCTGCTTTTCTTGTTGTAATCACTTTCATCACCTATCTTTCTGGGTGTCGAATTTATTCAGATAGTTTTACCATGTAAGTGTCCTACATGAAACCAGCTAAACGTGTATTGCAGTGATGTGTGGTAAAGGGACAGAACCTCGGTATTCTCTGATAAATTTCTATAATCTTTGTTGAGGTAACAGAATTACATGGAGACTGTAATGGATGTTTCTTATTACCAAGGAAGATCTCATGAATTGCTCTGAGTGGATGAGGATAAATGACTCAGCGTGAAAAGGACGACGGAGACTGGTGGGCACTGTAGCAAAATGGAGAATGTAAGCTCCATCTGAAAGAGGTGACCACTGTTCAGCTCTAAAGGATTGTTGCCATGCAGGAATATGAGCTCAGTCTTACCAGGTGCACTCATTTTTGTGTGAAAATGTCTTGTTTTTAAATCTTGGCAACTAATTCAAAGTTTAAACACTATGCTGGTTCAGTGCAGGCCAACAATACACACACACACATACACAGCTCACACACACATATACACACAAACAACTATACAATTCTACATGTATCACCTATCTATCTGTTTAGGTGTGGTATGTGTGGTATTTACGTATGTATAGATACACACACACCACTTTACAAACATGTAAATATAGCTCTAGAGTTTTAAAGTTGTATAGTTGTTTAGATATACTTATATGTGTGTGTATATCAAAACATGGACACATGGGCATAAATGTATGCATGTGTGTCTGTCTGTATGTGTATGTGCGCAGACATCCACACACACATATCTGTAGCTGGCTTTTTATGGAGATGTTTCTATTTGATACAGTCTCTAATCTACTGACTTTCAAGAAATGGCAATTTTTCTACAAGTCAAACAAGAATAACACATTCTTTTTCATGTAGACACGTTTTAGTTGTCAAGGTTATATTATCTGTCATGCAATTTTTTTCATCTAAACTGTACATTTTGCCACACTATCATGTTTATTGCATTTCTGTTGAATCTTAGAGTATACTCTAGTTTTGTAGTTTGTTTCAGGATTTATGGTAATACTGATTTTTCTACGGTAAAAGTAAAGTCTTTAGTGAAAATATTTCATTTAAAAATATGAAATAATATCCAAATCTGATATAAATTATATGTTTCACAGATAGTACATCACTGAAAAGCAAAACACAGCAAAGATCTGATTCCATAGAATTTAGCATGCTCATTTGACAAGGAAAAATATCTTGGCCGAAGGCCCAAAGCTGGATCATGCAAGCACAGAGGTCACTTGTTACCTAAAAAGCACATGCAGTCATTCCAAATGAAATATGTATGTGGCCATGACTTTGATGGAACTTTATTCTCGCTAAAAATATATTGTCTGAAAATATGAATATATGAATACCTAGCATGAGTTCAAAGCTTGTTAGGTCAGTCAGAGCCCCTACTGATCTTTAGTAATGCAACAGAACAGTGACTGGCCTAAAGAGGTAACCTAGAAACTCCAGAAACCAGAAAGATCTCACTTTTCAGCCTAATTAGACACTTTCTCTACTGACTTAATTACTCCTAAACCCTTGAAATTGTTGCCTTGGAATTGTTGTTTTGTTTTTGCTTTTATGTGTGTATGTTTGTATTAATGTATATAGTTTGGCTATTATATTTTTATCGGTAGACTCCAGACCACAGAGTTTTTGTTTTTGTTTTTATCTTATTTTAATGAAAAAAGTTTCAATTATGTATGGGGAAAAGCATAGCTATTCTAAATTATTTCTAAGTTTCAGGGCACCTGGGTGGCTCAGTTGGTTAAATGCCCAACTTCAGCACAGGTCATGATCTCGCAGTTTATGGGTTTGAGCCCCACGGTGGGCTCTGTGCTGACAGCTCAGAGTCTGGAGCCTGCTTCGGATTCTTTGTCTCCTTCTCTCTGCCCCTCCCCTGCTCACACTCTCTCTCTGTCTCTCAAAAATAAATAAACATTAAAAACATTAAATTATTTCCAAGTTTAAAAGCCTAGCACACATTGGAGAGAGAGCAAAAATGTGGTGGGTTAAGAGTGCAAGCTCTGAAACAGAGAGCCTGTTTGAACTTCAGGACTACTGTTTACTAGCTGAGTGAACTTGGGGAAATTGCTTTGCTTCTCCATGCCTCAGTTTCCTCCTATGTAAAAGAGGGATGATAATATATCACCTTACAGGGCTATTATAAATCCTAAACACATATTTGCTATTATTATTACTATTATTAAAACTCAAGATTCTTTGCACAAGGTATATATTAAACAGTATCTTCAGAACGATAGCAGTAGGTGGAAAGAATCCAAATTTCCTTAGAAAAATGGGACCTATTATCAACTAATAAAGATCAGCATAACCAATGCATTTTCTGTGCTGAGATTTATGTATATATATCTATGTCTTTTATACATTGTTTTCTAAAGGGATGGTTTATAATATGGAAGTAAATATAAGTTCCTTTTTTAAAAAAATGCAGTTTTAAATATCTTTGAATTAGACATCTACAGCATATCCCATGAGGATTACATTAATGAGGTGAAGGTGTGTTTCTGTAGTAGCGGTATTGCAAAATGCAGAGCCATTCACAGGACCCAAGAAGGCCCCTCTAGCAGATGGACTGATGCAAGAACAAGGGCCGAGCCAGGCCTGAGCTATTTAAAACATCCTTACGCTGTCATCAGAAGTTGCCTTATCTATTATCACCTCTGGCAGAAGCTGTCCATTGGGGAGCATGAGGGCTGAGGGTCCATCAACCAGGGAGACCACACCATTGCAGTCCACGGCACTGTGCATCTTCCCATTCACTGGCAGCACTGGGGGGGACCTACTGGCTTGGCTGATGTTACTGCTGCGCCGCTCCCGAGGTCTGTGGGGCACAAACAGTGAGCCCCTCCTGCTCTCACCATCCCCGAAAATGCTATGCTCATCGTCGGCAAACTCAGTCTCAGATCCAATGTCTTTCCCTCGGCCTTTGAAACTAAAAAGACTCGTTCTGCTGCTGCGCCTTGCAGAAAACAAGGAGCCTCGGATGCTGAGTGGTGACTGCAGGAAAAAAACAAAAAACAAAAAAGATGACATGTAGCCATGTATTTGCTGAAGCATCTAAGAATAGAAGTGCACATTACTGCCTCTGAGACCTCTGAGCTGAGGCCAGGTGGCTCTGCGCTGGTTGAAAAGAAACATATTAAAAAATAAAGCAATTCAGCAGGAAGACAAATTCTCCCAAATAAGGGATGAAAAGACTGGAGAATTCATCCTTTCTGGAGTAGGTACATTATTTATTACTGTATAGGTCTCTCCTACTTTGGCCTACAGTGACCTCGCCATGCTTTCTACCCCACTGATTTTGCTACAAAGAACATACCACTTATAAAAAGCATTTGGTATTCATACCTGTTATTTAGCTTTCAATATATCAGTCCCTAAGTTCCATAAGTAATTGAAACTCTCTTGAGGCCGAAGGGCACACTGTGTGCCTCTTTGCATTCCAATGCTTGCAACTCCACTTTACATGTTGGAAGCTCAGTCAAGGTATGTTAAGAAAGACCTTTCAATGTCAGTGAGTTTACAAATCATATAATACTAGAATTTGAAAAACAGATTGCCCAACACCAAAGAGGAGGAAAAGTCACATTTATTGAATTCACGGCCAGGATAAACTGTGTTCATAAACAAAACTGAGTGTTTATTCTTTGGAAGTATTTAATTCAATAAGTGCTAGTGCTTCCTATGGAAAGGACAAAGTGGCAGGCACTCTGAATAATGGAAAGCGAGGATAACAAAGCCTTTGCCTTAAATCCAGCTTGTTTTGCTCTTGTCATAGGTCTTTTTATTGATACCACATGCTTTCAAGTTCTGTCTCCCCAGCTAAATTATAAAATCTTTGAAGGTAGGGACTCTGATTTCTATGTGTATCTGGAAGCATCTTACAGACTTAAGTAGTAGAAGATAGAAATTTTATTGTTTTAATTATTTTTTTCTTAATTTTTATTTAAATTCAAGTTAGATAATATACAGTGTAGTCTTGGCTTCAGGAGTAGAACACCATGATTCATCTCTTACATATCACACTCAA
The DNA here is from genome assembly GCF_024362965.1 of Panthera pardus. NCBI lineage: Eukaryota > Metazoa > Chordata > Mammalia > Carnivora > Felidae > Panthera > Panthera pardus. The sequence continues at coordinate 66,073,299 of NW_026526655.1, read as the reverse complement.
TGTTCATCCCGAAAAGCACCCTCCTTAATGCCCATCACCCATTTAAACCATCCCCCCACCCACCTCCTCGCCAGCAACCCTCCATTTGTTCTCTGTATTCAAGAGTTTCTTATGGTTTGTCTCAGTTTAAATGAAGTCATAAATGCGAAGAACAGTAATTGTTAAGTAAGGCACCAAAGAGCAAATGGGAGAAGTGGTGAGGGCAGAGGCAAATTTGTGGGATAAGTGGCATCTGAGCTTATGAAAGAAGAATGGGTGCTGCCACACCAGGAGGGAAACAAAGAAGAAAACCACCCCACTTAGAGAACACCACATGTACTAAGTAACAGAGGTACAGGGCATGTATGTATGAGTGAATAATCACGATGGACTGAGGGTACATGAAGGTAGAGAAAGGTGGGAAAGAAGGCTGAAGCCAGTCCACAACATGGATAAGATGTAGGTCTTCTTCTATAGTCAGTAGTTATTCAACACAGAGTGTTTGTTTTGTTTTGTTTTCTTTGTCTTTCAAGTTGAGCCAAGGGACAGCTTTGTTTTGTAAAAGGGATTTGGGAGTGTTGTATGAGAGAAAACAGGCTAGTATTTAGGAGAAGGGAAGCAATTGTTCATCTTAGAGTTCTGTAGGCAGGGAACCCTGAGATATGGAGGTTTCAGTGGAAAGAGAAAAAAGAAAAAAGGAAAGAGATATTTTACACAAGCAGAAATAACAGACTGAGCAATTAGTTATTAGTAGTAGTTGATGCAGTCGGGGGTAGAGGTTGTCAAGTGTCTCCAAACTTTCCAGCTCATGCACTGATATTCTGCTGGTACCATTAGTTATGGTGGTGAAGAAAAGTGGAGAACCTAGTCTGGGATTAGTTTTTAGCCAATGAGGCATTACCAAATACAGACTAGATAAAAATGTAAAAGTTAATATGTTGTGTAAATAATTTCTTCATTTATGACAGTTCTTATGAATATTCTGTTCTGAAAATGTTTATTGGAGAAGATATGACAATGATGAAACTATAGGCTCCTTCAAAAATGGTCCAAGTTAAATGGAAAACTATGCACATCTGTGTTCTTTCCATAAATGTCCAACAATCAATAAGTTTTTACCTAAAAATATACCAGTGAAGTCACTCACTCTCCTTTCCTGAGATCCTGTTACCTCAAGGTAACACATTTTGCTCTATAATCCTAGCCCTGGCAATAAGCATTTGACAATTGCATTGGTACCTGATTAGGGGTAGACAGTCTCTTTTCATGTGCTCGCCTATGACCTTCAACCCCAAGGTGGAAACTTTTTCTCCTGATACTCTCCTCAGACTCTGATTTGGACAATTTCTCATTGTCTCCCTTTTCTTCCCCACTGGCGAGCTTCTTTTGGTTCTTTTTCCTTCTTCTGTTTCTTCTTTCTTTAGCACTTTTAGAGCTCAGTTTGGATGTTTCAGAAGAACTCTCAGAGAAGCCCATAATTCTGCTTCTCCCAATACTTGTGTACTCAGCTGCTGCCATTGCGATTGCCTGTTGGACCAAGAGGTCACACATGTGGTAAGTCATTTCCAAAGTCTGGGAAACTCTATTATGGGGTAGGCACCTCTCTACCATGAATTTAATTACACTGTCCATGTAATCATGTCCCTTGTGCATGAAGTCATGCCTTTTTATTTATTTTTTATTTTTGTATTGTAACTAGAGAGCTTACAAAGCATATATTTATTGCTTTTCTTGCATTGTGATAAGGCCCCATTTTACTTTGGCATTAAACTAATATATACTATTCCTATATTTATGGTAAAACAATTTAAAATGGTATTTATAAAAGTTTTACTAGGTAATTCTGTAACATAAAACTCACATAAACCATATAATAAGAAAATTCGTACATCTTTTTCAGGTAATTAACTCAATATTATCAAAAGAGTCAGGCACTCAGTTTAATGGAAACTGAATTGCCTGAAAACAAAAATGAATTATTATAAAATGAATGTCAAGAAGATGAGAGACTTCTAAGGGTTTCCTAGAAAATCCTGGATGACATACTGTTAATCTTTTATCAAAAATTAAGTTTTTATTATTAAAACATTCCTTGTAAAAATTTGGAAAATAAGGACATTGTGAATAAAAAAATAAAAATCACTCAATCCTAAAACCCAGAAATAATTGGTGTATTTCTTCATATATATATATATATATATATATATATATATATATATATAAAGTTTTTAAATTGTTTGTATATTATGCCCAATTTTGTATCCTACTACTTAATACATTATATTAAAACATTTCACTGTCATCATAATATTCTTAAAGCACATCATTTTATGGCTGAATAATACTCCAAGACACAAAAGTATCATAATTCTCCTTATCATTATCTAATTTAAAAATTTATATACTTTTTGATGTTTAATATTATCAAAATACTGCACTGAACATCTTTCTCTATCAAAGTTTTCTACTTTACATATTACTACCTTTCCCCTAATAAGTTAGACATTTTTTTTATTTTATTTTTTTTAATGTTTATTTATTTTTGAGACAGAGAGAGACAGAGCATGAATGGGGGAGGGGTAGAGAGAGAGGGAGACACAGAATCGGAAGCAGGCTCCAGGCTCTGAGCCATCAGCCCAGAGCTTGACGCGGGGCTCAAACTCACGAACCGAGAGATCGTGACCTGAGCTGAAGTCGGACGCTCAACCGACTGAGCCACCCAGGAGCCCCATAAGTTAGACATTTTGAAGATATTTAGGTTGAAATATCAAACAAATTTTATTTATTTTTACTTTTTTTTGAAAGCTTATTTATTTATTTTGAGAGTGAAAGTAGGGGAGAGGCAGAGAGAAAATCCCAAGCAGGCTCTGCACTGTCAGTACAAAGCCCAATGCAGCACTTGAACTCACAAACCATGAGATCATGACCTGAGCCGGTCAGATGCTTAACTAACTGAGCCACCCCGGTGCTCCCAAACAAATTTTAAACTCCTGCATAATATTTAAATTTTTGGTTCTCTTGGTACAAACCTTCTGAAACTTTTCCACTGAAGTACCCTCTTGGAGAGAGGAGTGAGGAAGAATACTCAATAATTTGTACCTTAGCCTAAAGTGCCTACAACCATAAGTATAAATTTTCTTAACATCTCATATTTTTTATCTTAAAAGTTCTTGCCACGTTAACAAAAATTGATGCACATTTTTCTTTCTACTCCATAGAGTATCTGTTATCTTTAACACTTAAATAATTTTCCCTAAGCTTTTGTATGCAATTGCTACTCTGGGGAAACATATCATATATGTTTTGGGACTTTGCATAATGCCATACATACTGAGGAATTATGGATAACAGGTTTAGGAGGAATGGCTTAGAATATTCTCTGTGCTGATTATGGGGAAAGGTAGAATGAGACAAATACCAATTCTAACTCAATCCAGAATTGGTTCTTTGACCACCCCAGAATGAAAATTCAGCTTATGTTAAAAAATCCAGTAAGGAAAATCTCATGGGGAAGGCCACAGAGTCTCTGCTATGAGCCTCTGCTATTCCCCTTTGGATTTCTACTTCTAGGGAGAATTTTACACCAAACAATAATACCTCAGCTTCTTCTTGCTCTTTTTTAAGACGATCTAACATCTGTTGAAATTCTAACTCCTTTTGCCTCGCTTCTTCGATGTTTGCCTGGTTCTGTTCCTCATAGGCCATGGCAACCACAGCAAGAATCAAGTTTATTAGATAAAATGATCCCAGAAAAATCACCACAACAAAGAAGATCATGTAAGTTTTCCCAGCAGCACGCAGTGTCTAGGGAAAAATGGAAATCATTATTTTAATAACACAAAGATTTTTGGTAGATTATTTCAACTTGAATGGCATATTAGGCATGGGGAAGTTGGGCAGTTCAGTATAATCTCATGTTATCAAAAATATAAAGGAATAAAATTACACCTCCATGGAAAACAATCCGTATTTAAATACACACTTTTTCACTACAAAGGATATAGCAATCTATTAAACTTGTATTAAAATTAGGTATGATTCTTCACTATTTTTAAGAATAATAATCCTGGATTTAACAATGTTTACTTATTTATTTTTGAGAGAGAGAGAGAGAGGAATAGAGATAGATGGTCAGAGAGAATCCCAAACAGACTCCACTGTCAGCACAGAGCCCGATGTGGGGCTCCAACTCACAAACTATGAGACCATGGCCTGAGTCGAAACCAAGAGTTGGACCCTTAACTGACTAAGCCACACAGGTGCCTCAGTCTGGGATTTTTTAAATCTGCAGTCTGAAAATTACTCAAAAAGGAGCTACTCTGCTCATTTTCAAATTAGAGAAGCAGATAGTATCTGTAGTCCCTTTGACTGATAAAGAAAGTATCAATGATGATGTATCATGTTCACACAAAGTAGCGAGCCTAATTGAATGATCTTATCTGCTTGTCTACTGTTATATTTACTTTTAATTAATATGTATTAAAAGTTTTGAATGCAGCATATAGTACAAAAATTCAAATGGTATAAAAAGATAATTACACGAAAAATATCTCTCTCCTGTCTCTGATGCCTACTCATTTCCCTTTTCTATCAGTTATCATTGTTACAATTTCTTCTCTTTGATAAATTCTTAGGTAGTGGAATTTTTGGTTAATGGGTATATTCATTTTAATTTTCATGAAAGTTCCTATGTTGCACTTGGCTGTGGTTCCCAGCAATGTGTGAGTAAGTCTACCTCCCCATGTCACAGCCAGACAGCGTCTCTCTTTGGATCTCCATCATTCTAACAGGTAAACAATTAGCTGTCACTCTCGTTTTAATTTTCATTTCTTTAATTTTGAGTAAAAGTGAGCTTATTTTTGCATATTTAAAGTTGTGTCTATTCCTTTTTTCCTCTGAAGTATATGTTTACATAATTTCTATATTCCTTTGTAATATTAGAAATGAAGTAAACATAAAACAGGCCAAAAGAATCTGGCAATTCTAAGAAAAGTGATTCATTTTTTATTTATAATACAGAATAATCATTTTCATCTCTTTCCTCCTGGGGTCAGGTGCTGAGAATATATAAGTGAAAAGATACACCCATAGGCCCAAAAGATCACATTGGAGGAGGTGGCCATGTGAATTAATAATTAATGTACAAGTGATGGATATTATAAACTGAGGAATATTAAAAAGGCATGGAAGTGTAGAGGAAGGAGAAATTGAGTTTGGACAGGAGAATTTAGAGATGTGAATTGGGTCTTCAATTCTTATATTTCCTTCCTAGAGCTGCCACGACAATGTACTATAGACTGGGAAGCTGAAACAACAGAAATTTTAATTAAAAAAAATTTTTTTTTAATCTTTATTCACTTTTGAGAGACTGAGAGAGAGCATGAGTGGGGGAGGGGCAGAGAGAGGGGGACACAGAATCCAAAACAGGCTCCAGGCTCTGAGCTGTCAGCACAGAGCCCAACATGGAGCTTGAACCCACGAACTGTGAGATCATGACCTGAGCCGAAGTCGGACGCTTAACCGACTGAGCAACCGAGGCGCCCCAGAAATTCTACTTTCCAACAGTTCTAGAGGATGGAAGTCCAATATCAAAGGGTTGGTTTGTTGGATTTCTCCTGAGGTCTCTCTCCTTGGCTTGTCAATGGCTGCCTTCTCACCGAGTGCTCACAGGGTCTTCTCTCTGTGTCCAGGTGGGCACATTTCTGGTGTTTCTCAGGAACTAATCTCCTTTTCTTTTAAGGACACCAGTCAGATTGGATTAGGACCCATCCCGATGCCTCATTTCAATTTAGTCACCTCTTTAAATCCCTAACTCAAAAAATAGTCAGTCTAAGGCGCTGAGAGTTAGGACTTTAACACATAAATGGGAGGGGGTACAATTTAATTCATAGCAACTGTACATGGGAGTTCAAAAAAATAAAGCATAATGAACCTACGAGATCCTGGTGTTTAGGGCATTGCAAGCAGGGCAGCACATTCAGGAAACAGTGTGTGCAGGAGAGCTACAAGAGACTGTGACAGTGTATTTCCTGCTATTTACTTAGGACCCCATAGGATGCTATATTCAGAAAGGGTTGGGGGACATGAACTGGAGATCAAATAAGCCAAAAAAGGATAAGATAACAATGTATAATTTTCAGAATTATCCACTCTAATACTGCTGGAAATAAAACATGTCTAATTTTAGTGATAAGCCAAAAGAGTTTTGTCCTTTCTAAATTGAAAAAAAAATCTTATATAAAGTCTGGTAAGGAACAGTCACCAGATTTTTATGCTATTCAAAAATGCAATGAATGTTTCTCTTGGCACTCACCTGTTGGTAAAGATTTTCCCAGTAATCCTGGGTCATTAGCCGAAATAAGGCCAAGAAGGCCCAACTGAAAGTGTCAAAGCTTGTGTAGCCATAATCAGGGTTTCTACCAGCTTTCACACACTTGTACCCTTCTGGACACTGACTACATACAAAAAAAAAAAAAAAATCACAAGTTAGAATGTTTCCGGGAGGCAACCTAAGGAGTACAACAGAACAGTTAGATATTCAAGGTTCCTTTCTAGGAGGACGATATTGAATAATGATTAAGAACGCATTATTTGGAATCAGGAGGAACTGGGTTTGAATCCCATCCCACTCTACTAGTTGGTGACTTTGTCAAATTACTTAAATTCTTCAAGGTGCAGTTCACTCTTTCTGTGAGAAGAGGATAAAACCTACTTCAAAAGGTTAAGATTGTTGTTAAGTTTAAAGAAGATGATATATACAAATGGTCTAGCCTAGTTCCTCTATATGGAAAGCATTTAATAAATGGCAGCTGCTATTAGTATCCTCATCAAAATCTGGAAATTCCATCTGGCACCAAGTAATAGTTCTTGCATCAGAAATATTGATATATAGGCCTCCACCAAAACTCGGTTCCTCCAAATTATTCTTGGAGTGAATTTGAATTAAAAAAAAATAGCCAAAATAGAGCAATTATGTAAGTTCATAAAGATTTGTAGTTTTATATTTTTCATTCTAAAATCGGTGGACTGGGCAGTCTCTACTGTTCTGCCCACTGCTCCCTTGCGGTGTATTCAATAAACTTCTAACTTCTTCAAAAAAAATAACAATAAAATAAAATAAATTGGTAGACTTGCATGGTGATGCCATTGAACAGTGGTCTGAACTGTCTTGCAGAGCAGCAACCTTATTTGTTTATTTTTAATGTTCCCAGTGAACACAGAGCCTGGTGAACAAATATCTGGGCGGGGAAGAACAAGAACAGAGATGAACTTGGTATATAGGAAAAACTGCAAGATAGGTAGTTTGTAGAGATGGGAGATTCTTAAAATATCTTTACCCAAGTCCATGGGTTCCTTTGTTTAGAGTGGCCAAAGTGTCCCTGCATTCAGTCATCTATGAATCATTCTTGATTGGAAAATGAGTAGAATTTGGGAAGAAAGAAAGTTGATTCTATCACTCTTTTTTCCAGAAAGAAGAAAGACTTGAAAATTATCCAGCCAATTTTCCGGAAGTAATTTTTCTACTTTCATATATATATATATATATATATATACATACACACACACACACACATACATGTCTACACATACATATATATATAACTTGTATCTTGTTTCAATTCAAGTACTACCTCCAACTTTTGCTTTCAGATGTATGCATTAACTATAAATGTTTTAAAGTTTCTCATAAAAAAACTTATTATGTTTTTCCTTTTATTTTGTAGCCTTTAGACTAAACACAAAACAAATATTACTTACCCTGAATCTGTGCTTGTACCACAAAGGAGAGCATCTTTGGATCCCTCCAAGTAATAAAAATATTCTGTTTATGAAGAAATTGAAGAATATAACATTAGAGAATGTAAGCTTTAAGAGTGATACAGAAGTTAAATTAATTAGTATAGACTTACTTGCACATATTCAGGCCCAGTCCTAGGCAATGTGCATTCATTTGTTTATTTATTATATTCTTGTATATTCTCTCTCAAATATTTATTGATAACTTCTTATGGGTCAGGCAATGAATAAAATAATAAAAACATGACAAACAAGATCATTATTTTTATGGATCTTTCTTTACATGTAGGTAAGCATGGAAATTGGGGATGGAGAAAGACAAGTAAATACATAAATATACAAAGTATTTTTAGATAGTGATAAATGCCCTAAAGGAAATAAGACAATGTGATAAAATGTGGTCAGGGCAGACCTTTCTAAAGATATGACATTTGAACTGGGACCTAAATGCTGCAAAGAAGCCAGTCATCCAAAGACCCTGGTGAAGAGATATTTTGGCAGGGTGAAAACCAGGAGCAAAGGGCCTGAGGCAGAAGTGAATGGAAGAAACGACAAGATGGCCAGCCTGGCTACAGGCTAGTGAGTGGAGAGAACCATGTGGCAGAAGTAAGGCAGGGGTCAAATGCCTTTGTATGTTATCAAAAGAAGTTTGGATTTTAAGTATGATTAGAAGTAATAGAGGTAGCAATATGAGGTAGCAATATGAGATAATAATCAACATTTTAAAATGTCACAATGGTTGTTTTATGGAGTGTAGATAATAAGAGAGCAGGTGTGGAAGCAGAGAGAGGAGTTAAGAGACTACAGGGAAAGGCAATGTGGCTAAAATTCAAAGGGCAGCTGTGGATATGGAGAGAAAGGGGTGAAAACAGAGTGGACAGGATTTGCTGATGGAGTGTGTGGTGGGAGAGAGGACACAAGAATGTGATAGGAGTCACCATCAGGTAGATAGTTTTCAAAGCCATGGGAGCTGAGTAGTTAACCCAAAGAGAAAGTGTAGCTGAAAAAGAGAAGGGAAGAAAAGAGAAGGAAGGGAGCCCCCAACTGAGCCCCAAAGTATTCCAGAAGTGGTGGAGTCAGCAAGGCAATACTATAAATGGACACAACCTGTCTTTTGAAAGTCTCTCATTTATTCACCACTTAACAATTATGCAGGACTTACTAATTTCCAGATATTGAGGATATGGCAGTGAACTGAATGCACATTTCCCCCTCATGGTATGTTTTGTGTCCATTTTCAGGCATAAGGGATGTTATAATCTCTTTCTTCATTTACTGTCAAAGCTTATTCTTTTTTAAAAAATTTTTTCACATTTATTTATTTTCAAGAGAAGAGCAAGATAGAGTGTGAGTGGGGGAGGGGTAGAGAGAGAAGGGGGGGGGGGTGGCATAGAATCAGGCTCCAGGCTCTGAGCTGACAAGCGCAGAGCCCGATGCGGGGCTTGAACTCACAGACTGTGAGATCATGACCTGAGCCTAAGTTGGACGCTTAACTGACTGAGCCACTCAAAGCACCCCTATCAAAGCTTATTCTTAAGACAGGAAGCAATCCAGCCATGCACAGTAAAGGTATGAAGAATTAAAAAATATCTATTCTTTTTAATAAGGGTCAGCTTCCTATTTGGCTCCAATCAAAGGAATAAAGATGTAATTGTTAGGAGGCTTCTGGAGTGATAGTGGAAGAAAGACTTCGAAGTTAGACATACTTGGATTTGAATGTTGCTTCAACCCCTTCCTATGTAGGTGAACTATCTTACCACTTTAATGGTTAGCCACTATGCCTGCTTTGTAGAGATATTGAATAGCATACATAGGATATTGCATGTAAAGTGTTTAATACAGTGGTCTTCACATTCTATCCACACAGTTGCTCAAAGAACAGCAGTGATCATTATTAAACTATTACACAATTCCAGTTAAGATTAATCGACTGACTCCCACATTGCTTTGTCTTATGTAGAAAATAAAAATTTTAGAAGACACACAAAAAACAATAATGCCTCTTAGTTTGAAGTGAAAATTTAGGGGAGAATGTACATGAACAACTTTTTTGAAAAAACTCTTGTGGCTCAGGTAGGGTGGGCATGGCAGAAGGAGGATGGAGAAGATTAAGATGGAGTTTTTTGTACATAAGCTTCCAAGACATTTTGACTATGGAAGGATTACTTTAGAACTATCCTTTAAAGTAAGGCTGGCTCACGCTTACCAATCACTGAGGAGTTTTTATAAGAATGGGATCTAGTGGGTGGTTCAGTTGGTTAAGTGGCCTACGCTTGGTTTTGGGTCAGGTCATGATCTCAGGGTTTGTGGGTTTGAGCCCCACATCAGGCACTGAGCTGATGGCATGGAGCCTGCGTGGGATTCTCTATCTCCCTCTCTCTCTCTGCCCCTCCCCTGCTTGTGCTCGCTGTCTCTCCTTCTCTCTCTCAGAATAAAGTTTTTTTTAAAAAGAAAAAGAACAGGCTCTAGAGTTGCCTGTCCCAAGGCAGGGCGAACAGAATGATGAAGTCAGTACAAGAATGTCAGTATAAGAATGATGAAAGGTAAAGCAATGGCAGTAGTTCACGTTGGCCTTACAGAACACTTTAAAATAATCCCTACACAAAAACAGACATTACATTATTGGAATAATTAGCCTCAAGAGAATTTAAGGTTAACACGTAAAGGGAAAACGTAATGCAGAGAGAAATAAAAACATACATCCACAGTAAAACTTACACATGAATATTCACAGCAGCACTATTCACAATAGCCCCAAAGTGGAAACAACAAAGACATTCATCAATTAATGAATGCTTAAACAAAATTTAGTATATATATACAAGGGAGTATTATTTAGCAATAAAAAGAAATGAATTACTGCCACAGGGATGAAACCTGAAAACATGCTAAGTGAAAGAAGCCAGACACAAAGGCCACATATTATACGATTTCATGTATATAAAATGCTCAGAATAGGTAAATCCATAGAGACAGAAAGTAGATTAGTGATTGTCAGGGGTTTGCAGGACGAGGGAATGGACAGTGATCGCCAGTGAGTACAGGGTTTCTTCTTCTTTTTTTTTTTAATGTTTATTTATTTTGAGAGAGAGAGCAGGAGCAGGGGAGGGGCAGAGAGAGGGAGAGAGAGAATACCAAGCAGACTCTGGGGACTGTCAGCGCAGAGCCCAATGCAGGCTTTGATTCCACAAACCATGAGATCATGACTTGAGCCGAAATCAAGAGTTGGACACTTAACCGACTGAGCCACTCAGGTACTCTGAGTATAGGGTTACTTTTGAGGGAGATAAAATTATTCTAAAATTAGTGCTGGTGTTTGCACAACTCTGTGAATATACTATGAAACACTGAAGTATATACTTCAAAAAGGGGGATTTTTATGGTATGTGAATTATCTCAATAAAGTTGTTAAATATAATGCAGTACAATAACAAAGATTGTGGATAGTAATAGATAAGCCTCAACCTCACAGTAAAAGTCACATGGGGATAAAAGGAAATAGAAAGTTGCAAAATTCACACACCTAAAATCTGGAACCAATATTCAGTCAAAAGCAGATTGGTACAGAATGGTAAAACATACTGGTGACCTAAACATTCTATGATTAGTTTTATCCAACCTGGTTCAGAAAGACAGCTTGTAGCAACCATGTATGACTTGGGCTTTTGGATTCAAGAGTTTTTTCCTCAACCAAGAGGCAATAGTAAGTTAACTCTGAGAAAGCTAGCGCTGGGGATCAGGTAGAGGCAGATTGCGTGCAAGTGACACACTGCCTTCTGGGAGACTGAGCTCTGGGAAGTCCCCACAAGGAAAGCACCACAGATGAAGACAGGAAAAGCCCTGGTAGAAGTGCAGACCAACACTGTGGCTTTTCCAGGAACTTTTCTATGAAATGTCAAACATTCAGAAAATAGAGGTTTCTTTATCCCAACATTCACGTACGATAGCTACTGAAAATTTGGCTTCCAGCTGTGCACACGAACCTTTCCTTCACCTATAGCAGCAAGAAGGAAGATTGAGGAGCATGAAAGTAGACAATGCTTGGCATCAAAGGAAATCTATAGATTGTATGTTTTGAAACATGAAGTTATACAGTGGCCTTCTTTATTTGATAACAAATTTTAAAAGCACCTCCAAAGGGGCTTCGCTGTAGGACCCAGAAAACACTTCCAGAATATGTTCAGGCTTTCTATGTAGGCTGCCGTTACCATGGCAATTCTTTTATCTCTTCGAGAATTCCAATTCATTTACCTCACCACTTTCTCAAAACCTGTCAACCAGCTCTTGGGTTCACTTCTTTCCTTGTCCAGTTTTGAATCCACAGACACTCATTATATCATTCTCTTACAATTTCCTCAACTTCTAAGTATTTCTATCAGTCTATCACACTAACCTGGCAGAACCTTACCCCGACTCATACTCTAATGTCTACCTTCTGCATACTTGCCCAAGTGGCTGAATGTTATTGGGGAAACTCTCACACCCAAGTGAATGATTGCATTTTTTAAAAATTTTTTTAACGTTTATTTATTTTTGAGACAGAGAGAGACAGAGCATGAATGGGGGAGGGTCAGAGAGAGAGGGAGACACAGAATCGGAAGCAGGCTCCAGGCTCTGAGCTGTCAGCACAGAGCCCGACGTGGGGCCCGAACCCACAGACCATGAGATCATGACCTGAGCCGAAGTCAGACGCCCAACAGACTGAGCCACCCAGGCGCCCCGAATGATTGCATTTTAAGTAAATGATCTCTGGTATCAAATTGCAACTCAAAATAGACTCCATGTCCCATTCCTTAGGATGACCATATAGTGCATGCTCCTCAAAACTTCTGTAGAATTTCCTCTTTCTCATTTGCATTCCCAGCCAATGGTCCCATTTCACACCTTTCTGAGGAAATAAAAGCTACTGGGTTTGACTTAATCCTCTTCTGATAAGTCTGCAGCCTGCCCCTCCACCTTTCCTCTTGCTTCAGTGGTAGAGATATCTCTTCTCTTTGCTCTTTCACTTTCTCCAGAACTTGACTTCTCCCCTTCTCTCCTGAATTATTCATCTATACTTTACTACTCACTCATTTCTACCTCTAGAAGAGCATCCCTATCAAAATATGCCATTAAAAAAGTACCAGACATCTTCTCCATTATTCTGCTTTCCATTACAGCCAAATTTCTTGGGAGAACTGTCCACACATATTGTCGTCTCTTCTTTCTGACATTTTATTTACCCCTCTCACCACCTTAAGTCCAACCTTCTGCTCTTACCACTCCACTAAAATTTTCTCATGAAAGTCTCTGACAGTTTCCATGTTGTTCAAGCTAATGCATATTCTTTTATCTCCATCATTCTTAATCCTTGATCTTGCAGCATCATTCAACACAAGTACTCCCTGCTCCTCAAACTTTCTTTTCTTGGCTTCACTGTTCACATCTTTGTTTTCTTCTTACTTTATTGGCTGCTCCTTCTCTGTGTCCTGTCTGGGTCTTCTTCTCTGCCGGCTTTCCTGATATTAGGGTTTTGGAGTTCACCAAATTTGCATAAAAATCCAGTTGCCCTTTCTTAACCTGCTTATAAACATCAGAGTTTTTCAGAAGGATGTGTGTATGCATGTATGTATCCTTTCTGTTTGCTGATTATTTCAAAGTGTATTTATCTCCAAAGCAGGAAGTTCCTCTGATCTCCATGCTTAAATCCCTATTGTCTACTTTTTTCTACACTTGCATGTATCAGTGTCATCCCAACTTTAACTGGTTAGTAACGACTTGCATCTACAATCCTGCCTACACTTCCTTCATTTCCCATTGCCACCCATCAAAAGTTACTGTAGCCACAAGCCTAGAAGATATCCTCAAGCCCTCTTCTCTTCTCTAATCCATCAGCAAGTTCTATAGATTTTATCTTGACATAACCCTTTTCTCTTCACTGCCCACCACCACTCTAGATGGAGCCACAATCTTTTCTTTCAGAATGACAGAAACATCCTAAATGTTTTTCCTTATTCTAGACTACCACCCCCCGTTTGCCTAATCAGTACTCCAGATGGCAAACAAAATGATTGAAACCACTGCATTTAAAATGAAACCAAAATCCTTTCCAATGGGCTAAAACATCCTTCGTGATATGACCCCTGCCTTTTTCTCTCACTCTATCTGTTGCTATTCTATCCCCATTTTGCTAAAATCTAACCATACTGATGCTCTTCCATTCTTTAAACACATAATACTCTTTCTTGTTTCAGGACCTTCCTACATGCTATTCTTTCTAACTCAAGTAGTAGCTCCCATACACACACTCTCACCAAAACTTACACTATTTTATGGCTTCTCATTGTCCTTTAGATCTTCACTTTGGTAACTTAAATGCCATCTCCTCAGAAAGGTCTCATTTAGTTGGTATCTCAGCCCCTGAGATTTATTTGCTTTGCATTGCTTTTATTATAACATGCAATATTTTTTATTTGTCTGTTGCCTTCCTTTAGTTTTTCATTCCCACTAGAATATAAGCTCTGTGAAAGGAGAGCTTATTTCTGTGCCAGAAAGTTGCACAATGCTTAGCTTAGGGGGCACTTAATAAACACATGCTGTTACATAAATATCCAAATAAATACTGCAGTGAGACCTGGCTTCTATGACACAGAGAACAAGTGAGGAAACCAAATTCAGACTGGACACAAACATTTTCTCCCTAAAACTCTATTTCAGAAGAAAATAAAGAATAATGTATAGAATTAAGGGAGAAGGTTTTGGTGTAAAATTCCATTGTTCACTAAGATGTTATTTCACTCATTTGTAATAAATGCAATATGAAGATACACTGCAAAATTCAAGGCTCTTCCTACTCATTTTGAAAAATATTGCTTGAAGTAATGCCAGAGGTTAAAAAAGTCATTCAGATTACGAACTCAAAAATAGGACCACGATTCAAAATAAAAGAACTGGTAGTGATCCCAGGAAAAACAGTTAAGTTTAAGTAAGTGTTGTAAACTGATTGTTAATTGTAAATGTCAACAATTATCCATAAGATATGTTACTTTTATGGTATATAACTTAGAGATTCTTTGGAAATTGAAAATAACATTTAAGATCATATTAATCAAAATCAGAAACTGAAAAAAATAAGTAAAAATAAAAAGGAAGGGAAAACATGCTAAATTCCTCACCAAACATTGGTAGTAAAGAATTATACATTAAATATTTTACTTCAAAACCTTCATTTTTTTTTTTCATTTTAGGCTTCAATGATTTTTTCTGTTTTCTTTATTTACATCCTTTTACTATATTAGCTAGGTTTTATTTGCTTTTATCTTCCCCAGTGAGTGGGAGAATACACATTTAGTAAAGAAAAAAAATGATGTGTACTCTTCATAATCCAAGGAGAATGCTGACCTTTACTCTCTGATCTCATTCTGTCAAAGGTACATACACTTGGAAGGTGTCTTGATTTCCTCCCCAAATCCCCCACCTCTGGATCCAATTATCCAGTAAGGTTTACGGGTTCATATGGGCAATATCAGACATACACACTGCAGGTATTAGACAGAAAGCACAAACTTGCTTGGTCTCATTCTCACCCAAATTCATCAATAGCTCCAGCAAGAGGAGCTGTGTTAGGGGACAACTGTTCAGAAAACATGCAGTTTGGGCTTTTTTGTAAAATATCTAAAATATACTCATGAATTAAGCAGACTTTGAGACTGTGTGCACAGACCAACTCATATGGTTTGTACAGAACTAGTTCTGATGAACTAAACTTTGAGATCATGACCTCAGCTGAAGTCAGACACTTAACCGACTGAGCCGCCCAGGCATCCCTGAAAGAGAACAGTCTTATTTCAACCTCTTAACAACTGCAGGGACAATCTTACTTTTATAGTCTTCTTCTTCAAGGGTATCCAGGATGCTTGCTAATGTTTCATTATTTTCCAGCGGATCCCGCAGACATTTATGCTTCAGGTTGCCCATGAACAGCTGCAGCCCAATCAGTGCAAACACGCTCAGACAGAACACGGTCAGGATCATGACGTCAGAGAGCTTCTTCACAGACTGGATCAGAGCTCCCACAATGGTCTTCAGGCCTGAATGCAGGGGGGAGAAAAGTGTTCATAATAAAATAAAGCCTCTGAATGAGAAATAAAAACAAAACATGAGCTTTTCTAGAAATTCATGCATTACATCAAATCAAGGACCTTAAAGAGCCTAGTTCAAAAAAAGCCTAGTAGCTCAAAAGGGTAGATTTACTGTTTATATATATTTTGCTTCTATATATCACAGCAAATGATAAAAATTGTAAAATAGCCCAAAGAGTAACCACATTGTCAAAATGAATAATTTGGTTGCTCAAGCCATATCCATATTCACCGGTAAAAATAATTTTTCAAAGTGCTAATTTAGTAAATGCTTGTCAAACAAACCATCTCTCTATAATGACATTAAAAGAAAGGGGCTGAATTGCAGCATATAGTGACACGTTGCTAATATTCAGTTAAGAAATGGTTTGTTGTGGAAAGCTAAAAAACATGTCATGCAATACCCCCATGCTGATATTTAAAATCTCTTTTCCTAACTGTATGAAAAGCAATCAGAACAAATTGAAATTTTCATTCCTGGCTAAACAAAATGGAAAATGAGCTGTTATTCAGGAGGGAAAATTTCAAGTTGAGATGTGAGCCAAATGGCCATCTTCATCCTCTAAGATCCATGCAATTGATTAAACTCAAAGGCTGACTTTTAATAATGATTATGAAAAACATAAGAAATCAAATTTAATTAGAACTGTGTAAGAGAAAGTCATTCTTGTCTTGGCTCCAAAAGCTCAAAGTCAGCCCCGGTGTTTAACCCCACTCTCACCTGGAATGACTGAAATTGTTTTCAGTGCTCGGAGAACTCTGAATGTTCTCAGCGCTGAGACATTGCCCAGGTCCACAAACTCTGTCACATATCTGTAATAGGGAGTTCACACACAACACAGTGACAACACACACACAAACAAACAAAGAACAACTCCCAAATAGTTGGAGTTATGAGTGGCCTAACGCTCCACACCAATCACTCCTTACCTGGAATTACAGAAATAGTTTTCAAAGCTCTCAACACTCTGAAAGTTCGAAGAGCTGAAACATTGCCTAGGTTTACAAATTCTGTTAAATACCTGTAGAATTAAATCAGAGTTATTCAGAATTTAGATAGAATCTATGATACTTACCCGTGCCTTTAAGTCAAGGTATTGCCTACATTTGGAAATGCTTATTTAAATGGATTGTTCTGCAAGTCTTTTTTTTTTTTCCCCTAACACAACTGATTTAATTTGATTAGATTTGATTCAATCCCTTTTATGTGAGTAAAATACAAATATATTATTAAAATGGGTTCAAATACTTTAAATATCTAAATAAACAATCAAATGCTTCAATCATTAGACCTCAAGATTATGGTAATATAGATATTTAATATCCTATAAAATGTCAGCAGCAAATTTTGAAAACTGTAGGCTAACTGAAAGAAGCCAGACACAAAAGGCCACAAATTGTACAATTCCATTCATATGAAATGTCTAGAATAGGCAAATCCATAGACTCAAAAAACAGATGAGTAGTTTCCTAGTTTCCAAGGACTAGGGAGAGAAGGGAATAGAAATGATTTCTTCTGGGGGTGATGGAAATATTCTGGAATTAGAAATCAGTGACAGTTGTACAATGTTGTGAACATACTAAAAAAGCAACAATGAATTTTATACTTTAAAAGGGTAAATTTTATGGCATATAAACTATATCTCAATAAAAAATGAGAGCCCTGAGAAAAGGCAGCTTTCTTTTGACTCGATGTCAATTCTGACTCTTGTCAGCGGGTGCACCTACAGTAGTCAGGTGACCATAAAAGAAGGGAGCCTGATAGACAAGGAGGTGGGGGTGGGGGCAAGGGAATGGGAAACTAGAAATCTTAAGACCCTTCTGCATTATCTAAATTCCTTCAGTGAACCCGCATTAGTTTTAAAATTCAAGATGATAGAGGGAAAAACATTGTATCTAGGTTTGGAGACTCAAAAAAAAAAAAAAAAACAACTGTGCTTCTGGCAAATATATTTGGGGAAAGAGCAGCAGTATAAATAAATTAAAATTATATTTTAATGTAATATTTTCCTCTTAAAAATAAACTGTGACGGCATACATAATATATATACAATGCACTAAAGTTAGGGTTAGTATGCAGTGACAGCCCTTATAAAAATTTTACTTCTGTATTTTAATATAGTATAATAGTTTCATAGTATAGGTTAATAAAAAGAGCACAGTACTTTATAATTAAGGCTTGAGATTTTTCTGGAATTCTTACAGGTTTTATCAGTTTTCAAAGTATGAACTCACTTGCACTGCATATACTATCCATCCAAGTGCTGAGCATGAAGAAGATGATCAATCTTAATGATGTCATACACTTTTGAATGGGAAATGCTCTTTCTCAAAAATTAATCATTTGCCTATCAATGACTACCTTTCATTCAGTATCCTTTAAATGCAACCATTACCTGCAGGACAAGTCAGACCCCAAAGGCTTACTTTCACTGGAATACTGTGCTCTCTGTCATTTTCATGAGTTTGCCATTTCAAAAAAACTAAATGTACTTACGCAAAAACAATGACGACAAAATCAAGCCAGTTCCATGGGTCACGAAGGAAAGTGAATTCTCCTACACAGAAGCCTCTTGCAAGGATTTTTACAAGTGATTCAAAAGTATATATTCCAGTAAAAGTGTACCTAGACAAATAACCCAATGGCATATTAAATATGAGAAGAATAGAACCAATATAAATCTTTATTTTTTTCTGATCAACCCAAGAAAGCCATCTATTAGAGTGTGGCTGTTGGTTTATGGATCCACTTGAAGTATTAGAATAAACTACAATACAGGTATTTCCAGAAAAATCTCAAAATGCCCATATTAGATACTCTTAGAGAAAGTAGAGGTATTCAAAATGACTGAGAACACAGGTATTAGATCTGCCTGGAAAAGTCCTACATTACTCCTATCAGAAATATACCCAAGGATAAGAAATATATAACATGTCTAAGAACAAGGCAGGACATCTGATAAATTCATTCTTCTAGAAAAGACTGTAACAATTATTCTATTCCACTGCTAACTGGTTAATACCACAGAGGAGGAAAAAATAATTGAAAGAAAAGCAACCATATAATATGGGAAGATAAACACCACAATTTTTAGAGCTGTGGTAACTTCTGGCGGGAAAGGAGAGGATTAAAATAACAGTGAGACCATATTAAAATGTATTTATACCCACTTACTCTACATTCTTGGTCCAGTCTGGAGGGTTACTCATGGTCATAAATATGCAGTTCGTCAGAATAGTGCACATGATGAGCATGCTGAATAAAGTAGCTTAGAATCAAGGAATTTGATTAAAGACCACAGTGAGAACTTTTAATATTTGATAATGACACTTGTTAAAATGCTAACAACTTTGTCCTAGAAAATAATTCTAAATGATTTTTATAACTTGTTTATCTCTTTGAACAAGGGAGTAATATATAAAGTAATTTATCCTAAAATGCTAACATTGCCATTCTCCCAATTTTCTCAGAGACTTACACCAAATTATACCGAAATCAGTACACTAAAATCAGAGTCTTTTCTGGTACACAAGAACTAAAATCCACATTTGAATAAAATAGCAAAGTTTACATTTTAAAGCACCATTAACAGTAAACAATTTACAAAGGATATGAGTGTACTAAAATCTTAATTGATATTCTTCTTAGGGGACTGAAAGGAGACAGCATGTACAAAGCAGGTGTGGCATTGAAACGGAAGATTGCTTTCCCTTTGTTCAACACTATGAAAGTCTGTAGGAGAAAATGAAAACAACATGAAATTGAGAATCTGAAATTTCACCCCCACACATTTATATCAGCAATTTACCTCTGCCTGTGGTAGGCTCACGTTAAAGAAACACTGCCATCAGACTCAAGCAACGTGGTACCACTGACATTAATTGAACTCTTTAGATCACATTGGCCAATGAACTCCTTCTATTTCTTCTTAGTAAATTAAGAAGTGAGCCATTTATGAGCATGGGTTGCCTAGAACTCCTCAAATACAATGTCTTCTCTTTTTCATATCCTTTTAACACCCAAATCAGTAACAGTAAGTTGTGGCCACTGGAATTAGTTAGAATATAATTTCCTTCTTTCACATCAGTGTATTTTAAGCAAACAAAATAGAAACTAGCTATCCCTGATTTTTGCCATAACGCCTTGAGAATTTTAATACTTGTTGGTTATTGTCATGGCTAATAGTAAGTGTTCCAAAATATGAGTCATTTCAAAAACATATTCTCATATATTTAAGGAATATTAGAGTTAGAAAATCCTATTACCCAGGTCAATTTTCTTGTTTTAGATGTAATATAAATAATAGCTAAAAGAAAAGATCACAAATTAAAGGACTTGCTTGCTACTACCCACAGTAATTTAAAAAATAATAATACAAATGAGCCAAATATTCTTGAAATGTGTTATGTAATCATTACACAAGTGACATTCTCCACAGCTTTGGTATGTAGTTAAAAATTTTAAAACTCAAATAAATAAACAGCAACAACAACAAAACATTAACACAATCTAAGAAATTTGCTTAGAAATCAAGAAGACCAATTTTAAACTTTTTGTCTTATTCTCCTATAGTTGATAGGCAAATTACCTGTGTTATTTAGAAGACATTGACTTGGTCTTCTGTTGTTGTTTAATCTGAATTTTATATAAGTTCATGAATGGGCTTCTGGTAATAAATATTTTTCACCAAATTGGGGACCTAAGTTCAAGTATCTTGCTTTTTAATTGTATGTGGCAGTGTTCTCAAGAAAGTGAACCAGAATCTATTATTTTCAGATGTCTTTTTATATTCCTAGTCACTTTCACTACACCGGTTATGACTAAATACAATTTAACATAAAATTCACTTTTACCTTAAAATTAGTTTTAAAATTAATATATAGCCTTTGAGTACAACCACTGTTTTCTTAACTCTTGATACACTGTGCTTTTTAGAATTCATTCATTCATTATACTCTGCAATTGTGTAGTGAACAACTATGGCATATGAGGTGATGAAAGGCATTTGAACATAAATGAGACATGAGTCTTGCATTCAAGAAACTTCCTAGAAAAGTGATGCATACACAGTAACTCAAATACAAGGCAAGATGTGACAGGTATAATACAGAGAAATACAAATGGAGGAGTGTGACAGTATGAAAGAGACATGGTCACACACAGGTGAGAATTATCAGGGAGACTTCCTGAACCAGACATCAGCTGAGCTAATGTGAAAATCATATTACTGTCTAGATTTGGCCAGATCAAGTTACCTTGTGCTTGACATGTTTACAAAAAACAAATCATTTGCTATTTTTTAAATTTAAATTCCCAATGTTTATTCACTTCAAGAACTTCTCTAGGAATATCTGGGTTTACACACACACAGGAGTTAGTTATAGGCAGGAAAAATAGGTAAGCCTATGAAATGTGGGGGGTCAGTATAGGTCCCTTTAGTAAATTCCAAAATCCTACTATGAATGCATAGATATCAAAGTCTGAATAAATTATTTTAATTTTGCCCATTTATTTCAGAGTTTGTTGAACATAAAATTAGACAAATATGGTCCCCAAAGAGCATATGTTTGGTTTGGACAGATGTGATTCTAAATACCAGATCCACCATTTAACAACTTGAGAGACAGCACTTAGTGCCTTCTAAAATGCACAGTGTATCAAGATTTAAGATTTAACTTAAAGCTTTTAAGTTTCTGGCACATTGTAAATTCTTAGTCAATATTGGTAGCAGCTGCTTAAATTATAGGTAACATATAAAGCACAGTAGGCCATTGTACCTGTCCTCTTAATACCCATAGCACAGGGTAATTAGTAATTTATTCTTTCTTAAAGACACAAAGTTTCACTTATGATAAAAGCACTGCATAACACTATTAAAAAGCACTTATATATTCATCACATAAAAAATGAAGCCCTAACTTCTATCATTAATTTATCAAGTGTTCTTTGTTTTAACAAAGCATTGATAATTACACTCAAATACAAATTAAAGTCTGGGCCAAAGTCAAATTAGGGGTCATTAAGATATATTTTTTATTCTTTCTTTCTTTCTTTCTTTCTTTCTTTCTTTCTTTCCTTCTTTCCTTCTTTTAATACGAAATTTATTGTCAAATTGGTTTCCATACAACACCCAGTGCTCACCCCAACAGGTGCCTCCTCAATGCCATCACCCACTTTCCCCTCCTTCCCACCCCCCATCAACCCTCAGTTTATTGTCAGTTTTTAAGAGTGAAGATATATTTTTTAAATGTTTATTTTTAAGAGAGAGAAAGTATGTGAGCAGGGAGGGGCAGAGAGAGAGGGGGACACAGGATCTGAAGTGAGCTCTCTGTGCTGACAGCAGAGATCCCGATGCAGGGCTCAAACTCATGAACCGTGAGATCATGACCTGAGCTGAAGTCAGACATTTAACCGACCGGGCCACCCAGGCGGTCATTAAGATTTGACCCCCAGGGGTCATTAAGATTTTTAATACAAGCAATAATTATAATGTGGCAGAAATAAAATTTTTGTCTCTTAGTGTGGATAACTTGAAACATGGAGGAATCAATCCACAAAGTTGCAAGCAACTCTAAGTTTGCAAGCAAAAGTCAAAACTATTTTATCAAGAAATGTCTGAAAAGCTAGACACAAAAAAATGGATAATCTAAAGCTCCAAACCAAAAGAAAATAAAAAGACTTGGTTATCCCTTTAGATCTTTGTAACCACGTCAAGAATAGAGAGCCATGAAAAATAGATTGCTTTGTCTGACCTAATTCAACTCAACTATACTGATGCAAATGTGGGTTAGGCTTTTGATGTGGCTGGTGTTATATTATTTGAAAGGAATTGGGGCCAAGGCAAAGAGTTGGAGTCCCATCCTAAATGTTCTCTATTAAATTAGTCTATCACAGCCAACATCATTCCATTAGTTAATAGGCCTATAATCCTCCATTCAAATGCAAACATTTTCCCATACCTCCCAAATTACTTTAAGGCAGTATTAGTGTATGTCTATGCCTTGGGGATTATTCCGGAAAGATTCCTTTCCTCCTTAAGAGGTGGCTGGTTAAGTAACATCCAGACCCCCTTTGGAAATGGGAAATGTAGTAGGTATCCATTCTGAGCCAGGAATTTTTCAGGATGAAGTAATAAGTAAAATGAGAAAGTACTTTTTATTTTGCCTGTCTTATTTACTCATCATTATTTAATTTGCTTTTGTGTAGTTGTTACCATAGTGGTTGCTATACAACAGAAACTAGACTATATTAAGAGATGTGGTATAATAGAATATCTCAGTAGGGGGACAAACCAAATTGAATTTTAAAAATCTACAACTTACTGGGGGGTAACATTTTGCACATTGCTTAATTTCCCCAAGCCCTTTGTCTCATCTAAAAATAGGGTATTACACACCTCACACCTGTCAGAATGGCTAACTTTAACAACTCAGGCAACAATAGATGCTGGCGAGGATACAGAGAAAG
The DNA here is from genome assembly GCF_024362965.1 of Panthera pardus. Lineage (NCBI taxonomy): Eukaryota > Metazoa > Chordata > Mammalia > Carnivora > Felidae > Panthera > Panthera pardus. Next base: position 66,049,935 of record NW_026526655.1, on the reverse strand, counting down.
AGGATCTCTATTGCACTGCTGGTGGGAATGCAAACTGGTGCAGCCACTCTGGAAAACAGTATGGAGGTTCCTCAAAAAATTAAAAATAGAACTACCCTGTGACTCAGCATTGCACTACTAGGCCTTTATCCAAGGGATACAGGTATGCTGTTTCGAAGGGACACATGCACCCCAATGTTTATAGCAGCACTATCAACAATAGCCAAAGTATGGAAAGAGCCCAAATGTCCATCGACGGATGAATGGATAAAGAAGATGTGGTATATATATATATATATGTATACATATACATATATATACATATACATATATACATTCACTCATATGAGGACTTTAAGAGACAAAACAGATGAACATAAGGAAAGGGAAGCAAAAATAAGAAAAACAGGGAGGGAGACAAAACATGAGACTCTTAAAAATGGAGAACAAACAGGTTTGCTGGAGGGGTTGTGGGAGGGGGGATGGGCTAAATGGGGAAGGGACTTAAGGAATCTACTCCTGAAATCATTGTTGTACCATATGCTAACTAATTTTGATGAAAATTATATAAATAAATAAATAAATAAATAAATAAATAAATAAATAAATAAATAAATTTAAAAATAATAAAATAAAATAAAAATAGGATATTACCAAAAAAAAAAAAAAAGAAAAAAAAAGAGGGGTGGGGTAAGTGCACCTGGGTGGCTCAGTTAGTTAAGCCTCTGACCTGATTTCAGCCCAAGTCATGATTTCACAGTTCATGAGATCAATCCCCACATCAGCACAGAGCCTACTTGAGATTCTCCCTCTCCCTCTCTCTCTGCCCCTCCGCAGCTCACACTCTCTCTCCCTCACTCTCTCTCTCTCAAAGTAAATAAATAAACTTAAAAAATAAATAAAAACAGGGTATTTCTTCCTATCTCACCAGGTTATGATAAATATGTATGCTAATTTATATAAAAAGTCTAGTGCCTGACACAGCAATCCTTAATCCATATTAGCATTCTTCCTTGCTGTGTCAGAATACTGATTGATTAATTAGAATGCTATATAGTATTTCAAGGGCTTCTCAGGTATTCTGGTTTTTAATGCTGTGCTGCCAGCCTGTTGTGATGTGAAGCAAGTGTTAGGGACTGCTGTTCATAGTAACTACCACTGAGGCAGATGGGTTTCTACTATCAAAATGTAACCTCATCATATTTTATATTTCTCAGGTTATTTCAAATATGTTCTCTATTTTACTTTATTTGCTAGATGTCTTATCAGGAAATATTCCCTTTCATTTATATCTTAAACTATTTTTTAAAATGGGCTTTATTTTGTCTTTCTTGACCTTTCAAAGTCTACAGGTGCTATACGGCAAAGCAATGTTGGAGAGTTACAGAACTGCCGATCTAATCCTTTAGAGTTTCCTCTTAGTCAACTTGAACTTCAACCTGGTTGTGTCCACTACTGTGTCAGGAAAGCTGTACTTCTCACTTTCTCAACAGAATAACCTTTACACAGGTGTTTCAAACTCTCTCCCATTTCCCTAAAGTGAAAACACCTTCTCAGTTCTGTTACTCTCAACATTTGACTTTCAGAGGACAATTTCCATTCCTGTGGTGTGGAAAATATTGACATCATGTAACATGCATTTCCTCTGATGTGCCTGCATTTACTTCAATGTATCAGGACTCTTAAATCCAACCTCTATTTGCCCCTCAAGTCTCAGTAAGACTTCTCTCCATCTTTTTTTTTTTAAATTCATTTGGTTATTTAGAGAGAGAGAGAGAGCAAGAGAGAACCCACATGCAAGCAAGGGAGGGGCAGGGAAAGAGGGAAAAAGAGAATCCCAAGTAGACTCCGTGTTGTCAGCACAGAGCCTGATGCGGGGCTTGAACTCATGAACTGTGAGATCAGGACCAGAGGTGAAATCAAGAGTTGGACACTTAATGGACTGAGCCACCCAGGTGCCCCTTCTCTCCACTTTTCTAATGCAAATACAATCTGGCCTTAGCTTGTACCTTGTCTATTAACATCTGCAACTAGCTACATGATTCCAACCTTCTGTATTTTTCTCTCTGAGGATTATTATTATTTTTTTTTTTTTTACTTTCAAGGTGCTATTTCTATCCTATATTTTAAAAGTTTTCAATTTATTTGGAGCCTCAATAAATTCTGCCTTTCTGGAAGAAAATTTTTCAGATTTTTCAGCATGAATGTACTGCTATCCACTTCCTCTTTTTATTTGCTCTCCACCACCTTCTTGCTTTCCTTCCCACCCCTGAACACAAACTGCTTGCAAAAAGCTTACCAGCTCATCCTCTTTGTTCATTCCAATCGCCTTTCTTTATCCTCAACTTTCTGAGTAATTTTGTGAGATACTCCCTCCCCTTCTTTTTTTTTAAATTTTATTAATTTTTTTTAATGTTTATTTATTTTCGAAGGAGCGAGAGACAGAGTGTGAGTCGGGGAGGGGCAGAGAGAGAGGGAGACACAGAATCCGAAGGAGGCTGCAGGCTCTGAGCTGTCAGCACAGAGCCCGACGCGGAACTCGAACCCACAAACCATGAGATCATGACCTGAGCTGAAGTCGGACTCTTAACTGACTGAGCTACCCAGGCGCCCCGTCCCCTTCTTTTTTTGAACAGTAGAAACATTTTCTGATTCATGTCCCACTTCTCTATCTCAGACGCGTTTTTCAACACCCTAAATGAAGCAGAAGTCTAAACTCCCATTATTAGTTGAATGATCTTACATATCCCCATAAATTCAGCTGGCACCTGCATGCGAACGCATTCTGGACATACCCCGAGGTCTTAGTTCTCAACTGACAATAATTCCGTTCCTACAGGTATGCATCTATGTCATGTCCCAAAAGGCAGAACATTGTACTGAATATTTTAAAAGATTAAGGATATCAAAATAATGTGTCAGTGACAGAACCAGTTTGGATGAAAAATTAAAAGTACAAATTCTGAATATCCCACATACATATGTAACTGAACATTTTTGTCATTATCTGGTTTTTCACTAAGTTCCACTTATTCTCAATTTAAAATATCTCTCTGTACAGGGATGTCTGGGTGGCTCAGTCAGTCAAGTGTCTGACTTTGGCTCAAGTCATGATCTCGCAGTTCATGAGTTCGAGCCCCACATCAGGTTCTGTGCTGACAGCTCAGAGCAGGGAGCCTGCTTCTGATTCTGCATCTCCCTCTCTCTCTGCCCCTCCCTGGCTCAGGCTCTGTCTCTGTCTCTCTGTCTCTCTCTCAAAAATAAATAAACATTTAAAAAACTTTTAAGTATCTCTCTGTACAAAAGAAGGCAACAGAGTAGTGCAGAGACTGCACTACTGAGGTCCCAATAAACTCACCTTTTTGTCTGCATAGTAGGGGTCGAGGTCCTCCAGGGGCTCTGACACCATGCCTGGTGGGATGTCCCCGTAGATGAAGGGCAGCTGTTTGCCAGCTTCCAGGTCACTGCTTGGCCTTGGGCCTTCTTCATCATCATCTTTCTTTTCTTCTTTGGGTTCCTTTGTTTTTCCTTCAGCAATACGTTGTTCAATGAGGGCAAGAGACTGTCTTGTGAAGTAGACAAAACTCTGAGGTCCTGGGGGAGGCAATGTTGCCATCTTTTCATCCTGTATATTTTATTTCCCCTTCAGCTCCTTACATAAGAGGCCTAAGTGGAAACAAAGAAAGAGATAGGTGTTTGCTAGCAAGATATGGCACATTACAAAAAATAAAAAATGGATTTTTGGTTTCAACTACAAGAAGTAATGTGTTCACAGAATTATTATGTTGAATTAACATTTATTAAGTGATTACTATGTGCAAGACTTATTTTCCATGCTATCTAACCATCTTTATTTAAAAATTTGATCTTAGACAATAAATTTCATATTAAAAAATAAAGGTTTATAGATTATAACTTTAAAAAATAAATTCTAACATGTAAAAATAAATTTGATTTTAATACTTCCCAGCTTCTAAAAAAAAAAAGTGACAATTTAATGGGAAAAAAAAACTACTTTTCATCTGTATTTAGTATTAGTGCTATTGAATCAACCTTCCCTATTTAAAATTCTTTATGACAGTGCTTCTTTATTTTTTTATAGTTTATTTTACTTATTTTGAGCGACAGAAAGAGAGCAGGGGAGGGCAGAGAGGGAGGGAGAGAGAGAATACCAAGCAGACTCCACACCGTCAGCATGGAGCCAGACATGGGGCTTGAACTCATGAACCATGAGATCATGACCTGAGCCAAAATCAAGAGGCAGACTCTCAACCAGCTGAGCCATCCAGGCATCCCACAACAGTGCTTCTGAGAGTACGACTCTCCAGATTCTCCTCTTGCCTCTCTGATCACCTGATTCTCTTCTGCCTTAATCTCATAACATACTCACAACCTCTGCTTCTCTGTCATAGGGAAACTCATTTCTGTGAAATGATGTGGTGGAAACATTGTTTTATTCTATTTTGCATATTTATATTTTCTCACAATTACATACCCACTTACAAATCAGAAAAAAAATATTTTTTTTTCATTTTGAATTAAAAACAATTTGGAGAAATGTTTTAGGAAGAAGAAAGAAAAGAGATTCAGAAAATATTTGTGACAATCAATTTAAAAAGCAAACAAAACAAAACAAAAAACACCCTATGAGATGCATTCAAACTATGACTTCCCTAAATAACTTATATGTGTATACAAAACATTACAACACCTACAGAAAAGAAAAATACAAAATAAAAAAGTCAAGTTTCTATATATTATTACTTTGAAATGTTCTAAATAAAAAAGCATAAAAATAACAGTTCTTATTTTGAAAATAACAAACTCATTATTCCAGTGAGTCAGGGTAATTTTGTAACTTATCCATTAAAAAAAAATGAGTCTCCTCTTTTTTTTCTTTCTTCTTCTTCTTCTTCTTCTTCTTCTTCTTCTTCTTCTTCTTCTTCTTGCATTAGGTTTGCCTGAGAATTGGGACACACCAACTTCTAATATATCGGTCCATTGTGAACAGCTTGAGAAGCTGTATATAGTAAGGAATATCACCAAAGCCAGAGGGAGGGCGACCTAAGAGAAGCCATGATCTGTTCTTTTATTTTCCAATGCTAAATATAAAAATCTAGCACATCACAGTAGTGAGAACACAGATAATATAGATTCAGAAAAGTGGGAGAAGCTAAAATTATTCTTTTCCATGACTCTATTTCCATATCAAACAAAATGAACTTCAATTATGTGTAGAACACAGTCGATGACTTTTCCTCTCAGTTATTTGGGCACAGTATAAGAAAATCCTTACCAGAAGTCTATGTATTTTAAAAGAGACTTTGGTAGCCTGTTAGAAACTGGCACCAACATCAATCTGAGAAATAAGGCAGTGAGTGCAGTTTCCACTTGGGTTTAGGAGATTCTTCAACACTTTTGTAAATCATAAAGGTGAGGGGAAGATTACCTTCAGCGTACACATACCTGTCTCTTGGAGAAAAGATGTCTGGAGAACTGACATTTTTGTACTCCCTACATTCAACTGGAAATGTCACCTCTTTCAGGAATTATCTGACAGTAAGTAAGTAGATGTCATGAACTCAGATGTCCAATCCCCAGTTCTACTCTCCCTATTTCTTTTTCCCTTCTTTCTCTTCCCCTCACGCTCTATTCATGCACACCCTCAACATACATATTTTGATTCACTAAACTATATACAGAAAGCAGGGCTGGTGGGTGATTCATGTCACTGGTACCATGCATGGGAGGTATTTTCCTGGACAGGATAAAGTGAAGAAAGACACTAAGCATCTGTTACAGCCAGATCAGATTCCATCATCATCCTCTAGTTTGTAGGGTATAGAGGAAGTCACTGCCTCCCATCTGGATGATGGCAATAAATAATGTGTACAAACTTTTAGAGGAGAATTTTGCAATATCCATCAAAGGCCTTAAATATGTTAATTCATTTTTATTGCCAAATAACCTCCCTTCTAAGATTTATCCAAAAGCAATAGTCTCAGATGTCCCATCTGTGAAGATGTTTACTGCAATGTTTGCATAATATTGAAAAATTATAATAAATCTAAAAGCCTAACAGTCAGGGTTTCAGTAAATAAAAAATGAAAATATAATGAAAAATTGAGTGGTATTTAAAGAATTAGAATTTTTAGGGGCTCTGGGCTGGGTCAGTCAGTTAAGCAACTGACTCTTGATCTCAGCTCAGGTCTTGATCTCAGGGTCATGAGTTCAAGCCCCATATTGGGCCTTGCATTGGGCATAACGCCTACATTAAAAAAAAAAAAAAGACTGCTTTTAAAGACTATTTAATAAATTATAAAATCTTATAATGGACAATTAATGTATGTGTTACACATACACATACCTGTATATTCATCTCAATTTTTTAAATGTACATAAAGTCTGAAATTAAAGGCACAATATATTTAATGAAGGTTATTCACAGCTGAGGGATCATGGATTACTTTTATTACTTTTTTTATACCTTTCTTTATTTTCCAAAAAATTTTTAAAATGTTTATTCATTTCTGAGAGAGAGAGAGTGTGAGCAGGGGAGGGGAGAGAGAGAGGAGGACAGGGGATCTGAAGTGGGCTCTGTGCTAACAACAGAGAGGCCAATGCAGGGCTAGAATTCACAAACCATAAAATGATGACTGGAGCTGAAGTCGGATGCCTAACCAACTGAGCCATCCAGGCACTCTTCTTTATTTTTCAAAGTTTTAAATCTGTTTTTAATGTTTATTTATTTTTGAGAGAGAGAGAGAGAGAGACAGAGCGTGAGTGGGGGAGGGGCAGAGAGAGAGGGAGATGCAGAATCAGAAGCAGGCTCCAGGCTCTGAGCTGCCAGCACAGAGCCCGCCATGGGGCTTGAACCCATGAACCATGAGATCATGACCTGAGCCGAAGTTGGACACTTAGGCGCCCCTATTTTTCAAATTTTTATAATGAAGATATCATGCATTTATTATCCAAAAAAAGTACTTTGAAAAGATGCACTTAAATTTATTTGACTTGAACCTAATACATTTAATAAAATCAATCAATATTTTTTCTGTTTAATTTAAATTTTTGAGAAATAATATTACCATATTTCCACTTACTAATATTAGTATGATTTATTTGACTTGAACGTAATACATTTAATAAAATCAATCAATATTTATTCTTTTTGTGTTTAATTTAAAATTTTGAGAAATAATATTACCATATTTCCACTTACTAATATTAGTATGACTGCATCTTCTTTTCAATATTGCACATTGGCCTCATGTTAGATGATACTTACACAACTACTGAAAACAAAAAGTGAAGGTAGTATCCTCGTATCTAGGATTTCTTACAGTTGAAATAGATGTAAAAGTATTTATTCTGTACTCTCTTCCTATTACCTATTTTCTATGCATGTATGCATGTACTATCTATGTATCTATCATCTGTTTTTTTCCTCATACATTTTCCCAGTCAAAGCACTGTCAGCTTCCAGTTCATGACAATGGTTATCCCATGTTTTATCATCCCCTAGTTTCCAAATTCCCATTGCAATGAAAACAAAGATGCACAAGAGGACAAAGTTTCATATCATTGAAAACCAGAGAAGACATTGAAGAGTTTTTGCAAATCCGAAGAAGAGAGAAAGACAAGTTTCCCCTGGTGAGAAGATTAAACCAGAAGCCACAGCCTACACTCATCTGAGAATGTCAGAAGAGAGAAAGAAACATTTCTGTCCAGCAGAGAAGTCACAGAGTTGGCCCACAATTAAATAAGTCAGAAAACAAGTTGACTAAGGATTATTCTACCCAACAATGTTGCAAGTCATATTTCCCCACTTCCTCCTCTATATTCAAGTGTGAAGCAGTGGGATTTATCTCCAGGCTAAATTTAACCCCAGACTAAACCAATAAAAAAAAAAAAATCTCTGAATTAATTGAGATAAGACCACCTATGGTGTTCATTTCCATTTTTACTAGAAGCAGGGCAGGTTAATTTACTACCTTTTTCTCATGTGTTTTGAATTTCGATTTCTATTTCCTTTTTTTTTTTTTTTATTTTTATTTTTTGAGAGAGAGAGACAGAGAGCAGGGGAGAGGGGCAGAGGGAGAGAGAGAGAATCCCAAGCAGGCTCCATACCCAGCACAGAATCCTATGCAGGGCTTGATCCCATGACCTTGGGATCATGACCTGAGCCAATATCAAGAGTTAGACACTAACTGACCAAGCCACCCAGGTGCCCCTCTTTCTATTTTTTTTAAGTTTTTATTTACTTATTTTTAGAGAGAGAAAGAAAGAGAGCATGAGTGCACATGAGAAGGGAAGGGCCAGACAGAGAGAGAGAGAGAGAGAGAGAGAGAGAGAGAGGGTCCTAAGCGGGCTCTATACTACCAGTGCAGAGCCTGATCTCTCATAAACTGTGAGATCATAATGCGGGCCAAAATCAATTTGGATGTGTAACCAACTGAGCCACCCAGACTCCTCCCATATTTCTAATTTAAATGTATTACATTTTCACTGAATAATTCCTCAAATTATTTTGGTAAGTAATTGGGTATAAATTATAAAGCAGCATATCAAAAGCTGCTGTCTGTAAATGCAATATGATTTGATATGTCATAAGAAAAAGTTCTGTGGCCAAATTTGGAAAATGCTGGAGTAGGAAACAAATTTCTCTGCCCCTGGACAATTAGGGACTTTACACATTTAAGAGTTTGACAGAATTGATATGTAGCAGACCCTGAATCTGCTAGATCACAAAACTCTTCTGTTGTTGCTGTTTTATTTTGATAATGCCAGAAATGATAAATTATGAAATATTTCAAGCACACAGAAAAGTGTAGAAAGTATTAGATTTAACAAACTTTAACAGTTTTCCATATTTGCTTTGGACTTTTAACTTTTTGTTTTTTGAAGAAATAAGAATATTCGGTTAGGGTTGAAGCCCCCATCACTATTCTCAATTCAATTATCTTCACTTCCCCACCTATTTCCCCAGGGAAACCTAAAGTCCGTACAGAACCCTTTGCATTTCACACATTAATCTCTCCTATGTTCTTCAGAAGACACTCTGGAAACACTGGTTTGAAGAACAAAGTGGAACAATTGTTTGATGCTAAAATGATAAAACTGAACCTATTTACATAATATTAATTACCCTTGTGCCCTGTGGCTTTGCTAAATTCTCTTACTGGACCTGGTATTTTGGTAGATTATTTAGGATTTTCTATGAAGGTGGACTCTTCTTGCCTTTTCCTTGCCCATATCCTAAAATGTAGCAAACCAGATACATACACAAAGCCTACAGGCATTCCTCCCCATCAAGGCAGGATTTGTCTGGGAAACAGACCCACATAAGGCAGAAGCAACCCTGAATAACAGCAACGTAGTCTTTCATTCAAAATTATTAACAGATAATTAAGGATGAATTGGTAATCAAAGATGACCAAAAACATAAAACTGAAGGATTGGGATGAACAGACCAAACTCCTAACTCTAGAAGAAAGAAAAAAATTGTCATAGAGTAATATGAAGGGGTTAAAATTAGTATTCTCAGAGAGATTTTAGAAGATAATCTCTTACTGAAAAGAATAGGCTATCAAAAAAAAAAGGGGGGGGAATCAAAAAGAATAAAAATTCTCGAAGGCATGACCATCAAAATAAAATTTTTGATGTAATATTTGCTGAAAAGAAATAGAAGTCAGAATTTTAGTTACCTTTCAAAGGTACGTTACCAGGATGGGGCACAAGTGAGAATTCTCAGGTATGGAGATGCTCTATACTTGGTCTGTGTGATGGTCACACAAGTACATATATACGAAAAAAATTCATAGCATTCTATACTTTAGATTGCCTAATACAGTAGAGTAAAAGAGCAAAGGAAAACTCACAATAAAATTCACAAGATGTGCAATAATTTCGGGAGTCCCAGCATCAGTCTCAAAAGAGGGAGCAGCAAATGGAAGAGAGAAAATAATAAAAGAATTGAAGAAGAAACTTAATCGTGAGTCATCAGGCTGAAAAGTATGAAAGTTCAGTTAAAAAGATAATTCTAGTGAAAATTTAGAACTCCAATAATAAAGACAAGTTTTGAAACAAAACTATACATTAGACCCATAATCTATATATTAGGGTAAACTGGAGACAATTGGAAATTTATTTTGTTAATATCTCTCTTTCAAAGGCATAACGTGTCACATTGCAAACTCCCACAGGGTAAGGAATGTGTCTTCTACTTTCTCTGTTAGATGAATAGGGAATACTTTTTCAGGTACCATACATGGGTGGCTTGCTGAATGTATGATTTTCAGTAATATCAAATTTCACTGAATCTGACACCAATTCTTCCATAATTAGGTTTAGAAATTGGCATTACATTATACTAACACCAAGAATCCATAGTATGGAATTAACAAATCTATTCCCTATTATTTTCTTAAACATTATGTTTTAAAAGCTCTTTTCACTTATGTTAGGTAATAGTAAGAAGGCAGTTAAGTGCTATTTGTCCCTATTGTTGCCAAAAAAAATGTGTATGTCAAAACAAAGGTATGGTCCGTTGTGGTTCTCAACCAGAGTGTATAAAAGAATCATCTGTATAACTTAAAAAAAATACAGCCACCAGGGCTTACCCAAGTAATACCAAAATAAATTTTTGGGAAGAGGTCCTAAGCTTGTCTACTTTTAAAGATTATAAATTATTGATGTGAACCCCCTTTAAGAACCATTTTAAAGCAACAAATGCATTAAATTGAAAACATCTGGTGAATACACATAACTTAGTGACCAGGTTTTACTACTTAGTAAGAGAAAACAAATTCAATTAAAGATGCCCAAATTTTTTTGGATTTTGTTTTATTTGAAGAGTAGGAAGGTAAAATATCAAAGTTTAAAAACTCCATTTTAAAATTGAAAGGGTAAACATAAAATCCATTCAAGAAAAGCACCACTTATTTTGAACTCTGAATGGATTTTATGTGTTTCATGTGTTTCTTTGAGTTAAAGAAAGAAAATCTGGATTGAGAAGACACAAGGGAGAATGAGAAGTGATGTTGAACGATGGAAGGAAGATGGTAAACCAAACAGGAAAAGAGAGCAGAAGAGGAGAGAAAGAGGTGCGAGGTTAACAAAAATACCCTCTCTCCCTTAGAATACTTCCAGCTGTAAAATTCAAGACAATGAAAAAGTAAAGCAAGTTGTTCGCCATGTAAATTTTAGTTCTAATTCTCAATTTTAAACATCACTCATGTTGCTCACATCACTTTATCTCGATGAGGCCCGGAAACCACATTCTTGTATCCTTTGTTCTCTCCATTTTCATTTGACACATGCAATACTCCTGGCTGCGGTGCCCTAGCCTCACTCATCCTTCAATCTGGTCAGCAAGAAGAAGGAAAACCTACTCCTATTGTAAAATAACCAAGAGTTACATCTATTTTTCCAAGTATTTGTTTTAAAAAGCTGATCTCTTACGGTGACTATAGTCAATAATACTGTACTGAATATTTGAAAGTTGATGAGAGAGTAAATCTTAAGTCTTCATCAAAAGGAAAAAGGAAAGAAATGTATAACTATGTATGATATCAGATGGTAACTACTTATTGCAAAGATCATTTCACAAGGTATACAAATATCAAATCATTATGTTATACAACTGAAAGTAACATAATGTAATATGTCAATTATACCTCAATTTTTTTTAAAAAAAGTTGATCTCTGATCTTCTAACTTTCAGGAATGACAACATTGCAAAAAAAAAAAACACTAAGATACTAAAAGATATTAAGAACTAAAGAACTTTATGAATACTATTTAAGAGTGTATACACTTCAAAAAAACAATTTTTCTCTTTACGTGAGTTTCTAGTTTCTCTTTAAATTTGAGTTTCTGCAAGACATTGGAAATACAGCTCAAATTCCAAAATGTAAAATAGGGGGTGCCTGGGTGGCTCAGCTGATTCAGCATCCAACTCTTGGTAGCTCAGGTTATGATCTCATGGTTCGTGGGATCCAGTCCTGCACTGGGTCCACACTGGGTGTGGGACCTGCTTGAGATTCTCTCTCTCCCTCTCTGTCCCTCCCTCATGTGCATGCTTTCTCTCTCTGTGTGTGTGTCTCTCTCTCAAAATAAATAAATAAACTTAAAAAATGTAAAATAGATAAAATCCTTCAGGGATAGTTAATGTATACCATGAAGAACACTTATATTCAATACAGAAAAATCCAAACTGGTTCTAGTAGCTCACAGATAAGTAATCATCTTGACCTTGTTCTACCTTTTATAGCTATTGACTCTGTCCAGATGACTTACCTTCTTTGAGCTTCAGTTTCCTACTTTGAAAAATGTTAATAATCACTGCCTCAAAGACTGGTTAAGATTGGGATGGTATGTAGAGAGTTTTGCACATAGTTATCATGAAAAAATGGTGCTGTTAATAGTATTAACTTGTGCTTCCATTTGAATTCCTTGCTTAGGTAAATCTCATTATGCACCTGTAATTAAGAGCTATTAATTTCATCAATTTTGAGGATATTTCAGTTTATAGGAATTACTAGCCTTTTAAACATGAAACATGTTTCACACATAATGTATAATAGAAGCAGACTTTTGGTTTACATTAGTGATGCAAGTGCAAGTTCTGGAGCTAGAAAGCCTGGAGTTTGGATCCTGGGTTTGCCATTTACTAGCTATGTATGTGACCTTCGATATCCAAGATATGCACCCTTTCTGAGACTGAAATCATTGAAGCATGTAGACTAGAACCAGTTACTTTAAAAAAGATGATATTAGACACTGCAAGCAATCCTAGGATAAATATTGATTGCTCAGAGGTTTAGATTGCTACTGAATTTCCTTTATTTAAGGAAATTCCCATTAATTTATCTTTGTTGCCTTGAACTTTATATGGAGAGTTGGAAAATACGGTTTTTTAATTAGACAAAGTTATGCGGCTCAAGAGCTATAGTTAAGATTTTTTTTTTTTTTTTTTTGAATTTAAGGTATTTCTGAACAAGCTTAAAAGAAAATGAATTCTTCCACTTGGCTCACCTTCTGGGAAGCATTTAAATATCATTAATGGAGTCTGTGAACAGAGTACAAGAATGATCCCTTCCTTCAAGTAAGAAATGTCACAGGCAGTCTTTATAGAGTTTTAGGGACTCTGGATGCTTGGTATGGCTGCTAATAGACTACTGTTCTGAAAACTGTTTTCCTGGAGTCAAATATCAGAAGTAGCCTCCAGGAAGTTGCTTTCGGGGATTCCTTTAGTCCTCTGGGTCCTATTTCATAGGAATACCTCCTGGTTCCTTTCACATAGGAATAACCCCTGAGAGTGAGATTAGGGCGGATTCCCGAACATGCTTGAGGTCCAAATTGGGAATCTCCCAGAAATCACTTACATGAACCCCGAAACCAATGTTTACCTAAATGACTGAAAGGAGAAAATGTGGGCTCTGCCCATTATCTTACACTGGCAAAGGTCCCAGTGGCCTCCATTGCTTTCTTGGCCCCATGGCAGCTACCTAATACTGGAATGCTAAATTGTACTTCCCAATTGATTTATTAATGTCAAAGTGTCAACTCTGTTGTGGTTCAGATAGGATATGTGTGTATTATGTCCATATAATTTTGTAATATGAATTATGCTTTGGTGATGATTATTATTATCAGCATACTTTGTCTTACATATGAAATCTACATTTAAAAAATGGAATTATTCTCTTAAAATATTTCCCATAGAATTCTTTTAGCAGTAAACTTTTTGACAACTTTCAGTATTTCTTGTAGAAAGCAATTCGAATTTCTTGTTTAATTTCTTGATTAGAGGGATTCAGATAGGATTAAGATAGGACATTTCCATATATCAAGGAGGAGAAAAATTACACATTCATGACTCTGTAATAACCTCAGATTCTGTTTTATATTCTGTCATTGAGTCTCTTACCTGCAGATAACTTTGATTCTATGTATATAAAATTAAAATTGGTCCAATACACCATTTTGAAGGTCTGCCAAAATCTGAATCAAATTAGGTCAGATCTAAATTATTTAAGACAGTGGACCCAAAATAAAATTAAGTAAAATAGAATGTTTTATTGATGCTCACTGTTGCCAAGTGAAAAACTGCTTTGAAAATGTCACTTCTGTGGAAATAGTGATATTTTCCCACAGGTAGAATTTTAGCTGGAGTACCATTAATTTTTAAAGCATTCTCAAGGCACCACAGAATCTATACATGAGCATTTTCTTTTTTTTTTTTTTTTATTTTTTTTTGTTTATTTATTTTTGACAGAGACAGAGACAGAATGCGAGTGGGTTAGGGGCAGAGAGAGAGAGGGAGACACAGAAGCAGAAGCAGGCTCAAGGCTCTGAGCTGTCAGCACAGAGCCTGACGCGGGGCTCGAACTCACCAGCTGTGAGATCATGACCTGAGCCGAAGTCGGACGCTCAACTGACTGAGCCACCCAGGCGCCCCTACATGAGCATTTTCAAAAGCATTGTAAAATAAATCATAGCCAACATCAGCAGTGATAACTCAGGATGATATGTTCCCATGATAGGATATGAGAATGGTACTTTCCTCTTTCTCCCCAAAACTCATAATTTTGATCTAACGATGAAAAAAAAATCAGAAAAATCCCAACTAAGGGCCATCCTACAAAATACCTCATCAGTATTGGTCATGACATTGTCAAGGTCATCAAAAACAGGGGAAGTCTGAGAAACTACCATAGCGTCACGATGCCAAAGGAGATAATGATGGTTAAATGTAATGTGGTATCCTGGATGGAATCTTGGAGGAGGAAAAAAGGCAGTGGGGAAAAACTATGGAAATATGAATCAAGTAAGGACATTAGTTAATAATAATAATGTACCATTATGGTCTCATTACTTGTGACAAATGTAGCATAGGAACGTAAAGTGTTAACAGGGGAACTGAGTACGGACTCCATGAGAACTCTCCATACTGTCTGCATCAGTCTTCCATAAGTCTGAAACTATTTCAAGACAAAGAGCGTATATAAAAAAAAAAAGAAACCAAAGATGTAGAATTACACTAACATTATGTAAAGTTAACAATGTTCCATCAAATTTGAGTTGATCAAGTAAATATATTGCCATACATAGGGATCTATACCTAAGTGATAACAGGCCTAATTAAAATGGACTATAATTAATATACAAAAATAACATTTTACACAGTACAAAATAACATCACTTTGATCAATAAGAGATCCATGAGAAATGCTAATCAACCTTTATGCTTGGGAGGATAATTTTCTGAAAATGTGCTCTCCTGGGTAAGGAATGAGCTTACAACTTATAAACACAGAAATAGACTGGAGTCACAATGTCTGAGTCCTAATTGTACTTGAGAGTCATTATGACTAAGGAGGCCAAAAAGTATATCTGCTAGGGATTCTGTGTGTATTTCCTTTTAGAATAGTGGCAATTTAACTTAGTGGTGTTAAGCACACTAAATATTTTTTAAGTTAAGACTTAATTATATATTGATCTTAACAATTCTGTTAAGACACAAAAGACTCTCTTTTGCTTTCTGTGTTACTTTAGAAACTGTGGGGTGACACTGAGATGAAAGAAACCGATTCGACTTAGAAATTCTCCTTCTACTGTCATGTGAATACTGATACCATGATCAAAACAAGGCAGTGGACAACTCCACGCTGGCTGTCACGGGGTTCACTTAGCCATTTCTTATAACCACAAAGGTCTCTTTGGCCACAATGGCATTTTAAAATCTTCTCCTATTTGTTCATAATCTTTCCATCCATAATATCTGAAATCCCATGATAAAAAAGAAAGACATCATCAGGAGAGATGGAAGAAGCAGTGTTTACTTCCAGTATGAAATGTTATGATATATGCTCTCTTCCACTGGAACTGAAAAAACTTCCAGATGAGTCTTCCCAGCCTCAGTGCATGAGAAGAATATCAAGACCATATAAAAAGGAAGACAAAGCTGAAACATCCGAAGACAAGCAGAAGTGCCCTTTAGTCATCCAGTAGCTCTGCTATTAGATAAGAAAACCAAAGCTGCTAGAAGACTGAATCTGGAGAATATGGGAAAAAGATAATAATTAAACCAGGTCTGAGTCCAGTCTTATCTGCTCCTTGAATATTAATTAAAAAATCTCTGAATAGTTTTTCATTTCACTGATAGTTGAACACTTGAAAGCATCACTGGAGGAAATCAGAGACAGATACACCTTGACTGTAAGAAATACACTTAAAAATCTGGTTCCATCCTTGGTAGGATGAACATAGCACTGATGTTGCAAACCAAGATTTTTTTGTCAAGAATAAATGCTACATCACATCAGATACCAAGACAATAGGCATAAACTGGGACTGTTCTGGGCAAGCTTAGATAAATGCCCATCTTATTTTGAGAAGTTCTAGGAGAACTTAGCAAATAGGACCTAAGACCCTGCTCTGCTTTGTAATAGTTCTTTTTATGGGAGCACAGGAAACAATTGTCTTGATCAGAATTCTTTATCAGGGTATGCCACAGCTACTGTGTGCTTCTCTGAAAAGATTTTATGGCTGCACAGCAGCAATAAAATAAGCATAAACGGAACTAAAATCCTAAATTCTTGGTATTTAATTGTACTGACATCACTACTGTTTGGAAATCCTATACCTTGATTAAATGGCATCCTAGTGAGCTGCAGAGCTTGGGACCTCCAATAACTGAAGATTCCCAACTTCAGGCTGAAGGCTGAAAGCACCATGGGTCATATCCAAATACTGCTTGGAATTGCATTTAATCTGCAATAAAAGATCTGTGAAACTCCTTGACTGATTTTTTAATTTGCTGTCTTGAAATTTATGTATTATTTTGTTCAAAATAAATACATAATTTTAATTCTAATTTTGGCAAACCCTCCAATACTTCATGAATATCAGTTTATTACTTTAGAAAATTGTATAAATTTTCAAATTGCTGATTGTTCTACCTCTAATATTTTACTTTACCCTTGTCCAGTCTAGATGGCAGTAAAACCAATTATTATAATCCATTATACTTAGGGATTTAGGTAATGGCCATATTATTTGCTTTGTTATCTGAAACTTTAAAATTAACAAAAATTTTTACATTTAGGTAGGTGGAATGGAATTAAGAGAGCCTTTGTGAATCTACATATAATCCTTTATTTCTTCAGTATATCTCCATTTGCTTTTAACTTTATATAGTTTCTTACAATGTCATCAGAAGTAAGTAGTCAAATATAATACAACCTTATCAATTAATTTTCTATCTTCATGATGGATTTATCCAGTCCATTTCACTAGAAAGCTAGTTTGAACCAGGGTAATTCTCTCCAACTCCCAAGCCCTGCTAACTCATAGTTATTCCTCATCAGTATTAAGGAGCTGTCCCTGAAAGTGAGGTGCCCTTAACGGTATCACCATTTAACTGCAGTCCATAAGTAGAGAGTTGTACTTAACTGTTAGAATTAGATGTCTCTGGGAACCTCTAAAATTATGAAATCCTCGAGAGCAGTGTAACCTTAGCTTATAACTGTGCTTGGAAAAAAGTAGACCTGCCACTTGATTTTCTGACAATATGGTAATGTATTCTGATGATGATATATTATATATTATATATATTATATTATATTATCAGAGTAATATTATTCTGATATTATTAGAATAATCAGATTATTCTAATAATAATAATATTATCAGAATAATATCCTTACAATCCAGAATACTAAAGGGAGTAAAAATATCCTTCTAGAGTGAGGGAGTTCTGTGTTTTTATCCCAGTGCTGCTTGCACGATTTGTTTAATTTGGAGAATTCATTGGGGTATACATTTAGGATATATGCATTTTTATATAAGTATATCGTACTTCACGAAAAGTTTAAAAAGATGAACGTGAAATGAAAAAAAAACATTTTTCAAAAAATGCAAACTGAGAGAATTCATCACTATAGTAAATACACATTAAAGGAATTTATTAGGCAGAAGGAAAAGATCCTAAGAACAGAAAAATGGAAACACAGAAAGAAATGAACATCAGAATGGGTGTGTCTGAGTATATAAAACAATTTACTAGACAAAGTGAACAATGACTACACAAAGCATTAATGATATCTTACAGATTTTAATACTGTGTCAAATAAAATGCATAAATGAATTCCAGCTTGTATATTTTCTTAAATTCATCAGTTTGTATACATGAACTAGATTTCCTTTCATCTTAACTGATTTTCAATTATTTCAGTCTATAACATTTGAGTGGTTTTATTACTAATTGTTCTCAGATTTAAAAAAAAGTAGATGGAATTTTTCTCTTTGTGTAGAAAATAGTATCCTTGAAGATTTCAGAGTATACTGTTGTAAAATATTTCTATTTTTCAAAGTAGTCTTATTTTGAAAGACCCTTCACTAACTTAAAATTAGAGAATAAATCTTAAATGACCAACCATAAATTGAATTATTTGCAATATTATTATGTGTATTAAAATTTATTTTTAAATGCTGTCATACTAACTGCTAGCAGAATTCATGGAATACATTTGGGAATTTTTCTTTATTGAGCTACAAAAGACTAAAGCAAGACAACATAAATATTATCAGTTTCCAATTGTTCAAATTACTAAATAAAAATGAAAGTAATCCTAATTTTAAGATTGCCCAATTCAACTCCACTTTGCTGCAAACCAGATATGCCCATGGCTACTCTAACACTACTTAATAGGAGGCAAATTATAGTTAATATATTATAGTTAACATATCTTACTTTTGTAAATCTTACCAGAATAGATAACCATGTGAACACATTGCTGAGGCTCCTACCTGGCTTAAACTTCATTACCTCCTCAATGAACTCACTTATCACCAGCACAAAATAACATGGTCATGAACAACTTTGTAGGTGTACTTTTATAGAGCTGTTTAAGAATTACTGGGAAACTGTTCCCTGGGAGCTTAACTGCTGGTTCCTAGGGTAATCTATATTTAAATGGGCTAAGCAGTGGCAAGTTCCTCTCCAGAATGGCTTTACTTTTTTACTCTCCCACTGGAGTGCATGAAGGTTCTGTCCCTCTACCTCCTCACCAATATTTGACATTATTCATTTACACATTTACAATATTCTCTTCCCAAGTTGAATCTGTCTTAATATTTTTCTAACTTTTACCAGACTAAGAAGTGGAAAACCACCCTTTCTTTGTTGAGTTAGTAATCCTGTGGTCTAAAATGATGCCGGGGTGCCTGGGTGGCTCAGTCGGTTAAGCGTCCGACTTCGCTCAGGTCATGATCTCGCAGTCCGTGAGTTGGAGCCGCGCATCGGGCTCTGTGCTGACAGCTCAGAGCCTGGAGCCTGTTTCAGATTCTGTGTCTCCCTCTCTCTCTCTCACCCTCCCCTGTTCATGCTCTGTCTCTCTCTGTCTCAAAAATAAATAAAACGTTAAAAAAAATTAAAAATAATAAAATGATGTTAAGCACTCTTTGTCTGCCTACTAGAGCTCTGGGCTTCTTTTATGTAAATTCGTTGTTCTTATCCTTTTTCCAATATTTCTGTTGTGATTGTTGTCTTTTATTGGTTGATTAGTAGGTATTCCTTGGATATACCAGATTTTAATACCTCAGTGTCAGAATTGCAAATACCTTCTATTATGTCATTAACTTTCTTTTTTTTTTTTTTAATTTTTTTTTTCAACGTTTTTTATTTATTTTTGGGACAGAGAGAGACAGAGCATGAACGGGGGAGGGGCAGAGAGAGAGGGAGACACAGAATCGGAAACAGGCTCTAGGCTCCGAGCCATCAGCCCAGAGCCTGACGCGGGGCTCGAACTCACGGACCGCGAGATCGTGACCTGGCTGAAGTCGGACGCTTAACCGACTGCGCCACCCAGGCGCCCCTATGTCATTAACTTTCTTAGCGGTATCTTTTCTTCATTGAACAGGTACCTTTAATTTCCCTTATTGTAATGCTCTGAAAATATTGCCTAATGTAGCCTCCTTCACCTCTCCTCCCATAAAGGTTTTTTACAGTATGTCTTAGTACATATTGAGACAAGTCCTCTCCTTTTCTACAAAAAGCCAACTGAAACTTATAGAATAATTTGTAAAGAATTTATATATTTATAATATTGTCTTCCCATCCAAAAGTATAGAATGACTTTCTAATGAAGTGGATAATCTTTTATATCCCTTTTTAGAATTTACATTTTTCCTACGTAAGGATTTGTGTATTCCTAGTTACATTAATCTACACACTTCATAGTTTTATGTTTCTATTATAAATGACATCCTATTTTTTTTAAGTAGGCTTCATGCCCAGCATGGAGTCCAACATGGGGCTTGAACTCACAACCCTGAGATCAAGACCTGAGCTGAGATCAAGAGTTGATGCTTAATTGACTGAGCCACGCAGACACCCCAATGATATCCTATTTTTTAAAAGCATATACATTCTAGTTGGTAACTGCTGCTAATGTGACTTTGCATCTAGTGATCTTTAATTTTCATTTCTCATAGTTTTTTCAATTTTGTATTCTCAATAGATGATCATACTTTCTAGAAGTAATAACAATTTTTTTTTGCCTTTTCTTTTTCATTTCTTGGAACACCAGTAAAGAGTATGAGTAACCACTTTGTGTCAGATACTGGGTAAGATCTGGTAATTAAATGACAAAAAAATGACAAAATGCCATGTCCTCAATTTTAACTGCTTCTTTTTAATATAATCTATTTTTACTGTTACTTTTTACACTCTTCTTATCTCTTCATAATGCACTATTTCATAGTTAACTTATAAAATAAGGGAATTCTCTATAGAATTACAATTTCACAGAGTTAGAAAAGCACCACAAATTATCTATTATCTAGGTGGGGAGGTGCTATCCATTGCCACTAGATGGCATTTATACTCAAATGTAAGATGATACTATTTGAAAATTATACTACTTGAAGTAAAAATGCCTTCTTTTGCTTCAAGCATATACAGTACATTGATTCTAAACATTCAGTCATTCTTTGTCTGATTGTACATACATGACCAATCTTACATAATCAGATACTAATTTGCTTTGTTTTTTAATCCAAAAGCAAATTATAGATTTGTGTATGCATATGTGTACACACACACACACACACACACACACACACACACACACACTCTTCCTATCCAACATCCAATCTGCCTTCCTTCTTATCTAGGTGAATGAAGATTTCCCACTGTGAGTAGCAGTGTTGGGACTGAAGCCCAGCCTCTTACTGTGGAAATCTAAGGCAAACTACCCTTCCTTTCCACTGCTGCTCATGGGGTGAGGCCACATCTCCCAAGCTGATCCAAATGGATTCACTTGCCTTTTACTCTGACCCTGGAATGAGTGAAGCCAAGGTGAAGGAGGGGCTGGTTGGAATTCCTCTGTGCTGGAGCATTTGTGCAGGTATGGTGGCATCTAGTTGTGGCAGAATGGTGCAGCAGTCCTTGTCACATGGGCCTGCCAAACAGCTCTAGTCCTCCTGTTGGTCTGCTCATTTCCCCATCCAGCTCACCCAGCTTCTCAAAGCCTTCCAATGACTCTGTGAGGGCCAAGTACCTTACGATAAATATCTCTTTGGCCTGAGACAGCCAATGTCTGTTCCTCTTGCTCTCAGCCAATATTCTTGTCTAATATGGGGAAATTACTTTTGACTCACTGCGTAGAAACTAGGTTATGACAAAAACAAGCTAATTTTAGACAGGGAAGCTTTGCTAAGTGATTAAAGCATTTCTTCTGAATTAGCTGAAAAATAATTATCTGAGATCAGAAGTAGTGATTTGAATGAAAAATAATGTAGCATGCAAATGTGAAATCCATTTCATATGCTTGCTTAGTTTATAAAAGATATGATTATTTTGCTTATAATCTCTATTAAAAGTGTTTCTGCAAAGTCAGTAGTCCCAAACTTGTATTATTCAATCTAAATTCAAACTTTAACACTCACTTGAAATATAATTCTCTTTTATCTCTACCACTATTATTCTCAATGTTTGAAAGTGGAATCATAGTCATGTACATACAACAAACTCAAGACTATTCTCTAACCTGACAGGATCATAATTCTTCAGTGAGCAGTACAAGGATTGTGAACTGGCTAGAATAAAACAAAACAACTTTGATATTTTAAAATCTTCAAAATTAAAATTTCTCTTAAAATTACATTTTAAAATCATGTCATTATAAAATATTTGAACCTTTTCATCCTTAGGAAAGTCATGGACATATAGCAATATTATTATGAGAAAAAGAAATACTAGTAATAATATAATTAAAATAACAATGTTAAGAATGCTATATTATATGATCCTGGCCTAAATTAGTAGTTCCCAATAGGGCAATTCTTCGCTACACCTTCCCTCAGGTTGGATTGCCAGACTTAGCTAATAAAAAAATCACAACATTCAGTTAAATTTGAATTATTTCTAGTTGCCTGTGCACATTTTGGGATAAATAAAAAAAATGCATGCAACACACCTATTCCAAAAATGTATTTATTGTTTATCTGAAATAAATGATCAGTATCTAAGTTATATACATCTTTCCTGAATATTTCCTTGATGATTTGGCTTTCATTAATAGTTACCTGTTTTGCAGAATTTGCTTACAAAATTCCTTGCAATTAAAGTCTATGTTCTATTTACATTGTAACCTATCTTTCATAGTAATCACATCAACTTAGCTCATTCTTTGAACATTCAGTAATGAGAAAAAATGTTCAACATTAGCTTTATGAGCTGGGATACTGAACACATACTGACATAAAGTCAACAATTCTAAGACATGCTATTTTTATGTGCTTCAAAAAGCATGTGTGCTTTATGTCAGTAAAGTTAACAACTCTGTAAGACATGCTATATTTTGACACCCATAATACTATCTTTCATGACATAACTTGCTTTTGTATTCTTTTTTTTTTAATTTTAGAGAGAAAGAGTGCAAACAAGGGAGAGGGACAGAGAGAGAGGGAGAATCTGAAGCAGGCTGCACACTCAGCGTTGAGTCTGTTGTGGGGCTCAATCCCATGACCTTGGTATCATGACCTGAGCTGAAATGAAGAGTTGGACACTCAACCAACCGAGCTACCCATGCACCCCAATGCTTTTGTATTCTTGATGATCGGGTTGTATCTCTCAGACTATAACTTTTTTAAAATGGTGTCCACTGACAGAACTTTGCTGTAAATTTTTATTCTCGTCTTGACTACACATGATAATTCTACTTATTCCTATTCTGTAAGATTATTTAGCAACATCCATATATAAGAATCAAATTCTTCAAAGGATGAAATCCATTACAAAATATAGTCATGACAATTGCCATTAAATTATTCTCTTCAAGATGGATTTCCCCCCCCACTTATTCCTAAGTAATGTTGTCTCTTTTAACAAGAGCCTTGGCATTTAAGGGATAATATTTTCACTAATTTTCTCTTTTATACATTCAACAAGTACTTTTAAGCAATGGAGTACTCAATAACATTTTCTACTCTTCTTTCAAATTGCATAATCTTATAGCTAAAGAGATCATGAAAACTATAAACAAGAAATAAGTAGGCTTCACTCAATGGGTTATTTCATTATTATTTTTTAAATATTTATTCATTTTTGAGAGAGAGAGAGAGCATGAGCACAAGCAGGGGAGGGGCAGAGAGAGAAGGGGACAGAAGATCCGAAGCCACTTCACTCAATGAATTATTTTATTATTATTTTAAAAAATATTTATTTATTTTGAGGGGCATGGGGGGTGGGGATCTTAAGTGGCTCTGCACTGGCAGCAGAGGGCCCGATGCAGGCCTCGAACTCATTAACTGAGTTAGATCATGACCTGAGCCTAAGTCAGATGGTTAACCAACTGAGCCATCCAGGTGCCCCTCAGTGGATTACTTTAAAAGTCAGCAAGAGGGACACCTGGGTGGCTCGGTCAGTTAAGCATCTGACTCTGGATTTCAGCTCAGCTCATGACCTCATGGTTGGTGAGCTCTAGCCCCACATGGGGCCCTGCACTGACAGCACAGAGTGTCCTTGGGATTCTCTCTCACTCTTTCTGCCCTTCCCTTGCTTGCACATGCACACGCGTGTGTGCTCTCTCTCAAAATAAACATTTAAAAATTTCTTTAATTGCTCAATTCAAACAGGATCAATGCTGAAATCAGAAAATAATTTTATGACAGTTACTGCGAACATAAAGGACACCAGGTACTGCTCATCATGTACAATATGACAGAACAGCCAACACCATCCAGAGACTCATTTGTACTTTGTTTCAACTTCAAATAAACACTGCACCTTTAGGCAAACATCCGCTAAATGTACATTTTTATTATCTCCACCAAAAGAAGTACAATTTTTATGATTACTCCTAATTCAATAAGAAGAAAGAGTACTTGCTGTGATACCTGGTGAGAAGAGTCTAGGGAGAGTCCTCTAGGGAGGATACTAGACATCCTACAGGAATACTTCCCACAACAAAGAATTATATGGCCCCAAATGTCCACCCTGCTGAGTTGAGAAACTTAGGCTTAGATCACAATTTCATCTGGTGGCCTCTTTGATATAGCAGTGGCTATGGTTCTTAAAAACTTACTTTCTAATATCTAATTTGGCTCTAATTGCCATTTACATTGTAAACTCCCTGAGAGGATGGCTCCGTTTTTAGTTCTCTATCTTCTGAGGGGTGTTGTCAGCTGTCAATAAATCCACAAAGGCTAGTCATTGTTTTCAGTTACAATCATTCCATCGTCACTGGATTTTTAGTCCAAACTTTGGAACTCATATTAGACTACTCTCTGTAAAGAGTACCTGCACTAAGCTGTAGACCTTGAACATTGACTCCAATTCATTTGGGAAAAATTGACTATTTCCATTTTTTTTAAGGGAACAATGACCTTGAAAAAAATAAAGTGGAGAGAAAGGAGATTGGAGAAGAAGGTAGATGCAATGACTAGGAATTGATTTAAGTGAGAAGATGAACAAAACTGCATTTTACAAAGCTCACATTACCCACAGGGTAGAGGGTGGATTTACAGCTGAGAGGCCAGCTAGCAAGTGATTACGGTGTAGAGGTGTGGTCATATTTGAGAGATCATGAAAAGACAGAATTGACAGATGCATGTGGAACTCCAGGAGTGAGATGAGAAGCAAGGATTACTTTCAGCTATCTGAGTTAGTCAACCAAGTAAATGCTCCCATAATTCCATACAAAAGAAAAGCCAGGAGGATAAGGCTTGAACAAGGAAAGAAGATGATGGGTGAAGTACTTAGCCATGCTGTTCTGGAACTCATAACATGAGCCTGGGTTGGAAATAGAAACTTTGGAGTCACTAGAATTTACAGAACTATTTTGACCAGGAAAATTCCTACTCTGTAAAGGTTAAGAGTCTTTATGAGGCATGATACAACTACTTGAATAGAAGTATTTAAAAAGTATTTTGGAAACACAAGGACACAGAAGTGAGTTTGAAGTGGTATAGGAAAGACCAGTCAGGTCAAGAAGAACATGGTTGAATGCAGATTTGTAAGACTGGACTGTACAAGCCAAGATACCTCCTTTTTAATCCTACCTCTAACACTTAGAAGCTATGTCTCCTTGGTCAAGTTACTTAACTGGGTATCTCAGTTTACTCATCTGCAAAATGAATATGAAAAGGACATTTGAGAATTAAATAAGTTAATAAATATAAACTTTTTAGAACAACACCTGAAACAGTAAGATCACAATAAATGCCTGTGATTATTGTAACAACAATTGTCATTATCAATCAGACAGGGGAAACAAAATGAACCAAGGCATTAATGCACCAAAATACCCAAAGCGAGTTAAAGAATGTTAAGAGGCCTACGGAGGATGGCAGCACTCTACCTAAGGAGAGATGACAGGAACTGGCACTTACTAGCACAGTAGTAGTGACAGGCATTCCCCTTCTAGAGGAGTCTTTTCATCAATTTTTACAGTTATCAGCGCAGCATTGTGCGTCCATATCAGAACTAGGAAACGAGGTTCACGTTAAGCAAGCGTGGGAATCACATCACTTAAAAGCTGCATGTTTCATGTAAGCCACTCACTTGTAACAACTGCGCATGAAATGGCACGCCCACTTACATGAGTCACTGCATTAAGGGTGGTCCAAGGTAAGACAGTCTCATCAGGCATTTATAGGTCTTCCAGTTGAGATGGGCTCTACCAATCAGGGATCATTTTTCATCTTTTGTTTCGGTTCTCCTTACATTGAACTGATACTAGAGGTTGCTGTCACAACCCATCTAATGTACACATGTACAACAGCACTATACTTACAGTATTTGTTGTCTCTTCCTCTCTGTGCAATATGCATTTATTTTTTAAATCTTTATTTTGAACAAGTGATTCATAATGCCCATGTGTCTTACTATGCAGATGTTTACCTTGGTTATTTGATTCTGTTGAATTTTGTCAAGTTTCTCCACTATCAGGTTACTCACTTTACCTTTGTTGTTGCTAAGTATCTTAGGAAAGATAGCTTAGACTATGGAAATCCTGTTTGTCTTCAAACATTTGCCCACTAATTTTAGTATCCCCCAGTGGATCTTGTTTGCAGTATTTATTACTGTGGTGTTTGCTGACTGGTGATCCTCTGTATCTCCAGAGTCTCTGTTAACATAAGCAGCATGACTTAGTGATATCATTCACACATTTTTATATGTTTCCAAGGAAACAGAACCAGAAAGTTAGCCAAAGGTTGAACTGTCAGGGAGAATGGGAAAGGGTACAGTTAACCTTTTAGCCACAGACGCTGGACGCTTCTTAGGCTACAGAGTGGGTTGTGAGGCACAAATGCATGTAGAGGAGGAGAAAGGAAAAAAATGGAGGAGAATAAGAAGCTTCTAAACTGGGTGCCAGAGTATTGCTGAGGATTGTTCAATATATTTTGCTGGAAAAAAATTCTTTCATGCCTTTAGTTTTTCTCTTTAGAAATCAGTGTCAATTCTTGAAGTCAAGTTGGGGTTGGATGTGTACCTTTTGGCCCATTTTTATTTCCCTGTCTCTCCCCTCAAACACTGTATTTACTCCTTCCTCCTCCAGCTAATGTGTTTACTAAGGACCCTGTTCTTTTCAGTGGAAGCACTCATCACACTTTGAATTATTTGCTTGATGTCTATCCTCTTGGCCACGTGGTCAATTCTGTGTGGGCAGTAACCAAGTTTATTTGTTCCCAGTATATAGCACAGTGCCTAGAACATAAATGTTGATATACATTAAATACTTACTAAACAAATGAAATAGAATGGTTAAGTTCTATAGTATTATGTATATGCCACTCTAGGTACATCAAGTGTTCAATAGGCAACCATAAGCCAGTTGTGAAAATATTACATATTCCTGACAAGAAAACGTATTCTGAGTTCTTAATGAATGCCTTACAAATGAACTTCTACAATGCAACCCACTAATGTGTTTCTAACAAGACTTTTCCTTTATATGAATAAAGTTAAAAACAGAAAAAGTGTCCCTCTGTAAAGTATCTTATTTTATCTGATTAACACACGTTAAAATATTAATATTCTAATATTCTTCTTTAAAAAGCATAGTGAAAAACACAGCATCACTTAGTTAATAAAGACCATCATAATATAGTAGCAAAAAGTACTATCAACTTTAAAAAAATACCTATATTAATTTCCTGGCTCTTACTCTGGTCACTTATGAGACTGTGCACTGAGAACCCAGCTTATCCCAGCACCAGTTACCTCACTTGGAAAATGTAAAATTTAAATGATAGTATTTAAGTTCTTTTCCAATCTAAAAAGTGTATTTAAATAGCTATGACTTTGTTTAGCATGTTTTGAATAAAAAGCACAGTGTCAGTAAATGATTAATAAATCCTTCAATATTATTTGAAAAAATTATTAAAAAATAAGCCAAAATTAGCCCATTACCTGGAACAAAAAGGAAGGAAATATGTGTGCTCTAATATTAATCCCCACCTTTGAGAACCCTGGGCAATCTGCCCCATTGAAAAACTACATTACCCAGTTTTCCTAACAGGTAAGGGTGGGACTAGTACAGATATGAGTACAGATATGAGAAATGTTTCATGGTACCTCCTTGCACATGCCTGGAAAGGGAGAAGTTGTGTCCTTCCTCCTTTCTGTTGCCTTGAATTTGAATATTAGCACTCCAATAATCAATCATCTTAGACTACAATGTGATCAGACTGGAAGTCAGGAGTAACAGAACAGAAACACACAAGGATCTGGGTACTCTACCAGTTCTGGAAGTCTACGTTGGGTTTCTCTTGATTGAAAGGATAAAATCTGGGAGTTTAAGCTACTATGTTCAGGTCTCTAGTATTAGCGGCTGAATCTAATTCCAAATGACACTAAAGTAGTATCAAATAGCTATTAAATTAATTAATATTAATTTGATTCATATTAAATTAAACTGAATAACTCAGTATATATAGTTATTTTTAGTAGGATCAAATACAACACTGACATATTTCGTACACTTTTGTTCTTTTACATATATCAAACTTTATTGAATTTTTCACAATTATTCCTAATTTTAAAAAATTATCTTAATTATCTTAATTAATTACCTTAATCAGTGCTTGATATGTTACCACACAGGTTGATTCTCTCAAGAAGCATAAATTTTATGAATTTCAGAAGGCTATAAAAACAATCCCATCATTAAACTACCTTAGTACCATAATTAATTTTTTTTTTCCAGAGAGAAATATAAAGCACTGAACAACTATATTTTAGGTACCATTCAAGAGAAGGTTCAGGCACAGCAAAATATCAGTTTTACTTATGAGAGAATCCCGTGGAATTCACCTGCAAACATAGATATAATATTTTAATAAGACTCCAACAATTATAGCATATATAGGCCTTTGTCAAAATGATCTGTATATAAATGACTATATTCCAGCAATTCTTCCTAATTCAAGTTTTCCAAGACCAATAGTGACTAAATTTAGGATAATTAAAAAGACCCTATATGATATATACTCTATATCATATATATCCTGTCTTGTGTGGGCTTTATTTGGGGCTTTACACTTTTGGGGCCATGGCATTTTTAAGGCTGGGCAATTAAAATTATGTATTGAGGACAGATGTTAATTATTAGGTTTTCATTTGCAAACCAACCCTTATGAACCAAGTGGAAACACTGGTTAAAATCCTACAGAAGTCCTTTTCATAAGTTTTGACCGAGTCCCACAAAGCAAACTATATTTTACTTGTGGCCAAGTATACATATTCACTTATATTTGAAACAAAGTTTCACAAAGAAATATTTATTCTTACTATAATAGTGATGGTCTCTCTTCTGGTCTACCCCCACTAGCATGTGTGCATGTGTTAAAACTACATGCTACAATTCACTGAAGTCCCATTTAAAAATACTACTTTAGGGGTGCCTGGGTGGCGCAGTCGGTTAAGCGTCCGACTTCAGCTCAGGTCACGATCTCGCAGTCCGTGAGTTCGAGCCCCGTGTCAGGCTCTGGGCTGATGGCTCGGAGCCTGGAGCCTGTTTCCGATTCTGTGTCTCCCTCTCTCTCTGCCCCTCCCCCGTTCATGCTCTGTCTCTCTCTGACCCCCCCCAAAAAAAAAAAAAAAAGTTGAAAAAAAATTTAAAAAAAAAAACTACTACTTTAGAGTGACTGGAGTTCAGAGAAAATCTAAGTCAGACCTCACAATTCAAAATTAAGGAAAGTGAAATGTCATCTAGAGGTTTCTTTGTCCAAGATGACAGAGCTGTGTACAGCAGAGCCAGGCCTAGGACTGAGGTCTGTTTATCCCCAGTATTCTAGGAAAACATAACATTAGGTGAGGGATATCGGTGTTTTTAAAAGTTCAAAATGCAGAAGTATATGGGTTAGAATATGTACCTGTCAAAGAGGTCTTGGCATCTGAATCACTGAGGTTTTTATTTATTCTTTATTTTGGGGGGAGCTTTTGAAAGTTTTTTTTTCAATGTATTTATTTTCAAGAGAGAGAGGGAGACAGAGCACAAGCAGGGGTTTGGGGCAGAGAGAGGGAGGCATAGAATCTAAAGCAAGCTTCAGGCTCTGAGCTGTCAGCACAGAGCCCGATGCGGGGCTTGAACTCACAAGCTGGGAGATCATGCCCTGAGCTGAAGTCGGACACTTAAGAGACTGAGCCACCCAGGTGCCCCAAGTTTTTATTTTAATTCTAGTTAGCTAACAGACAGATTATATTAGTTTCAGGTGTATAATATAGTGATTCAACAATTCCTGAATAAGTTTTTAATTGATGATTCATTTGGCTTTTTTCGGCAGGCTTGAGTTTGGAAATTCAATCAGTGAGTAGTTTATCTGGTAAATTGCCCTTGTAATTAAATAAAACTATCCCCAGAAACTTAATTGAAGAATGTCTACCCATCAGTAACACCTAGAAGCTACATTTTGTTCGTTTGTTTATGTCACATTTCTGGCACCCTGCTCTTTGAAAATCAAATTTAAAATGACAGGTTGCTTTTAACTTCCTTAAAGGCATGAACAAGTAATTGCAAACTCTCTGGTATTGAGTGTGTCACAGAAAAGGCTCATTTTGTAGGTAGTAATCTTTTATTCATAGCAACATAAATTGGGAATTTCTAAATTTATAATTTAGAGCTTATAGTAATTAGGGATTAATAAAAATCCAGAAATAGGTGAGGAGAAAGGCAAATTAAAGAAATGCTGTGGGAAGGAAATGCATTTACTTAGAATTTTGTTGATATATAACAAATCTATAGGTTCTTTTACTTTTGTAGGCCCTTGCCCCTAAGTGTAATGAATTTATGATGGCGAGGAAGCTTCTTAAATCTATTACCACTTAACCCAACAAGTCTCTATATTTAAATAAAAAAGAAATACATTAATATCAACAAAATTGAGTCCTTTGCATCTATAGGTCTGCTCCATAAGTATTTGTTAATTGCAAAGTAAAAAGTTAATGTTACTATAAAAATTACCTTGAGAAAAATCAGCTGTTTAGTTAAATATCTTTTGTATTACAAAATGGTAAAAAAAATAAGTGAGAACCCTAGTGCAGAATACAAGTATATACAATAGTTTTTACAATGTTTCTTTTTGAAATAAGCCTACTGTCCAGAAGGGCAGCATATTATAGTTAAAAAGTCTACTCTGTTGTTATAAAAGCATGTTGGCTTTACCACTACTGTGTGAAAAGCAAGTGATTTGTCCTCTCAGATACCTAGGAACCATACATGTTATTTCACTGGGGAGGAACCCACCTGGCTAATCTGTTGGGGAGAGGGCATGAGATAAGTTAAGACATATCAAGAAACGGGTTAGTTTTATTCTAATGCATCACAGCCAAGAAGATAGGAAGGAAGGGAGTAAGTAAGGGAGAGAGAGAGAAAAAGAGAGAGAGAGAAAGAGAGGAGAAAGAGGAAGGAAGGAAGGAAGGAAGGAAGGAAGGAAGGAAGGAAGGAAGGAAGGAAGGAAGAAAAGACAATTGGGTAACCTATCTCATTAATGAAATTGAGTGAAAACAAAACTCCCAAATAATACAAACTGGGAAGAATGTAATTTTAGAAATTTTATAATTTATATTGACTGCCTTTGACATTGGGGTTTCTTCTAAGCTACACAATCGTAACACGGATATAGATCATTTAGAAGCAAACTACATGCACATTTTTACCGAACAGCGTATCCCTATCAACTCCACCACTACTTCTCACTCAGTTTTACTTCCTTTCAACCAGTTCTACTGATTCTTGGCTTTCTAATTTTATTTTATCAGCTTTCTAATGTTTTAGACTCAGGCCTCTAACCACATCATGAACTTCATTTCTTGATGCACAAATAGATGCCAGAAATGTGGCCTCGTGTGCTTCCTCTGTATTTTATCTTATTTCTGTATTTCTTTGTATTTTTCACGACAAACTAATATATCAACATATTTTCTAAAGAACTTATTTTTTTGGGAGCCTTCTTAATTGATAGTACCCATTTAGTAAAAAAGTTGAAAATACATTTCACATTCATGACTAACGTTTACATATGTAAAGATATGCTGAATTACAATAATTTCACACTCTTCGCAGCCCTTTCACACTTGGCAATGCTCTGAAATGTAAAATGCAAATATTCTTTTCCTTTTTTTTTTTTTTTTTTAATACAAATGGTTACATCAAGGTTTAGGGAGTTTGGTGTTTGCTTAGTCATATTTAAGGAACTACTGGAACTATGACTAGAAGTTTTGAGCTTTGAGTTCATTGCTTTCCACCACTTGATTGATATTGCTTAAGATAGGTCATTTTGATAGTGGGTGATGAAGAATTCACAACAATAAGCCTAATATTTACTCTTTTTTAAAAAAGGGCACCAGTTTAGCTAACATGCCTAAAT
Organism: Panthera pardus; assembly: GCF_024362965.1. NCBI lineage: Eukaryota > Metazoa > Chordata > Mammalia > Carnivora > Felidae > Panthera > Panthera pardus. Next base: position 66,017,574 of record NW_026526655.1, on the reverse strand, counting down.
ACATACATAAATCTCTTTAAGACTCTTATCAAGAGACACCGATAGGACTTCCTGGGAATGAACTAGGCAGATCAGCGAATAATAGATTCTTAGTTCACAGTTGCTGTGGGAAAAATGAAGGATCCAATTACAAAGTCTGAAAGGTTTCCTATAATTAGTGGCTATTATATTACTTTTGTTATGACATAATACAGAGCAAAGGAAAACTGGAAGAGGAACTGCTGTTTCATTTCTTCATTATTTTCCTAATTGCTTTTTTACTAACAGCCTACATTTTAAGGAAGCCAAGCTGTAATCATTTCATCCATTACATTAACCTGTCATTTTGTTCAGGAAATGTGAGGCAAGTTTGGGTCTTCACTTTAAGAATACTAGGAGATCCAAGCCTCTCCTTCATTGACTATAAGCATACTTGCAGAACAGCGTGGTCAATACAGGGGAAATGTCTCAGACTTATATTTCTGTGTATAACATAAATATCTACCAAAGTAATAGTTAACTGAGTGATGACTGTATACACTTTCCAAACGTGTTTCATGATGTTTTTGACACTTGGAAAATTATGAGGTCTTAAAACAGAAAGAAACAAGAGCAAATAAACATATATAATAAATACATATGTATGGAATATATAATACTAGTAATACTTGAAAATAATGTAGAATTATTGGGTTATTTCAAGTTTGTGCAGGAAACACAAGTGATTTAGAAACACAGTGATTTAGATCAGAGATTTAGATCAGATAGTTTAGATCAATCTATTCAATAAATACCTCTTAGAGGTGTTTATATTTGATCACTTTCTGAAATAATAAGCCAATAATGACCCCTACAACATGCCAACAATTAACTCCTTCAGTTACTTTTCCTGCCTTTCCTTAAAAGGGTGATAATTATACGATGTTTTCTTTCTTTCTTTTTTCATGTTTATTTATTTTGAGAGAGAGAGATGAGAGAGTACGAGCAGGGGAGGGGCACAGAAGGAATCCCAAGCAGGTCCTGTGCTGTCGGTGCCGAGCCTGATGTGGAGCTCCATTTCACAAACCATGAGATCATGACCTGATCTGAAATGGAGTTGGACGCTTAACCGACTAAGCCACCCAGGTGCCCTCTAGGATCGTGGTTTCAATCCTTATCATAAGAGAATGTCCCAGACTCATTTTTACTAGGAAAATAATAACAATAATAATACATTGAGCATCTCCCAATGCATGAATTCATACTACTGCTACATTTTAAAGAATCTACATGTCAACTGTAAGACATTATACATACATCAAAAATATATATAAAATTGAAAATTGAAAGACAATGTTTAAAAAACCAAACTTTTCCAGCATCCTTCTTATGTGTGCCTATGCCACTTGGAGAACACAGATTATGGCTTCCACACGTCCAAATCCTAACCTATTTGACAGGTTCAGCTCAGGTCTGCCATTCACCACCCAGACTTCCTTGGAGTACTCTGGCAACCATGCCCTCATCAGTTCTTACCTTTGTATTACAAAAACACATTTTTCACATAGCATACATCTAGTTTTTAGCATTCTTTCAACATAAAGATTAATTGTAACATCTTCTGGATGTTAAGATTTAACATCTTTCCAGGTGTTGTAAAATTCACTATATATTTGGCACAGGTGAAAAGTCTTATTCATATGAAATAATTAGAAGACTGAACTTCTTGGTGGGGTGAAAAAGCACACAAGGTTTCTGTCATACCTATTGCTAGTTTTACAGGAGAAAATCCCATATCTGGTACATCCCATTTAGAATTCTAACTGATGTTTTATTCTGAAAAGAAAACAAGTTAAGTCTTCACGTATGTGAACACCAAGCTTTTAAAAAATATTACATACGCCAATATTTTGGAGAACTAGGAATGTTTGTGTTTCAAAAAAGAAGTCCCAACTGATGCAAAATACTTGCCAAATACCTTTGTTGTGAAAGAAAAATGGATAAATAAATCTTGCTTTCAAGAATTATTTTAGACATTTCAAAACCAGGCAAGAGGGAGCCTTTGGTTTGAAGAACATAGCATAGTATTAGGAACCGTGGGTCAGACAAAGCTCAGTTTGATCTCCAGCTCTCTCATATTCCGGCTGTATGAGATGGATACATGACTTTACTTTTCTCAGCCTCAGTTTCCTCTTCAAGGAGCAGATGACAATAGCGCCCGTCCTCATGCTATTGTGTGCGTTACAATAGAGAATGCATATAAGGCCATCTACTTTAGATAAATACTTTATAACACAAAGTGCTGAGAGGGGTGCTGAACACAAGAACGACTCAATAAATATTAAATCTCAAAATGCTAAGGGTCAGTTCTATGCTTGTGTGAGATAACTGGACAGGGTCAAGGGGGATTGTCTGAGAGCATGTCTTTCCATGGAGAAATGCTAAGTGTTCCTAAAGGAATCCAATCTGCTGCAGGAGCTAAGTAGCATCGTATTCGAATCAAGCAAACTAAACTGGCAAGGAAAACTGCTTAATTGAAAAATTATTAACCACATTCCATTACTTCGAATAAATGAAGCATCATTAAAATCTCATTTTGATATATTTTTAACTTTATAAAGCTTTTTAGTACCTATTATTTCATCTGAATCTGACAATGTTTTGCTGCTAAAAAAGATACCATTAACCATCACCTAGGAGTTAACATCAACGTGAAACATGAGAAACCACAAAGTAAAGCTTTTTGGTGAGAAGGCATCTTTTGAAACTAAAGATTTGTAATTTTTACACTAGCTTTGAATGGGGTTTTCCTAGTCATCTGTCATGAGAATCATTCAACCTTGCAAGAATGATGGGCTTGGCCAAAAGAAACTAGAGAATAAATTTTAAGAAGATATATTTAAGCAGTATAAACAATTATCATCAACAAAGAACACACTGCTATGTGTTAGGTCTTCTGTAAAAGACAAAACAAATTTTATGTTGCTATGATTTTTTTTCCTCCACTGCACAAAACATCTGATTCATTTTGACAGTCTTTTAGTGATCCCTTTAATGTGTGTTTTATCAAAAGGCACCTAAAATTCTTTGTGCAGACAGGAAAAAATAGCCAAGCTAAGAAAGCCAGAGATGGAAATTTCTAGCACTGATGTCACAGATGTGACTTTAGATGAGAAAATCCAAAATGTGTGGGAGGAGAAGGTCACTAAACATAAAATTCCCTGCCTCTGATGTGAAGCAGGAGTGCAAGTAAGAAAACAGTTGAGTCATGTCCTTTGTTATCTTGGCAAGCGGCTTTTTCTCAAGGCACCAAAGGGAGCCTTGACCATGTTTCAGACCTCATAAAATTGATGAATTAGATTTGAGCTGATTGTATTGCAAATACACCCCCAATTACTCCAGGAGTTAAAATATCACAGCTGTCACGTAAAATGGGAATCTGGTGGCATAATAGGGACTTCTGCTATCATCTGTATGGGAGAATAGCAGGCAAATCACTGCTTTATAATAAATATCGTGATTTAATGGTACTCAATGTTCTTTCACAGAATCTCTATTCTTAGGTTATCTTTAGGACATTTCATGACAAAATTGGTACTGAGTTGTGGTGTGCACCACTTAGAAAATTAGCCAGTGACAAGGGAGCTTATACAAAGCTGTAAAGGCCATCAGGAAAGAATAGGATATCTGAGAGTAGGTGGAGTTTGGTTATGCTATAGAAGAAAACTAATGTATATATATAAAGCAGTTAACCCTGTGTTCAGTGCTATGTTAGAAATGTAATCTCTTCAGCAACACTAAGAAGGCTTTTTATCCTTATTTCAATTCATAGAGAATGAGAGATTTCATTTGATATACTAGAAAGGGGCAGAAGTAGGCATTAAACTCAGTTCTGCCTGTTTTAAATGTATTTACCACGTTGAGGTAAGCAGACTCTTGAAAAAGTGGGGCAAAATAGGGAAAAGAGGATTATTGACTAACAGAGATTTAAGATTTAAGTTACAAGCAAACTCAATAGAAAGGCATTTCAAATCAATACAGGAATAAGAATAATTTTAAAAATATATGTTTGCCAGTAAGTCCTGTTGAAGATGAAGGTATTTGTTACTTTCCTTATGTCTGAGCTCCCAGAGTGCTATGTTGCCATGATATCCTTGGTCATGTTTTCCCCAACTATCACCTCCTCCCAAAATAAAACTGGCAGTGCTTGGCCTGTATCTTTTTATTTTCACCACAAAAGGACATTTTCTAACGATGCAAGTCAAAAGGTTCTAGGGGAAAAAAAAGACTGCTTAAACATAGGCATTATAAATTACACTTTCCAATATTTTCACTGAAAGAGAACTAGACTAGAATTCTCCCTGAATCTCAGAAATATTCTGTACTTAAAACAATGACCGTGGAACATGTGTTAAAGTTCTATGCCATTAGGTCTGCTAACTGGGATTAATAGGCTGCAGACCTCTTGTCATCTGCCTGGAAACCACCAAGATGGAGAATTCTGTACTGAAATACCAATAAGGAGTGCCTCATCCTCTTGCTTCTCTGATCCTCTTGATCAACCTGTGTTCCTGTGAGAGGTAATTTGACTTGCCACTTGGAAACAAGGAAAGATGGTTCAGTGATGCCCTAACACTTGCCCCTTCTTTCCTGTCTTAGTCAATTTCTCACAAAGGCCATGGGCTTGCTCAGGGAATGTAAAAATGGAACAGATCATCATGAAAATCTTCTCATAATTTAGCTCTAACCTTAATTCCAAAATTTAATACCAAAGACCATGAACCTTTTCTCTTTTTTTCCCAAATGAATCTACCATGACTTGGCATTTCTAAAATATCATTTCAGTCTTGCCTCAGGAAAACTGAACACAAACTGAACACCGATTATTCATTTCAACAAAGTAAGAGAATCTACTAAGGTTCTTAATGTTTTTAAAACAATGCAACATTGTACAATAGAAAATGTATCAGACATTTTAATTTATACAATGTTTGAGCCATGCCTAGGACACAGAGCCAGGCCTCTAGGGGCATTTCTCCTAATGAATGAGAGGTGCTCTGCCCAACTGTTTGTGAAAGATGTGGTTCAGCTGCTACCTTGACAACAAAAAGCGAGCACATTAGTGACCTGAGGGACTTCAGAGATACCTGCTATTGTTTGACACCAAAAGGAATTGGAAACTTACTAAACATAGAGCAGGTGCAGAGAAAACTATCATTGTTCCGTCTCTACATCATGGGTTCAGGTAGGAATCGAGCTCATGGAAAAGGGTCTATAATATATAAAAGTGCATAATAAAGTACATGACTTCCAATAGTAGGTGGAAAAGCCAGGAGAGGAAAGACTCGGAAAGACAACAAAAACATAGAAAAACAGACATCTGCACAGTAGTTTTGAGACAATCATTCAAATCACTTGATCCTCAGGCTGGACAGAATTCAGTTTGCTTGCAAAGCTGGATATTTCAAATAAAAAAAGAATGGGGTATTGGGACTGGGACTAAGTTACCCATGTGCCTGCCACATTTCCCACATCACTTTGATGATATCTGACTGGTCTACTTTTCTAAAAGTTTTCATGTATTATGGTCACCCTGAATTAATAAGAATGGTCTTTACAGAACACAAGCAGTATCAGAACTGCGAATCTGTCTGAAATCTTGAGGCACCGTGCTGCCACTCTCTCTCTTTCCATCTCCCTTGCCCACTCCCCTCACCCCCCCTTCCTTCTCCTCTCTGAGATCTTGTATTTTTAGAATATTCTGTTGTTTCCACTTATACCTTCTGAATCAAAATAAAATATTTTCATCATGTCAACTAACTACTTAAGAATACGGATGAAAATAATGTCACAACATTGTCCAAGGTCCAGGAGGTTCATGAATCGCTGCTCTTAGAAAGCCTCTGACACCCAGCACCCAGGGGATTTTTTTTTTTTTCTGGCAAGCAGTCAGACTGGGAGATTAGTGTTTCTAGTGGGTGACATGTCTCATGTACAAGTTGTGTTTGTTTTCCTGGCTTAGTAAAGTGCTATTTAAGTGGACCCCCGATTGAGGTGAAAAGCCTTGAGTTCTATGCTATTTAGAATGTCTCTCAACTAAGTGCTTCATAATTAACTAATTAATGTTCAACACACCTGCAGCACTTTTAGTACTATTCCATCATTCTTCCGGAATTATAAACACATTAAGCCTTTATGTGAAGTAATCAATAAATGACAACACTGAAAATAAATCCAGGAATCAGTGTCTAAAGTACCTGGAATTGACTGGCGGTAGACTGTCCTCCCCTAACCCAATGCATATGGAATTCATGTCCCAGAATTTAAGGAGTCTAGTACATTCTGATCTTGAGCATATGTCATGGGGCCATAAGGACACAGAAAAGGATGAACATTTAAGAAAAACATAAGATAGGGTCACTAGGTAAAATGCATTATGCCTAGTTGAATTTGAATTTCAGATAAACCCAGGACCTATATAAAGAAATTGGCAAATTTTCTTGAGCATGTTCCAGAAGGATGGAGCCTTTTCCTATAACAATATGGTAGGAGACTCAAATCAGGTGCATGTTCAGGGACAACATGGGGGAAAGATACCGCCTGTTTCACAGCTGACTGCCTGCAACTCCCAGACAGGATACCAGGCAGCAGTCAACTCATGAGTCAATAAAAATGAGCTAATATACTACCTTTGTACATGTGTAATTGTTCATTATTATATAGATGGTTTTCTACAAAGGAAGAATGGAAAGGTTTTCCACTGTAAACATTACAAATAATACATAAATAAACAAATAAACAAATAAAAATAAACTATTTTCCAGCCTAGATATGTCATTCAAGTTCAGCAAACTCATATTAATTTTCCATATACTCTTTATTGCCCTGCTCATTTAGATGATACTACTAATCAGTATCCAGTTCTAGAAATGACTACATTTACTATCTTGTGACTCAAATACAGTCTTAACAACTAATTAACAAGTCCTACTGACTATTCTTTCTAAATCATCCCTATACTCATTCCCTTTTATATCCGCACAGCTTTTCTCCTTTCTTTACCTCTTATCTGAATTATCACAGTAGTCTCCTCATTTCTAGGTTTAGTTTCTTTTCTTCCTCTATATTCATCAGAGTGGCAAACAGAAACTGATCACATCACTTCTCTATTTAAAAGTCATCAATGGACCCAGCAATAGCACTGCTAGGAATTTATCCAAGGGATACAGGAGTACTGATGCATAGGGGCACCTGTACCCCAATGTTTATAGCGGCACTCTCAACAATAGCCAAATTATGGAAAGAGCCTAAATGTCCATCAACTGATGAATGGATAAAGAAATTGTGGTTTATATACACAATGGAATACTACGTGGCAATGAGAAAAAATGAAATATGGCCTTTTGTAGCAACATGGATGGAACTGGAGAGTGTGATGCTAAGTGAAATAAGCCATACAGAGAAAGACAGATACCATATGGTTTCACTCTTATGTGGATCCTGAGAAACATAACAGAAACCCATGGGGGAGGGGAAGGAAAAAAAAAAAAAAAAAAAAAAGAGGTTAGAGTGGGAGAGAGCCAAAGCATTAGAGACTGTTAAAAACTGAGAACAAACTGAGGGTTGATGGGGGGTGGGAGGGAGGGCAGGGTGGGTGATGGGTATTGAGGAGGGCACCTTTTGGGATGAGCACTGGGTGTTGTATGGAAACCAATTTGACAGTAAATTTCATATATTAAAAAATAAAAAAATAAAAAAAATTAAAAAAAAAAGATACTCAAGTGACTTGTATGCACATTAAAGTTTGAGAACACTGTTTTAATATATCAATATAAGTGTAAAAAAAAATAAATAAATAAAAGTCATCAATGGCTCCCCCCAGGGTTTATGAGATTAACCCACAGAGCCTTTTCTACATGATCTCAGCCTCAGTCCCTGAAATTCACCCCTACCCACCTATCCAAAACTCTGGCTTCTTCAAGATTCTGTCTAAGGAGCACTTTCCTAAATCTCCAAAGTAGCTACTCTCAACATGATCTGAATCTTATTCATCTTTCTACTCTCGATATTTAGCCCAATGGGGCACATACTGGGTAGTCGGTAACTATTGATTCAATGGTTACACACTCTTTTCTCTTTTCCTTACTTCAGAAAAAAGAGAACAGAAAAGGTGAGAAAAAGCTCAAAACTGAAGTCCTCAATGAAATTAGAAAGTCACAAAGTTATATAATGTGCTCTCCACTTCTCTCATATTTATTATTATTCTCTATGCAATTAATTTTATTTCAATTTCTACACTGAACCAGATGTTTCGCTTACTGACTGACAACTTTCTCCTCATCTTACAATTTAGGAATAGTAAACATTCTCAATGGTCAGAGAAGTTAAAATATTGTCAATTCTGCAAGTGCAAGTGCCTGGGTGGCTCCATCAGTTAAGCATCCGACTCTTGATTTCGACTCAGGTCATCATCTCAGAGTTTGTGAGATTGAGCCTGGTATGGGGCTCTGCTCTGACAATGTGGAGCCTACTTAGGATCCCCTCTCTCCCTCTCTCTCTCTCTCTCTCTCTCTCTCTCTCTCTCTCTGCCCCTCCCCAGTGCTCTTTCTCTCTTTCTCAAAATAAATAAATATCCAAAAAAATACTATCCATTCTGCAAATTAGAATAGCACTGTAAGTAGATATTGGCAGTAATGTACTATAGGAACCTAGAGAAACCATATCTAAAAAATGTTTCAAATGACCATGTTAGGTCTGCTATATTTTCAGTTCAGAGCCTTTCTAGCTGTTGGTTCACGGACTTGACTCTAACTCGCTGTACTATAGCTAAACCATCTCTAGATACCAAAAACATTTATAAAATGAATAGTTTTGACGAGGATATCTCGGTAAACTCCTTTCAGAATGAAAATTGTATTCTATTTTTCCTGCATATGTAATTTGTAGGTAATTTGAGTATTTTACATAATCACATAGATTATCAAACAGGCTGGTAAAGATGCCCCTTCAGGCACCTCATATTCATTCTTGTCGGGGCTTTGTGACACCTCTTTTTGTGTGTAATATGCCCCTCACTTGGTCTCACATAACTAAACATCCCTGTATGTGCCTCAGCAGCAGAAAACCCATTAAAATCAGAGCTTAGCAACCTGCCTTCATCTCTGTTGACTTTGAAGATCTCAAAATTTAAGATTATAGGGAGAAATAGAAATTTTGATTTGGGGAATAAAAATTAGCATGTATAGAGGTGTGCTCAGGAATTCACTAATGAAAATTTTAAATGACAGTTACTTTCGGTCGCTTCTTTAACTGTGTTTCCTATTATTTTAGACACATCAAATTAAACTCTCAGGAACTCATATGTAAAATAAGGTAGAAGACTATAATTTTTGAAGATTCCTTCAACCCAGTTATCCATGATTCCATGATCGTAAACTCATTCTCTGCCAGTCATTTTGTAATTTCTTCCTGATGGTCACCAAGGAAAAAGTGAAGGGTTATTCACAGCTAAAAAGAATATTATGAATACATGTATTACCTCAAGTGGGTTAGTGGCAAGTGTATTAATATATGATGGGGCATGATATTATTAATCAAATACGGTTATAACTAAGAATGAGAAACCGGAATTTCTAGAACTACAAATATAGCGGAGGTTAATCCTATTTGATGTGACATTTTTGAAAACTAAATTCTCTTTAAACTATTTTAACAACAAAAAAAGAAAGCTTATTTGGAAAGCTCAGGGAAATTTTCATGAACACACATACACAACTATATTTTTTGTACATATATATCTAAGTGAAAAAACATATATAACTTGGGGACACACAGGCTTCCGCTGAAAGAATTTAAAAAAAATAATAAGATGAAGTATGAAATTGCCAAAACAAAGAATAATAATATAAAACAAAAACAGTATGGGGGATGAGCAAGTCAGAAATATTTCCTTTATCAGGTGTTATCAACCCCACAAGTACTCTGTAGTCCACAGAAAATCATGAACTGCATAAAGCTCATCATGAACAAATGTCTTCCTGCAACTGAGCTGAGGAATTTAAAGATGTCAAAGGTAAAAATGTATTCCTTTTTCAAGAGAGATGGGTCACATGATGATGTTCTATTGCAATATCTTCATGGCTCCCTTGCCAAAGGACTGATGTATATTTAATCACTTTATCTAATGGATGTGATTTCTCAAGTCACAGTTACCCATTAGGAAAGCTCTTGCTCTGGTTCAGCTCAGCAATCTGATTACATTTCCTGACTTTGTGGTTTCAGAGAGGCAGAGCTAGTGGAGAATTCCCTGGCTGATCCATCTGTCTTTGCTGCAGACAACCGACTACAACATGATCATCAGAGTCATTAGGCTTGGGGGTTGGGCAGAAAAATCATGTAGATTCACAATGCCCAAACCTTTTGAGCCAGGTGCCTATATGGTTAATTTCAATTACCAAAGAACAGATCTACTGTTTTATTATTTTTTTTTTCAAAATGCCCTACCCTTCTTGATTGAAATGGGAACAAATCTCATTCTGGAGTTTTACATAATTACTATGAAGCACATCATCAGCGTACCTAACACCACCTAAGAATACCACCACTTCCTTTTTTTTTTCCAGTATAATATGATACACTTTTTACTGTTGTAAGACGTAGTAAAAATATATATGAGGGCTAGGCTGCTTTTCCATAGTCTGCCTTCTTCAGGATATTCTTAAGGAATACCTACAATGTTGAAGCTACACTTGTTGTGGCTAAAAAATAAAACTACTACATGTAAGAAGGAAAAAACCTTGTTAATGCAGAAAATTGGTAAGTTTTCCTATCATAATTTAATGGAGTATCATTTTACACAGCCTTACTTAAGATAGCTGAATAGAAAATGTAAAATAGATAAACACATACTGATTTAAAGATGTACTTTTATTTTTTTTTAATTTTTTTAAATGTTTTATTCATTTTTGAGACAGAGAGAGGCAGAGCATGAACAGGGGAGGGGCAGAGAGAGAGGGAGACACAGAATCCGAAGCAGGCTCCAGGCTTGGAGCTGTCAGCACAGAGCCCGCCGCGGGGCTCAAACTCACGAACCCCTAAGATCATGACCTGAGCCAAAGTCGGACGCTTAAGCGACTGAGCCACCCAGGCGCCCCTAAAGATGTACTTGTAAAGATTGTTCTACTCAACAAATATTTACATAGTTGATAAATGCATCTTTTGTTGAGGCAAGAAATCGAGCAGGCAAAATATGATTTAAACAAGAAGTAAAGTTCAAAAAATGAAATACCATGGCAAATTAATGATAATGATAAATTAAAACATAAACCTACCATTAAGAGCAGAGTGCAGCATGACCGAAACTAAGAAACCAAATAATGCATTAGCAAGGACCTGATATCCTGTCATGAAATCTACAGTATTTAGGAAAGCAATCCTCGATTACAAAATATTAATCACTAACTAAAATATGTATCACGTTTATTTTTAAATTATCTTCATTAGAATTTTTTTAACGTTTTTGAGACAGAGAGAGACAGAGCATGAACAGGGGAGGGTCAGAGAGAGGGAGACACAGAATCTGAAACAGGCTCCAGGCTCTGAGCTGTCAGCACAGAGCCCGACGCGGGGCTCAAACTCACAGACCGCGAGATCATGACCTGAGCCGAAGTCGGCCGCTTAACCGACTGAGCCACCCAGGCACCCCTATCTTCATTAGAATTTTAACAAATTCTCTAAAAATACTGTTTCAAATTTTTCTCTTTAGCTATAACAATACTGTAAAATATTCTCCTATATCCTTATCAACATACCATTACTCTACAATTACAAGGAGAGGTGTGCCTGGGTGGCTCAGTAGGTTGAGCGTTGACGTCGTCTCCGCTCGGGTCATGATCTCATGGTTCCTGAGTTAGAGCCCCACATCAGGCTCTGTGCTGACAGCTCAGAGCCTGGGGTCAGCTTCAGGTTCTGTGTCTCCCTCTCTCTCTGCTCCTTCCCCACTTGCGCTCTCATTCTCTCTCTCTCTCTCTCTCTCTCTCTCAAATAAACACTAAAAAAAAAATTAAATTACAAGGAGATATTGAGACTTTCATGTTAATCAAACTTTAAAGAAGGGAAGAAATTCCAAAGAGAACCTATTTTAGGAATCCCAGTGTTTCACCTGAAAGGGTTCTCCACCTTTCTGTGCTGCTCCATTCTGTTGCCTCCATCAGTTGAAAACTGGGTGTCCTTTCTGTGCAACTGAGATGGGTACATTAGTAGCTTTCAATTTTGGAGTGTTAGGAGTTGCTACAACAATAAACTGTTTTCTCTATACCAAGATTTAAAACATTTAAGGGTGTGTCTTTCCATTTGACCTATTTTTCTTATTGAAGCACTGCAAAATTTCTTTTGAAAAAACCAGCGGTGCTGTAGAAAATGCTTTAAAAACTTAGCTGGGTAGTACCAAGGAGATTGGGTCAATTATAGAATGTTCATTAAAGGCACAAGAGATTCTATTTTTGCCATGGGAAATTTGATGACTTTCTTCTGCTTTAAGCAGAAAAAAAAATAAATAAATAAAAATCCTCCATAGCTCTGCAATATCTACAGGGTGACCTGCCCTATGTCTGGTCTGGCATAGAAAGCTTTTCCTAATGTGGGACTGACAGGAATAGGGGCTCTTTGCTTCCGCTATTGGCAGTCTAATCTCAGCTACTTCACTCTACATTTTATTTCCCCAAAGGGCAGCCAGATTATTTTATAATCCCTGTTTTCTCATGATGCTCCATCTATCCAGTTTTGGCTATCCTGATCACCTGATTACTTATAATATTCACTTCAACATCTCTTCCACAAAGACATTTGACCTCATTTCCTATCTTCCTTCCATCAAATATAAATTAGCCCTTCATTAGCTTTTCCTCTCATCCTTCCTGTCTGCTTTGGATTCCCAACTGCCCCCGAAAGCAGATTTTTTTTTACATCATAGCTCCAACAATGCTTCATTTCTTTCATCAGTCTCCATGCCTGTCTTCTTCAACTAGACTTTAAGCTCCCTAGACAGGAAAATTGTCCTAGGCATCTTTTATTACCAGGGCATAGCATGGTATCTTGACATCATGGAAACTCACTAAATGCTTGATGAAAGATAGCTTCTCCTAACCAAAACACTTGAAGAAGTATAAGCATCTTGTCCTTAAGACAACATACATATCACACAGATTTGTAAACAAACGTTAGTTATTACTTAACTAAGTTACTTAAGACTTCTCAATATTTTGAAAGCATCTTCAAATACTTATAACAATCAAGAACTATCATTGACTCTATATAAGAAACATTCTTTAAAAATCCATGGCTCTCTCCATTTTTCTTTTTCTCCTCATTTAAAAAATTAGAACCTGGGCACCTGGGTGTCTCGGTCAGTTGAGTGTCCAACTTTAGCTCAGATCATGATCACATGGTTCGTGAGTTCGAGCCCCACATTGGGCTCTGTGCTGACAGCTCAGAGCCTGGAGCCTGCTTCAGATTCTGTGTCTCCCTCTCTCTCTGCCCCTCCACTGCTTGCATACTGTCTCTCTCCAATATAAATAAACATAAAAAAAAATTAAAACCTATTTGGAAACGAAACAATTCCTAACCTTATATACAGCTTAACATGTGCAAGAAACGTATAAGTTTTGCTATTATAGTCTGTTTCTCATTTTAGTGATACTAACATAAAAACCATTGATGATCTGTTTGGGTTTAATCGAAGCAGCTTTCTTTCAACCATCAGCAATAAAGTTAAAAGTTTTATCAGATGGATGAGAAGGGAGACCAACCAATATGGTGGACACCACCTAATTACACCTTAAGATTCTACAATTTTGAAGTACACTATTCTTAGAATTTAAAAAGCCATTAGAGTGTTTTTCCATTTTCACCAGTGCTTAAGCCCCCCAACATTGAAATATTTTACTCAAAATGTACGTTTGATTAAGGACATATCACCAAATGTCTGGATCTCTAAGAAAGTGATAACACAATTGTTTTAGAAACACAGGCACAGATATAATACTAGATTGTTGATTAATTCTAACTTAAATTTTGCCATTAAACAGTGCAACTTATTTGAAATTTGTAGGTAAAAACAAGGTTAAATTATGCAGGAAATATTTTATTGTCATTAAATCCAAGGCACAGTACTCCCCTGAAAGTTGTGCATATAATAAATTTGGGGTTACTAATATGGTTAAACATAAATGTAGCCAGTTTTCATTGGTAGAAAATTTAGAAAATATTGAAAGACATAAAGATTAAAATAAAAATAATTTCAGAAAAAGTTATTTATGTTACTTTGAGATATTTACTTTGTCTTCTTATGTACATACATTTGGCCAAATGCTTTCCAGAAAAGCTATAAACATTTATGTTTTCTCTAGCAATTTTTAAGCATATATTTTTCCATACCCAAACAATATTAAGTATAGTAATTGAAAAATTCTTCCCAATTTGATGTGGGAAAATAATTTCTTTTAAAATGTACCCTCCATGGAATATGTCTGTTTCTTCTTTGATAAGTCTGTTTATTTTCTTCATCCTTTTTCTATTGGGGCATTCTTCATTTTCTTTTTTTTTAATTTGATTTTTTAAATTTATTTATTTTTTAACATGAAATTTATTGTCAAATTGGTTTCCATACAACAAACACCCAGTGCTCCTCCTAACAGGTGCCCTCTTCAATACCCATCACCCACCCTCCCCTCCCTCCACTCCCCATCAACCCTCAGTTTATTCTCAGTTTTTAAGAGTCTCTTATGGTTTGGCTCTTTCCCTAACTTTTTTTTTCCTTCCCCTCCCCCATGGTCTTCTGGTAAGTTTCTCAGGATCCACATAAGAGTGAAAATGGTATCTATACCATAGATATGGTATATATGGTATCTATCTTTCTCTGTATGACTTATTTCACTTAGCATAACACTTTCCAGTTCCATCCACGTTGCTACAAAAGGCCATATTTCATTCTTTCTCATTGCCACGTAGTATTCCATTGTGTATATAAACCACAATTTCTTTATCCATTTATCAGTTGATGGACATTTAGGCTCTTTGCATAATTTGGCTATTGTTGAGAGTGCTGCTATAAACATTGGGGTACAAGTGCCCCTATGCATCAGTACTCCTGTATCCCTTGGGTAAATTCCTAGCAGTGCTATTGCTGGGTCATATGGTAGATCTATTTTTAATTTTTTGAGGAACCTCCACACTGTTTTCCAGAGTGGCTGCACCAGTTTGCATTCCCACCAACAGTGCAAGAGGGTTCCCGTTTCTCCACATCCTCTCCAGCATCTATAGTCTCCTGATTTGTTCATTTTATCCACTCTGACCGGCGTGAGGTGATAGCTGAGTGTGGTTTTGATTTGTATTTCCCTGATGAGGAGTGACGTTGAGCATCTTTTCATGTGCCTGTTGGCCATCTGGATGTCTTCTTTGGAGAAGTGTCTATTCATGTTTTCTGCCCATTTCTTCACTGGATTCTTTGTTTTTCAGGTGTGGAGTTTGGTGAGTTCTTTATAGATCTTGGATACTAGCCCTTTGTCCAATATGTCATTTGCAAATATCTTTTCCCATTCCGTTGGTTGCCTTTTAGTTTTGTTGATTGTTTCCTCTGCAGTGCAGAAGCTTTTTATCTTCACGAGGTCCCAATAGTTCATTTTTGCTTTTAATTCCCTTGCCTTTAGAGACGTGTCAAGAAGAAATTGCTGCGGCTAAGGTCAGAGAGGTTTTTTCCTGCTTTCTCCTCTAGGGTTTTGATGATTTCATGTCTCACATTCAGGTCCCTTATCCATTTTGGGTTTATTTTTGCGAATGGTGTAAGAAAGTGGTCTAGTTTCATTGTTCTCATGTTGCTGTCTAGTTCTCTCAGCACCATTTGTTAAAGAGACTGTCTTTTTTCCATTGGATGTTCTTTCCTGCTTTGTCAAAGATTAGTTGGCCATAGTTTTGTGGGTCCAATTCTGGAGTCTCTATTCTATTCCATTGGTCTATGTGTCTGTTTCTGTGCCAATACCATGCTGTCTTGATGATTACAGCTTTGTAGTAGAGGCTATAAAGTCTGGGATTGTGATGCCTCCCACTTTGGTCTTCTTCAAAATTACTTTGGCTATTCGGGGTCTGTTGTGGTTCCATACAAATTTTAGGATTGCTTGTTCTAGCTTCGAGAAGAATGCTGGTGCAATTTTGATTGGGATTGCACTGAATGTGTAGATAGCTTTGGGTAGTATTTTAACAAATATATTCTTCCAATCCATGAGCACGGAATGTTTTTCCATTTCTTTGTATCTTCTTCAATTTCCTTCATAAGCTTTCTATAGTTTTGAGCATACAGATGTTTTACATCTTTGGTTAGGTTATTCCTAGGTGATTCATTTTCTTCTTTTGATAAGGGGTCTCTTTTAAGAATATTGAACCCTTTCTACAAAAGTTTCTATTTACCTTTTTTTGCCAGTTTGTCATTTAAAAAAAAAATGTTAATGTTTATTTATTTTCTTTTGGGGGGGGGGGGGGAGAGGTAGAGAGAGAGGGAGACAAAGAATCCGAAGTAGGCTCCAGGCTCTGAGCTGTCAGCATACAGCCCAACGTGGGGCTCAAACTGCACAGACTGTGAGATCATGACCTGAGCCGAAGTTGGATGCTTTATTGACTGAGTCATCCAAGCGCCCCACCAGTTTGTCATTTTTTAATTTTTGTCTTTGGTAAACCTGGTTTTTAAAAATAAATTTAAAAATATATAATTACAGGGGCGCCTGGGTGGCTCAGTCGGTTAAGCGTCCGACTTCAGCTCAGGTCACGATCTCACAATCTGTGAGTTTGAGCCCCGCGTCGGGCTCTGGGCTGATGGTTCAGAGCCTGGAGCCTGCTTCCGATTCTGTGTCTCCCTCTCTCTCTGCCCCTCCCCCGTTCATGCTCTGTCTCTCTCTGTCTCAAAAATAAATAAACGTCAAAAAAATTTTAAAAAGAACATATAATTACAAATAAAATAAAATAAAATAAAAATATGTAATTACTACTTGAAAGAACTACACAATTACTGTAAAATATTCACATTTTTGTGCATATATATTTTTTTCTTAGTGCAAAAGCAGAGTTTTATTTTCAGGATATAATTTCTTGGAAGCACAAGACTAGGGATGAGATATTCATACAATCCCTGGAGACTTGTGTGAGGCTGCACAAGGTTGCTCGTTTTACCTCAAATGAAACCATCCAAAGTTTGCCTCTTCTCTTTTCTCAGTGTTTGGGTGACATACCTCTCCAGATCTTTCACAGAATCTTTTTTGAATTTGGAATTTGAATATCAATATTTCTTTAGTTCATATGACTCTATTCTAAATAAGGCAAATAACAATATTACATGTTTTCATACTCATTATGGTTTGCAAAACACTTTTACAGGCATCATTCATTCATTCATATTCATTCCAGACATAGTTTTGAGGACCTATCATATGATTAAAATTAAACTTCAGTGCAGTTAGTAACTCCATGAACAGAGCACCTTTAGGTTGAATACTTGAGCCACAACCGCAGGTTGATGACTCATTTTTTTCCCTAATTAGCATTCTTATATTTATTTTTGAAGAATAAATATAGCTACAAAACTCAAAAGTATGTGTAAAGAAAAGTAATTGTCCCTTTCTCCCTTGTTTCCCAGCTGCCCAGATTCCTACCCTGGAGGGATCGACTGGTACCAATCCCTTGTGTACCCACCTACATGTTTTTACAAACACATCTATACCTACTAATTTTCCTTTTCATACAATTAATACCCTGTATACACACTGGCTTACATTTTGCATTTGTCACTTAAAAATATAGCCTGGAGGGGAGCCTGGGTGGCTCAGTCGGTTAAGCTTGATTTCAGCTCAGCTCATGATCTCACGGTTCGTGAGTTTGAGCCCCCATATCGGGCTCTGTACTGACAGTGTGGAGCCTGCTTGGGATTCTCTCCCTCTCTCCCTCTCTCTCTTCCCCTTCCCTGTTTGCACACACTCTCTCTCTCTCAAAAATAAATAAACTTAAATATATATATCATATATATATATCATATATATGATATATATAATATATATATAACCTGGAACTATTTCTGTATTAATATGTAGAGAGCCACCATGTCTTTTTACAACAGTTTCATAAATTCCATTTGCATAGATAGGACAAAATTATTTAGCCATTCTTCCTTGAGGAACATTTCTGTTTCTTCCCAAAGCCACAATGATTATCTCCTCATACATAGTTTCACAGTATGAAATTATATTTGTGAGATAAATACCTGACAGCAAAATCTCTGGGTCATAATTATATCTGCATTTATAATTTGGACAAGATAATATTGCCAAATTACTTTTCATAGAGGTTCTACCAATTTATGCTCCCCAAAACAATATGTCAGGGATTGTCTGCACACACCCTCAACACAGAGTTGTATAAACCTTTTTTCATCTTTGCTATCTTAAGAGGTGGGAAATGATAACTTCCTATTGTTTCAGCTTGCATTTTTTCTTATGAGTAAGGTTGGGGATCTTTTCAGATCCTTAAAATGTGCTTCATTTCTGTGAACTCCTTGTACACAGTCTTCATCCATTTTTATAACGAGCTATTATTCTGTTCTTATTAATTTAGGAATTCTTAATATAATAATAAAATAAGCTGTTTTCTGTAGCATAAGATGCAAATATTTGCATCAGTTTTTTGTTTTTCATTTCTTTTGCATTAGTCTTTTGTTTTTCATTTCATTTTTTTCATTTCTTCACTTCTTTTTCTTTTCATTCCTTTTCATTTCTTTTGAAGCATTTACTATTTTGTTAAAGTGAATTCACCAATTCTTTCTGTAATGGCTATTGTGTTTTTACATTACTTTAGAAAAAAAGTTCTATTGTAAAATTAAAAAAAATTCTACCTGTTTTCTTCTAGTAACATTTCTTTTTCTTTGTGATTTGTATTTTATATTTTAAATATTTTATTCACCTAATATGTATATTGGGTTAAGCTGTGAGGTAGCGATTTGAATTCATCTTTATTCCCATTGCTTTCCAGTTTTCCCAATGACACTTATTAATTAATATTTCCTCCCACCTTTTTGAGATGCTATTTATAATTCACATACATAATTATGTCTATTTCTGGATATTACATTTTATTCCACTGTGCTATGTATTTTACCAAAACCACACCATTTTAATTATTCTAATTTTATAAGGTAATTTAATGTTTACTGGGGTTAGTCTGAGTAGATATTACTGTGTCCTGTGTATATTGTCCCAGATAACTTGACTCACATTATCTAATTTCAGAATTCTTATTTTTATTTTCATTGGAATTGCAGTAAATTTATAAGTTAACTTAAAAAGAACTGCTATATTGGATGCCTGGGTGGTTCAGTCAGTTAGGTATCCAACTCTTGACTTCAGCTCAGGTCATGAGCTCATGGCTCGTTTGTGACTTCGAGGCTCACATCGGGCTCTGTGCACTGACAGTCAGGAACCTGCTTGGCATTCTCTTTCTCCCTCTCTCTCTGTCCCTTCCCAACTCACATGCGCATGCTTTCTCTCTATCTCAAATAAATAAAACTTAAAAAAAAAAGATTATTGTCAATGATTGTCAGCATATCTAAAACGGTTAGTAGGAATATTCATGTAGTTCCATCTACACATGATGTATGAAGAAAAGAAGGAAAATATTTCTTAGCCCATATTAAATCTTCTCTAGTAGTCAGAATCAAACCTTTTCTGAGAGCACAGACCATCACTGACGTATATAACCTCTGAGGTCACTAAAGTATGGCTACAAAAGAGATTGTACACCTTTTTATAAAGTGTTCTATACAGAGTGCATTTCCACTCTTTGATAATGCATGTATCCACCTCACCCAAAACATTAACATGGTTTAGGAGAAAGGACATAATAGCTTTGGTGCCAGGCTGATTTAGGTTTGAATTCCATGATTGTAAGACCTAAGTAGCTCTGTGGCATTATGCAAATTCCTCATAAATGAACCAGAGAAGATACCCATCTAACAAGGTCATTAGGTAGAACAGAAACACTTACTGTGCCTACCACAGTGCCTAGGCTAAATAAATATTAGTAATATTATCATCTTTCCCTACATATACTGCAATTTTAAAATGATAAACCATGAATCAGTGGTTAAAAGTAAAACCTCATTGAAATCTTACAGGAAGAAGGGCACCTGGGTGGCTGAGTCGGTTAAGTGTCTAACTTTGGCTCAGGTCATGATCTCACAGTTGTTGAGTTCGAGTCCCACGTCGGGCTCCGTGCTGATAGCTCGGACCCTGGAGCCTGCTTTGGATTGTGTGTCTCCCTCTCTCTCTGCCCCTCCCTCACTCATGCTCTGTCTCTGTCTCTCAAAAACAAATAAATGTTTACAAAAATAAAAACAAATACAAAAAATAAAATCTTAAGGGAAGAGTATTTGCTGCTTATGTTGTATTTCATTTTCCTATGTTTGTGGCTTTAATCTAAAATCTAGATCTGCAGTAAAATAGGAAGACAGAATAATAGAGTTGTTAATTTTGTGGCTCCATAATGAGAGAGGCCTGGGTTCAAATCTCATCTCTTTTACTTACTAACTTGTGTTTTGGGCAAGTTAATTAACCTCTGGAAAGCTTGGTTTCTGCATCATAAATCAACAGAACTAAAAATGATTATCCTACAAGGGCATTTTATGGGAAAAAAATGAAACACTGCCTTTTAATCATTAAGCACATTTCCTGGTACACGTTAAGCGTATAATACATTCTAACCATTATTATTAATGATTTTTATCAACTTTCTTACAAATTGATTTTGCATACCTAATGTTCTTAAGAAAGGAGAACAAATTTGGTGACTTCATAATAGATAAAGTTTTGTATTACACATACAGAACCTTTTCTTCTTAATGATATTTATTTCTAGAGTTTTAAACAAGAGAACTATGATCGTTGCAAAGGTAGAACTGCACTACTCTCTACCGACAGATGGCGATATATATCGCACACAGCCATTCAATTCCCACCAACATAAAGCTCCTAAGTCCATGCAGTGCATGCAGAATGTGGGCATTGTTCTTAAGCAGTAATGAAAATTATTAAATCCATCAGGCTTGTTCAATTCCAATATACTGAGAGTGTTGTAATATTTGAAGCCAAAGTAGAAATGATAAAAGAGATGAAACTGTGAGAAAATAAGGAATATGGCAAATTCATAAAAGCGTAACCATCTGATAGTAGAAATGATTCTTTAGGACTGAGCAGGATCATGTGATGGTTAAAAGTGCTGAGCTTAGGTAACACCCAGCAAGATATGAGGAAATATTACTTTAAAAAACAAAAAGAGAATATGCTTTAGTAGGAATCAAAGGATTTTCTTCAACCAGAACTTAAAAATAAAGCAAGAGAAAGCTAGGTATTCATTTAAGAAGGCAAAATCTGAGCACAGTGACAGATTTTGATGAAATATTCCTCGAAGCCTAGGAATGGTTCAATAACGAAAGGTCCTTTAATTCAATATCAACAAGTGAGTTAAGTAGCATGCATACCAATCTACATATAAGATTTTTGTTGTAAACATTCTTTTAGAATGTATATCAGCAGGGGAAGGAGCTAAAGAAACATCTTATTTAGTGGCAATTCATTCTAGGTATGGTGAAGTATTATGGAATAAATAACATAAACTTACAAAAAAAGCCTTTTGAAAACTCATGTTCACCAACTCATGTTCCGTGTTTCATACTTCAGGGAGCCAGAGGCTAAAAATATGGTAAGGCAGTTAGTAACCCTAAACTTAATCTGGGAATATGATGAAATACATATAATAATGTGTAAAATGTATTCTCTTTTGATGTTGTTATTGTTTGAAAGATAGAAGATGAAGGGTATTGCTATTTTTTAAAAGGCGTTAGTTAAATGTATGATAGCATTTCTTACTCTCACCATTCTGAGACACATTTTTCAAAATTCTACAATACATAGCAACAGACTTAGGATAGTGGATAAAATTCCAGATTAGATAGCAGCCACAGAGTAACAAGTGAATTGGAAGAAAATAATTCCTATCCTTCCTCAAATTTAAATTCCAATAGATATCCGACCAGGATTCTCAGATAAGGGGAGTGTTGAGGCAAAAAGAGTCTAAAACAATTCAATGGTAAACGTACTTAATTTTTATTTACAGGCTTTACTACTTTTCTTGTTCTAATTAATGCATGGAACTGTTTGTAAGCAAAAAAGATGTTCATATATCATATTTTCATGACAATGTAAACCATACTCAGTGACCTTGAATTTCCATAAATAGTCTCCGTTTTTTTATGTGCTGGTAGCTACACAAGGG
Source organism: Panthera pardus (assembly GCF_024362965.1). NCBI lineage: Eukaryota > Metazoa > Chordata > Mammalia > Carnivora > Felidae > Panthera > Panthera pardus. The sequence goes on along the minus strand of NW_026526655.1, from coordinate 65,995,257 downwards.
GAAAGGTACTGCCTACGGGATTTAACCACCACAAGAGCTCTCTGATGGAACAAAAGATATTTGTGGTATAAATTCTAACCTTCAAACATCAATTCTCAGTAGCAAACTTCTAAAAACACTTCTAGCAAAACTGATTGAAAAATTAGTGTCCTCATAAGAATTAAGGGATAGATGAAAGGAGAGTTTTAAACTTGTTTTATTAAATGAATCTAAGAGTCTAAAACAAAGAAGTCATTGATTTACTAAACACTTAAGAAAATAAGACAGTCTTTCTTTTTCATTCATTAGTCATGTGCTTACTCACTCAAGTATTATTTAATACTCACTCTGTGTAAAACATTGTTCTAGTTTAATCAGAGGAGATTAAAATGCAGCAAGACAGAATTCTCGCTCTACTTAATCATATCATCTAATGCCTCAGACTGGAATATAAACAGTTCCTGAATCTATTAACTATATAGCAAGAAATCAGAATTCCTAGACTACATAGGAAGGGATGAAACCCAAATATTTTTCAATAATAGGATTGGTCAAAAGGATAAATAAACCCAATCAGACAGCAAGAAAATATTATATTCTTTCCATATCAGCAATCTCCCTAAGTTGCTGGCATACTCTTCCAATAATTAAAGGATTTTAATCATAGAATACAAGAAAAAAAAAGAAAGGAAAAGTAAATATTCCTTACTCTGAATATTTACCTTACTTTCAGTAAGGACTGAGTAAGGATATTTGAGCTAAACACACACAAACAACAACAACAACAACAACAACAACAAAAATAAAGCAGACCTCTGGGAAAGAAGGGTGAAGGGGATGAAGAGAAGTTGGAGACTCTTAGACTCCATAACATCTACAGGAATTGAAAAAAAAAATGAATCCAATGGATCACAGACCTAAACGTAAGAGCTAAAACTATAACACTATAATAAGAAAACATAGGAGAAAATCTTTAAAACATTGGATTTGGCAACATTTTCTTGGATATGGCACCAAAAGCACAGGCAACAACAACAACAAAACACAGATACAATGGATTTCATCAAAATTGAAATCGTGCATATCAAAGGATACTCTCAGATAGTGAAAAGATAACTCTGAGAATGGATAAAATATTTGCGAATCATATATCTGATAAGAAATTAATAACCACAAGATATAAAGGACTCCTAAAACTTAACAACAAAAGCAAACAAATAACTATTCAAAAATCAGCAAAGAACTTGAATAGACATTTCTTCAAAGAAAATGTACAAATGGTCAATAAGCACACGAAAAGATATTCAAACTTCAGTAATCATGATAGAAATGGAAATAAAAACCACAATGAGATATCACTTCACATTCATTAGAATGGCTGTTATTTAAAAAGAGGAATAATAAATGAAACCTTGTGCATGGCTGGTGGGAATGTAAAATAGTGAAGCTGATGTGAAAATGGTATGTTAGTTCTTCAAAATACTACACGTAGAATTATTACATGATTCAACAACTCCACTTGGGGAGTTAACTCCCCAAATTAAAAAGCAGGTAAGCAATCAGATAGTTATCCATCAATATTCACAACATTATTATTCATAATAACCAAAATGTAAAAGCAACCCAAATGTCCACCAACTGATGAATGGATCAACAAAATGTGATATACACACACAATGAAATACTATGTAGCCTTCAAAAGGAAGGACATTCTGACACATGCTACAACATCTATGAACCTTAAAAATATTGTTCTAGGTGAAATGAGCCAGACCCAAAAGGACAAATATTAAAGATTCCACTTATATGAGGTACCTAGAACAATCAAATTCATAGATAAAGAGAGTAGAATGGTGATTACCAGGGGCAGAGGAGGGAAGAGGCAAGTAATGAGTTATTGTTTAATGGGTACAGAGTTTCAGATTGGGAAGATGAACAAGTTCTGGAGATGGATGGTGGTGATGGATACACAACAATGTGAATGTACTTAATGCTCTTGAATTGTACACCTAATAATGATTAAAGTGGTCATTTTTATGTTATGTATATTTTATCACAATTAAAAAAAACTTAAATTCACAAGAATTTGCTGAAAACTTAGAGAAGAGAGAGTCAGTAGAATCCCAAAGTCACAGCAGTGAGCAGTGGGTCAGGCATGACAGGACACAAGTATGCTTCCCTGCTGTCTATGTTGCCAGACAATACTCCTTGATATCTATGCAGTGTCACTATTTCATAAGAAGAAACTGTACAATAGATACAAAAATTAAGCAAAATATGACTGCACTCTCACCCTGTTTTAGTTTCCTGCATTTAAACATTTAGAGATACTCTCAGTTGTAACCTCTGTCACATTAGCTCTTTTATCCTCCATTGCAGATAGGGAGAGAATATAAAACATTTACACATAAATCTCAAAAAAAAGATCAAAAAGATTTCATATTATATGGCAATTAGGAGCTTCTCAAACATTTACTTGTATTGTGGGGTACCTATGTTCAGAATGGGATCCACTTAAAAAAAAAAAAGGCAGAATTCATCTTCTCCCAAAGTTTGCCCCATGCTGGTCACCGCAGCATTGGCCCCTCATACAGCCTTCTAGGCAGATGTAGTAATCTTTCCCAAGTTAGGAAGAGGCACACATCTTCTACTACTTTCTACCTTCTCTCTGCACTTAGTCGCACTGACTTCCTTGCTGTTCCATGAACACCTCAAATATGCCTTCAGGCTGGTGCAATTGCTACTCCTCGTGACTGGAATGATTGTCCTGTTGCTTCCCCGGCTCTCTCACTTCCCTACCTCCCTCAGGTCTCTGCTCAAATATCACCTCTAAAAGGCTTTCTAACCACGCTTACTTATTAAATAATGCCTCCTGCCCTCCATTCTCTCTGTCCTGCTATATGTTTCCCCACAGCATACACATAGTGGTTTGTTTATTTACTGGTTATCTGCCTCCAAACTAGCATGAGACCTCCATGTTTTATTCACTGCTATTTCCGCACCACAATCGTGTCTGAGTAGCTACTCGATGAGTACTTGCTGAAGGAAGAAAGTGAATAAAGGAAGAAGGAAGGAAGGAAGGAAGGAAGGAAGGAAGGAAGGAAGGAAGGAATTACTATTCAACTGCAGAAACATAAATGCTGAGAACAGTGATGCTGAGTTTTAAGAGCTGACCTGGATCTGTTCAGCCTCCCTTTACCGCTACCCTTAGGATCTCTGCCAGGCTCTCCCTCCCCACAACCTCAATGGCACTGATACCAACTTGGATGCCAACTCCTGATCTACACATTTTGGAGGGCCACCAGATAGGGCTTAATGACTAATCACCAGCTCAAGACAAATGGGTTTGGAAATTTTAGTTTTAACATTATTATTATCATTATTTTTTAATGTTTGATTGCAGACCACCTCTTAAGCAAATCCTCTGACAGATAACTCTTTTAGGAAAGGATCTGGGCATCAGTCTTTGTAATGCATCAAACTGAGTACATGTTAAGATATTTTGGCTCTTTTATGTTAATAAGACTAAATACTGTCGTCTAGAATTGATGAACCCAAACTGTGGCAAAAACAAAACAAAACAAAACAAAACAAAACAAGCAGGAGTATTGTTCCTTTCCTGAGTCAGAATAAGAAATAGGACTGTTTTGTCGGGACTTAGTAATGATGAAAAGTTGGGTTTAAGAAGTCTCAATTACTAACCTCTTCTTATTTCTCCCACATACTTAAAAAGTAAGTTTCAGTGAAAAGGAACTATTGTAAATGAGTTAAGTATATGCCTGTAATAAATATGATTCATTTCTTCAGCAAATCTGTACTAAGAATGACTGCATACAAGGCACCGTGCAGGGCCACCAATATGAACAAACTACAGTCTCTGCCCTTAAAACCTTAACAGTCTAGTGGACAAGCTGCCAATAGACACCAATTAGAACTCAGACACATCATAGAATTCAAGAATTTTCATGTTTCTATACCCCACTCAAACAGTATCTAAGTAGATACCAGAAATTTAAAGAAAATAATCTGCACTAGGAAATTATAGATATAATGCAAAATAAACTAATGTCCAAAAATGTTTTAAAACCCTTAAGAGTGAACACCTTGAATCATTAATGTTACTTACTTTAATTGACACAAATCAGTCTCTTTGCGATAATAAGTTCTAAAATTCAGGTTACGTTGAGTATATGAACTTGGGACACTAAAAATATTTGTACTCCTCTAATTAAAAATGTCTATAAGGGCGACTGGGTGGCTCAGTCTGTTGAGCTTCCAACTTCTGCTCAGGTCATGATCTCACAATCCGTGAGTTTGAGCCCCAAGTCGGGTTCTGTGTTGACAGCTCAGAGCCTGGAGCCTGCTTCAGATTCTGTGTCTCCCTCTCTCTCTGCCCCTCTCCTGCTTATGCTGTGTCTCTTTCACTCTCAAAATAAATAAATATTTAAAAAATTTTTGAATGTCTGTATTCTTTTTTTTTTTCTTAAGAGAGAGAGCACGAGCAGGGGAGAGGAGCAGAGGGAGAAACAGAAAGAGAATCCCAAGCAGGCTCCACACTCAGCATCGGGCCCAATGTGGGACTCAATCCCAAAACCCTGGGATCATGACCTGAGCTGAACTCAAGAGTCATAGGCTCAACCGACTGAGCCACCCAGGTGCCCCCAAAATGTCTGTATTTGTAATTTCTAGGACACAAGAACTTTACACGAATGCTGTCTTCTTTCCTTACCCTGTACAAGGTCACTTTGCTTCCTCTACTTTTACGTCCCCCTAACACCCAGAATCTCATGCCTGGCTTCATTCCCTCTTTTCATCACTGAGTGGAATGGACTTCACCCAGACATTTCACACACACACTCCTTTTAATGGTACCATTCCTTTTCTTTCAAACTCTTGTCTATATTGGGAAAGTTCCTTTGATTTCCTTAAAATAAAACAAGCAAAATATTCTAATTGTGGCCAAATCAAGTCAAAGTAATACAATGACACCCCTAGACCAGGAACACAAAGTCACTCAACCTTTAAAACAACCTCAAAAGCACTTTTAAAGTATTGATACATTTCATAACATCATAATATCTCCAAATGTCCATCTAAATCTCAACTTCAGTTTAACACAAATACACCGCCACCCAAGAATCAGTATCCAAGAAGAACATTTAAACAATCTTCAATCTTTCTTTCTCTTATTCTCTGGTATTGTAATTTGATAGTTCGCTTTGTTTAATTGCAAATGTAGTTTATTTCGGCTCCATTCTGGGTGTTTGGAAATGACTTTTATAGAATCCTTGGTAACCTAACCACTATTTGGTGGCATATTTGGGTGGAATATGTACAAGTGCATTCACAGGATAAATACAATCTTCTTTCCTCTAAAAAGAATTTGTACATTACTCAGGTTAGTGATCACTGCAAGTATTTTGGAAGGTTAGCAAACTTCTGAGTTTAGCGTGCTCACCTCAAAAGGTGGCTGTAGGGATTTAAAAGGAGCATTTGAAGATCCCTTAATGAACTGCTTGACAAAAATGAGACCTCCACATTTGAGTCTGTTAAATTAATGTTATTACCAGTAATCTTAACAATATATGTAAATGGTGCTGTGATCCATATTTTCCCTTATGGCAGTATACCTGTTCATATATTCATTTTCTGTCCTCATCATGTTGCCCTAACCCACCTCTTGTAACACATAGTCTATTATTCTTTGTAACTGAGGAAGAATTGTGGATTGCTAAAGAAGATAAATAAAAACAATTCAGTTGTTACCCTTAATTTGATGATTTCCTTTACAAGATTCTGGTTTTTGTTAACGATCACGAGTGAAATAAAGTAAGTGAATGGACATATTGGCAAATATTTCTCTCAGGCTCAGACATCTAATTTGCTGATTTAAAAATTCAGAGTTACGTTCTTGATGACTGAAGTACTAGAGTCAGTTTGATTTCACACATAAGTGAAAAATTTTATGATACGTGCTTACAAAAATCTTATCAAAGTAGATAGTTTTGAGATGCATTATTAGGAGATCTGGCAGGTCACCTCTACTGAATTGCTCTCTATTAATGAAAAATTCTGATGGACCAGGTTCAAAAACAGAAAGAAAATTTATCTGGATAGTTAAAAAATTGTTGATTTTTAGATACCTCTCCCATATTTTCCTACTTATAAATTTTTAGATACTTCACATAAACAATTTGTAATAGCCTATACCTGACAACTTTACTAATAGAGAGTTCAAAATGGGATGATCCTACATTAGAGATGTACAATTATAACTGTCTTTAAAAATAGGATTAAGAGTAAACGCAACAACAGAGTACTTTAAATGCTGTACCATTTGTATTCAAAACAGAATACATTTTGATTATATATACTAAGCTACCAAATGTCTATCCACCATTATTGAACACCTCCTTATCATGTGTGAGACACTAAAATACCTTTTTAAAATATGCGTTTTAACCTAATTTGTACAGAAACCCTTAGAAGGGTTAGTGACCAACTCTACAATGAAGCTGCATTTGAAAAAAAGTGTTTGACTAAGATCACATGTTGAGCAAGAGAAATATCTAGGAAAACACATTTTCACTACATTGATGTGAATACAAATTTATCCCTCTATGTTTTTAACCCTTTATAAAAATATTTTGTAAATATTCTGAAATATAGTACAAATGTAATATGAATTTCCAAAAGAGCATCTCTGCATAACAATTCTGCAAACATTCATTCCTGAAAGTATGTCAGATGATCTCATGATATTATAAGAACATTGTTCCCACTTGACCCTTGATGATGCCATTTCTCTTTTCCCTACATGAATTACCATGAGCCAGTTTGTCCACGGTAACAAGAATATGTATCATGTTAAGTGGGACAAAACACCATTTAAACTTTGAAATTTTATTCCATGAAAGGATCATCTAAAAAGATTAGTCTCATAATATTTATCTATATGGAATATTAATTTTATATCATTACCCAGAAAAAGTGAAGGCATAATTTACCAATAAAATATCTTATTCAAAATGTACATACAGTTAATAAGCTATCCTTTCTCTAAACCTTAAAAGAAGCATTGTCCATTAGACTTGAAACAATAATCATGTAGTGGAGTTATATCAATAAATAAGGGGACATATCCTTACCATATAACAATTCTTTCATTTCCCCCGTTTTATTTTTCTGTATGGATTTTAATATCTACATTTACTTCTTTTTTTAATTTCTAATTATGGGTTCTCAGGAAAATGACATATTTTTAAATAATTACTTAGATTCTAAGATACACGGTTTATGAGCAACTGGTATAGTTGACAGTGACTACATCTAGTGAAATCACCCCTATTTCTTAAAAACAATCAAATGACAGAGGATGTCTAGTTTGGCATACAACACATACAAAATTTCATTAAAAATCTTTACACAAGGGGCACCTGGGTGGCTCAGTTGGTAAAGCATCCGACTTCAGCTCAGGTCATGATCTCACAGCTTGTGAGTTCAAGCCCCATGTCGGGCTCTGTGTGGACAGCTCAGAATCAGCCTGCTTCTGATTCTGTATTCCTCTCTCACTCTGCCCCTCCCCTGCTCGTGCTCGTGCTCTTTTAATGAAACATTAAAAAAAAAAAAATCTTTACACAAACGTTTCTGTGCTTATATTTTAATGCATCTGTCTAATCTTATTAATTCTTCTTTAGGAGCTTGATTTTCCAATTATTAGTATTAATAATTTTGCCCAAAATGGAGCAAAACTTGTAGTCCTGGCATATATATCAAATGTTCAGAAGATGATATGTACAGAAGAAGAGAAAAAAGGAAAGAAAAAAGACATACATTGCAGGGCAGAGATGGTAGGTTAATGACATTGTAAATGTACTTACTCCCTCCAAATTTCCAAGTGAACAACATAGGTGCAATCAGCTTTATTGTATTTTGATAAATGATTTAGAAAGCTTTGTAAAAAATCCAAGGAGCCATTTTAAAGACATTTATAATCAATAATAGCAGTCTCTCAAACACCTGACACAACAAAAGGAAATCATAAAATGAATAGCAATAAAATTACAATTAAAGAAATGGTATATTTTAATAATAATATATGGCATTTTTGACTCCCTGTGATATCACTTTAAAAATCCAAAGGTAATCCATTTCCTCTATAAATGAAGCAATAACAGCATGTTTTCACTTAAAATATAGTTGTTATTTTAAAGAAAAAAGAAGAAAGAACTCTTGTCAGTGTGGCTAAAAAGATATCAAATGATTCCACTGTATATATATTGCCAACTCAAATTTGTCTGTGGCAAATAATGTTTACTGGCACTGTTCAAGGCATTCCCTCCTCCTGTCCCTCTTGATCATGGTCTGGCATTTATCCTCACCACCCAGAAGAGTTTTGTTTCCCCAAAGTTTACTCTACCTTTAGCTGCCAAGGGCTGATGGCTTTCCTTGTTGCCTAAAGCCATTTCCTTCCAGCTATACAGAGGGGGGGAAGAGTCAGTTAAACCTTCAAAGAAGAAATTTCATTTTGCAGGATGGCATGAAACCAAAACCGTTCTCTTACATTCTACAAAAGTAGTCTACCCACACTCTGTGAATGCTCTTCCATAAATCTTCAAATGAAAATTATTTTTATACTATCTTACACTATCCATTTTATTATGACCTGGCCATCGTTTTTAAAATTTTATTTTCTGATGTTTATTTATTTTTCGAGAGAGAGAGACAGAGCATGAGCTGGGGAGGAGCAGAGAGAGTGGGAGACACAGAATCCAAAGCAGGCTCTCAGGCTCCAAGCTGTCAGCACAGAGCCTAACGCGGGGCTCGAACCCACAAACCATGAAATCATGACCTGAGCCGAAGTTGGACGCTTAACCAACTGAGCGGCCCAGGTGCCCCTATGACCTTGCTATGTTAAGTGGTATTCTAACTTGTATGCTCTGCAATTTTAACGAAATCCCTGGTGACAATTCATGAAATACGTTAGTCCTTCAAGAAAAAATATGATTGCCAAATTCTTTACAAGAACAAAACAAGAAAAAACAACCCAACAGTATGGCTGGTCACTTGCTAGATAAAAGATATTAATCAAAACTGGTTGCCTAACAATAAGCTAGCTTTTCATCCTCATGTTAATAACAAAAGTGCTTAATATTTTTAAATACATTCTGAAAAAAAATTATGGGTGGATTTATTGCCATACAAAGTGTATATATGTATACATTCTAGTAAAAATATGACACTGTCATTAACCAGCATGAATTTTGAAACCCCCTCTCCCCCAAACCCAATAACAGTGATAAATCTACACTCTTTAGCCCATAGTGTCTCTGAACCTTCCTGAGTGAACACTTCGGATTTGTAAGATAATCTGCCCCTTTAACCTGGAGCAAACACCAACTTGAGTCATGTTGGCATTGGATCTATGGCCTCAGTCTCATTTGATAATACTTCCATCAACTGAGTTCATTCAAGTATCCGTATTTATTATAAAACAATAGTTTAAATTAAATGATTAGTGACAGACCCTCAAATTCTTGGCAAAAGATACAGATTTAAACCTAATAAGGTCATCATTGTATGTTAGGAGTCACGCATACTAAAGTCATACTGGCTTATGCGCTCCAATTTTCCTTCAAAATATATTTTAATCTAGTTGTGGTCACTGCTTTCCTAAGAATATGCTATAATCTACTTACCTTTGAACACACTATTGCTTACATGCTACAAGATGGGAATACATCTCAGGATATTTTAATTTTACCTCCTTAAAATCATAGTATAGGGTTGTAAATGTACCAGATGTTCAACAAATAAAAAAGAAATTGAATCATAAAATGTATAAATTGACTGGCTTGATGTGCTCTGTGGTGAAATAAGTCATATCTTTGTACTTTATCATTTACATAAATATTTAGGAACCCCCCACTACTTCATGCCAGGCACTGTGCTCTTTTGGGCCAACAAGAGATTTGGTCTCTGTTTTTTTGGAGCATTCAATATTCAAATCCACAAAGTATCTGCATGCCATAATAAGCACTGTGAAGGAAACGAACAAGGTACCAAGACAGAGATTAACAGAGGACAGGGTACTTTTGACAGGTGATGAAGAATGATCACCTGAGGAAGAGACTTTTCAGCTGAGATTTAAAGTTTGGGAAGGAGCTAGCCATTCAAAGAGTGAAAGGAATAGTCCAGGCACTGGGAACAGCATTTTAAAAGGTCGTAGGGAGTGAAATCAGTCCATGTGTTCCAGGTACTAAAAGACCAATGTGACTGGAGCATATAAAATGAGGGGGATGGGTTCAGTGAGGTTTTACAACCAGATCAGAGTGAGCTGTATGCTAACAGAAGCCATTTGTTGTTGATTGGTATCTATGTTTCTGCATTTGTTCCTTTTTTCTATGCAGTCAGCTATCCAGTTTTTAAGGACAGGCATGATGGTATTGCTTTGTATACAATGCAAAGGCTGTAGCAGGAGTCCAGGTAAATTATGATAGGGGCTTGAACTAATTTAGTAGCAGGATAGATGTAAAAAACAAAGTGAAAGAGGCATATCTGAGAAGTATAATTGGATAGAAAGATGTTTAGAAGATAAAACGGATAGATCTAAATATGGACTAGTTATGGATGAAATGTTGTCAAGGGGAAGAGAGAGAGTAATCAACACTTGGATGGTGAAGGCATTTATTCAGAAATTAAAGATGGGGGGAAAGGATCTGGGACAGTTTTAGGGAAAATCATAATCATACCATTATGACATTTCGAATGATCCATTTACATTAATAAACTTTAAGCTCCTCCACAAGGTCTTGCCTTGGATTAGAAAAATACCAAATAAATCTTTCCAGCATATCACATTCTTTCATATATTTACTAGGAATAGAAATGAGATAAAAGTTAAGTTTCTATTATTCATACAAAATGCAAGAGTTTGTTTTTTTTTTTTTTTTCTTGTCATAGAGAAAGTGGTTTGGTCATACTGAATAAAGTGAATAGCCTTCCAATGACTCCACCTCTGAATTTCTTACTTTTTCTTTGCTGCCAAAACTCACCTCAGCAACAGGTAGCAAAAACACAGAAGCACTACCACAGGAGGGCTCCCATGATCATTTCCAGGTCCTAGGGGACACAGTGAGGCATAAGGATGCTCTTGGCAAAGAGCCAGACCTGACTCATCTTTCTTCTGTAGATTCTTCAAGGTACCCAGTTAGCCCTGCCCTGAACCATAGGAATCATGGCATATTGTATACTGAGCCTCTGTAAAAATACATCACTGTGTCCCATGATTGCACAATGGTTCACTTCCAAAAGGGAATTTCCAATAGACTGGTATTTTAAATATACGCACAGTGCAAAAACTTATCTTAGGTAAAACTATTACCAGTTGCCTAAATAGAAGGCAGTGTTCATTACATCAAATGTCATATTTTGTCTGACATTTTATTGTGAATAAGCTATTTTAATAATCATAACTCTATACATAAGGATCAGAGAAGTCTAGCTTTAAAATAATAAAATATTTTTAAATTCTATTCACCATAGTTTCTAAGAAAGTGAATTCTAGTTTAAATATTTTTTAAATAATGGTAAAAGAATTTGAAAACTTCAATAAAATGGACTATTTAATAATTTTATTTGGTTTACAGATGATATATAGTTAGATTTTATTGATGTTAAAGCAAAAATCATGAAAATATATTTTAAATTATCAAAAGAAAGAAAGAAAAGCAATGTCTTTCTCCTGCCCACAGGGAAGGAGGACAAACAGAAAAGAACATTAATCGTGTTTCTGAAAAGAAATGAACCTGCCAACATTGACACATAGAAACTGAAAATCCACCATTCTTTGAAAACCTTATGTTGATTTGGTTTTTATCTTATTGAAAGGAATTTTTTAAAAAAAAACTCCTCTAAGCTTCTCATGTAAAAAAAAAAATTGCTCTTAGTTGAAGAGGAAATAAAAATTACGAAGAAGGTTGCAACTATAATATAAAAAGAAAATAAAATAAGGAATAAAATGTTATAATCACAAAAGTTGGCATGACATTTTTTAGTTTGGTAATCTTGTTTTGATCTTTTGTCTTTAATACAAGTGAGGAAAACACCTATTTGTTTTTCCTTGAAAGTAAATGACCGTTTCGGTTGAGGGCGATAAAAAGTTAAAATGACACCGAATCTTTTCTGCATTTCACTCTCAAATGCTTATTCGTTTAAAAAAACGAAAGTGTGTCGAGAAATGGGGCTAAGCAGTCTGGTCAATCAGTCCTGTTTGTGAGCTGGGAAGGGGTGCGGCGCTGCCGGACTATCCCTACAGGTAGGATCCGCTGTGCTGCTTCCGCACGCTCACCTCTGCAGATGGGGACTAGAACACAGGCTATTTGTTCTACCTGCCCCTGGAACTGAAACCCATCCAACAATGCTGCTAGCGTAAAGAAATTACGGACGTAAACCATCAGGTATAGATAGCTGCCTTTCCTTTCCACGATTTCGGAACCTGCTAGCAAACCCACACGGTCACAATCCGCAAAGGGTCGGCCTTGCAATGGCAATAGGTGCCTCTCCAGCTCCTCTTTCTCCAGTTGCTTGGACTTCTCCGTTCAGTTTCTCCCCTCTCTACCTCCCAGGTGGCATAACACCAAGTAGCCAAAACCCAGAGATGGGAAAATGGATACAGGTGGGTGTGGCGGTTGAGGCTAGCACTGGAGACAGACCGAGGGCTTCCCGGCCCGCCACACGAGAGGAGCAACAGAAAAGGCACTTACTTGCAACCTTGCCCGCCGAGGATGCCCATCCAGTGCACCCGCACAATCTGGCCTGTGAGGAGGGCGCGGGCTTCAGGGACCCCTTCCTCGCTCCTGCTCTCTCCCCGCGGCGTTCTCTCTGCTGCCGCTTCTCCCTCTTTCTTTGGGCTCCTGTTGCTCTGCAGGCGCCTGCCACAAGCCGCTGGCACCCAGGCTAGTCCAGCTCCAGCCCGGCGAGAGGATGGAATTGGAAACCAGACGCCCGCCACCAGATCGCTAGCGAGGGCCAGCGCCGAGACTGCGCCCCTCCTTCCGGGGCGCGCCCTGCCAGCGGCAGCCCCGCCCCCACGCCTCCTGGGGCAGCAGCGCGGCCCGTTCCCCTTACTCCTTCCTCCCCGCCCTTTCTCGGGCCCGCGCCGCCGGCTCTCCACGCGCGCACCCAGTGCAGGGCAGGACCCGCTGCGAGTACCGCGGCGCCGGGCTGCACCTTCTCCGCATGTGCTGTGGGAGAAGGCACAGGTGGGGTCGCGACCTCACATCCACCGCCACTCCTTCGGGTGGGGCGCGCGGACGTGCGCGCGGACGTGTGTGTGTGTGTGTGTGTGTGTGTGTGTGTGTGCGCGCGCGCGCGCGTGTTTGTGTGTGTGTGTGTATGGTGGGAAGGTCCGTCCAGCATTCTCCAGAGCCCTTCCCTTCCCTCACCCCCGCCCCCTCACCCGTTCCTCCCTCCTGCTCAGCAGAATCTGCTAACGTTTCCGAGAAGTCACTAAGTGTGGTTTGGTGGGAGCCGGTGGAGAACTCCGTGGGGACCAATGGCCAGTCTCCTGCGTCCTGGGCTTTGAGGATTCGGGACTGGGAATCGGTTCCTTCTCTGAGGTTTTGCGCGGGGAGACCCGAGCAGTGCCGTGCAAGACCTTTCTCTAGGCTGCGATTTTTCTTTTCTTTCTTATAACAGATCGATCGGGTTGCCTAATCTAAGGCAGGCAAAGAAAGCGTTTTCTTTCGAAGGTGGAGTAAGGGGTTGTGTGGGTGGAGAGGGAGACGTAGGGTAGGTGCTGCTTTCCCAGACCTGGCCCCGCTCATCTGGATACATCATCAGTCATATAGGTTCTGGGTTTAGAGCTGAGTAGGAAAGGCTATGAAAATAAAAGGATGAAAAGGATTTATAAAAATCCTTTTGTGTAGGGTGTGTGTGTGTGTGTGTGTGTGTGTGTGTGTGTGTGTGTGTTCTACAGCCGCCGGCTGGGAGGAACAGTAATGAAAACAGGATTGAATTATTTTTCTCAAAGAGAAACAGGAAATTTCCATCGGGAGAAAAAAATGAGGGATTATGTTGGGGAAGGGTGGATTTCTGGATTCAGGCCTTACAAGAGGACAGATCACTTTGCAGTATAAGCATAAGCATAAGTAGTGGGCATTTGCAGCTATAGTGTTATTCGCTTCTACACCTTCCACTGTGGAAATGATACTTAGTGCTAAATACACAGGATTGTTAGGTCCCGGGGTTTACCTACCTGCTGCTTACTGAGTTTGCCCTGGGGCTTTGGACCTTATATTCTTGACTTGCAAAATGTGCTATTGAAAGAAGGAAGCTTTCAGTTTCACAGGTGCTCCACTGAAGGATGAACTTGGTCGCCTGGGGATAATCCTCAATGCCACATCATAGCCAAGTCATTGTCTCTTCCTTGATAGGTCGCAGACATAGGAAGAAGAGTTCAATGTACTGCAAGTGGCAGCCTTTTTCATTAGATTTAGTCAATGCCATTTTCTTTTTTTTTTTTTTTTTGCCACCTTCAAGTCCCCCCTCAACTAAATTGTCCCATGCACAGTCACAGAGTGTAAAATGAGCTCCATCAATTCCTTTAGAACTCTCTGACATCTGATCTCATTTCTATCAGGGAATAATCCATATGACATTAGGAATAATTCAAAACCACAAGATCTCAAATCATGTGTTTTTTTTTTCCTTAAGAGGATAAAGTAGAACACAAACACCTTAGCTGAATGAGACAACTGAAAAAATGATCAATGTTTCTAACAATGAGAAAATTTATTAATATAATTAACACAGATTTGATTAGCAAATTTCAAAATACTCAAAGCTTTAGAGAAGCAAATCAAGAACAAACAAAAATACTGTAATATAAAATATAGTGAGCTTTTTGGAATTCGTTATTCCCAGAGATGGTGCAAAATGAAGATAAAAATAGTTTCAAGATGAATTGATAAATAATGGTACCATATGGAACAAATTATTTTAAAAAATTTTGTGGTTGTCATGTAGCACTACCCAGAAAATATAATGTGGGATGTTGATGGAATACTAGGCTGGGTGATCCATTGGTTTAATGAAGTGCAGCAATTTTTGATAGTGGACAAAAAAGTACTTTCCATCTGTGAGGTAGGAAAGACATTTAGTGTTCCTGTCTCCCTGCCACTAAGAAAATAACAAATAACACACACCATGCTTTGTCAATGACTATACACACACACACACACACACACACACACACACACACACACATATATATAGTTGACCTTGACATCACAGGTTCGAACTACGTAAGTCTACTCATATTCAAATATATATATATATATATATATATATATAATTTTTTTGGAGACTTGCAACAATTTGAAAAAAACTTTCAGGTGAACTACATAGCCTAGAAGTATTGAATGTTAATATTTCAATGCTGTATTATGAATATGGTGATAATACTGTATGCCATAAAAATTTTATAATGATTGATTCATTAACATATAGACTAGGCTACCATTAAGTAGTCATACCAATTACACTAGGCTACCATAAGGCAATCATATTGCTGCTCCTTTGTTATCAATGCATGAATCGTTACACCTGTAACTAAAAATGCAATTACTTTTCACAGTATCTTTTTGTTTTTGATGTCTAGTGTTAGTAATACATAATCTATTTTAAGAGTTCATTCGCAAGTACATATTATTCTCAATATACCTAGGTTCTTGTTAGGGATCGTCAAAAATAAAACCTCCTTGGTCTGTCTGAAGGATCCCTGGAAAGATTTTGCCTATGAGCTCATTGGAAAAGTGTGGTGTGTGTTGTTCATCATCCTCCCAATTCTCTTTTATCTTTCAACCATTTACCCCGTATCTATTTATTTTATATATCATTTTCAGTCTCCCAAGCATTTTGTAATCTGTTGCTTTTAGTCTATGCTGTCTGTGTGTTTACTGTTTTTTTGTTTGTTTTTGTTTTTGTTTTGTTTTGTTTTGTTTTGTTTTGTTTTGTTTGCAGCTCTGGGATTTTTGCCTCTGTTTAAATCCAGAAAAGAACTATCTGAAACTCTTATTAAATATTATACTAAACATACCTACAGTTCATCAAACATTAAGTGATAATGTCACCTGTGCCTTTTAGAAGGTTAGAGGGTAGGCTTGAATTATGGGAGGCAGAGAAGATAATCTGGTTGAATTAGCTAACAACCAATAGATTCCTAAGGCTATTCACAAATGATGTTCTATAATTTAAGTACACAAAGTAGGGATGTTAATATGTTGAAATTAACCAATATTATATTTCAAAACCAAAACAGAAATAAATAATTTATTTTACTTGGTGGTACCATGGAAATCCACACTTTTATCTTGTCCACAATTGCCATTCCAATTTTTAAAACTACAGTAAAGTTTCTGAAGGAGATAGAAATAGACAGTTAAATGAAGACAGTAAATTAAACAATACAGTGCTGGCGGAGTTTGTTTTTTCTCATTAAATAAGATTAGAAATCCATATGTATCTTATAATATCTGCTACGTGGCAATATTCTAATTTGAGTAAAATAATCATGCTGTTGTGAAAATGGAAGCATAAAATGACAAATCTTTTTGTGAGTACATAGCTAAAAAGCAGATTTCAAAAGTCTGGTTTCAAAGTAGGATTAAAAAGCAGTAGAACTATAATTAAAACAGTGCAATATACAAGGAAGATTATCAGTCATAGGTTGGAATAATAAGAGAGAGGGGCAAATGAAACAATGAAAAAGTGGTTTCCTAAATGTATCAGCCTCAGAGTACTTGCTTTTCGAATTTGACATGGTGTGAGATTTTGTGCCAGTAAACTCATGTGAAGAAAAAGAAACGTGTTTTGTCTTGCACATGGTAGAATTCTGAGTAGTATATTGATTGGTCAGTTATTCAAGAAGCATTCCCACTAAGTCAAACAGTCCACCAATGAGTCCTTTACCAGAACAATGCTTTTGCTGATCAGATGCTATTTGTGGAATGCCTTTTGATCAAAACCACTCTTCGCAAAGTTCTCTTCTTGAAGAAGGCTTAAACCAGATGAGGTTACCCAAATATGAAACATTTATTTTTAGACATTGGGCAACATGATGCACAAGACTGTGATCCCTGAGAGAAAGAACATAGTCAAGGAGAGTCCTATGATGGTCTCAACTTAATACATGAAATTAGTTTCCAGGCTGTAGCACAGGAAGGGGGAAATACAAAAAGAGCCCCACAATCTCCCTGAATTGAGAAGATGGAAACCGGAGTTTTGGAGGCTGAAGCAGCTAGAATTTGTGGGACAGAGAACCATTGATATATTTCAATATATTTGCCTAACATATTATATTTATGCTATATTAAGTTCATCCTCAAGGATCAGAAATTTTCTTCCATTGAAGATATACAAAACGGATCCTGAAGGTAGTTCCAAAAGAGAAGTTTAGAAATATTTCAGCAAGACTGTTAGTGAAATCAAGATGTAGCTTCCCGACCTGTTACTTTAAATGGAATAACAACTATTTAAATGTATTAATTTCAGTATCTTTACTAAATTGAAACTTCTGTTATGTGACATGAAATGTAATTTGGAAATATAGGTGTCTTTTTTAGTTATTTTGATTGCTGTCAGGTATAGAGTGTTAACTAATTTCCATGTATAGCCTCGTCTGAGTTTTGTCAGAGTAGCAGATGTGAAAACAAAGATGTGGATGGAACATTTGAGAAAGAATAAAGTTAGAGAGAGAGAAAAAATAGGTCCTAACTGGAGTCACTTGTGCTAAGTCACAGGTCAGCAAACCAAGACTTTCTACCTAACTTAACTGCAGTTTCAACTTCTCCCAGAAATATAATCTTAAACTAGTAAATCTGGAATTTCCCGGTTTCCACCTGACTGACCCAAAAATAGACGAAGTAATCATCTCTTTCCTTGTCCTTCCCTTTTCAGCTTATAACAGTTTTCCATTTTGTTTAGCGTTGCACTTAGCCAACAAGCTATATGATGTCTATGAAGAAGCAGCTATTCTATGTCTCACAAAATACACCTTTAGAAAATATTGGCCGGGCTACATTACAATTATGCATTAAAAATTAAATTTGGTAAATGTAGATGAACAATATAAGGTAAGTAAAATTCTCAGTAGTTCATTTATTCACAGTTAAACCTGTTGACTGAAATCAAGCATGTTAGAGAAATTAAACCACTTCATAGTATGGTAAAAAGAGGACAGAAGCCATTTCCTAATCTATCAATTACAACAGCGTCTTTCCATGGGCATGTCTCCTAATCTCTGTGTGTTCTAGTCTTCTCCTCCATAAATGGGAAGGTTTGTACTAAATTATTTTTAAGTCCGTTTCTTCTGTAAGCTTTTAGATTTCTTTTACATGAATAGGTACAATTTTCTAAGTCAAATTTAAATGGAATATTCTTTCATTGAAACATATGGCCAGGAAAACTGTTATTTGTGAGCAACATGTATTTATATTTTTTCTGACTCCCACTTCTGGAAGGTGTTGCCGAAATGACTAATTAATGTATTTTTAATACAAGTTAAGAGAAATAATCAAATGAGACTTAACTGAATAGAAGCCATAGGCTCAAATATGAAGGTATCTTTATAGCATTGGATTATGACTTTCCTTCAGAGGTACCCCAATACAAATTCTAGCACAAGCATACAGTGGACACTCTGTATATATTATTAACGTGCATACACAAAGTTCAGAATCATTTTCCTCCTTCCTCATTCATTTTTGATAAATGTTACATCTACTGCCACCTGGCGTCCATAATGTCAAATATTTTAGAAAGTCATCTGAAAACTTTTTACACTTTTTTTTCCTTTCTTTTCTTTTCTTTTCTTTTTTTTTTTTAAAGGGCAGTTTCAGGTTTACAACAACATGGAGAGGGAAGTACAGAGATTTCTCCTATACCCCCTGACCCCACTCATGTATAGCCTTTCCCATTATCAGCATGACTCACCAGAGTGGTACATTTTTTTTTTTTTTTTTACCAAAGAATGAACCTACATTGTCACATTACAGTCACCAGAAATCCATAGTTTACCTTAGAGTTCACTCTTGGTGCTGTACATTCTGTGAGTTTGGACAAATGTGTAATGACATATATCCACCATTATAATATCATATAGAATATTTTCACTGCCCTAAAACCATATGCTCTGCTTATTTATGTCTTCCCTCTTCCCCTCTACCCCTGGTAACCATTGATCTTTTTAATGTCTCCATTAAAAAGTGTCTAGATGCACCACTGATGATTTATCCATTCACTGAAGAACATCTTGGTCGCTTCTAAGTTTTAGCAATATGAATAAAGGTACTATAAATATATATGTGCAGGTTTTGTGTGGACATAAGGTATCAACTTCTTTGGGTAAATACCAAGAAGTGTGATTGCTGGATCACATGCTAAGAATATGTTTAGTTTTGTAAGAAACTACCAAACTATCTTCCAAAGTGACTGTACCATTTTGCATTCCCACCAGCAATGAATGATTTCCTGTTGCTTCACATACTCGTTAGCATTTGGTGTTGTAAATATTCCACATTTTAGCCATTCTAATAGGTGTGTAGGCATATCTCATTGTTTTTATTTGCATTTCACTGATAACATCTTTTCATACCCTTATTTGCTATCTGTATATCTT
This sequence comes from Panthera pardus, assembly GCF_024362965.1. Taxonomy (NCBI): domain Eukaryota; kingdom Metazoa; phylum Chordata; class Mammalia; order Carnivora; family Felidae; genus Panthera; species Panthera pardus. Next base: position 65,975,600 of record NW_026526655.1, on the reverse strand, counting down.
CTTTGGTGAGGGGTGTGTTAAGGTCTTTGTCTCATTGTTTTTAACAAGTTTGTTTGTTTTCTTATTGTTGAGTTTCAAGGGTTCTTTGTATATTTTGGATAGCAGTCTGTTATCAGGTGTATCAATCGCAAATATTTTCTCCCAGTCCATGGCTCATATTCTAATTCTCTTGATGCTGCCTTTTACAGACTTTTAAAAAAAAATTTTAATGAAGTTTAGCTTATTAATTCTTTCTTTTATAGATTAGGTCTTTGTTGTTGTATCTAAAAAGTCATCACCACATTCAAAGTCATCTAGGTTTGCTCTTATGTTATCTTCTAGGAGTTTTATAGTTTTACATTGTACAACTAGGTCTTGCTCAATTCAGAATAAATATTTGTGAAGTGTTTGAGATTTGTCTAGATTCATATTTTTGCATGTGGATGTCCAGTTGTTCAAGCAGCATGTTGAAGAGACTACTTTTTTTTCCCCATTGTATCACTTTTGTTCCTATGTCAAAGAATTAGTTGACTATATTTATGAGGGTCTATTTCTGCGCTCTCTATTCTATTCCATTAATCTATTTGTGTTTCCTTTTACCAATGTCCCACTATCTTGATTACTGTAGGTTTTTAGTAAATTTTGAAGTCAAGTAATATCAGTCCTCCAACTTTGTTCTCCTTCAATATTGTGTTGGCTATTCTGGGTTTTTTGCCTTTCCACATCAACTTTAGAATCAGTTTGTTAATATCCATAGAATAACTAGATAGGATTTTGATGGGAGTGCATTCAATCTATGGATCAAGTTGGGAAGAACTGACATTTTGACAATATTGAATCTTCCTATCCATGAGTAGGAAATATCTCTCCATTGATATAGTTCTTTGATTTTATTCATCAGTTTGGTAGTTTTTCTATTTATCTTTTTATAATTTTATTTTTAATGAGAAGCAAAAGGAAAAGTATGTTTTGTTGATGTTTAAATTTAAGGTCCATCTCTAGATGAGCTGAACAGGGAACGACTTCTGAGTATTTGTAAAAGTGATTTGCGAAGAGGTCATTTCAGCTAATAAATATGACAGGTTTATTTTAGATTTATTTTCTTTTTTGATATATATTTTTAACAGTTTGTAATTGTTTTATGCAAAAACTTTTCTTTCTGTACTTGTGATTTTATCACAAACATTCATTTAACTTATTTTCAAGAGGATCACACCTGATACAGAAAAGCCTTCCTTGAATCACATAATCTTGTATTACAGTCTCTGGATTTATGACAAAGCAAAGCAAAACAAAACAAAACAAAACAAAAAGCTCTCAATAAAACAAAAGAGAGGGACAGTATAAATAGGTTATTTAGGAAGTTAGGGTATTTAAATTTTTTTGAAAATTTAAATGTAATTAACATTTCATAAAGCACAATTTATTTTTAAAGTATATCTGAAATAAAATTTGTTTAAATTTATGAACAAGGTGTTTTTACTTCTTCCATTACAATAAAATAGGGTGGAGGAAATTCAAGGTATGGTGGTTAGAGGTACCAGGTAGAATCACTGTCTAGACAGGAAACTAAGGAGAGAAACAGGGAAATCTCTATAAAATAAGAGCGCTGTTTAAATAGCATTCAGTGAAGAAGCTAAGTGATAGTATCCATGAGCCACACATACTTTTTAAAAGAGATGTACATATAGCTCTTCAGGAAAGTCTATTTAATTCCAGGGTCTTGGTTGTCTTCTAAGACCTGACCCATCTTAAAAGTAGGTTACTTCTGGGTGTGGCAAGGCTTTGAATATTTACCAAAACAGTTCTAAACAGATACCAAGCTTGAACATTGCCCCCAATTTCTCCTCTCGCTTTTCCTCCTTGCACTAGTCTATGCTCTTGAAGGAGAGCAGAAAAGAAAAATGGCAAGTAAAGTCATATGTGGGGAAGCATCTGATGATGATCTTTGTCCTTTTTGATGAAGGCAAAAACATTAATAACCAAAGTACTATTTTAGAACTTTGTGTCTTTGCTTCTGGGTCGGCCTTGAATGGCTTTTGTTCACAAATAAATGATCAAAGAAGTCCTAGTACATGTTGACAAAAGGAGAGGTCAGTGGCAGATGTTGGAGCATTGGTGGTGTCTAGAAAAATAGAGGCTTTTTGTTTTATCTAAGCAAAAGAGAGAGGAAAGAAGCATAGAGCAAGTGTTTTTCTTTTTTCCCCTGAGATTTCTTTCTTTCTTGCTTCCTTTCTTGCTTCTTTCTTTCTTTCTTGCTTTCTTGCTTTCTTTCTTGCTTTCTTTCTAGCTTTCTTTCTTGCTTTTCTTCCTTCCTTCTTCCTTTTTCCTTTCTTTTTTGGGAAAATTTACACCAAAATCTCTCAAAGTTATTAATTTCCATCACTATTCCCACTATCCTAGCTTGACTGGCATGAACTTTTATTTGAGTTACAGAAACAGTCTCCATACCTGCTCGGTCACCCTTCAGCATTACCAACTGTAACCAGTTCTCCATGCTCCCCTTTTTTTTTACCGTTTTATTTATTTTTGAGACAGAGAGAGACAGAGCATGAATGGGGGAAGGTCAGAGGGAGAGGGAGACACAGAATCTGAAACAGGCTCCAGGCTCTGAGCTGTCAGCCCAGAGCCCGACGCGGGGCTCGAACTCACGGACCATGAGATCGTGACCTGAGCTGAAGTCGGACGCCTAACCGACTGAGCCACCCAGGTGCCCCTCCATGCTCCCTTTTTAATGGGTGGCCTTCGGGATGAAGGTCAAACTCTTTAATGTATGCACTGTTATCTCTAGCAGGAAGACTTTGCTCTCCTTTTCTGGAGCACCGTGCCCCAACACCTGTACTTAATCCACTTCTACCATCCTGCAGATCTTAGATATCACATTCTCTAAACCCTGTTTGATGAGCTAAGTATGGGTTAATTTCTACTTCTCCATGCTTTCATTATATCCTGAACTTACCCTTATCAAAACTTTACCACATTTTATTATAATTTTTCGTGTGGGTGCCAGAAAATCCCCGCAAGGTAATGTTACAGCTGGACCTGGGAGGTTGTTCATGACTTGGTCAGGTGGGTGAGGTTGGAGGAAGAAGACACTCTAGGCAGAGGGAATATCATATGCAAAAGTAGGAATCTTTGCACACTGCAGCTAATTTCAGTTTTTACATAGATGAAGTTTAGGAGGCACTTGAGAGAATGAGAGAAGATTAGCCAAGAGAAAAGGAGACATGAAAAGTCTTGAATACATCCTGCTACATTGTCTGGCATTAATCTGAAAGGCAGATATTCTAAAAGTTTTGTAAATATGAATTGTCATCATTGTATTTGACTTTTAGAAACATTATTCTTCGGGGCGCCTGGGTGGCGCAGTCGGTTAAGCGTCCGACTTCAGCCAGGTCACGATCTCACGGTCCGTGAGTTCGAGCCCCGCGTCAGGCTCTGGGCTGATGGCTCAGAGCCTGGAGCCTGTTTCCGATTCTGTGTCTCCCTCTCTCTCTGCCCCTCCCCCGTTCATGCTCTGTCTCTCTCTGTCCCAAAAATAAATAAACGTTGAAAAAAAAATTAAAAAAAAAAAAGAAACATTATTCTTCTTTAAAAAATATGTATTTCTTCAACAACACTAGGAAGGATGATTTGAAAAATAATACAGGAGAGAAAAAGATAAACACCTAGGGAAACTAGTGAAGTAAAAATGGAACAGAATGGTCAAAACTGATAGTTTTGTTTTGTTTTAAGTAAATTGAGAGGAAGTAAGTATTTATTGGATTCAGGTAGGAAGATAGATAGAAGTATGTAGGATAAATCAAAAGGTTTTGGCATGGGTAACAACAAATGACAATGATGATTTTATTAACCATCGTCTTCCCCCTCAAAAAGTAGTATTGTAAGAAAAATAGATTTGATGGTAGAAGATGATGAATAAAGTTATGCACATATTGAGTTTGAGATGCTGTGAGACATGCAAGTGAAAGTTTTTAGTAAGAAAGTTTGATGTGTGGACATCAATAGTGTTGTCATAAAAAAATTCCAAATATGATACTTAAAATCTATAATATTTGTATTTTAATTACATTTTAACACTGAAGGAGTGCACACAATATAATCTAAGAATAACATAGTAAGTAGCATTAAGAGGAAAAAAAACTTTTGTCAAGCTATATATCTATATAGATACATAATTTTATATATATTGCTAATTTTCTAAATTAAAAAGTTACAACTTAATATTATTTACAAATCACATTGCATGTCATTACTTTCTTGACTTGTGCTTGTTACTTTAGAGATTCATATCTGGTAGCAAAACACAGAGAAGAGAACAGTGTACCACAGTTAGTAACGTGTAGCACACGCTGTGGTCTGTTACCCATCCCCCTTCAGGAAAAATTGATTCATTCTTTAGGTTAGAGGAAGTTGGGGCACGGCTGCTGATGGCTTTATAGCTGTGATCCTATACAGAAATTATCCTTGACTAAGAGGACTAACCTCATTCAAGGTATGGCCTTTCCCCAGAGGCAGCCCGCATCCAATGACTGGTTAATGTGAGGCAATAGATTTCCAAATATTTCCAAATACTTTCCCTTTATTTGGATGTGGGTTAAGCTTCCATAAGTTGACTGAGGCTGTTTTGTAATTGTACTGCAGTTCAATGTCTTCTGCCCAACTCTGCTTCCCTTGCTTCTGCTCAGCTGTAATTCCAGGGAGGACTTCCCAAAGAGCTTCCATACAAATCTTCATCTCTGATTCCTCTATCTAAGAAGAAAGTCCATATTGCATAGGAATATTGAAGAAAGTGGAGTCAGTTGCTCTATGTTATATTGTTCTGGGGAAACTATAGGAATTTGAAGCAGTATTTCTGACTTTGCCTTGCAAGTTTGAGAATAAAAGGGTTAGAGGCCAGGGAATGATTGGGCTACATGTTAGAGCTGTGAGGACTATGGAAAGTACAGAGCCCTCCAGGCCAGCTAGAGTGCTGTTTGCAGTGAGGCTATGGGCTGGCTGCATTGATTCCAGACAAAGGAACATCAGCGGTCAAGGACAGGTGAAAACTCCTCATGGACTTGTACCAAACATGGCCAGCAGTGACCGCCTCTTGTCTGGAGATAGTCTGTAGTATGATAAAAACCTGGAGTGCACCCCAGCTCAAGTGAAGCACAAAAGACCTGGATTTAATAAGCCCAGATAACTTGCACTATAGGTTCTTATGAGAGAATGTACTACATTCTTTGCTTCAATACCATTGTTGAATAAAAGGAGATATTGTCTGAAGATTCAATCATCCATGGGTATTTCTGATTTAGGGACACCCCCCAAAATATACATACCTGAACCAGGGCACCAGTGAACTGTAAACTGGCACCCAAGTGATGCAAGTTTTTTCCTGACGTCTTAGGCCATTAACCCACATTAAGTGATATTATCATAAGCATCAGCCTCATGGGACCTGGGGAAGGAAGAGGATGGCGACAGAAGGCTGAAATGATGGCCACTGGCTAATTGTAGCTTTTAATGATCTACCCCACAGGTTTTTGGAAGTCTTCCATATTACATATATTTGAAAAATGATCTATATCATCAAGCTGGGTTGGCAAGGACATTGTAGTTCTCAGGAATTAAAAACATAATGACTCCATTTGACTTATTTATTTCTTTTAACTTTCTTCTATCAATCACTTTGCTTTCCATCTTTTCCCCTAGGGATTTAACTTTGTGGTATCACAAGTAATGAGCTGTAGAAAAATGCAATCTTGTTTCTCTCTTACATAGAAGTTCAAAATTTCTCCATAGAAACAAAGATAAACAAATACATTTAATGTCATTATTAAAGAACATCTTTCCATTTTTAAAAAGAAGATGAAACAACTATGAAAGGATGAACCATGCTATTGTGTCTAAAAGGCTGGGCTTTCAAGGCAGGTGAACCTTGTTAATGTGTTGAACATTCTAGGTTCTGGTTCTTTCATCATCAGGAGGACAATCACGCCTGCTTTGTATGAGTCTGTGAGGATTACATAAGACAGAATCTATAAAAATACCTTAAGGCTGGGCTTGGCCCATAAGACCCACAGTTAAGTCTCAATGATAAACACACAAATAGAGTGATAGATAGTTGAGGTTTTTGAGTGTTCATGACATCCCAGGGATTGGCACACAATCACATTATATTCTCATCACAAACCAGGGGTTAGGCATATTTACTACTCCTATTTAACAGACAAGGACACTGGAGCTTATCTTAAATAAATAACTTTATACACAAATGATAAATGGAGCTACATCACTTCTGAGTAGAAACGAAAATCAACGACTGAAGAATGGGGGGAAGAGAAAGAGGGAAGCAATGAGGGAGGTGGAGAAGACAGAGAGAAGGAGGCAGACACAGCAACGAGAGAGACAGAGAGAAGAAAACAGTTTTCTTTAGGTTGCTGAAACAAGAAATACTTTTCATTTCAAGGGCTTTTGACTCTGCAGTTTCCTCTGATTGTAAGGCCATCCCCATTCTTTGTCTAACTCTTTTCGATTATATGTCAGTTTAAAAAAAATTTTTAATGTTTATTTTTGAGAGAGATAGAGACAGTGCAAGTGGGGGAAGGGCAGAGAGAGAGAGAGAGAGAGAGAGAGAGAGAGACAGAATCTGAAGCAGGCTGCAGGCTCTTAGCTGTCAGCACAGAGCCCGAGGTGGGGCTGGAACCCATGAACCGTAAGATGGTTACCTGAGCCGAAGTTGGACGCTTAACCGACTGAGCCACCCAGGCGCCCCTATATCTCAGTTTTAAAGCCAATTTTCAACACCCAAGACTGAGTCACGTTCTCCTTGACTTATGCTTTGAAATTTTCTTTCCTCATGCTTGACACAATCATAATTGTCTAATTATTTTTTAGCCTAAAAGGGGGACTATAAAGCTCTGTAAAAGGGGGACTATATCTACTTTACTTATTACCATATCTTAATGCTAAAGGATGCCTGGTAAAGAGAAGAAGCTCAATTATTAAATGAAAGAATGAAATAATAAAGAAGAAGACAAGTGAATGTGGAACACATGGTGGTGATACATTCCACCAAATAGCGTGTACAGATATGGAAGTGAGAAATACAACAAATACATTAAAGAATTATAATCTATTGGATGACTTTTACATGTGAGGCAGGGAGTGAATGAAAATGAAATTGAAGAGATAAGCAAAAATAAGTCGTAGAGGGACTTGTATGACAAACCAAGGAGCTTAGACTTTATCTTGTCAGTGATTGGGTAATAGTTAGCTGTTAACTTACAAGCACTTTGATTCATGTGCTTCTCTCTGAACAGGATGATAAAGGATTCATAATCTAATTCTAACAAGCACAAGGGAACCCATGACATCAATACTTGCCTACTTAAATTTATTCCTGATTTCATTATATCTTTCCTTCCCTTTTTTCTTATTTTTAATTCTTAAAAAAGTTTATTTATTTTGAGAGGGGTAAGGGGCAAAGAGGGGAAGAGAGGAAGTCCCAAGCAGGCTCTGCACCTGCAGCATGGAGCCCCACGTGAAGGCTCAAACTCAAGAACCACGAGATCATGACTTGAGCTGAATTCAAGTGCTGGTTGCTCAGCCGACTGAGCCACTCAAGGGCCCCATGCCCTTCCCCTATTTTCTTTTAGCTTCATTTCCTTCTTTCCTCTGAAGGAAACCATAGCCTATTCCCCTGAATAATGTGGCCTCTGCCTTTCTCTTCCCCTTTGTCTTCTGCTCTCCCACTCACTCGCCTTACTCAAGCTCACAAGTCTTCTAAGATCTAGAACCCACTAAGTCTATTCTGAGCTGTATTCTTTTCTAGGGCTGCTGAAACAAAGTAGCACAAACCGGTCACCTTAAAACAACAGAAATTTATTCTCACATTTCTGGAGGCCAGAAGCCTAAAATCAAGGTGCTAAGCAGGATTGACTGAGAGGGTTCTGGAGGTTCTTGAGGGAGAATCCTGTCGGTCCATGCCTTTCTCTTGGCTTCTGGGGGTTGCTAACAACTGCTGGTGTTCCTTGGCCAGTAAATGTGTCACCAAGTCTCTGTCTTCATGTGGCATTCTCCCTGCATGTGTGTCTATATCTCTGTGTGGTGTGCAAATTTCCCTCTTCTTATAAGGGCACCTCCTGGTATATGCCCACCCTAATCCATTATCTCATCATCTCAACTTGATGGCATCTACAAAGACCCTATTCCTGATCAAACCCCATTTCACATTCACAGATAGTAGGATTTGAACATGTCTTTTTTGTAGAATACAATTCAACCAACAACACCAGCCTAGAGTTTTCCTTAGCCCTTCAAATCCTAGCATGGCTGTCTCCTTGTGTGTCGAGTACCAGCCCAAAGGTCACCTTCGTAGGTCGAAAATGACACTACACTGAAATGTCACCTTTCCCTAATCCCACACTTCATGCCTCACATCTTCTATTTCCCAGTTGGTCTTGATTATACCATCCAGCTTGATTTCCTTCATGCAGTTTTTACTATCTGAAAGTATGTAAAAATATATTTATTTTTTTGTCTGTGTGTCCCTGTAGAATTTAATCTCTGCAAAGAGCAGAGACCACACCTCCCTTGATTGCTACTATAGCCTAGAACAGTGTCTGGAGTAGAGTGAGCTGTTAAAGTCTTGCTAAATGAAACTTATTCTATATTTTTTCAGTTGTTTATGGCCATGACAGTAATGCATAACACACAGTCAAAAATCTCACTGTCATACAACAATCAGTATTCGTTGTCACAGGCAGGAATTTACTGGGGGTTGTATAGATGGCTCTGCTTTCTGAGCTGGGCTTATATGTCTGGAGGTTGGCTGGCTGTTACTAATCTAGATCAATCTGGACTGGCCTCAGTTGGGGCACTTGGGACAGCTCAGTTCTACTGGACAGATCTTTCACCATCCAGCACCCAGCTAATCTAGACATATTTTCACAAGAAGACAGCAAGTGGAAACATACAAGATCTCTTGTGACTTAGGCCCAGACTAGTTTGGAGAACGTTTTGCCACATTCTAATGAGCAAAGTGAATCACATGGCCAAGCTCAGATTCAAGGGTGAAGAAATAAACTTGTTTCGCTCTTTAATGAGATAAACTGTAACACCACATAGCAAAGGGAAGAGCAAAGAATTAGGACCATACATATAATCTACTATAAGCATATTTTTGAATGTTACCTTAACCCCATTCTAGAACACAATGGGGTAAAAATAAGTATCTATGCAAATAAAAGTGTTTTTCTGATTTAAGAAAACCAAATAGATTAACACTCCCAATGTTTTTACTCAGAAGTACTAAAGTATAATAGTCTGAGGACATAAACTTGATTCTTATCTCTACCACATACTAGCCTAAGAGTTGTCTATAAAATGGAGACAATAATAATACCCATCCAATGGATTTTTTTATAAGGAGGTAATGCTATATATAGTGCTTGGGTTATATTAAGCATTCAATAAACAATAACCACTATTATTAGGTATTATCACTCATTACCATTAAGTGCAGGAGTAGAAGATATAAAATGACTTTTATAAATGCTTCATTACTTTCAGCTCTAACAATGTACAGTATGGATTTATTTAAAACACTTTTTTCTTAAAATTTGCATGTAACTGATTTGGTTATAAAAATTTCCCCCAAGGGGCAGGCGCCTGTGTGGCTCATTCAGCTAAGCATCTGACTCCGGCTTAGGTCTTGATCTAGTGGTTCATGAGTTGGAGCCTTGCATCCAGCGGGCTCTGGGCAGACAGCTCAGAGCCTGGAGCCGGCTTCGGATTCTGTGTCTCCCTCTCTCTGCTCTTCCCCCACTCATGCTCTGTCTCTGTCTCTCTCTCTTAAAAATAAATAAATGTTAAAAAAAAAAAAAGCTTTAAAATGTTCCCCCAAGAATCAGTTGCCCCTGGTGTATCTATCATTTACACTGTAGACTACACAAAAGAAAGCCATAATCAGAATGAAGAATAAGACTACACATACTAATGTGGTCTAATAAAGTGAGATATCCTGTGATTTATTAAAATTATATATAAATTATTAATCTATAATAATCCTCTGATTGGTACTCTGATTCACGAAATCACTAATTCTACTGGAGTCCAACTTGGCACCCACCTTGTTATTTGAAAAGCGTTATTAGTTCAAAGGCATGCCTTCATTTGGATATATTTGGCTCAGCAAAAGAATATTGACTACTTCTGAAGAGAAAGCGTTCCTGAAATTATAATGTAAGTCAGTGGGAATGGTGAGAAGTCACTAGTCAGAACATTGTATTCCAATACTTTGGCTGAAGTTGCTCTTTTCCATTATGGGATTACGTTACATAAGTAAGTAGAAAGGGCAGAAAGGAAGAAGGGAGGAAGAAACAAGGAGCGAAGGAGGAATTGAAGGAAGCTAGAAATGAAAGAAAGTAGGAAAGGAAGGAAGGAAGGAAGGAAGAAAGGAAGGAAGGAAGGAAGGAAGGAAAGAAGGAAGGAGCAAAGGAGGGAGGGAGCAAGGGAGGAAAGAAGGAAGGAGGGAAGGGAGGTGGGAAGGGAGGGAGGAAGGAGGGAAGGAAGGAAGGGAGGAAGGAAGGAAGGGAGGAAGGAAGGAAGGGAGGAAGGAAGACAAAAGGAGAGAGAAAGGAAGGGAGGAAGAAAATTGTGCTACTTTTTATATCTGGAAATGGGCTTGTCCCTTTTATGTATGTATGTATGTATGTATGTAGGTAGGTAGGTAGGTATGTAGGTATGTACATATGTACATATGTATATATTATTCATAATTATATTTGCTGTGTTTGGACAATTCCTCTTCCATGTGAATTTTAGGATCATCAGCTTGCCTGGTTCCAACAATAGCAACTATATTAAAAAAATTATTTGGAATTAATTTCAGGAGAATTTATATCTTTTTGATTTTGAGGCTTTTCATCAGCATGCCTATCCGTTTATTACTTTTTAAAAAACAACTCAATAGCTACTAGACATTTCTCCAAAATGATCTTGTTCATTTTTAAAATAAACAATTTTAATTTTGTAAAGGTTTATATGCTCTTGGAAAAATTGTATATTCTTTATTTGTGGTGTGCAGGTTAGACCAAACTCATTAATAGTGTTCTTCAAGTGTTCTAAATCTTACTAATTTTTTTTGCATAATGTTTCTCAAAGAATTAAATTTACATATTACTTTCTATTATTATGTAATTTTTGTTAAAATTTCATTGCTTTTTGCACCACCTATTTTATTTTATTTTTCTTTGCTTTAATTTACTTTTATTTTACTTTACTATTTTATTTTATTTTATTTTATTTTATTTTATTTTATTTTATTTGAGTGCAAGCAGGGAAAAGGGGCAGAGAGAGCATCTCAAGCAGGCTTCACGCTCAGCACAGCTGAACCCAATGTGGGGTTTGATCCCACAATCCTGGGATTATGACCTGAGCAGAAATCAAGAGTCAGATGTTCTACCAGCTGAGTCACCCAGATGTCCCTGCACCACCTATTTTAATGCCGCCTTACTAGGTTATGTTTTTTCTTTTATCATTAGGTACCGTCCTTCTTCACCCTGTTTAATACTTTTATTATATATTTTGTATGTGTGATGTTAACATTGTTTGACTCCATTTTTAAATTATGTTTGTTATTGTTTCTGTTTCTCTACTGTCAATTTTACGCCATGATTTCCTTTTATGTGTATATCCTTTGAGGAATACATATCTGGTAATTGTTTCATTTATTTATGTAGTGTTAAAACTGTACTTTTCCTTAAAGTTTATTTCGTTTTTGACAGAGAGAGAAAGAGGCAGAGAGAGAAGGAGAGAAAGAATTCCAAGCAGGCTCTACACTGTCAATGCAGAGCTCCACACAGGGCTCGAACTCATGAACCGTGAGATCATGACTAAGCCACCAAGGTACCCCAAAACTGTATTTTAAGAACAAATTTTATGGAGTTATTTTTGTTCTTGTGTATACTTTTGTGATTGTATATCTGTTTTTTAAAGATTTGTGTTTATTTTGTTATTTAATTTTTGCCTTTTGAACTAAATACAAAACACACTAATTTGTCATATATACACCTGGAAGTATGTATATAGAATTATAATACATTTTGCAATTAAAACTTTTTTGAACAGTTTTAGATTTACAGAAAAAAATAAGACAGTACAGAGTCCTATATATGCCATATCCAGTTTCCCCCATTATTAACATATTAATTTAATATGGTACATTTGTTATAATTAAAATGAACTAATACTTATATATAATTACTAACTAAATCCATGGTTTTCAGATTTCCTTAGCTTTTACCTCATGTTCTGTTTCTGTGCTAAAAGTCCACATAGGATAGTATGGAACATTTACCTGTCCTGTTTCCTTAGGCTCCTCTTGACTATGACAGTTTCTCAGGCTTTCCTTGTTTTGGATGACCTTGACAATTTTGAAGAGTGCTAATCAGCATTCTACAGAATGCTCCTCTTTTGGAATTAATCTGATATCCACCCCTGCTCCCACCCCACCCTGTGATTAGATTGATATAGAATTTTTGGAGGAAGATCAGAGATAAAATACTTTTTTGTTACATCATATCAAGGCTATGTACTATCAATATGATTAATGACTGTAGATCTTGACCATATTCTGACTGATAGAGCTGGTCATGTTTCTCCACTATGAGGTCATCCTTTCTCTCCCTTTCCACACTAGGCAAAACTATATTCTAATAGGTGTTTGTATTTAATTTACTTATGTATTTGAATTTATTTCTGGCATCTTATTTTTTTTCTGTTTATTCTCTTGATTTTCTTCTTTTTATTCTATTCTTGCTTTCTATTTATTGGTATCTTCTATTTCCTTTACTTTCCTGTGATAATTATTCTTAAATGTTTATGGCATTCTTACCCATGTATACATTTTTAAGAAAATATTTTATTCATTATATCTAACTTCTTGCCAAAAAAAATGTTACCTGGAGATTACCATAATTAATGCCTTAAAGTGTCTTTTTTCCAGAATTTTCTATACATACACGTGTCTATATAATTTAGCATAACAAATTATACATTTTTCAAATCAAATTTTGTATATATAATTTATATCCAATTCTGTATCTTATATGTACAGTTTAATGAGTTTTGCAAAATGTAGAGTTAGTTGTATAACCACAACTGCCAAGATACTGAATTGAATATTTTCATCACCCAAAAGATTCCGTTTGGTCCCTTCACCCCACACCCAGACCCAGGCAACCACTGATGTGCCTTCTATCACTGTAGTTTTGCCTTTTCAAGAATTTACTTTAAATGGCATCATAGAATATGTACTATTTTGTATCTTCTTTCTTTCACTTAGCACAATAATTTTGACATTCATTTATATTATGATTATCAGCAGTTCATTCCTCTTTTTTTTTTTCTTTTTCTGGGTAGTATTCCATTGTGTGGATAAGTCACAGTTTTTTTTTAACCATTCACCAGTCAATGGGCATTTAAATTGCTCGTGTTTGGGATTAATATGAAGATACCTGCTATGAACACCCAATAAAGACTTCATATGGACATTTGTATCCCTTTCTCTTTGATACCTTCGGAGTGGTGGCTTTTCTGGCTACCAAAACTGTGCTTTAAGAAGTAGTCAAACTATTTCCCAAAATGGTTTTATCACTTTACATTCTCATCTGTAATATATGACAGGTCCCGCTGCTGTGCATACATACCAGCACGTGTTATTGCCATTCTTTACGATTTTATCCATTCTAGTAGGCACAAACTGGTATCTCATTGTGGTTTTTATTTGCACTTTCCTATGTCTAATTAACTATTTGGGGCTTATTTGTTACTTGGATCTCTTGTATATATCACTTAATCTTCCTTTTGTGAAGATGTGTATCCAAATTTTTTGCTACGTTTTAATCTGTTTATCTTCTCAGTATTGATACATAAGAGTTCCTTATATATTATGAATAAAAGCTCCTTTTCAGATACATGTATTAAAATATTTTCCTAAATTATAATGGAGTTTTATTTTCTTTGCAGTGCTTTTAATGAGAAAATGTTTTTCAATTTTATATAGCCCTAGTAATAAATATTGTTTTACAATGGATTTGCTTTTATGCTTGTTTAAGAAATCCTTCATTTACCACATATTAGAGTGATTATCTTCCATGTTTTCCTTTAGGATTTTAACAGTTTTAGCACTTATGTGTAGATCTAAGATCTATTTCAAGATAATTTTTGTTTAAATGGTGGGAAGTATAGCCAATAATTAACTAATTAATTAACTAATTCTTTTTTTTTCTTTTAAGTAGGCTCCATGCCCAACACAGAGACCAATGAGGAGCCCAACACAGGGCTCAAATTCACAACCCTGAGATCAAGACCTAAGTAAGCTGAGATCAAGTGCCAGATGCTTAACCAACTGAAGTTTCTAAAATGTTAATAAAGTCAGGTTGGTTGTTCACATCTTCTGCATGATTTCTGATTCTCTCTTTACTTGTTCTATCAATTACTGAAAGAGAAGTGTTAACAATCTGAGTATACTTGTGGATTGCCTATTTTTCATTTTCATTTCCTTAGTTTTGCTGTATATATATTGAAATTCTATTATTGTATACACACATTTAGGATATTTCTTTTTGGTGATTTGACTTCTTTATTACTAGAAAACATATAACTTTATCTCAAATAATATCTTTCTTAAATAGGCTTATTTTTTATCTTAATATAGCCAGTCCAGCACACAATATATATTTGTGTGCATGTATTTGTGATATATATTTTTAATTGCAATATTGTTAAATATATTATAATATTAATTTCAGGTATACCACGTAATTATTTGACATTTATATCCATTATGAAATGCTCACCTTGGTAAGTTAATTACCATCTTTTCCCCATACAAAGCTACTGCAATATTGTTAACTATATCCCTATGCTATCCTTTACATACATGTGACTTGCTTATTTTATATCTAGAAGTTTGTACCTCTTGCTTTCCATCATCTATTTTGCTCATCCCCCCACCTCTCTCTCCTCTGTCAACAACCAGTTTGTTCTCTGTATTTATAAGTTTCTGTTTTGTTTTTCTTTGTTTGCTTGTTTTATTTTTTAGTCTCCACATACAAGTGAAATCATGTTATTTGTCTTTGTTTATTTCACTTGGCATAATACTTTCTAGGTCTATCTATGTTGTCACAAATGATAAGATTTCATTTTTGATGGCCAAGTAATATTGCATTGTATATCTTCTTGTTGGGAATGTAGGTTGGTGCAACCATTATGGAAAACATAAGGAGGTTCCTCAAAAAATTAAAAATAAAAATAGCATATGATCCAGTAGTTCTACTTCTGGGTATTTGCCTGAATACAACAAAAATAGTAATTCAAAAAGATATTTGCATTCCTATATTTATGGCAACATTATTCACAATAGCCAAAATATAGAAGCAACCTAAGTGTCCATTGATAAATGTTTTATATTTTTAATGGTTATTCTATTATTTAGAATGTGCTTCTTTAACTTATTACAGTCTAACTTCAAATAATATTAGACCACTTCATGTACATTGCACAGAACATTATTTCAATATACTACCATTTCCTCGATCTCTTCCTTTGTGCTGTGTTCTTAGGAATTTTCCATTATATATATATATACACACATATATACATATACATATATATATTTAACACATTATAGACAATATACATTATTATACATTATTATCCTTGTCTTATGCTGTTAGTTTTTAAAAAGATATTAAAATGAGAAAATATGTATATTTATCCACATGTTTACAATTTCTAGTGTTCTTTATTCTAAGGTTTAAATCCACTTTTCAATTTGATTGCATTTACTTTCTACCTGAAGAACTTCCTTTGACCTTTTCTATAGTGCAGTAGTACTGTTCATAAGTTTTCTTATCCTTTGTTTGTCTTGAAAAGTATTTATCCTAATTTTGGAAAGATCGCACATATGTAAAATAGGTAGACATTCATCACCAAGGTTCTGGTTTTTGTTTTTTGTGTTTTTCCTCAGTTTTTCTCTCTCTCTGTTAAATTTGGATAGTTTTTATTCCTATATATTCCAGTTCACAAATCTCTTCTGCAGTTTCTAAATTTCAGTTAAACCCACCCAGTTTTTTCTTCATTTCAGATGTTTTTATTTTAAACTCTAGAATTCTACTGTCATTAGAATATTGCTTATATTTTCAAATTTTCTCCTAATTAACTCATATGTTCCTTTACATTCTTGTTTATAGCTATCATATTTAAAATGGCTGTTTTGGGGTGCCTGGGTGGCTTATGGGTTAAGTGTCGGACTCTTGATTTCTGCTCGGGTCATGATCTCACAGTTAGTAAAATCGAGCCCCACATCGGGCTCTGCACTGACAGTGCGGAGCCTTCCTGGGATTCTCTCTCTCTCTCCCCCTCTCTCCCTGCCCCTCCCCTGCTCTCGCTCTCTCTGTCTCAAAATAAACTTTAAGAAAAAATAAAGTAGCTATTTTAATATTACAGTCTGCTTATTTCATAATTTATATCATAACTGAATCTGTTTTTTTTATTTCTTAAGAGCCATATTTTCCTGCTTCTTTCTTTATCTGACAGTTTTGATTGGAGACTGAAAATTGTGGATTTTACATTATTGATTACTGCATTTTATTATATTCCTTAAATATGGCACACACTTAAATTACTTTCAAATTAGTTTAGAAATTTGAGGCTTGTACTGAAGTGTATTTAAATCAGGTCTGAAGCAGCCTTTAATATAGGGCAGGAATCCTGGAACTTAGTTGCCTTAGGACCCCTTCTGTCAGATTTCACAGTCCTGGGCTGCCTATTGCCAACTGTCTAAAAATATTTCCCTCATTAATTTCATCAAGTTTTCTTGTTGTTTACAGTGAGATGACAATTCCCACAGTAGTTAATCTTTCATAAATGAAAGCAGAGGATCCTGACTTTAAATAACCTAAGTAAATCCCTCTCCCCAATGCTTGCACCTCACACTAATGACGGCTTGAAATTTTATTTTTTTCTCTTCCACATTTACATACTGAATTTTCGTGCACTAAAGAAACAAAGACAAGTAGGAATAACTAAGATATGGAGAACATAGCCATAACAGAGTAATGATATAAATAAAGCTTTCTACAGATAATCAGCAACACAGAATCTCCAGAGGACCTAAATAAATAACTCTACTTTATAATCCCAGAAAGAAAAAGTTACTCAGATACAGTTAATATTTTGTAGGACCTATTTATAACATAATGGCCACTGAGGTAAAACAATATAAAATGAAACAAAAATCAGAAATCAATGTGATGCTGTCTTACAAACGCCCATAAATGCTTACTGTCATAATAATTAATCCTACAGATAGGATAGTGTAGCACATTTCAATCTTCTTGTTAAAGAAGATTGGTGTAAGTCAAGAGGCTTATATCTGTCATCTATAACTTGGCCATGGGGTCGATCCACCTACCCCTTCCCCCAAATAGCAAAAATTAACTTTAGCCGATTGTGTTGATAATTCTGGCTAACTGATGTGGAATGCCCCCAAAACTCCTATATTGTAGGTTTAACACACAGTCTGTGATGGGGTGGGGGGTGCGGGAAGTGCCACTATTTCTTTTTTTTTAATCTAAAAGAAGAAAAAAGTGATGCGATCATACTGGAGATTAATGGTGGCTGTTCCAGGAAGGTGCTTGGAGCCTCCTGACATTTCTTGTCACTGGTATTAAGAAAATGGGCTAGAGTGGATTCATACTCTATAATCTGTTCCTTTGGTAGCACATCAGCACTTGACACTGCCTCACAAGCACTTAACCTAATCATAAGGTGGCCTCGTGATAAGCTACTTCTGTTTCTTACCTTCTCTGCAGTAGAAGAATGGCTCTGGAGTTTCATACTTGTGGCTTTAAAATATTTTCTATTTCTGTGGAGCATTACAATTCTGGTCATTGCTATGATGTATGTCGGTTTTCAGGAGAAAATTAATGCAAGTCAGTGCAAGCTAATGCACATGCAATCGATGCCTTGCAAAGCTTTTAATCACACTTTCTTCCTGTACTGATCAATTGCTAATGAAGGTATCCAATTACTTTCCTCAGAGTGTGTTTGGGAATAGCATTAAGTGAAGAGATCTTGATATGGCCACCTGTTTATAACTGTGCATTATTCATGAGACCTTTCCTGTGTGCCTCAAATGCCGCAGCAGCAGAGATCCCCCTTAAAGTGTGGCTGGGTTGGCATGGGTCACACTGAAGAAGAGAATCTGTGTGTGCAATGGAAGAATGCAGTGTCTTCTGCAAAAGGCAATGTGAGGACATAGAAATATATTTAATAATTTAAGATCCAGGAGAAAAGCAGACATTTAGGGATAATTCTTAGTAACTTTCGGTGTATATGAAAGAAAAGAAATCAACACATCTACTTTCATCAAGCTATTGCAAGAGTCTAGCTTGACATAAATGTGTCAGTGCTTCACCTTGATCTAACGAAGTTTCAGTCAGTTGAGAAAACAAATACTTTTGTTCACCAGAACTACTTAGCATGATTGATGGAGCTATTAAAAAGAAATATGTATTTAGCAAACAAAGATAGCTCTTCCAAATACCGAAAGATCATGATACACCCATTGATCAAAACGGCACTCTTACTTCCCAGTGCACTATTTTATGAGTTTATAGTAGTTTCCTTCCAAATCAATTGTTGTTTAGGATTCAGGAGAGATTTGTACTGAGCAAAAGTGCAAGTTAATGCAGAGTTGGAAACTACTGCCCATAATATCCCTATGGCTAACAAAGAGTCAATGATGCCATTATAATGGGATATTATATTAGACTGCTCTTCCCTTGATTGCACCGCTGTATAACAATACTTCTAGGTCTAAATGCTAGAGAATGTGATCTTGCTATAATGACATGGATATTTTATTTTTTATTTTTTTAAGATATGGGCCACTGCATAGGAATGTAGGGAAGAAGTTTGGGACATCACTTCAGTGTAACACAAAGGTTCTTATTTTTCTTAGTTAAAGGAGACAAAATATGATCTGACTAATCCTTACTACTTTATGACTATCTGAACCAGCCTCTTCTATCTTGTTGCTTATCATTCATTGATTATTGGCCTTACTTGTTTTGTTACAGATGGCCCATCTCCTTCTTCACCCGTGTTCCAATTGATGGAAAGAAAATAAAAAGAATAGAATTTAGTTACATGACCAGCCTTCACTGGAAAAAGAGGTTGTAGAATGTAATATTTATTTGAGAAGTCCATGTGTTTAGCTAAGAACAGGAAGGCTATTACCATAGAAGAAGGGGAGATAAATTTTGGGGAGCTAATAGTCACTTTTTACATACTTAGAGTCCTCTTAACAATGAGAAAAGAAAGCTTTATCTCATCTAAAGCTTACACTTAGCAGTAATTTTATGCATAGTTATCATTGCCATGCCTTGAGCTGTCTCCAGTTTTGGCCCGCAGAATGACAGTGCGATTCAGAAGGGAGGCTCTTCCTCAGGTTGGGCTGTGCCAGCAAAAAACTAATTTTCTGAACAGAGGATTCAAACAATTAGGAGTTGAAGCAAGAGGGAGGAACTGGGCTGAAACTAGTGAAAATGTTGTTTATCCTAATCACATGCATACTGTTAGTGTGAGGTCAAAGGCTAAGTCCTATGATTGTATCACATTATCACCTGTAGTAACATTACGTCTAATAATCTGAGTTATAGTATACACTAACTCTAATTATTTTATGTCTTTTTTCATGATCTGTTGAGCTAGATGATAACTTTTAGAGGTCAAACAGTCTGTATTTTACTTTGTATCTAAGTATTTTTTTGTACCGAATTACACAACCTGGTAACCTGGCTTTTGGCATGTATAAGACAAGCTATGCTGTAAGAAATTTAACACAAAGAGAAGATTAGACTCTATTTTGCATATTTTAAGGTATTATTTGCTATTAATTCAAGTATTTTTTGCCCTCAGTTGTGACCTTTTCCTCATCTTACCTCTGACTTTCCATTCAGGTAGAAAACTGATTTCTTCTTTCATTTTGTGAAAAAGTATGATTTATTGGTTAAGTGTTATTTTTTGTTATTTATTTACTTACTTACTTACTTTTATTTAAGTATAGTAAACATACAGTATTATATTGGTTTCGGGTGTAAAATATAATGATTCAACAATTCTATACTTCTCTCTGATTTCTTTCTAAATTCAAGAAAATTACGTGTCAACACCGAAAAGAGAAATGGTTTCTAAATAATCTAGATTTTGTTTTCAAAATCTTAAATCCTTTGGAAAACTTATAGGTTTTAGGTAAAGTTTCAAGATATAAACACAATTATCTTGAAAAAGCAGGAGAGGGTGGTGACTTTTCTTCCTTCAGATTAGAAAAAAATAATCTTTGTACGTCAAAGGGAAAGTTTGTTTTGTGGCAGGGCCAAGAGAGATGGAAAAACTTGAAAAGTTCATTTCAAAATCTCCACCATATATGCCACTTCTCTCTAAACTTTTCTTAACTGCCCTTCTATATCCAAGCTTTTCTCCCTATTTCCCGTGTCCTCAGAGCTGTATGTTCTCTGTTGTTCTAAGCCATCAGTCCAACAGTGGTTCCAAGCTTGTGTAACATACTCAGCAAAACACAAGTATCATAGCATGTATTCTATAATAAGCAATTTCTTTTTCCTTTCCTATCTTTTCTTTTCTTTCCTTTCCTTTCCGTTCCTTTCCTTTTCTTTTCTTTTTTCTTTTCTTTTCTTTCTTCTCTCTCTCTCTCTCTCTCTCTCTCTTTCTCGGTTTGAAGAGAAATGAGATGTAAGCTTTCTCTGGAAGAAATTATTACAGGAGATAAGATTTGAATTCTTTCAGTTTCAAAAACTATACAAGGCCAAAAGTTTAGTTGGCATGTGGATCAGGGATAAGCTCTTATTATGGAAAAATGTCATAGTACAAAGGGATAATTTGTAGAGAGTTTAGCAAATAGGCTTTTAACAGGTGTGGGCAAGGTTTAAGGAGAAATCTAGGAATTCTGCTTCTAGGTCTGAAGCGGGTGGTGGAGGCAGCATACTTAATGGAAATTTCTAGAAATTTTCTATAAGGAAAGGTCCTTTACGGAAGTTGTGGTTATAGGTAAAGAATGAAAAGTAAACCCAGTAATCTTTCAGGGAGAAAGAATTTATTCCAGTGCTTCTTACTGGCCAAGCCTAAGCAGAAGCCAGAGGACAAGAGAATGCACTGAAACAGCTGTTGTGAGTGAGCCTCTAGGAGCAGAGCAAGGACAAGGATGGAGAGTGGTTTTGGCAGGGCACAGGGAAGATATCCAGGACAGCTCACAAATGATGGTTATAAATACATTAATTTCTGATAAATTTCATGTAGAGTCACCTGGAGAGCTTATTAGAACACAGATGTCTGAGCCCCACCCCATAACTTCTGACTCCGTGGTTAGGTCATTGAATTTGTATTTCTGAGAGGTTTCCATGTGATCCTGATACTTCTATTCTGAGGAACACATCTTGAGATCAGGATTTATCCACATAAAAAATTGATTATAATTTTTGATGGCCTAATTAAATTTTTATTACTATTTCTTATTCTTTGTGTTAATTTGTGATGCTTTACTAATAGTGATAATTTTACGCAGCCTGATTAGTTGCAACATAATTTTATGCTACTTATAATATTTAGTATGTAGTGCTAATTTCATAGTATTTTAGTAATTCTTAGTATTTTTTTGAATACCATATTTACATAATTGTCCAATCAAAGTGATGCCTCCTTTATGTGATACTAGAAAATGAGATCTTTTACATTAACTAAAGTTTCCTTTAACAATTTTAACAGAGTTTAAAAAATATATTATGAGACTTTTGGTTGAAACCTGATGTAATAGATGATATTTTCCCTGTTCTTTTCTGCTAAATAAAACTGGAAATGGCACAAAACACAACCAAACAAGGATCCTGAGGATGGTAAGAAGAAGGTAGGCTGGTTTGAGACCCAGAACTGGACACACAGCACAGTAAAAGGCATCTTGCATTCCCAACACGCAACAGCAGAAAGCCACCCAATCTTTTTATTAAGTTTTTAAAAAGTTTATTTATTTATTTTGAGATAGAGAGTGAGCAAGCAGGGTAGGGGCAGAGAGAGAGAGAGAGAGAGAGAGAGAGAGAGAGAGAGAGAGAGATTTCCAAGCAGGCTCCACACTGACCTAGCACAAAGCTAGATGCAGGACTTGAACTCACGAACCATGAGGTCATGACCTGAGCCAAAATCAAGAGCTGGACACTTAACCAACTAAGCCACCCAGGCACCCTAAACCCACTCTTGATCTAAAAACAGATGATAGTCGGGGCACCTGAGTGGCTCAGTTGGTTAAGTGTCCGACTTTGGCTCAGGTCATGATCTTGCAGTTTGTGAGCTTGAGTCCCATGTCAAGCTCTGCACTGACAGCTCAGAGCCTGGAGCCTGCTTTGGATTCTGTGTCTCCCTCTGTCTCTGTCCCTCCCTCCTCATGCTCTCTCTCTTTCAAAAACAATCATTAAAAACAGAAGATAGTCCGGATTGGCTTATTCATCCCCTGAATCTAAAGGGAGCCCTTTTGCCAACATTAGACAAGCTTGCATTACTGACAAGAGTTTATTGAGGGCCCTACCAAAAATAAGGTGACTGGGGAAGAACCCTCCTTTTCTGCTGGACCTGAAATGTCCCTTTTCTGGAGAAGCAGGTGAATGGAACTGACTGAGAGAGACCAAGCTGAAGCAGGTGTCCTGATCCAGAAATACTTTTTGATCCAGAAAGTCTCTCTTGGATCCACAGGCTTGCCTGAGACTTTCCTTCCCCCTCCAGAAACACTGGATGGGTGGGTGGAGCCAGTAAAGAGGAAGTAGCCACAGGTAGCCAAGTTCAGAGAGCATCTTTGTTCTCAGGAGCTATAAGTAAGGGTATTCACCCCTCCTCCGCCCCCCCCCCCCCAAAAAAAAACAGACAAATAAACAGATTGCCTGACCTGTGGATATCACCCAGTCCTTCATGCAATACCAACAGAAACCAGTGGGAATCCAAGCCACAGCAGATAAAGCAAGAAGGTCAAAATAACACTACAACGCCTCTGAAAAACTAAGCTACCGGGGAACCAGAGCTCCCGAAAATAGAACAAGACCTCTGTGCTAAACCTAAACAGTGTGACTACCTGCCAAAATAAAAGATTTAAATGGGATCCAGTATTTCCTACCATAGTAGACAAAATTCCCTGAGTATAATGAAAAATAATCACTTAGCATACTAAGAACTAAGAAAATCACACCTTGAAAGAGAAAAGACAATTAGTTGACACAATACTGAGATGAATCAGATGGTGGAATTATTGGAGAAATACTTTAAAGCATCCACTACAACAATGCTTCGGCAATCAATTAAAAATTATCCTGAAGCAAATTAAAAAAATAGAAAATCTCTGAAGAAATAGGTTTTAGAAGAAAAAATTAAATGGATCACAGAACTGGAAAATACAATAACAGACATAAAAAACTCAGTCGATGGGCTCAATAGAGTGAAGATAACAGGAGAAAATTCATGAACTGGAGTATAGAACAATAGAATTCACCCAATCTGAACAACAGAGAAGGGGGGAAAATTGTCTGGAAAAAGGATGAACAGCTCCTCAGAGACTTATGAGACAACAACAAAAGAACCACCATTCACATCAGCACAGTCCCAGAGGGAAAGTAGAAAAAAAAGAGAGGGGCTGAAAAGTTGTTGGAAGAAGTATTGGCTGAAAATGTCCTAAATTTGATAAAATGCACAAGGCTATAATTTCAAGTAGCTGAGCAAATTCTAAACAGGATAAACACAAAGAAATCCATGTCAAAGATACACCAGTTAAAATTTTGAAAAATAAACACAAAGAAAAAAATCTGGAGGGAAATGAGTGTTATCTGTAGGGGAATACCAATTCAACCGATCATGGATTTCTAATCTGAAGTCATAGAAACCAGAAGAGAGTGGTACCATATTTCTCAAGTGCTGAAATGAAAGAACTGTCAGCCACAAATTCTGTATTCTATGAATCCAAACTTGGTGAATGAAAGAGAAATAAAAAGATGCTCAGAAAAAGAAAAGCTAAAAGAATTTACTACTAGTAGGCATATTCTTTTTTTAAAAATTTAATAATAAGGGTACCTGGTTGGCTCAGTTGGTTAAGCCTCCAATTCTTAGTTTAGGTTTAGGTTATGACCTCACAGTTGGTGGGTTCAAGACCCATGTTGGGCTCTGTGCTGACAGAGCGGAGCTTGCTTGGGATTCTCTCTCTCCCTCACTCTCTATCTGCCCCTCCCCACTCACTCTTGCACTCTCTCTCTCTCTCAAAATAAATAAGCATTTCTAATGAAATAAAAAAGTGTTATTTCAACATATGAAAACTATAGAAATATTAAAGTGAAATAAAATATCTTATTCTTAAAGATTGGCTGAACAAAATTCTTCAAACGGAGGAATGGATAAGAGAAAGAATGCTGGAGTATTAGGAAGGAAGAAGGAATAATGCAAAGAGCAGAAATATGGGTACATTCAAAGAATCATTTATTTCCTGAGTTTTAAAACAATATTTGATGGAACATCAATTCAGTTTTTGTTTGGAACAAAAATGATCTGATTCCCATGACAATGATACCTAAAAATGAGGAGACAAACAGATATAAATGAGAGTGAGGTTTCTACACTTCCCTCAAAGTGGTAAAATGTTGACGCTAGCGAATGGTATAATTCATATATACATAGATATAGTAATATTCAGAATGACTACTACCAAAAACATACAAGAGATACACTCAAAAACACTCTACGTAAATCAAGATGGAATCCTAAAACATGTTGAAGTTTTGTGCAGGAAAGCCAGAGAGAAGAAACAGAGAAATGACACCAGAAGAAACAAATGGAAAACAAATGATAAATGGAATATAAGTGCTAACATATTAATAATTACCTTGAATGTAAATGTTGTAAATACATCAATAAAAAGCAGATTAAAAAATGTGACCCAGCTATATACTGCTTATAAGAAAGTTGCTTCAAATCCAATGACATCGGTTTGTTAAAAGTAAAAGGATGAAAAAAAGGACTAACCTCACCAATGTGGTTAAGCACCATCTAATTCATTAGGGGACTGAATGGAACAAAAAGATGGAACAAGGGTGAATTCTCTCTCTCTGTCCTTGAGCTAGGACATTTATCTTTTCCTGCCCTTAGACATTGAAGTTTCTGGTTCTTGGGTCTTAAGATTGATTCCAGGTCTTAAACACCAGTGTCTCTCCACATTCTTTGGCCTTGGCCTTGGACCAAGAGCTACACCATGCTCCCTTGGTTCTCAAGCCTTAGGATTTGGACTGAATTATACCACTGACTTTCCTGATTCTTCTGTTTGCACATGGTATAGTGTCACATCCTCAGCTTCTTGTAATCATGTGAACCATTTCTCATAATAATAAATCTCCTCCTATAAATCTATATACCGGTATCCCTCACTTTTAGAAAGTTTGATTTGCATCACTTTGCTTTTACAAAAGACCTACGTTAGTACATGTGTTTGCCAACCAAAAGAAATCCAAATGGGATTTTCACTTTTGTTAAAAAAGAAAAGAAAAAATTAACATAAAAGTGAAAATAGCATTTGTCATCCAGGCAGTGAGAGCGGCCCCACTGAGCTCCTTCCCCAGAACTACATTCAGCATCTCAGCATCAAACCATCAAACCACCATACCTTTCAACTGTGTTTGTGAGTATCCATACTTTCTTTGTCTTGATATATTTTATGTATCCATTAGCCAGTTGTGTCCTAAGGTGTCATAAAAGCCTAAGAGGTTATTTTTTAGTTTTGGGAATCATAATTTTTTTCATAAAAATTAGTGGTAGTTGTTTCTTTAGTTCATGTAAGCTTATAAAAGGTTTCATAGGAACACTCTACTTTTGGATAGTGGGTGATACCTGTGCATGCTGTTAGTTTTGTTTTTCTGGAAAGCTCTGATTATTATTCTTTTAAGGATAAAGAGAATCTTGTTTATCTCTAAATTGTTGTGTCCAATACCTAGGGGTGCTCAGCAGAATGTTCTGAAAGGAAAATGGGAGGGAGAAAAGATGGAGAGAATGATGAAATTTTGCATGATTGGGGAGTCTGAACTCCTGGATCATTTGAAGAAGTTAATCTCATGTGATCTAGACTAGAATCCAGGACTAGGGGTATTGTGTCACCTGCGTGGTTAATAAACTAGCTGGAATTGAAAGAAAATCCTTTGACCTTATATGTGATTTTGGAGTCTATGAAGATAAGAGGTTCACTTACAGACGAGGAGATGAGTAAGCGTCCCACCCTGACAGTATTAGATTCTCTAACATGAAAGATGAAAATCCCCACCTCGAGAGTACAGACTCAGTCATTCACTGGAGCTCTTCATTGACTGCTAGAATTGAGAATGTGGACCTGGAGTCTATGAAAAGAACAGTTGAGGAGAGAGTTCAAGAACTAAAGGACAAGGGGCACTTGGGTGGCTCATA
Source organism: Panthera pardus (assembly GCF_024362965.1). Taxonomy (NCBI): domain Eukaryota; kingdom Metazoa; phylum Chordata; class Mammalia; order Carnivora; family Felidae; genus Panthera; species Panthera pardus. Next base: position 65,949,080 of record NW_026526655.1, on the reverse strand, counting down.
GGTTAAGTGTCCGACTTCAGCTCAGGTCATGATCTCATGGTTTGTGGGTTTGCGCCCAGCGTCTGGCTCTGTGCTGACAGCTCAGAGCCTGGAGCTTGTGTCTCCCTCTCTCTCGACCCCTCCCCAGCTCATGCTCTGTCTCTCTCTGTCTCTCTTTCTCTCTCAAAAGTAAATAAACATTAACACAAAAATTAAAGCAAACAAACAAACAAACAAAAAAGAACCAAAGGACAAAATAAAGCCTGTCTGGCAAGGGATCAGGATGCCCAGATAATTCTCTTCCAATGTTCTATCCAGATTCAGATTTTGAATCAGCACAGAGCCTGACGTGGGGCTTGAACTCACAAACCACGAGATCATGACCTGAGCTGAAGTCTGACACTCAACTGACTGAGCCACCCAGGCTCCCCAATGGACTCCTTTTCTTAAAGATGTCTGTGCTGATTACAGTTACCTTCTTCTCTGATTGATAAAATCTTTCTTTTTCATTAGGGGCCCACTTTACTAACTCATCTTTACTAAGTAAGAACCCACCATTATTTCCTGAATACATATTGCAATTTACAATAGTATAAAAATTACCATATATTATAATTAGCTGTGTAGTTATGCTTTCCCCTTCTAGTAAGTTCTCTAGTCTCATATTTGTCTTTGTATGTATGTACGTACATATGAATATCTATCTAGACTCTGGGCTTACCTCTAATATCTAGCATATAATAAATGTTGAATGAAAACACTTCTATAGTAGTTTTATCTCTTGTGTCTTTCATTTTTCCAGAGGTTGTCCCTTTACCACAGAAGAGAGAGAAGGTGAGAGAAAGAGAGAGAGAGATGGCAAGAGAGAGAGAGAGACCTTCTCTCTCTACAACAACTTAATTCATCTTAAACTTCTGTCTATAGCTAGGTCATTTATTATAAGACAGTTATTAACCATAGTGGTTACATATTAATGCTCAGAAACTAGACCTGGTTTGGGGTTCTGGCCTTGTCACTTACAAGTTCTGTGCCATACAGAAGCTCTTACAACCCTTCTAAGTCTATTTTGTTTATCTATAAAAAGAAAATTATTACTTAATGAGTTATTGTGAATGCTCAGTTCGTGCATGATAAATACTTAGCACAAGCTGGGCATAAAATAGTCTGCTCAATAAATGGTAGTAGCTATTTCCAGTATCTTTAAAATCATGTTAAAGTGCATTATATTTATTAAGGAAGCAGAAAGAAAAGTTTAAAGAAGCACACATTGATAAATCATAGCACACTAACCAATTTAATTTCAGCATTATCCTCCAAAAAGCAAATTCTAGTTAATACTGAGATATATCTGACTTATTTTATGACTTTGACAGGAGGAATGTCAATGTGTAAGGGTCTCTGCTAAGCTTACTAACATTTATTTTACAAATTTTTGTGAATCCAAAAGAAGCACAAGTTCTGCCAGTTTTAAATTTTGAACCTAAATGAATAAGCTTTAATGTTAGGCTCATTTTAAAAGTTGGTGTTATACACACTAGACAACCTGACTTACCAGAGAAAAAAAAAACAAAGTTTAGTGTGGTTAACATGTTGTATTTATTATTTTGTATATTATCTAAAAAGTAGAATATATTGTAAGACTTATTTAAAAAATAATTCTTTACACAATTTTTGGAAGGTTAGTAGCAAACATGGTTTACAAGTAAAAGATCTAATTTTCAAACCAAAATCAATTAATGGTCTTGCATTTACAGAAGCAAATTAAGATTCAGCTTAAATATCTGAAGCAGTTTTTACATAAAGCATTTCCAAGAAATGGAAAACTAAGAAATTTAGATAAAGCACCAGCTGTCACCATGTCACCAAGTAAATGCTAATTCCTCACTAGTCACCATCCGATGATGAAGAGCAGAGGACAAAGGGAAGGAACACTTCTAGAAAGAAAGAGAACCCTGAAATTACATTTACTTAGGGGTTCCTCCAAAGGCATCTTGGTCAAGTTAATACATTTCTGAGGAGCAGAAATAGATTATAAAGTTAAGGCTCAAGATCATGCATTCATAATAAAATACAATTACTGATATTTAAGTGATATTGAATGTCATACAACATATTTAAAGTTTGTCACTTACATCAACAATATGCATATTTTCTTTCTGAATCCTTTGGGATTTTGTGGGTACACTGTAATCAATCGTAATACAAATGGAACAAATATCAGAATCTTGAACTACATGGATATGAGTGGCTGCATTTTTATGATTATGTCAAAGACCAACTATTTGTGTCTATCTTTTAAAGATAATTTCAACTGTGAAAATTAATACTTAGGATTTTCAAGCTTTTCAAATATAAAAACATTTTACAGAATGTGTGATAAGATTAAAAACAGCAAAAAAAAAACTTGGAAAGATAAATGACAAAGTAAAAACTAATCTGCATACGCTAATGTTATACAACACCGCCAACAACAAACTTATACTTTAATCTATTCAAAGTCCTCACAGTTTCAGTGATTGCTGTCTTTCTCTAAGTTATAGAGAACCATAAAGTCAGTGAAAAGTATTTCAAAGTGGCCACAGTTCCCCAATTAAAGATCAAGACACTGCAAAAATCCTTAGACATAATGGTAACCCCGACTCTTCGAATTCATATTATGACTTTAATTTACCTGCTCTTACTACTCAATGTTGCATTATGGCTAAATGGTAAAAATACATCAGTGTTATGATAGATATGAATCTACTAACAGTTTCTATATTGTATCGTTTTAGTAAATGTATACTTTTTAAAAAAGCATAAATGAGAAAAAAATGAGAAAAATGTAGGCCATAACTATAGTTCCCTTTGCACTTCTTATTCTATGAATCCATTCTGTTGAAGAACTAGAGCTTAGGTAGAAGTAGCCAAAAAGATGAAAAACCAGGAATCCAAAAACAATTAAGCAATATTAATTCCTAGTACCAAAAGAAAGAAAGAAAGAAAGAGAGAAAGAAAGAAAGAAAGAAAGAAAGAAAGAAAGAAAGAAAGAAAGGAAACAAAAACAAAAACAAAAACAAAAACAAAAACAAAAACAAAAACCAAGGCTCCAGTTAACCAAAGTGGCTTGAATCAGCCCAAGACTATCTGTGGTTGATCTCAAAGGCACTTTCTAAGACCTGTCCTTTCTCTTCCCCAGTTGACATCTGTCTGGCAAGTTTATGATTTAACAGCTTGCAGCACTGTGTTTTTATTAACACTACCCGACATTAAGAAAGTACTTGTTTATTTGTAACTAAGTCCTCTTAATGATGATTTGAATCCCATCAAGTTAAAGTAGACATAAAGTATACAAGAAAGCTACTCATCTCTACCATCACCTCCTCAGTCCTCTAGATGAAACACACACCATAAAAGCCACATAGAGAAAACAAGCATTGGATTATCAAATGGCAAATTTAACCCATTTAACTCACTAAAGTGATTCTAAGAGCTTATCTTGGTTAGACTCAGTATACAAAGGTGAAAGTCAACTTGACATGGAGTCTTGTGAGCACAAGCTTAACTTCCATGGGTTGTAAACAATTGATTATTAAGTAAAATCTTTACTTCTCTGATCTTCATTTTTATTTCTGATTCAAACTTCTAACATTTTTAGAATATGTGAAAAAGGTGAAAAAAGGTGGCAAGTGGGATTAGATTTGGCTTTGAATAGTTAACTTTTCTTCAGCTTTGTCAAAATAAGCATTTTCTGTGGTAGCTTGAACTTCCTTGTCATCATCTATCATATGAATGTCTGATGTATTTTTGTCATTTTGCCTCAAGCGGTAATTTTTATAAGCACGCTGAATTATGGTTGCTGAGACTGCCTCTTGTTTTCGTTTCAGAGTAGTTGTAATTGGTTCATACATGATCTTAAAAGGGTTGGCTAATGCAAACCCTGATTCCATCTCTGAAATAACTTTCTCCATCCTCACATCTGTACCCATAACTCGTTTAGTTAAAGCAAGTAAGATGTCAAGGCAATGAATTCTGTCCCCAGCAGCCATGGGAAGATCCATGGCAACGAGCTGGCCCTTGTTTGGTTTTGCCATAAAAAGAGGAGGGTCAAGAGCAGCTGCAAGATCTGAAAGCTTGCTAGAGTCTATGTACTGGGTCCTATCAGGGTCAAACCTCTTCCATACCTGAAAGAATTTCTTAAAATCATCTTCACTTAATGTCTTGGCTTTTTTCTTAGAAGCAATATTTAAAAATTCCATGACAGCAATAATGTACATGTTTACAATGATCATCCATGATATGAAGATGTAACTAACAAAATAAATAATCCCAACAAAGGGATTACCACAATCTCCTCTAACCTGAGTCCCAGGGTTAATTTTATCAGGATCACAGTCTGACCATTTACTGTTGAAAATTGCATTAAGCATCCCATCCCAGCCAGCAAATATCGTAACTTGGAAAAGACAGAGCATACTGCTGCCAAAGGTTTCAAAGTTGGCCACATCATTAATTCCAAATTCCTTTTTAACATAGGCAAAATTGTACATCCCAAAGATGGCGTAGACGAACATGACCAGAAAGATGAGAAGACTGATGTTCAACAATGCTGGGAAAGATAGCATCAAAGGAAGCAGCAGGTCACGGAACACCTTTGGTCCTTTCCCAGGACGTAGGATGTGGATGATCCGTGAGAGTAGTATCAGTTGCACAACAGAAGGAGGCACAAGGTAGTATCCTACCATCAGAGGCAGAAATAGTCCTTGGTGTGGGAGAAGATAAAACAGGTAATAAAACTATTTAAATATGATTGTATTTAGAGGAATATAAATTATTTTACATTCCATTTTGTCTATATGTTAAGATCATTTTATTAATCCTTCCCATATAACAGAATATATTGAAAGTGGGGATTATCCAAATACTCATTGTGGCAATTTTCAGGGTATCTAGCAAAATTTGGAAGATAATTATTTGAATCATCATCTTATTATGCCATTATAGATCAACTAATTCTGGAATCACAGATGGCATGATTCCATAATACAAAATAGTAATCATATTCTTTTTTTTCTGATTGCAGTTGGATAAATAAATTTAGCTCAATCCAGCCTTTATTGGACATCTAGTATAAAGGTGTCAATGCAAAATGCAAAGATGAATGACCTGACTTCTGTCCTCAAAGACCTTATATTCTAGAGAGTAGAGGTAGACATTTAAAGTAATTATAATGCAAGGCAGAAAGACCTAGTTGATAAATATAATTACAAAAATGTCTGGCATTCAGTGATTCACAGATTATAATTTATTTATTTCATAAATAGTCTTTGGGTTCTTAGCGGCTTTAAACTGAATTAAATAAATGAGTCTTGGCCTAGAACTATTTTTGTAGCAGTTGTGGGTAGATGAGGGAGTGAGAGCTAGAACTATACAATTACAATTACCATAAAAGTATAGGGGATGTCCTCTGCAAGTACTGGAGAGACCGTGGTTCATTTTGAGTTGAGAAGATGGGGAGGGGAAAATTCCATGAAGTTTCTAAATGATATGGTATATTTGTTGAATCTGGAATGATCATGTCTCATATTTCTGTTCAACTTGATCACTGTCCATAACCTTCTCTCTGACATTCTACCTTATCTATACCTTCATTTCCACAGTGTATTAGTGAATCTTCTGCTCTGACTCAGATTTTCATTTTTCCTTACAATCTTCCAAATTCCTCCATTTTGCCAGAGGTATCCCCATTTATTTGTAGATAATTTTTTCTACATCCTCATCTTAGATTTTGTTCACCTCCTTTCTTATCTAAAATCTGACTCTATCTTGAAGACAGTATCTCCCTTGGAATGTTCTCAAGTGTAAAGAGCTCTTTCTTCCCCACTCCATATTTCTCAGAGTAGAAAAATGGAATGACCAAGCATCTTTCATTTTTTTCCAATGCGATTTCCAGATGCTTCAAGTCAATTTTATAAAGAAAAAAAAAAAGAAATTTCTGTCCTGACACATTGTGGATCATGCCAATGAACTATGATACTATTGCCGACCATTACTTGGTTCTATGATATTCCTCCCCCCTTATTCATATTCATTGGAGACTTTAGTAGTTGGCTCACTGTCACCCTTTCCACCCCAACACTTACCATCCACAATTCATTGAAAGGCCAGTCTCTCGGTCTTTGACTTTCTTAACTGTAATCTCCATCACTTTACTTTAGTCACATGCAGCTATAGCTACATTCTGGACCCAGGATATTTCACCTTCTGAGATTTCATATTCAAACAGCTTTCTCTCTGACTGTGATTTCCTCTCCTTTGAGATAGCTGATTCAGTAGCTCTGACTTTAATCCCAAAGGCCCCTTCTTGCCTTTCTTTCAAGCTTCTTGTACCTGTCTATCAATAGTTGAACTGCTTCTATTACCAAATGAATAAGCTGAATTTTCTGGAATCACAATTGATAAAAATAGTTTGTTTACCTTTTCACTAGTAACTGACTGTATAGAATAGTGCTTGACACAATAAATATCTAAATATTGTCTCTCATGGAGCTTATATTCCAGTACGTATCTTATGGGGAGGCAGACAAGAAACAAACTTTTCCCTGCTTAAAACATTTTTATCCTAGAATCTTTACTTGTCTACCCCTATTCAATATGTCTCTATTTAGATTTTGCTTCATCCAGGAAGTTTGACCTCTGACCTCTACTTATTGATAGGTACTCCCCTTTCTTGTGCTGCTGTAACACCACGTGCTTCTTTCTTTATCATAACCTTAATAGCACAACATTAAATATGTACTGTTTAATCATCTGAATCCCTTACTACATTGTAAACTGTGTGCCTACAGGGATTATGCCTTCCTTATTTACTACTGAATTCTTTGGGTATAGCATAATATCTATTCAAATATAATTGTTAAATAAAAGACTGAGATCCCCAAAGTAAGAGAAAACTGGTGACAAATTCATTAAAGCCTAACACTCTAGTATTGTGAAAGTTGTAAACAGTTTTGGAAATTAAAAAAAAAAATAGGGAACTTGAAAGGTTATATCATGTTAAGACATAAAGCTCCTTCTAGACACATCCTAGAAAAATAATGTATGTGATATACTGAAGGGGTAATTAAGCATTTACCTGGTAACCTCTTAAGTGAAGTCTATGTATTAATTCAACAAGTATTTTTTAGTATCTTATAGCTGTCATGTGTACATGTATGAATGTAAAAATACAAGCCATTGCTATTGGAATAAAAAGGGTCTCTATCTGTTTTGCCTACTAAAAGACTATATCTTGGGACATATTTAGTATAAGAACTTGCCTGAATTAGTATTACTATAAAAGAAAAACTAACTAAACAAACTCTTACCTGTAACAGAGAAAATAACTACCATAAAATCAAAAATGTTCCATCCCATGGTGAAATAGTTACAACGAAAAGAGATGAACTTCAGTACACATTCTCCCGTGTATACCATAACAAGAAATAAGGTAATCCAGTAGAGAGCAGTGTCCATTTCTGAACTCTGTTCATCACTTTGTATCATAATGGTCATTGCTTGGAAACAGATAAGAACCATAATGAAGACATTAAAAACTTGGCTTGTTACCAAGTCAAACATGAATCTTTGGAACTTGTTCTGTGTATAAAAAAAAAAAAAAAAGGTGGGTGTAATAGCCTTATTAGTAGGATATATACATACACATATAGTCTTTACATTTATAATTTACCTCCTAGCATAAACAGGAAAATAAGTGAGTACCTAAGTTTTTGTCAAACTAGAATTCTAATGTATAGTCAAAACAAACAAAAAGATCATCAAAACCTTGTTAAGGAACATATTTTTAAATTTTGTCAAAAGCATTTGTGGAGAATTTAACATTTTTTAAAATGTTTATTTATTTTTGAAAGAGAAAGAGAGAGAGAGAGAGAGACAGAGCATCAGCGGGGGAGGGGCAGGGAGAGAAACAGAAACCGAAGCAGGCACAGAGCCCCACCTGAGGCTTGAACCCATGAACCACAAGATCATGACCTGAACCAAAGTCAGACACTTAACCGACTGAGCCACCCAGGCACCCTGCATTTGTGAAGAATTTTAAAAACACATATTCATTTTAAAAAGAGAATGTATGAAATAAACTTTTTACGAAGCTTCGAAAACAAATCTAGATGTTTTCTTACTCTTGGGCGACGTATTGTTTTTTGAGAGTCCTCATGCAACAGCCCCCTCAGTGCATGGTATTGTCTCTTCTGTTTCACTGTTATAAAGATATTTGAGCCTCCCTGGTAAAGAAATGAAAGAAAAAGATATTAAAATCACATGAATCTAAATTTCACCTTTTGTCAATATACATTTTGGAAAGCTTGGTAATTACTGATTTAACCTTTTATAAAGGTCTTAAAGGCAATGAACTAAATCACATTTAACCATGTCTGATTTCTGCACACAAATCCATACCAAGCACATGTAGAATATATGGTAATGACTGATATCAATGATCTTTTGGTGCACTTTCCTGTGGGTAGTCTACTCTTTTTTAACTTTTCAGTCTACTGAGGCCTACCTCATGTTAAGCAGAGACAAAGGAGAAACAGTGGGGGATAAAGGGAAAGGTTTATCAAGAAAAACTGAACTCAAAAGCTAAGGAAAAATTGGTTTGTATCTTCTAATAACAGGAAAAAAATATAATTGGGCGTTTATGTGTTTTTATAAGTTCATATATTAATTTACTAAATAATACTTTCAAAAGATATTTTTTATACTATTAATCCAACAGCACTTTGTGCTTACTTCTTCATAGTACCTTTTAGAGCTTTTCATCTTTTTGTTCCTAGTACTAAGTATCTTATACAAAATATATAAAGTGAATAAGAGGTAAATGGTTAGTGTGTTAATCTAGAAATTAGGGATTGTTACTGCCCTAAGTCAGGACTTAGTTACTTAAATTTGATAGGGGTCACCGGTTTGAAGCCCAGGAGCAAATCCTGGAATGTTATCCCACTGGATTGATCCCAAGAAGCTGAAGCTTCCAGTCAAATGGATATTTGATCATTGATCTTCTAATCCCATTTGATTAGTGGAGGCTGAAAGCAGTTTATCAGATGCTGCACATGACTAAACTTTGATGACATGGCTGAAAACAGAATTTCAAAATTAGACTATTCTTTTGATTTTTTAGAAGGCTTTCCTATACCTCTAGAAAGTAGGTCTCTGTGGTTAAAATAAGCAGATTTAAATGACTTTTGAGGTCTTTGCATTTGCAGAAGCCTTGAAGGCCTTTGTGTGGAGGTGGGATCAAATGGGTTTTTCAATTCTGTCTCTGAATTGTCCCTTACTGATTTCAAGCACTGCTATTTAGGACATGGGGTTAGGATTTAGGATACCCCCTACTTCTAGCAGAAAAAGCTACTGCACTGACAAAGATGTCTATGCTAGATATGACTCTGAAGGCTTTGAACATATCAGAGAGTAAAAGAGTGTAGCTTATTTTTCTTGAACTTCTTCACCTATTTGTGCAGATGTACCACAATATTACTTGTTGGTCAGCATGTCATTATTTACAAACATATATATATATAGAAACACCTGCAATTTTTAACCTTTTAACTTGTTTGTTTATATTTCAATATATAAAACAATGTAAAGATGAACATTTTAGCAATATTTATCAATATGCAGGAACATCAAATTTTTTTAATAGATAAGCACCAAATAAAAATTACATTAAGCTGAATCCAAAACCAATTATTTGAAGCAGGACACTCTTATAAATGTGTTTTCTCAGGTATTAATGAACAAAGAATATTTATACTTATCTTTATTTTATGCTTGTTGAAATTAGCAATAATAACACCGATCAGCATACTCAAAGGAAGAAATAATCCAATAACAATAAAGCTGATAAAGTAATAAGACATGTAGATGTTGTCTTCAAAATTAGGTTGCTTATTTACCTAAAAGTTAAGTTAAAAAATAATCAAAATAAGACAGGGCATAGTGGATTTTTAGGGCAGTGAAAATATTCTGTATGATATTGTAATGATAGTTACATGTCAGTCATTACACAATTGTTCAAACCCATATAATGTACAACACCAAGTGAACCCTCAAGTAAACTCTGGACTTTGGGAGATTATGATCTGTCAATGTAGGTTCATCCGGGGTAAAAATGTACCATTCTGGTAAGTGATATCAATAATAGGCTATGCATGTGTGGGGTCAAGTGGGTATAGGGGAAATCTCTGCTTTCCTCTCAATTTTGTTGTAAACCTAAAACTGCTCTAAAAAGTAAAGTCTTTAAAAATAAAAATAAATCAAGTAGTGAAAAATAAGCAAAATATTGATACTAACGCTTTAAAACATAAGATTTATAAAACAATTTACAACAGGAAGATCCAACAATTCTACAGAAGTAATATTTTTTCTTTGCTCGTTAGTGAAAGGATATCATTGCTTTGTTTATTTGGATTTTAAAATTTATTGCATTAGTTTAACCACTGTTATGAAGTCTGATAATCCTTCAAATGGGCTTATTGGGGTTCAACCACTGTACATAATCCTGGAAGGATTTCGTTTTCTGTGAAATGTTCAATTTGAAATGTATTTAATTTCTGTCTACTATAAGCATTCACTCTGATCATGTTATCTATTCTATTACTGTTGGTACCCTCTTCTTGAATTGCAAAAATAACTTTTCTTGAATTTTAACAATGGCCGTAAGATTATATTATACTTACACCAGTAGAATCAACTGCTGAATTCATAATGGTGATCCATCCATTAAATGTTGCCTGTAAAAATGGCATGTATTTAATTCTTATGGAAATCTTAAGCTTTGTTTCAAATAAAAAGTGAAACTCAGTTTGTTATTAATACAGTAAAACATTTGATTACTAAGGCTGACCACATTTCAATATACCCTGTAATTGAGACCTTTATCATTTTCATTGTTGCATTTCTATTATCTGTTAACAACTATTTAACAACTATTTATTTTTACTTAGCTTAATTGTAGTAGTTTTACTGTAGTTGATAACAAAATGTTGTAAGATAGTATAAATAGAAAGAGAGAGAGAGAGAGAGAGAGAGAGAGAGAGAGAGAGGTAGATAGATAAATGATAAATAAATACACATTGCCCAAGTGTCATTGTTAGTGGTAACTGCTATTTATGTGCTTTTCTATTGGGGTGGTAAGACAAGAATGAATGATTTATCTCCTCACTTCTGTTAGATGGTGGGTGACTGAGTAGCCATTCCTCATAGCACTGAGTAGAAACAAAACAGTAGTAACTTTAGTTGTACCAAAAATTGTGACCCTATTACCTTACCAGTGATGGTGGAAATAGGTTTGGCCAGTACCTGCCATCTCCCCCGTCAGTCCTACCTTCATCTTCACTTCCTTCTCCCAGGAAAGCAGGGTCTGCATTTCACTTTCATCTTTCCAAATGAGCCTAGTGTAGTATGTTGCATAACATGTATTTTAAATAATTGCTAAAATATGTTATAACCAACTCTAGTAATCATTCACATTTTGTCCATTCACATTTGTCCACATTATGCCCACCTATAATATGCACGGACATCTAAAAACACTGATAAAAAGTAAAAAACATCAAAAGTGAACTTACTACTTGAAGCAGTGAAAGGAAACCATTTCCAACATTATCAAAGTTCAGTTTTGCATTCTCCCATTGCATGGATTCATTAAACACAAGGCTTTCACACTGACTCTTATTCATGACTTCAGATATAGGAAACCTTTCTCCACTTGTTGGGTCAATGCATTCATAGAACGTGCCAGCAAATAAGTACACTCCTATGATGCTAAAAGCCAGCCAGATCATTAAGCAGACCAGAAACACATTCAAAGCAGGTAAAGTTGTTTTTATCAAAGCTCTCACAACCACCTGGCATATAAAAAACAAACAGGTAAACTTTAGGTAAGAAATGTGAAATCACTTTAGTTGAACTGGAAATACTAAATGTAATGTCATATTGAAATAACAAAAACAGGTCATCTCTAAAGATTCAATAGGCCAGCATGCCAGTATTTGAATTACCTAAATTATAAATTTCAATTAAAAATATACATTAAAAATATACAAAAAAAATGTGAGATAGTCTCAAAATAGTTGTACTAAAAAAATCATGAAAAAGCAACTGCGTTGATTAGTAAAATAATTATTTCACTGATTTAACACATTTATCAGCTTCCTGTATTGGGCCAGAAAAGGGCAAGACAACTGAACTTGTGTGTATGTATGTGTACATATTATCTAGAAAGCATATAAAATGAGAAAGAAAGGCCTAGATCTAAGTCTGGGTGATTCTAACTTTAGGGAGGATTAACCTACAAAGCAGACACTGAAGTGGCAGGGGAAATACAAGGAGGACCAAGAGACTGTAGATCAATGAAATAAAGGCAAGAGACTATTTCAAGAAACACTGAATGGGCCTCTGCACCCTGCAGAGTCACAAACCTCCTCACTGTACCACTCTATGTCACTGGTGAGCCACTCCAGAGCAGGTAGTTTGGGAAATAAATCAACCACTTGAATTTGATTAATAGTAATAGTCTGGAATCACCATCTCCATTTCCTCAACTCCCTTCTCTCTTGAATATTATAATCAGATTTTTTCTTATCACTCCACTATAGCTGTTATGGCAAATGTAAAGCATTTCCTATAACCAACAGAAATATTCATTCTTGGTACATATCTTTCCTTTAGCATTTACACTTTTGATTCGTTTCTACCAACCTCATCTCTCTCTCTCTCTCTCTCTCTCTCTCTCTTTTTGTGAAGACCACTGATTCTCTTTTCTACCATTCTAACCTTCCCTTCCCTTAGCCATTACTGGATACATACCCTTTTTGTTGTACTTTTTTGCTGATATCCCTCAGTTTTCTGGACTTGAATAAATATTTTAACTTTTAATTGTGCTTTCAGTAACACTTTATTCCTAAAACTAAGTCACAGATCCTTTGTTGGCATTTTGGATATTTTGAGAAGTCCATTGATGACTCTAATGAAAAAAAATGCTATCCCTATCAGAAAATACACTTATGTAAGAATAAAAGTAGTAGATACTGTTGATACAAATATTTCAGTAGTAAGAGTACCCAGCCCCTGGAGTTTATTAAATACATAAAACACTAATTTTGTAATCATGTGGCTTCCTTATATATTCAATGGTATGTTTTCAGAACTCATTCAACTACAGAACTTCCAGAGGTTGAGATGAAGCTTAAAGATCTGGATCTGCAATAGAGCAGAATAGAGCCCAGAAATAAACCCATGATGACATGGTCAATTAATCTACAACAAAGGAAGAAAGAATATACGGTGGGAAAAGACAGTCTTCAATAAATGGTGCTGGGAAAACTGAGCAGCCACATGCAGAAGAATGAATTTGGACCACGTTTTTATACCATGCACAAAAATAAACTCACAATGGATTAAAGACCTGATTATGAGTCCTGAAGCCATAAAAATCCTAGAAAAAACTATAGGTAGTAATCTCTTTGTTGTTAGCCTTAACAACATTTTCTCTTCATTTTCTGTCTCTTCAGACAAAGAAAACAAAGGCAAAAATAAACTATTACACAAAAAAAACTTTTGCACAGTGAAGGAAACCATCAACAAAATGAACAGGCAGACTCCTGAATATGAGAGAATATTTGCAAATGATATATCTGATAAAGGGTTAGTTAATATACAAAATATATAAAGAACTTCTACATCTTAACATAAAAAAACCCATAAGCAATCCAATTAAAAAATTGGACCTCAATAGCCAAAGACATTCAGAAGGCTAACATATGAAAAGAGACTCAACATCACTAATCATTGGGGTAATGCAAATGGAAACCACAATGGATACCACCTTACACCTGGCAGAATGGCTAGTATCAAAATGATAAGAAATAACAAGTGCTGGTGAAGATGTGGGGTGGGGAAACCCTTATTCACTGTTGGTGGGAATGTAAATTTCTGTAGCAACTATAGAAAATTGTATGGAGGTTCCTCAAAAAATTAAAAATAGAAATAGTACATAATTCAATAATTCTACTTCTGGATATTTACCCAAAGAAAATGAAAACACTAATATGAAAGTATATATGCATTTCTGTGCTTACTGCTGCATTGTTTACAATAACCAAGATATGGAAGCAACCTAAGTATCTATGAACAGATGAATGGATAAAGAAGATGCTGTATATATAAACAATGGGCTATTACTCAGCCATAAAAATGAATGAGATCTTGCTATTAGCAACCACATGGATGGGCTTTGAGAGTATTGTGCTAAAAGAAATAAGTCAGACAGAGAAAGACAGATACCATATGGTTTCACCTATATGTGGAATTTAAAAATAAAACAAGTGAACAAACAAAACCAAACAGAACAGACTCATCTATACAGGAAACAAACTAGTGGTTATCAGAGTGGAGAGGGGTTGGCAGTGGGTGGAGGGGATTAAGAGGTACAAACTTCCAGTTATAGTAAGAATATTTCTTCTCCAACACCAGCAATGCATTTAGGCAATAGGTTGATCAGGACTAATTCCTGTTATAACGAGTTGATCACAGATTCATATGAATTATAAAAATATTACTATCAGTCATGTACTTACATATATATTAAAATATAATTAATGTACTTAATACATGTATTTATGTATGCATATGTGTATATATAAATATCATATAAAGATTATGCTATTAAAATTTCTGAAACATATATTTTGGTTTAAAATACTTTAAATTACTTATATTTCTATTTGTTTATAATAATCATCTATAATTATCTAAATTTTGAGATTAAAACAAGTATCCATGTTTTTGCCAAGTGAAAAGATCTTAAGTGTTATGGTTTATTAATATATGGCAGTTTTAATGTAATATATAATATATGAACTATAAGAAAAATACACATCAAACATAAATAATTTTCTTACTGGATCCTACCTACACTGAATATGTGATATTCTGTAATATTATTCAAGTAGGCAGATTAATGATAAATAATCTATATAAATAAAAAAATCAAGAAAACAGATGTATGGTTATGAAATAAAAGATAAAACTAGACTTTTTTTCCCATTTCTGCACATAGCTGATGACTGTATTTTACATAATTATACTATTTGTGGTGGCCATAAACTGTTTGCTCCATTAGGTCGAGCCATTTGGGGTGGGTTTCCATTGTAGGCACAAAAGATTGAACACTGGTTGTTTTATGTGGCTTTACCTGTTAGCTTCCCTTACATTGTTCAAAAGAGGTTTAATGTGACGGTGAGGGAGAGATGACAAGAATTCATAATTTGTGATGCGTGACTTGAAAACATTAATTTATTTTAAAATTCAAACTTTTATTCAGTATAATTGCTTAGCGTGTACGATATTCCTATATTTTAAGCATCTAGGTGATCCAAGTTTCATTTTGTCAGTTATATTTTTAACATTGAGATAGTTGTATCAATACTCATAGACACCCAAGTGGGCTACAATAGTACTAGTTTTTAAAATTTTATATTATTTCTCTCAACTATTAGGGTTTTTTTTTCTTATCTTTATGATTTTTCATATCTTATGAGCAGGAAAGTCCTAAAATCTTAATAAGCATAACTCATATACCTTTCTTCTATATTTGTAAATTGTGGAATATAAGGTTTTTGCATTAGTATTGTTAAAGATGCAAATGAGAAGATTATAAAATTTTTAATTTATAGAAATTTATTAATCCTAAATAAAAACCTACATATTAGTTTAGACACTTTTTTCTTACCTTCATTCTTTCAAATTGAGATAGAACTCTGAGCGCCCGGAGGAATTTAACAGAAGTTAGTGGTTTGAATTCTTCCCGAGATTTGCCTATTAAGCTAAGACAAAACACCTAAATATATTTAAGAAAAAAAAGAGTGAATAGGGTTTATTTTAACTTTAATCAAAACAATCTGCAAAATAAACTTTTCACTTATTTAAAAATGATAAACAGTCAAAGCTTCCCAAGAAATATGCAAAGATGTAAAATATATTTCAATATATCTTAACAATGACTTAAACAAAAGTATAAGAAAATAACCTTGTGTTAAAGTTACTTTAAAAAAGATAAAGATAAAACAAAAACATTTTCTGGTAGTAGGAATATATATATTATTGAAATAAAAAAATTTGTATATTTGACATTCTTTATGATCAAGGGTTAATATTTACATCCATTTTTTGTTTGAAATTAGATTAATAATCAGTTTCATGATTATTTTCCATACAGTAATAGTATATCATGTATTCATAAAAACAAAATTTGAAATATATTTACATGTGAATTCATATATAAATATGGTTAACACAATATACAAAATAGTATTTCAGAGAAGAGGCATCAAAGAGTATATGAACATTGTTAAGTTTAAGTACAAATTATAAAAATGTATACAAAGATACCAAGGTGATTTCTTAAAGTAAACATATGCATAAAGATCATTCAGGGTTAATAAATGTTAACAGAGATTGAGCAAGGTGATAGAGTTACAACTAACTTTTATAGTACCTTCATATTTTATGTATTTTCAAGCAACATAAATGAAAAATTTGTTCTTTTTTATCCTATACTAAGAGATGGCCTTAAAGTGAGCTTTGGAGTAAACATATGATTTATGTAAGTGTCACGGGTTGTGTACACCTAAAAATAATGACTAGGAAACAGGAAAGTGGGTTCCAGATATAGTGTGATTTTTGTTGGAGGAGAAGGTTAATTTGCAATAATTTATTTAGAAGACAGAGATCAGATACTGTAAGTCATTATTTATACAGTGAGAAGCTTCAGTCAATCATTGCTTATAGAATAGGAACCATTTGTTCATTCAACAAAAATTACTGAGTACCTACTATGATACATGAGTTGTTCTGAGCATTAGGGATAAGAAGAGAACCACATTGGGAAAGCATTTCTTCCCCCAAAGAGCTAACCTTTCAAAGGGGAAGACAAACAATCACAATGAATAAACAATGAATATCAATTAATATATAATATTAATAGGTGCTATAGAGATGAAGAGTGCAGAGAAAGGAAAAAGGAGCATTGTAGTAGTTGCAGTTTTAAATACGGTAGTGGGGAAAGACCCAATTTCTGCACTCTTATTTGAGTAGACATAAATGAGGTGAGCCAGCAAAAGTTCCAGGTGGAAGGAAAAATAACTGCAAAGGCACTAAGATGGAAGGAATCTCAGCATATGGGAGATCTTCAGGAAGGTCAGTGCAGGTGGAGCAGTCTATAAATTGGGATAATGGAAACGGAAAGTAATAGGAGACAAGACCGATCATGTAGAAACTTGTAGGCTTTGATGGCAGAGAATGTAGCTTTTTACTCGGAGCGACATGAGATGCTTATTGGAGAGTTTCAAGAAGAAAAGAGACCTGGACTGACTTCTGTTTTACAGCAGTAAAATGTATGTGGTTGCTATGTGGAGCTTAGAAGGAAGGTGTGTAGTGGCAGGGGCAGGGATCTGCACTGGAAATCCAACTGAGAATCTTCAGTAGCTTGGATCACAGTGCTAATGGTGAAGGTTATGGTAAGTCGTCTGTTTTGAACATATGATTTAAACATCAAGCCAACAGAATTTAAATATTTCAGGATGTCTATCCCATTAGTAGTGGGTTCATACGTGGTCATTAGAATAATCTAGGGGTGAAATGTTGAACTTTAAAATTTTTAGGTTGAGAGGAAAAGGACAAATGTTAAGTATTACAAATGAAGAAATAGGGGATTTTGGTGACTAAAAACGTACAAAGAGAGGAAAAAGGTAGATATAAGTAAAGGAAAGAGTTAAGAGAGAGTAAGAGTAAAGAAGAAAAAAATTGAATAATAGTCTTTAACATTTTTCTTTGAAATACGTACAATGACAACCATGAAGTCTAGCTTATACCAGCTATCAGTGAAATAGGCTTTAAAACCATATGCCATCCACTTTAGAAGCATTTCCAGAATGAAGATGTAAGTGAAGATCATGTCAGCATATTCTAATAAGATTTTAATAGTCTTTCTCTGATCGATATATATATCTTCAAAAGCCTGTGGGTAAAACATTTGAGGATTAGTGTACATGTAATTTTTTAAAAAATCTTTTGGCATAGAGCGGAATGAAATGCTATCTCTAGCAAACAGATCGTGAGCAAAGTCATAGGTTGTAGTTTCACGGGCTGGTTCACTTGGTTTGGATTTATTCACATAATCCATAAGTAACATTTTCTGATCCTATGTCTATAGCAGACATCAGTAATTGGTCCCAGAATTTCTTATAGAGACTGAATTTGGCACCACAGTGATCCAGAATTCTTCTCATGAATCAGTTAATCAAACTTAATATAAGAGGCAAAAACCTTTGCTCACATCTAACTGGTTCTTATCTCTAATTCCATGTAGCCAATTTGCAGATATGTGGCACTTACTAAGAGAGTAGAAATTCTTTTAAATATGTCTTCAGGAAAAATAAGGTAAAAACAGAGATGGAGGCAAAGCATAAGAGACTCTTAAATATGGAGAACTGAGGGTTGCTGGAGGGGAGGTGGGGAGGATGGGCTAAATGGGTGATGGGCATTAAGGAGGGCACTTGCTGGGATGAGCACTGGTGTTATATGTAAGTGATGAGTCACTGGGTTCTACTCTTGAAACCAGTACTACACTGTATGCTAATTAACTTGAATGTAAATAAATATATTTTCTTAAAAATTATAAAGTTGCTATAGAACATAAAAACACGCCAAATAATGTAAAGATATGCCATTTTGCCTAGATGGAAGACTCAATATTATAAAAATATTATGTCTGTATAAATTAATGTGTAATTTCAGTGTGGCCCCAATAAAACATCTAATAGATTTTTTTTAAATAATGAAAAAGATAAACGTGTCTTCAGATATCCATACTGCTGTTACAAGAAAAAGTCACACAGCTTGCTCTGCTGCAGAAATAATCAGGTAAACCAGTGGAAACACATGAATATGAAATAAAACTATAATCATTTCTCCAAAGCTTCTCAGATTAATAGGTCAACCTTTACTTTACTGTAGAGGATACAAAGTCTGATAATGTCACTGAAAGCAATTTCATAGTGTTTTTATCTCAGCACTGAAAAAAGGCAATAAAGTACCAACAAAGTCAGGAAGGCTTGTATTAAAGTGCATTCAAGGTCAAAAAGTAAACAAAGATCGGGGCACCTGAGTCGTTCAGTCAGTTAAGCATCAGACTTCACCTCATGTCATGATCTCACGGTTTGTGAGAAAATGTTACTTTTATTTAACATTAGATTTATAAGAATCACACCATTATTAACATAGGATTACTTTAATCCTTGTTTACTTTTTTAATGTTTATTTATTTTTCAGAGAGAGAGAGAGAACAGAATGGGAAAGGGGGAGGGGCAGAAAGAGAGGGAAACACAGAATCTGAAGCAGATTCTAGCCTCCGAGCTGTCAATACAGAGCCTGACACAGGGCTCGAACTCATGAACTGTGAGATCATGGCCTGAGCGGAAGTCGGGCACTTAACTGACTGAGCCACCCAGGTGAAAATTCTTTAGGGTAGACACTTATAATTTCTAGGTTTGTGGTAAATGTGTGGTAAATGTCAATATAAAATTTACTTTAAAAATTGTATGCAGTACAAAGTCTGGTTCCCAGCCATGAATCCATTCTTTTTGCTCTGTGTATCTCACAATTAACTATTTCTTGTGTATCCTTCTCTGATCCTCTTTAATCAAACACTGGAAAATAATATAATATAAATTCTATTTTTCTTTATTTCCTAAGTAAAATGTCATATGCCTCATTCAATATCAAATAAATAAAACAATTTCAAAATTTATGAATGACAGTGGGAAACATGAATATTAATAGATACATTTTATTCTAGATCTTTCTCTTTTTTTGCACATTGCTATAACTTGCAATATTAGCATGCATACAGCTTTTGAATTTTCAAAATAGCTGCACGGTGTCCCATTGGATGTTTATATCAGAGCATATTTAAACAGTTACCTATTGTAGACTATTTTTACTTTTTAATCTTTTTCTATACAAAGAATTCTTCACTGAAGAGACTTGTAAATGCATTTCATACTTGCTCAGATATTTGTAGGATAATTTCCTAGATTTAAGGTTGTTGTGTCAATGGGTAAATATATTTTTGGTTCAGGGCACCTGGGTGGCTCAGTCAGTTAAGAGTCCGACTTCAGCTCAGGTCATGATCTCACGGTCTGTGAGTTGAAGTTCCGCATCAGGCTCTCTGCTCTCAGGGCAGAGCCTGCTTCAGATCCTCTCCCCCCGCCCCTCTCTTGCCCCTCCCCAGCTCATTTACTCTCTTTCTCTCAAAATGCTTCATAAATGCAGGATGTCTGGATGGCTCAGTTGGTTAAGTGTCCGATTTTGGCTCAGGTCATGATCTCACGGTTCGTGGGCTCGAGCCTGAGTCGGGCTCTGTGCTGACAGCTCAGAGCCTGGATCCTGCTTCAGATTCTGTGTCTCCTTCTCTCTTTTCCCCTCCCCTATTCGTGCTCTGTTTCTCTCACTCTCAAAAATGAATAAATATTAAAATATATGTATTTTTGGTTCAAAGGTTATTAAAAGTATATAGTACTTCTCTTTCCTGATTGAATAGGCACCAAAGTACTAGCACAGCACAAAAGTATGTATGTGCATATTCTTAAACTTTGTCTCATACATGAAACTTTATTAAAATAAGAATTAGGTATCTCACATTCACGTTTCCCACTGTCATTCTTATATTTCAAAATTGTTTGATTTGTTTAATACTGAATGAGGCATATACAGATTTTAAGAAACTGTAATGTATGTTTCCCAAAAGTAAAATCACAGAATATGAACTTTACTGCTATAATAAGTATCTGGGGAAAACTAATTTGGCATGGTGGCTTCAAGTAACAGACTTCAGATACATTTTTCCCCATAAAAGTCTCATGTACTTACCAGAGCACCTGTGCTGAGCAGAGTGACAAGGCCAATGAAACACTTAAAACAACCATTTTCCACTATCTTGCGGCAGGTTTTCCTTATGTTCTGCCAAATTCTTCCTTTCTTGGATTCACCACTAATTTGGCCAGGTGAAGATCTTCGTCTATAACCTGTCAAGAATGAAACTGCTAAGAAGAAAAATCTTGAAAATTCATGAAAAAGTAGACATCCTGAACTTTCCACCATAGTCCTTGGTGATTATTTATGGAATCTAACACATGTGCTCTCTGACTTATGAACATTTGATTTTCACCCCTGATGCTGTGACCATTGCAGTCATTGAGGGGAAACAAAAAAAGTTAACGTGGGAGAACACTAGAGGAAGAAATTGTGAAAGGCAGAGATGACTTAGAACATCCCCTAGCCTGGTGGAACAGAGTCTGATAATAGAATTTATCCCCATCCTTCAAATCGCTCCTCTCCCCCACATACAATATCTTCTAAATATCACATTTTGGCATAAAGCCTGAAGATTCACATGGTATAATAAGCATTCTCATTTAAGTACATAGGTATTCAGGAACTGATAAGAAGTATAATATTAGTTATGTCAGTTAAATTGATGTCAGGTCTCAGGTGGTAGGAGAATGGTGATTTTGATTTAGACTTATTGAAGGAGCCCCCTGGATTACAGAGTGCTTTGTGGGTAGGGGGCATATGCATGGATTGGACTCTACATTCCTGTCAAGAGAGTTAGCATAAAGAAATCCCAAGATAGAGAAGACTCTGCTTAACAGGGGAGAACATGAAGAAATAGAGGTGGGTGGAATTTAAAGTCAACACATTTCATTTTAGAATTTTACCTACTGTCAATTCATACATCTTTGGTCAAAAAATATAGGAAATTTTTCCTCCTTTGCCTTGAATGATACAAGTTCTAGAAGTTGAGTTACTGAGAGCAGGTTCTTATTTTGAATACAGGAATTTGAGCATTTAGCAGTTACCATGTTGATGGTTTCCAGTGATTTCAAATGCAGAGAACTTGTAAATATTCGTCAATCTTTCTAGGAAATTAATTTGAATTACAAGTCATCAACAAATGTATGTTACATATCTAGTGAGTCAATCAGCTGACTGAAGCCTTATACATTTCTTAAGATTCATGTGGAATATAAAAATAAACCACCATTGCATGATATGTTTTCCTATGAAAGATATAGGATGTTTTCATGTGAGTATTTTGAATATTGACTTTATTCCAAGAGACATAAAAATATACACACACATGCACACATGCACACATCCATGCATGGACACACATGCACACAACCATGCATGGACACACATGCATCTACACTAATTTAATCTTTTTACCAATCCTGTGAGGTAAGTTTCATTATTATCCTCATTTTACATATTAAGAAATGAGCCTGAAAGAGGGTAAGTAAAGGTAGTAAATGGTCACGTGACCTGGGATTTGAACTCAGGCCTGTATGATTCCAGACCCAGTGCTCTTAACTACTGCATTAAACTTCTAGGAAATAGACCCTGCCCCTCTTTTCCAAATGTTGACTTTTCTATTGACTTTCCCTATAAGTTTCTATGAGGATTCCTTTGGGCACATGTGCATGTGCTTGTACACACATATTTGTATGTGTGTGTTCCTTAGTTAAGTTAATAAACTCTCTAAAATTAAAATATATCTAATGGCATTAGTTATGTTAAGAGAAATTTAGTCTATTTTCAATATAATGATCAAAGGAACTTATTTTTCTCTTACCATTTTTAAGCTGCTTTGGCTTTTCATGTTCACAGACGGTTTCTTCTTCGGAGATAGCAATATCCACTGTGCTGCATTCAGACGAGCTAGATTGCTTTACCTTCTGAAAAGTAAAGTCCCACCAAAAAAGCTGTGATTCAACTTTCTCACTGTGGTTCAGGCTTGTTTTATTTTCAGAAATAAGAAAAACTGTATACAAAAAGAACTTTATCAGGTTTAAGATACTGTTTAAGCTAATTTCATGATTTTCATTAAAAGGATACATGTCTCCGTGAGTTGAAGTTTTAAAAATGTAATTAAAAATTAATTTAAGCTAAAATAACTTTTAGATTAAAATTAACATTTAGTTCATAACACTATTCTCCTAAAAGGTGTATAGGTTATCTCCAGTATCCAAAAGGGTTTGAGTTCCAAAGCCCTCTTGAAGTTGTTCACAAGATTCCATATAAGCCATTTCAGCTAGATGAGCAGCATCAGAAGTAATTACTCCTTGATGCTAAAGATGGGTAGACAAGAGTGCATTTAGTTGGTATTGTAAAATCGAGTCCAGACATTCTTGTGTATGCCATCATAGGATGGGAATGATGTGAGGTTATCTTGAAGTGAAATGAAGAAATGGCACAAGGAATAAAAGTCAGGAATAGACCTGGCAAAGTGGTACCAGCCCTATGCAGACAAGCTATTTGCAAGGATTGACATTGCTTCTCACTCTGCTCTTGACTGAAGGTCAAGACTGGATATGACAAGGTAGCCATGGCTTTGTATAAGTGGTAATGACGCATGTGTGACATGCATGGCTTTTATTTGAAATGATTTTCTCATAATGCTTTATTTTACTTTATTTCAAAATAAATATGCAATACATCATCCTTTAAAATGACCACTATTCTAAGTTAATAGTATACACAATTGTTTTCTAATTAAAAAAATAAGATAAATGTATTAAAACATTTGGGAAAAAAAGTCTTATTTCTTAAAAAATAAGGAAATGTCTAAGTAAAGTATATCAAAAAGAAAACTGTAAATATTTTGTCCTACCTCTTGGTCTCATGCACAATAAGTGTCAACAAAATATCATTAGGAAGCCTTATTTGCTTTAGATCTTACATAGTCAGTTGTCAATAAGACATTTGGCGCTCAACTAAAAATATATATCCATCAGGATATTACTCTTAAACACATCACTTTTATTATTTCAGTTCTCATATTTTCATTATTTCTGATGAAATAAAGGCTATAGCAATATGAGAGTAAATAACAAATAATATATAATTCTTAGGCATTCAATAATTGAAAATTATATACCTTATATTTATATGTTATTTTAGAATTTTTACATAAACTATTTGATGTGATTTTTCCAAACCTCTTTTAGTATGTATTATTCTAATTTTATAAATAAATCAATAGGGATTCAAAAGTATAAATAATTTTATTAGACGATGACTTAATGGCATGAGAAAGTGACCCTGATACATTGCTACATTATGAAAAAAGTTATAAAACTTGATATAAAGTTTGACATTATTTTTCTAAAATTTATATAGTTATGTTGTAACTAAACAATGGCTGAAAGTTTAAATACAAAAGAAAGAAAAGAATGTATCTCAGAATTATCAGATCCCATGTGATTTTTATATTTTATTCTTTGGCTTTTGGTAGATCAGCATCTTAAAGTACTCATGAGTTGCATAATCTGGAAAGTGTCTAAAATATGTAACAAATGTACAGATAAGTGAATAAATCTATGAGTAGCTAATCAATCAGTAGGACCAAGTAATTAGGCAGCATACATTACAACTTCTGAAGCCTCAACATTTACAATCATATTTAGTGTCATCTTTCCTATACATTTTCATATCCCAGACTTTCTAATTAGATTGGCAAGAAGTTTTCCTGGAGCATTTCAACACAATGTGCTGTGATAAATAGCACTTTTACCCAGAAATAGATGGTAGTCAAAGTTATAAGTGAAGATATACAAGTGTAGCTGGAGAACAGTTTTCCCTGTTTTCTAGAAATGGTATTAATTAAAGGAAAACGAACCTCAAAATATTGGGAATGCTAAGGAGTGAAAATGTTTTTTTAACACAAAGAAAAAGGCCTTCAGTAGGAGCCGGAAGGATTTTGAATAATTACAATTCAACTCCTATTAGGCCAATTTGAGAAGTTACTGCAGAGCAGTTGCCAAGCTGGAAGAGGTCTGGGAGACAAGATAATGCCAGAGTCGTTTCTGGGGATCTGGAAAGAGACATTCTCTGCCCCTCCCCAGTGCCTGTGAGTGATCTGAGATGATTCCCTACTGAGGTACAACGCAAGAAGCCTGCAGAACAGATGTGATCTCTGTAGATGTAGCTTTCTATTAAATCATACCTCCTACCAAGACATGGTGCTTGCAAATGAAGACAATAATAATGTTTCCAGTAGGGTGTACATTTTAGAAGCTAAGTTAACAGCAATATCTACCCTTCTTTAAATGTGTTGGGTTATTTTGTTGTTTTTGCTGTTGCTTTTTTGTTTTGTTTTCTTTGTCCATGAGTTGATAAAGCTACACACTGTTCACAATTCAAACTGGTGGGTTTTCATTATTCTTTTAGTCCAACTTAATTATATACGTTATAGTATATGCTGCACAAATAAAGTGATGAGAATCCTAGATTTTTGGCCAATAAGAAAGTATTTTAGCCATCCTGTAGTCCAATTTAACATTTTAAAGATGATAACACCCAGGAGAGTTTAATGATTTCTCTAATAATACACATCGATTTTGAAAACTTAAGTTTCTTTGGTATGTTTTCATCACCCCACACTGCCTGCTTATAAATTTATAGACTTTTAAAATTATATTTTCTAATGTTTACTAAGTGTTTACTATAGACTGGGCACTGTTCTGTGCACCTTTGAGCTATTTTTCTTAGTCCTATCCTCCCTAAGAAATAGATACAATTTTATCTGCATTTATAGAAAAGGAAACTGAAGCTTACAATGGTTAATTAACTTCATCAGAAGCATAAAAGCAGGAGCAAGGAGTGTAGAGCTAGGATCAAATGTGTACTCTAACTCTCCGCAACTTCAACACCCACTCACTTTCTTACCAAAATGCCATAAATCAACAGTAAGTAATCAGGATATTAAAACATCTTACCTCTTTGCTGCTCCCATCACCTGACTTGCTCTGAATCTCCTTATTATCCAGATTTTCTATATCAGATTCTCCTGAAGCAATTGGTACAGTTTCTGAGACACTAGGACTGGGGATAAGTGATTGACTCTCATTTTCAGTCATTGTGTTTTTCTCTGTGCCACTGCTTTTTTCCTTATCCTTGAAGAAATCTTGGGTATTGCTTAAATCAGAAAGGGTAGGGTCAGAAATATTCTCTCTAACATACACATTGTTTACATTGTCCATTGTCTCCTTTGAAATGTTTTGTTTTTTGCATGATATTTTAGGAAACATGTAGTTTATTCCTTTCTTAATCCTTGCCATTGCACGCTGGAGATTTTGTTCTTCACCATTCTCTTCAGTTGTTGGAGCCTTGTATGAACTAAAGGAGCTCACCAATGCCAGAAACAGGTAAATTATCTAAATGAGGAAACAAATGAGGTTAAGTTTATGTTACTTTTTGTTTCCTTTTAAACAACAAAAAAAAAAATCTTGAAAAAAAAAAAAGCTGACCTGAGATTTGAAAACAATTAGGAACCACAATGCCATTTAGGCTATTCAGTTCTTACTCCTATACAGTGGGTCAGATGCTGTGCTAAGGGTTTGTACAGTATAGCCAGAACTCTTAAGGTCACAACATTCTATGAAATATCATTGATTTTCTTTTAGACATGAAAAAGGCAAGGCTTACAGATGTCAGATATCCAAGGTCACACAGATTGAATTTAAGTTAATTTTATTCCAAAGCTTTTTTTCCTTCCCTGAGCCAGGCTGTCTCTCCCAAGGTAAGTAAATTAATCGCTACTTCAGGTGGCTGACCTCACTTCAGCACTATCCCAGGAAGAGGTATAATGACATCTTCATGGGTTCTGCAAACCCACAAGGAATCTTGGGGAGAGAGTCCCAGTCCCGGTTCTGAAGCCTGTACCTAGTTTTCTTTGTGATATGCTAGTAGCAGGGTTTGGGTAGGTTAATTGATTCTCTGTGGTAATAAATTTGGTCAAATAAGAAAGAGATGAGTGATGGAGAATAATTCCTAATACTTAAGTTATTTGAACTGAAGGACAGTGTATATTTTGACCTTTACTATCACTGAGAAATATGATCAAGCTACGTTTAGTTTCCAGAGAATCATATTTTTATCTCGTTTGTAATTGTAGGGTATAGATAATATTTTTGGGTTTTAGTGTTAGGGAGTCAATACTGATCATCTCTTAAACTAATAATTTGAGCATTTTGTTTGCTTATTATTGGAAGTCTTCCCCTCTCTTCAGATACTTGAACTTTTGAAGACTTAATTTACTTTATGTTTTACACATTATTTTTAAAGGGCAAAGTTTAAATGACATGAATTATGTTTAAAAAATATAAAAGTATATAATATGAAAATAAAAAATATATAAATATATTTATATATATATATAAAGCTTTATATATATAAATATATTTATATATAAATAAAGCTTACTTACAGATAGTATGAACAGGGGCTTTATGGCCCTTATAGGAACTACACTACTAGCATTTCTATCATTCTTAAAAGACAATGAGTTCAGGATATAAGAAGGCAACACCAAATATAATTTAAGGTAGTTGGTTGTTTCTTTTCTTTCATTTAGTTATTGGCACAGTGTGAAATAAGGAACAGGTGTTAGGTAAAAATTTCATGACTACGAGCTTCATATGAGCAGGAACCAAGTTTCTCTCAAGTAGACAACTAGCACAACACTAGGCACAAAATAAGTGATTAATATTTGTTGAAAAAATTAATTATAGAATGAGTAAAAAATAGATTTTGTGCCAGGATTTGGACAAGGAAAAATTTACTAAGAGCTTACAATCTAAGATTTCTTATATCTTAAACATATCCCCCCATACACCAAATGTAGATATACATATACAGTGAAAATGTTAAAAGACTTGGGGTACCTGGGTGGCTCAGTTGGTTAAGCGTCTGACTTTGGCTCAAGTCATGATCTCACTATTCCTGAGTTCAAGCCCTGCATTAGGCTCTGTGCTCAGGCCAGGCCTGGAGCCTGCTTCAGATTCTGTGTCTCCCTCTCTCTCTGCCCCTCCCCTGCTAACACTCTGTCTTTGTCAAAAATAAATAAAGATTGAAAAACATTTGTTTTTTATTGTTAAAAGGCTGAAAATGAAGTTCAAAATTCTCTGGAATTACGGTATAAAGAAAAATTTTATATAAACTTAGTGTGACTTTGTTCTAGTCACAGTATTTTATAAAGAGATTCAAAACACGTATTTCTTATTTTTGTGTTAAAAGATAAAATGTGAAATAATGTATATAAAACAAAACATTCAAATGTCTCCCCTGAAATTTGCCCTCTCATTTACCTCAATGATGTCTATCTATTGGGTGAGAATTGAAAAACTCATCAAAATAAAGTAATATGGAATAGAAAGGAAATTCAAGATTTACTTATGTAATTATTTTTCAAGTATTTTCCAAGAATTTTTCAAGTACGAATAATTATTTGATTACTAATTTAAGAAATTCAACATGTATGAAGTTTCTATTTTAATACTATTCAAATTGTATCTTAACATATTTAATTGGGGAATATGTAAACATACATGGAATGACACAGATATTTATAATCAATGTCTTATTTTTAAAAAGCAACTGAATTTTCTATTTTCTATTTCCTTTCTTTTTATGTTTCTATATCCCTCATTGTTTGGTTTACGTAACCTTAGCTAGATCCCACAGTTCACTTAGTGGCAATTACTTAAATTGCAAATGAAACATGTAGAATGTTTGCCTAACTGAAACTTCTAAATAATGTTTAATTAACACAATTTTAAAGATGTGGGAGGTACTATTTTCTAGAGCTTAAAGAAAGTAAAACAAACATTTATAAATATTTATACAGTGCTAGCTGTTTTTATTTAACTTACAATAACTCTATATGGCATATATTATTATGTTCATTCTTCTATTAAAATATTACGAGGTTTAAAGAGACAGTGTCATATACACAAAGGCATTTAATTAGTAAATAATAAAACTGGAGTTTGAACCCATGTTTGCTTGGATCTGAACTCTATTTTTTCTATAACTCAGCATTGCATGTAACTATTTAAAAGCCATCTAAATACTTGCTTTTGTGTATGATCATGTTTTACGGTTCCACTGCAGGCTGAATCACCACTGGAATGTTTATTAGGCAAACAAGACAAAATTAAGTTTTTAAAATGGGGAGTACCTTCTTTTTATACAAATGCTGAGTTTTGGTGTGAAATTACAATGCTGTAATGTAATGAGTTGAAAGTATGGGGGGAGATCTACAGCCTTACAGATTCTCTCCTTACATTTTTTCCCCTTGTATTTAGTCTAGAGTTGTTATCATTGCGCTTCACACATGATGACTGTTGAGAAAAATGAAGCTTAAAAGATTCAGCAAACCAAGCAATATTATGACCAATCAATTGGAAATGGAGGTTCATGTAGTTCCATTTCATTCTGAAATCCCTCTGCCCTTTGACATCAAGTTTCTGATCAGTAGGAGTAAGAAAAATAAGAAACAAAGTGGAATTCAAAAACAAAGAAGCAGAAATGCAATTATACAATTGCCTCAGCATTTCTCCTTCTTTGCTTTTGAACTCTGTGTGTGTGTGTGTGTGTGTGTGTGTGTGTTGTTTATCTCAATAGCCATCAACCATAGCCTCTCCTATTCCCTTTTGGGAATAGAAACTTAATATTTCACGGGAAATCACCCTTATCTTATTATTAGTTGTATGATTTGTGTTTTGAATGATGCCAACTCCAGCTCCAAAAGAGGATTCTGAGTAGCTTATCATAATATATGTTAATATATTCCACACTCTGCACAATAAATAATAAATATATTTCACACTCTGGGTAATAGAGATTGGTTCACAAATGGACATGTGACTCAGAGCTAATGAGATAATAGGAGAGATTTGCTGTGACTTCTAGAAAAGAAACAGGAATTTCTCTTCTTTTAGACTTGATGTGATATGAACACATGAAGCTTTAGACTGCAGCAGCCATCTTGATAAAATAGAGGCTACTACCAGCAAGGGCCACACAGAAGACAGATCTGAGTTACACACAAGTCTGTCTCTAATGACCTTTTTTTTGAATGTATGTGTCACACCACAACTGAAGTGAAATCTATCTCTGACATTTTGAGTTATGCATGCTGATATATATGTTGATTTTTGTTTTAGCCAGTTAAAATAGTGTTATATCACTGAGAGTTGAAAGTGTACTAATTAGCTACAAAGGCCGAGATCATTGAAATATTTTTACATGTTAGACCCTGTTATAGGCTTTGATGGTATAGAGAAAAGTCATGATCCTTCCTTTGTGGAGCTTACAGTTTAATAAGGAAGGTAGACAAGTACATCAACAATTAAACAGAATGCCAGCAGTGATAAGTGGATGACAGAGGTTATGCCCAAGGTGAAACAGAAGCAGTGAGGAAGGTTATTGATAGATAAAATGGTATCTGACCAGTGATTTTTTTTCAGTCTTTTGGAAAATGTATTTGATTTCTATGACTTATGAATAAAGCAAATACTGAGTCCTTTTTTTTCCTTGTAAGAACAATTTTCTTTTATAATCCATTCCCTTTGCTTAGAAGAAGTAAAAGCTACTTACTCAATTCATGTAACACCACTTCAATTACTGGGAATTTAAAAGTGATAGCTATCCCTCTTCACTAATGCACCATAGTTTTATAGGTCAGCAATTTTCAAACTTTACTGCATAATTTAATCAAACGAAAAATTGTAAAAGATCCTGATGACTGGGCTATGTCCACATACCAATAAAATTGGTATCTCTGGTAATGTATCCAAGACATTACTATATTTTTATTAGTTCCCCAGGTAATTCCAATGTGCAACCTAGTTTGACAACCAGTGTTACATTTAAGTGCTTCTTAAAATTTAATGTGCATACAAATCACCTGGGGATATTGTTAAACTGTAGATTTCCATAGGTCTGAGATGGGATCCAACTATCTCCCACATGATGCCAATGCTACTTGAGTAGCAAGGTTATAAACCAGTGCTCTCCAACAGAAATATGATGCATGTCATATGCAACTTTCTAGTGGCCACATCAAAAGCACAAACAAAAACAGAAACTAATTTTACTAACATTTTATTTAACTAAATATATCAAAAATATTATCATTTTAAAATACATTCAGTATAAAAATTATTAATAAAATAACTTACGTTATTTTAGGGGGGTGAGACTTCAAAGCCAGTAGGTATTTTACCCTTGTAGCACATCTCTAATTGGGCCAATTGTATTGCAACTGATCAACAGCCACATGTGGCTAGAGGCTACCATATTGGACAACACAGTTATAGACCACTGGATCCCATAAATTCACATCATGAAAATACTAAACTACATTACACAAGTTTTTCAAGGAAAATTTAAAAGCATGGATTACTTACCAATAAGTTTCCAATTAAAATGACCATCATGTAAAAAGGAAGGCAACCAAATTGGCCTGCAACCTTAAGGCAATCCCATAAAGTCTCTATCCACTCTCCACAGAGAATTCGGAGCACATTCAGGAAAGAGTGGAAGAAGTCATGCATGTGCCAGTGTGGGAGTTGACAGTCTTTGTCTATGTTGCAGACACATTCTTTGTAACTCCTACCGAACAGCTTCAGGCCAACCACAGCAGAAAAGAACATGAATGTGAACAACAACAGCACCAAGCCTTTCAGGGCCACCAATGAGTTACTCAGAATCAACATCAGAATTCTAAATGTCGGCCAGTATTTTCCCAGCTTGAAAATTCTCAACTAATACAGTAATGCAAGAAACAACAAAAATAAAAAACAAACAAAAAGAAAACCCTGGTCACTATTTATTATGATGTACATTTTATCAGCATCATACACATACACATATATAGTCTTTAATGTAATATTCAGTTTTGAGCACTATTAATACTAGCCATTGTTACACAATTCTTAATATGTGACACATATTCTGTATTTTTTACACTAAACCAATACATATCTCCTTCTATTGGTCTGCCAATTTCCATTCAATACTATGCTGTTATAATTACTCTAGTTTTATGTTTTAATATCTGGTAGGATAACTGTCCATTCTTTGTTTTGCTTTTCACAGTACACTGTAAATTCTCCCACATTCTGACATATAGATGATATTGAAAAAGTCTGTCAGGTCCCATTGAATTCCACTGAAGTTTCTCTTATGTATTTTATTTTAAAGTAACATATCAAAAACCAAACACAGCCTTCTAGGTTTAGTCTGAATAGTTCTCTTCTTTTCACTAGATTTTTTGTTTCTATTGAAATGGACAAGATTACCTTAACGGTTTTGGCCACCATATTACGGTGAGCTTAGTCATCTAAAACCCAAATATCACTGGGGCACCTGGGTGGCTCGGTAGGTTAAGCCTCCAACTTTGGCTCAGGTCATGATCTCAAGGTTCATGGGTTTGAGCCCTGCATCGGGCTCTGTGCTGACAGCTCAGAGCCTGGAGCCTGCTTCAGATTCTGTGTCTCCCTCTCTCTCTGCCTCTCTCCCATTTGTACTCTCTCTTTCTCTCAAAAATAAATAAACATTAAAAAAATTTAAACCCAAATATCATTTTTATATATGCTATACCTTCCCCAACTTTTTCCAGTACATAGTTCACTTCATGGACTCAAGAGTAGGACTTCACATTTATCTATGTAAGACTGAATCATTTATATCCAGCCCATGTTAGACTTTCAGATACTTTGATACTATCTTTTATCATATTTTTTATTTCCCAGTCTTGTTTTATCCATAAATTTGAGAGCTACATCTTTTATATGTTTCTCTTACTCATTAGAAAAGTCTATGGATGAGGACTTAAGACAAGGTTCTGAAGAATTATTTGGATAAGATCAAGTCTATTTAGTTGTTCTTTATTCCTGCTACATCTCTTCAACTTCTTACTAGAACGTGACAATATATTACTTATCAAGTACTTAACGTTTCCATAAATACTCTTCTAATAACATTATTTCCTTGCCTAGTTTTCTGATTCTTACTACCACCATATTACAGGCATACATATACCGATTCTGACTTAATTTTTGTAATAACATTCTGCTGGCTTGACTGGTCTTTTATAAAGTTTTCTACTCTACATTTAGAAATACTCACCTGATTGCAGTTCCTTAGTCATACATTGGCATTCATCTCCTGGGACTCCACATTATCCTGCTCCTCACAACTGACCAGTAACCCTGGCCCTGATTCCTAAAACTATACCTCAAATTTGCTACCAAACAGCTTACTTACTTTGATGCTTCGGTGAAATAACAGCATTGGAAACTTCTTACTCTTCCTGGGGCACTTCCTAAGCTCTTTATATATGAATCAATTCATTTATTACTACAAATGTCCCCATAGGATAGGTATTACTATTCTTCCCATGTTGTGTCTGAGGAGACTGAGAGAAATTTTCATAAAATAAAATTTAGATATTGGATTCTACTTACCACTCTGAATATTTTTAAAAAAGCCATTCCAGAAACATTGGCTAGATAAAGTTCTGCTAAACCATGGAACACAATCAGGCTATCAAAAATGTTCCAACCTACTTGAAAATACCCATATGGATGCATTGCAATTATTTTCAAAATCATTTCTGCTGTGAAAATTCCAATAAAAATCTAAACAAAAACAAAACACATGGATGAGGATATGATTCCAATAACACCATCAGAACCCACATATACAGAAACTATAAGTTTCCACTGCCACAGTCTTCACAGTTTTTCTATCAAGATCTGATTAGTATTGGAGTCTGTATTTTAAAGACAGACTCTGGGGCACCTGGGTGGCTGTGTCAGTTAAGCATCTCACTCCCGGTTTTGGCTCAGGTCATGATCTCATGGTTCATGGGAGCAAGCTCCACATTGGGCTTTGCACTGACAGCGCAGAGCCTGCTTGAGATTCTCTCTCTTTCTCTGCCCCTCCCCTGCTTGGGCTCTCTCTCTTTCCCAAATAAATAAACTTAAAAAAAAAAATGATAGACTCCAACATTTCACTTAACAGTCTAATGTCAAACATTGCCTACAAAATCTTCAATCATTTAATAAAAGCTATCCTGAAAGACAAAAGAGAATATTTAAAGATGAAAATATTTTTATTTTGAACAGTTTCTTTTGGGATATAGAGTACATATTAAGATATTTAACTTTTTGAACCGTAAAAGTGTCTATGCGAAAAAAAAAATAGTAAACCTCTGAAAACTGTCTCTTGAAAACTATACTAGCAGAAATAACTAAATTTCTATAGTGTTGGTACCAAGTAAATGTATAATTAAAAGTGGGTAGCAGTTTGGCCATTTATACTAGTACTAAGCAACAAACAACAACCATAAAAGAAAAGAAAATTAAACGCTACATATTTCCTTGAATGTGACTTGTTTTTAAACTCACAGAAATCTGTTTTGCTTTATGCATTGTATGGGGGGAAAAAAAGGACAAGTGACTCTCAACATTACCTTACCAAAAGAATAAGTTCCCAACTGAGGCAAAGGCAGGTAGCTAAAGCAGACAAGGCAGGTACAGTTGTAGTCAGGATTCAGAATTTAGGTGTCAGTGAGGAATCTGTATTTGTTATTGCACCTTTGTCCTGCTCCGAGATGTGGAGCTATGGTACCAAGGGAGGATATATTTGGGATGGGAGAGGAAATAAATAATTTCCATTTATCCTGACTGCCAAGTAACTGACTAGAATCTCAAACTTAAGTAGCAGAATTTTAAACCTTAGCTATAAACCTTTCAATGATAATAACACTTACAAATCAGGGCTAGAGGTGGTGGGTTGTAGATGAAGGTCATACTTCATCTAGTATGCATATAATTCATTTGCAATATATTGGAGTTACAAAATAAAATAATGAGGATTATGATGACTAAAGAAAAGTTGAAACTGCAAATGAAAATAATATATAAGAGCATTACCAGGTTTCCAATGCTGAGAACACTGGTGGTTTCTTCACTCATTGGATAACATTCCAAGGCCAAAAAACACACATTTAGAATTATGCATATGGTAAGGACAAGATCAGTAAATGGGTCCATTATAATCATGTGGATAAACTCTTTCAATTTTAACCAACAGGGAGAACAATTCCAGATCAATAAAGTTTTAACAAATCTATACAAACACAATGGGCGTCTCTTCCTGGATTTTTTAAGTTCTGAAATAAAGAATAAAAAAGTTAAACTTTAGCAAATTGTTGTTTTAGTTCTGGCTAATAAAATATTTTGACTTTTGTATGCAAAGAGATGTTTAAAATTAGACCTTTGATTTGGAATTAGCAAATAGAAATATTTTGTACTAATATAAATCAGAGCAAAGTCAATTGCCACTATTTTGTTAATGCTTGCTGAGTTAGACAAATGAAAACGAGACACACTGTGTATTAGAAGCAAAACCTAGGAGTTTCTCTCAAAAAAAAAACATGGAATACAGTTGAGAGTATTATGATTTATAATTTCTAGATTTATAATGCTTTATAAAATAATGCCTTTTAATATTGTCCATGATAATGAGTTACTGCTTATGTATTAAAAAAGCAGAGACAATGCAAAAAAGGATCTTAATATATTATTGTTATATAATCCAACTTCTATTTGTAGTTGTAAGTTAATACTTCCACTTTGTTTTCAACGTTAAAGAAAACTCCTTACTACTCTTTGGTGACCCGTTCCAATGTTTAAAATACCATGCTTACGGAATTGCTCACTTTAATATTCTTATGTGATTCCTTAACTTTTTCTTACCCTAAAATTCTGAAGAAATTGCAGGATTTACTTAAAGTGAATCTTATGAATATACCTTTCAGAGTAACTATTTTTTACTTTACCTTCTTCATGTCTCACAGTAGCAGTAGAATCATCCAACATATTAAAAGAAGTGATCATAGAAGTTGGTGATCTTTTCTTCATTTCTATTTGTGTGGTCTTGGTCTAAAAAGAAATTAGATGAGTCTAATGCTGGCTTCTCCCTGTTGTAGATACAAGGCTATAACTATAAGAAGGTTTATAACCTTCTTTTTTTTTTTTTTTTTTTTTTTAAATTTTTTTTTTTTCAATGTTTTTTTATTTATTTTTGGGACAGAGAGAGACAGAGCATGAAAGGGGGAGGGGCAGAGAGAGAGGGAGACACAGAATCGGAAACAGGCTCCAGGCTCTGAGCCATCAGCCCAGAGCCCGACGCGGGGCTCGAACTCACGGACCGCGAGATCGTGACCTGGCTGAAGTCGGAGGCTTAACCGACTGCGCCACCCAGGCGCCCCTATAACCTTCTTTAAAACATTGATTCTTACCTCCAGAAATCTTTTTGGGTTCCATTATTTGCTACTCTTCACACTATAGGCAGTATTAAACTGGCTTAGGATTATTTGGATAACAAATGTGTATAACTTGCAACTCAACAAAATCATTTTATACTATAAGGTCAACTATAAAAGGAGGAAATCAGATTATATTACTTGTATTACCCATATTTGACAAACCATTAAGCATGTACTTTATAGGGTTATTGCAAAATATCTGGTTGGCAAACATGCTGAGACAGTATTTCTCTAACACCTTAAATTTTTCTTTAAGGGTATTTTAAAACTTTATAAACTCTCTTGATAAAATCAAAATTATTTGGTTTTGTGATAATGAAATAATCTTGAGTAGTAGCATGTAAAATAGTTGTTTTGGCCAGATCATACATGATGATTCCATAAAGGAATCACTTCTTTCTGTCTCTCATGTCTCTTGAGTAATGGCTTTAAGATACTCTGTTTTGCTGATGTGGTTACGCAGCGTTCAAAAGAAGCCTTGCATTGGAAATACACTCCTGGGCAGGGGCGGGGGTGGGGGTGGGGTGGGGCTGGGAGGTTCAGTCAGTAAAGCATCCAGCTTCGGTTCAGATCATGAACTCACAGCTTGTGAGTTTAAGCCCTGCCCTGGGCTCTGTGCTGACAGCTCAGAGCCTGGAGACAGCTTTGAATTGTCTCCCTCTCTCTCTGCCCCTCCCCCACTTGCACTTGCTATTGCATGCGCTCTCTCTCTTTCTCTCTCTGTCTCTCTCTCAAAAATAAATAAACATTAGAATTTTTTTTTTAAAAAAACTGAAAAAAAGGAAATACACTCCTAGGGTTTGATGTAGATGTTACAAGTTCATAGTTATCACAAATAGAACCCCAGATGTTTCTAATGACCGTGTATAAAATTTATATTTAATTTAAACTCTAAGAAACTGACAATAGGTAGGTAATATCACACTACAGAGTTCCCAACAGTTTTTACATTTAGCAACACAAGAATGATAATATTGTATGTTTGTTAACTTGGTGAATAGGTGCGGCTAAATAGGTGAAATACATAGTAAATAAATTTGAACAGGCAAGCCCCCTCTGGCACAGAGGTAACTGGCATGGGGCTGCAGCTGTTACTAACACTGCAGGAAACAGTGTTCAAGTTCTGCTGTGGTCTATATGAATCGGCATCACAGATATCAAGGGAATCATCATATTCACCTCATTCAGTATCAGTCAAGATCCCTCTAATTTCATAAATACTAGAGTCAGAGGAGGTGAAAACCAACTCGACTTCATACTGATTCCATCAGGAAAATGACAGATTCTGCGGTTCTACAGATCCGTGTGCCCTCACTATTTGTTTTAATTGAAAAAAGTAAGCTAAAGGCCCAGAATGTGATGTTAATTTATTTACTTAAACTATACTTACTCCAGAAAGTATTTTTTGACCCACTTACAGGATTCTATAAAATATAAGTTGTAACATAGGCAATTTCAAATATTCATGAGTCAAAAAAACAGTAGAGGCATAATTGTTCTGTTATTATGGTCTAAGAGGGATCTCCCAGGTATATCTTCATAAAGATGATATTTTGTAATATAGTGAATAATACCTTCCACTGTTATTAATATAGAGGAATTGCTCCTCATAAAGATGTTTCTGATAATGACAATGTCTGACGGAATCACCCCAAGAAGTAATTCAGTAAAGATAATCATCTGTGTGGGGTGGATAGAGTGAGTACAGTAATAATGTTATTGTGATACAGTCAATGTTAAATTTTCTACTTATTTGGCTTGGACTGTGGATATATTTAAAATTTTTAAAAATTGTTTTAAGTTTATTTCTTTATTTTGGGAGAGACAGAGAGAGCACATGCAGGGGAGGGGCAAAGAAAGAGAGGGAGAGACAGAATTCCAAGTAGACTCCATGCTGCTGACAGAGCCAGACACGGGGCTCAAACTCACGAAACCGTGAGATCATGACCTGAGCCAAAATGAAGAGTCAGACGCTCAACCAAATGAACAACCCAGGCACCCCTAACTGTGGATATATTTTAGAATATAAAACAAATAAACCACACCAGTCTAGTAATTTAGTTCAATGGAACTTCTTAAAAAATATTAAATGAATGCCAACAACTAAGGATATGGCCATTTTATAATGCAAAGTGAGAAGATCATGACTCAGTAATCTCCTTTTTGGAAGTTTAAGAGCTAATAAAGGCAGATCCAAAGTTAAAATTAGACTGCAAAAAGGGGCTAGAATTCTTCTTGTCACAGCTGGTTTAAATTTCCTCTGGAGAGTAGGTATGAATAAGGAAGAATCCAGTCATATTTCTAGCATTTAGCAATGAATAGCTGCAGTATTCATCTTGGGATCACGCTTGCTCTCTCTACTGTAGCCACACTGACCTTTTTCATCTTGACTTAGTCTGTTCCCTCCCCCATGTAGCATGGACTCATTCTTCAGATCTCAGTTCAAATGTTGGTTTCCCATTAGAAACCTTTCCTCGGGGTGCCTGGGTGGCTCAGTCCATTAAGCATCCAACTTCAGCTCAGGTCATGATCTCAAGGTTCGTGGGTTCAAGTCCCACTTTGGGCTCTGTGCTGACAGCTCAGAGCCTGGAGCCTGCTTCGGATTCTGTGTTTCCCCCTCTCTCTGCCCCTCCCCAGCTCGTGGTCTCTCTCTCTCTCTCTCTCTCTCTCTCTCTCTCTCAACATAAATAAACATTAAAAAAAAAAAAAAAGAAACATTTTCTTACCAGGGAAATCCTTTATTATAGGCACTCAAAGCATCACATTTCTCACTTTTAAAGCACTCTCCACAGTTTAATTTATTTTTATTTTATTTTTTTAGTAGTGAATAACACCAGGTAGTGAATCGCCAGGTACCCAATATCCAGGCTTAACAATTAATATCATTATATTCCTCACTTCTCACGTATTACTTACCCTGCTTTATTTAAAATATTTCAGGAAAAATATGTCAGACATCATATAATTCTCAGAATAATCTTTTTAAAAAACATAATTGTAATATTAGGATCGCAATCAGAAAATTAGTAATTCCCTTAATATTATCCAATACCCAGACCATGCTCAATTTTCTTTCATTGCTCAGAAACATTCTATTGTACTTGATTTGTTCCAATCAAAATACAAAAAGATTTACATAATGTATTTAGTTCACAGGTTTATTGATTATCTCATGCCTTTATTTTTTCTAATCTGATTTATTTGTTGACAATAATGGATCACTTATAACTATAGAATTTCCACATTCTTGATTTGGCAGATTGTGTCCTTTCAGTGTAATTTAATGTGTTCTTCTCTCTCCTCTAGTCTCTAGAAGAAGATGGTTAGATCTAGAGGCTTCTAGACTTAGCTCAGGTTATGGCAATAATATATTTTATGTGGTGTTTTATGTCTCCTGTTTCATAACATCAGGAAACACATAATGTCTAGTGGTGCTAGAGGTACAATTTTGTGTTTAGGATAATTTTACAGTTTATCTCCCCATTAGGCCATTAGCTTCATGAAGATAGACACTATATTTGTATTTATTAACATTTTAAAATATCCAATGTTTAGTACAATGCTTAGCATATAGTAGATTGTCAATAATGTTTTATTTAATTAGAAGAGTTATAAGGATGCCATTTTAGATGGGCAAATATATTTGAAAATATTTATATTCCTACAGTTGTATATATCTGATTCTCTTCTGGAGAAGAGATTGCCAGTGACTGTCAATTCTTAAGAAAGTTTCAGCTGCAAACTGGGTAATTGTTGGAATAATATAGTTTCAGCATTGAGCCCCCAGAAAAATAAAGTGGTGAAGAAAGAAGTCAAGTTTGGAGAAATCAGGTACAAATAAACACAGGTCAAATTTTATAACTGGAACTCCTCAATAAAGATCACATTTGAGGATTCATGAAAATGCTTATTACATGTGTGGAACACAGTTGACACTCCACAACATTATATACTATTATTATTATCACCATCATCATCATTATTATTTTAATTATCCCTAAAAGGGGGTATAGTCAAAGACTTAAGAATTTTATGTTGGTGGAGTATTCTACGGTGGAGTATTCTATTCTGCTGTACCTTCTTGTGTTTGTCTTCTTGTATTTTTCCCCCAATTACTTAGTATATTCTAAGCCATGCCAAGTGTTTTACAAAAATTTATTTCATTGGAATCTCACAATAACCTATGAGACAGATACTGAAATTATAAACATCTTACAGATAAAGAAGTTCAGAAAGGTTAAGAGACTTGGCAAACATCATACATCTATTAGGTGGCTAAAATAGACTGAAATCTATATCTATTTGACTGAAAAACTGTGCTCTTAGCTAAGATGATCTACTGCTTTCCCATAATGTGAGAATATGAAGCATTTAGGTAATCTCTCAGTAATCCCAACATTGGAATTAGAGTCTGATTAGTCCTAAATCACATCAGTCACCTAATGTGTCTTCAATATGTTCCATTTTAAATTCTTCTCTTTCTAGTATTTTCTTGTGTATACACACACAAAAAAAAGAAAGTACATCTTGTGAAAATGACCTTTGCTCTTACTTCC
This sequence comes from Panthera pardus, assembly GCF_024362965.1. Lineage (NCBI taxonomy): Eukaryota > Metazoa > Chordata > Mammalia > Carnivora > Felidae > Panthera > Panthera pardus. Next base: position 65,908,262 of record NW_026526655.1, on the reverse strand, counting down.
CAAAAAAGTTTTTCATAACAAAATGTTCTAGCACTCTTCCAGGAAAAGATATCCTTTACAATTGAAAGATTTTAATTAAAACCAGAAAGGCTTTATTTGATCCAAAACAGCCAAATGAATGGAGATATTAAGAAACTGGGAAATAATTCAAGTTCTTCCAGAGTTAATAGGGCATCTTATCTTGGGATAAGAGAATATTGTGCTCTTGAATACATTTGTGGGTAGCCCTTGACATTTGAAATATCACTTTGAGACAAATTATACATTCAACATATCATTCAGACCATCATCATTCAATCAGAAGGACCCCACACTCATTTCTGAAGACAAAAATCTTTTGTAATTTTTCTCTGGCTTCCTCATGGGTGATATAATGGCTACACTCAATAGCCTCTCTTTATACATGTTTTCTTCATACTGTTTATAATTGCTTCTTGTTTCAATGGTATGCATGTTATGAACCATGCAAATATAGTATTTATCAATAACTTTTAATTTGGTATGATCCTATATTATGTTATTCAGATTCCATATTTTTAGTAGAAAGACTTTTCTAGAGCTTCTTCATTGATGATGAGTAAATAAAGAGTTACATATGTAGGGAAGTTAACATTTTACCCTTTTGACCCAGAAGTTACCTTTGGTATTAACGAACCTCTTACCCAGCCTTACTGCACACTCCACTTAGTGCCAGAATGTATCTTGGCTCTTTGCTTTTCCCCACCTCTTTTTATCTTCTTTGTATGATAGAGTCTCAGTATAAGTCCTTTCTATCTTTTGTCTGCTCCCTCAATCTGTCCTTTTACCATCGAGGTTCTTTTTCCAGTGTAGACAATATTTGCTAGCAGGTGTTAAGAGTGCAAAATAGTAACAAATCTAAACGAATGGAAAAGGAGGAAGGGCATGGCTGTCCTCCCCCAAGTGAGGCCTTATAACAAGCCATTCTGGTCAAGGAGCACTCAACTTTACTGTGACCAGTTTGGGTCCAGCACCCTCCAAAGACCAAGCTCCCAGGCAAGAGGGTTCTGCACAACACAGGGGAAGGGGTCAACACCTGGAAGAGGCATGGATTGTACCCTACCCCAGACCCCTGGATCCTGCCCACCATACACCTCAACAGCTCTGATATGGGTGTTAGGACACTGGGCTAAACCTAACCCTCTCCAACTGAGAAAGAGGTGTGAAATTGCCAGGTCCTACTGAATATAAGAGAGGTACTTCTGGTTGCTTTCCTGGGTCCTGTTCCTTCTGGTACATTTACGGCACGATTTAGATTTTTAGGGATAATTTATATAACTTCCTTTAGTGCTACTTCTGTCAATACTTTCAGATTCATAGATTGAATCTTTTGCTATGAGGCTAAAGACCTGAAATATACTTAAACACAACTCTAAAATAATTGAAAATTGGAGTAAAACCTTATTAAGTTTTACTAATCATGGAATTAATTATTCCATGGAGAAAATAACTCCATATATCAAGATGCATAGTGCATTTCCTCTTGAAAGAGCTAGAAAGCCAGTCAAGTGCATGTTTTTCTCTTTCTACAACTTCAAGACTGTACTTTTAGTCCATGCTTTTAGTACTTTATGATTTCTAAATTATGGAAGGCATTATTGCTATTGAATTCAGCACTGAAATTTTCCAGTTAATTCTGATGTGTTGTCTGAGCAAGCTTAAATCAATAACCTAAACCTGCATTAAGAGAAGTCAAGTTTGAAAAATGATATATCCATACTTTTCAGTAGCAGTTATACACATTCTGGAACAAAAAAATTTCGGTCTTATAGAAATATTTATAGATGTTGGTCACTCTGTCCACAATACACTCAGGAAATAATGTTATGTAGCAAAAGTGAGAGCCCACTTATGAAGATTATTTTTGATCTTTTTATCACATACAATGCACAGACACTGAGCACCTAGTAGAAAGCAATATACTCCAAGATCTCGAGAAGATAACTCAAACTCTGTGATCCTATGAAGCAGTATGAGAAATTTATACCTCGGCTGCCTTGTCTCCTTCTTGAAGTTCTTTTAAAGTCTGCTGAAATTGTGGCTCAGTCTTCTCAGCTTTTTCAGCAGCTTTCTGCTTTTCTTCTTCACAGGACATAGCAAGTATGCCCAAGAATAAACTTGCTATGTAAAAAGCAAACCAAAAGCTTATCACAACAAAAAATATCATGTAGACCTTCCCAGAAGCATACAGGATCTAAGGACAGTTGGAAAACAAGAAAAAAGAGAAAACTGTTATTTGTCTTCCTATAATCTCCTATTTTAAAATGGAAAATGAAATTTTGTTATGAAAATAATTTAGTTGTGAGTGGGATGTAATCACAAGACAGTTTTACTGGCTTTACCTGGAGAAATAAGAGAAAAGCTCTTTATCTTTAGATATATATGTAAGGTACAGAATACATGGTAAAAAACCCAAAGAGAGAATTTAGTAATTTAATTAAATTAGGGTGAGCATCCGGTGTTTAGATCTTCACTAACAGAGAAAAGATATTGAAAGGAAAAAATTGTCATCTCTCAATAAAGAAAGCTGGAAAGCCTGAATTTGAAAGACTATTTCCTTTACAGTAGAATCATTAAATATATGGAGCTGAATATAGTCAGAGAATGAATGTTTAGAGATTAATTTCTTCTGATCATAACATTATGGAAACATCATAACAAGGTACAAACTTAGGTCTATTCAAATAGGTGGGGAACAGGAATATTTCTCTATCTGTTAGAAAAACTTTGGTGAAGAACATTTACACAAATCACATGGGGAAATCATATAATTCACTTATTTGAAGTCACTTACGGATAGGAAAACCAAGATTTTAGATTTCAAAAGTGAGCACTGACTAGCTTTTATTTCATAATATTACATAAGATAGATGAAAAATTTTAAAATTTAGAAATTGTAAGTGATTTATACAGTCCCCTATATAAGCAATACAGGCTACTGATTTATCATCATTGAGTAAAAGTATATAAACAAAATCTAAAAAAAGAAAAAACCCAGATGAGAATAGTCTTAATTTTTAAGCATCCACTTGAATCAATAGATAAGTATTATTTACAGAAAATATTATGTTGTTATGACAGAGTTAAAAATGTTTACAGATTAATATGTTCCAACATTCAATCAAGGAGAATTCTGTATTAATCTATAGTACATTTATCTTTAAAAGTTTTTTTTTAATAAACCTTTTTCCCCAGTGAGTCACCTATTTAGGATTTTGTTAAATATTTTTCTCACTGAACTAGCTATCATTTACATTCAGGAGTCAGTAATAGATATTGTGGGATATACTGCAGGCCATACACAGTAATAAATATTATCTCATTAATTCTATGCAACACACTTACGTGGTATTTACTATTATTTCCAATATGCATAAAAAAGATGAAAATGAGGCAAAATGATTTGCCAAAGATCTCACAGCTATGGAGGAATGCCTGAACTCAAAGTTTTTGCTCTTTCTACTATTTGAAACTGGTGGAGGATAAAAGTATGAATATAAACTCTTATTATGATGGAAAAGTATATGTATTCTAGTTTTACTATATTTTAGTTTGAAGTTGGGGCTAATTATAGCCCCTAAAGCATAGGTTTGTTATGAAAATCAAATGAAATAGTGCATGTGAAGATGTACATAGCCTATGGAGAGAACGCATTGTTAAACATAGCGTTATGTTTATGTCTATAAGGACTCACATTTGTTTTGTTCATTTCTGTACCCATGGTATATCAAAGAGTGCTTGGATCAAATAAATATCTGATGAATGGAGAATTGTATTCTCCAAAATATGAGATGTTTTCTTTGGGGATAGTAGCTGAATTTCCCTAGCCATGTCAATTCGGTTTGGGGCAGTGCTGAGAGCGAATACCCAGTCCAAATCAAAGTGAACCTTATCTATGCTACTCAATAGAGTGCAATATTGATGAAAGTCCTATGTGTACTCCACTAGGGTACTCCCAGACTAATTTTTCATTTCACTGGTAGTGGGAAAGCATTTCCTTTAGAACAATGCTAACCAGAACATTAGAAAACATACTTTGAGGGCTATAACCAAAAAAGACAAAACATTTATTATTATATAAATTGATACAATCCATAAGTATTCACTTTATTTATTTATTTATTTATTTATTTATTTAAATTTCATCAAACATTTCTATGTGATGCTGAGCCATAAAAATTAAAATAAGACAAAATACTTCTTTTTAGGTAGTATATCTCCTAATGGAAGAAACTGCTGAACAAGTAATTAAAATAACCACAATTAGAGGGAATTATAGGGTGCCATAGAATTCTGGTGTAGGATTTCCTTGGATCAGAAAGGAGGGCTTGGGGAAAAGCTCAAGATTTCTTTTGGCTTTGAGGTATGAATTTAAGGCATGAGACTGAATATAGAAAGAAACTTGAATTTAGGCTGAGGGTACAACATACATTGAAACAAGAAATTATGGGGAAAAGCTCACTTAGGAAACAGCAAGACTTTTTTATACTCAAACAAAGCAGAGAGTACATATTGAGATATTGTTAGGAAATAAATCTGCAGAAGTATGCAGAAACAAGATCTTGAAGGTCACCACAGACCTTCCAAGTCCTTGCATTTGGACTTTGAACTTCATCTCATAGGAATGTGGAAACCTCTGATTAGAAGTAGGATAACATGATAAGATAATTTCAGAAATAAGTTCTTAGTGTTGTGGAGGAGGCATTGATACGTGTCAAAAAGTCTGGAAAGTAACAATATAAATAAATACCTTACAAAATTAGAAAAACAATTTGCATTTTAAAAAGTCATTTTAATATTTTCATATATGTCTGTTACTAGAAATATAATTGTGCTGTATGTGTGTTTTTACTTGGTTTTCATTTAATAATGTAACACAGTAAGAACCTTTGTGCTAAAAGTCCTATCATTATTAATGACTTGTACACACACACAACATAATTTATCTATCCAGTCATAAAACGAGGGGATGTATGTGCATGTTTTAAAAAAGAGTATTCTCCTTCAACTGTAAGTACTTTGGAAATTTGAAGTAATTTATTTGTTTTACCTAATAGGCTTTGATATTAACTATGCTGCTAAACTAACATTGCATATTCTACTGTGATTAAACTTCTCTTAAAAGAGACATTGAATCTCCATTCAAATGAGTATTATATCTTTCTGAGAAACTATGGCACACAAATCATCAGTTACGAAGAGAGACCCTCAAGAGTTTGGATTTCAAGTCTTATAACAGCAAGCTTTCTGTTATAATAACAACATGATTAAATATTAAAAGGGAATGAGAAGAAATAGAAGAATTAGAGTAAAATAGTACATTGTAGGCATTGAGTAAAAACAGTTCTTAATACATGGTAACCTCATTGGTTTAAATTTTTTGACTGAAGAATTAGTACTTAGAAATGTTATTTACTTAGTTAATATCAAATGAATGATATCACAGAGCAGGACTGTGATTTCTGGAAATTACAAATTTTGTAAGTTTGGAGAGGTTACCCAACCACTCTGATCTTAGTGTCTTCATATAAAAGGCATATATATATTGGTCTTGCGAGATTGTTTCAAAGATTAAATGTAATATGCATAAGGGCACAGACTTGGGTTCAGCATTAGCATATAGTTTGATATTCAGTAATTCTGATTCTCTTTTCTGTCTTCAAATTCTTTTCCTCATAAAAATTTAATAAACCGTGTTACATTAGACCATTATTTTAGAAGGGAGGGGCATGACACCATTTTTATGTGCAGTGCATATTCTCTCCATTCTTACCTGGTAAAGTGCTTCAGGGTAATCTTGCGTCATTAACCGAAACAGGGCAAGTAATGCCCAGCCAAAACTGTCAAAATTTGTGAAGCCATAATCAGGATTTGTGCCAGCTTTCACACACACATATCCTTCAGGACACTGACTAAAGAAGACAAAGAAAAGAAAAACTGCTTACTCTTAAGTGACTTTCAGATTATGGCCAAATCATAAGTATAGAACATCCACCCATGAATAATAAAGGGCTCTTTCTTCCACAGGGAGTAGTCTTCTCCTAAGTAATTCCCAGTGAAAAAGCTCCAAAGAGGTCGATATTAAGTTAACATAAGTGATAAGCTAAAAGGAAAAAGGGGCTCACAAATGGTCTTTTGCCCAACGTCTTGTTAAAAATTTCTTTCCTACCCAATATCAAAGTGATGGAAAATAACAGTGCTAAAAGCAAAATTGCAGTGGCTGAGGGTTTAATTTTCAAATGCTCTCACCTCAAGCCCTCAGATACTATTATTTAAGGGTGAGAAAACACTTATCACATAGACAATTTATAAACAGTACTTGCATGTTGGTACAAAGATCAGATTAAAGATTTATCTCATCTCCTCTCCTGGAGTCTTCATACTTTTGTCTTTTGGGGGCTTGGGTATTGGGGACGGCTATTACAGTAGTGGCCTGATAAATCATGCTTCCCTCTATCGACACCCTTGTGTACTTTCCTCCAATGTCATTCTGGCATTGGCCATCGTTGTTTTGGACTTTTGTTAATAGTTAACAAATATGATGCAAAGAGAGGTTTAAAATGTACTCGCGCACTGAGGCTTGCTAAACTGCTAACCCACGGAATCTGAACAAATAGATTTTTGTTCTTGTCTTAAGGCACTAACTTTTGGGATAGTTTACGATGCAGCAAGGTATGGTGGCTACAGGTGAAAACACTGCATGACTTTCTCCTCTGATCTTGAAATACATCAATGTGATTCTGATTGTTTATGACAAGCTATTTTCAACAAGCATTTCAGGTCATATCTGAGTTGAGATGTCCATGAAAAGGGTTATCTGGAGTGTGGTGTGGCAGACACTGTGAGATGGGTTCACAAAATGGACTTGAGAATAGAATTGAAGCCTGGCAGTAGCTGGGCAAAGAGTTGAACAAGCAACAAAATGTCTAAATCACCTGAATATAGAAACTACATAACTCATGCCCCTCTACCCCCATATGATTTTTGTTAATTTGGGCCCCAGAGCCAAAGAAAGAGCTGAGCCTACAGAAGGGCATCCGATCATTTCCAGTTGAGGAAAGTAACATAAAGAATTATAGGAGTGCTAGTACTGCTGAGAAGCACTGCATTTCTACTTTCTTTTCTCTTCATTTGAAATTATAGGACAATAAGACTTGAGAGTCTTGTCATATCACTGAAGAGTTACTTATAAGTACTGTTTTTTTAGAGCAATAAACTTTTTATGAATGTAAGTTATAGTCATAAAAGATATACAAACCATAAAATAAATGAAATAATAGTGCATCTTTCATATTTCTTCTCTTCAAAGGCTTCTAGCCAAAGAAAAGATTATACCGTCTTTCTTGATAATTCCTACTAGCTCTGGGGCATACTGAAAACAGAAGATCAGACCTCAGACCTGCCACTTACTAACTTCTTGACCTTGAATAAATCATTTAACTAGTCTGTTTATTGCTTTTTCCTGTAAAATCAGATTAATAGTATTCCATGTTGTATACTTCTCAGCATGGTTTTAGTGATAAAATGAGATAATGTTATTAGATGAGAAAAATAAGCCAAAGCAATAACCATTCAATAAATACTATGGATCAATGATACTGACTTGATACAAGAACATTAACACCACTTACCCAGCATCTGTTCTGTTGCCACAGAGAAGAGCATATATTTCTCCTTCCAAATAATAAAAATTTTCTGTTTCTGAAAAATAGGAAAGAAATTATATTCTGTATCTAATTTTGAACAAACAGCATATCTGATATCCGTCTATATCTGCATAGAAGAGGAACATTCCTTGCTATAGTGAAAAGGAAGGCCTTTATAAAAAAAAATCTGCAAAACCCTACACATCCCTAGCATGTGATGAAGAGGCCAAGAGACCTCTGGAAATCCACATACGTCACTGCCCCAAAAGTAACAACTCAGCATACAAAGAGGAGAATCCCTTTTAAAAATAGAGTTCTGGAAAATGAATATAACCAGTCAGGTATGACAGGACCTGTGAAGGAAAAATTCCCAAGACTGAAGTGTTTGAAAGCTGAGGACCTTTTCTTACAGGGCTTATTCCTAAATGATCTTCCTTCACAAAAGACCATATTTCTGCCTTTGGGTTCAACTGCCGTTCTCTTCCCACTCTGAAGCTTATTTTTCTACACTGAGTATCCAGTGCCAGTTACTTGCCTGATGTCACCAGTTCTAATCACAGTTTAAGTTAATCTGAATCTTAGCCCATACAAGTTATTCAGGTATCCTTAATGTGCTGTAATTCAAAATGTAAATTGTGTTTTTAGATATGAGCTACCAGGGATGGGAACATGCATGCTTAGGAGCATTGATTTTAGGTTCTGAATTTTAATCACAGAGAAGAACACATGAGATCTGTCCTGATTGTATGAGTGTGTATGTAAAATTATATACATATACGTGTATACATATACATGTATACATATACACACACACAATTGAATTACTCCAATCTCAAATAATGTCCCTTTAACTTGTTGGCTAAAATAATTTTAGAAGAATTTTTAAATCATAGTTAGGAACCATTGATCAAACCTTTTAAATGGCAGTCAAAAACCAAATGAAATTTGACAGTAGTAGTGGGCAGTCCCAAATACTCTTCTAAGTGCAAGGACTATGACATGGCAATTAGGTTAAATAACATTTTACACATATAATATTTTTAGCATTCCTAACATGTTTTTAGAGGAGATGGAATGACTATAATTGGACAAATTTTAAAGTGGTAATTTTTAAAAAGTGATTTCTTTATCATATACTATTATGCTAAGATGAGCCTGGATTTGTTTTCCTAGCAATAACCAGTAAAGTAGTAAATACTGTTTATTTTTATATAATTTGCATATTTTGTTATAACTAAAGAAACCAAAGAGTATTTCAACTGGAATCTAAGATTTAATATCCATTTTCTGTTGTCTTACCACTAGAATCAAGACCATAGAATAGACACATATAATAAGGAAACATTTCACATATTCATATACCAATAATTTTATATGACTTGAATCATAATGATATTATGGGGTAAGCCAGAGAGTAAAATTTATTCAGATTTGTTTTGTGACTTAATGTATTCAAATACAAATAAAAGTCATGCAGAGGGACTACAAAAAATTCAACATTTTATTTTTATTAGTTTAAAAATACACTTTTATTTTTTTCTAAATACTATCAAAAAGGACCCAATAATTTTAATATGAGCAAAAAATCCAATAGGAGAGTACAGCCTGATGGAGAGGGCATGGATTTGAAAGCCAGATTGATCATGGTTAGAATCCTAGTTTTAATCAATGAATAGTAATAATATGCTGGAACACTCACTGAATTTCTCTGAACTTCCATTTTTCTGTTTGTAACAGGGGTCATTCACTTCTCTGCAGGATTATGGCAAAGATATGTGATCAGGCATATGAATTACTTACATATAAAAGCCAAGCAATATTTATTTTGGCATTATGACTATTAGCCTAAAATATGTTTAATATTTACCAAAGGATGACCCAAAGCATTTAAAATGATCAGCAGTAATTGAAATCCAAGAATAGAAAGAATTTCTATAATGCAGGCCATTTTTTAATTTATAAGGTCACTTTAAAATTGCTAATGAGTAAATGTAAATTTATACTTCAAAAAACTTTATTAAATAAAGGTAGTATTGTGAGGATTCTACTTTGATGAAATTTAAAGTAAGACTTTGGTTATATTTATTTTTTAAAGGATAAAATTTACAAAACTTAGCAATTCCAAACATAGGTTTCCCTTATTGAACTGTCTGAAGATTGGAACTTTGCAATCCTCATAAATGAAACTGATCCATATCAGTATAGGTTTCCCCCGCTATCCAAAAGCAGAACACTCCTAATAAAACTTTTTGTAAATGGAAATGGCATAAAGAAACAATTACCATTAGTTTATAGGGAAAAGTTTGTGAGCATGGCCAGGCATCCAAAATAACCTCTCTTAGGCTTTTCTGATACTTTAGGACACATCTTGCTAACAGATGCAGGAAATAAACTGAAATAAGGCACAGGTGCTCACACACATAATTCAAAGCTATGGCAGCTTGATGTTGAGATGCTGAATGTGGCTCTAGGGGAGGGAGCTTTGGTGGGGCCAGACTCCTCTCCGTGCACTACCTCTAGGATGGCTTGCTGCAAAACAAATGCTGAATGCTATTTTTGCCTTTAGTCATTTTCATAAAAGTGAAAATCCTCTTCAGATTTCCTCTGTTAGCGAAAACAGGTACTCATGTAGGGCTTTGGTAAAAGCTAAGCGGCTAAACGTGAACTTTCAAAAAGCAGGGGGTGCATGTACTTGAGCATAGTTACAACGTTTACAAGAAGTTTGTTCTGAAGTTGAGTGTCCAACATTTCTGTGAAGGCTGCTCGGCCTTTAAGAAAAGTTTTAATTTTTTTGATGCGGATGGCAAGTGATTCTTACCTCGAATATAATATGGATTTTCAGTTCTGTTGTGCAGGGTTACAGTTTCATTTTCTTGGGGCCATCGCAAACACTTATGCTTCAGATTGCCCATGAAGAGCCCCATGCCAATCAGAGAAAATACACTCAGAAAAAATAGAGTTAGGATAATGACACCAGTAAGTTTCTTCAAGCAGTGGGTCAGGATTCCTACAAAAGACTTCAGACCTAAAAAGAGAAAGGTTTGTTTTTGATAAAGTAAAATATCTTAGTAAAGCAGCATTAGCAAAATTCCTCCATGGCAAATGCCTAGCCCATTAAAATCAGCAGCTTTGTATTTTATAATCTAAAATACATTATCTATATCTAATAAATAAAATGAATAAAAGTCCAAACTTTGAGGTTTCTATCTTATTGCTAATTTGTTACATCTGATAAAAAATTATTCAGACACAAATTTTAAAATTAGTTATTTGTTTCCCTATACTATAAAGAACAAGACTTTTTCTCTTGGTTACTGCTTTCCATACCAACCACCATTGTTTATAAGCATAAGTAAAAGTGTGAAGTTATAAATCAAAATGGATTACAAATGTTGTCAAAACAAACAGTTTGAAATAGCAGTATTCTATACTATTCTTTCATTAACTTTCTAAGAATTCAATTTTTAGAACTGATTAAGTAGGACATGAAGAAATTAATTAAGAACAATAATACACAATGGTGATATATGCAGGCTGTATTTACATCAGAACACTTACTAATCAAGAATTCAGCCTTAAAGCTGACTTTATTTAAGGAACTCATTTTTCTATTTATTAAAGAAAACCTGCTCCAGAAATCTCACGCACTGTTGGTGGGAATGCAAATTGGAGTTTCCCCCCAAAAATTAAAACTAGAGCTAGAGTAAAATCCAGTAATTACACTGCTGGGTATTTATCCAAAGAAAACACTAATCCAAAAAGATACATGCACCCCTATGTTTATTGCAGCATTATTTACAATAGCCAAGATCAGGAAGCAACCTAAGTGTCCATTGATAGATGAATGGATAAAGAGATGTCATTTACACATGTGATAGAATGTAATTCAGGCATAAAAAAGAATGAGATCTTGCCATTTGCTACAACATGGATAGATCTAGAGGGTATTGTGTTAAGTGAAGTAAGTCAGGCAGCAAAAGGCAAACACCATATGATTTCACATATATGTGGAATCTAAAAACTAAACCAAATGAACAAATTAACAAAAAGGATAAACAGACTCATAAATAAAGAGAACTGACTGGCGGTTGCAAGAGGGGAAGGGGTTGGGAGATGGACAAAATTAGTAAAGAGGAGTGGAAGGTACAGGCCTCCAGTTATGGAATGAATAAGTCATGGGGATGAAAGGTACAGCATGGGGAATATAGCCAAAGGTATTGTAATAGGACTGTATATTGACAGATGGTAGCTACAGTTGTGGTGAGGATAGCATAACAGACTGATAGAATCACTATGTTGTACACTAAAATTGATGTAACATTGTGCATCAACTGCATTTCAATTAAAAAAAATTTTTTTAAACAAAGCTCAATTCTGAAAACATAAAGAAACAAAAAACAAAAACACTGTAATTGTACTTCATAGATAATACTATGTATTTTCCTTCCTGCCTGTCTTCCTGCCTTCCTTCTTCTCTTTTTTCCCTTACTCTCTTCTTATTTGTTGTTGGTCTGTTTATATTTAGGATCCTAATAACTGTTCAGCTCAACAATGGAGAAGACTATACTAGTTCTGCGATGTTATCAATATTTCTGTTTCCGTTTTATTAGCTTTAAAATGGGGTTAATAATACCTGTTTCATATATTATTGTGAGAATTGAAAATCTATTTTTTTATTTAGAAATTTTTTAATGTTTATTTTTGAGAGAGAGAGAGAGAGTGAAAGAGAGGCAGAGTGAGAACAGGGGAGGGGCAGATAAAGAGGGAGACACAGAATCCAAAGCAGGCTCCAGGCTCTGAGCTGTCAGCACAGACCTTGACCTGGGGCTAGACCTCATGAACCATGAGCCAAAGTCAGATGCTTAACCAACTGAGTCACCCAGGTGCTCCTGAAAATCTTTTTTAATGACCTTGTTGGATGATTGGGTTTCTTTAATGTCTTAGGATAGGGTTAAAAAAAAGTTATTCCTATGGTTTAAAAGAAATGAGATATCTAGATTAAATAAACAAATTATAATTTCTATCATCCAGAAATACTTATTTATAGCCTTTTTTTGCCACTTGGAATTATACTATTAATTTTTTTTTTTTGCTATGTGCAATTCTTATTTATTTATTTATTTATTTATATTTTTATTAATTTTTTTATGTTGTTTTCAGAGAGAGAGAGAAAGCTGAGGATAGAGAGAGAGAGAGGGAGAGAGAGAGAGAGAGAGAGGGAGAGAGCTCCAGGTGGAGCCTTATGTGGGGCTCCAACCCATGAACCATGAGATCATGACCCAAGCAGAAGTCAGGAGCCTGATCTTTAACCAACTGAGCCACCCAGGTGCCCTGATAATACCATATTCTAATGCTTCTATTACCATTAGATATTTATTCACCAAGGGTATTATAGTTTTATCACTTTTTTTTGAAAGGGTATTATAGTTTTTATTACTTTTTATTTGTCTATTTCATCATCTCATTTTCATCTTGCCCTTGAGTCTAGGTTTTCTCCTTTTTTAATTTTTAATTTTAACTTATTCATTTAAATTCAAGTTAGTTAACATACAGTGTAGTACATAAGAAATCATCTTTCTTGTAGTGCTTCAGAAGAAAACCTAGACTCTTTGGAAAAGTATCTATCTATTCATGTCTTCTGCCCAATTCTTCACTGGATTGTGTGGTTTTGGTGTGTTGAGTTTGATAAGATTTTATAGATTTTGGATACTAACCCTTTATCTGATATGTCATTTGCCAATATTTTCTCCCATTTCATCAGTTGCCTTTTAGTTTTGTTGATTGTTTCCTTCACTGTGCAAAAGATAAAAAGCTTCTCAACATCCAAAAAACAAATAATCCAGGGGAGAAATGGGCAGAAGACATAAGTAGAGACTTTTCCAAAGAGTCTAGGTTTTCTTCTGAAGGCCTACAAAAAAAGATGATTTCTTATGCTAGCCCCTATTCCTTAGAGCATATTTTTTAAAGAAAAAAGAGGATTATTTTCATTCTCTTAAATAGTATATTTCTCGTTTTGTATTACAAAATACTTTCATACACTGTATTGCTTATTCACCTGGATTATTTTCTCCCTTGAAAAAATGAGCAGTTTTTATCAGCCTATGTGTTTCTAACTCCAGTGAGTATGTTCTTCTTGTATTAGCTTGGATTCACCTGATTTGTTCTATAATCTTTAATCCTGAGCCTAAGATGAAGACTCAGGTGATGCAATTTTATGTTCTAGCAATTTGCAGAAAGTCATAAGGGAGCTTGAATTGTGGGAATTCCTACCAGGGCAACTCTCACTGCTACTTGTTTCCCGGGTTTGATGAATTTGCCATGCATAGGCCATTTTTCTTAAATAGCTTTATTGAGCTAGAATTCATAAATCATATAATTCAGCCACTTAATGTGCATAAATCAATGTTTTAATTTATCCACAGGGCCATACACCACCCATCACCACATTCTTCAATCTTCTTGCTGTTTTTCCCTGCCTGGACTCCAAGTACATTGTACACATATATCTGGCCTTATTGATGGTTTTGCAGTGGACAAAAATTATCTGTAGATATAATTTTTGGTATTATGACATTTGCCTCTGTGTTTATTGGTCCACCTGTTTCAGACTTCTGACTCAGTGGCCAACAACACTGAGCGGAGCTGTTCCTAGCTGATTGTTTTTATTCATTCTTAACACAAATTAGAAGGTGTAGGTGGATTTCTCTAGGAGATCTTTAGAAATGGGAGCTGTAAATTAGTCCTCAGCATCTTCCATCAACGTGGTCACAGCTCTACTTATTCAGCAGAACCTCCTTGAACTCTGTGGCATGTGGAATGCATCCTATCCAAGCACTCCGAGCCAAATGGAATTTATCTTATTTTATATTATTTTGTTCATTTCAACTCATTTTTAGATGTAGTGAGGAAAAGAAAGCAGATTAGATATCTGTATAGATTTCTATCTCTCTCAGAAGTATAAAGACAGTTTTATAAGGTGCAAGAATACTTAAGATGCAATGAATAAGTAGAATATAATATATTTTGATTAATGTCTATATTTTGTTATCATAAGTACTGAACCCAACTCAAATAAATGTGATTTTTTTTTACCTTTTCTGGAGTGGCTGAAGTAAACTTCTAGATCAGATAATTCATGATTTTAAAGACAAAACACTGGTCAATTTAGTATTTCTCCAAGCAATGACAGGAGAGTACAAATTAATACAGGGGAGTACATAAATCAAAATAAAGACAAGGACTAAATGCCATTTCTTACCTTGGTTTAAAGGAATAATTTTCAAAATTCTCAAATTTCTTGTAATTCGAAATATTGGAATGAAGTTTAGAGGTAAGTACCTTGTTACATGCCTGTGGAATTAAGTTAGAGTTATTTAGAAGTCATGTTGAGTTTATATTGCTTATGTTTGGCTTTTTACTTTTTACTTTTACTATTTAAAAGTTATTTTTAAAAGCACATATGCAAACATTTTCCTTGCTCTCACTGTTTTATTTTGCAAATACTTATATTATTGATTGGAAGAAAAAGATTGCTACAGTGCGAGATAGCCAGGTAAATACTACTCTACAAACAAATTGTGACAGTTTATAAACCATTGACACTGTGAGTAGTCATAATTCCATACCAAATACTCTATATTATGTTCATAAATATTTTGTTATCTAGTCAGTGAAAGGTGGTTAAAAATAAGAAAAATCTATAGCTTTTTAAGTAATGAGATTTACTTTAAGCACTTAGGGTTTTGATGATCACGATGGTGATGATGATGGTGATAATGGTGTTGATGACAGCAGAAGGCAGGGAGGGTATATAGTGATCAAGGGCACAGACTGTCGCCAGAGTCCTTTGTGTAGAAATCCAGGCTCCCAACTTACTAGCTGTGTGACATGGAAAAATTACTGATTCTTTCTTGCCTCAGTTTCCTCAAAAGTAAAGCGGGTATAATAATACTTCCTAATTCGAAGACTTTTTGTGGGGATTAACTAGGCGAATGATGTGAAATGGATAGCACAGCATCTGGCACATGGGGCTAAGTATTAGCTACCAGCAATGGCAATAGCAGAAATAATAGCAGTAATAGAAGTAGTAGTGATAATAATTTCAGTGATATTAGCTACTATTTTTTTTATTGCTTACAACATGGCAAGCATTGATTATATGCTTTTTGTTTCTTTAAAAAAGTCAACCCCAAATGTAAAAACAGAATATTAGTTTAAGTTATTTTTAATAGGAGTTTGATGCCAGTCATCATTTCCTTAGCCATAAAACAGAACACACTAAACAAAAGCATTGAAAAACGAGTATTCATGTCAACCATTAGAATTTAACGTAACACTCTTGGAAGTGTGTGTGTATGTGTGTTTAAAATACCTTATTCTGATATCTAGTATGTTTATTGGTCTCAAGCAATGTAGCTAAATAAAATGTAGGTTGGAGATAAAATCAAATTTGTTAGGATTGTCTCATAAGTCTCCAAGAGATTTTCTGCTCACTGAAAATAATCACTTAAAGTTCCAAAATTCAACCTCTGTTGTTTTTGCTTCAGATAGAAAACACAAATAATATCCCATTCCTTCCATTTTCATTGCATATTCTGAGGGCTAGTTCAGTTGGGCCTGCCTGAGAGAATGCATTATGGTTATAATTTATGAAATATTTTTGTTCACAGAAATTTTACAAGCAGAAAACTTTGTCAATCTTAATGTTTCTTCATGAAAAGTACTTGCTTAGCAAGTTATTAAGATGTTTGGAATTTAAAGAAATACTCACTCAAACAAAGTTACACTGAAATCGAGCCAGTTCCATGGATCACCAAAGAAATAAAAAGGTTCTACCCAGATGCCTCTTGCAATGAGTTTTATAAGTATTTCAAATGTGTAAATTCCAAGCAAAGTATTCCTGCAGAAAAATTTTCAGATAGACATTGAAAGTGAGAATAATACATTGTCAGCTCCAATACTATGTCTGTGATAACTATTTGTCAACCAATCAACCAACCAACCAACCAATCTACCAACCAACCAGGTAACAAAAAAGCATAAGCCCATTGAACCATAGGGTAGGGCTTTAGTTAGGGCTTTTATGGTGGGCTATGTCTTACAGCATTAACCATGAAATTTGACTATCAATCTTTTCAACAAGCCCTAGCTAGGGTTATAGTCTTGATACATATTTTGGAAAATAATGAAAATAAAAAGTATCAAATTCATTCCATATTGGCAATCCCGCAATAATTAACTGAATTATAATGGAGTATGAAATAACTAATTTTATTATGTGCATATATAAGAATTTCTGTGGTGAATCAGTTTTATATTTACCTTCCAAAATCAGTTAGTTTTAAGAATACAATTAAAGTTTGAGAGGTAGAAAGGCTTCTTCTCTAGAAATTTTAATGGGTCTTTCCATCACTGTAGTCCAACGAAAGCCACACTATTCACATCCCAAACTATTCTCATCACCAAAACATTAAAATTGTTTAATTGACACATGTGTTTTTACTAATTTGCTAATTGTGCTGTATGTACAAATATTATATTATATACAATGAATGTTATAATATTATATATGAAATATAAATAGTAAATTATGAAATGTTAAATATATAGTATATAACATACTGTAATACAATATGTTAAATATAAAATATAATTGTATATGAGATAATGTATAATAAAATTATATGACTTACTGTAATGCTGGGCCCCATTTTGGCAACTCAGTCATGGGCATAAACATGCAGTCAATCAGGACACTAATTAATATGAACAGTCGGAAAAAGGTAGGTTACAGTCAAGGAATAATGGATAAAAAATAATATTGGAAATATACGTCTCTATAACTTGCTTATATGTATATACATTAGATAAAATAGCTTCTTAAATGTCAAAAAGTATACTATTCATATTGAAAAACAGGAGGATTAAGATTTGTTAATATTCACTACTGTTGGGTGTGCTAGAAAATATATTTTAAATGTATTTTCAAATATGGAACACTTAGTGCAGTTACAATCCAGATTCCAATATGACCCAAAATGAGATATTAATTCATAAGAGAAAAGTACTGCAGTGATATTTGACTAGAATAGTTGCATCTGATATTAGTACAGTCTAAAGCCAATAGAAAAGGATATGGATGAACCAAAATCTTAATAGTTGTTCTTCTAGTTACACTGAAAGGAGAAAATGTACACCAAGTGGCACTGAATCTGAAGATTGTTCTTTTTTTATTTAATACTATGAAAGTCTGTAAAACAAAAAAGAACATCAACTAGGAACTATAATCTCATCCATTACACAACATATTGCTAATGATCCTTTCAGTCGTGAATTCTAACAGTTAACACTTTTCTTATATTATGATATCCTTTTAGAGACTAAATCAAATGGAAAGGCTAATTTTTAAAAACATTTTCATTGATATTTAGGTTTATCTACCACTTTTTCTTTTGCCAGTGTTCTACTTAAGAAAGCCATTTGCCACACTCAAAACCTCAAGTTTTCCTGTCAAATGGTGTAAAAGGAAGAAATCGATATCCTGATGGCTCATGAGAATGCAATTAAAGAAATCAAATTTAATGAATATAAAAAAGGTTAATTTTATTTCAGAGAAAATAAGGTATGGGATTACAACAGTAAAAACGACCCAATTCACTGAAATATTTTATTAATCACTAGTAATTATCTATGGTATAAAAACCGCTTGTATGTTATCATTGACATAAACACACCTAAAACAGAAAGTTACATTATGTAAGATAAATGTATTGGAATATAGAAACATTAAATCCAAAAATAATGAAAGATTAGAAACATCCTAAAAATGAGTTATATATGTATACATGTGTACATATGTGTATCTATATTATATTATTATATATTATAGAGACACAGTGAAAGTATCTACCTACGTATGTATGTCTTTGCATGTATGTCTATATATACACACATACACATATACACTTTTATTATATATACATACTCATTTGGAAAATTCATTTATTATGGTGTGAGTAAAAATACATCATATATATTGAATATTATATAGATTATACTATAACATAATATATAATGTAGTATATAATGCAATATGAACAATATAATATACTACATGATATATATAAAATACAGTCTATTATATACTATAGAATTATATATGACATAATTATATATTAGAGGTATCTATGGTGACTGTATATTGGTATTTACACTTGTGTATATATATAAATATACTAGTGAATATAAATATGTATATTCATTGATAGTTTATGAATACATGTTCTAAATGAAAACCAAACTGCTACTTCTCCTCAATAAAATACTTCCCTAATATACAATCTGTGGATGTCTGTATTGTAGTTATTTTCCCTCTTTCCATTTGAAATGCAAAGAGAAAAATAAAAGGGCCAAGAAAAATCTGATTATTTAAAATGTGCTTTCTGTTATTTATTAGAACAATCTCAAACTTCATACAAGAGGTAATATATGTGTCATCAACTAGTTTATGTTATTGTGAAGTAATGAGTAAATTCCAGATATAGCAATTATTCTCGATAAAGTTTAAGTGCTGAAATTATTTAATTTTAGAATTATTTATTGGTATGCCCCCCTTAACAAAATAAACAATATAATTCACATTTAATGATTTTGCATCATCATTAATAATACTACTTTTTATACTAAACTACCTTACAATTTTTGGCTTGTTTTATTTTTAAAAACCCTTGGTTTTGTCTTCAATAACAAACTTAGATTTGCCTACCATATCTGTATACACTACAAAGAACTCAGAACTCTGCTATATTAGAGTCACTTCTAAGGTTATTATGTTTTATCAACTGTTAGGTCTTATGCATAGCAAAAGTAAAAGCAGAGATAATTGAGATGAGGACTTAAGATTTTCACTAAAATGTTCTGAGGATTTTACAGGTGTTTTATAGCTAATGCTGCATAACACCCATGGAAGCTACCAGAGATACTGGAATCTTTGTTACTCTATACATTTACACTGTAAAATGCCAATACTCTTCTGTGGTGCCAAATACTTCAAAGAGTTATAGTTATGCAAAATCATCACTTTGCCTTTCATCTAGAGCCTTTGGTTCAATTCCATTTTGCCCATTTGGTAATTATCACTGAATGCTTTACAAGAAAATCAAATTACATTTGTCCACAATAGGGCTAATCCTCATATCTCCCAAACTTGGTCTTTTTAGAGTTGTTTCAATTTTGTTAGTACCACCACCCTTATTCCAGGCTGGAAATCTTGGTATTATTAGTCTGTCTTCAAATCCTGATATTTCTTCTCAGGTTTGTTACCTTTTCCCCTCCTCTGAGACGCTCCTATAATCCAGGCCCTGTGACTGAAGGCCTGGACTACTCTCTTTTCTATATCATCTTTCTGAGCCTATCTCTTCCATGTAAATTTAGAAATATTCATATTAAGCTTACTTAAACATTGCATTCATCACATCAGCCTTTGGCCACCACATTAAATCCATGTTGACATCTTCATTACTTCATTTTATTCCCCACAACTTGCAACAAGGGTCTAGTTGTATTACCACCCTGCCTCTTCCCATTCCAATTAATATCAAGATTTTCCCTTTGCATTGTGAAAATCTGAAGTGTTCTCTAAGTTGTAACTCAAATTCTACTTTCTTGAGGAAGACTCTTCCAGCTTTGTCAGCCCACACTGCTTTCTGCCTTTACTAAGCATAATTACTCTTATTTTTATCATTTTTGTGCTTGGCCTTGGATTGTGCAATTATTTAGCAGATTCTTCAAGTCATTCTGGGGATAAGACAGGAATTCTTCATTCTTTTTTTATACTATCTCAATTACATTTTTTGCATATCTGAAAAAAATAATGAAAATGCAGTCATGATAACTTCAATTAATCCTTACATTTTTATTCTTGTAGTAGGGGTCCACATCTTCCAAAGGCTCCGACACCATTCCTTGAGGAAGATTCCCATAAACAAGTGGAAGCTCTTTTCCAACTTCCAAGTCAGTGTTTGGCTTTAAATCTTTTCTTTGTTCCTCATTGTGTTTTTTAGCAATATGCTGTTTCATAAGTTCAAGAGACTCCCTGGTGAAGGGGACAAGGCCTTTTGGTTCTGGGGACGCCATTTCCAATTTTGTACCTGCAAGAAATGTATTTTCTTCAGTTCTATATAAAATTTGGGTATATAAAGAAAAATTTTAAATTGTAAAAGCTTAGGATATGAATAAAAGTGAACACCAAACTGAACACATGCTTTCAAGGAAAATTCCCAGGTTTTGTAGATATGAGTTGTTAGATTAGGTTTTGTTATACTTGATACTATATTTATTTGTAAGTTCATGCGTAACCAATTCTACTTCATAACCAATTCTACTTCATTTACACATCTACTGAATTCTCTTTGTTTTATTAAAATCTGCCTTTCAGTTTCTCTCTCAAATAAAAGAGTTCTAAAGTTCTAGAGACTTTTGAGGAGCCAAATCCAATTATTCCTCTCTTAGCTGTATTTAACCATTAATTAGACTTATCTTCTTTAAGCTCATTTTTCACTGCCTTTGGGCGCCATTCTTCTGTGTCTCCGCTAATAGCTCTATTACTTCCTTTAACTCAGTTCTTCATGACAATTTTTAACTTTGATACCCTTTAAAATTCTGCCTTTTCCATATGTTATATCTGTTATTTGGTGAATACATAGGCAAACACTGAGTTTCAATTACTATACATGGATATTTACATGTACATTTCCCAAAACACTCTCTTCCCTGAATCATCTATGTGGCAATTCCACCAAGTAAAAACAAGATTCATTTTTTTCCTGAATGACTAGAATTGCTCTTTTACCTTTTAGCCATTGAAAAAAACAAGGGGCACCTGGGTGGCTCAATAGGTTACACATGGGACTCTTGATTTCGTCTCAAGTCATGATCTCACAGTTCCTGAGATCAAGCCCCACAACAGGCTCTTCACTATCAGTGTGGAGCCTGCTTGGGATTCTCCCTCTCCCTCTCTCTCTGCCCTTCCTCCACTTACATGTGCATGCTCTCTCTCTCAAAATAAATAAATAAATAAATGTTAAAAAAATTCCTCTGCACTGAGTTTAAAAAAAAAAAGAAAAGAACCAAAACAAAAATAAAACCACACACACAAATACACAAACTTAATACCTTGAAAATTACTCATGAAATTTTTGTTTGTCATTAATTCCTCTGAACAAAATAATTTTCCTACAATTATTTTCAATTATGTAGTTAAATATTATCCATTATTTACGTATCTATGTCATGGTAGTCATCTTTACAATTCTATATCTGGATTGCTCTAGTAGTCTCTACAGGTATCTCTCAGTTTTTTTGTTTCTTTGTTTTTTTATTTTTTTACATTTATTTATTTCTGAGGGAGACAGAGAGAGAGAGAGAGAGACAGAGAGAGAGACTGGGGGAAGGGCAGAGAGAGAGGGAGACACAGCATCCAAAGCAGGCTCCAGGCTCTGAGCTGTCAGCACAGAGCCCGATGCGGGGCTTGAATTCACGAACCCCGAGATCATGACCTGAGCTGAAGTCGTACGCTCAACCGACTGAGCCACCCAGGCACCCTGGTATCTGTCAGTTAAAAAAAAAAATTGGGGGCGCCTGGGTGGCTCAGTCAGTTGAGCGTCTGACTTCGGCTCAGGTCATGATCTCGAGGTTCATGAGTTCAAGCCCCGCGTTGGGCTCTGTGCTGACAGCTCAGAGCCTGGAGCCTGTTTCAGATTCTGTGTCTCCCTCTCTCTCTCTGACCCTCCCCCATTCATGCTCTGTCTCTCTCTGTCTCAAAAATAAATAAACGTTAAAAAAATTTAAAATAAAAAAAATTAAATGTTTATTTATTTTTGAGAGAGAGACAGAGACAGAGCATAAGCAGGGGAGAGACAAAGAGACAGGGAGGCACAGAATCCCAAGCAGGCTCCAGGCTCTGAGCTGTCAGGAGAGAGCCCCATGTGGGGTTTGAACTCACCAGACATGAGATCATGACCTGAACCAAGTCGGAGGCTCAACCAACTGAGCCACCCTGGAGCCCCTAGGTTTCTCTCAGTTCTAGGTCTTTGCCTATTTCAAGTCATCCTACAGGCCACTGAAGTTGGTCTTCATTAAATATAATTTCATGCACAAATTTCCCATTTACAAACTTTGTTCTATTTTCTCATGTAAAAATATGTTCTTTTGCTGATTTTCTCCATCCTAATTCCTGTCAAACACATTTCACATATCACAGTTTCTTGATGGGAGTCAAAATGCTTTGAATTAGTATAATTTATAAATACAATCTACAGATAACGAAATTTGCCCTTACATATAAAATCTCCCTTTAAAATATCTAATAAGCTTTCAAAATTGTATTCCTTATATAGAATTCCTTGAATACATATTAAACAGTTTCTTAATGACTCGTGGTTATAGACTAGTATAAACAAAATCATAAACCTTGGAATTAAATAAACCTACGTTAAAATACTAAATTCTGTTACTAATATTCTTAGCAGTCTCAGTAAAATTACTTGATAATCTTGAATCTGTCAGTCACAAAATTGGGATTCCTTTTCAGGTTAAATAAGGATAAATAGAATTATATGGGTGAAAATGCCAAGTACAGTGGCTGGCACACAATAGCTGGGAAGTAAATATAAATTTTTATTTGTGATAAGATTTTATATCTTAGTAATGGACCAAATTTAATAGAATAATTCATAGGAGGAATACATGTAAGGTTTTGAAATTTGAATGAAAACAAACCATCAGTACAAGTGCAGTAGATGTGTTTTTGCAGCAGAGAAAACTGCCAAGGGGGTTTACTTAATAGTAATTGCAGTATAAATCAATACTGGTTTGTGTCTGCCCAAAAATGCTAATATAACCTTTGTCTGCTTTGAAGGAAGATGGAGGAGACAGTCTTTCTCTATTCTGCTGCATTCCATGACCACATCCAAAAGGCCTGTATGTAAACTGAAGGGTCTTCAGATGGGGTCAGAATGTTGATTAGACTCAAGTCACATCATCTACAGACCGGTTAAAAGAATGGAGAATATGTTAGTTGAAGCAGAAAAGACTCAAGTGTAACGTTATTGTTTCCAAGTATCTGAATGTTTCTCACATAGAAGAGAAATTAGATTTAACTATTATTTGGAAAAAAAAAAAAAAGAAAAAAGGTGAACTAGGATCACTGAGATGAAGCCAGAATAGATTTGATTCAAAATAATAAAGTACTTTCTAAATAGCTGCAAAAAAATGGAATAGGGTGATTTGGACGTTAATCTTCCCTGTAACCAGCCATATGAAATCATGGACTTGTTGACAGTTGAGTAGGATAATTTAAATGGGTCCAAATATTGCTTGGTTGCTGCCTTATAATTTTAGAACTATTCAATCTTAAAATCGTTGAATTGAATTTTTACATAACCTAAAAATATCACATGAACTAAAAGTCTGGGCTATTAGCTAAACTGAATCTATGCAGCACTGAATTAACAAAATCAAAATCTTTTTTTTTTTTACATTTTTTCAGATTATAATAAAAGTACTTTTAATATCTTATATTTTTAGGGATCCATCATAATTCCTAACAAATATTATTAAGCTTGCATATGTAAAGAATATTGTTCTTAAAAGTAGACCTAAAGGGAGGTTCAAACTTATTGCAAAGATGCTATTGTTAATGAAAACACTTTTGGATGCCTTCCATTGAAACCTCAAAATTCAATTTGCAAGCCAGTCTTCTTATTACATAGCCTAAATATAATTTTCTTTTTTTTTCTGTTATCACCTCATACATAGCAAAATAATCTTTGATTCCTTATTCCATCACCTACTAGCTGTGATACTTTGATAACATAGTTTGCTATACTTTCCTCATATGCAAACTCTGGAATCCTTTAGGTACCTCACAAGGTCATAAATATTAAATCAGACCATATACAGAAAGTCTGGACCGCAGTACTGATTTTGTCAGTGCTAATTCTCTCTTCTAACCCAGTCAGTTATCCCAGAATACATCTTTAGTAATAATTTGATGTTGAATGAAACTACTCTGGATTGTTGACTAGGTGAATGAATGGACAGTAGGCATTATCTTCTATGATATGACAA
Organism: Panthera pardus; assembly: GCF_024362965.1. Taxonomy (NCBI): domain Eukaryota; kingdom Metazoa; phylum Chordata; class Mammalia; order Carnivora; family Felidae; genus Panthera; species Panthera pardus. The sequence continues at coordinate 65,883,471 of NW_026526655.1, read as the reverse complement.
AGAAACGCAAGCACTTATCAGATGGAAGTGGCTTGCATCCTACTTTTAGATGGCTGAGTGAAGACTGTAAATTATTGATCATTAAATCATAATTCAATGAAAGCATTTCTGTGGGGAATTTATAAAATATGGTCCAGGTACTATGCTTCCCAGTGAGTGATCTTAATATAATGCTAAGGCTTGAAAAATAGAAAGATTAATAATCTGTCCATTAGACTACTTTCAAAAAAAAACTGAATAGCTAAAGTAAGCTTTTGGTAAGAATGTATCAAAGTAAACTCAGACTTGGACTCTAACAAGTTCCAGTTGTACTAATATTTTATACTTTTGATGAAACTGCAAGCCAATTCTCTTGGACATCAGTTGAAAGAAGCAGAGCCAGCATCAGTATGGGGAAAAGAGGTACGTTCTTATAGGAAAAAGATTCTCCTTAAAACAAATTTTAAGCATTTGAGATAAGCCAAAATTTATCATAACAATTATGGCAAATATAATTATAGTTACAATTACTGAGTGACTACGATTTGAGAGGCATTCAACGTACATGTTTTTAATTCTATTGCCTCATATTCTCACATATTATCCTTGTGGTCACCATTTTACCAGTCAGGGGAATAGAAATTGATGAGTTTCATGATGTCTCCATCACTGTATAGCTAGTTATGTGGTGGAGGGAGATGTTAACTCAGGTATGTCTAAATCTAAATTTGAGTATCTTTATTTTTGTTGTTGTTGTTGTTTTTAATTTGAGTATCTTTAAATGATAACACAAAAGTGTTTATAAACTGTAAACTTTTAGATAAGTGTAAACAATTGATACCTCAGAATGGCTACCTTAGAGATACTAAAAAACCAATAGGCTTACTGGGGTAACTTGCTTTACTAAGTAACTGACAGATTGACTTCAGGTAGGACTGTCCGGAAATTTTCTTTATGTAAGTGTCGAAGTCAAATATTTCAGAAAATTTTGTAAAATTGAAGGTGAGCTAGCATAGAAGACATTAATTTGGAAGGGAGGAGGTGCTGTCTAGTAATGTAATCTACATAGATTGGGGAAATTTGTTGTTGTATGAATCATGGTGGGACTCTTACTGCAACAGAAGTGGAAAAGACCAGAAAATGTAGATAATGACTTTTCCAGGGTCTTATGGATCTAAGGAGTGACAATGTGATCTTGCCAGACAAAACAAATGCATCAGCTCAAGATTTCTAATTTAGATTTAATGACACAAAATAAGAAATGCTGTGGAGAATCCCTTCTTTTGCAATAGAGGCAGAAGCTTCATCAGGAACTTCCATAAGTTTTGGGAGTAACAGTAGCAATGGAGCCAGTGGCAGTGACCAGTGCTTTATTTTTGGTGGTTTGAGCAGAGGTATTATGCCCACTGTACTGGTTCTGTCGTATGATTTTGGCTGTGGTCTTGGCTATGACTTAACAGTGCTCTGCCTATGACTTCTTCCCGTATTTTCTTCTGTAGATACCCAAATTTAGGATCACTGAGAATTGAGTTTTAATCTATCATACAATTTTATTTTACCCAGAGTGATTTTGTTATCACCATTAAGCATAATTTTTTAATGTTTATTTATTTTTGAGAGAGAGGGAGAGAACGAGCAGGAGAGGGGCAGAAAGAGGGGGAGACACAGAATCTGAAGCAGGCTCCAGGCTCTGAGCTGTCAGCACAGAGCCTGATGCAGGGCTCAAACCCGTGAGCCATGAGATCATGACCTGAGCCGAAGGTCAGACACTTAACCGGCAGCACCACCCAGGCGCCCCTCATTAAACATAATTTGAAACATTAGTATAATTAGAATCTACATAAAAACTGAATAGTTTGTTTCAAATAAGAATGGGAAAATAGAGGTTATTACATAGCTGATACAAGGAAGTTCACGGAAAATGCTTTTTACCTCCATTATTTTCACAATTAGGGTGAATATTCTCTTTCTGTTAGTCATTTTAAATCAAATTTAGAACCCATATTCCATAAGGCCTTTGGAGCATGAAAAAGCATGCAAATGAATTTGGTTTCCTTTACAGGCATTTTGAAGTTCAGGCATTCTCTGCCTTCTAGTTATGCTGATGGTGTGGGTTTGTATAGTTCTATTTGTTTTTATTTTGTACTGTATTGTGTGGAGCATATATGTTGAGGTTCAGAATTGGGCAGTTTCCATTATCCTTGTCCATATACTTCTTACAGTCAAATAAGATTGAGATGGTTCAATAATTTAAATGCAAAATAAAATTTAAAAAAATCTAAACAATGAAACTTATTTGAAAAAACTTAAGTCAACATATTCATACTAATTTAAAATGGAAGTCCTAATTTCATGATGCAAACTGCTGGCTAGGATTTGAGGAAATAAGCATTCTAATTAACTTTTTTTGGTAGTGTTAATGGTACAACTTTTCTAGAAGGAAGTCTGGCAGTAGTTATCTAAATTACTCAGATTGCTAGGGTAAGGTGCTCTGAGCATTATTTTAATAGTAAGAATAAAGCAGGTAACATGTATTTCAGGTGCAGCTGCTAAAATAAATAAATAAATAAATAAATAAGCAAGCACACAACACATACATACATATATACACATGTATATATACATACATATATATCGGGATCGTATGACTGATTGCAATACCACAAAAAGAATATGGAATATGGAATATGGAAGAAGTACCAGTTTAGATTAGGGATGGGAGAGGTAATGTTCTGTATTTTTGGGGTTTGATGCGTATCTGAAATACCTAAAAGGAAAAATTCAAAGATTAATTAGAAACTTGAATCTGGGGCTTAATAAAGATAATTAGATTGTATATGTTTGTGCATATGTTTTGTATACATACATAAATGTATGTGTATATATTAGTACATATATACACATATAACTGTATATGTATATATACATATGTGTGTATATATGTATGTATGTATATATATATATATATATATATATATATATATACACACACACACACATATATACCAAATATGGATATATAGTTATATAGATATATAAATAGTTGAGGTCCAAAGAGCACAAAAGATTATGTGTACTTGTAAATGTGTGAAATTCTTTATGGAATGATATTAAGGACAGCTCATTGAAAAGCATCTACCTATCATTTAACATTTGAGATTTTAAAAAATTCAGAAAGTTATTTGACATATCATTACTAATAAGTGTTTTAAGCCACATGGGTAAAATATTAAAAAGAGATATCATAGTCAAAATATTGAAAACACTAAAAGAAAAGTGACATATATTAGGTAACGATAATAAGGATGATTACTGGCTTCTCATCATAAAAACACAGAAACCAGAAGAGTATAGCAATGTCTTTAAAGTGTTGCAAGGAAAGAAAAAAAGGTAAAGCTAGAATTCTACAGAAAGCAAAAGTATTTTTCAAGAATAAAGACAAAGATATTTTTATTTATTTTTTAATTATTTATTTACTTATTATTTTGAGAGAGACAGAGACAGAGAAAGAGAATTTACTTATTATTTTGACAGAGAGAACAGAGTTGGGGAGGGGCAGAGAGTGAGAGAAGGGGAGAGAGGATCCTATGCAGGCTCCACATTGTCAGCGCAGCACCCCACTGAGAACCTAAAGAGAACCGTGGGATCTCATGAACCCATGAGAACCGTGGGATCTCATGAACTGTGAGATCATGACCTGAGCCAAAGTCCAGAGTTGGATGCTTAACTGACTGAGCCACCCCGGTGCCCCAAAGATATTTTTAGATGTTTCAGATGGAAATTTAGATCTTCAAGAAGAAATGAAGAGAAAGAAAAATGATAAATATTTGGGAAAATATAAAATATATAAAGCTAATTACCAAAACCAGGAAATAGCCCAATTGTCCATGAAGTGAATAGACAGAAAAATAAAAACTGGCATATCATATAATAGAACACAGTCCAACAATAAATAATAAAAAAATGAACTACTGGTATGCATAAGGAGGACTAAGTCCAAAAATATTATGATGAGTGAAAGAAGCCTGTCAGAAAATACTACAAACTACATGATCCACTTTATATGAAGTGCCAGAACAAACAAAACTAATCTCTAGGTGTGGAATAGGAACTGACTGAAAGGGATGATGGAACTTTCTGGGGTGATAGTAATGTTCAACAGCCTATTAGGACTTCAGAGCACACAGGCATACACATTTGTGACTACTGATCAAATGACACCCTTGAAATTTGTGCATTTTACTTGGTTTTACCTTTAAAAAGCCCATAAACAAATACTGGGTTCTAGTTAAATATATGAATTATGAAGTGTTTATGCGTGAGGCCTACTGGTATTTGCAACTTATTTTGAAAGACAATATGAAAATGTGAAGAATTGATGGATAGTTTGAGGAATGCATAAATAGATAAATGATAAACTAAATATTATAAAATGGCAATTGAAGACTCTAGGTTCTAGGTGTGTGAATGTTCATTATACAGTTCTGTCAATTTTCCTATATGTTGGAAATATTTTATAATAAAAGTTTGGGAAAAAGTTTGGTTTTGGGGCTAGATTATCTGGATTCAAACCTGGGCTTTAGCATTTTCTGCGACCTTGAGCAAGGTACTTAACCCCTCCATTCCTCAGTTCTTCAACCATAAATGTAAACAGTAAGTGCTTACTTCATACGGTAATGTGAGCATTGAAAGAGTTAATAAGTATAAAGTACATAGAACAGTGCCTGCCAGGTACTACACAATAAATACTAGGTATTACTATTTTCAGTCCTTTAAAGCATGGTATTTTTATGTTTAACCATCTTTTTTTTTTAACATTTATTTATTTATTTATTTAGAGAGAGAGAGAGAGAGAGAAAGAGAGAAACAGAGACAGAGAACAAATGGAGGAAGGGTAGAGAGAAGAGTGTGACACAGAATCTGAAGCAGGTTCCAGCTTCTGAGTTGTCAGCACAGAGCCCGACCCGGGTCTCGAACCCAAGGACAGTGAGATCATGACTTGAGCCAAAGTTGAACACTTAACCGACTGAGCCACCCAGGTGCCCCTATGTTTAACCATCTTTTTAATTGAAATTATGGCCCTATTTCCTGGAATTTATAAAAAGAATATGCAGAATGTCACCTAATTTCTTACTGATAAATCAGTGATGATAATATTCAATTATAATAATTGCAGTACTATGTCATCCTTAAATAATTTTCCATACATAAGGAGTTCCACTTTTTACATTTTCTTTTGCTTTATTTATTTAATCTCCTTTATCATCAGACTTCTAGATTTTATTCGTGCTGCTTACAAGTTATTTGCTTCTCTCTGCTCTCTCTTCTAACAATTGCCTCTGCTTGTTAGGTATAAACACCATACTAATCGACTGTAGGGTGGCAGCCCGAGATCTCCAATGGAGAAAGAAAATCAACCTTACTTTAAGTGTTCTGGCACTTCACGGGGCGCCTGGGTGGCTCAGTTGGTTGAGTGTCCAACTTTGGCTCAGGTCATGATTTCGCGGTTTGCGGGTTCGAGCCCCGCGTCAGGCTCTGTGCTGGCGGCTCAGAGCCTGCAGCCTGCTTCAGATTCTGTGTCACCCTCTCTCTCTGCCCCTCCCCCACTCACACTCTGTCTCTCTCTCCTTCAAAGGTAAATAAACATTAAATTAAAAAAAAATAAATAAAATAAATATTCTGGCACTTCATAAACCTTCTCCCTCCTCCCTATCCCTAAGTGTCATTGTTTTCTTATCCAGAGATATAGCTGGAAGGGTTGAAATTGATGAAGGTTGACTCCTGGATAAATAAGGCATAACACACATCTTTTTAGATTCCCAGATTCCATGCAGCTTTAGAAGAAGCTGATGGTATTTCTCTTTACCATAAGTATAATCTAAAACATGTCACAATTGTTACCCAATGACTTAATGTCCCAAGGGTATAACTATTTCAATGTGGGAGGACTAATTGGAAGGCAGCTTGCTGGACAGACCTACCATGTGATGGAAAATAGCCATTTACTCCTGTAAGCATGCAAGCTCTAGTCTCCAAAATTGGCTCAGGCTTCGCTCCATTTATTGCATAACTAATTTATATTCCTGGATTCTTCTTGTATTTATATGTCTTTACTCCAGTGTGACGATCACTTTCTTTATTCCAACTATTTTTCTTGCCCTGTTATTGTTTTACTCTTTCCTGACTTAAATGACTTCAGATTTATGGCTCTCATCTTTTTATTACCTGTGGTTGGGTTCTGCCCAGAGTTCAGCCAGTTTTGGCTAAGGCTCCTCAATATGTGTGTCTGATCCAGGATTGACCTACTCTGGGTCCCCCTTCTGGGCTTTTGGTGGCTTCAGATTTCCTGATTGCTCACCTCCATCCTTCCTTAGTTCCCTTGCCCTCATCCCTCTCAGATCCCTGGAGTACATTATTGGAATATGTTCTCTTGCAGAAAGAACTATGTTATTGTTTTTATTTGTAGTTCTACATTTTAATATTTTAATTTCAGATATATGGAAAAAATTAACTTTAATTTTTTTAAAAGGTTGTTCTTCATTTTTATATGTCATATAGGGCAGTACATTTAACAATGGTGTTTCTTTTTGACATAATTTTTTAGCAATCATTTGTGGAACATATGCTTATTAAGTGCCAACACTAGAACTACTGATAAAATATAGTCACTGAATTTAAGGACAATGAGAGACAGACTTTTAAACAAATAAGAAGCAAGTCATCTTGGTCATTTCTGAAAACTAAGCTTTAAGAGCAACAAGGACTAAAAATCATCTTCAACATGTCAAAGTTTCCAATAATCTCAGAACAATTAATGTCTCTCTTCTTGAGGGAGGATAAATCTAGGACATTAAGCTTCAGAATGATACAATCAATATACACAATAGAATTAGAAGTTCATAACAGTGTCAGATAATAAAGTTTCCCTATTTGCATCTGATTGCAGAGCTATGAAGAACAATGAACAGAAGGAAAACTTAGCGACAGTTGAAATACCAGGAAGGGATGCAGTTGACTAGGAATAGGATGCCACTATGCCAGTGATAAAGTCATTAGAAAGTGAGGTTGCCAGGAACACAAAAATGAAGTTGGTTCTGCCTCAAATATTCCCAACTGAGTCTTGCAGGACAAGAAAGATTTTGGTTTCCTACCAGTGAGTCTGGGAAAGGGGTCTAACCCAACATTCTAAACCACTCTATGTCCCAGATGTCTCCAGATATTCTCAAAACTTCTACTGCTTTGTGAAATTGGCTTCTAGACTTTCTGAATTATCCCTTGTTACTCCAACAAAATGAGAAAGTTGTAAAGGAGCCAGGATCTTCCTAGAATTGTATTTATAGTGAACCCAATCTGTCATATTCTTGACCAAAAATTTCTGACCAGAGCCCATTACAGCTCAACAATTGAGAGAAAAATATGCTTTGTTCCTTCCCAGAGGAATGCAAAGGGGCTCTGTTATGCAACCAGACTCTATAACTTGCCTTTAATACTGAAGTCCTTGATGCATCTGGCTCCCCCAATATGCAAGACCTGATTTCCTTCTGTTTAAAAAAAATCCAAAACTGGCACTCTCCTTGGAGCTCTTGGGAACACTCACAACTAGCTGACCTCCATGAATATCCTCTTAGTCTGCATGAAACTGTTACATCCCCATGAACCTTCACTGTTGCCCACTTTTTGAGCAGTAGAACTAAGCTCGTAAATCCACAAACTATGCCCCAAATCTGTGACCAGATGGAAGAAGAGTTCAAAACCAGTTGTTTTGTATGGCCCACCATAGTCTGGCTCTGGGTTAGCTTGAGATAGGCACAAGACCTTCAACAATGTACCAGACCTCGGGCAGCTGACTAGATAAGGTAGTCAAATCTGCAGTTCACAAATACTGGGGCTTCTGAGAGGACAGAGACGGTGAGAGGATGGTGGTACTGAGAGTTGTAAGGAAAGAAAATCCTCTTAATGCAGTTGATTTGAATTATACCAGCCTTTCACTGCATATTAGAAATCTCCTGGTGCTAATATTGAAAATCTAGGAGGCAGCAACCCAACCTGAACAGATAATTTCAGAATACCTTGGGCGTGGGCCTCTTGAGATGAATCTAATGCAGCTTGCTAGACAAAAAGATTCTCTTTTGGCATATACCCAAGCTTCTTCCACCCACCTTTATAAAGCAAGCAGGGACATTACATTTTGGGGGATTGTTTTTTCTTGTCTGAATTCCTAACTACGAGAGGTGGAGAATATACTAGAATTGCTGAGGCAAATACCTGCTTTAGAACATAACTTCTCCAGAAGATCCACATATTTTTCACTTCTTTGGGCACCTTTTCCCCCCTCATCTCTAAAATAGTCCTCATTCTCTGGATGCCTATTTGGTAATGATCTTACCAGATGTTGTCATTTTGTCACAGAGGTCCTGGTGTAAAACAGCTCTGATGTTTGAAATCAAAGAAATGCAGCTGTGACATCCACCTTATCTTACTTCCAGTTCCTTCCAAGATAATTTGCAATACATCTGATCTCATATTTAAGTAGCATGGCCATAAGTCACAGTTTGGGGGACAGTTTGGATTCATGTTTAGTGTTGAGAGCTAATTATTAATAGCACTCTCTTTCCTTTTCCAAAGCATCTTTAATTGCATGATGAATGACACAGCCATCCAAGAAGTGAGCCAATGCTCAGCCTCTTTATCTGAGTTCCTAGGGAAGAGGCTATATGGAGAATATTGTATATCGGCAACTGCAGCTGTGTCGTCTCAGAGACAATGAAGGACAGCCAAGAAAGGGGTGCCAGATGTTTTTCCTCTCTCCTTATCTCATTCCCTTTTGCTTCCCCGTCCCTTAGTTTGATTCCCTGAGTGGAGCCTGACAGGCATGCGGTCAGGCTGGGCAGACAGATTCTGCACATGTAGGAGGGGAATTCCCAGGACAGCCACAGCTTTCTTACCTTTTTCCTACCTTAGGGAATGGAAAGCACAGCATCTAAATAATCAACCTCTATGCTTTCTGGGAAGCTGGAGCTGATCCTAGGGATGAGCTAGGTTAGCTTTGCCAAAGAGAATTATGAAATGTTCCACTCTATACTAGATGATAGATATTTATTTACTCTCCTAATATATTTACTAAAAGATTTAGAGTAGCTTACAAGAATGTAGGCCATATAGCAAGATAATATAAATGAAGAAAAATGAGGCAAAAATAAAAACAGGACAGTAGATCCACAGAGTAAGGATAATATCCCAAATGCCAATTTTACTCTGACATGAAATAGGAAGTAAAGGGTAAAAAGACTTCTCGCTTAGTTTCCAAAGTATTTTCAAACAATTACGCTCTCAATCAGACATAGACAATGCATCGAGCCTATTGTGCCAGTGACATTCAGATAGCTCTAAAAAAAAAAGTAACAAGAGTAATGACAAGACTGATAAACAAATTAACTTGAGACTGGAAGGTACTGCATGCATAAGTGAAGGAGACAGAGTTGATGTGATCATTAAACAGAATCTATATTGTTGACAACATAGGAAGCATACCTGCTTTGGTGACATGACCAATTTAGGTTGACATTTTTGTTCACTGAAACCACTTAAATTCACTTCATATATACATTATGGCTTATACTTCATCCTTCCCACATTCTATAATGACTCAGAGCTAAATTCTCTGGTGCCGAGCCTTTTCCCTTAGAGCTTTCTATGACCTTTTTTTTTCTCCAGAGTTTAGAACTCAAATGATATTACAGGCATTGATTTTTTTTTTCTTATGGAGAATACAAAAATAATATCATTGTCTTTTAGGAAGCCGAAAGCTATGAGGAAAGATGACTGAAGCTCATGAAATTCTGATATATATGGATAAAAATTAAAAGAACCAATTATGTTTACAGTAAAGCTCTAGAAGACATCACTGAGACTCTTCTTAACAGATGCAACCTCGATATGGAAGCAATGTATACCCTCATACAGTTTACCTGAGAGTGTAAACAAGCATTTTTTTTTCTGTTTAGCAATAGTTTCTAAAATAAAGTTGCATGTGCTCTTTGGCCCAGCAATTAAGTTGTCTTACGAATATTCTTGTTGAAGTTTGAGATGTCACATTTGCAAAGATGTTAATCGCAACACCTTAGGGTGAACAATCAAATAGTCCACCCTAAGGAGCTAAAACCATGAATTTCAGTATGCTGCTATATAGAACACTATTTAGTAATAATGAAGAATGAGATATGTCTGTGCTCATATGAAAAGATTTCCAAAATAGATTACTAAAAAACTTAATGTTGAAAATGGCTTTCACTGTTCACCTTTGAATAAAGTATTTTATAAGAATTATATGCATACTGTTACATATGCTAGTGCGTGCATGTTTCCCCTCTGGAGAAAGTAAGCTGTTACATCTGTGGAAAGGGGTTGAAAAAATTTCAGGGGATTTTGTCATATTTCTGTCCTACCTTAACATAGTTTACCACATATATGTATTACCAAAATCCAGAAATGGAGACTTTACACACCGAAGGCTCAGGAATAAAGGACAGATTGATCAGAGTGGCACCAAACCACCTGGAATTTTGTAGCTGTCTCTTCATCTTGACTTAAGCTTACTTGGTTTTCTGCTTTGCGATCGTTTGTCCACTTGAGCTTCTTACTTCCTTAGTTGTGATTACCTAACTCCTACTCTTTTACCTCTCCCTAGCATACAGTTTATCTTGCCAGACTTAATTGACTTTTTCTCCTTTGTCCTTGGACCTGAAATCTTCCTGTAGCTCTGCTTTGCTCCCAGGTCAGCCTATTTTGGCTTCAATATATCCACTTAATTCTGGACTCCACTCCTTCTGACAAATTCAGCCAAGTATTCCTAGAACATATCATCTTGCAGAGAAAAATTGTAAATAAGTAACTTTCTCAAAAACATAAGTATTGCCATTTTGTTTTGGTAATATTCCTTAAGAATTTTATTCCAGGCATTCTTCTGGATTCAAAAGCTAGGAAAACAGCTTTGTAAATAAATGAGCACCACCAAAAATCCCAGCAGACAGGTCCCATCTCTCCTTAAATAAAAATTTCTCTTTTGAGAACTGAATTCCCCCCAGATCTAGTAAACTTGGATTCTAGTAATGGTTCATTAAAATAACCAGGAGCTGGGGTCCTTGTAAGTGTCTTTCTTCCAGACAGGAGGAGTGCAGGGTGGTACTACTTAAACTGAAGAGAAGAAATCTGGAAAAAAAATGTCATGACAAAATCTGAGCATCTGGTCTCAAATTCACTTACCTGAATCAGCCCAAAGTAAGCTCAGTGGACATTTGAAAGCCCTGAGGAGATGCAGGACAGTAAGTCACTGTGTAAGATGGAGTTTCACCAGGCTGAGCCATTATGACTAGCAATAGAGAGGGGGAAGGCTTCCAGGAACATGAAGGAAAGCTGCCCTGGTTTTAAGTATGCTCACTTGAGCTTCTCTATGGCAACCTCATGGTTCACAAGCATGGTTCACTTATTTCTATGGATACAACAATAACTTCCAAGCTGTGCCTGTCCAGCCCACCAAAACAAGCATGTTGGGGAAAGGCCAGAATCTTTACAAAACTAATTGTTCTTGTGACCCTCGTCAGTCAGACCCTTGACCAGAAGAAACTGGCCAGAGGCCATTTAAGAGCTCAGGAAGGAAGAATGAATTCTTGCCCTTGCTAGAGTAATACAAAGGAGAGATTGTTATGCATGTAACTTCTATAGCCATCAGCAATCCTGAGAACTTTTGGGCTATGGTTTTAGATGTGACCAGATCTGTGAAATGCAAAATTAAAAAAAAAAAAATTCCCCAACTGGTACATTCACTGGAATGCTGGAGGCCTCTTAGAATTGGCTACTTGCCTCTGCCCCTGATCACTCTGCAAGAGTTGGTCTGCATTTCCAGGATCTACTCCCACCCCAAAACTATTCCAGCTTTTCAAATGTAGAATCTAGCACAAAGATACCCAATCCCTTTTCAAATTGGACAGCAACTTTGAAACATGTTAGGGTGAGACTAATATGGACCAGAACCAAAGTTCTAGCCTGTAATCAGGTGCTTGGACCCTGCAACCCAGAATCAGAGACTGGTGGATCAGGAGCCTCACTCTGGCATTTGAAGTAGAAGGGAAGAAATATTCTACTCAGTACTATATATTCAATCAGGAACTATGGCCCCCAAATCAGCATCTTCTGGTTCTAGTTTAAAACCAAATGCTCTGTCTTAATCTCAGACTTTTAAAAGTCATAATTTCTCTGGCCTGGGCAGTGGGGAGCAGTTAGGGGGTGAGGCGGAGATTTTGTTTAGTGCTGATAGTCAGTCTGGCACCTAGCTGGCATACAATCAAAGCTGTCCACAGAGTGGTTATCCTCAGCTAGCAATAAGTTGAGTCAATTCAGTCAGAAATACTGCATATACAACAGAGATAACTGTTTGCCAGACAGAGGAGAGATCTCCCATCATCATGGAGTACAACTAGAATAAGCCTGATTTATAAATAGAAATGAATGGACAAATAACATGGAAATCATGATCCCAGTTGGGTCAAGAGATACTGACCAGATGAAAAACATCCCTATAAGCCCTCACATGAAAATGTTCTCTTTAGCCTTAAAGGTTTCCTCTTGCAGCATTGTGGAGGTGAGGGCTTACTTGCCTGGCCTTGGTTAGCCGACACTAATAGAAGAGAAAGGGACCAACTCCAGGAAAAATGAGATTTGTCTGTATAAGTTCATATGGTGGGTGACTGCATTGCTGATAGTTAGTCAGCATGGGTGGAGCTTACAGATGTCCTCTCACAACTGACCAAATGATGTTGGTTATTGAAAACGGTAGGACCAGACTCCCAGAAATCAAGAACGTCCTTTTTATACTAATGCCTCCACCATAAGCTTTCAAGACAGAGTCTTGGTAGATATAGGGTTGTCAGTCAGTCTCTGAGTATTCTGGTTGTGGTGTAGATCCTGTCATAATGAGATCTAGGGCTGAGGCATATTAGGATACTTCCTCCCTAAGTAAGGTTGTTTTCATTTCCAGAGTGCTTCATCCTACCTGGGCAAAATTAGTGGGAGTGTATATCAACTACCTTACAGACCCTTTCCCACAGGAGGTTGTAAGACAGAATGCCCAGTTCCTAGGTGCTTGTTTGGTTCTACCTTCTGATCTCTAGTGGAGACTTATGGACAACAGCAGGTTCTGGGGCCTGCCTATATTGTCTGGGGTCTATAGGTCCCTTTTCCTGAGCCTATACCCAATTTCAGGTTTTATAATTTTCAAACACATCGATGGGAAAGAAGGGGCTCACAGTACCTCTTACCTGAGTCCAGGATTATAATGAACCCCAGCAGTTAAGAATAGAATATTGTACCTAAACTTTCACTTCTCCTATATTAATTATTGGACCAAATAAATTCAGCAATATCCAATATACTTACATCCCAAGGAAGTAAGACCACATACCTAACATAAAATTTAAAACTAAAAAGAGGAGGGTAACACATATTTTGAGAATATTTGAAAGTATTTAAATATGAATTGTTAACCATGGCACACAATTTTTTGAGGATAGAGTCTCATGTTTTAGAATATACTTTAAACTGTAGAGGTGAGAGATCAGGACCTGGAGAGATCAAGATCTGGATTTGAATTTCTTTTCCTTTAGTGCATTGTAGTGAGGCTGTCAAAGATCCTTTTATGTTTATATTGAACTAGACATAAAATGAGAACTAGAATAGTGAAGTGGATAAAAACACAAAAATGATCCCTTATACAAGCAACAGTTACACATGATATTATAGTCACAAAACCTTAATGTAATTTGTGTCATTTAGTCCTTAACAGGATATGCAAGTTTTTGATGTGTCATTTACAAATAAGAAGAATAAAGCTTAATCAAAAGTTAAATAACTCTTTTCATTTTTGAAAATGAAAATTCATCTTTATCATTCTAAATCTCAAAGTCTTCTTCATTGGACTTTTAGCTCATTTTTGATTAGCCAAGTAACCTCAACAAATTACCCATGGGTCTTATCTTTATTTGTAAAACTAGCAGCTGGACTGTAGAAACTTTAATTAGGGCTGGAAAATGGCAGGTGCATAGGACTCTATTTATTATAGGGCCCAGATTCCTTTCTTTTTTTTTTTTTTCCTTCTGCCATAAGCTATTCTCCTGAACAAGAGGCAGGAAGAAAAGTATCCACAAAAAGTACCACCCAGCCTTTTCATTTCAAGACAGTTTTCTGACCAATATCCAAATTTGACTCCATCATTTCCATTAATAAAGGGAGCATATCCACATGTTTTTATTGTTTTTCCTGCTTTCACCAATATCCTAAGTATTCGAGGCAACATACAACCAGAGTCACAATGAATACATCATCACTTCTAGGAGAAAACCTCTAGAAAGTATGTATTTTATAGATCTAAACAAGGCAACAACAACAATGACGACAACAACAAACCTGTTGATACAAACAATACCAAAATGTCAAGCCATTTAAACTGAGCACACCATTTCCCATTTTCTATTTTTCTTTATTTTTAATTTTTTTATCTATGCCTCTAATTTTATACTGTTGATTCATACGTGAAAAGCACCAATCTTAAAATCACTAAGTTACTTAAAATAAGAGACAAGATTCCTTCGAAGTATACTCCATCCTGTGTAAGCTTTTATTCCTTCCATTCCATCATTGTGTCATGGAACCTAAAAGTCATTGCCATTATGACTAAAATTTTACACTAACAGAGCATCTGGGCTTCCGAAGCTTACCTGGTGGATGAGAAAAACTGACCACATACACAATGCAGAGTAAACATCCGCAGACCACTGCTGCTCTTGAAGTAGCTTGCTTAATTCAGGTCCAGAATCTAAATTTACTGCTGAAGACCCTAAGGGTGTGTATGGGGTGGGGCGGGCTGGGAGTGGGCTGGGGGTGGGTGGTAAAGGCTGGCAGCAGATGGCCGCTGTCACCATCCGGGGGTTGGGCACAGAGCAAGAAAAGGGACTTACTTGCTACCATGTGTCTGGTCTCCAACAGCACCTGAGGGAACCCTGAGAAGCAGAACTGGCTGGATCTCTTTTCTCCTTCTGGGCTTGTTTTTCATCCAGGATCACTCTGGCTTCCTGAGTTCTGGTTGCTCAGGAGGTGCTGCTAAGCTGGCGTTTGCCCTCACCGGCTGATGCTACTCAAGCCACGACGGCTCCTTGGTAAATGGGCCCCACTGACTTGCCATCTAGAAACTGCGTCTCTGGGGCGGCTGCTCAGCCACAGATCCAGAGACCCCTCCTGGCCAGATGCGCAATGGAGCAGCGCCTGCCGCCTTGAAGCTGTTTTTGTGTCCTTCCCACTCCTCCCTCCCCTCTCCGAGCCAAGCCACCCTCTCCCCCGCCCTCATTCCCAGGCCGGTGCTAGACTTCCTCCGGAGCGGACGTGGGCGGGGTGATGGAGACAGAGACCAGCAGCCGCCACTGCTGAGGCCAGAACGGCAGGCAGCTGCTGAACATCTCCTCCGCAGCTGCCAGGGAACGGAGGGGGCGAGACGAGGGAATCGCTGAGGAGGTGGAGGAGAGAGAGTTCTGCGAGGGCAGGAAGGATGGAGAGAAGAGGCAGGGCGGGATGCAGCTTTGACTGTGTAGCGGTGGGAATAGGAGGGAGGAGAGGGCCGGGAAAGAGAGGAAGGGGAACAACTCAAGTTTTAGCCTTTGGTTGCTTTCTCTCTCGCCTTGCCCAGGAGAGCTTGTCAGGGTCAATTATCAGCCTGCATTCAAATCTGAACTTTGCTTAGGCGTGGGGGTGGACGTGGGTGGGGGCGGGGGGTAGCTGTTTAGGAAAGCGTGGCTTGGAGCTAACCACAACCTCACTCTAGATTTCTTTCCCACTCTGGTGATCTGAGATAGGAAGGGCAGAGGAAAACATTATGCATACCTGGAAAAACTGGTGTGCAACAGTGAAGTCTGGGGGTGAAGGGAAAAGGTGTTGGACCTTCTTTCCCAAGTGGACTTTGGAAACTTTGCTATGCCATAGAACGTTCATTTTATAACCCTGTCTTGTTTGAAAATGAAGTTTCCTTGAAAGAAAGAAAGAAAGAAAGAAAGAAAGAAAGAAAGAAAGAAAGAAAAAGAAAGAAAGAAAGAAAGAAAGAAAGAAAGATTTCTACAACACACCAAGAAAAGATTACAAAAATGAGGAACAGGGAAAAGAAATCATGTATGTTTCTAAGAGGCTCCAAGTTTATATTCCAACGTGTGGGACAGAGGGGCAAAGTGGAACTAAACTAACATTGGTTCTGTGCAAATCATGTCAGAGACTGCATGTTTCATCCATGATTCACAGAAGAGGCCTTGTGACATGTACTTTCCTGGTTTAAATTCTACACGTTATAAAAAATTTCAAACATAAACAAAAATACAAGGAATATATAATAAACTTCTATGTACTCATCACTCTGCCTCAATCACTCTGCCTCAACTATTGTCAACATGTAGCCAATCTTGTTTTATCTATACTTGCCCTCCAACCTTGGTTTAGCTTCAAAGTAGTCCAGACATCGTATCATTTTGTCCAAAATTATATCAACATAAGCTTCTGAATAAAAACTTTTAAAATATAACCCACCCTCAAATACAATCCGATACTATTATCATACCTAAAAATTAACAATTACTTCATAGTGTCAAACATCCACTTGATTTCTTTTTAGTAGACAATGTACAGATTACCATCTTCTCTTTCCCACACTTTGTGATGACAGTACAAGTGAATTTTCTAATGCATAGAAGTTTCCTTTGGGGTAACCCAACTTATGTATTCCTTTCACCCAGGAAAACCTATGCATATTTCAGTACATTCAAACATAAGAAACATTTAACAAATTTAATATTAAATATTTTAAAGCTTAAATAAGATAATTGACATAAACTGCTTTGTATAATGCATAGTGAACAGGCAACTAATCTCATGATGTTGTACAAACCAGTAAGAGAAACAAGAGACAAATAGAAGGGAAACTAACGATGTTGGATTTATCTTCTGAGTTGGGCAATCATTTTTTGTTGTTGTACTGGAGCAAATCTGTTGCCACCATTGTTAGATAATATTGCTAAGTTGAGTTGACATATTTTGGCAATTATTATGCTCCTAATAATGAGTTGATGAGATTCTTTTGAATTGTTTAGCAAGGGGAAGCTGTTTGTTTTCCACACTTCTTCCTTAAGAACCTTATAATCATGTTTTCTAAGCTGTGTTTCCTAAGTATGTATTTAGAAGGTGGAAGCTCCAGACCTGCATATCCTGCCTTATCAAGAAAAACCTGCTTTATCACACTACACTTGAACCTGATCGGCCCCTAGGGGAATTATTTTCCTTGGAGCTACTTAAGTGGGGGCTGTTTTTTCTAACCTCAAAGACGTCAGTGTCAGGAGTGTGGATGCGACTCTTATTTTTATTCTGATTCCACATCACCACATCCAGGGTTGGTAAAACCTTAAGCAATTCTTCCAAAATGCAAACAAATCAAAATTCCTTTCTTGAACATATGTTCTCTACGTGTGCCATCTTTTTCTTCTTCTCGTCTAGCATTCATCTTTTAACTTTATGGGAATTCTTATTTATTACGGATTTACTTTCTGGTTGACAGTCTTCTCTTTTATCCAGACTCTTAGTATTGTTAATAACTTTCCCATCCATTTGGATGCCAACAACATTTGGATGAAACATCTAATAGTCTAGCTTCTGATTTCCTCCCTAACAGATGATCTTTTTCTCTATTCCATCTCAACCATAATTTCCACATTTTGAATCTTCTCATAGCTAGCAACTGGTTTGTTTTTCTCCATAACACTTATCTAGCATGCTAAATATCAATTGCTTATTTGTTTATTTTGTTTTATTCTATCAGAATGAATGCTGCATGTCAATTCTTGCTTGTCCCCTGCTATGAGGTAGCACTTAGAACACACGCTGTAATATAGTATGTAGCCAGTAAATTTGCTAAAGGAATGAGCAGCAAGCATGCCTCTAATTCACTATGTGCTTCTCAAAACAATGTAGTGATTCATCATAGAAATAGATCATAGAGCACACATAATATGAATATGACAATTGTTTATTGATCTGCTTTCATTTTGCCTAAACTCTGGTACTTATATTCTTTAATGCTTTTGTCATCTATAGGTATGAAAATTTCCCCTGGCTGTAGAATCTTGATGTAAATCACAGGCCTCCCTGAAAGGAAATAGTAAAAACAAGAAAGTCCAATTATATCTATGGGGAATACCAGGGCACTCAAAGAAATAAAACACTCAGCATCAAAGAGGTACTAGACATTGGTTTGGGATTGTTGTCAAAATCCAGGTTTAGAGATCTTTCAGGATGAATATAATGTAAATCATATTGTAGAAAATGTCTTCCTGAATCATTTGAATTTTAAAGATCTTAAGATTTTTTTTTTTTTAGCAAATACTAGTTAGCTTTCTACGTGTCATGTGCAATATCATAGGCAAATACCTAGAATCCTTTTTGTTTAGTCAATTAGGGGCGCTATAACATCCATCATGGCATTCAAACTTACAACCCCAAGATCAAGAGTCACATGCTCTGCCGACTGAGTTAGCCAGGTGACCCCATCCTTTCTCTTTTTGTTATCCTCATATACCTACATAAAGACAGTGCTACAAAGCCAGCATCAGTTCCTTATTACTATTTTTATGTGTATAGCATTCTACTTATGATTCCATTTATATGCTCGAGTTCCTTAGATCTATTCTAAGAAAATCTTGCCACAGTCTTCCACTCTATCCCAGGTTCCAGAACTATAAGAATCTGGACAGTGAATAAAACTGTAAAGAGTTGTTTAACAGTGTCAGAGGAACACAACAAACGGCTTGCTTATTAGCAATTCTTAGAAATGAAATAATAGACCATAGATGGCTAAAGCTCTTTGGGTTCCTCTTTTTTGTTGCCACAAAAGAGTGGGCAAAAACACTTTTAGAGCATTAATTATCAGTTGATAAATTTCTAAACTGATTTAAATTTCTTAGCTCCTTGGATGTATGTACATACATACCTGGATTGCATTTATATTATGTTTATGCATATGTTTATGTATATGTGTGTGTATATATATATATATATATATAAACATATAGAAATAACATATATAAGCATATTTCACATATATGCATGTAAATTACAATGGGATTTATAGACAAATGACAAGAAATTGCACATTTGTAATTATCTTTGTTTTCTATTTTATTTTTTCACTTGAAAATATTTTGGGCTTCTGCCAAGCTTCATTAGGAACTACTTGATACTTGATTATTGGATATAAAATTGAAAAATGGAATGCACTGTAATCCGTGTTTACAGAAACACATATATAAACATTGACAAAATGTTGGCTCAAACACTTTTATTACATCTTTTGCTTTCCCAAATTTTTCAAGACAAGGAGTACAGAAACCAGAAATTGCTAATGGGATTGTCAGTGAAACTATGTAACATTTGTTTTGTTTTGTTTTTTTTTTTAATATGAAATTTATTGTCAAATTGGTTTCCATACAACACCCGGTGCTCATCCCAACAGGTGCTCTCCTCAATACCCATCATCCACCCTCCTCTCCCTCCCACCCCCCATCAACCCTCCGTTTGTTCTCAGTTTTTAAGAGTCTCTTATGTTTTTGGCTCCCTCCCTCTCTAACATCTTTTTTTTTTTTTCCTTCCTCTCCCCCATGGTCTTCTGTTAAGAACCTATGTAACATTTGTAACATCAAAATGTTACATGAAGTGAAATGTAGATGAAAAACATTAAAATAAATGATTTAGGAAAGTGAAACAAAGAAGTCTGAACCTAATTGCCTATAGAGAGTGATACTGGTGAGAGAAACTAATCCTTTCTGCAGACAGCTAGAAAATCTCAGGTATTGAAGACACCTGGTTACCAAACAACTGGGCAAAGTTGGGTGCTATAAAAAGGAAGCTATTTGAAAATCTTTAGGCCACAGGAGGCCCAACTCTAGCCCATTCTGCTAACTGTTCTCTTCTTCAACTCTTGGTGAAAGATATGTTCTCTAGAAAATTGGGATTGCAGAGGCTAGAAATCCGAAATACTAAACACAAAGGAGAATGAAGTAAGGTGCTGGACTGAAAAGAGGAACATTAGTAAAAACTTGTATTCTTAATGTTGAGACTCCCTTCTTCCCAGGTTCTTTGCCTTCAACAATGCCCAGAATTCTAATAGTTACATTTTATATTTCAGAAGACAGATTCTAGCATCTTCCTCTAGAAAACATGATCTATCCCACAGGATAGGCCCATTGATTCTGGCAGTTTGGTGTCTTCAAGAAAAAAGCTGACTGATTACTGGATTATCCTAGAATAAAGCCTTCTATTCTACAGGGTTTATTCCCTCAAACTTCAAACACATGCATAAATGTATGGAGTATCCAATTGTTTAGTGATCACTAAACAAGAATCATTGAACATTTGAGGAATGTATTTAGCATGGCAGAGAGGAACTGAAACAAATCTATAAAAAGAAGTAACTGTGGACTTAGAGACAGAGCAAAGCATAAAAGAAAATTCAAAGACAATATAATTAACATGATAAATAAGAGTGATATATCCATTGAACAAGAATAAGATGCCCTATTTTAAAGGAACAGTATATGAAAGATCTCTTGAAATCTTTATCTATGATAGATGATGACAATGATGATGATGGTAATGAAAAAAGAGTTTGGATAATAAAATTGTGGAAACCACCAAGCATGTACAAAGAGTTGGATGGCAAGATATTAAAAATAAAATTTGAGAATAAATTCCAAAGTTTCAACCTTCAGCTGACAGGAATTCGAGAAAGAGAGAACAGAGAACAAGTGAGAGCCAATTGGTAAATAAATAACACGATAATTTCTTAGAATTGAAGAGCCTGTGTCTTCCAAATGAATGGACCCACAGAAAATCAATCAGTTTAAATGAAAATAGTTCCTCAACCAAAGAAAATCATCATGAAATATTATAATTTTTGGATAAATATTTAAAAAAACACCTAGATAGAACAAAAAAAGTGAGTTAAAGTGCAAGGGATGGTTAGTATACCTATTGCCCAAATCTTGAGTGCAATATCATTCTCCAATTAAAATTAACCAGGACTCTTTTGAGAAATGGCTGTTTCTAGGACCAGGCCTGGAAGTATACAGGGTAAATCTGGAGCATCTTGTAATGACAGAAAATAAGGGAATGCTAAAAAAAAGAAGAAGAAGTAAACACCAGCCCTCACATTAATGGGGGTGTGTCAAAGCAAAGGGACATGAAAGCCAAGTGAAAGAACTACTAATGATCAAAGCTGGAACAATTTGAGCAACAAAATAAAGTAGTGTTGGATTGTAATTCAAAGTATAAAATATCCATGAGTCCATACCGATATAAATAAATGATTGAATAAATTAATAAATGTGGGAGGAGAAACAAATATCCCATGCAGAAGAATTCTAAATAATTTATGTGGATATACCACATTAAAGGAGAGGGAGAGTAACTCTTTACCCCTTAAATGTGGGCTGGGCATAGCAACTTCCTTCCAAAGCGTAAAGTATGAAAATGCAGAAAAAGAGTAGCTTTGAAGTATAGAAAACTGAGAAACATTATTTCAGCTAGGTGATCAAGGTCAACATCAACAGTCACAAATCACGTTGATAGTATGAACTCTTGGTACGACTTGGTGAAAATGGCATTTCACATCTGTCATCTTCTTCCCAAAATGCATGTCCCCAGACTAAGAAAAAAATTTAGGTAAATTCCAATAGAGGAACAATCTACAATATACTTAAAACTGTTAAGAAAAACAAAAGAAGGAAGTCTCAGAAACTATTACATCCAAAAGAAGCTTAAGGATATGACAGCTAAATGTAAATATGGTGAGCTGGATGAGATTCTGAAATAGAAAAATTACATTATGTTAAAAACAAATGATATTTGAATTAATTATGTACTTCACTTGATAATTATGCACCAATATTGGTTCATTAATTATAACAAATATAGCATACTAGTTTAAGATGCAAATAATAGGGGAAACTGTGTGTGGAGAATTGGAGCAGTGGCATATGGGAACTCTCTAGATTATCTTAAAATTTTTTCTTGGTGATAAAATGCACTGAGAAGGCATCAATACCACTTCTGTGGTATTTTGTCAAGTATGCATAAACTCACTTTAATGAGGAGAACACATAGGACAAAACCAAAGTGAGGGATATTCTACAAAATAACTGGTCAGTACTCTTCAAAGATGTCAAAGTCACTAAAGTCAAAGAAAGACCCAGGAACTGTCATAGACTACAGATACTAAGGAGACACAACAAGTGGATATAATATGGAATTCTAGATTAGATCTTGAAGCAGGAAAATGACATTGGTGGGAAAACTAGTGAAGTTCTAATAGATTCTATAGATTAAAAACAACAACAATGAGGCATTGGGCTATAAACAATAAAAGATTTATTAATAGCAGCTTTGGAATCCAGAAGACTTTGAAACCCAGAAGTAGCAAATTCAAATTTCTAGAGTAAAATTATCTCAAATCTATATTAACCAACAGTTAATATATGAGAAGAATGTAAATGATTTTCAGACATTGGAGTTCGCAAAATTTATTTGCCATCTATAATGGAAATAATACTTTTTCATCTATGCATTCCTACTTAAGAAGTTATTGGACAATGTGATCTAAGAAGGAAACAATACAAAAATGCTCCTGGGATCCAATAAGCAGGGTTTCAAAATATTAGAAATGCAAAGAGGCATTTCCTAATGATGACAATGAATGTGCCAAAATGAGAGATGAACTATGGGTCCCAGGAGCAGCCAGTCCAGATTTGAGCTAGGGGTACACTGAGGTATATGGAGGCATTTTACAGAGTTTTTGAAGGGTGTGAAAATACTTAGCCAATGGTTAAATTTTTTTTAATTTAAAAGTTATCCAAATATTAATTCTGCAAAAAACAAAAATGCATATATGTAAGGACTACAATTATAGTACTGCCCTGGACTTAGCAGAATCTTATCATGAAAGCAAACAATGTGGGTTTATCAGTGCAATATACCCACATTGGCAGGATGTTTGCTTGGAGAGGGGGTGGAAGAGAGGGCAAATGGTAAGTTTTCCATAGTAGAAATGTGATAGGTAATATTTAATATTGATGAATCAATCATATCAGTATGTGTAAATTCAGTAACAGATTGTATATGAAAATATCAGCTAAAATGATTGAAAGGGTTGCCTACTGGGAAGAAAAGTTAAGAAGATGAGAAGGTTTTGCTATAAGCCTTTTAGGACGGCTTAACTTTTTAAACTATGCTTATGTTTTATCTTAATAAAACTTAAAATTGATTGAAAATAGAATTGACACAGAATTTCCTAGGAAGTTATCACACTAACAAGAAGATATAAACAACGTCTTTTCTCTCCCCCAACTGTTGTTTCATCTCTTTATCCTATCTGAAGTAAAAACAGACTTGAAGTGAGAGATTTCACAAAACAACTGTTCTTGAGATGACTCTCCAAAGAGATGGCATCTCTATCTTCTCAACTGGGAAAATGGGAGGAACTTTCAGAAACCCACCAAATTTTAAATCGGTTCTTCTCTCATTAAGTGAATATTGCATTTATAACCATATCCTGAGAAATTCACCTATGTATCTTTTCCAAATTCCACGCCCACTTTCAGTGAAGCCTTTCTGCAGATTTTATGTTCCCTTTTCCAGAAGTAATTCCATCCCTTGAAGAAACAGAATGTGACTCTCTCACGACCTCTGCCTCCGCCACCCCCCCCCCATCACAGCTGATGGATAGAACAAATCTTGAATGAACCAAGAGTCAACTTGGAATGAAAAAATTTTAGGAGGATTCATATCCTGCCAACACTATCTCAATTTTTACAATAAACATCAGCTAAGGTAAATAGCGAATCATCTGATTCCAGCATTCCAAAATGTTTATAAATGGTGAAGAAACCAGCTTTTCCCCCTTTAGCATGTATTCAAAACAGAAAGAATTAACTATCATTTCATTCTGAGCTTCTGCTCCAACAGTATCTCAAACCATTTTGTCTCTTGTTTTATTTTCCCTTCAACTATTTATCCTTCATTTTTAAAATCCTTAAGGAACTCTTTGTTGTCACCTACCAGATAAAGATAGCTACCCCAGCTATGGGCTTTCATATTAATTTTTGTAATTAGGTTATTAGTTGTGTCACTATTTGTTTAATTTGTATCTTCTTCCCAGATGTATCTACATGTATGTATTCACATGCTCAGAATATAACACCCAAGGATTCAGAGAACATATTGTGCTTACCACTATGGCTCAGCATGACTTTGGAGATTCCAGAATTGTTGCATGTGTTATCTTTATTTTTTTAAAGTTTATTTATTTATTTTGAGAGAGACAGAGACAGCGCGAGCTGGAGAGGGACAGAGAGAGAGGTAGAGTGAGAGAATCCCAAGCAGTTTCTGCACTGTCAACACAGACCGGGATTTGAGGCTCGAGCTCACGAACCTTGAGATCAGGACTTGAGCTGAAACCAAGAGTTGGATGCTTAACCGACTGAGCCACCCATGGGTCTCCATGTGTTATCATTAAAACAAGATCATAATATACCTATGTTTAAGGTCATTGGGATGATCAAACAATGCAATGAATATAAGGCTCTTAACATAGTAATTGCTTAATAAATGTTATATTCTCTTGTTATTAACTTTGAATTACAGGTTATTAAGGAATAATTAGAACAATAGCAGAACAACAATGCCATTTCCAGACATCTACTTTAGAATAAAATAAATATAGACAGGTTAAAGGGAATAGTGTAACATTGCAAAACAGACAGCCTTCTTAGTAATTGTGACTACTTAATGTAAAGCGCAATGAGGACTTGGACATGTTAGGCAGAAAATAAATCATTCATGATGGGTATGAAAGAAAAGATTCCCAAATGTACTAAATATGTTAAAATTATTTACCATTACCAATAAGATTTATACTATCTTTTCATGTTTTCATATTAATTAGCATTCCTTTACTTCCCCTGAAAGAACTCCCTTTAGCATTTTTTTGTAGAACGGGTCTGGGGTAATGAACTCAGCTTTTCTTTGGAAAAAAATCTTTATCCCACCCTTGTTTCTGAAGGACAGCTTTGATGGCTATTGAAGTCTTTCTTTCAAAATTTTGAATACGTCATCCTATTCTCTTCTGGCCTAAAAAGTTTCTGTTGAAAAATCTACAAGTAGGCTTATAGGGGTCCCTTGTATGTACCTTCTCTCTTTTCTCTTGCTGTTCTTAAAATTCTTTCTTTATCTTGACTTTTGAAAATTTAATCAGAATATGTTTTGGTGTAGCCCTATTTGGGTTCAACCTATTTGGAGTCTTTTGGGCCTAATGGATCTGGCTCTCCATTTCTCTCCCCAGCTTCAGGAAGTACTTATCCATTGTTGCTTTAAATATGCTTTCTGCCCTCTCTTTCTATTCTCATTCTGGAATTCCTAAAATGTGAATATTGTTTCTTTTCATTATATCCCATAATTCCTATAGGCTTTCTTCACTCTTATTCTTTTCTCTTTTTGTTTCTTTGGTTGGATAAGTTCCAATGTCCTATATTATAGGTAACTGATTATTTTGCGTGGTCAACTCTACTTTTGAAACTCTTTTTGAATTCTTCAATTTAGTTATTATACTTTTCAGCCTTAGGATTTCTTTTCTTTTCTTTTCTTTTCTTTTCTTTTCTTTTCTTTTCTTTTCTTTTTATGGTTGCTATTTCCTTATCAAACTTCTCATTTTGCTCATGCATTGTTTTCCTCATTTCATTTAGTTGTCTGTCTGCGGTTTATTATAGTTTACTAAATTTCCTTAAGAGGATTAGTCTGATTTTTTGTCTGACAATTCATGGATCTCCATTTCGTTAGGGTTGGTTATAGCAGCCTTATTAGTTTGGTGGTGTCATATTTACCTGATTTTCCATGATTCTTGATTCCTTACTTTGGTATCTGCACATTAGTAATTGGGCTCCTCTTCTAAAATTATTAAAGTTATACCTATTAAACTTAGACCTATAAAGTTAGGTCTTTCTTTGCATAATTCTGGTCTTGGTTCAAGTAAATATGTGTAAGAATATTAAAACATAGTACTGAGCATAATTAGCTTATATTAACTGCTTAATTAGTACCTGTTGATAAATCAGTTTATAATCAGTGTTCTTACAAAATGTAATATATTGTTTAACAGAAACATTTTTCTACATAGAAGTTATATTTAGAAAAAAAATTTGAGAAAGCTGGGGTAAAACCAAGACAAAATTTGAAGTAGTTTTGCAGGACTTCTTAATGTGGTTATTTAAGACTATCTCTCTCTCCCTATTTAGGCTTTCTGCTCTAAAATGACCAAAATTGAAATCTTTACTCCTTCCTAAGATTTATTTTTCTCCTCTCTTCCTGATTCTTTTTCTTACCTGCTTCCTCTGGGACCTTGATCAATCACTTTTCACCTTTTTCTCCAACTTCAAATTCTGCCATTAGACTAGCCTGTAGATATGTTATAAACCCCATCTACAGAAAAAGATACAAATGCACAAACCTAAAAAGTTTTGCACTTAGGGTCATCTGGCTGGCTCAGTCAATAGAGCATTTGGCTCTTGATCTCAGGGTCATGAGTTCAAGCCCCACGTTGGATGTAGAGATTACTTAAACAAACACACTTAAAAAAAATGTTTTGTACTTAGCGTCATAAGATTTGTGAACCAGTCTGAAGCTCATTCATTAATCTTAAAGTAGGTAGCGCAGTAAAACAAACTCTTGGTCATCTGTAGGAGCCTATCCTCTCTTTCTTCTATTTGCCACCTTCTTAAAGGAACAGCTTATACTTGATAGTTTTGCTTCCTTTACACTCATTCTTAGATTCTGTTTTGGAATTTGGCTTTAGGCTCTTTCCCACTTGTTCTTGTTATGGTCACCAACAAAAGCATCTTATATGAATAAAATACCTTGCTGAAGACACACAGGTAGTGGTTGGTGTCTCCATAAGTTACCATATTAGTTTATATTTCCCTCAATTTATATTTTTACAAGCATTTTTCAGAGTTTACACTACAAAAATTAAAAATTGGACGTGTTTTGATGCTGATTAACTGACATTGTGTATTACCATGTCTTATAATTCAGTAATTTCATTTTGTTGCAATTTTTTTCTTCTCTGGAAAATCATGGTATTATATTAGGATACTGGAAGTGGGAAAGCATTGTATAAAATTATTTTTTAAAAAATTGTTAAATGCCAGAATCAGTGGACCCTTTTCAGTTTCTATTTGGCTAACACCTCTATTGTATTATTATTTCCTTCTTGAAACTATCATTTTCTTTGTGCTTGATGACTCCACACTTCTCTAATTCAATTTCTCTGGCACACCATGTCGAGAGATCTGTTTTTATTCCAGCTCTTTCTGTAGGCCGTGTTATCCAAAAGAAATTTTCTGCAGTGATAAAAGTGTTTTATATCTTCCTGCCTAATAAGAGTTGCCAATGGCCATATGCAGCTACTGAGTATTTGAATATAGCCAGTGAAATTGAGAAACCTCATTGTAAAATTGTATTTTATTGTAATTGATTTAAATTCAAATAGTGACATGTGTCTAGTGGCTACCATGGTGGATAATGTAGTGCTAGAAAACAGTGATCTTGGAGAAGATTTTTTTTTTCTCAGTTTCTTCATTTGCAAAACTAAAGGGGTCAGAACGGTTGGCTTTAGTGATTCTTTCCACTTCTAGCTCAAAAATTTTGATTTTTTTTAACATAAAAAATGATTTCCGTGGGGGCCTGGGTGGCTCAGTCAGTTAAGCCGCTGACTCTTGATCTCAGCTAAGGTCTTGATCTCAAGGTCATGAATTCAAACGATGGGCTCTACACTGGGCATGAAGCCTACTTAAAAAAAAAAAAAAAGAAAGATTTCCTAAAAATATAAATCCCAAAGATTTTCCTTGATATGCCTTGAAACAGTTTAAATACTGAAGTAAAGAATTATCTCTTGGTTAGTTCTTGGCATTTATTCAGAAAGCAATTGCACGAAGAAAGTAGAATGCCACAATTTATAGTTTAGCTGCTAAGAGAGTAGCTTTTAAAAGTTTTCATCAAGAAAACAAACTAACTGGGGTGCCTGGGTGGCTCAGTCAGTTAAGCATCTGACTTCAGCTCAGGTCATGATCTCACAGCTTGAGAGTTGGAGCCCCACTTTGGGTTCTGTGCTGACAGCTCGGAGCCTGCTTTGGATTCTGTCTCCCTCTCTGTCTGCCCCTCCCCTGCTCATACTCTGTGTCTCTCTCTCTCTCTCAAAAATAAAATATAAAAACATTTAAAAAATTAGAAAAAAAATGAAAACTATGTGTGGTGATATATGTTAATTAGACTTATTGTGATTATTTCACAATATATACAAATATTGAATAATTATGTTATACATCTAAAACTAATATAATGTTGTATGTCAATTTATCTCAAAAAAAGAAATTAGCTTCCTCAGTTTTAATTGAACTAGAAAGCACTGACTTAAATAAGGTAATATAGGACTGATTACTAATTTAATAATTATTCCATTTTAAATACTTTTGAACTGTGTATGCTATTTCTTAAGGAATTTCCCCAATATATTTTTCAAGGGTCTGCATTCAGAGGGCATTTGAGTAAATGTGATTGAAAAAGTTTCAAATTAACTTTTTCCTTTAGATACATTATATTTTAAATAAGAAAAATGCCCTACTGCCCCCTGGTGTTCAAATTAAGCCTTATTTGCTATACAGTCCATGTCTCTCAACCCTACATTCCCTTGATTTTATTAAGTTTTTTCCTTGTTGGAGGTAAGGTGTTGTGCAAAATTTTGGCTCAGATCTATTTTTATTTCAGTTGTGACTTCAGTGAAATTAATTATAATACCTGATACTTTTAAGTTGATTTAATTGGTATATCTGAAATAACTTTTCTAGTCTAAAGTCTAATTTCAGATTCTGTTGGCTCTCTTTATTTCACTCTGCTTCTCCTTCTTTCCCTTGCTCTTTTTCTCCTGTCTCCCTCTCATTACTAGTTTATACATGCATTTACACACATTTGCAGTGATGCAAATTTCATTTAGCTTGCCTTTTCTCCTCCTGTTCAAATTAACTATAAGGAACAGCAAAAGTCAGGTGTTATTATACATTCAGAGCAGACAGTGATCTCTAGATAGCATCTAGTTCAACTCTCTCATTATAAAGTTACGATATATTTCATAGGGAACATTGAAGATAACAGATGTGAATGATAGAGTGCTTGATGTCCTACCCACTCAGGCCTTTTCATTCTTAATTCTTCAGAGGAATGCAGGAGTTTTCACCGTTAGTTTTACACACAAATATTTGTGGGATACCTACTATGTGCCAGATATTGTGTTAGCCACAAGGTATAACCCTTTTTTCCCTCAGGAAAATTATAGTTTTACAGAGGATATGGATAAATAAATATAACTTATGTACAATGTGATAAGTGCATTAAAAGAACAAATACAAGGTATGATGGAGGATAAAAAAAAAAAAAGTTGTTCCAAATCTAGATGACAGGGATCAAAAACACTTGTCATGAGAAGTGATGGCTAAGCTTTGACCAATGGAAATGGAGCAATTTTGACAACCCTTTAAGAGTCAGTTTGTAGTTACGAGAAATTTGGCCATGAGGTACAAGAGCAAGAAGCTTATATTTCTACAGACCTTATCAGTTTAGAAATAGGGATTGATGTGTAAAAAGTAAAGAAAAACAAACTGAGAACCCACTGTCTTCTTGATTAAATAACTGGACCTCCCCTTATCCAGGCACAGGGAAAAGTAGGGAAAGAAGAGAAAGAAATAGGTAAGCTTGCTGGAAGGACATTAGAAGGTTTTAAAATCACGTCAGGAAAAAATAATAGCACTAAAGTGCTTCAGAGAAAGAATCACATTTGAAATTCCAGGCAGAGCATAAACAATTTATATAAAATCAGTGCTCAAACTTTATTTTATTAAAATAGTTAAAGAATGAAATAAAATATTTAACACATTTTGGGGGAGGGTATTTGCAAAAAGATGACCACTTATATTGGGATCTAGAAAAAGAACATTTTAGGGAAGCATTAGTTGAAAGATCCAGATATTGTTTTAGAAAAACCCTTGTTTTAGAAAATTATATTTTGTATTTTAATGATAATTTAGAATCTGTCTTCTGAGACATCTACAATGCAGATTTTGAAATTTATACAAATGTTGTAATTGTGACTAGAAGAACTTTCTGCATATAATCGATTGCAACTGCTTTTTGGCTTCTACCCTTATAGTCATTAGGAATAAATGTCAGTATTTGTAATGGCATAAAAATTAGTCTTGCTGCACTGGTAATGATTTTCAATAGTCAAAGAGCAGGGAAGGGAAACTGAAAATGCATTTAGAGAGTGAAGATAATGTATGAAATATATTACTGCTTAGGCAATTTTGAGAGTTGTGGGGAATTTGAGACTAAGAATATTATGATTATCTGAGAACTCACAGTTGTATCTGAAACATGATGCCTTCTTTTTACTTAAAATCGGTTGTTTAAAAAATATTTATACTTGAAAATTTTGATAGCATTATATATAATACATTCTTTAGCTCTGTCTCAAACTTACAGTATTCATTTCATGGAGGGTTAATTATTTATTGAAGACAGAGGCATAATGGAGTATATGAATAATGCAGTACTCTCCTACAATTTGTTTGCTTGAAGATGGCCTAGATTCTCTTATTAGTAAGACTCCTTGTTCCTCACCCAGTTCCTTTATTCTCTAAGATCTGGTTATTCTTTACTTGTTTTGAAACTTCAAAGAATCCTAAATTGCTTATCTGGGTCCCAGTTATTTGGGGGACATTTCAGCCTATGTTCCTCTGACATTTAACACAGTTGAACAATAATGCCTCTAAAGTAACTCTAGGGTTTCCCATGTGTAGGGAAGTTACAAGGGCCATAATAAATAGGCCCCTGACTCCAGAAAAATGCAGATTACCATTTTTTTAAAAATTAAAAACATTCCCAATTCTGCAGGTTTGAAATCTAGTTAAAATGATCATTTAGATTATTCTTAAAGGGGAAATGATTCATTAAAAGCACACAAGGAGCAAAGGCACTAAAAATATGGAGCTTTGCCTTGACAATTGTTATTACAGCCAAGATTCATCAAATACGAATTATATGCTGAGCTAAAGGCTCTTAAGAGCCTCTGTAAGATTATCATCTAAACATAAATAGTAAGTCCAGGTAGGCTTATACCAGGGTCCATGTTCTTAACCCTTAGCAGATAACCTCTTAACCCTTAGATTCTAAGCCAACTCATAGTTCCCAATCTTTGGTTTGCATAAAAATAGCTTAAAGAACTTACTACAAATCTAGCAGACATGGATGAGTC
Source organism: Panthera pardus (assembly GCF_024362965.1). Taxonomy (NCBI): domain Eukaryota; kingdom Metazoa; phylum Chordata; class Mammalia; order Carnivora; family Felidae; genus Panthera; species Panthera pardus. Next base: position 65,852,012 of record NW_026526655.1, on the reverse strand, counting down.
CAGGAATTTACATTTTAACTGCAACCCAGACCACAAGTTTAGATATAGTAAAGTACTGTGCTATGCTGGTTTGGCAGTGATCATGAATACAGTAATGGAGTGATTTTGTACACATGAGCCATCAGTTATTTGTTTTCTACTCATCAGAGAGCCAGCTTCTTCACTCAGTACCCTTCATCCCCTAAAAGCTGCCTCTACACGTTATTGCACAGCACCAGCCAAACTCCCTTCTAGGGCTGCTCTCTTTACTCAAGAAGAGCAGCACTGTCTTCTCCCAAATATTCACTTTTCCTAATGTAACTGCTTTGGCTAAGCATTGGCATCTTCTTAGAATATTATGCCAAGAGTTGAAAGAACATAATACTTCCCCTAGGCCCACTGGGACTGCTGAGGAGAGAGCATTGAAAAGCAACTTTCCAAGCTTTTTACTAAAAGCCATAAGTGACAAGTTAAATTCTAATCCATCTTCTAAACATGATTAAATGGAGATGCTAAAAGGCATGGAAAGATGGAAGCAGTCATCTCTTATGGTAACAACATAATTTCCTATTTCATCATGACTTAGATGTAAAAGAGAAACATTAAACAACTTGTAAAACTAATTAGCATATTGATCATTTTTATTCCTTACCTCTGACCATCCATTCTCCACTTTCATTCTTTTGAAATGTATTTCTAAATTTGTTTTACAGTGACTATTATTTATAACCATATAAGCAGGGTGCATTTTTAGTCATCACATCAAGTTTTACAATATCTGAGAGGTACATAGTGGATGCAAGAGATATTAACACAACTGATGAAGTGATCTAAGAAGTGCTATAAAAATATGAGACAAAAATGCGTTTCGGTAAAATTATTTGTATTGATAAAGCTTGCTATCAGCATTGGTCTTATTAATATAGTCTGAGTTTCAGTGTATGATTTATTTTTTGAATGATAAATTGCTTGGGGATATTAACCTGGTATGCTCTGGTAGGATGTGTGTCCCAGATCTTCAAAATGTGGTAGCTCGGAATTGGCAAAAACTGAGGGATTCAATCTAATGGTTTTGAAACTTTGGAACTTTGAAATATGGAACATGTTTCTAGAGTTTAACAAGTAGACTCAGGTTATATGAGTATATCTGGCACTACTTATTGCTACCACAGCTTCTCAAAGTCATTTACATTTCTTAGAAGAATTTTTTGGTCCCAGTTGCTGGAAATTGAACAACTTTCTGTGGACCATATCCCAACTATTTTAGCACAACCTAATACTGAATTTTGTGATGCTTGCTCCTCCTACCACTTCTGAAGCAAAGAACGTTCCATGCAGGTGGAGGGATTTACCTCCATGATGGGAGCTTACACAGTCAAGTGAGACACCTGGACGGAAAGGCAAAGTAATCCTCCAGGAGGAAAACTCTGATGAGGGATAGAAGTCCAGAGGAACCAGAATAAATTCCCTCTCAACTTCCTCTTGGCGTGGACTATTTGAGATGAGGTAGTTCCATTCCTGCTTCTCTCAAAAAACAAGCTTTTGCCTTGTCTTGTTACATCCTTGTTACAAAGCTGCACCTGCCTCAGTAACGCACTCCTGTATAGCTGTTCTCCTTTTTATAGAAATCAGAACCCAAAGCAAAAGCTATTTTCTTATGCTTTGTGGGTACTGTAGTACCCCAGACCCCAGCTCCCATGTGCTGCAATCACCAATAAAATCAAGCAAACAAGCTTTTACTTCGATTGTATTTTTGTCAGCCTATATGAGATAATGTGGCTGGCTGAGCAATGTTTAATAACGTAATTTCAGTCCTAATGCAAGTTTCAATGGGTATAGGAGTTTATTCAGCTCCCATTGGAGGAAGGATGGAAAGCCATATGGAATACATTTCACCAGGGAAGCCTGAGTTAGGGAATTCAGAAATTCCTCCAATAAGGAGAGTTGTAGGCCTGAGTATTTCTAGAAGGAGATTTGGAATTGTGGTTGGTGGGAACCCCAATTTAAGACTATGAAGACTTCTGAAAGGCAAGGAAAAGGAAAACATGCTAATATAAAAAATGAAGCTGGGAAAACAAAGAAGCAAAAGAGGCTAAAGTTTCAGAGTTCAACTAAGAGGGGAACCATGGCTTGAAAAAGGGAGTTTGGAATAAACTGCTTTACTAATGTCACACTACCTTTACATTCTTCCAGATGCAATTTGATAATGGTATATTATCCTTTTCATATCTTATTAGATTTGATTTGCTAGTATTTTGTTTAAAGTTTTGCATCCATGATTTTGAGAGACACTGGCATACAATATGTCTTTCTCTTAATACCCTTGTCAGATGTTAGATCCATGGTTATGCTGACCTCATAAAAGAATTCGGGTAGTTTTTCTATATTCTGAGAGAGTTTATGTATATGTCTAAAAAAGTTCACATGTGAAACCTGGCTTTAATGCATTATTCAATTTCTTAAGTAGGTACAGAACTATTCACATTTTCAGTTTCTTCCCATGCCTAATTTGGAAAATTACATTTTTAAGAAATTTGATCATTTAAATGTTTAACTTATTGGAATAGAGTTGTCCATTATACTCTTTCTTAGCTTTGTATGCCTGTAGAATATGTAATAATATACCATTAAATTTTTTTTGATTAGATATTTTCCTTTTTTATGAGTTTTGTTACTATTTTTTCAAATTTTTAAATCTTATAAAACTAAATTTGATTTTATTGAGTTCATTTATTTTCTATTTCTTTGTATATTTATCTTTATTATTTATTTTCTTTCTTTTATTTTGATTGATTTGTTGATATTTTTCTAGCTTCTTTAGACGGATTCTTCAGTGATTAATCTTTAGGCTTTCTTCTTTTCCACAATATGCATTTAAGTATATACATTTTACTTAGCACTGCTTTAAGTTTTTGTAAATGTTTATTTATTTTGAGAGAGAGAGAGAGCACAAGTGGGAGAGGGAGAGGGAGGGAGGGAGGGAGGGAGGGAGAGAGAGAGAGAGAGAAGAGAGAGAGAGAGAGAGAATCCTAAGAGCTGCCACTGCAGAGCCCGGATGCAGGGCTCTATCTCATCAACCATGAGATCATGACCTGAGCTGATATCGAGTTGGATGCTTAATAACCGACTAAGCTACCCAGGCACTCCTTCTATTTTGAGAGAGAGAAAGAGTACTTAGCACTGCTTTAGCTGCATTCTAGAAGTTTCTGTTTGTTTTTCATTTTCATTTAGCTCAAAATATTATCTTGACAATTTGTCCAATGGGCTATTTAGAAGTGTGTTATTTAGTTGCTGAAGAGTTAGAGACTTCCTTTTTTTTTTCTTTTAAGGTTTATGTATTCATTTTTGAGAGAGACAGAGACAGTGCAAGTGGGGGAGGGGCAGAGAGAGAGGGAAAGAGAAAATCCCAAGCAGTCTCTGCACAGAGAGCAGAGCCCAGAGCGCAGAGCCCCCCTCAGGGCTGTAACTCACAAACCTAACCATGAGACCATGATCTGAGCCAATACCAAGAGTCCCTTGTTTAACCAACTGAGCCACTCAGGTGCCCCTTCTTTTTGCTTTATTTGCTTCTAGCTTAATTCCACTGTGCTCAGATAAATATTCTGTAATATTTATATTATATTCTGTAATATTTATATTATATTCTGTAATATTTATCTGACCACAGTGGCACAAACCTTGAGCTATTTTCTTAAATACTCCAAGTGCCCTTGGGGGAAGTAGTGTATTCTGTTGTTAATGAGTAGAATGTTCTATATGTCAGTCACTTTTGTTAATAGTGCTCCTCAAATATTTTATATGCTTCCTGATTATTTTTGCCTTCTTTTATGAGTTACTGAAATAGGTTTGGGAAAATATCCTACAATGAGTGTGGATGTGGGTATTTTTCATATAATTTTTATCTATGTATTATCTATATATTTTAAAGCTAGATTTTGGGTATACAAAGATATAATATGGTGATATCTTAACAGTATGTTCAACTTTTTCTCATTAGGAAATGCATCTTTATTTCTATTGATACTTCTTATTTTAAAGTATTTTTGTTTGATTTTAGTAAAGATCTTTCTTTTGGTTAATACTGCATGGCATCTCCTTTTGTATCCTTTTACTTTCAATCTTTCTTATATTTAAGGAACGTTTATTGTAATTAGAAAAGTTAGGTCTATTTTCATCCAGACTGAAAATGTCCACTGGCTATTTTCTGTATTTTCATCTGTGTAATGGTTGCATTGTCAGTTCCATGGTACTATACCCATGTTATGAAATTCACTGAAGTGTGTACTTATATATGTACTCTTTTATAGATATGTTGACATATATATCATATTAATACATATAACAATCTTAAATAAAAATATAGTTTCAATAATACTCCTCTGGGCTAACTTCTGTAAGCTGCCCAGACAGGGTGAATCTCTCCCTCTGTGCTCACAATACATTATTCATGTGTCTTTTTGAACATTCATATAGGTATATTGAAATGTGCCTGTTTACTCAGCAGATTCATAACTAAATCATTCATTCTTTGAGGGCTCTATGGAATGCAAGGGCATGTTTTCCTAAGTGATCATAGTAATCCATCTTGTAATCAATTTTGATTTCAGAAAAAAAAATGTAAGTAATATTCTCTTCAGCTCTGCCCTAGGCTTGCTGTGGTGACCCTAGAGATAAAGATGGCCCACCAGGGACTTGGAGTATCTGTCTTCAAGAAGCTCAAGCTTACCTGCATGACATCTACATTCTTCAATTATTTTTGCTCCTTTTTTCTTAGTCCTAGAGTCCTGCCACAATTCTCCTTTTTTTCTGCAGTCTTCACTGACTTTACCAAGTGGTAAAGATGTGTGCTATATGTGTGATTAAGAGAGATTTCTTTTTGAAGAAACACCCCTTCATGTCTTGGTTCAACTTGGATTGATCTTCCATAATACTGGCTCCTTGACTTATCACACAGAATAGAAGTTTCTTCTCTTTAAATTCATAGGAAGATTATTTTTACCCTTGTATAAAGAACTGTTGTGAATTCTGCATATGAATTCAAGTTGCAAATTCAAGTTGCATATGAATACAATTCCAAGTTACTGTACTACCTCTAGTGTAATAAGTGCAACCTTCTGCTGAAACATCGTCTACCAATGCCTGATCCTGCAGATCTTTATACAATTGGCAGCATTTTTGTGCTTCTTCAATGGTTTCCATCTCTTTTCTATAATAAGAGCATATTACTTTAAATAATCCAAATTCCTTTTCTCCTCTTCTTTGCACAGAATTATCTACAAATTTCTTCAGTCCTTGGTAGAAAACAATGCTTAGTATCTCCAAATTTTATAGCAGCAGCCAAGTCTCAAGCCCAGCCAACAAGGCAGTGCAAAGTCATATCATCCAGGCATGTCTTATATTGACATCTCTTTCCAGACAAGAAAAAACTCTTATTGTTTTAGAAACTGGGTTTCCATGCAGGTTGTGTACAAAATATTGTTTAGTGTGCAATTTTACAAAGAAGTCTCCCTGGCTTTCTCTAATAAAAACAAACAAATAAACAAAACAAATAAAAAAGAACATTGCACATTGGAAGAACCAATATTGCTAAAATGTCCCTATTATCTAAGCAATCTACAGATTTAATGAAATCTCTATCAATTTACCAACAGCATTTTTCACAGAATTACAGCAAATAATCCTAAACTTTGTAAGGAACCACAAAAACAATCCTGAGCAGCCAAAGCAATCTTGAAAAAGAACAAAGCTGGAGGTTATCACAATCCCAGATTTCAAGATACACTACAAAGCTGTAGTAATCAAAACAATTTAGTGCTGGCACAATAACAGACATATAAATCAGTAGAACAGAATAGAAAGTCCAAAATAAACCCATGCTTTTATGGTCAGTTAAGCTACAACAGAAGAGGCAAGAAATACTATGAGAACAAAAGTTTCTTCAACAAATGGTGTTGGGAAAACTGGACAGCTACATGCAAAAGAATTGAATTAGACCACTTTCTTACACCATACACAAAAATAAACTCAAAATGGATTAAAGATCTAAATGGGAGACCTGAAACCATAAAATTCCTAGAAGAAAACATAGGCAGTAATCTCTTCGACATTAGTCATAAAAACATTTTTTTAGATATGTCTCCTGAGGCAAAGGAAACAAAAGCAAAAGTAAACTACTGGGACTACACAAAAATAAAAAGCTTTTGCATGGCAAAGGAAACCATCAATAAAACAAAAAGACCAGTAAGGGGTTAGTATCCAAAATATATAGAAACATACAACTCAACACCAAAAAACCCAAATAATCTAATTTAAACATGGGCAGAGGACCTGAACAGACATTTTCCAAGGAAGACATACAGACTGCCAGAAAACACACAAAAAGATGCTCAATATCACTAATCATTAGGAAAATGCAAATCAAAACCACAATGAGATATCACTTTACCCCTGTCAGAATGGCTAAAATAAAAAATGCACGAAATAACAAGTTTTGGCGAGGATGTGGAGAAAAAAGAGCCCTTATGCATTGTTGGTGGGAACACAAGCTGCTGCAGCCACAGTGGAAAACATGAAGGTTCCTCAGAAAGTAAAAAATAGAATTGCCATATGATCCAATAATTCCACCACTGGGTATTTACCCAAAGAAAACAAAAACACTAATTCAAAAAGATATATGCACTCCTATGTTTATTTCAGTATTATTCACAATAGCCAAGATATGAAAGAAACACAAGTGTCCCTTTATTGATTAATACATAAAGAAGATGTGAGATATAAATACACACACACACAATGAAATATTACTCAGCCATAAAAAAAGAATGAAATCTTGCCATTTGCAACAACATGGATGGGTCTAGAGGGTATAATGTTGAGTGAAATAAGTCAGTGAGATAAAGACAGATACCATATCATTTCACTCATATGTGGAATTTAAGAAACAAAACAAATGAATAAACAAAAACAAAAAGAGACAAGCAAAAAGCCAGACTCTTAAATACAGAGAACAAACTGGTGGCTGCTAGAGAGGAGGTGGGTGGAGTGATGGGTGAAATAGATAAAGGAAATTAAGAATACACTTATCTTGATGAGCACTGAGAAATGTACAGAATTGCTGAATCATTATGTTGTACACCTGAAACTAAAATAACACTGTGAAACAAACCAAAACAAAACATTGGACAGAATATTTTATATCTTCTGCCTTGATTAGCACCTTTTCCCCCAAATTACAATTTCAAATTTGGTCAATTTGTAGCCTTTTAACAGTAAATTTCAATATTGCATGTTCATAGTTAATCAGTACCCTTGGCTGATCTCTAGGGTGATGATTTTACTTCTAAACAAATTCTGTTTTCATTTTGAGGACAGATTTTTCGGAGTCAAAAATAAATCCAATGGCATTTCTAGTCTCCTCCTCCAGTCTTCCAGGAATGCAGCTGCTATCTACCCAACTAATTAGTCAAGCCAGAAAATTAAAAGTCATCTGTCACACATTCTCCTTGAACCTCACACCTATTCCGTCATTGTTACTGGAACCTATTGATTCACTTTTAAACAGTTTTTAAATCAATAAACTCATCAACATTTATGTCATCATTACCCTAACCTAGCCACTCTCGGCTCTCCTCAGAGTGAATGCAAGCAATGGCCTCCCACATGTCCATCCACATATCTTTTATTTAAGCAGTCTCTGAAGAAAAATCCTTTCACAGTATGAAACTGATTACATCAGCCCATTTCTCCTAAAGACAAAACCCAAAATCTTTATTAAGACTCACATAGAAGGGGAGGGGGGAAAAAGACTCACATAGAAACTCACACACACACACACACACACACACACACACGCACAAGGACTCACATGGCCCTATATGGTCTGACATCTTTGTACCCCTCCAATTTCTTTTCACTTCAAGCATTCACTGAATGCACCCCAGCCACACCCCCTCCTTCTGTTCCTAGAATAGGCTACACTCCTTCCCTTAATCAAACTTCAGATACCAACAAAAGCTTTGTTGACCATCCTGAGTGGATCAAACTCCCCCACTTTTACAATTACAGCAATTGCAACATTAACAATGTAACATTTCTGTGTCTGATTATGCAATCAATGTTTGTCATTTTCCCTGAACAAAAGCTAAATGCAGACATAAACCAGTTTTATTTTTTGTTCATAACTATCACGAGAACCTTGCACAAGATGCGACACATAGTCTTAGCTCATTAATAATTTGTTGAATGAATTAATGAAAAAAATGATCAGGCAACCTTACAATAAATGAAAGCAATTTTAGTTTCGATTACTATATCCTCTTAAAATTTCTAAAGCCTTACTATTTTACTAAGGCATGTTATTAAAAATAATTTCCTTATTTTTTTCACTTTCAATATTTCTTATACTTCTTGGCAATCTGTTTGTTTTCTCTGTTTCCCCTCTTCTCTTTCAAGAGAAATCCTGTGCTCCAATCAAAGCAAATCTTACCACCCTCTCTTCTCCAGTTTTCCCTTTCACTCATTATTAGAATAAGCCTGGGGCTCTTTGGTTAGGAGATATTCCTTATAGAAATAAGTGAGGAAAGGGCAATAATAATGGCTAACATCTACTGAAGGCTCCGTGATGCGTTGGGCACTAGGTTCAGCACTTTACACAGATTGGCTTCAACTTCAAAAAACCCCCTTAGGTAAGGGCTAAAACAATTCTCACTTTAATGAGGAAAAATGTGAGGCACAAAGGAGTTAGTAATTTTTCAAGATCAGAAGGATGAGAAATGGTTGAGCCCCTGTCTGAACCTAGAAAGCCTGAGTCTACTGTCTATGATCTTCGTCACTAACCAGTATGCTACTGTTGCCCTAAAGCAACAAAGCAATTCAAAGCAGTGGTGGTGAGCCTGGAAAAGGCAATGATTCATATTTTTTGCATTCTTTTCTGTGCTTGTCACACACGCCCTTCCCCACACAGTTTCTAGCACAAACTCTAGAAAATAGCCAATAAAATATCAGTAGAATAAATTAGTGAATGAAAGAATTGATTAACAAAGCACTCCATCAAGTGGTATGATTTAAGGTGTTGAAAAAACAGTGATTGCTAAGCAGCATGAATTAAGAATAATCTGAAGGATAGATTGTAGGGCACAGTTCTGAAAAAAAAACCAAAACTCTAGTATCTAGATACATAATAATTTACACATTAAGTGGTGGGGCTTGCACTAGAGTATAATTGTGACGCTGGTCAGATTGATACCTTTTACAAAATTCTTAAACATGAAGTTCTTTTTCTACTTTTTTTCTGACTTCCATTAAATATCTATAGAAGGACAGATAAAGCAGATAATAAGAAAGGGAAGGCAATTTACATCTATAAACTGTTTAAATATCCCTTAAAACAGATTAAAATAATTACACAATTACTCTCCAAAAAAGCCAGCTTCTGCCGTAACAGAACTTATTTCCCATTTAATATCCCATAGAAATTTCATTGACCTCTTTCGTTGTAGTTTTAGTGATAAAGAATGAACTTAAACTGTTTCCAAAAAGGCTTTCTCTTTTTTTTCATCTCTATTATATTCTTTCTCTTTCCTAGACCATATTAAATTTAGACTCAAGTTTCTAAATGCTACTGCAATAGACAGAATGACATCCTCCCCCTCCACCAAGGACGTCCATGTCCCACTCCACAGAACCTGTCAATATGTTACCTTACCTGGCAAAAGGGACTTTGTAGATGTGATTAAGTTAAAGATCTTGTGTTGGGGAGATTACCCTGGTTTATCTGAGTGGATCCAATGTAATCACAAGGGTCCTTACAAGAAGGAGGTGAGATGTCAGAGTCAGAGATGCTGGAAAAAACAAGGAAACAGATTTTTCTCTAGAGTCTCCACAAAGAATGCAGTCCTCACCTTGATTTTAGGTGTCTCCAATATTATAAGATAGTCATAGTGACTTGGGTTGTTTTAGGCCACTATGTTTGTGATATTTGCTACAATATCAACAGGAATTTAATACCCCTTTAGTATGACCATAAATTTATTTTTTTTTTGTTTTATGGTTGTCAAAGGAACAAAGAACTAGAATTGATTCACCTAAAAAAGTCAATTATTTAGTTACTGCTGAGAACAGAGAATAAAAGCAATTCTTGGCATATTCTAAAGAATTCCAGTTTTTTGTTTTGTTTTCAGAGATGGTTTAAGTGGCTTCAATATATCTTAGTTTTTCAAAACTGGATTACCCCTGGAGGACTACAAGATTGATAGTGGGAGAAGGGTGACTAGTCAATGTAACTGTAAATACCTATCGACGATGATTTAGGTATGTGCTAACTTTGTGAAGTACCAAATATTTTATGCAGTTGTGTAAGATTATTAGAGGAAAAAAAAATAGCTCCTGAGAGTTAATGATATAAATCTAAGCATACAACAGTGGGATATACAAATTTCACTACCTAAAAAAATTCTGGAATTACATTGTTCAAACCAAACTTTTACAGAAAATTAAAAGCAATGTTTACATTTTCCTTTGTGTTAACTACTCCCTTTTATCCATACCCTAAACTACAACTCACATTTCAAATTGTTTATTTTCCACTAGAATACAGTGTTCTATTAATTTACCCATAATATAAAACTTAATTTCACTTTTGTATCCAATTGATAGATGTTCATCTTTTTTCATTTGTTGTACATCTAATCAATTCTATCTACTGGTCAGAACTTCTCCAAGGTTGATTGAATATATATTTAAATAACAGTGCAAAGGATACCTGTCTTGGTATAATTTTACATTCAAATACAACAGACAGTTGTTTTTTCCCCTAAAAAAACCCTTTATTCTTTATATGTTATTACTGAAACTATGTAGATAGACCAGGAATAATTCCAACTGTCTTCTGGCTGTGCATGTTAAATGTTGTGTGATTAGCAAGTTTTAATCCTCAAATTTAAGAAAAAAACCTTTTATGTGCCAGACATTTCTATCACCTCTGTTACAATTACCCGGGGAAAATTCTCACATCCCAAAGTTTTGCTTTCCTAGTAGCTGCAGAGTGCAAACTGACAGGCTGTGATCTCACTAGGTGATGCCAAGAGAATGTGTATTTCTGCCTGATTGCACGAAAGCAAAGTTCTGATGAATGTCCCAAGCCGGAGGCTTAGGCGAGACCTCTAGAATCTAGAATCTAGATTTTTTTTTTTTACATTTATTTTTGAGAGACAGAGAGAGACAGAGCACAAGTGGGGGAGGGGCAGAGAGAAGGAGAAACAGAATTCGAAGCAGGCTCCAGGCTCTGAGCTGTCAGCACAGAGCCCGATGCAGGGCTCAAACCCAAAAACCATGAGATCATGACCTGAGCCGAAGTCGGATGCCTAACCAACTGAGCCACCCAGGTGCCCCTGGAATCTAGAATCTAAAAGGAGCTATTTAAAATGTGAAAAAATGAGCTTATTCCTCAGTAATTTATTGGTCTGGCACAGTATTTTTCAGTTAAAGAATGTATCTTTGTGCCCAAATTACATTCTTCTTACATAAGGATAAACATTTCGACTTCATAAAAACACAAGAATTGGTAACTATTCTTCCTTAAATGTCCTTGTTATTGACTTAATCATCATGTTGTAGTTGAACTTCATCATATCAAACAGTTCATTTAAGTGGTGTCTACCATTGGCCCTTGTAGTACATTCAACAGTCTTCTGAAATTTCCCCGACTTAATAAGTTCAGTTCCAGCTGGTCTTCTATTAATTTCCTTATAGGCAATTGTTTAAGAAATTTTCTTAAAGAGTTGTCAAATGGAGAGAATTCAACAGATTTTATAGTTACTCTGCCTTTGGGTATACTCTAGGCACATAATAAATTCCAGAAACAACGTGGACTCTCAGGTAGCCTCAGGAATGTATTATAATTTCTATGGTCCCTATAGTGAGGAGGTTTGAGTGAGCCTACTTATTCACTTTTCCCATCTTTGGGAACTGAACCAATTGAAGTCAGTCAAGGACCCAGTAAGTGTTAAAATAGGCTCAGAATTTTTACTAGTAAAGCTGGATTGAAGAATGTAGCAGGGTATTTCTACCTTTATTTTGAGCCTAGGATTCAAGACCCTCAAGTCTCTGATCTATTCATTACATTGCAGGTGGACAAGTTGGGCCTAAAACAATCCTTGCTTCTTCAGCTTACTCCATGGAATTTATAAGGGCAAGCATGTGCTGTGTCTGGACACAGCTCACTCCAACAGGACAAGAGAGGGTGTGTACAGCTGCCTAAATTATAATGCTTTGGTCTGAACCTCATGAGTATGTGACTCAGGGAACAGCATTGGAATGCTCACTTCTACCTTTAGGGAGAACTGAATGCTGGAGCAAGGTAGGAAGGGAGAAATACAGAAATACAGACATTCAGCAATAGCTTCCTGAACCCCAGAAAAATACCTTCATGTGTTGGGTATATGACATCGTGATTCCAAGTATTCGAAGTATTTCTGTAGAGCTGCTTAGAACTTGGACTCGGCAGACATGACTTTAAATCCCAAACTGCCACCTTTCAGTTAGAGCATTGGGCAAATATCTTAAGTGTATAAACCTCAGTTTCTCCATCTGGAAAGGGAAATTATATCAGTTTCTATTTCACAGGGTGATGTGGATATTAAGTGAGATATTGCATGTAAAACACTACTTAAAGTTCCTAACCTGTAGAAAGGATCCACCAAAATGATAATTATAATAGTAGTTGTCATAATTATTATTTTATTATTTTTATTATCATTCTAAAATGAATATGTTCTTTGTTTTGAAGTGAACTTGTTTATATATTCACATATAGATCCATGGTGCCTATTCACTTATTGAAATCAGTATTTAACTGTAACCCAGGGTCAGCAAACACAGCCCATAGGCCAAGTTCATCTCTAAATCCCTGTTTTTCCCCTTATAAACAAATTTGTATTGGAATGCAGCCACACTGATTCATTTACATCTTGTTTATGGCTGCCTTTGAGCAACAATGGCAGTTTGAGTAGCTAGGACAGACACTAAACACAATCCAGCTCACAAACCCTAAGGTATTTACTTTCAGGCCCTGTAGAGAAAAAATGGGACAATTACTCCTAACCTCTGTGCAGGAATATATGAAAATTAAAATGGGCCCAACTTGGATGGTAAGAAACTCTTATGGCAATTAAAAATTAGATGGAGTATCAATACATTTTGAAAAAGGTGTTGATTAAAAATGCTAAATTGCCTCTGATTTGGGTTCATGGGGCAGTCAGACTTTGGAAAATTTGCTGAGATAATACTGTGTTTGCTCCCTTCAACCAGACACAAATAGGCATGTTTTGGTTTTATATTATTGTTTCTCTTTTTTTAAGTTTATTTATTTATTTTGAGAGAGAAAGAGAGAGACAGAACATGTGTGAGCAGGGGAGGGGCAGAGAGGGAGGGAGAGAGAGAGAATCCCAAGCAGGGGACTCAGTGACTCACAAACTCATGAACTGAACCCTGAGACCATGAATAAGGAATAGGATGCTTTACTGACTGAGCCACTCAGGTGCCCCTATTACTGTTTTTTAATAAAACGTTTTTAAGCAAATTGGTCTTTTACATCTTCACTAATTTTCTTTCCTCATTTGAGATTGCCATTCATAATAGGCAATTGCCTATTCCATACGAATTGCCATTCCTAATAGCTTAAGATAAATACTAATTCCTTTACTTATTATCTTTCTTCATGAACAGTGGAGTATTTCGAGGGTAAAATTTTTTCTCAATCCTGCTTTTTCTAGATCCCCTAGACGTTGTTACGAAGTATTTTCCTTTTTACTGTTTCTTAGTTTGTAATTTTATTTTTTTGTTCCCTTTAAGAGTTGGGTGTGCCTCTTAATTCCTAAATAATTATAAAACATTTTAAAATCTTTTTTCTAGTTTTATTATGAGAACGTGATCTATAACCGCTTTACTTTTTTGATTTAAGATATTCTTCTTATCCAAGTGCATGATTAAGTTTTGTAAATGTTCCATAGGTATATAATAAAGACTATCCTTTATTTGGTGAATTTTAGCTTCCCCCTCCTGCAAATATAGCCATGGTTATGTAATCAAATATATTTATTGAATTATTCATAGCCTTTGTCTTTGTTTTTTTGTCTACTATCTCAATCCAATTCCAGAATGGTTGTATTGAAATCAACTTGCACTAAGAGGAAACAAAATAAAGCACAGTATGACCTTATTTGTGCATATGTAAAATTATCCTTAGATGTGTTGCGAACTTAGTTATTTCCAAGTGTTACTACCATCCTGACTTCCATCACCCACTCGCTATTTTCATTAAATCAGGTTTTCTATCATCGCAAACATTCCTATTTTTAAAGCTGATATATGAAAGAGCACTGGTACCGATTGGCCCTGTAAATATTTGGAAAATTCTCTTTTTTTTAGTTTATTTATTTATTTTGAGAGAGACAGAGAGTGTGAGCAGGGAAGGGGCAGGGAGGGAAGGAGAGAAAGAATCCCAAGCAGGCTGTCAAGGCAGAGCCAGATGCTGGGCTCAGTCTCACTAACGGTGAGGTCATGACCTGAGCTGAAATCAAGAGGCTCACACTTTAAACAGACTGAGCCACCCAGGTGTCCCTGGACAATTCCTTAGACTTAAGAATGTTTCTCTTGCATGGCTGTTTTTCAGTACAGTAACTAAGAAATACAAAGTAACATGCCTTTGACTGTAGCTGCTTTGAGTATGTGCCCAGCCATACGCTAGCTGCCTGAGTCTTGCCTGTGGTGGATTAATTTTCATTTCCAAGATGTGATCCTATCACAGGACACTAGGTGGAGCTAAAATCTCACTTAATGCTTCTCATAAGGCATGCTGATTGGCTTTCTACCTATCTACTCTGATTTAGATTGTTTTTTACTGTGCCATTTTCATGATCCTCATATACAGACCACAATCAAGAGTGATATGTTTTGTTTGTTTACACAATAGTCTGATATTTCTTAAAAAATTAGAAAAGAGAAAGAAATGCAAGTCATTTTGATGTATTGCCTGCATTAGTCTGCTTTATGTAAACCAAAAGATAAAAGGAAAAAAAAAAGACTGTGTAGCTATAGAGAAAACAATGTTAAAGGAAGTGCAAAGGAAGGAAAATTTTCATAAGTCATGGAAAGCACTAGCCCAATAGCTTGCTTCTCAATGTTTCTCGGAAGATAGAATGCAAACCAGAACAACTGTTTTGTCTAGATTGGTTGTAAAACCAGGCAAAAGAAATCTGATACTTCAAAATCTATTGCACAAAGTCAAACGTGGAATAAACAAAAGCTTTAAAATTAAAGTATCTAGATATATAGAAAGTCCAAGTATTTTGACATTTACAGTGGCTTTATGTTGGTGCAGTTAGCTGTTTTTTCTAAGCTGCTTCTTTACAGGGGACTAATTCAACTGTTTCTGAGGGAAGAAGTTAGGAGCTACATTTGCAAGAGTTGTAAAAGATACAACTTTTTGTAAAAGATACAAATTAAAATGATTTCTAAAAGTAGGGTGTAGCCTGATGAATAAAAATATTAGTAAGCAAAATTAGGAACTGAATACACAAGCCAGGTCTAATTCATTTAAATGTCAAAGACTCAAGGACAAAGCCCTCAATACACCTAAAACATTCCCTCCAAAAATAAGGAGGCTGCATCCATGGGGTGAGATTACAGTCTCAGGCATATTACTGCTCACTTACCTCTATAAATGGCAATTGGTAGAGCTGAGTATTCATATGAGAAATCTTAGAATTATTGTATGTATTGAATTTTACAAATTTATCTGCAATCCACTTATTCTTCTTCTTATTGCTTCTTCCAGGAATCTTGATACTTGGAAAAATATGCCTTCGTGGATCAATATAGTCTTGAAAATAAAGAAAGCTGGGAGGAGACGTTAGCACTCAGGCCTGGTCCACATGTGTCACATTTTATATTATTTTGACATCCACTGGCCACCTTCTTGAAATGCTCCCAGTGCTGAATGAACTGTGATGCTTTTGGAAGATCTGCATTGTTTCAGGAGCAAGTGCTAAAGTCTCATCCCAGCTTTCTTTATTTTCAAGACTATATTGATCAACGAAGGCATATTTTTCCAAGTATTTTTAAATTGTTTATAGATTTTCTGACCAAAGGTATTCACTTTCACTTAGGTGAACTTTGTTTTTAATGTCTTCACCGCCCTTTACAAGACTCACACTGTCAAGTATCCCAGAGTGCACTGAGTAGGATCATTTTCTCACCTTTATCACAGACTTAACAATGAACATTTCTCCTTCCAGAACATACCCAGAGACAATGCTTAAATCCAAAGTCCTCCTTCAGTGCTCAGTCGATGGTGCATATGGCCATTATCATGAGGATCCGGGACTTAGAACGTATGTCTACAGAACCAGAACTTCTCGCATTTTCATAGCCTGTGATATCAACGTCAACTACAAATTCTCCTTCCTGAGCCTGGAAAACTCCCAGCTTCACTGTATTATGCCGATTGGGTCTGTGGGAATATGCCGTGCACTTCCTGCATCTCCTTTTCCAGATCACTTTGGCTGTTGAAGGGCTGGTAGCGAACGTAAATGTCATCTTTTAGTGTGAAAGAAAACTCACGGTGTGAAAGTAGTTTTTTATCACTTCGTTATAGCGGAGCCAGCGATAGTACTGGGCGGAGGGAAAGAGCGTCAGGTAACAAAGTTGAAGCAGCTGGGTCAGCTCAACACCAGTCAAACGTCTCCGTCTCCGCAGAGCGCGGAACTCTGTGCCTCAGGATTACCGCGAGAATTGGCGGGAACAGCACCGCCCAAGCCTGCGCCACACGTCCGACTGGCGCCCTCTGCAGGGGCCGCTGGAAATCGTAGTTCCCGCTTTGGGACTGGCCTCTGGTCCGTAGTGCTCCCCTAGTCTCTGTACACCCTCGAGGAGGCCGCACCCATTCCAGAATAAAGGGGTTTGTGCGGAAAGGTGAGCTTTTGAGCAGACTGGGAATGAATAACCAGAGAAAGACACACAGAACACAAGGGATGAGAGAACCGGAGGGGAGCTTCCATGCTCTCTCCAGGCACACGGCTCTTCCCCAATCTCCTCTACACGTTTACCAACTTGGAAGCTCCCAGTGCGACTTTTTAACACACTGTAAGTTGCGTGCTGCGAAAACCTGTGTATGCCTGAAGAAGGGAAGGAGGTTGGAAGTATCAAGCTTTATTTGCCTTCCTGGCTTAGGTGTAATTGCTGCCCGGAGTCTGAGCTTCACAGAGTATGAGTAAACTTTAGATGGAGTTCAAAAAACTTGCTTATTAGTCTGCAGATCTTAAAGGCCAAATGGTCAGAAATTTGCCAAAGTAAGATGTAATTCCCCTGGAGTAGAATTTCACTTGATTCTTTCAGAAATAGTAATCTAAATTTCAAAATAATGGGAAAAATAAACCAGTAAATTCAATCGGTACTTGAACCTGTTCATTACCTATTTGGCACAATGCAAAAGTTAACATTACTCACATTTTTTTTTTTTTTTTTTTTTTTTTTGGCGAGGATCTCACTTAAGACTATTTTTCCTTATCCTAAGATCATAAATATGTTCTCCTATATTTTCTTTAAAAAAATTAAAGCTTTTCTTTATTAGACTGGCATTTGTTTTTTAATCTAGTGAAAAAAAGAACTTTCTGGGGGAGAAAGCCATGGAAGGTATTGGAGATTCCAGGGAGATAGAATATATTAAAATATCTATCATGTCTTTCAGGAAGATAGAGATAATTGCTGAATTAAGAAGAAGGAGGAGGGGCGCCTGGGTGGCTCAGTCGGTTAAGCGGCCGACTTCAGCTCAGGTCATGATCTCGTGGTCCGTGAGTTCGAGCCTCCCATCGGGCTCTGTGCTGACAGCTCAGAGCCTGGAGCCTGTTTCAGATTCTGTGTCTCCCTCTCTCTGACCCTCCCCTGTTCATGCTCTGTCTCTCTCTTTCTCAAAAATAAATAATCGTTAAAAAAAATTAAAAAAAAAAAAAGGAGGAGGAAGGAAGGAAGGAAAACAGTGAAGGGTAAGGTAATGACCAGACCCCCCCCCCCCAAAAAAATTGAAGAATAAATGCATTTAAAACCATCAAAAGACATTGGATCTTTCAAGTACAGGGCAGGAAAAGAAAAATCAAAAACAAAAGTTATTAAAGAAATAGAAAGAAACTTGGGAAAAATATTTGTATTAATCAGCTCTGGCTCTCAAAACAAAATACTGTAGACTGGGTGCCTTAAACAACAGAGATTTATTTCTCATGTTTTTGGAGGTTGGTAAGTCCAAGATCAAGATTCAGTTTTCTGGGAAGGGTTCTCTTCCTGGCTTGCAGAGGCTTGTTTTCACTGTATTCTCACATGGTAGAGAGGAAACATGCCTTCTGGCACCTCTTCTTTTATAAGGGCAATAACCCCATCACGAGGGTCACACCTTCGTCTTCTCATTGAAATCTGTTTACCTCCCCAAGTCTGTCTCCAGTTGCCATCACATTGGGTCTTAGGGCTTCAACAAATGAATTCTGGAGGGACATAATACCCTTCCACTCCTGTGTATATAGCATTCGTGTCGTTCTCATATACAAAATATAGGTATGCCATTGCAGCAGCTCCAAAAGTCTTAACTCTTTCCAGCATCAATTCTAAAGTCAAAGCTGAAAGTCTCATCTAAATATCAAAATCAGATATGAATGAGACTCAAGGTATGATTCATCTGTGGCAAAATGAATCACACCCCTTTCCAGCTGTGGGCTTGTATAAAGTTATATTTAAGGGCAAAGACTGAGCATATTAACTATGGGATGAGGGGAATAAGAATAGTGATCATGAAAGAAAGGCAAAAATATAAGAAGAGGACAGGTAGAGATACATGATGGCAATGTGTTTTTTAATTTAAAAGTATAATTGACCATTCTTTCAAACTGAGCTCCAGGAGAAAAACAAAACAATAAAAGGAGAAGAAAGGAAGGGGATAAAAACCCTTTAATATTTGATGTTTATTATTGGGAGTTCTGAATGTTTTATTTAATACTTTATTTAAAAATGAACATTTTGAACATTTTAATTTATTGGTCCTCATAGGGAGAAGGGGAGTCTCTCTCCCATATATTTCTAAATGTGAAATTCTTTTTCATTACTTATTCATGCACTATTTATCATTAATATTATTTATTACTGTACTACTACCATTATATCACTGCGATGCATTGATATAGTGATTCTTGTTTATCCTGTTTGTCCTTCCACATGTTCTTTCTAACTAAAGATTCATGTCTTCCAATTGTACTAGAATGTTCTCAGCTTTACCGCTTTGGGTATTGTTTCTCCAATACTTCCTCAGTGTTTTTCTCATGCACTCCTATTAGAGATAAATTAGATCCTCTCACTAAATCTGTAATTTGACATCCATTTCTGAACTTCTTTTTTTTGTGTGTGTATTTTCACTCTTTATCTTACTTGCTTTTCTGTATTTGGTGTGCATTTTTTAAGACAAGAAAATACTCTAATCCTTTCATTCTATTCCTTTTCAACCTATAAAAATCTGTTAAATTTTTAATTTCAGTGATTATACTTTTAATACCTGATATTTGGGACTAATTGTTTTTCATATTGCCCTCCTATGTGTTTCATGGTTACCTTTCTTTCTATGCCTTTGAGAATCTGCAACACAAAGATTTTAAGGTCATCTTAGATATTTTGTACTGTGTCTGAAGTGACAATCTCTTGAATTTTGATTTTTTTAATGTATTGCTTTTATTATTCTTTTCCTCATTTGTTTTAGAATTTTGTTTTGCAGGCTGATCTGTGATTACATCTGTCTCCCCTTCATTCTCTCTCTGTGCTCGTATTGTCTAGTTTTGGGTGTCTCAATTTGGTCTTTGTAATCCTGTGTATATAACCAGACCTTATATTGTCAGTTTAGCATTACATCTTCTGGGGATAGTGGGGAGAACTCAGATTGAATCACAGCCTAGGAAGTGACTTGGTACCTACCCTTAATGGGAAGATTTTTCTGTTTTTTCCTCCATATGCTTAGGTATGCCTCTTTATATAAGTCATTTCCTTGGAAAAGTTGTAGCTTTTTCACAGGCCCAGATCCAAACCGTAAGCCTGGATTCAGTGTGCACCTCAATGAGGCATTTTTAATCTCTGCTTCCCCTGTCTATTGTACCTACTGCTGGAGGCAAAGCCCAGTAGACCTGAAGTTTCAACCGTGCTTTCTGTTTTTCACATCTGATATTTCATTACTGGTTCCATAGATGTTTATCTTATTTTTAAGGATTCCTTTTCTTTAAAAAAATTTTCCTTTCTAGACTTTCTCTATAATTGATATTTGTTTAATGTACAGAGCTCTGTCAAAGAGTGAACTGATCTCTGTCTTCTTTTTCATTAAAAACAAAACAAAAAATAACTTAAAGCTAAAAATAAAACTTAAGAGATTCTTTTCAAATCATTTGAAAGAAATTATTTTCTCAGAGTCTTAAAATGTATAACTAGAGGTTAGTCTCCATTATAAAATCTTTCATGAGGGCAATGTTTCAAAAATTATCTTCCTGTATTTGTACAAATTATTTTTAATCTGCTAGTTGCTAGTCAAGATTTTTAAAGTTTAAAATGACATAATTGGGGGCTCCTGTGTGGCTCAGTCAGTTAAGCATCGGACTCTTGATCTCAGCTCAGGTCTTGATCTCAGGGTCATGAGTTCAAGCCCCATGTTGGGCTCGATGTTGGGCTGAGCATGAAGCTTACTTAACAAAAAAATAAAAATTAAAATAAAAAAATTAAAAGAAAATATTAAAAAATATTAAAGAAAAATTTAAATGACAATTATAACTTTTAGAGAGGTTACTTCTTTGTCTTTTGATCACATATCAGCAAAAGCATAATTGCAAATAACATTGCTTAATAGAGATACTTATTTTAATTATAGAGTCACACTTATTTCCATGGTTTTATTTTGTAAAAATAAAACTTGGAGATTGAATGTGCTTTATCTGAGTCATTAATTTGGGCAAATTTCTTCAGTAGAAAGTAGTGTCACACAAACCTTGTCAAAAGATAAAATTTTGAAAATGCATTAAAAATAATGGAGTAATAATTTTGCATGAATATTTGATCACAGAGATATAAATCTATTTTAAATTAATAACAAACATCTATTCAAATGTGTAGTATTACTTGTAGTGTGAGTTTTTACAATGCTGTAAAAATATTCACTTCTATGAATCATCTTTTTCAGATATTTGTCATAAAGGTATTTATTTATTCCTTTGTGTCTAACATGTTTAGAGAATACTAAGTACATACTTTTTCAGTAAAAAGTTGCTAACTTTATCTTTGTAAAAGGTAATAATGTTGGAATGAAAGATAGTGAAAAGGTATCATTTTACTCCCTAAAAGACACAGTCAAAATACATCCCTATATTAGATTAAGATGCATTTAAGTGATTTTCACTCTCTTTCAGTCTTTAGCAATTAGCTAGCTCTGATTTTCATGTCCTTTAATTTTCAAATTCATTCTCTTAATTAATTTAGCAAGTTTGTAATTAAAAATATTCTAAGCCATTTTTAGTAGTCTTTAGCTTAGTGTTTTAATCTACAATTTTACGTAAAGAAATCTCATCATAAACTGGATACACAGAATCAAAGCTGACCAACTTTACGTGAATTATATATAAAAAAAACGCAGGCTCTGGAGTCATAGACCTGAATGTGTATTCTGGCTTTACCACTTAATGCCTCTGTGACCTTAATGCCACTTAAAGTGTCAGTTTTATCATCTGTGAAATGCTGGAAATAGCACATATCTGCTAGATTTGTTAGAAAATAAAATGAGGTAATATAAAATCATCAGCCCAATGTTTATCCCATTTCAGGGACTCTCAGTGGTGATTATATCAGAGTTCTAGACTATGTATTTGATTTCTTGGAACCAAAGTATCCAAACGGTCTTTAAAATATATGTATTTTAATCAATATCCCTTTTTTTAAATTTTATTTTATTATTATTATTTTGAGTACTTACTGTAAGGCCTGAGTCTGGGTTGGAAGTGCAAACATGAGCTTGAATTCTAAGCTGGTGAGGAAAAACATTGATAATTAGAAAATTTTCCTAATTTCCAGTAAAAAGGCAGATGAAATTTAGTCGGGAGTAAGAACCGAGAACTATAAAATAATTAGACTTTAAGAAAGCTATTATCTCTGTTTCTTTCTGTTACTCTCTGTCTCTCTTTCTGGCGTAAAATTTTCTCTCATCCCCATTTCTCCTTGTCGGTCAGCTTCTTTCATCTTTCTCCTCAGATTTCAAATTTCTTTGTTCAAGTTGCTTGTGGCAGCTTGGTGACTGCCATATTAGACTCTTTCAGTGCAGAGACTACTTCTAATCTCTCTAGGTAACAACTCTGCTTTCCTTGGAGACAGATTCCCATTGACCTAGTTTTGGTTGACTGTCCACCTACTTCAGTTGGTTGTGGCATGTGGCAGGGTCATGGAATCGGCCACTTACTTGGAAGAAACTGAGAACATCCAGGGGTCTAAGGATGTGGTCTGTATAGGCAGGAATAAGTTAGTTTCTATCTACTAATAAATATTCCAAAGAAGGGGAAATATATTATTCAGAGAAAAGGAACTAAAAAAACTGCTACAGGATAGGCTGATTGAAATAAGATCAACCAAGTTGTATATGACTTCATGTAAATTTTCCCACATTGAAATATCTTAATATAATGCAGTGATAAAAAGAGAAATATTTATGAATATTGAAGAAACTGTTACATGAATCTAAGAATTCTCTAGCAAAGACTTGTTGTCTTAATAAAATGTTATAATTGTTCAAAACCTTCTTTAGATACCTTTACAAATTATTGTTTTTTGTAAACTTATTTGCTTCAATCACCTTTCTCTTGTGAACAAAGACAAAACATTTGGCTTCACTCTACTCCAGTGGTACAGATTGTTCCTTGAACCACAGCCAAATAGAAACTATTGGTTTGAAAGATGGGCAGGTGAGACTCTGTGTGTATGTGTTTTTCAATATGTATATGTTTATACAACAGTATTTGAGGAAGGATTTATGGTAGCTCGTTCAATATTGCATCAGAAAATATTACTTTACTATAAAGTATTTCAAATAGCATGTCCTACTGATAATGGGAAAAGGACATCACTCTACATCACACACACAAAAATCAATAGCATTATCTGGAATTTAGATCTAGGAAAAAAGAAGTGACATCCAAGGACAAAGGATAAGTCACACAGAAGTAGAAACATAATTTGGATTCTTAACACCAACTAATTCTATAGTGAGGAGAGTGAAATTTAAAACATGGCACCCAACTTGGAGAGGATAACTTACCTAAATTGAAAGAAAAAGCATTTCTCAGACTGTGCCAATCAGGGAAGTTAATAATATACGATTTACATGATAAAAATTACTTGTTTTCTTGAACAAAATTACTTTTAGTATAGTTCAGATCAACTAATATTGAATGTCTACTGTGTATTAGATTCCATACTAAGTAAGTTTTGAGGAGAAAGAATTAATAAAAGTTACAGTGCCTTCTTCTAAGGATTTTAAATGAGGATATTAGATGAGGAAAACATGAATACACATAAGTATTAATTCACTGTTCCTTTCAGAATGATAGAAGCATGTATACAGTACCAAAAAAAATATGGAGGCGCCTGGGTAACTCAGTCAATTAAGTGTCTGACTCTTGGTTTTGGCTCAGGTCATGATCTTGAAGTTCGTATGATCAGACGCCCTATTGGGCTCTGAGCTGACAGTGCAGAGACTGCTTAGGATTCTCTCTCTCCCTGTCTCTCTCTGCCCCTCCCCTGCTTGTGCTCTTTCTCTCTCAAGATAAATAACTAAACATTTTTTAAAAATATGAAGAAAATTATGTTGAAACTACCAGTGTGTAACTACAGTGTGATTCACTAATCCTATAGATTCCAGGCTAATAAAAACTAGAGATTCGCCATGAATCCTAACGGTGCCTTGCGAAAAGAATTGACAACAGATTTCTTTTCTATGGGGGCTTAAAACTTTAGGCCAAATGCTTGAGGTGTTAAATATTAAATAAAAAATCAGCCAATGGGTAATGTAATTTTTTTTCCTTTTTATTATTTTTTTAAAAATTTTGTTTTAAATGTTCATTTATTTTTGAGAGAGCAAGAGAGAGAGCATGAGCAGGGGAGGGGCAGAGAGAGAGAGGGACACACAGAATCTGAAGCAAGTTCCAGGCTCCGAGCTGTCATCACAGAGCCTGACACGGGGCCCGAACTCACAGACCGCGAGATCATGACCTGAGCTGACGTCGGATGCTCAACCAGCTGAGCCACTCAGGCGCCCCTCCTTTTTGTTTTATATAGTAGAGCCTTCCCATGCATCTGAAATCAAGTTTGATAGACAGTTACCTACTTCGTGCCTTGCATGCCTTGTTTAGGGAATTGGTTCCCCTTCAACATGACCCCACTTGGAACTCCTGTTTGTGTCAGGTCTCAAACAATGTTCCTGGATTTCTTGTATTGTACCTGTTTTTCATTCTATAGACCCAGTTTATTTCTTGCCTATGACATTGTATGGTTTTCTTGTTATGACCTTATTATGCTCTAGCTATATTTGAAGGCTATCCCTCATTCACATGCTCAAATTTGGCATGATTGATATTGCCTGTATTTTGTCTTGATGACCTAAGCTCTGCCTAAATTATGTATCAGTTGTGACATATAATTTTTCATGCCTTGATTATCTGGCCCAGATTTTGTCCCTTTCCCCTTGCAGCTTGCTGTAAAAATTTTGGGATTATATTAAGGATATATAATAGTTTTCCTGTAATGCTCAAAATCTGATTTTTATTTGGTTATTATATCAAGGTTTTACAAATTTTAAGCAAAGGCTGTGTTTATTTTTATTCTCACTGTATCTGAAGATCCCATAAGACCCACTCCCTTCCTTCTCCCAGTGCCCGTGTGAAACATCTTGGGTAAGTCTGTGATTAGAAGCTTAACTTGAATATGCTCAGAAAACACTTCCAACAGTAGTGTGAGTGAATGGTTTGGTAGACTATGGAAGCCATAGGGTAGGTTCCTTAGCACTAGGCTCTCTGATTTCAGTGTTATTGTCTGTGCTTAGATATTTGATTTCAACAGATTTGACAACTTCAATTGTGATTACATACATTAATAATATTTTATTGATGTTTCCATTGAGGCAACATGTAGAACATGGGACAAAGATATGGATAGATGAGAGGCAGTGTTAGAGTGAAGTGAATGGAAGGATTCTAATGATACCATATATACTAATTACTGAGACTGGTAATTAGGATGTATCTGTTCTAATTTTAGATTTGCCTCTGACTATAATTGGTAAATCATTGAACCCATGTTTTCAAGATTTTCTTTTGAAAATGAAAGAGATTAGGTTTGATACTTGAAAGTGACTTTGCTCACCCTGTGTAAATTTTGGCATGGATGTTAGGGCTTCGCTCTTTGCTCTAGGTTATTTTTATTAAAAATAAAAATATTCTTTTTTTTAACGTTTATTCATTTTTGAGAGGCAGAGACAGAGTGCAAGCGGGGGTGAGGCAGAGAGAGAGGGAGACACAGAATCTGAAAGAGGCTCCAGCTCTGAGCTGTCAGCACAGAGCCCAATGTGGGGCTCCAACTCAAGAGGTGTGAGATCATGACCTGAGCTGAAGTTGGATGCTTAACCTACTGAGCCACCCAGGTGCCCTCAAAATAAAAATATTCTTATTGCTTTAAACATCACTGAAATTATAAAAATTTGTAAATTATAAAATGGAAAAAGTAAGATATAGACCATCAAAAAATAATGTAAAAACTTTTGAGGTGTGGGGGTTACTTATATTTAAATATCCTTTTAATATGGGATATTAGTAAGAAACATAGAGTGCAAAAACACAGAACTGGCAATCGTATATGTTAGTGGCATTGAGCACCCTGAGTTCTTGTATTTCATATTCTTTCGTATTCTTTCCATATTCTTCTAATTTTTAGTTATTCAATTCTCTGAATTCTGACCTCCTTCCTTTATTCTAGTCAAAGATTTATAAACCATATATAATAAGGCATAAATATATGATAGAAGTTGAATTTTTCACTCCTCTCAAGAACACATGTGTTTAAGCAGGGTGAAAGCTTTAAGCCAAATAAATGGCATTACATGTGGAAATATAGGGATCAGCCCATGGTCAAAAAGTTTTCCTTTCTTTTTCTTTTAAACAGCAGAACCCCAGTGCACCTGAAATCAAGCATTGGCAATTAATTAACTGTTTTGTGCTAAGACAATGCTGTTCTTAAATTCATTATTTATTCTATTTCAGAAAAATGTATATGTGAATTATTCATAGCACAAAATCTGCTTAAATGTTGTATTTTCCATGTCATAGTTATGCAGACATTAAAAAAATAGGACAAAACACAAAATGCATAAAAATTGAAGTAAATTGAATTTGATTTTACCTATACTGTCTAAACCTAAGACAGTAGACAAATGACTTTTTTTCTTGGTACTTTTATGCAATTATATGCTGAAGGAGAGGAAGAAACATTACTTTAAACCTAGAGAATTTGAGTATTTTATACTATGGAGCTGAGAGTGTTGGACTGCTTTGAGAGCCAGGTCATATTTGCAATTTTCAAAGGTGGTATGGATATCTGGGTCTGTGGAAATAGTCTTGTTGAAATGGTATAAGTACAGTCCAGAGAGAAAGTGATGGAGAATAACACATCAATGGAGTCTGACCATTTTTAATCCCTTCATTGTAGATTTACTGGTCTTAGTTCCTGTGGCTTGGGAGACTTAATTTTATTGGTATTCCCTGTTTACATTTTCCTTTTTATTTCTAGAGTATTAGAAACACAACATCACACGATAACAGTTTGTAAATAGAGTGTTAAAAAGCATACAGAACTTAATTTGATTTGCCTTTGAGATTTATTACCTTGAAAAAAGAGGCATAGGAGAGAAAATCAAGAACTTCATTGTACAACAAATTGAATGAGACTGACAGCTGAGATGTTAGAATATAAACTAATTGCTTAATATGTAATCTGGTTATAAACAAACATTATGATGCTTGTCTATGTTCATCTCCATGAAGGGTAGATCGTTTCTGCTTGAGAGCTATGCCAATAAATTAAAAATACAGTATAAGCATTGTTCTGTCTTTTCACATGAATGCATATGAGTACATGTTGTTCCTGCTATTTAAAAAAAATGCTTCACTTAATAAGGGCTGAACTGAGGCTCTGATGGGCAGTCAAATTAAACTCACATTACAAGACAAAATGATCTTCCTATCCATTCATAACTGTAACACCCAGTATCATTACTCATTTTATATATAGTGTGGACTTCTAATTTAGCTTTCTAGAAGGCTGAATTTAATGGCATTTATGTTGGTGTGTGTGTGTGTGTGTATATATATATATATATATATAGAGGTATATATATATATATAGAGGTATATATATAGGTGTATATATATATAGAGGTATATATATATATATATATATATATAGAGGTATATATATATATATATAGGTATATATATAGGTATATATATATATATATAGGTATATATATAGGTATATATATATATAGGTATGTATATTGGTATATATATATTGGTATACATATATGTATATATATATATATATATATATATATATATATACACATCCCATATTTATAGTGCACAATCACTTAAAAAGCATAAGAACTAACTATTGAATAATTTATATTTAACATCTCAGACTGGTGAGACTTTTTACAAAGGAAATCAGGCTTGATGTTTTATAAATGCAATAGTTTTCACACTGTGTTATAATCACTTCAAATTAATATATATAATATATATAATGTGTGTATATATATAGATATACACACACCCATATATATATATATATATATATATATATATATATATATATATAATGTTGCTTCATTTAAAAATGTGTAAACTTGCCATTATTCCATACTCAAAATCTTAGGCATAATTCACAAGAGTTAAAACTTAAAATAATGTGTGCAAAGAGCAATGCAAAGAAGTTTTAAGGTTTTTTGTTTTTCAGTTAAATTGAAGCTCAAGTTTTTTGACTACACTTTACCTGGTGCTGTATTGTTATTTTTAAAGCATCACTGGAATTTATTCCATTTGAAAATATGAAGACTTTCTGCTAGAACTTGAAACCATTGAAAGTAGCAAAGGCCATCCAGAAAAATTGTGTTTTTACTACTGGACTGCTACCTTACTTAGGGACTATTAATTTGAAGTGATTATAACACAGTGTGAAAACTATTGCATTTATAAAACATCAAGCCTGATTTCCTTTGTAAAAAGTCTCACCAGTCTGAGATGTTAAATATAAATTATTCAATAGTTAGTTCTTATGCTTTTTAAGTGATTGTGCACTATAAATATGGGATGGTTTCAAAATACAGAATTCCCAGGGGACTATAGCTTCCAGCTAAGATGGAGTGGAGTAACAGGATTTACACTTTTGCATGAAAACAAAACAACTCTCTCTATAAATATATTTCACTTATTGGAAACCAGATAACACAGGACCATGATCTCATCCTAATCTCTCCTGCCTCCCTCCATCTCTGGTTTTATCCTAAATTTTGAAGTGGAAAAACTAATTCCACAAGCGCCTACTTCATCTGCCAGTCTTCCATGGCTGACAGGGTTCACAAGAATATATAAAGAGTACAAGAGTAAGGAATTATGGAGAAAATACCATTAATTATTGAAATATTCTGCTCAGGCAATTAAGATGAAGGTGTCAGGTACAGGTTTGGATGCTAGTTGGGGCCTCTGAGCTTTGACCAGATCAAATGGTCAAATGGTTATTTGGTAGATTTTTCTGGTCTTTCTCTCATTTGATACCTGTTCTAAGTTATTCTTTGTTCTAAATCTATCATCTCTTGTTACTCTCCTTGAAAGTGTCAATAGAAAGCAAATTTACTTATGGTTTGGTAACGATATTTTATTTTGGTAACTGTGACTAGGATACCCAAGCAGCAAAAAAGTAGAGGTGAATGAAATATTTTTAGTTTAGTTGGCCCAAGTCTGAGTGAACTACTACAGTTGCCTAAGGGAAATTGTGCTTAATACAGAGCTGCTGCAAATTAGAGCTAATTACCATCATTTACATTTTCACAGATAATACTCAAGGACAAAAAGGATACAATTAATGATATTTTCATCTCTTTTATGGAAATGTGACTTCTGGAAGATTCAATAAATACATAAGTAGCCAAAGAACAAGATTTCATTTTCAGAAACTTGGCCTATGATTTCAGATTTATTTGATCCTAGAAATGACAAAGAATTGATAACTTGATAAAAAAGCACTAAATTTAATGGGGGTAGATAAGATCATATGGTCATTTCCAAACGTTAATACTATTCAAATCAATAATACATTTTAAAAATAAAATTTTAAAAATTTTATTTAATTTATTTTAAAATATATTTAAAGATAAATTTATTTAACATTTATTTAAAATTACAATTTAGGTGTTTCAAATCTAAGATTTCTTTTTTTTTTTTTTAATATATGAAATTTATTGTCAAATTGGTTTCCATACAACAGGTGCCCTCCTCAATACCTATCACCCACCCTCCTCTCCCTCCCACCCCCCATCAGCCCTCAGCTTGTTCTCAGTTTTTAAGAGTCTCTTATGCTTTGGCTCTCTCCCACTCTAACCTCTTTTTTTTTTTTTCCTTCCCCTCCCCCATGGGTTCCTGTTAAGTTTCTCAGGATCCACATAAGAGTGAAAACATATGGTATCTGTCTTTCTCTGTATGGCTTATTTCACTTAGCATCACACTCTCCAGTTCCATCCACGTTGCTACAAAGGACCATATTTCATTCTTTCTCATTGCCATGTAGTACTCCATTGTGTATATAAACCACAATTTCTTTATCCATTCATCAGTTGATGGACATTTAGGCTCTTTCCATAATTTGGCTATTGTTGAGAGTGCTGCTATAAACATTGGGTACAAGTGCCCCTATGCATCAGTACTCCTGTATCCCTTGGGTAAATTCCTAGCAGTGCTACTGCTGGGTCATAGGGTAGGTCTATTTTTAATTTTTTTGAGGAACCTCCACACTGTTTTCCAGAGCAGCTGCACCAGTTTGCATTCCCACCAACAGTGCAAGAGGGTTCCCGTTTCTCCACATCCTCTCCAGCATCTATAGTCTCCTGATTTGTTCATTTTGGCCACTCTGACTGTGAGGTGATATCTGAGTGTGGTTTTGCAAATCTAAGAGATTTCAACTAAGAAAAGGAAAAGTATCTGTGGTTATAGGTAGGGCTTTTTGATGTGCTCAGGTTTTAAATATGAATTTATAAATTATGTAAGAAGTGTTACATAACCATAATAAAATAAAAATACCCCACAAAAATACAATTGAAAGTTACAGACCTTAAAGAAGTTGTTAATGAATACTTAAGGCTATTTTCACAACAAGAACAGGAAAGAATTCCTATTTGGAATAAATGATACAAAATTAAGAAGGAGGGGAAGAGAGTGAGACCGAGAAAACACAAAATTACTACTTTTGCTTTTTGGGTTTTTTTTGGCGATTTGCTTCCTTAGTAGTAAATGTGTACAGATTTTAGAGTATTTACATTGGAGAACACCAAGAAATATTAGATATTGAAGATATGAATATAACATTGCTGTTGGTAATCTTTTAGATATAACAGACATTGTACAATATATTAGAAGATTGAATATTCACAAATGTTGATGTTTTTTTAAAAAAAAGGAAAAAGTAAACTGAAGATCAAGAGTTCAGTCCTCGTCAGTACCTGTGAACAAGTTACTAAAACTAATTACTTTTAAATTATTTAAAAAAAAATTAATCTCTGGCTTTATTTAGAACATTTCTCTGCAAGATGTTTTTCCTTTTTTAAAAATATTTTTTGACTTGGTTAATATCACTGCTATAGACCAATAACCTTACCTAAATAAGAGTGGTTAAGTACAAGTTTAATATGAGCCAAGATAGTATGACTTAAAAGTTACATGAAAAATTTCCAGCAGCTCGATTATAGCAGCAGCAAAGAATCAAATAGAAGAACAAAGATAACAAAAGAGAAACCTCATGGATTACAACTTCATTGGAGCCAGGCAACAGGGGATTTAACTTTTGCTTAGGACATTAAAAGATATGCAGACTTCACTCCTGGAGTAACACAAAGGGAAACCTAGATAAAATAGAAAATCATAGTTATGTATAGGACTACTGAAGAGCAGTGAAGAAAGTCTTGAAAGTCTTGATGAACCAATTCCCAGAAAGAGAAGCAATTCATATGTGAGTAGTAAAAGCCCCAGAGCAGTTCTGGGGCAACTGCTAGGTCTGGTGAGGCAGGCAATGAGAGGAAGTCTGGCAAAAATATAAGAATTGACTTACTGGGGTGAGGCCAAATGAGCTATTGGTTAAAATAGGGGCAGGCAGGAATGATTATAGTCTTGAATATAGTCAAAATGAGAGAATAGTTGGCTTTGTTCAACAATTGTCTCTGCTCCCCAACACCATTACCAGTTTTGCTGGTACAGTGAAGGTAGGGCTGAAAAACAAGAGAACAAACCAAAGCACAACAAATCAATCAGTCTAATGCCAAGCACTTTAATGCTGAGGAGAGAAGCAACAAAACAGGAGAGGATAAGTTTAAAGAAATAATGGTTAGACAGTTTCCAAGTTTTATGAGAGACATTGAATTACAAATTTAAGATATTAAGCAAATTCCAAACAAGATAATCCAAGAAAATCACACATAGGCACATCATAGTAATACTACTGAAAATTTATGATAAATTCTAAAAGCATCCAGAGAAAACAGTCACATTGTGTACAGAGAAACAAAGTTAAATATGGTGCCCAACTTCTCATTATGAAAAAAGCATACCAGAAGGTATTGAATGATAGCTTTTAAAGTTGTTTAGAGTGGTGCCTGGGTGGCTCAGTTGGTTGAATGACTCTTGATAGCAGCTCAGGTTGTGATCTCACAGTTGTGAGATTGAGCCCTGTGTTGGAATCTGTGCTGAGTGTGGAACCTGGTTGGGATTCTCTCCTTTCTCTACCTTCCCCCACTCATGCACTCCCTCTCTCTGTCTCAAATAAATAAACATTTAAAAAATCATTTGAAAAAAACCCAACAAACAAAAAAACCCAACTATAAATACAGGTTTATATGTCCAACAAAAATAACCTTCTAAAGTAAAGGTGAAATAAAGACATTTTTCAGATTAAAAAAGGCATTGGAATTGCAGTGGCCAAAAGCTCTTCACCGTAAGAAATGCTAAAGGTAGTTTTCAGTCTAAAAATAAGTAATACATATTAGAAAGGTAAATCTACAGGAAGCTTTGAAGACCACTATAAATGGTAAGTATGTAAATATAAAAGACTTTTCATTTCCTAATTTCTTCAGAATACAAATTATGTCTGTAAAGCACAAACAGTAACATTTTGTAGTGGGGTTTATGTCACAAATAGTGATAAATTGCATCATAAAAATAGCATAAAGGATAGCAAGAGAGAAACATGGAACATTACTTTTGTAACCATCTTACATTACACTAAACTAGTATAATATTTTTATTTTAATTCCAGTATAGTTAACATACAGTGTTATATTAGTTTCAGGTATACATTATAGTGATTCAACAATTTTATACATTACTCAGTGCTCATCACAGTAAGTGCACTCTTAATTCCCTTCATCTGTTTCCCCATCCGTCTATTTACCTCCTCTAATAACCATCAATTTTCTGTCTATAGTTAAGGGTCTATTTTCTGGATTGTCTTTTTTTCCTTTATTCATTGTTTCTTAAATTCCACATATGAGTGAAATCATACAGCATATGACTTTCTCGACTGACTTATTTCACTTAGGGTTATACTCTCTAGTTTCATCCATGTTGTTGCAAATGGCAAGATTTCATTGTTTTTTATGACTGAGTAATATTCCATTACATATATCACTTCTTCCCTAGCCATTCATCTACCAATGGACACTTCCATAATTTGGCTACTGTAAATAATGCTACAGGAGACCTAAGGGTGCTTATCTTTTCATATTAGTGTTTTTATATTCTTTGGGTAAATAACCAGTAGTGGAATTATTGGATCATATATAGTAATTCTATTTTTAATTTTTTGAGGAACCTCCATACTGTTTTCCACAGTGGCTGCACCCTCCAGCAGTTTGCCTTCCCCCCCAGCAGTGCACAAGGGTTCCTTTTTCTCCATATTCTTGTCAACACTTGTTTCTTGTGTTTTTGATTTTAGCTATTCTGACAGGTGTGGGGTGATATCTCATTGTGGTTTTGATTTGCATTTCCCTGATGATTAGGGTGTTGAGCATCGTTTGGAGAAATGTCTGTTCATGTCTGCTGCCCATTTTATAATTGGATTATTTGTTTTTTCATGTGTTGAGTTGTACAAGTTCTTTATATATTTTGGATACTAACGTTTTATAGGATGTGTCATTTGCAAATATCTTCTCCCATTGAGTAGGCTGTCTTTTAGTTTTGTTGATTGTTTCTTTTGTTATGCAGAAGGTTTTTATTTTGATGTAGTTCCAGTAGTTTATTTTTGCTTTTGTTTCCCTTGCTTCAGGAGACATATCTAGAAAAATGTTTCTATGGCCTATATCAGAGAAATTATTGCCTGTACTCTCTTTTATGGTTTTTATGGTTTCAGGTCTTCCATTTAGTTCTTTAATCCATTTTGCATTTATTTTTGTGTATAGCATAAAAAAGTGGTCCAGTTTCATTCTTCTGCATGTAGCTGTCCAGTTTTCCCGGTACCATTTGTTGAAGAGACTGTCTTTTTTCCATTACATATTCTTGCTTCTTTGTCGAAGATTAATTGATAATGTAATTGTGGGTTTATTTCTGGGCTCTTTATTCTGTTCCATTGATTTATGCATCCATTTTTGTGCCATTACCATACTGATTTGGTTACTACAGCTTTGTAGTATATCTTGAAATCTGGTATTGTGATACCTCCAGTTTTGTTCTTCATTTTCAAGATTGCTTTGGCTAATTGAGGTCTTTTGTGGCTCCATACAAATTTTGGGATTTTTGTTCTAGTTCTGTGAAAAATGTTACTGGTATTTGATAGGGTTGCATACAATATGTAGATTGCTTTGGGTAGCATATACATTTTAACAATATTTGTTCTTCCAATCCATGAACATAAAATATCTTTCCATTTGTTCTTTGTTGCCTTCAGTTTCTTTCACTAGTGTTTTATAGTTTTTAGCATACAGGTCTTTCACCTCCTTGGTTAAGTTTATTTCTAGTTGTTTTATTATTTTTGGTTCAATTGTAAGTGGGTTTTTTCCCCCTTAATTTCTCTTTCGGCTGCTTCATTATCAGTGTGTAAAAATGCAACAGATTTCTGTATATTGATTTTGTATCCTGAGACCTTATGCAATTCATTTATCACTTCTAGCAGATTTTTGGTGGAGTCTTTAGCCTTTTTTATATATAACATCATGTCATCTGCAAATAGTGAATATTTTTCTTCTTCTTTACCAATTTGGATGCCTTTTATTTCTTTTTCACATCTGATTGCTGTTTCTAGGACATCTAGTACTGTGTTGAAAAAAAGTGGTAAGGATGGACATCCTTGTATTGTCCCTGATCTGAGGGGGAAAGATCTGTTTTCACCACTGTACATGATGTTAGCTATGGGTTTTTGACATATGGCTTTTATTATGTTGAGGTATGTTCCTTCCAAACCTACTTTGTTGAGGGTTTTTATCATGAATGGTTATACTTTGTCAAATGCTTTTACTGCATGTATTGAAATTGTCATATGGTTTTAATCCTTTCTCTTGCTGAGATGATGTATCACACTGATTGATTTGCAAATATTGAACCACCCTTGCAATCTAGGAATAAATCCCACTTGATTGTGGTGAGTGATTATTTATAATGTATTGTTGGATTCAAGTTGCTAATATTTTCTTGAAGATCTTTGCATCGATGTTCATCAGATATTGGCCTGTAGTTTTCATTTTTCGAAGTGTCTTTATCTGGTTTTGGTGTCGGTAATGCTGGCTTCATAGAATAAATTTGAAAGCTTTCCTTCTATTTTTTTGCAATAGTTTGAGAAAATAGGTATTAATTCCTCTTTAAATGTTTGGTAGAATTCACTTCTAAAGCTATCTGGTGTGGGTTCAGCTTTTGGCTTTGTCCTGCAAAGTTGATGTTGGCAGAAAGAATTATTCGAGACTCTATGCAAGTCAAGAGAGATGAGAGGGAGGCTAAGGGAAGTCTCCCCAAACTTCTCTCAAGCTCCTGTGTTTAATAAGCATACATTTAGGGAAACAGCATGCAATATGTCAGTGGGCTATGTGACAGTAGGAATGTATTGAAAAAAGCAGAAAAACAGATTAAGGCTTTCCCAAGACTTCAAAAAAAAAAAAAAAAAACAGATGCAGAAAACAGGGTAGAAAACAGGATAAGATATTTGTGCAATAACCTGGTCTAAGGAATTTATGAGCACAGGCAGAATCTAACCCTTAGATATACATTAACTAGAGAAGTGAAGTGTGGCATGCTTTTTTCAGGAAGGCCAGAAAGCAGGGTTCTGCTTTGCAATGCATTCCCTATAATCTCCTAACCCAGGATATAGCTATTTCATTTCCCATAGTCTGGTCCTGGACTTTGCCTTTTTGGGAATTTTTTGTTCACTGATTGAATCTCATTGTTGGTAATTTGTCTGTTCAAATTTTCTATTTTTCCCTGACT
Source organism: Panthera pardus (assembly GCF_024362965.1). Taxonomy (NCBI): domain Eukaryota; kingdom Metazoa; phylum Chordata; class Mammalia; order Carnivora; family Felidae; genus Panthera; species Panthera pardus. Next base: position 65,816,211 of record NW_026526655.1, on the reverse strand, counting down.
CAGTTGTAGGAGGTTATATATTTCTAGGAAATTATCAGTTCCTTCTAGGTTGTCCAATTTGTCTTAATTGCATGAAAGTTTTTCATAATATTTTCTTATAATCCTTTGTATTTCTGTGGTGTTGTTATTGCTCCTCTTTTCTGAGTTTATTTATTTGAGTCCTCTCTATCTCTCTAATGAATCAATTTTGTTGATCTTTTCAAAGAACCAGCTCAGCTCCTGCTTTCATCGATTTCTTCTATTGTTTTGTTTGGCGGTTTAGTTTCTATGTTGTTTATTTATGCTCTACTATTGATTATCTCCTTCCTTCTATTGGTTTTGGATTTTGTTTATTCTTCTTTTTCTAGCTCCTTTAGGTGTAAGGTTAAGTTGTTTATTTGACATTTTTCTTGCTTCTTGAGTTAGGTCTGTTTTGCTATAAACTTTCCTCTTAGAACAGTTTTTGCTGCCATCCCAAAGGTTTTGGACCATTGTGTTTTCATTTTCATTTATCTCCATGTACCTTTTTATTTTCTCTTGGATTTCTTGGTTGACCCATTCACTGTTTAGTAGCATGTTATTTAACTTTTCTGTATTTGTGTTTTTTCTGGATTTTTTTTTTGTAATTTCCAGTTTCTTAGCATTGTGGTTGGAAAAGATGCATGGTATGACTTAAATCATTTGAATTTGTTGAGACTTCTTTTGTGGCCTAATATGTGATTTATTCTGGAGAATGTTTCATGTGCACTTGAAAAGAATGTGTATTCTACTGTTTTAGAATGGAATGTTTTGAATGTATCTGTTATATCCATTTGGTCTAATGTATCATTCAAAGCCACTGTCTCCTTGTTGATTTTCTAAACTGGTATAATATTAATTCAAGAAAGATTGTGATAAATTAAGAGTACTATTTTAGTATTTAGAGCAATCACTAAAACATTAAAACAGAGGTATACATAAAAATAACAGAGGGAGTAAAATGAAGTGTCAAAAGGATTATTTGGAAGTACTCAGTTAATCCAAACAGTCAGAAAAAGAGGATAAAAAGAACAAAGAACAGAGGAGAAAATAGAGAACATATAGTAATTCAGCTAACATAATTAATCATTAAATTATATTAAATTTAAATGGATTAAATACTCCAGTGAGCAGGTAGAGATTGACAGAATAGGCTGAAACAAAACAAAAACACAATTCAACTATCTGATGTTCACAGGAGCTGCATTTTAATTTTTATTATATTTGCTCTATATTTTTATTGTGAAGTTATTTCTAACATTAGAATATATGAGAATAGTATAGAGAATTCCCCAATTATCCTCTGTTCAGATTCACTTATTGCCCACACATCACTACACAACAACTATATGAAAAAATAAATCCTCTTGAGTCATCAGGGTTCAGAAAGGTTATATGACTTCCCTAAGGCTTCACAGCTAGTAAGCTTTTATTGGTGTTGCAGTACAAACTCAGGCAGCCCTAAGTCCAGAACATATGTTCTTAAATATTATGCCTTATGTATAGTAATGTGTATAAAGGTAGTTGTGAACTGTCAGTGTCAATATTCAAATATAAGTTGAGCTGGCTTCATAATAACCATTTTGTATCTCAATATAAAATAATTAGTTATCCAAAAATAATTGGTTAAAAGTCCAATGTGAAGGTTTCTAGAGTAGAAACCTTATCACAGGGGTTGCTCAAGGTTACTGCTAAATGACGGTATTTCAGGGATAGTATATAGAGGGATCCTGCCTTGCATAGAAGATCAAATAAAATGGAAGAAAAAGGCCCCTTCAGATTCTAAGAATATATTATTTGATATTTTGTTGGAATACTCACAATTTCAGTTTCCTGATTTGCCCTTCTTCTCCAGTCCAAAAAATATATTGTATCCTTTAGAGGTCATCTTTATTTATCAGTAGATTTTCATTGTGTTCATAATTGCCTTAGGTATTAAGGTACTTTCCAGATATAAAGAAAAATTTTCATAGTGTTAAATAAAAGGGGGTTTTTATATCTTATTAAAACTTAAACTTCATTAAAATTTTCAGGCTCCATTAAACTTAGTTAAGCCTCATTAAATGAGGCTTAGTGTCTTTAGCCTTCTTAAACCAAGCTGGGAATAAAGAAACTTTTTGAAATCCTTATGATACTTTTAGGCTCAAAAGACTAGATAAGACTGGTTAAGCATCGAAAGCTAATTAACCTGGGATCATTTAACATCTTTTGTTCATGGTTGATAGAACACTTAAATTGTTAAATTGGTTTGAATTCCATTAAATAGTTTTAAATATTGTTAAAATTTGTTAAGCATCATTCATCCAATTAATCATCATACAGACAGCAAACACTTAAACTTTTGTTCAGTTTTTAAGAAAAAATCTTGTTTAATTTGTATAAAATTCATTGTTTATGAGTAACTCACGTTAAGATTTTTGTCTTCCTTTAGAATTATTAGTTAAGCTACCCCTATTTAGAAATGAAGATACTGAATCAGTGGAATTATAAGCATTTCCTGGACCAACCTACACATCCAATACTTACTCATTTAAAATCTATTGCACCGTTTATGATTCAGACTTTGTCTATATCATTTCTATCTCTAGCTATCTATTTATCATCTAAATGAATAATGAACGAATGGGTAAATATTGCCGGATATGATAATTCCATATATGTAATTATTTGTCATTTAAGGGAAGTTAATGAATAGCAAAGCGTACTTGAAGGAACCCACAGTTATTTTTGGATAACCATTTGCTCTTTGGTGAGCTGTTAGACTGTTTCTTTGTTTCAGTACCATATGAATTAATATTTGAGAATATCTCTACGGTATTTAGAAAGTTAAATATTCTTAATAATTTCTTTTTACTTTATTTCCATTCCATTAAAGAACTGTACCAATCAGAATAAGGTAATGTAAAATGGTAATTAAACGTTTGAAAAACGGTAAAAAAAAAAAAAAAAGTAACAATAGTTCATTCTTTTAACAAATATTTTCACTTAAGCATGGGATGCTTCTACTCATGTAGTACATTATCAGTGATTGGTTAATACCCAGGTCGTGAAGGACAGTTAACTTGAATTAATCACTTAATGCCCAGGGGCAGACTCTACCAGGTTATGGTGGCAATGCCAGAGCTGTGTAGAAGAGGGCATGTCCTTAGTCCAAAACCCTACTCTGAGTCCCTTACAGCTTGCCAAGTGCTTTATGTAGCATCTTTTTTATTGACACTTCCAGTGCTATTGGACATGGCCGGTAATAAGGCCTAAAAAGTGGGGACAGCTTGTTTGGGTCTGCTATGGAGTCCTTTCTCCATTCAGACCCCATGCTAAACTGGCTGGTGAATGAGTTCGAAGAATAGACACCAATATGGTATGTGTTTCCTCTAGTTATCCTAAGAATCCAAACAAACAGTATACTTCTTTCCTCATAGGATATAGTATAGATTGTCTCACATTAAAAGGGATATTCCAGCATACTTCTTTTTTCTGGATAAGGAGATGTGTCAGACCCCTTAACTTTCGCAAGATTTGTCCCATATCCTCTTGCATGCTTGTGTCTTATTAAGGCATCTAAAGAGTTTGCCATATCCTATAGCCAGGTCCAGTTAGTATAATATCATATCCTCAATATAATGAACCAGCCTGATAGTTGAGGAATAATAGGACAGCCAAGGTCCCTCTGGACTATGTGATGACCAGAAGCAGAAGAATTGACATATCCTGTGATAAGACAGTAAAAGTGTTCTATTATTTCTGATCATGCTTATATCTGTTGATATAAGTCTAAAGAAAGCAACATAGGTGTGTCAGGATATATTGGTTTTATCCACTAAAACCTCTATTTTCCTACCACAGTTGTGATTGGTAAAATGATCTGATTAAATTAGCAGTATTATCTAATCATTCATTTTGTAAGGCCTGTCTGGCTTTTGTATCAGCCAAAAAGGTAAATTAATGGGGGAAGCAGTAGGAATCGTCACCACTCAGTTTTTCAGGTATTTGATAATAGCATTGATTTCTGCTCATCTCCTGGGATAGGATATTGCCTTTAATTTACTGTCTTGGTGCAGGTGTAACATAATGACTTTCACATGACACACTTACCATACTGACCTTCAATTCACAGGAATAAATTTAGAGATTCTTTCAGATACTAAGTATATATTCTAGGACCAAAGAAAGAACCACAGCATATGGCCATGACTCCAGTGGATGTCTTGGGAGATACCTCAGACCCATAACTTCATCTTTTAACTGACCTTCAATGCCATGAACCATAGCAGGGTTTTGGGTCTCTAAGAATTAGCTTCAGTTCAGGGCCAACATCTAATAATCCTGAAAGGTCTGGCTATTTCCCTTTCCTTAGGCATGCTCACCTTGCTAATATCTACATTAGCAAATTTCTGCAATTATTTTGGATGAAGTCTATCTTTTCTCAGAGTAGGTCTCTTCTCCTTTTGGGTTATGATAAGATAAAAATTCTCTTGTTTGGGGTTGGAGGCAATGAGAGGTGGTGAGGTTGGGTCTTTATACAAAACAGACATCCTTGGGGCAACTGCTTGAGGTGAAAGATTTTATGCACAATAAGGCTGGTTCTTTTAGATAAGGATTGTCTGCTTCTACAATTAAGGAAGACTTTGAATAATTTAGGGATTTAAATTTCCTGGTCTTACCTGTTTTTACCAAAATGGCCCACTACCTTAGGTTCCAACCTCTTGCACACCATGCCTTAATGTTAGTGAAGAGGTCTGGTAGAGTGCTACATTTAATTAACACTGCAACTCTGTAACCCTTACAGTCAAGCTCAATGTTATCTGTCATAGGACTGTGGAAGATAAGGAATCTTTTAAAGCTTTCATAGAGATTTTCTAATTCTTTTTTCTCTCCCCCCCCCCCCCCCATGTTCTGAGATAAGCACTCAAGAACTTCCACTTCTCATTTTCTTTAGGTAACATCTAGTATTTTCAGAAGCAGCCATTCCCATGCCACAACCTTTGTAATCCCTACTGTGACATAACCACTAATGGAACAGCCACTTGATATTCAAATATCAATATAAACATACTAAATATATATAACATTTTCCTCAATTTATGTAATAGTTCAGTCAGCACTGTTTTTATAAATTTGAAGAATCATTAGGGGCTACAAAAATCTATGGTAAATCACTGTGGTCAAATAACGAAGATTACCTCTTCCTATGAGAGCTACCCCTAAGCCAAAACTCTCGTCACTAATTAATCCTAAGTCTAAATGTGAACTTCACTCAGAAAGGGCTAAATCTAAAATACAGGTAATAGACTTTTAGTCAACTTCCTAATTTATAATCTGAGGAATTTGTGACATCATAGCCATATAGCCATATTAAAATGTATCTCATGTGATCATGTGAGGTGAGCATAAAATGACATGCGGATCCATGACGGATCTAGTATGGTGATGGCTGTTGGTATTTTCTCCAGTTTGTTTGAAGTCTTTTAAGCCCTGTGAAGATCTTGAGGCTGGAAGCTACTGAATGCATGGGTATGGAAATAAGCAAGGGTTGGGTGAAATAGTAACCATGTGTTCAGTGGAATTTGAGCCTCAGATCTCGGATTTGCTCTGGTTCTCTCTGAAACCTGAGCCACAAACTCTGTTTTACTTGCAGCATTTCAGGGCGTGAATTCTCTCTGTTAATCTCAATAACCACCACTTCTTGTTTGACTCTTGGAGAACTCATTACAAAATTAAAATGTTTTAAGATTTCTCTTTTGTAAGTTTCTGTGACATATTCATCTAGACTCCTCATATCTCCCAAATCCTGTTGAGCAATGTTAGATAATATACATCTTCAGTACCCTACTTGTGCTAAAAGAATACAGTCTTGTACAGTTACCTGATTATTTTCATAACAAATGAAATTATATTTGGTTCCATAATGTATAAGAAAAATTCCTTGGTGTCCATCTTTCACTCATTTATAGAAACTATCGACCTTTCATATTAAGCCACTCAGATTTTGCTTTTTCAGAATGTGAACAAATCAGTAATAAGGAATAAAATCTAATAAGAAAAACATGTCCCACGTTATTTCATCTAAAAAAGGACAGGTCTATTTGAATAAGTAAAACTATGTATTAAAAAGCTTTTTCTTATATAGAAATGCCTTTTAATAACACCCTGTACTATGTTATATTCAGCTTTGAACTAGACAGTCTCCTATAGAGGTGGAACTTAAAAAACTTGATTTAACTAATGGCTAAGAATGATTTATAATTAATGTATCAATTATTCACATGTAAATGTTTCCAGGCTACAAGGAATATGTATACGATTAGTCGCATAAACAGGGCAATTTCTTCACAAGATAAATATGCTTAGCAAATTATTTTCTCATAAAGCAAAGGTGAAATTAAGCTGAACCCTTACTGAAACGTCAAAAATGTGAATTAATTGGGTCCAAATTAGCTTTTCCTGTAGCCTTAAAAACAGTATCTAATAGCTTTACAATCATATGATATTTAATATCCATATATTTGCATATATTTTATTTTTCAAGATATCTTTAATATTTATATGGAAACACTGCTGAAAAATGCAGTGAATGTTAAAAGCAGCAATAAAATGCATCTATTGTTTGAAAAAGTGTCTCTCCCAAGACTAAATCAATGACTTCCATGTTAAATTTTCTTAGTTTATGCTTCTCAACAATATTTTCTCTAATGCTGTAATGTCACAAACATAGCAAGCTGACTACAAATCAAACCATGTTTATTCGGCTTCTAGTCACTAACACTAAAACAAAAATTTCAGAGTCAGGATTTACCTGACAAGTTTTCAGATGATGCATGAGGCAGATTAGCATACCTCCCTTAATTTTCCTTCACTATTATGGCTTTAATCTTGAGAGCAAAAGCCAAGCGTATCTGCAGTCAAACAAAAAGGATGTGAAAGAATAGTCACCTTACAGCATGAAAAGTGCAGTTGATGGACAATTTAAATTGTGTGTTTCCTGATGTCTTGGGCTAGAACACCTCCTACCATCTGGGACGAATTGGAATGTTGTGGCACAAAACTGGGATTGTGGGTTGAATTGTGTCCCCCGTAAGAAGATATGTCAAAATCCTAACCCCTGGTACCTGTGAATGTGATTTTATTTGGAAATGGGATGGTTGCAGATGCAATCAAGTTAAGATAACATAACACTAAATTAGGGTGGGCCCTAATCCTATATGACTAGTGTCCTTAGAAGAAATGACACAGATAGAAGACACACAGGGAGAATGCCATGGGATGAGAGAAACAGAGTTTAGAATGACACATCAATAAGCCAAAGAGCACCAGAAATTGTTGGTGACGCCAGAAGCTAAAGAAAGTCATGGAACATCTTCCTTAGAGCCTTCAGAGAGAGTATGGCTCTGCCAACACCACTGGCCTCCAAGACTATAAGAGAATAAATTTCTGTTGTTTTAAGCCACCCGATCAATGGCAATTTGTTAATAACAGCCCTGAAACTAATAAACCTGATTTTTTTTGTTTTTTAAAAATGAAAGAATTAAAAAATACATTGAAGTATAGTTGACATAAAATATTACGTTAGTTTCAGGTATACCACATAGTGATTTGATATTTATAAACATTATGAAGTGACCACCACATTACCATCCATTACCATACAAAGTTATTACAGTGTTATTGACTATATTCCCTAAGCTATACTTTACATCCATACACATGACTTATTTATTGTATAACTGGAAGTTTGTATCTCTTAATTCCCTTTACTTCTTTCACCCACAATTCTACCACCTTCTCTCTGATAAACACTCGTTTGTTCTCTGTATTTATGAGTCTGTTTTGTTGGCTTGTTTGTTTTTATTAGAACCCATATATAAGTAAAATCCTGTGGTATATGTCTTTATTTGTCTGGTTTATTCCATTTAGCATACTACCGTCTGGATCCATCCATGTTGTTGCAAATGGCAAGATTTTATCCTTTTTTATGGCTAATGTTCCATTGTATGTATGTACCATGTCTTTATTCATCTATTGGTGGGCACTTAGGTTCCTCTTATATCTTGACTGTTGTAAATAATGATACAATAAACATAGAGTGCATATATCTTTTTGAGTTAATGTTTTTTTTTTTCTTCAGATAAATTCCCAGAAGCGCAATTGCTGGATCCTATGGTATTTCTATTTTTAAGTTTTTGAGGAACATCTATACCGTTTTCCATAGTGACTGTAGCAGTTTACATTTATATCAACAGTGTATGAGGGTTTTCTCTTGTCTTTTGATACTAGCCATTCTGACAGGTATGAGGTGATATCTCGTAATTTTGATTTGCATTTCCCTGATGATTAGTTATGTTGAACATCTTTTCATATGTCTGTTGGCCATCTGTATGTCTTCTTTGCAAAATACTTGTCAGGTCCTCTACCCATTTTTTAATTAGATTGCTGTGATTTAGTGTTGAGTTGTATGAGTTCATTATTTTGGATATTAATCCCTTATTGGATATATCATTTGCAAATACGTCCTCTCATTCATTTTAATTTTGTTGATGCTTTTCTTTGCTACGCAAATCAATTTTAGTTTGATGCAGTCCCAGTAGTTTATTTTTGCTTTCATTGCCCTTGCTGAGAAGACAGGCCCCCAAAAATACTGCTAAAAGAGTTTACTATCTATGTTTTCTTCTAGGATTTTTGTGGTTTCAAGTGTTACATTTAGGTTTTTAATCCATTTTGCATTTATTTTTGTGTGTGGTGTAAGAAAGTGGTCCAGTTTCATTCTTTTGCATGTAGCTGTTGAGTTTTACCAGCACCATTTGTTGAAGAGACCGTCTTTTTCTCCTTGTGTATACTTGTCCTTTTGTCATGTGTTAATTGACTGTAAAAGTGTGGATTTGTCCCTTTGTCATATATTAATTGACTGTAAAAGTGTGGATTAATTGACCGTAAAAGCATTGATTTATATGTCTGTTTTTGTGCCAGTACCATACTGCTTTGATTAGTGTAGCTTTGTAGTATGCAGTTAACCTTGAACAACATGCATTTAAACTGTACATGTAAGGGGTGCCTGGGTGGCTCAGTTGATTGAGAGTCTGACTTCAGCTCACATCGTGATCTTGCAGTTTGTGGGTTTAAGCCCCACCTTGTGATCTGTGCTGACACCTCGGGGCCTGCTTTGGATTCTGTGTCTCCCTCTCTCTCTCTGCCCCTCTCTCACTCATGCTCTGTGTCTCTCTCTCTCTCAAGAATAAATAAACATTAAGAAAAATTTTTAAACTACACAGATCCATTTATGTGCAGAATATTTTCCCAATATAGTATAGTACTATATGTGTATTTTCTTTATGATTTTCTTTTTTTAAAAAGTTTTTTTAATGTTTTATTTATTTTTGAGACAGAGAGAGACAGAGCATGAGCAGGGGAGGGGCAGAGAGAGAGGGAGACACAGAATCCAAAGCAGGCTCCAGGCCCTGAGCTGTCAGCACAGAGCCTGATGCAGGGCTCAAACTCACAAACTGAGAGATCATGACCTGAGCCGAAGTTGGTCACCCAACCAACTGAGCCACCCAGGCGCCCTTTATGATTTTCTAAATATCATTTTCTTTTCTCTAGCTTACTTTATTTTAGGAATACAGTATATGATACATATAATATACAAAATATATGTTGTTTATGTTATCAGTAAGGTTTCTAGTCAACAGTTGACTATTAATAGTTATGTGTTTGGAGTTATGTGTATGGAGTTATACAAGGATTTTTTGACTACATCAGGAGGGTAGCACCCCTAACCCCCATGTTGTTCAAGGTGAACTGTAGAAAATTTAGGAGTGTTATACCTCCAGCTTTGTTCTTTTTTAAGATTACTTTGGCTGTTCAGGGTCTTTTGTGGTTTCATACAAAGTTTAGGATTATGTATTTTAGTTCTGTGAAAATGTCATTGGTACTTAGATAGGAATTGTATTGAATCTGTAGATTGCTTTGGGTGGTATGGACATTTTAACAATATTAATTCTTCTAATCTAATTCCATGAGCTTGGAATTTCTATTTGTTTGGGTCTTTACTTTCTTTCATTGATGTCTTATAGTTTCAGACAGAATACAGGTCTTTTACATCTTGCTTACATTTATTCCTAGGCATTTAATTCTTTTTTATGGGTTTGTAAATGGAATTTTCTTAAGTTTTTTTCTGATAGTTCATTATTAGTGAAAACTGAATTTCCATGACAGATACTGCTTTCCATTGAGCCCAAAGGAGGTCTTTATTAAAATATGTGTTTTTTAAAAAAGACAATGAATTAATACATCAGCAACTGTTAACATATCTTCTGTAAAACAGATTCTCTAAAGAAATGAGACAAAACAAGATACATTGTTTGATGAGGATAAGGAAAGTTACAAAGTTTGGGAATCTATCTAAAAAGTGATATAGCTGGGGCTGAAGGTGATTTGTACTCATCTGCCAGGTAGAGCAAGAGCCCATTAACTGGAAAGAGAAAAAAACAACAACATTGAGTGGCAAACATGGTGTTGGAAATACCTATACAATTTCATTCTGTATTGGAGACGAGGGCAGAAGACATCTAAACTTCCTATATGTTCATATTGAGACCAAGGGGGTAAGAGGGAGTTGGATAAAGAAATTCATTATGTGGAATAGAAAGAGAGGTTTTAAGGCATTATAATGTTCAATACATGATAGTGTTAGAAAACATGTTGACTTAATGAACATTAGTGGAAATAATTAGTGTCCAATAAATTGAATTAATTAGTTAACATGTAATATAGTGGTAATAGCAATTCAAATAATATGGTATTAAAGTATATTCATATGCTAAGAATGGAGCATTGAAAACTATAATCATCTGGAATAATTTCTTTTTTTTTTTTTTATTTTTTTTTTTATTTTTTATTTTTTTTATTTATTTATTTTTTTTTTTTCTTCAACATTTTTATTTATTTTTGGGACAGAGAGAGACAGAGCATGAACGGGGGAGGGGCAGAGAGAGAGGGAGACACAGAATCGGAAACAGGCTCCAGGCTCTGAGCCATCAGCCCAGAGCCTGACGCGGGGCTCGAACTCACGGACCGCGAGATCGTGACCTGGCTGAAGTTGGACGCCCAACCGACTGCGCCACCCAGGCGCCCCTGGAATAATTTCTTTTATCAAATCCTTGGAGAAAGATTCGTTGAGATCATATGGCAGCTATAGTCATTTAAGGAAAATTCCTGAAGTTAGGTTACTATAGGTAAAAGCTACTCTAGAAATGAAACTTTACAATTTTAATGTAACAGAACTGATAACTGTCATTTTAATCTGTCTAGTAAAGCAATTTTTAGGACATTTATTTATTTTGTTATTATCCAAATGAAAAAGACTGTGTAATCCATATAAACTATTAAGGCTTTCTAAATACAAGTTTATCTGGCTTTGGAATGGATTTTTTTTATGGTTTAACAAATTAACCATGTTATAAAAAATGTCAGTCTATTCCACTACCATAGTTTCAAATATGCCTTAACTCTCAGTGGGTTTATGTTTCTTCTATATAATGTCTTGGAATTCAATAAACAGGAGCTAAAGCTCAGTGAAGACAAGAGAGCAGTACATACACAAATAGTTGAAGCCACTGAAAGTAAATTGAGTCTGATAAAACCTACAGATTTATTATATATAACAGCCAGAAAATTATTTTAAACTTGAAATAATCAAGAAAAATTATTGGTATTCTTTCATTGTAGTGCTGGCTTAACTATCTATATTGACTAGGCAGTTTTCAACTCTGAAAGGGGCAAAAGGTTAATTTGTGGATTTTTGTCTAGTAGAGAAGGAAATAATGTCTGTCCAGTAGAGCTGATAACACTGAAGATTATTATCTGTGGTCCTGTTAGCTATATGTAGTTTCATACCTAACATAAAAATCTTATCCTAACATTTCTTTGTTTTATTCTCATATGTTTTATTCCTAAAGAATCTATGAGCAAGTCATAATGCTTACTAGTTTCCTTATTAATTAATTATTTAAGTAAAATCTTTGACATGCTCATTTATGTTGTATGAGAATTATGTTTTTCAACTAATGAAAATTGAACTTTGTTTTGGAGATCATCCACTGAGATGCCCAAGTGGGTTCATGATAGAGCCAAGTAAATGTATTAAAGGAGACATGCACCCCACGGCTATTTAAATTCAGTCATATATTTTTTTGGCTCAAGTGGAATCAATTTTAACTTTTCTGACTCTCTCTTTTCTTTCTTCCTGCTTGTTTTTGCTTCTGGTTCATGCATAGTTAAGAATTGATTCCCCATTGCTGGTAGCAATGGATAGAAACTTAGTTTTGTGGCCCATTTGGTGAGATCTCTGTTCTATGGATGATGAACTGTCTTCTGTTAGGTGACATCTCAGAAAGTTTGGTTTGTTAGTCTTTTTTGTTTGTTTCTTTGTGAGCTCAAAACAATTAAAATTTTGTGCTGATTGGGAAGGACAACAACTCCTTGATTTCTGAACTGATGGGTTTTGTAATTTTTACTTTTGATCTATGGTTGAAGTTGTAGAACTGAAGCAGTAAGTTCTCTTTATGTTTATGTTTGTGTGTCTGTAATTCAGAAAAGTACTTATATCTCTTTGACAAATGTGAAGTATTTTTCTATCTCTGGCAGACGTAAATAGGTTACATTATAATGTTTCTTAAATTAAAGGAGTTCTGTTTGTTTTTTCAAGAATAAATAAGTACTTAAATCGCATATTTTTTAAATTCACAGAAAATAAACTTGTTTTTTTGTTTGTTTTTTATTTTCTTTTAATGTTAATTTATTTTTGAGAAAGAGAAAGAGAGTGAGCTGGGGAGGGGCAGGGAGAGATGGAGACACAGAATCCGAAGCAGGCTCTAGCCTCTGAGCTGTCAGCACAGAGCTCGACACGGGTTTCAAACTCCCGAACTGCGAGATCATGACCTGAGCTGAAGTTGGACGCTTAACTGACTGAGCTACCCAGGCATCCCTAAACTTGTTTTATAATACTTTAAAAGTTTAAAAGTTCTAGCCTTCTCTCCCACAGAAAGAATAATCCTTTTACAGATAGTAAATTCAGAAACATTTACATAATCTAAGTCACAAAATCAACATGAATCTTTAGATCATACTGATCTATATATATTTATTTTTGGCAGGGACACCAAGACCCTTTCCAAAAAAAAAAAATTGTTCAAATATAATTAGAAGTAATATTAGTTACAGGTGAACAATATGATGATTCAACAATTTTATACATTTGTCAGTGCTCATCACAATAAGTGCACTCTTTATCACCTTCACCTATTTTATCCATTCCTCATTCGCCTGTCCTCTGGCAATGACCAGTTTGTTCTCTGTATTTAGAATCTTTTTGTTTTGTTTGTCTCTTGTTGTTGTTGTTGAATTGTTTTGTTTGTTAATTTCCATACATGAGTGAATCATGTATGATTTTCACATATGAGTGAAAATCATATGGTATTTGTCTTTCTCTGACTTACTCATTTTACTTACTCATTTTACCCTCTAGATGCATATTGTTGCAAATAGTAAGATTTTGTTCTTTTCAAAGCCGAGTAATCCATTTGTGTATGTATGGATGTACACATATATATCAATATATCCTATCTTCTTTATCCATTCATCTATTGATGGACACTTAGGTAGCTTCCATATCTTGGCTATTGTAAATAATGTTGGAGTAAATATAGGGGTATGTATATTTTCTGAATTAGTGTTTTCATTTTCCTTGTGTAAATACCCAATAGTGAAATTATTGGATCATATGGTAATTCTGGTTTTAAATTTTTTGAGGAACATCCATACTGTTTTCCACAATGGCTGCAGCAGCTTGCATTTCTACCAACAGTGCATGAGGGTTCCTTTTTTGCTACATCCTTGCCAATACTTGTTTCTTGTGTTCTTTATTTTAGCCAGTCTGACAGGTATGAGGTGATATCTCATTGTGGTTTTGATATACATTTCCCTGATGATTTGTAATGTTGAACATCTTTTCATGTGTCTACTGGCAATTTGTATGTCTTCTTTGGAAAAATGTCCATTGAGGTCCTCTGCCCATTTTTTAATTGGATTATTTGGATTTTTGGTGTTGAGTTGCATTAAGTGTGTTTTGTTTTGTTTTGTTTTTTGATATGTTTAGGATATTAACCCCTGATTGGATTCATTATTTGCAAATATCCTCTCCCATTCAGAAGTTTATCTTTTTGTTTTGTTGATGGCTTCCTTTGCCATGCAAAACTTTTTATTTTGGTGTAGTCCCAGTAGTTTACCTTTGCTTTTGTTTCCTTTGCCTCAGGAGACATATGTAGAAAAGTGTTTTTATGGCTGATATCAAAAAGATTACTGCCTATGTTTTCTTCTAGGAATTTTATGGTTTCAGATTTCCCAACTGGTCTTTAATCCATTTTGAGTTTATTTTGTGTGTAGTATAAAAAGTGGTCCAGGTTCATTATTTTGCATGTAGCTGTCCATTTTTCCCAGCATTCTTTGTTGAAGACACTGTCATTTTCCCGTTACATATTCTTGCCTCCTTTGTCATAGATTAATTGACCATAAATGTGTGGCTTTATATCTGGACTCTATTCTGTTCTATTGATCTGTGTGTCTGTTTTTGTGTCAGTACCGTAATGTTTTGATTTATAGCTTTGTAATATATCTTGAAATCTTACATGACACTTAAGCTGATGAAAGATGTAAATTTGTATTCATATAAACTAAATCATAATACTGACAGATGCTTTCATGTAACAGTGATTATGTTTTTGCATTTCTTAACTTGAACACAATATCTGAATTTTTTGGTAATTCATAATCTTTGTCTAATATTCAGAAGGGTTGATGGAAATCCTTACATATATTGATAATAATTACTTAACATTGAATCCTAAAACATGGACTGTTATTTTATTTTTTCAATATATGAAATTTATTGTCAAAATGGTTTCCATACAATACCCTGTGCTCATCCCAAAAGGTGCCCTCCTCAATACCCATCACCCACCCTCCCCTCCCTCCCACCCCCCATCAACCCTCAGTTTGTTCTCAGTTTTTAAGACTCTCTTTTGCTTTGGCTCTCTCTCCCACTCTAACCTCTTTTTTTTTTTTTCCTTCCCCTCCCCCATGGGTTTCTGTTAAGTTTCTCAGGATCCACATAAGAGTGAAAACATATGGTATCTGTCTTTCTCTGTATGGCTTATTTCACTTAGCATCACACTCTCCAGTTCCATGCACGTTGCTACAAAGGGCCATATTTCATTCTTTCTCATTGCCATGTAGTACTCCATTGTGTATATAAACCACAATTTCTTTATCCATTCATCAGTTGATGGACATTTAGGCTCTTTCCATAATTTGGCTATTGTTGAGAGTGCTGCTATAAACATTGGGGTACAAGTGCCCCTATGCATCAGTACTCCTGTATCCCTTGGGTAAATTCCTAGCAGTGCTATTGCTGGGTCATAAGGTAGGTCTATTTTTAATTTTCTGAGGAACCTCCACACTGTTTTCCAGAGTGGCTGCACCAATTTGCATTCCCACCAACAGTGCAAGAGGGTTCCCGTTTCTCCACATCCTCTCCAGCATCTATGGTCTCCTGATTTGTTCATATTGGCCACTCTGACTGGCATGAGGTGATATCTGAGTGTGGTTTTGATTTGTATTTGCCTGATAAGGAGCGACGTTGAGCATCTTTTCATGTGCCTTTTGGCCATCAGGATGTCTTCTTTAGAGAAGTGTCTATTCATGTTTTCTGCCCATTTCTTCACTGGGTTATTTGTTTTTCGGGTGTGGAGTTTGGTGAGCTCTTTATAGATTTTGGATACTAGCCCTTTGTCTGATATGTCATTTGCAAATATCTTTTCCCATTCTGTTGGTTGCCTTTTAGTTTTGTTGGTTGTTTCCTTTGCTGAGCAGAAGCTTTTTATCTTCATAAGGTCCCAGTAATTCATTTTTGCTTTTAATTCCCTTGCCCTTGGGGGGGATGTGTCGAGTAAGAGATTGCTACGGCTGAGGCCAGAGAGGTCTTTTCCTGCTTTCTCCTCTAGGGTTTTGATGGTTTCCTGTCTCACATTCAGGTCCTTTATCCATTTTGAGTTTATTTTTGTGAATGGTGTGAGAAAGTGGTCTAGTTTCAACCTTCTGCATGTTGCTGTCCAGTTCTCCCAGCACCATTTGTTAAAGAGACTGTCTTTTTTCCATTGGATGTTCTTTCCTGCTTTGTCAAAGATGAGTTGGCCATACGTTTGTGGGTCTAGTTCTGGGGTTTCTATTCTATTCCATTGGTCTATGTGTCTGTTTTTATGCCAATACCATGCTGTCTTGATGATTACAGCTTTGTAGTAGAGGCTAAAGTCTGGGATTGTGATGCCTCCTGCTTTGGTCTTCTTCAGAATTACTTTGGCTATTCGGGGCCTTTTGTGGTTCCATATGAATTTTAGGATTGCTTGTTCTAGTTTTGAGAAGAATGCTGGTGCAATTTTGATTGGGATTGCATTGAATGTGTAGATAGCTTTGGTAGTATTGACATTTTGACAATATTTATTCTTCCAATCCATGAGCAGGGAATGTCTTTCCATTTCTTTATGTCTTCTTCAATTTCCTTCATAAGCTTTCTATAGTTTTCAGCATACAGATATTTTACATCTTTGGTTAGATTTATTCCTAGGTATGTTATGCTTCTTGGTGCAATTGTGAATGGGATCAGTTTCTTTGTCTTTCTGTTGCTTCATTGTTAGTGTATAAGAATGCAACTGATTTCTGTACATTGATTTTGTATCCTGCAACTTTGCTGAATTCATGTATCAGTTCTAGCAGACTTTTGGTGGAGTCTATCAGATTTTCCATGTATAATATCATGTCATCTGCAAAAAGCGAAAGCTTGACTTCATCTTTGCCAGTTTTTATGTCTTGGATTTCCTTTTGTTGTCTGATTGCTGATGCTAGCACTTCCAACACTATGTTAAACAACAGCGGTGAGAGTGGGCATCCTGTCGTGTTCCTGATCTCAGGGAAAAAGCTCTCAGTTTTTCCCCATTGAGGATGATATTAGCTGTGGGCTTTTCATAAATGGCTTTTATGATCTTTAAGTATGTTCCTTCTATCCCGACTTTCTCAAGGGTTTTTATTAAGAAAGGGTGCTGGATTTTGTCAAAGGCCTTTTCTGCATCGATTGACAGGATCATATGGTTCTTCTTTTTTTTTTTTATTAATGTGATGTATCACGTTGATTCATTTGCGAATGTTGAACCAGCCCTGCATCCCAGGAATGAATCCCACTTGATCATGGTGAATAATTCTTTGTATATGCTGTTGAATTCGATTTGCTAGTATCTTATTGAGAATTTTTGCATCCATATTCATCAGGGATATTGGCCTGTAGTTCTCTTTTTTTAATGGGTCTCTGTCTGGTTTAGGAATCAAAGTAATACTGGCTTCATAGAATGAGTCTGGAAGTTTTCCTTCCCTTTCTATTTCTTGGAATAGCTTGAGAAGGATAGGTATTATCTCTACTTTAAACGTCTGGTAGAACTCCCCTGGGAAGCCATCTGGTCCTGGACTCTTATTTGTTGGGAGATTTTTGATAACCGATTCAATTTCTTTGCTGGTTATGGGTCTGTTCAAGCTTTCTATTTCCTCCTGATTGAGTTTTGGAAGAGTGTGGGTGTTTAGGAATTTGTCCATTTCTTCCAGGTTGTCCAATTTGTTGGCATATAATTTTTCATAGTATTCCCTGATAGTTGTTTTTATCTCTGAGGGATTGGTTGTAATAATCCCCTTTTCATTCATGATTTTATCTATTTGGGTCATCTCCCTTTTCTTTTTGAGAAGCCTGGCTACAGGTTTGTCAATTTTGTTTATTTTTTCAAAAAACCAACTCTTGGTTTCGTTGATCTGCTCTACAGTTTTTTTAGATTCTATATTGTTTATTTCTGCTCTGATCTTTATTATTTCTCTTCTTCTGCTGGGTTTAGACTGCCTTTGCTGTTCTGCTTCTATTTCCTTTAGGTGTGCTGTTAGATTTTGTATTTGGGATTTTTCTTGTTTCTTGAGATAGGCCTGGATTGCAATGTATTTTCCTCTCAGGACTGCCTTCGCTGCATCCCAAAGCGTTTGGATTGTTGTATTTTCATTTTCGTTTGTTTCCATGTATTTTTTAATTTCTTCTCTAATTGCCTGGTTGACCCACTCATTCGTTAGTAGGGTGTTCTTTAACCTCCATGGTTTTGGAGGTTTTCCAGACTTTTTCCTGTGGTTGATTTCAAGCTTCATAGCATTGTGGTCTGAAAGTATGCATGGTATGATTTCAATTCTTATATACTCTTGAAGGGCTGTTTTGTGACCCAGTATATGATCTACCTTGGAGAATGTTCCATGTGCACTCGAGAAGAAAGTATATTCTGTTGCTTTGGGATGCAGAGTTCTGAATATATCTGTCAAGTCCATCCGATCCAATGTATCATTCAGGGCCCTTGTTTCTTTATTGACCATGTGTCTAGATGATCTATCCATTTTTGTAAGTGGAGTGTTAAAGTCCCCTGCAATGACCACATTCTTATCAATAAGGTTGCTTATGTTTATCAGTAATTGTTTTATATATTTGTGGGCTCCTGTATTCGGCACATAGACATTTATAATTGTTAGCTCTTCCTGATGGATAGACCCTGTAATTATTATATAATGCCCTTCTTCATCTCTTGCTACAGCCTTTAATTTAAAGTCTAGTTTGTCTGATATAAGTATGGCTACTTCAGCTTTCTTTTGGCTTCCAGTAGCATGATAAATAGTTCTCCATCCCCTCATTCTCAATCTAAAGGTGTCCTCAGGTCTAAAATGAGTCTCTTGTAGACAGCAAATAGATGGGTCTTGTTTTTTCATCCATTCTGATACCCTGTGTCTTTTGGTTGGCGCATTTAATCCATTTACATTCAGTGTTATTATAGAAAGATATGGGTTTAGAGTCATTGTGATCTCTGTATGTTTTATGCTTGTAGCGATGTCTCTGGTACTTTGTCTCACAGGATCCCCCTTAGGATCTCTTGTAGGACTGGTTTAGTGGTGACGAATTCCTTCAGTTTTTGTTTGTTTGGGAAGACCTTTATCTCTCCTTCTATTCTAAGTGACAGACTTGCTGGATAAAGAATACTCGGCTACATATTTTTTCTGTTCAACACATTGAAGATCTCCTGCCATTCCTTTCTGGCCTGCCAAGTTTTAAAAGAGAGATCAGTCATGAGTCTTATAGGTCTCCCTTTATATGTTAGGGCACGTTTATCCCTTGCTGCTTTCAGAATTTTCTCTTTATCCTTGTATTTTGCCAGTTTCCCTATGATATGTTGTGCAGAAGATCGATTCAAGTTACGTCTGAAGGGAGTTCTCTGTGCCTCTTGGATTTCAATGCCTTTTTCCTTCCCCAGTTCAGGGAAGTTCTCAGCTATTATTTCTTCAAGTACCCCTTCAGCACCTTTCCCTCTCTCTTCCTCCTCTGGGATACCAATTATGCGTATATTATTTCTTTTTAGTGTATCACTTAGTTCTCTAATTTTCCGCTCATACTCCTGGATTTTTTTATCTCTCTTTTTCTCAGCTTCCTCTTTTTCCATAATTTTATCTTCTAGTTCACCTATTCTCTCCTCTACCTCTTCAATCCGAGTCCTGGTCATTTCCATTTTATTTTGCATCTTGTTTAAAGCGTTTTTCAGCTCCTCCTGACTGTTCCTTAGTCCCTTGATCTCTGTAGCAATAGATTCTCTGCTGTCCTCTATACTGTTTTCAAGCCCAGCAATTAATTTTATGACTATTACTCTAAATTCACTTTCTGTTATATTATTTAAATCCTTTTTGATCAGTTCATTAGCTGTTGTTATTTCCTGGAGATTCTTCTGAGGGGAATTCTTCCGTTTGGTCATTTTGGATAGTCCCTGGAGTGGTGGGGACCTGCAAGGCACTTCCCCTGTGCTGTGGTGTATAACTGGAGTGGTGGTCGGGGCCACAGTCAGACCTGATGTCTGCCCCAGCCCACCGCTGGGGCCACAGTCAGACTGGTGTGTGCCTTCTCTTCCCCTGTCCTAGGGGCGGGATTCACTGTGGGGTGGCGTGGCCCATCTGGGCTACTTGCACTCTGCCAGGCTTGTGGTGCTGGGGATCTGGCGTATTAGCTGGGTTGGGTAGGCAAGGTGCACAGGGGCAGGAGGGGCAGGCTTAGCTCGCTTCTCCTTAGGTGATCCACTTCAGGAGGGGCCCTGTGGCAGCGGGAGGGAGTCAGACCCGCTGCCTGAGGGGTGGCTCTGCAGAAGCACAGCGTTGGGTGTTTGCGTGGAGCAAGCAAGTTCCCTGGCAGGAACCGGTTCCCTTTGGGATTTTGACTGGGGGATGGGCGAGGGAGATGGCGCTGGCGAGCGCCTTTGTTCCCTGCCAAACTGAGCTCTGTCGTCCTGGGGCTCAGCAACTCTCCCTCCCTTTGTCTTCCAGCCTTCCTGCTTTCCGAGCAGAGCTGTTAACTTATGACCTCCCAGATTCTAAGTCACGCTTGCTGTTGGAACACACTCTGTCTGGCCCCTCTGCTTTTGCAAGCCAGACTCGGGGGCTCTTCCCCTCCCCCCCGGCTCCCTCCCGCCAGTCCGTGCAGAGCACACCGCCTCTCCGGCCTTCCTAGCCTCTTCTGTGGGCCTCTCCTCTGCGCTTGGCTCCAGAGACTCCGTTCTGCTAGTCTTCTGGTGGTTTTCTGGGTTATGTAGGCAGGTGTAGGTGGAATCTAAGTGATCAGCAGGAGGCGCGGTGAGCCCAGTGTCCTCCTACGCTGCCATCTTCTGCTGTTCTAACATGGACTGTTAAAAGATAAGTTTAAAATTATATATTTTTGCTTCTTGGTCTTATATGCTAAGAGTGGCAGTACTGTTGAATAATTTTTTTGAATATGTTTATCATTTTTGCTGCTTTAAGATGAGTAAAAAGGCATAACTCTATTATAAAGTTGTGTTATGTGTACTTATAAGCTTTGCTAGTCAGCTAGCATACTTGTATATGACAGCTTTTACTTTATTGCCTCTGTTTTTTCTATGAATAGAAGTTATTACTTTGATGAAAAATCTCAGTTGATATGGAGGAGTAGAATTATACTAGGAACAATAATGACATAAATATAACTACTTTTTTTTAAAAAAGGTGTTTAAAATTTTTGCTATAAATTATTATATTAATCTAAGTATTATATGAATGCTTTCAGTCTGTTAAAATGTTATTTTGTCTTAGGGTCTTAACAAAAGATATAAATGTCACTCTCTATCTTCTATATAGTGTGTCCATTATCAGATTTATATCTTTGTAGTATAATTGTTTTTTTTTATGTTGACTTTATTATATCCTGTTGTTAAACAAAAAACTTTACTAATAAATAAGTAAAAAAAAGAACAACTTTTTTCTTGCTTGTAAATGTGCTGTTTCCTTAAAATCCTGTTGTCCTTTGGATTTATCTTAAAATATTTTATTGTCCCTTTCGTTACATAGACACAGAATATTATTTTTCTGTCAACCATGATCAGTATTATCCAGTTACAAATCTTGTTTGAATACTCTTGATTTTTGACTTTTAAGTTTTAACCCTAAATTTAGAAAATATAAAATTAAAATTTCATAGTATTTTTCTTTTTGTTTCTTTTCTTTTCTTTTTTCCTTTCCTTTCCTTTTCATTTCTTTAACTTGAGAGAGAGAGAGAGAGTGCATGAGTATGGGAGAGGGGCAGGAGAGAGAGAGAGAGAGAGAGAGAGAGCGAGAGAGAATCCTATACAGGCTCCATGCTGAGTGTGGAGCCTGACACGGGGTCTGAGCCTGTGATCTAAGGATCATGACCTGGGCTGAAATCAAGAGTCAAACACTCAACTGACTAAGCCACCCAGGTGCCCCAAATTTCACAATGTTTTTCACAACTGAAATTGCCTTTGAAATTTTCCATAGAGCCCCTGGAAAATCATAAATTTGTGTTGTCGTATAAAAAGGGAGATGCTAGAAAAATTAGGTTTGATTGATATGCTTCTATTTCTAGTTACCTTAAAATGATTATTGGAACCAATGAAATACACATTCTGTGTTTCATATGGGAGGAATGTCAAATTAGAATAACTGTTTAGCCTTCTCTAAGTTTGTATAGGTAAAATGCAGTTGACATAAATGTATGTATGTATATATTTAGATTTGCAGCTACTTTATTTATTTAGTTAGTTTTTATTTAAATTCCAGTTAGTTAACATGACATAAATGTTTTAGATAGTGTGAACTTCGTAGGAAAGATCCTGAGTTGTTTTCAATGCCCTTTTTCTCTAGACAATACTCATCTCTATAGGAGTGAAGGTTAACGTACAGATTTTCTTTTGTAAAGGTACAATAAATTCCAGATAATGGAACAGATAACCTAAAAGAATATGATTTTTGAATTCTGTTGGGTATTAAAAAATTTTGTATTCAATCCAGAAATCTTAGTCTAACATTTCTTTTATTGATCAGAAATGTATATATTTTTTCAAATGTTTTTGTTTGTTTGTTTTTTAAACATTTTTATTTTTGAGAGACAGAGAGAGACACAGTGTGCAAGCTGGGGAGGGGCAGAGAGAGAGGGAGACATAGAATCCAAAGCAGGCTCCAGGCTCTGAGCTGTCAGCACAGAGCCCAATGTGGGGCTCAAACCCACCTACTACGAGATCATGACCTGAGCTGAAGTCAGAAGCTTAACTGACTGAGCCACCCAGGTGTCCCTCAAATGTTTTTTGAACCAATCATAACTTTTTATAATATTTGACATATAGTTATTTTATATTTGTATAAGACTCATGGGTTTTTTTACATAACATTTTGCTTATTGTGGTAAAATACACATAACATTTACCATTTTAATCATTTTATCATCATATTTGTTTTATTTATTTTTATTTTTTTGGCGAGGCTTAATTATAGGTGCTTGGATGTAGAAGTGAATAAAACAAACACACCCCTGCCAACTCTCATGTGGTTTACACTTTAACAGAGGAGAGGAAAATGCAACAAGAGAATTAAGTAAAATATGTAGTATTTTAGATAGTGATAAATATGAAAGAATAATAATACATGGAAAAAGGATAAGAAATGTCTGAGTGTGGGAAGTCACATTGAAAAAGCTTCACTGAGAAAGTGACCTTTCAAGAAATATCAAAAAACAAAGTAAGGGGATAAGCCATGTGAATATTGGAGGTGGAGGAAGTCCTCTACGCAAAGGGAAAATGAGGGGTAAAGACCTAGCATGTTTGAGGAACAGCAATATTTTGGTATAAGAGGAATTATTGAGGAGGAAAGTAGTAAGAGAAAATTATGGAATAGAAACGGGACATGATCATAAACAGAAATCAACAAAGTTGTTTGTTTTTTATTTGAATTAGATGGGAAGCCATTGGAGGGCTTTAAACTGACAAATGATATGATGTGACTTATGTTTTGAAATAATTGTCCTGGAAGCTATGTTGGGAACGGACCAAGTGAAACAAGGACAGAAATAAGAGGTCAATTAGAAGAATATTTCAGGATTTGGGTGAAAGATAATGGTGTCATAGATAGAGTGGCAGATAGAAGGTAGAAGATATTAGTTTCATCTGGATACAGTTTGAAGGTACGTTTACAGAGGGCTTGCTGGGAGATCACTGTATGTTTGTGTAAAAAATAAAGTACTTGGGGGGTATCTCCATGTTATTTCATTTGAATAATTACAAAATGGAGCTGCTATACTGAAATGAAGAAGATTGTAAGAGGAGCAGGTTCGAGGGGGAAAAGTAGGAGCTCAGATTTGGAAATGTTAAGGTGAGATGTTTGTTAGACATCAACTTGAAGTTATTAAGTGGGAATATTAATGTATGAGTTGAGAGTTCAGGAAGCAATTGATGCTGCAGATAAGAATTTGGTAGCTAACAAAATGTAGACATTGTTTAATCTCATGAAATTTTATTGGGTCATAAGGCACAGAGTGTAAATAGAATAGAATTAAGAATTAAAGACAGAGCTCTAGGATGATTCAGCATTTAAGAGCCAGGGACATGAAGACGGACCCCAAAAGAAGCTTGAAAGACCAGAGAGGAAAGAGCAAAACTAGGCAAATGATGAAAGACTAGAACTCTATAAGATCAGAGGCTGCAACCAGACCAAGATGTGGAACCAAATTCTCCACCTATGCTCAGAGGGTGACATAGTTGTTGTTTGTTTATATATATATATATATATATATATATACTTTAAGTTCAAGTTAGACTTTATCTGACATTCACTTGGTTAAGGCAGAGTATGTCCAGAACTGAGCCTTCACTGTACAGTGTATAGGTTCTGGGATATTCTGTGCAGCTCCTCACTAATAATGTAAGGGCTCATTTGTACACTCCATAGAGACTGTTCTAAATCCATCATGAGACCTTCTAAAAGGGAGAGACGAGTATGCTAGGAAACAATGCAAAATGAGCTATGAAACAAAAATAACAAAGCAAATGAAAAATCCATTGCCATGAAAAAGAGTTAGCATACCCATGAGTGGACAAGTCATACCTGAGAAAAAACATTCAGATCACTAAAGTACTTTGAAGGAGTTTTAAAACAAACTTACTCTTCAAAGGGTGTCTATGAAATTGGCAAGTGATTGTAAGAGAACAGATGAATGTGAAAAACACTAAAAATTATTTTTGGAAAGTAACCATTAATTTAAAAAATAAAAAAAAAAGCCATTAACTTTTAACATTAATTACCCATTATTTTTACAAATCAGTACATTAATTCAGTAGTAAATTGGACATACTGAAGACTTTGATAATAAAATTATGTAGATTTCTACAATTCAACAAAAGATAGTGCCTGTGAAAGAGAAATTAAGGTATAGTAAGGAGCTATAACATGTATCTAAGAAACTTTAAAGAAGCAGATAATGGAATGACTTCATACCATTAAGAACAATGAAAAATATTAAAACATTTTCAAGTAAAATTAACAGATTTCCTCTACAGAAAAGACAATCATATTACAAGTAGGATTTACCTCAGCAATAATTATGTCAGAAGACAACGGAATATCTTCAAAGTACTGAGGAACAATATCTTTGAACCTGGACTTCTGTGTCCAAACTATTAAGTTATTACACACACACACACACACACACACACACACACACACACACACACACATATACACACACATATCAAAACAGCTTATTGCTATTAAGACAATAAAATAAGTCCTCTCAAAAGGGAAACAAAAGTGACAACAAAGATAGCATCTCTTATACACAGAATCACTTTAAATCAAAGGAAAACTATGATAGAAATCACTAGGATCTAAAGCATTTCTGTTTATCTGGGTACCGTGCTGTGAGTTATTTCTCTTCACTACTAAAAGAAGCTAGACATTCAGAATATTTACAACACAGTGTGTTAAGCGGAATCCTGTCTTCCCACTAATCAAGTTAAAATGAGTCTTAAGACAAAGACATTTTTCTG
Organism: Panthera pardus; assembly: GCF_024362965.1. Lineage (NCBI taxonomy): Eukaryota > Metazoa > Chordata > Mammalia > Carnivora > Felidae > Panthera > Panthera pardus. The sequence goes on along the minus strand of NW_026526655.1, from coordinate 65,790,721 downwards.
CATGATTGAAAGTAATAAATTTCCTGTGCTGTTTTCTTGCCATTTAATGTCCATGAAAAGTCCTCTCTGCATTTATAAATGTAAACTTTTATGTTTGTTAAAATTATGAAACATTTAGAAAAATATGAGAAGTCAGAATATGTGACTAGATTTTAAGATTACAATGGTTCATTCATTAGATTTATTGTAAATATTTCAGGTTTAACTGAATTTAAGTTAAAACCAAAATACTAAAGTTTAAAATATGTGTATTGAAATTATTCTTATCAGAACTATCCTTTTCGCCTCAATTATGAAGACTCCAGTATAATTTCTATTATTTAGAACAATAGCTTAGAAATTTTTATTCTTTTGCAAGAAGTTTAAAAACTAGCTTAAAAAATGAACATGTTTCTAAAGTGTTTGTTCTTCACTCACTCCACAGGCTGTCATCGATAACGTATTATACCAAGAAGAAAAATAACCCTAGGCAGCAGGAGTGGTATTCTAGAAAGAAAGGTGAGCAACATATCATAAAACACATTGAAAAAAATAAAGTATTCTAAAATAAGATAACAAATTCATTCATACTTCACATGGTTTGAGATAGGAAGTGGGAGTTCAAAGAAAGGTTAAAGCTTGTTAATATCCTTTTCTTCAGGGGACTGATATGCTGATTTACTGTAGAATGTTTTACTAAAATATGAATGTAAGTATGGTTATGAGTTGTTATTAGTAACCATTAAAAGAACAGAAAAAGGACGTCTAACTCCTTTACCTTTGTGTATTTTTGAAATGTCTTAATAAAAAATTTTTAAATTCTCACATGCGATAATTTATTATATTACTAATGTATATGTATATATATTATTCATGTATTATATGTATGGTAAAGTATAAAATATTATTAGGAAACATATACACCACACTCATGATAGTGGTTGTCTCTGATTCAGGGTACTATTAGAAGGAGGTGCGGATATGGCTTCAAGAGAATGCTTTGTGTTATGCAGCAGAGCCTTTAGGCAACGTGTCATTTCAGAATCTTGGGGTAAAGTGCAATGACATAACTCCTTTCACGTCTATGTGTGATTTGGGGAAAGGAAAGAAGAGAAAGTGAGGAGAGCAAGAAGTCATCAGACTTGTGTTTCTGGAATTTTCATGTCCAGGTTTCATTGTTTGTTAGGGGGAGCACCAAGGAAGATTAGATAAGTTGAGGGTAAAATATTCCACTATTCCAGATCTTTCAGCTCCTGAGTAGAGGTTTCTCTCAGAAGTTTCCTAGCATCAACCTGAAGCATGATTACGATAAAATGAACTGGGTAGAGGTGTATCTTCTCAGTTGGTCTGAAACTGACCTTGATATTTCTCTGAAGTGTCTCAATTCCTATATGGTGTGAACTGTGTCATATGCAGTGGAGGTGCCATGACGGTTAAGCTAAGGTGACTCCAAAACCGAGGATTGGGCAGAGGATAAGGCTGCTGGTGGGGACATACAGTGAGGTAACCAATTTGAAAAACAGTTTGGCTATTTTTAGAAAACTTAAACACATACCTACTCTACCACCCAGCCATTAGATACTTACTCGGCACAAATGAAAAATACAACCACAAAATATTTTTACATTAATTTTCATAACGACTTCATTTGTAATAATGGCCAAAACTGGTAACAATCCAAATGTCCATTAATCAAAGAATGGATAAGCAAATTGTATTATATTCATATTTAACAACAACAAGAAACAAATTATTGGTACATTCAGCCACTTGAATAAATCCCAAAATAATTGTGAGGAATGAAAGAAAGTAGACCCAAAAAAGTGGATATTGTTATTCAATTTATATAAAATTCTAGAAATTGGAAACAAATCTAGAGCAACAGAAAGCAAACAGATGTTTTCCTGGGGAGTGGGTGAGGATGTATGATGAGATTTAGATCACGAAAGGGCCAAAAGAAACTTCGAGAATAATAAAAATGTTCATTATTTTGCTTGTGGTGAAAATTGCTTGGGTTGATACAAATGTCACAACTTATCAAATTGTACAGCTATATGTACACAGTTTGTTGTATACCAGTTATATCTCAATTAATCTGTAAAAAATATTTAAAATGTGCCAAACCCTCTGCCAAGAGCAACAGAGGTTTTTGTGCTCCACATGCACTGTTGATATATGGCAGCATACTACAGTGTAGCTTACTGTGAGAAAATATATACCCTCTGTCCTTTATAATAGTTCTTTTACTTGGAGGAACATAGATTCCATCACAAAATGAGTACTATCTATATTTTAAAGACAACATAGCATGATTATTCTGATGACAAAAACTAAAAATAGAGAAATCAGATTTATCATATATTTATGAATGACAATAACCAATATTAATTAATATTTCAAGATATGGTTATTCTTATCTAATGCCAGTGGTAATATCTTACTAGAAAAAATTATGACAGTGTAGATCACAGTACTAATTTTGCATTGTTATTGACTGACATTTGAAATTAGCCTCATGAAATAATTAGGGATGTTCTTTGTAATTGTAATACAGTATTAACAGAGGCTATCTATGCCTGGGTCATAAAGTAAAAGATATTTCAGTTTTTCCTTTTGTTCATCTTTGTTAAAATTTCTTGCCATCAGCATACATTAATCTTGGGATAAGTTAGTTTCCCTGAATAGCCCAATGAAAATAATAACTTTCCATGTACGTCTCACTCTCCATCTCCTTGACCTGCTTTGTTTCCATTCATAGTATTTATGCCATCTGACATCCTTTTTGGTTGTTTTGCTATTTGTTTATTCCGGTGTCTTTCCTGCTAGAAATTAAGCTGCACGAGTGTGAAGAATATTTTTTTGCTTTTTTTTATTTCTCTACTGAGAATAGTTCCTGGCATGTAACAGACATCCAATTAATATTTTTGAATAAAAGAAAAATGGCAAGAAGTGCAATTTAAAAAATGATATAATCAGTAGGAAGGCAAACTCTTTTGTATCTTGAATTGATTCAAGGCACGGAGTGGTTGTGAAATAAATAAGAGTATTTTTTCTCTTCTAATTTGCATTTTCAAAGTAGTAGTCCCTCTTTTCCACGGTTTTGCTTTCTGCAGTTTGAGTTACCAGTGGTCAGCCGAGGTCCTGAAGCAGATAGGTGACCTTCCTCCTGACATACTGTCTGAAGGTCAATAGCAGCCTAATGCTGCATCACAGTATTTGTATCATTCACCTCACATCATCTCATCATGTAGACATTTTATTCTCTGGCATCATCACAGGAAGAAGAAGGGTGAATAAATAAGATGTTTTGAGAGAAAGCACATTCACATAACTTGTATTACAGTATATTGTTATAATTGTTTTATTTCATTATTAGTTATTATTGTTAATCTTACTGTACCTAGTTTATAAGTGAAGCTTTATCATAGGTATTTATGTAAAGGAAAAAGAGAGTATATATAGGTTCCAGTTTTATCCATGGTTTCAGGAATCCATGGGGGTCTTGGAATGTATCCCAGGTGCATAAGGGGGGACTACTGTACAGAGCAGGCTTCCTCAATACAAATCCCTCCTTTCTCCCTCTGGTTTCTCAGGGGATTCCTCTTCTCTTATACTCAGTTGCTGGCTGACACTTCTCTGCAAGCTTTTCTCTCATCTCCCTCTCCTATTACTCCTCTTGCTTCACTTGTTTGCTTTGCGCTTATGTGAGTCAGAGAACCTCATCTAGTGTAGCAAGTCGTCCCCCAAAGGGAAGAGAGTCATAGGTACATCTGTTGCTCAGTCTCCTCATCCTCACCTCCTGGGAAGTCTAAACAATCCTGAAGAAGCCCTGGGGAGAAGTTTTGAGAAAAAGTTTATACAAAAATAATTATCACTCAAAATGAATTGAGCTTAAGTATATGTACGTTTTTGTTGATCTATGTGAAAAACAAGCCCAAAGTATAAACTTCCTGATTGAGAACACCCAGGACACCCATGGGTTCTGTACCAGAGCTATATCCTAATTGAGGGTAAATCATCCCAGGAAAGCCAGTGGTTCTGAGCTACCCTGCAAATAAGTGCTGAAGGAAAGCCCACAAGAGGACAGTGAAAGCTAAGAAATAATTCAACAGAACTTCAGGGTACAAGACCAACACACAGATACCAGTTGTGTTTCTATATACCAGAATTGGAACAATCTGAAAAGATTAATTAGGAAAGTAACTCCACTTATAAAACCATATAAATGAATAAAATACATAGGAATAAATAACCAAGGGAATCAAAGATTTATACAGTGAAAACTATAAAATATTGCTGAGTGAAATTAAAGATGACCTAAATAAATGTCTGTGATGGGGATGTGATCAGTGTACCGTCTTGAAATTAGGTACAAAGATTCCTTCCACTTTATTTTCCTTCTCAAAATTGTTTTTACCTCTTCCAGTGCTCATGTCTTACTACATATATTTTAGAATTAAATTCTATGTAATTTTTAGAACAGTCTTGTTCATATTTTCCAAACACCTTGCTAAGATTTTGATAGGCATGGCATCAAACCTGTACATGACTTTGAAGAGAATTTATATATTTATGATGTTGAATCTTTCAATTCATGAACTCAGTATGTGCTCCATTTATTTAGATTTTCTTTGATTTCTTTCATCAGTGGTTTATAGTTTTCGGCCTACAAGTTCTGTGATGTTTTGCTAGATTTACACCAAAGTGTTTTTGAGTAGATATAAAGAATATCGTATATTGAATTTTAGTATCTGAGTGTTATTGTTAGTATATGGAAATTTAATTATTTTTTTACATTTGTCTTGCATCATATAATATGCCTGAACTCACTTTTTTAGTTCTAGGATTGTGTGTGTGTGTGTGTGTGTGCGTGTGTGTGTGCGCGCACGCGCGCATCCCTTAGGATCTTCTGCATAGATAATCATAACATCTGCAAATAGGGATGCTTTTATTCATTTCTTATCTCTATCTCTGTCTTTCTCTCTTGCTAGCATTTCTTGCCTTATCGCACTGTGTAGAACTCTACCATATTGAATAAGAGTCTTAAGAACAGACATCCTTGCTCTGTTATTAATCTTAGAGGGAAAACATTCAATCTTTTACCATTAGGAATAATATTCTTTGTAGGCTTTTTGTAGATTTCTTTTATCAGTTAGGGGAAGATATCTTTTATTTCTAGTTTTCTGAAGGTGTTTTTTTTTTATCATGGATTGATGTTGAATTTTATCAGTTTAAATTAAAATGGTGGATTACAATGAATGATTTTTGAATATTGAACTAGCCTTTCATCCCTAGACTAAACCCCATTTGGTCATGGTATATAATTCCTTTTCTATATGCTCAATTTCGTTTGCTAATATTCCATTAAGAATCTTGCATCTATTCATTGCAGATAATTGATTTATAGTTTTTTTTTTTTGTACTATACTTGTCTGATTTTGGTATTAGGGTAATACCAGCATCATAAAATTGAAAGATGTTCTCTTCTCTTGTATATCTTGGAAGAACCTATGCAGAATTGAAGTTAATTCTTTTTAAAACATTTGGTAAAATTTTCTAGTAAATTTATCTGTTCCATTTTCAAGTTTACTATTTATTTCCTCTGTTCCCTCCCTTTTCCTGCTGAGCTCATCAGCTGAGCTTTTGTTTTGGTTATTGTATTTTTCAGTCTAAAATTTACCTTTGGTTCTTCTTTATATCTTTGATTTATTTCCTGAGACTCTCTACTTCTTTTCAGGTATTTCTTATTTTTTTAATTTTTTCAAATGTATTTGTAATTACTCATTATGGCTATTTTATGATGGCTGTTTTAAAATCCTTGTCATTTATGTCTAACATTTCTGTAACCTCAATGTTGATGGCTGTTAGTTATCATTCTCCATTCAATTTGACATTTTCGTGCTTCTTGGTTTGACAGGTGATTTTTGATTGGAAATTAGACATTTTGGGTAGCATGTTACAAGAAAGTGGGTCTTATTTAAACATTTTGTTTTTCCTTGTTTCTTCTGACACTGTTGCTGCAGGAGAATGAAGATATTGAGTAACTACTGCCAAGGGGGTAAAAGTCCAGCTTTCCCACTGGTGGGTACAAGAGGCTCCTCCTTATGGTTTTGTGGAGTGGAAATTTCAGCACCTCGCTGGGCCTCTCCTGATCCCACCCTGCCTAGGAAGGGCATATGTGCCCTCTTGCCATTCTACATCTGGCCTCCACCAATGTGGGGTTGGGGACAGGGGGCTGTATTAATGCTGGGTGGCAAAAGCTGTCTCCACTAGGCCCCCTTTTACACCTTGTCACAGGAAAAGGAAGGCAGCCTCTTTAATGCTGGATGGGGGTGGATGCTCAGGTTCTCTCCAAGGTCTTCACTGACATCACAGGAGTTTTGGGAGGCTCATTAGTGCTTATTGGGGAATCTAAGCCTCAACCTTCGTTGACATGACCGCTGTCATGGGGTTGGGTGTATTGCTAACAGTCTGGTGAGGGTGGAAGTTGAGCCTTGCTTGGCTTTTGTTGGCATGACTATAGCTGGATCCTTTTTTGTTGTTTTGGCTGGATTAGAGAGGTTATTATCTCAAATTTTTCTTCCTCTACTGCCCCTTTCCTGTTTGTTTGATTTTGTTTTGTTTTATTTTGGCTGTTCGCTTTTCATTTTCAAGTTTCTGGCTTTTCTAATGCCATGTATGGGGTATAAAATGCAAAAAGAAACCCAAGAATCTTAATATCATGTCATCACTTAGGTCCCAGGGTCCTTAACCAGTCTGCCTTATCCCAACCTTTCAGTGTCTTCCTATGTTTATTTTATAAATAGTTTCATCATTTTAGTTGTACACAGAAGGAACAGTAGGTAAAGTAGTTCTACTCTGTCTTCCTTGAAGCAGAGGTAAAAATAAAATTCTGTTTTAATATAACTGTTCTGTACAATTTAATAATTCCCTGCCTTTTTCTATGCTATTTTCTCTGTTTGTAATATATACCCAGCCACACCTCTCTGGCAAAGTGGCAAACTTCTCATCATTCTTCATGACAGAGCTGAAGAATTTCTATTTTGTTAAATCTTCCCTAACCTCCATTTCTCTGACTGCAGTCACTTATGCTATTGCTGCACTATATATAGCACTACATGAGCACACTAACCCCAGTTTATTTTAACTCTTTGTTGAAACAGCTGTCTTTCTTATTGTGTTCCGTTACAGAAGGGATGGTGCCTTGTTCATATTGTATGCAAAAAAAGGTACAGTGTCTGACAACACTATAAAAAACCCTGAATGTCTTTTATCTATCTCTCTCTCTTTTTTTTTTTTATAGAAAGACAGAGCAAGTGTGTGTGAGAGAGAGTGGGGGAGGGGCAGAGGAAGAGGGAGAGAGAGAATCTCAAGTGGGCTCCACACTGAAATAGAGAGTCAGACACTTAACCAACTGAGCTATCCAAGCGCCCCATGCTGAATGTGTTTTAAATAAGTGAATGGACATAGGGAAGACGGAATATCAGGTTTTAACTGGAAAGTAAGACTAGGTTTTTTTTAGGAATATAGATTGCAACAATGGAAACAACACTTTAATAAATATGAAGTGAAGAGATGTGAATGAGTAATAATTAAATTTCATTTTATTGCTAATAGGTAGATTTCTGGAAGACACAAAGTGAGAGATATGGGGGGAAAGAGATATGAAGTAAATGTAATAATTCTGGTTTTGCCACCTCTGTATTAGTGTTACTACAAAATAATCCATTTACTCCATCCACTTGAAGATCTTATTATCTCAGTTAAACTGAAAATTTCAGTTGGAAATGTGAATAAGGAAAGTTGATATGAGCTAAAAGGACATTAATTGCCATGCATCTTAGTGATGAGTTTTCATTTGTTTAATAAATTTAAATAATATATATGTACGTTAATCATATATTGCTCTCTTATGCATCTAGCAGGATATTGATAGCTGTAGTAAAATTTCAGACTACGATTAATTAAACTAGCTGTTGGTAAATGGTAAGTGACAATTTGTGCTGATTTTAGGGGAAATGAGGGTTTGGTAAATGATAGATTTCTTTCAAGTCAGCCTAAATATCATTAATGAAATTAAAAGCTCAGTGGTCTGTGTTTTTATGAATCTTCCAAGTGAAGCATCCATGTTTACAGACCATTGAATTAGAACACACTGTTTATATTAATACATTAAGTAGGAAAACCCTGAAATCATTCCAATGAACATTTCCTTTAGTAAAGTCTTTTAAATTTTTTTTTAAACAGAAGCTTTGTTGAGATAAAAGTCACATACCATGCGTCACCCATTTAAAAGAATAATTCAGTAGATTTTAGTATATTTATAGACTTGTACAACTATAATTAGAGTCTAAGTTTAAAACATTGTAATGCTGTCCCAAAGAAACCCCAGACCCATTGACTGTAATTCCCCATTCCATCTCCACTTAGCCCTAGGCAAATCCAAATCTACTTTCTGTCTGTATATATTTGCTTATTTTGGACGTCATATACGTGGAATGATACAATGCGTAATATTTTGTGACTGGCTTCTTTTACATATCATGATGTTTTCAAGACTTAACCATGTTATAACATGCATCACTACTTTATTACTTGTATTGCTGAATAATATTCCATTGCATGGATATACCACATTTTGATTATCTTTTCATCATTTGATGGACATTTGGGTTGTTTTACCTTTTGACTATTACGAATAATGCCGTTATCAACATTTATGTAAGATATTTTTATGAACATAGATTTTCATTTTTCTAAGGAATAAACTAAGGAGTAAAATGTTGGGTCATTGGGAGCTTTATATGTAACCTTTTGAGGAACTGCCCGATCATAGTCTAAAGGCCTGCACCATTTTATATTCTCACCAACAGTGTATTAAGGTTCTAATTTCTTTTTTTTTAATTGTTTCTAATGTTTATTTTCTATTTATATTGAGAGAGAGAGAGAGACAGAGAGACAGAGTGTGATAAGGGGAGGGGCAGAGAGACAGAGACAGAATCTGAAGGAGGCTCCAGGCTCCAAGCTGTGAGCTGTGAACTGTCAGCACAGAGCCTGAGTGGGGCTCAAACTCATGAGCAGTGAGATCATGACCTTAGCCAGAGTTGGATGCTTAACCGACTGAGCCACCCAGGTGCCCCTAAGGTTCTAACTTCATCACATCCTGTCAACATTGTTGTCTTTTTGATTATAGGCATCCTAATGGGTATGAAGAGTTATCTCATTACAGTTATAATTTGCATTTTCTTGATGACAAATAGTGGTAGGATGAATGATGATGGTGGCCAAAAGAAAACTATGTCTGAATGCCTGGACCTTGTAGAGATGTTACTTTATATGACAAAAGGGACTTTGTGGGTATAAGTTAAGGATCTTGAGATGGGGAAATTATCCCAAGTTATCTGGGAAATACCAGTGTACTTATAAGGGCCTTCAAAGAGGGAGCAAAAAGGTTAAAGTCAGAAAAAAGATGTGTCAACAAAAGTAGAAGTTGAACTGATGCAGTTGGAAAATGGAGGAAGGGGACGTGAGCCAAGAATGTACATGGGTTCTGGAAGCTGGAAAGGGAAAAAAAAAGTTTTTCTTTTATGAATCCTCCAGGAGAAATGCAGCCCGCTACCGCTTTGATATTAGAATTTTGACCTCTAGAATTATAAGAGATATTTGAGTGATACAGTCTTCTAGTTATGGAATAAATAATTCATGGGAATAAAAAGCAAAGTGTAAGGAATACAGTCAATGATGTTGTAATAAAAAGTAACGGGACAGATGGTAGCCACACTTGGGGTGAAAATAATATAATGTACAAACTTGTCAAATCACTAAGTTGTACACCTGAAACTAACGTAACATCGTGTGTCAACTATACTCCAAAAAAAAAAAAAAAAAGAAACTAGAGAGAGACATTCCAATTAATTGTAATGTATGGATCTTATTTTGATCTAGATTAAAACAAAATATAAAAATAAATGATAAATTGGAGGAGTCAGTTAAGCATCTGACTCTTGATTTCAGCTCACGTTACTGTGAGTTTGAGCTCTGCATTAGGCTCTGAGCTGACAGTGTGGAGCCTGGTTGGGATTCTCTCTCTCCTTCTCTCTCTGCTCCTCCCCTGATTGTGCTCTCTCTCTTCTCTCTCCAAATAAATAAATAAACATAAAAAATAAATGAGAATAAATCAAAGAAAAAAACCAGTTCTCATTTTGTCTTGTTAAAGAAAGAGGTGAAGGAAAAAAAGAATGAAAAAGAAACTTACAAACTCCAAGATATTATACAAATGCTCATTAAAATAGTGAAATCTAAAACAAACAAACAAAAAACTCTAAAAAGCTTAATAAATATAAGTAGATAAATTGTTTTATGGGTATACAAAAACAGCTGAGAAGCAGTGTGGTATAATGAATTGTTAAAATGTTCAGGAATTTGAAAAAGAGTACCTGGCTTCAAATTCTACCCTTAGTTAATATCCACATGTGTTTCTAAGACTTTACCTTTTTATCTCTGAAATGGAGTTGAAATGTGTTTTAATGAGATTTATATGTGATAATGTATACAGTGTGCTTGTGATGGTCCCTGCCATACATTAATTGTTTAATAAATGTTATTTATCATCATCATTGTTATTTATATTGTCATTATTAGGTAATGCTAATGTAATGATAAAATAAATAAAACATATTACAATAAAATTGTATGATGACCCCCCAAAAAGAGAGAAATTAAAAAAAAATTAATGTTTATTTATTTTTGGGAGACAGAGAGACAGAGCATAAGTGGGGGAGGGGCAGAGAGAGATGGAGATACAGAATCCAGAGCAGGTTCCAGGCTCTGAGTTGTCAGCACAGAGCTCTACATGGGCCTCGAACTCATGGACCTTGAACTCATAGATCAGACTGGGAGATCATGACCCGAGCTGAAGTCAGATGCTGAACTGACTGGGCTACCCAGGCACCCCCCAGTTTTTTATAATGTTATTATCTTTATATTTGAGAGAAAGAGACAGAGACAGAGACAGTGCACCAGCTAGGGAGGGGCAGAGAGAGTTGGAGACAGAATCTGAAGCAGACTCCAGGCTCTGAGCTATTGGCACAGAGCCCAATGCGGGGCTCAAATTCATGAGCCATGAGATTATGACCTGAGGCCAAAGTCAGATGGCTAACTGCCTGAGCCACCCAGGCGCCCCTGTATGCCTTGTGAATTTTTTTTTAACTAAATATTTAAATATTATAATGTAGCAACACCAGAAATCAGATTCTATACTTTCACTAGGGTTTGTGGCTTTTTTGAGAATTGAAAGCTGAGTAGTCCATTTGTTTAGTGACTTACTATTTTCACAGAGATTTTATTCCTTCTATTGTGGTCACTGAAGTCTGTTCTTAGCTTGTGTTGAGCTAGTGTTTTGACAGAGATTTTCTTGAACACCAACACCTAAAATAAATGTAGTCCCTCTCCCTCCTCCCCTAGTTTTTTGCGGACTGACTCTGTGCAAAGCCATGCTTCTCCTGAGCCTAGGTAAAAGCTTAGAGTTATCTCAGATATTTCTGAGCATGCATCTTGCCCTGGGCATATGGATGGCTTTCCGAATTCCCCCATATGAGTGTGTGCTTTTGAATGCCCAATTTCCCAAAGAAACTCTTTCCTGTGCTTTTAGTCCCAGGCCTGAGGCAGTTTGGGAGGACTGTAATAATTTGCTGCAGACTGTATCCATTTTAGAGTGTTTTTTTGAGCAATTACCCACTTTCCAAGCTGGGTGTGTTTCTAGGTGAAACGGAGACAAGTGTCTTGTCAATTCTTCAGAGAGCCCTCTCACTAACCAGAGTCCTGGTCAGAACAGGTGTACACAAAAACTTATGAGTCAGGTCTGTTCACTTCCACCACAACCTGGGACTGGGGTCCCACACTTGACTACAAAACTTCTATCTTCCCGATTCTTGCTGAGCCAGGGACTGGTGGGGCAAGGGCAAGTTATTCCTCCATTTTAAAGTTGGTTTGTCTTGATTTAGCATTTCTTGGCTGCTGCAAAGCTTTGTTTTCCAGAGTTCTGACAAAGTTGGTCTTAATATATTCTGCTTTTTGATCTGTTGGGGGACAGAAGCTTGGAGCTTCCTATTCCACTGTTTTCCTAACATCATGCATCACATTTTAGTTGTGACCCTGATGATTAAAGTTGTTCTTCTAGAAGTTTCTTGTTTCTTGTTTTATGTATTATGTTTCTGTCTTATGATTCATTTGACTTAATTTTGGTATATGGTGCAAAGTATGTATCAACGTTTGATCTTTTGCATTTGGGTTGCATTCACCACTTGTTGAAAAAACTGTTTCCCTTACCCCTTTTTCAAAAATTAGGTGTTCATGTCTATTTACATGTCTCTTTGTTCTGTTTCGTTGACCCATCTGTCTTTTTTTATGGCAGTACCACATAGTCATAATTACTGTAGCTGTTATCATCACTATATTTAAATCAAGTAGTTTTAGTAATCAAAATTTCCTCTTTTTTTTTTAGTAGAATTTATTTTTTAGAGCAGTTTTAGGTTCATAGCCAAGTTGAGTGGAAAGTATAGAGATGTTCCTTATGCCCCCTACCCCAATATATGAATAGCCTTCCCACATTATTAACATCCCCCACAAAAGTGATACATTTATTACAATATATGAACCAACATTGACACATCATTATGACCTAGAGTGCATAGTTTACATTAGGATTCACTCTTTGCACATTCTATGGGTTTAGAAAAATTTATAATGACATTTATATACCATTACAGTGTCATTCCATTGCCCTAAAAATCCTCTTATTTTTCAAGGTTCTACTGTAGGTTATTTGCATTTCCATTTAATTTTAAAATTGGCTTTTTAAAATTTCTACAAAGTTATCTGCTGGGATTTTGGTTAGGATTCTATTTAATCTGTTGGTCAATTTGGGGGAAAATGATATCTTAATATTAAGTCTTTTTGCTTATAGAATTGGTGTATCTTCATTTACTTAGGCAGTCCTTAACTTCTTTCAGCAATGTTTGGTAGATATTAGTATATAGGTTTGTCAGATTGATTCTTGTGTTCCATAATTTTGATGCCATGGATTTTATAATTTCAATTTTCAGTTGTCAGTCTATTATATAGAAATACAAATAACTTTTCTGTATCAATCTTGTATCCTAAAATCTTGCTAAATTCACGTATTAATTCTAGTAAGTTTCTTGTAGATTTCATATGATTTGTTACAAAAATGATGAGGTTATCTACAAATAAAGGCATTTTTACTTCTTCATTTCTAATCAATTTCTCTCTCTTTCTTTCTTTTATTTTTTGGTCTTATTGAGCTAACAGTATATTTTATTTTAACTGGATGGACAGATCTAACCATATTCATATGAGAATCAAACATGAATATGCATCTATATTGAGGTTCCAAAGGAAAAAAAAATGGATAATATTGCATATCTCCTAAAAATATCAAATTGGTAGGAAGAGGGATTTGAGTTTTCACTTTTTAAAGCATTTGTAAGTTGCATGTATAATCAAAATAGGAAAACCTTATTTTTCAATGTTAATCAGTCTTGGGAGCAAGGAATTCTTGTCCATACCTTCAGAACATTTCCAGAATCAGACTACTCTCCACTTTCCATCATTTCTAACAATCATCTCCTACTTGGACTATTTCATTGGTCTCCTAACTGGTCTCCTTGTCTCCATTCATTATTGTTTATAGCTTATTCTCCATGACAGCATCCAGAGAAATCCTTTCAGAATGTTATTGAGACCATGTTACTCTCATTAAAATACTTTAATAGCTGCCCTTTTTACTTACAGTAAAATCCAGTGGCCTTAGCGTGGTCATTAAAAGTACAAATATGATCTGGTTCCCAGTCATGTTTTTGACTATGTCGCCTACCACTTACCTCTGTTTCAGTTACAATAGCCTTATTTTTGTTTCTTGAATACAACACTAACATTTTCATTTCAGGGTCTGCGTTTGCTGTTCCTTCTTCCTGGAATGCTTTTAAGTCAGATATCTAAATGACTTGCTCTATCATTACATTTATGTTTGTTCAAATACCGCCTCACCTGAGAGGCCATATTGAAATACCCAGCATGAGACGTACAATTCTCTATGTTATTTAACCCTGTTTGCTTCTTTCTGTTTTCTCCTTTGTACCATTTACTTCCTGTCTTGGTTTATTTCAATTTATTTGTTTTATTATTTGTCTCCCACAACTAGATTGTAGGTTGTGTGATAATAGGGATGGTGTTTTGTTTACTGCTATATCCTGGTGCTTAGAATCATGCTGGCATAGAGAGGGTATTCAATGTATATTATTGAATGATGATTAGTTTTTAACAAATAAGTTAATGTTACCATCCATACTGGCCTACATATACTGAAGTGCTGGCAAGTGATAAGCTAGCCATTGTGATTTCCTAAGGAATGAGTAGCTCTTTTTGATACTATATTTATGAACTAGTCAACATAAGAATCCAAATCTACGGTAACATATCAGGTTTTCATGCTTCCACAAGTTACACTAAATTTAATGTTTGGTCTCAAATCATAAGACTACTTTAAGATCTATTCCTTGCCACAGTGAATTATTTAACTAACTTTTGTATGAGTTTCTTCCTTCATTTACCCTTACACTTTCAACCATAAACATGAATCACTGATTAAAATGAGGATCATGAAACTGGCGAATATACTCAAGATAATAAACAAAATTTAGAAGAACCACAAGCTGAGGGTGCCTGGGTGACTCAGTCGGTTAAGTGTCCAACTTCAGCTTGGGTCATGATCTCATGGTTTGTGGGTTCGAGCCCCACATCAGGCTCTGCGCTGACAGCTCAGAGCCTGGAGCCTGCTTTGGATTCTGTGTCTCCTCTCTCTGCCCCTCACCACCCTCACAAAAATAAATAAAACATTAAAAAATAAAAATAAAAAAGAAGAACCACAAGTCTTCCAGGTATATGAAAAGATTTGGCCTCATCTACGAGACTACTTTGACACAAAGAAGGCAGCATTTTTCTAACTATGAATAATGAATCACTAAGAGTTGTCATGGAATCTTTTTAAAAAAATTTTAATGTCTATTTATTTTTGAGAGAGAGCGAGAGTGAGTGGGGGAGGGGCAGAGAGAGAGAGAGAGAGAGAGAGAAAGATACAGAATCTGAAGCAGACTTCAGGCTCTGAGCTGTCAGCATAGAGCCTAACGCGGGGCTCGAACTCACAAACTGGGAGATCATGATCTGAGCCAAAGTCAGATGTTTAACCCACTGAACCACCCAGGCACCCGTATGGAATCTTAATATATCCACAGTTGCTGCCTCATATATGGATTTTATTCTTGTGAAATTACAAACAATTCTAAATATTTCAGCCTTTTCTTTGATAAAAACCAGAGCAACAGTTTTATGTAAATATTGCATTTGCAACGTGCATCATGTCTGGAAGAAAATCTCAAAAATTTCTTGCAAGTGGAAAGAGAAAATTCTTGGTGAGGAGCAATATAATTTAAAATAAAAACAAACAAATGAGGGGCACCTGGGTGGCTCAGTCAGTTAAGCCTCTGACTCTTGATTGGCTCAGGTCATGATCTCATGGTTCATGAGTTGGAGCCCTGCCTCAGGTTCTGTGCTGACAGCACAGAGCCTGCTTGGATTTCTCTTTCTCCTTCTTTCTCTGCCCCTTCCCCATTTGCATGTGTGCATGTGCTGTCTCTGTCTCTGTCTCTGTCTCTTTCTGTCAAAATAAAAAAAATAAACATTAAAAAAATAATAAACAGACAAAAATCTTGCTTGATGCTTCTTCCTTCAAAATAAGTTTCAAGAGTCACCTTCAATGGGGTGCCTGAGTGGTTCAGTCGGTTAAGCGGCCGACTTCAGCTCAGGTCATGATCTCAGGGTTGTGAGCTCAAGTCCCACGTCAGGCTCTGTGCTGACAGCCTGGAACCTGCTTTGGATTCTGTGTCCCCCCCCACCTCTCCTTGCCCCTCCCCCACTCATGCTCTGTCTCCCTTGTCTCTCAAAAGTAAATAAATGTTAAAAAAAATTTAAAAAAAGAATCACCTTCGAAGTTGAAGTTCTTGTAATAGAAAATTTATGAAGCCCTTTCCTGTCATTATAGTTAAACCTTTTTAAAGGCAAAAATGTTACACAGCTAAAAAAAGTTTCCCCTATTTTCTATGTTTTTTCACAGTTAATTCTGAAGCTTAGAAGTATTTATATATCAAAAGCAGGACACCCCACTGCTAAACATTATAATGATATTAATTAAAATAGACACAATATGTAACTATTTTTCTATTCAAAAAATTGAATCTAGCTGCTTCTATATTAAGCCATCAAAAAAAAACCCACAAAATAAAATAAACATAAAAATAGAAAAAAGCAAACACAGTTTTGTCCCCTATTTCAAATTACTTCTGTCCACATTTCCTCTTTATCCTCATTAATCTATTATCTCTTTGGTTGGCAAGCAGTGTATCTTATTCTTACTTATGCATTCATGTCCCTATGTATCAACTTCCTTATTTCCCAGGACATAGAAGAGAATTTTACATTTTAATATTTGAATAGTTATATATTTTATTTTTAAACCCACATTCCACAAATAGATTTCTGTGGTTCGTGGATTTGATGTATGATGAAGCCAATAAAGGACTGTCTCAGAATGAACAATATATCAATGGCCTCATGACAGCTAGATAGATTAATTCAAATTAATACCAAAATAGACCATGATATATCAGTTTTCCAATAGTACTTTATCTTCTCACTTCTCACATAGTGGAAATAGGAATTCCCACTATGCAGTGTGGATAATATTTAGAAACCTTTGAGTTCTCAAGTTTGAGTGACTTGTATAAATAAAATCCGTGACAACACCTGTCAGAAAAAACAGAATCATATTACCTTTATTTTTGTGACAAAGGGACCTTTTTAGGAGACATCAGCATAAGTGGTAAAGAACTGTTAGACATTTTCTTAAGCTGAAGTGATAAAATTTCTACTTTGAAGTTTTCAGATATAGAAGTCCAAAGTTCAATTTTCAGGAGAAATTAATTTTTCACATTCTGGCATCAAGAGTACACAGTCTTGATGTCTATCTGTGATTAGATTAGAGGGAAAGCCACAAGACAAAGGCAAGCTCAGGAATAATTTAAAAGACCCAGTCTCTGATTTTCCAAATACTTGAGGGGGAAAAAAAATGGAGAGAAATTTCTACATGGAAAACCCTGTCATATTTAGAAAAACTACTTTCAGTCAATAATTTAGATGCCTTCAGGAAAAATTAATATAAAACTGTTTAAACAATAAACCTGATATTAATTGTTGGCTAAAATAAATAACAGTAAGTTCAATGTCTCTCGCTGTTTTTCCCAGTAACTCTTTTGGCTCTGCCTTTTCTATGTGTTGGTTGGTTTCATCAGTGAGGCTGTTATTAAGATCATGGAATCAGTCCCAGGCTTTGGATCAATTCATAACAATAAAAGAGAATGGACAAATAGTCATTTAAAGAATTAATTCTAGAAGATAAAAGAATAATTGTATCATAGTTTCCTGAAAACTTCTCACATCCCATTGATCCAAACTGGCTAACATGTCCATTCTTAAACCAATCACTGATGAGGAAGGAAGGATTACTACCTGTTCATTTGGGCCCAAGTTAGCTTTTGGAGGTGAGGGAGGCCTCTTCTGGTGCACCGGGGATATATGAGGAAAGATAGCTATAACAAACAAAAAAGGAACCGTGCTCAAAATGAGATGAAAAGGAGGAATGAGTAAAATTTCTACACTCAAGTTTTGATATATAAAAGTCAAATACATGATAATGTACACTATAATCATGTATATATTATTAATGACTATATAAAAATACATTTTCATATTATTGATGCAAATAGATTAATTTTTTTGAGAACTGCATCTCACAGATAAAATTTCAGCTTGTGTATAATACTGGGTTGTTTTGGTCAATAATTTTGTTCCCGTTACAGAATCAGATTGCTATAAAGATGACAAAATTTCCTGTTATTCCAAACCAAAAGAAAAGATGGCTAAAACATTTTTAAGCTAGCCAATAAAATAATTAATTGAAATCTTCCTTATTTTATATGTTCTTCATATATTATGAAATCCAACCCAACTCCCCAAAGATTAAATGTATATCCATTCGGGTCCATTAGTAACTCAGCTCCATTTAGCATTGAAGATTAGAGTCCTTCCACCTATAGATTTTGTTATTTTCAGTTCTAAATCCATTAATACATCATAATCCCATTTCTTCTAGCAAGTAAGATTTAGAATATTAGATGAATGCTCCATGGAAAGTACATGTTGTGTTTGACTCACATGCTGTAGTAGTTGGAGACATATTTGGGCCCCTAAACTCCAACTTTCCCACTTCTTCAGCACACTGTACACTTTGCCATTTGTTAGAAGAGAACATAGGTCTTTTGGCCATGTGTTTCCAGTTAAGGATAAAAAAAAATATAAAGGAATATGCCTTCTAGTACCTTCTTTGACAGTTGACTAATCCATGTTCTGCTATAACAAAGAAAAAAAAGAAGGCATTGTAATTAGTTGTTTTTTTTTTAAAACTTTTCTTTGATTAATAAAACAAGTTTCTCCAGTGCTAATTCTGCCAGAGTTTTGGAAGTCAGGTGATCTCAGACTCCCATCTCTCTTGCGGCACATTTGTTGCTAATTTCTTCCTAAACTTAATGTTGAGGGGCAGTAGTCATTTTTGAATGTTCAAACATTTGGCACCTATTTTGAGGGCTAAATCCACATTTCCATTTTTGCTATTCTAGTTGCAAGTAAGAAAAATTTAGACCTGTCAATGCCCACACAGCAATGGCAAAGAAGGAATGCTTATGGGGAGCAGGGAAGCTAAGAAGGAGTGCCATGCTTACAACTGGTATATTTTTATTTTTCAGTATCACATTATAAAATTTAATTGTGAATTTCCATTCTTATTTGAAGGACAAGTAAGTTGGGGCTGTTTCTCTTGTGCTGGAAGGAGAACGCCCTGCATGGCTCCACGCTGTTCCTGATTCTTACTGTTTTTCTGTAATCACCTGTGATTTCTCCTTTAAGTCCCACCATTTATTGCCATTTATTACAAGTTCACCAGTAGATTTTCAAGTAAAATAGAGGTCTTAGTAGTTATTCTAATATTGCCATTATTGCATTTATTGCCATTTATTCCAAGTTCACCTTTTATTGTTTAGGACTCCATCTGCCTCACCTTTGCTTGGTTATTTTTTACTGTGAGACTGTACCTTATTCTTGAGTCACAATGACTGTTGGCAAACTGGTCTTGCTTTATCCTGGGTAGATAATAGCATTTCAGTTTACAGAGAATCAAATCCTGTAATTCTGCTTCCCATACCCTAAAACCCTTTTTTGTTCCCCTACCAATTATAGGGAAATTTGGGGCTATGGACATCATAAAGCAGGGCAAAATTTTCTTTATACTCTTAGATTCTGGGAATTGTATATATCAAGTGATGCCAGATCTAAAGATAGAGTAATTCTTCTATTCTCAATTCTACCCCCACTCTGGTCCAAAGTTTAAGTCAACAGAATATCTTGTGGTTTAGGTTATAGTATTTAGAACAATCCCCTGTATTTGCAGGGCATTTAAATGTAGGTAGCAGGTCCAACCTGTCTCATTAAGAACTGGATAAAGTCAAATTCAGCTCCAAAATTTCTACATTTTTTGTCCGAACACAAATACGATCTTACTGGTATCTTAACAACAAACGTGAGTTTCAGTATTACTTTCAATTTGATATATTGTTTAGGGTGTTGCCAGCTGCTAATCAATTAAACCCTAAAACTTAGTAGTTTATCACTCTAGAAGTCTTTTACTCATGTTATATCCAAAAACGTGTGTTTGGTGGCCAGGCTTGCATGAGGCAGTTCAAAGATTCAGGCTCCTTCTATGTTATGATACTGCCGTCATGTATAGTTGTGGATACTTTTCCAGCTGGAGAACAAAAAAATTCATAACATCTACCTGTTTCATTCACATTTTAGACTAGATGTGACACAAGACACTTCTGCTTATATTCTTTGGGTCCCAAGAGAAATGGAGACTTGAAAATGTAGTCCATGGTGGGGCAGCCCCTTTCCAGAAATCAGTCTTTTCTAATGAAAGGGGAACACAAATTGTTAGAGGACCAATAGCTGCTGGCCAAAAACAGTGATATTACTAATAAGAGAGGTCTTAGTAGTTATTCTAAGAAAGCACACTCATCTTGGAAAATATTTCATAACTCCAAAGAAGTAAGATTTATAGCTTTAAGCACTTGGATACTTTAGCTTCTATCACAAACCAAAGAACAAAAAAGATGCTGAGAAACTCTATTTTACTTGAAAATCTACTTTTTAATGAAAACCCAGACTTCTAGTTATGCTGGCAGTGTGAGTAGTCCAGTGAAACCCACAAATAATGATTATAAATATTTAAAAAAATTTAAACAATCTCAATTGTTTGAAATAGACATAAAACAAGCAGGAAGGGGGGTGCCTTTCAAAGAATGCTGTGATAAGAATTATACTCTTTATAAGTATACTTTAAGTATACTTTATAAGTAAGTATACCTTATAAGTAAGTATAAGTATACTTTATAAGTATACTCTTTATAAGTATGTGACTTTTCTCTTTTGTCTCAGAATACTATCTTGTCTTCTACCCCAGTGCTCAGCTCTAGTAGTAGAAAAGCATAGGTTTACCCCCTCAAGGTTGGAGTGGACAAAATTGGAGGTTGATAGAATATCTGGAAGCCACAGAGCCACATAAGTAGTAACTTGTCAGATCTTGATATAATTTAAGCTATATATGCATAAGGAAGTGTGCCAATTATCCATTTATTGCTTCTCAGCTCCAAATTCATGTTTTATTGTCTGTTCTACAACAATGGACGCGGGCCCTATGAATAAATATTTTGTTTTCCATCTGAGAACAGCATTATTAGCAGAGGGCACTGGGCTGGCATTGAAGAAGGGAGGAGTTATACTTCCTGGTCCTGGTGTGCTCTCAGTCAGCCTCTTGCACAGCTTCCCAGGCTCACTCTATGTCCTGCAGCATGAATGGTACCTGTGGTGCTCCATTCCTGCAGTGGATGGCACTTGAAGCCAGCATTTACCTCAGCATCCCTCTCAGGCAGATAGATTGCAGTGAAACACCTACCCATGGGAAGCTTTAGGCATTCTAGAGGGTGGGTTTCTGGCAAGTTCTTCATATACAGTACCACAGTGACTTTCTCTATCATCCAGCGCACCACAGCCATGTGTCTCACAGCAAGATCTCCATCTCAGCCCTGGGACCTCTTCTTTGGACCTAAGATGTTAAGATATGATTTCTTGTCAAAGCTTGTCTTTTCCTGCACAAAACCCCTGTAACATTTTTACACATATCTGTAGGAAAGCGAGACAGGGGCTGGAGAAAATTCATACAAGGCTGGTGTGGAGGAGTTTGTAAGTGTGTTCTAGGAATCTTTGAAAAGTCACACTGCTATGAGATTTTTGAAAAGAAGACATGTGGGTCAAACTGCAGACTTTCAGTTAAAATTGAAAAACTTTAGAACAAGCCATCTGAAAGGGGGTGAGGGTTAAGTTCATAATTTTCCTCTTTTTAAAATTATGTTTTGTAGAAAGTATCTAAAATGAAATTTTGGAATTTAACTCCTTGTGAAATGACTTGAAAGAAATGGTGTATTTTCTGTGTTTCAACTAATAAGGTTATGATGATGACTGATTAGTTGTTCAATTTGATGAGATCAACTGCTTTTAGGAAAATCCGTTAAAAAGTGCTCACTTCATCTCAGATACAAGGAGGCAGTGTCACTTGAAGTTCAGCTAGTGTTGGGGATAGGGATGGAAGTAGGAGTAGGGTACAGCTGGGTATTCTCAAATCCAGTTATCCTTAATAGGTGAGATTCCTGTTCTGTAGCATTTGAGTCTGTAGAGACCCTTGCCTGTGCAACAGAGTAACACAGGGGTAAGAAACCTGATTATTCACATTTAGGATTGTTAGGTGTCTTAGAGTGTCTTCAGGAAGTGGAATAAAATCCATTATATCTGATTTTACTCAAATGTGCCTTTTTTTTTCTTTTTCTTTTCCCTATAGCCAACTTGTGTAGAAAACCTTGGCATAGGAGGTTGGCCATTGTAAATGGAATTTGTCTTTTTTTCTTACAGCTATTAAAGTCACCTAATGAAAAACTGTATTTTTTTTTTAAATAATACTGTTTGAGGATATTTAGACAGTTTTAAGATTAAACTATATCTACAATTTTATTTTTATTTAACTTTAAAAGTTCTAATTCTTTAACTGACTTAGCAAATATCTTGTACTTTTCTAAAAAATAATGTCTTAGATTCTAAGACGTTTTGTAATAATAATAACAATAATAATTTCAGAAGGAAAAGAATTTGTATACTGGAGTTGAAGAAGTAAGTGAATGTAAAGTGGAAGGTGATGGCCAAGTTTCCCACTCTTGGAAAGGGAAAGCACAGGCTAGAATGAGCTGTGCAGAACTGGACTAGAGGTAGAGACATCAGTATGAACTTGTGATTAACCTAATACAGATGAATGGATACAGAAATAATTAGAGATACATGTGTATACATTTCCTAGGTCGGTCTGCTTAGAGGGCCAGGGAGCAGTGATAGCATATTAGTAGTAAGCATACCAAGTACCTAGATCATGGTTTCCTTTGATCAAAGACTCAGGGCTCCTTGGAGAAATGACTGATTATAGGGGTGAAGCAGGCAAAACATAAGATAAAGCTGGAACACTTTATAGTACCAGAAAATAAGGAAGTGCTCGAAAATGGGGGCATGTCAAAGGGACTCAGGAGCCAAACTGAAAGAGCTCCGAAGACTCAGTGTTGGAACTTGAGCAACAAAATAAAACTATAGTATCACATTATAATCCAACTTATAAAATAAGTATCCATGAATACAGAGTGATATAACTAAATGACTGAATAAATAAATAAATGGGGGAGAAGAGACAAACATCCCCTCTAGGACACAGAGCTTAATCACCTCCTCTCTGACCCTCCTTTGCACTTAGTTACTTTCTTCCAGAGACTAGAATATGAAAGGGGGGAAAGTAACTTTACTTTGGAGAAACATGACAAAGTCTACCTTGGCCGGGTGCAAGGTAAACATCATTAGTGTAAGTCATGTTGATGTATCTTTCATATGATACGATGAGAGAAAAGTTCTAGTTTATAAAATTTATTGCATGGAGCCATGAGTTTAGGGTCTTTCAGATACCCCAATCAGCAGATGTGGAGGATACAAAAGATACAGTAATTCATTATAAAGTAATATTATAGAATGTCAAGGGCATATATACCCACAGGTGTGTGTGTGTATATATATATGTATATATATATATATATATATATATATATATATATGTAATTTGATTTATCTAATACATTTAAATCAAACAGTGCTTTGAATACCTCAAGATAAGTTGCATTATTAAATCTGCTATTAGAGAGATTGGATTATTTCCCAATTCCTCAATATCTTCATTCATTGTGCTCTTTTTTATATCCTATGTAACTGTCATGATTTAGCTATGATATCTTCCTAGAAGAGCCCTTGAACAATTTTTGCGATGTGTTTTCTGGAAAAGAATTCTTAAAATAAGTTTAATAAGATTTATTATGTTTCTTCTGAAATTTCTGGATAAGAATATGTTACAGTAAAAAGAATTTAAAACAGAGCATTAAGCCTTTGGAAGGTGGCTGATCCAATTTAAGACCGATTAGACTCATATTTCAAAAAGACACAGGAAGAACTTTCTGAGGTCAAAGTCATGGGTAAGTTCTTTTGTAAAAGCCTCAATTTCTACCATTAGTAGGTTGGAAGGAAGCTTGTTTAGCCAACAGGTTTTCATGTCAGCTCTAGAATTGAATGCATCTTCTTCATGTACTGTCTATGTGATCTTTTGCCAAAGAAGCTTTTTTTTAATCTCTGATTTTTCATATAAAATGGGAAAATAATAGTAATTGCCATATCAGGCTAATGAATGAATCAAAGGAAATGATTAATGTGTCAGCACAGTGCTTAGCACATAAGAAACACTTCAAAATATAATGCCTATAATTACTAAATGTCCATGATTCTTTTTCCCAAAACTACAACACTTAGCCTCTTCTTAGCCTCTACAACACTTAGCCTCCATTGTTTTGCGTAAGTAAGTGGTGTTATATGCTGGGATCACACCATTCATTAACTAAGGGGAACTGATAAGGGACATAAACTCTCAGGAACTTCTCAGTGGCTGATGGCGAAGCTATGTCAGTACCATGAGGGTAGTCACTGAAAAGAGACTACAGGTACTGAGTCCCTGAACTGTTGTATTCAAAAGCATTTCATAGACTTTCTTTTTTTTTTTTTCCTCTTAAGTAAACTAGGAAGGCTAGAGGGATTAAAGTTGACCAATTTAATTACCTTCTCCCAGATCAGATAAGGCTCTGATAAAGTTTCCCTTGAGGCAGGTCTCTTTGACCTTGAGCCTATTTCAAAATGGCTACTTTCCCCTCTTCCTGTCTGAAGCACTGGTCAGGTTTCTCCAGTCCTCACCATAAGAACCTGGAGTTTCTTCAGGTTAAACCTGTGAAAATGTAGGGGCTCCCCTAGGAGTAGGCATTAAACCAGGAGGTTTTAATGCTCAAGCCATTCCACACTCAGCCTCCAGCAATTAGTCAATTACTACCTGAGTGTTCCTACAAGTTATGGCTCTAGTTAGTAAACTGACCTCAGCTGTTACTCTTTATATTTACTTGTCTCTCCAGTTTTTAAGGAAGCAGTTTGGCCGGTGGGAGCTCAGTTCCCGGATGGATCTAAGAAGAGGTGTTGGCTTTCAGGTCATGCAGTGGTGACTTTCAAGCTTTTTACGTCCCAGAACTAAAACTGTAAGTTCTGATATTTTTTATTATTTTGCTTTGCAGCTTTCTTGACAATGCTAATACTGTACATTCAAAACATAAATGTATACAAATTAAGCTTGTTCTTACAAATTAAGATTATTTTCTTTTGTTTTTTAAATGCTTATTTTCTTTTGGAGAGAGAAGGCAGGGGAGGAGCAGAGAGAGAGGGACAGAGGATCCGAAGTGGGATCCCCGCTAACACTAGTGAGCCTAATGTGGGCCTCAAACTCAAGAACAGTGAGATCCTGCCATGAGTCGAAGTTGGATGCTCAACTGACTGAGCCATCTGGAGATTGTTTTCTTATTCTGAGTTCAAGCTAAGATAGACAAGTATTTTTTTAGTCTTTCTTGGCCTTAATGTATTTTCTAGTTCCTTTTGTTTTCCTGAGTGTGTTGTCTTGTACAATCATGGTTTTATTCAGAGTTCTCAATTCCAGTGGCTTGTGTTGTTTTAGTCCAAGACCTTATCTTTATCCTCTAAAGGTAACTGAGACAAGCAAAAACCCTTAGGCACAGATTTTTAACCATTCTAATTTCCTGACCCTACTTCATCTTTCCCCCTTACAATGTTGCAAGTTCAGATTTAAAGGTCATTCATTATTTTTATTTTTTATTTATATATTTATTTAGAGAGAGAGGAGGGGCAGAAAGAGAGTGAGAGGAAGGGGCAGGACAGAGAGAATTCCCCAAACCCGGGGCTCAAACTCTGGAATCAAGAGATCATAACGTGATCTGAACTCAAGAGTCGGATGCTTAACCGACTAAGCCACGCAGGTGTCCCTCGCTTTGTTTTTAATCCAAAACATCCATGTATTTTTGTTTTTTGTTTTTTTTTTTTTGCAGGCATGTTTTCAGTTTCTTCTTACTGACTTGTGAGGCAGTTTCAGACTAGATACCTGAAACAACTATATTGTGGAAAGTTCAAATCACAAAATAAGTGATTCTTGGATCACTGTGATGTTGTAGCAATTACTCATTAATAGGAGTTATTCACTCTACATGTGCCAGGCATGTAGAATGCAATGAGCAAGATATCATTAAGTTCTATTTCCCCTAAGGTGTATCTATTTAAAAAAAGTGTTGGGGAGAAAAAAAATTTCCCTTCAATTCTACATCCTTTGTCTTGTCTAGTAAAGTTGATGTAAGATTGACTAATAAGAGAAAAATATAAGACTCAAAAATGAGTCTGAAAGAAGTGACCAAAGCAGGAAACTTTTATACCTTTTGGATAAAGAAACAGTAAGTGTGAAGAAGTGACAAGGTAAAGAGGTTGGGGCTTGTAAATTAGAGAAGAAGTAACCAGGCTGTTTATAAAGTCTTCTTGGCCCTGAATTTCTTATTTCAGGTGATAAGGATACCTTCTGCCCTCCTGGTACAGGGAGGATACCTTTCATACGGAAGACTGATATTTCTTGCTTTCAGGGGGTCAATGGAGGGTCAGAGTGTCCTTGCACTGGCTGTTTCTCAAGTGACTTTAACCTAATATGCCAAAATGCCATATTTGGGGGTGGCAAAAGAAAAGTAACTCTCCTCTTTCAACAGAAAGAGACAAATTAATAAACATGAAAAGCAAAAAGCTAGAGGCACAAGTGTGGAGTGATAACACAGTGAAGGGAGAACACCTACATAGACCTCACTGGGTAAACATAGTTGGGGACAGCTTCAGGGAGAACCTGAAGAGTACCTAGAAATGTTCTGGATGAAAAATGGTATGTAGGGTTTTCCAGTAGTCAGAAACAATATAAGCATAGATAACAAGGGGAAGTAAATAAATTTCAGTGACTGGCCTGCTATGTTGGTGGAAGATGAGGGTATGGGAGAAAATGTATGAAATCAGACCACATGATGGCTTTTATGTCAAAATGAGTCTGGATTGTATTTTGAAGATGAATAGGAAATGTTGGAGTATCTTAAGCAGAAGAATAGGAGCACGGAGTGAATTGTACTTTAGAAAAACCACAATAGACATACAGAGCAGTGGTTCTCAAAACTCAGCATATGTCAGAATCTCCTGGAGAGTTTGTTGAAACCAGATCTCTGGGCACAAACTCCCTAGCGTTTCTGTTTCTAAATCCAGGTGAGGGGCGCTGAGGATTTGCATTTTTAACAAGTTCCCAGGTGATGGTGATACTGCTGGTCTGATGATGCACTGAAAATCACTGTGGAGGCTGAGTAAAATGAATTGAAGGACAGGCATGATAACAAGGCCAGTTAGCTAATGTGAAAGCAATAAAATCAGCCAGGCACCAGCAAAATGAAACAAAACTGGCAGCACTAGGATTATTGACTTAATGTAGTTATATTTTAGTAAATAGACAAATTTGAAATCTCCTAATTGATCACTGGGACTCGCTTCTCTCTTTCCTCTCCTTTCATGCATTCTCTTCCTCCTTCCCTAATGAGTCTAGCATGCTGTGAAGTATCTTGATAGAGGTCCAGGAAGAAGTAAACATAAAATAAATAGAAGAAACAAGATCAATAGGGTTACTAAATAATTCTCCAACTTTAATAATTTGGTATTTTATGGTACAATTTCTTACATTCTTATGAGCCATCATAATTTTAAGTTCTAAGTCTTTCTTACATCCTAATCTGGCTTAGAATAAATGATAGGAGAAAAGACCAACAAATCAAAGAAATTGGGAAGAAAGCAAGCATGCCAGGTCATGGTACATGAAAAAGGGGAAAAACAAAAACTGAAAGAGGAAAAATGAACCCCCCCCCCCAAAAAAAACCCAAAATTTTTAGGTACAATAATTTATCGTTAGTTCAATAAGTATGAATGGGGATGAGGTTAAGGCATTTATGCTGTATATTCTCCTACCCCTAACCTTCCAGTGAGTGGGGGTAGCTTTGCTCTTATAGTTATGTTTTGCTTTGTATAATAGGGTTTTGAAGAGGCAAATGTACAAACTGAAAACTTCTCCCAGTATGTAAAACCACTTGTTTTACTAGTTATCAAGTGAAGATTGCACATGGTTTTATTTTAGGTTAAAGTGGAAGGTTAAACTAAAGGAGAAAAATAATCTGGTGTTACAACGTCTGACATTCAGGTCAACAGGGTAGAGATTTCTATAGTAGTATTTTTTGGGTTTTATTGCTCTGAAAAGGTGGTTTGGCCCTGTGTATTAGTGTATTTTTTGGATATAATATACCTACTATATTTGATTCCAGGGGCAGAAATACAAAGTATCCATTCTTTCTGGCTTTTAAATTGGTGGATGTGTTTCCTTGGCAACTATCATCCTGCACGGTAGTGGCACGATGTTATGAAACACGGGGCCCAGTTGGATACACCAGTTGTTTGGGAATGTATGTTTGGTTTGCTGCACTTTATGGGATGAGGAAATAAGGTACTTTATCTCTGTGAAATTAACCTTTATAAAAATCTCGAGGCATAACTTTTCCTTGGTTACTCAGCCCTCTTTATTGAACTATCATTGTGATTGCTTTATAATTTTGAAAATCTTGTCACCCATCACAGGTGACCTATCTCCAACCTTAAACTGTCTGGGACATTCTTAACCTCCCCAACTTTCCGCAAAGATTCTTTCCTCAACTCTATATAAATTGCTTTATAGCCACTTCCCTCACAGTTCTATTTTGGTGCTTTTTCCTTCCTGTTCCCATAATACCTTATATATTTTATTGGTGAAAAGATTATAAATTCTCCAAAGGTTAAGAACTATTGTACACTTCATTCTGTATCTCCATGAATCTGAATGCATTTATTAGATTATTCTAATCTCTTCTTCAGAAGCCCTTGTTTCTTCTTTACAATGTTTTTTAAAATTTTATTTATTTGAGAGAGAGAGATGCAGAGAAAGAATCCCAAGCAGGCCCCATGCGGTCAGCACAGAGCCCAGTGTGGGGCTCTATCCCACACCCTGGAGTCATGACCTGAGCCAAAAAATCAAGAGTGGAACACTTAACCGACTGAGCCACCCAGGTGCCCCCTTTATTCTCTTACTGCGAAATCTCCTTTTATCATCCTACCAAGAGATATGTTCTGCATAATCTTAAACTGTCTTGGGATTGTTTTATAGAACTCTTATCTGTAAATCATGTATCCAAAATAAAATGGCCACCACAGGAAGGTGATAGGTTTTGAGATAACAGGAGAAGTGCAGTAGGTGAGCTAGAAATCACAATTTCTTCTCGTTGATACTAAAAATACAGAACCTTTTCTTATAAAACAGTTCTATATCAAAATGAACAATAAAGGTTCGATGTCCTCGTGGTACTTGACTAAACACAAAATGTTTAGAGAGGTATTTCTTTAAAAGCACGTTTATATTAGGACCTGGAATACAAATGTATCTTTTTATCACTTGTATTTCCAGAAATTACCATTAAAATAACTTTTATCTTCTCCATATTCTAAATCACAGGAAACTATTAAAACTGTTCATAGTGCAACCTGCAGTGTCTTATTGACGCATACTGGCTTATTCTAATGTACTCGTTATTGGCCTGTTGGTTGAAATGTAAGGTTTCTTAAAGATCTTTGTGTCTGTATTGAGGGTCTTAGCCTTTGGACTGCACAGCTTGTCTTCTGGTTTTATAATGCAGCCTATTTCTAGGTCTTGAATAATGTAAAATGCAGACAAGTTACTTTAAAAAGAGTCTTGCCTTTTTGTAGCAGCTGCTGCTACTGCTGGCGTCATTGTTATTCATGTACAAGGATGTAGCTGAAAAGACCAATTCATGATCAAGCCAAGAATAACTGAATCAAAAAGGTATTAGGGGGAAATTTAATCATAAAATGTAAAAATAATTCTTTGGGAAAGCAGTAAAATCTTTGAGTACTTATTCTAAAATGTAGATTACTGTATTAGCTGTTAAAATACTGATTTTCTTTTTACTTTGGCATTTTCTCTTTTCTTGGCTATTGTGATTTTGCTAAAGTTAACAATGAAAATCCTATAGCCAATGAGTTGAAAATTCTAAGACACTGAAACTACAACCATATTTTTTTTCTTGAAGCCAATAGCATAGCAGCAAGTTAACATTCCCCCATTAGCTAGATTCTG
Organism: Panthera pardus; assembly: GCF_024362965.1. NCBI lineage: Eukaryota > Metazoa > Chordata > Mammalia > Carnivora > Felidae > Panthera > Panthera pardus. The sequence continues at coordinate 65,760,750 of NW_026526655.1, read as the reverse complement.
GATAATGGTACACTGTAGACCTGCTGTGAGGAACAGATGTTGGCAGATGTTTAACCTTTTGTGAAATGAAGCAGATTTTACAACTGTTATGCATCTGAATTAAAATTGTGGGGGTATTTGGCCCAGTTCCCAAAGTTTCTCAATGATTTTACTCAACAGACTAGTTTCAGTTACATTGGTTATAGAAGTGGCTAACATGAAGAGTGGTTGTCGAACATAGGATCATGTTTATGCAGAAGGTGAAATAAAAATAATTTTTTTGTAACATAAATTTAGGTGGGGTGCATCATTAATATATGGCATAGAATCTGTCTCATTTATCTTATAGAGTCACCAGATGGTTTGACTTGTGCCAGGTCATTCCCAGTAGCCTCCATTTACTATAAAGTGTTGCAAAGGAGAATTTTACTATTGATGCTGTCAATTGCATCCAATGAAACCAAATCATAAGAAAATTAAGATGTACCTGTAAAGAAATCATTTTCCTGTTTCAGAACAGAATGTTCATGGATTTGAGAAATAAGGGAAGAAATATATATGTGGCTATTGATAGTAATAAAGGAAAAGATTATAGCACTTCAGTAGGTAAAGTTGACACATTATATAATTTATATTCTAGTCCAGTCATCTGCAGGTGAGAAATAGCCAACACCTTGAATGACATTTTCTGCCCTTAGTTATATTCATGTGTTTCGAGGTGAGAAATGACATTTTAGATACCATTTCATAAAATTCTAAGTAGATATTAAGACCTTCAAGGGCATTTAATGAAATACTTTATTTCTTTGGAAACATGGAGGAATGGGGAAATTAATAAACCTAGTTTCTACTTAAAGTCAAAATTACTCACATTTTTTTTAAAGGAAAGGGACATGTTATTTATATATATTTATACATATTATATATTTAGTATACATAATTAGTATATATAGTATATATACTAATATGTATATATTAGTATTTATAATGTATATATATTTATATATATATAAATCCATTTATATCTACTTCTGAATATGTGGCCATTATTCACATCCATAACTACTGACAAAGTAGAACTGTATATTATCTACCCTTTTATGCAATCTTGTAAGTGTGGCAAACAGAGTCCCACAGTTTGAGCACTGTATATGTTCTTCAAGACATGCTGTCATTCTCAATTTGTTTATGGGATGGCAGAGCTGTGTTAATCCTGAGTACACGCCTTGTCATTGACAATAACAATTCAGGTGCCTTTTATTGAACATGAATTCTACTTTGGTTGCTTTATATTCAGTTTTCTGATTTTGTTTTTCAGATGAAGAAACTGAAGAAATAAAGTTTAGTGACTTGTTGAAATTCACCTAGCCATTTAGTATCTGAGCTGTATATTTGAACCCAGGCCGATGACACTCAACTCAGCTCATTCTACCATACCACTCTAACTCTTCTCATGGTGCCTTTATAATGAAAGAAGAATGGTCATTTTTCCACTTAGATAGTAGTATATCTAAAGGAGAACTTGAGGGTAAGCAAAACTGGGAGGTAGGCAAACTTTTACTTCATATTTCCCATCTCTACCTTCTATGTAAATATCATGCCACTTTTTTGTCTCCAAACATCTTGGGCTTACGTGGAAACTCTGTGACCCAGGCTCCTTGACTTCAGGGTGCCATCATGGTGCCCTCTCTTGGCAATAACATTTAGTATTTGTCTGTTGTCTCTTCAGAAACTTTGTTCTCTTGATAAACTTTACCCCTTCCATGACAGGCAACTATGAGAATTGCACTCCAATTTCTAAGGTGACAGTTGACAAATTAATCCTCATATAAGGGCTAATAACTATTACAGCTTAAGGGCTATGTAAGCTTTCAACAGGCATATATGCATTGTAACAGCTATTTTAAAAATGGTATAACCTTTTAATGATGGGATACGTGAGACTGTAGCAAGGATTTAAGGAGAAATTTGGGGGGAGAACACTTGTCAGACACCTCAATGTATTTTCAAGGGAAACTAATTTTAGGGGTTTTTAAAATGTTTTTAAGAAAACTGGTGGCGGGGTGCCTGGGTGGTTCAGTTGATTAAGCATCTGACTTCAACTCAGGTCATGATCTTGTGGTTCCTGGGTTCAAGCCCTGCATCAGCCTCTGCATTGACAGTGCAGAGAATTCCTGCTCAGAGAATTCCTGCTTGGAATTCTCCCTCTCTCCCTCCCCCTCCCCCTCCCTCCCCCTCCCTCCCTCCCCCCCTCCCTCCCCACTCATCTCTGACTTGTGCTTTCTCTCTTTCTCAAAATTAATAAAGAAACTTAAAGAATTGGTGGCAAATGCATCGTTACAGTATTGTATTTTAGAAGTATTAAAATCAGTGTCTTAAATTACAAACCTGAGGTTAAACTACCCATTTAAATATGTATTTAGAATAGCAGTATATTGAAAGATAAAATCAATGCAAACATTAACCTGTAGGTATACCTGACACATGAACCAAAAGTTGAACATTAAAAGAATATCATTTCCATTAGCAGTGGTGATGGAAGGTAAGAAGTGATTGGAAGGAAATGGAACAATAGTTTAAGAAAGTGACTTTATGGAATAGGGATGAAAATTCTTTTTAAATTAAAGGTCTTTAATTGCATAAAGTAGTTCTATTGCTTTGTTTAATAACCTATGGTTAATGTGTCACGTAATTAATAGATAAAAATACTGCCACTATAAACCAAGTGATTGGAATTGTGTTATAAACATTGCTTATATCCACTTAGATGAAAAAAATTAAGAGTATTTTTCCAAGTAAGTGATTTCAATCATAGGTCCTCTACAAAAAAAAAAAAAAAATAGGGGTGCCTGGGTGACTCAGTCAGTTGAGTGCCTGACTGTTGATTTAGGCTCAGGTCATGGTTCCGGGGCAGTGGGACTGAGCCCTGTGTTGGGCTCCATACTGAGAATGGAACTGGCTTAAGGTTTTCTCTCCCTCTGCCCCTCCCCTGTTGACGTGTTCATGCTGTCTCTGAAAAAGAAAAACTAAGCCCAAATCCCTAGGCATGGGCCCATACACTAATTTTTTTTGAGGTCTCCAAAATTGATTCTAATGTGATGTCAGAATTGACAAACTGTGGGCTGGGCTAGGTAGTGATAGGTTATGTAGAAAGACTTTTTAAAATTTTACTAACATTATAACAGTACTCTTCAAGTGCAGTCCATCAATTTTCATGATCTAAGTTATACAAGAAAAGGAGCTTTTCTTACTTGGCTTTTGGTTTTGTTTCACTCATGTATCCCAAGTACTGGGGCAGATTTATATCCCAGTAAATATTTTTTTGAATGAACGAATGCACTTTGTATCTCATTATCTTCATATTCTCAGAAATTTCTCTTGGCGTATGAAGTTGATGTCTTTGACCAAGCTGTTGTACCAACTCTTCCCTCCATTCATAGCCAGTTACTTATATTCTATACTTACTTTTCGCTGCCTTTAAAACTCACTCAAAGCCTACCCCTAGCATTCTATTAAACTTTTAGAAAGTACATCAATAACTTTCTTACCTCTCAATGTGGTGGACATTTTGTTCAGTTCTCCTCTTACTCGTTCTTGACCAGCAGCAATCAATAGTAATGATCACTGCCTTTTGAGACATTCTCTTCCTTTACTGCCAAAGTACTATCCTAGTTATCTTCATCTTCTGCCCATTATCAAATGCTAGAATTCCTCAAGATACAGCCCTCTACTTTCTTCTTCTAAGGTTATCTTCTCTAGAGGCAATTTGCTTACAGATGAGTACTCCAAAAAAAAAACAAAAAAAAAAAAACAAAAATACTTTTCTAGCCCATGTCTCTTTAAGGAGCTCAATATTTATTTCATTCATTCATAAGATGTTTATTGAACTTTGATTATGTGACAGACCCTATTACAAACACTAGGGGCACATGGTATTAGAAGACTGGCTACAACTTCTTGCTATTATGGTGCTTTGAGTATAAGAAAAGCTGAAGCTTATTTCATCTGTGAATATTACATTTTATGATGCAATTACTTGTGCTACAGCTTTCTCCTTCATTGGCGTATAGGTGCCTCAAAAGCAGAGAGCATATCTGATTGTGTTTCATTATATTTTCACTTCCTAACACAGTGCCTGGTGGAAACCGAATGACTATTTGTTGAATGAAGGCACAAAGAGTTGATATCCATATTTCATATAAGACACTAATTTTGCTTTACTTGTCTCTGAATAAATTTACTGAATAAATCTCTGAATAAATCTTTCATATTTGATATTCAAGTACACAGACACCTGAACTAAGAAGTGTAGTCTCCTATATTGTCTTAGTTCCAACTAGAGTAATATATGAAAATTATTAGCCAAATCATCTTCAGATGTAAAATAAGATATAAAGATCAGCATTCATATTTAAGGTGAAAATTGTGGAAGTCCCTTGATCCTTCTTTTGAGAATTCCAAAGGGCTTTATGAATATTTTTAGTTGTCCTTTGCTAAGTAAAAACTCAGATTTGAAAATGACTGCTAGCAGGCTGAAATTTATGTGCTTTAACCACAAAACAGCATTCCTTTGATGTATATGAGGTTATTTTCTAAGTGTTACTTCCACTTAGATACTAAAGGCCAGATTCTGAATGTAGAAGTATTATTTTTTGGTGAAGAGGTTTTTTTCAGATTAAAATGGTGTTGTCAGCCTTTCAAGGAGCTCTTGTCCTGTGTTCCATTTCTATGACCACAAAGCCAGTGTCACCGCATAAAAGTGTGTAGGTTGTGCACCAGCACCACACAGAGACATTTGATCGAGAGGACAAGTGTGGGTTGAAATTAGTTCATGGAATATGTGGGAAGGTGTCTAGTTTCTATAGATCACTAGATTTTAAGATCTATTCATCAAGGGTTTTTAGTCTCTGACTCTACAATTGACTTAAAAATCCCTGAAAGAAAGAAATATCCCTGCCTAACCCATTGTATATCTAGCATATTTAGAGCTTCCAGGGGTCAAGGAAAGCCAATAACCAGAGCTTCTGTATACCACAACACATCCATTCTAGCACACCCTGGTCTAATTCATATCCATGAGTGGATTTTAAGAGTTCAGGACACTCCTAAAGGTGAGCGAAGGCTCTCTGGTGCTTGAAAATGGGAAGTGACATTTTAGTCACTTGTCCATCTATCCTTGGCACACAACCTGGGAAGTTTTTATATTCCTTGTGGGTCCCATGCATAGATAATTAAAAGCAAAAATCATGGCTTTTAAAAAGTTTATTTAAGTTTCAGTTAACATACAATGTTAGTTTCTGAGGTACAGTAGTGATTCAACACTTCCGTACATCACAGGCACTCATCACAAGTGCTCCCTAATATACATCACTTATTTAACCCATCACACACACCCCCACCTCCCTTCTGGTAACTATCAGTCCTCTATAGTTAAGAGTTTGTTTCCTGGTTTGCCTCTTTTTTTTTTTTTTTTTTTTTAACCCTTTGTTCACTTGTTTCTTAAATTCCACATATGAGTGAAATCGTATGGTTTGGCTTTCTCTGACTTATTTTACTTCGTATAATACCCTCTAGATCCATTCATGTCATTGAAAATGGTAAGATTTCATTGGTTTTTATGGCTGAGTAATATTTTAGAAGTGTGTGACCATACCTTCTTTAAGCATTCATCGGTTGGTGGACACTTGGGCTGTTTCCATAATTTGGTTATTGTAGATAATGCTGCCATAAACATCAGGGTCCATGTATCCCTTTGAATTAGTATTCGTGTATTCTTTGGGTAAATACCTAGTAGTGCAACTGCTGGATCATAGAGTAGTTCTATTTTTAACTTTTTGATGAACCTCCATACTGTTTTCAAGAGTGGCTGGGTCAGTTTGCATTCCAACCACCAATGTGAGAGGGTTCCCCTTTCTCCACATCCTCATCAACACCTGTTGTATTTTGTGTTTATTATAACCATTCTGACAGGTGTGAGGTGATAACTCATTGTAGTATTTTTGTAAGTATTTATTTTGAGAGAGAGCATGAGTGGGGGAGCGGCAGGGAGAGAAAGAACCCCAAGCAGGCTCAGCATAGGAGCTCAATGCAGGGCTTGATCCCACAACTGTGATATGACCTGAGCCAAAATCCAGAGTCAGATGCTTAACTGACCAAGCTCCCCAGCTACTCCCCATTATAGTTTAGATGTGCATTTCCCTGATGATGAGTGATATTAAGCACCTTTTCATGTGTCTGTTGGCCATGTGTCTGTTAGACTTCTTAGGAAAAATGTCTATTCATGCCCATTTTTAACTTGACTATTTGATTTTTGGGGTGTTTTATAAGCTCTTGAGATATTTTAGATACTAACCCTTTATCAGATATGTCATGGGAAAATTTCTTTTATTCCATAGGTTGCCTTTTAGTTTCATTGATTGTTTCATTCACTGTGCAGAAGCTTTTTGTTTCGTGGTAGTCCTAAGAGTCCATTTTTGCTTTTGTTTCCCTTGCCTCAGGAGCCATATCTAGAAAGAAGTTGCTACAGCCAATTTCAAAGAAGTTACTGTCTGTGTTCTCTTCTAGGATTTTGATGGTTTCAGGTCTCACATTTAGGTCTTTAATCCATTTTGAACTTAGGTTTGTGTGTGGTGTAAGGAAGCTGCCCAGTTTCATTCTTTTGCATGGAGCTGTCCAGTTTTCCCAATACCATTTGTTGAAGAGACTGTCTTTTTCCCATTATTTTTTCCTGCTTTGTTGAAGATTAATTGACCATATAGTTGTGGATTTATTCTGGGTTTTCTCTTCTGTTCCATTGATCTGTGTTGTCTATTTTTGTGCCAGTACTATACTATTTTAATGACTACAGCTTTGTGATATAACTTGAAGTCTGGAATTGTTGTGTCTTCAGCCTGGTTTTTCTTTTTCAGGGTTGCTTTGGCTACTCAAGGTCTTTTGTAGTTCTATACAAGTTTTAGGATTATTTATTCTAGCTCTGTAAAAAATGCTAGTGGTATTTTGATAGGGGTTGCATTAAATGTGTAGATTGCTTTGGATAGTATAGACATTTTGACAATATTCTTCCAGTCCATGAGCATGGAATGTCTTTCCATTTCTTTGTCCTCTTCAGTTTCTTTCATCAGTGCTTTATAGTTTTCAGAGCACAGATCTTTCACCGCTTTGGTTAGGTTTATTCCTAGGCATCCTATGATTCTTGGTGCAATTGTAAATGGGATTCACTCCTTAATTTATCTTTCTGCTGCTTCATTATTGGTGTATAGAAATACAGCAGATTTCTGTGTAGTGATCTTGTATCCTGCAAATTTACTGAATTTGTGTATTAGTTCCAGCAGTTTTTGGTGGAGTCTTTCAGGTTTTCTATATATATAGTATCATGTCCTCTGCAAATAGTGGAAGTTTGACTTCTTACTTGCCAATTTGGATGGCTTTTATTTCTTTTTGTTCTCGGATTGTTGTGGTTAGGACTTCGGTAGTATGTTGAATAACAGTGATGCGTGTGGACATTCCTGTCTTGGGCCTGACTGTGGAGAAAAAGCTCTCCATTTTTCCCTATTTAGGGTGATATCAGCTGTGGGTTTTACATATATGACTTTTATTATGTTGAGGTATATTCCCTCTGAACCTACTTTGTTGTGGGGTTTTATCATGAAAGGATATTATACATTGTCAAATGCTTTTTCTGCATCTATGAAAGGATCATACGGTTCTAATCCTTTCTTTTATTAATTTAGCATTTTGATTAATTTGTGGATATTGAACCACTCTTACAACCCAGGAATAAATACTACTTGATTGTGGTAAATGATATTATAATAAAAATTATATTTAAAAAATGCATTGTCAGATTGCTAGTGTTTAATTGAGAATTTTTGCATCTATGCTCATCAGGGATGTTGGCCTATCATTCCCATTTTTAGTGGTGTTTTTGTCTGTTATGGTGTGAGGGTAATGCTGGCCTTATAGAATGGATTTGGAAGTTTTCCTATTCTAGTTTTTGGGGTAGCTTGAAAAGAATAGGTATTCTTTAAATGTTTAGTAAAGTTTGCCTGTGAAGCCATCTGATCCTGGACTTTTGTTGGTTGGGGTCTTTTTGATTACTGATTCAATTTCTTTGCTGGTTATTGGTCTGTTCAAGTTTTCTATTTCTTCCTGTTTTAATTTCTGGGAATTTATCCATTTCTTCTAGGTTGTCCAATTTGGTAGCATATAGTTTTTCATAATCTCTTAAAATTGTATTTCTGTGCTGTTATTTCTCTTCTGATTTGTGATTTTATTTATGTGGGTCCTTTCTCTTTTTGATAATTCTGGCTAGAGGATTATTAACTTTTTCAAAGAACCAGCTCCTGGTTTCTTTTTTATATCATTTATTTCTGTTTTAACTTTATTAATTTTTTATTAATAAATATTAATCTTTATTAATTTTTCCTTCTAGTTGTAGGCTTTATTTGGTTTTCTAGTTCCTTTAGGCATAAAGTTAGGTTGTTTTATTTGCATTTTCTCTTCTGGAGGTAGGCCTGTATTGCTATATACTTCCCTCTTAGGATAGCTTTTGCTGCATCCCAAAGATTTTGGACCATTGTTTTCATTTTAATTTGTTTCTATATATTGCTTTATTTCTTCTTTGATTTCCTGGTTGACTCCTTCACTGTTGAGTAGCGTGTTTAAAACCTTTCCAGGTTTGTTTTTTTTTTCCTGGATGACTTCATTTTATAGCGTTGTGGTCAGAAAAGGTGCATGGTATGACTTCAGTCTTCTTAAATTTGCTGAGGTCTTCTTGGTGACCTAATATGTGATCTATTCTGGAGAATGTTGCATGTGCTTGAAAAGAATGTGTATTCTGTTTTATGATGGAATGTTCTGAATGTATCTGTTAAGACCATTTGGTCCAATGTATCATTCAAAGCCATTGTTTCCTTGATTTTCTGTTGAGATGATTTGTCCATTGATGTAAGTGGAGTGCTAAACTCCCCTACTATTACTGTGTTATTATCAATTCTTTATTATTCTGTATATTTGGATGCTCCCATGTCACGTAAATATTTACAATTGTTATGTCTTCTTATTGGATTGTCCCCTTTATTATATAGTACCCTTCTTTGTCTCTGGTTACAGTCTTTGTTTTGAAGTCTAGCTCCTCTGATAAAAGTATTGCCATTCTGGTTTCCTTTGATACCCATTTGTGTGATAAATGTTTCTTTACCCCCTCAAATTCAATCTTCAGGTGTGTTGAGGGCTAAAATGAGTCTCTTGTAGGCAACATGGAGATTTGTTTGTTTTTTATTCATTCTGACACCCTATGTCTTTTGATTAGAGTGTTTAGTCCATTTACATTCAAACTAATTGATACGCATTTAGTACCATTTTATTTTGTTGTTTCTGGAGATTGTCTCTCTTTTTATCATTCATGTTTTGCTGATTTTCTTTAGCGATATACAGTATTTGGATTTCTTTCTCTTTACTCTTTGCATGTTTATTAGTGGTCTTTGATATATGGTTACCATTTATATATAACCTCTTCTACAAATAGAAATCTATATTAAGTTGATGGTTGTTCAAATGTGAACCCATTCTTTTCTTTTCTCCACCTCACATTTTTGCCATCTCACTGATGTCTTCTATTTTTCTCTCAAGCCTCAAGAATATCCTTATGATTGTTGCTTTAAAGATTACTTATATCTGTTTTGCTTAGATCTCTGGCTGTGTGGCCTTATCTTTTTCTTGGTTTGTCATAAATTCCTCCATCTCTTGCCTTTTTCTAAGTCTCTGTTAGACAAGCCAGTTATGTCTCCTGCTGCTGAAAATAATGGCCTTATGAAGAAGAGGTCATGTAGTTCCCAGGGCTTGACACTTTAGGGGGTGTCTCCAGTGTGTGCAGTGTGTGTTCTGCTGTTGTGTTGTGGCTGCTGTATCCTTCAGGCTAGTCATCCACAGGGGCTGTCCTCACTTGCTGTGGGCAGTGTTTGGTCCTTGGCCAGAATGTGGTGAGTTTTAGCTAGGTATGCTCTGATTTTGCTGGTAAAATGAGACCTGTCACAATCTCTATAAGAACCGAGGCTCTGAAAAACTCTCTGGTTGGGAAATGTGTTTTGGGCAGGGGTTTGTATTGGTCTTCTGGGAGAGGGGCCAGCTGTGCTAGGACTCAGGCAAGCTTGACTAAGAAGGGCAGTCCCACCAGAGTGCAAGGGGTAGGACTTATTGGAGGCAAGTTAGGCAGCCAGTGTTGCTACAGCACTGCTTTCCATAGGGGGCTCTGTGTTTATGCTGAGGGGCAGCAGAAGGAAATGGCACTGGCCATCTCCTTTGTTCCCAGAGAGGTGTCTCTGTAAATGCTGTCTATTGGAGGAGCTCTGAGCTACAAGAACAGTAAAAATTTCCCTATTGTATGCCCCAACTCTCTTCAGATTGCTGTTAACATTCTGTCTGCCTCCGGGTTTGCTGTATTTTCTCCAGGAGCGATGCACTGCCCTCTGAGATCTATCCAGCCAAGCCTGCTGATCTTTGAAACTGCAGGCTTTAAGCTCCACTGGTTTCAAGAACTGAAATTCAGCCTCTTTCATGTTCCAAGCTTTGGACAAACGTTCTCCTTGTGTGGTCCCCATGTGTGCCCCTCTTTTCCTTGCCCTTCTCCCTGACCATGGCTCCCTCCCCTCCATGGCACCCATAATCTGCTTCTTCCCCAAACCACATCTCTGCACTTCCTACCTTCTTTAATGTGGCCTCTTCTCTCCTTTTAGTTGTGGAGTCTGTTTAATCTTACGGACATTTCTGGGTTTTTTTAGGACTATTTGATAGTTGTCTGGTTGTGACCATAGGATGAGGTGCTCCTAGGGTCCTCCTACTCCATTGCCATCTTCTTCTCCTTCTCCCATGGCTTTTAATGGTAAGATGTACTCTGTTTTGTAGCTACCATTAAAAAAAATGGTTTATATTTCAGATATAAGATTTAAATCTAGATTTACATATATACTATATTTTTCAATCTGGCTCATCTTGTCACTTATTGGTGATGGGCAGAAGTTTATGACCTCACTTGGGGAAAGTGAAAAACAGTAAAGGAATAATTTAAACAAAGCCAGTCTAGCATTGTTCTTAGAATCATTTAGTCCTATACCCAAACCAAGAGGTTATTCAGAAAATCATTATTTATTTTTTATGCACTGCCACTTATTTCTTGAAGTACAGAAAATCAACTCCTTTACATTAGGGGAAAACTACAGGGAAAACAAAGACTAATAAACTCAGAATGCTGATATTTGAAGAATCGAACAATTCAGCCTAATGAGTCTTAAAATGGTAACATTTGCCAATGGCAATTATAATTTTTCTTTTTTTTTTTTTTTTTTTTTTTTTTTTTTTTTAATTTTTTAACGTTTATTTATTTTTGAGACAGAGAGAGACAGAGCATGAACGGGGGAGGGTCAGAGAGAGGGAGACACAGAATCTGAAACAGGCTCCAGGCTCTGAGCTGTCAGCACAGAGCCCGATGCGGGGCTCGAACTCACGGACCGCGAGATCATGACCTGAGCCGAAGTCGGCCGCTTAACCGACTGAGCCACCCAGGCGCCCCTATAATTTTTCTTATTTGGAAAGTAATACTTTCTATAAAATTACATCTTATATAGTTGTAAAAACATAGGCTTATATTTAAATAGATTATATGAACTACTTTGTCCATAAACTTTCACCAAAATTTCTTTAGTTTTGTTTTGGTGTTTTGGTGTTTTGGTGTTTGAATATTCAGAGTCCTGAAGTGGTCACCATATAATTTGAGAACATTTTCATCACTCCAACCAAAAAAAAAAAAAAATTCCACACCCATTAGCAGTCATTTCTTATTTCACCCCAAATCCTGCAGGCATCAGCAACTATTAATCTATTTTCTTTATCTGTAGTTGTTTTTTTTTTTTTTTTTTCTATAATGGAGATTTCATCTCAATAGAATCTGCAGTCTTATTTCACTTACCATAATGTTCTCAAGATTCCTCCATTGCAGCATGTGTCACTACTTCATTTTTGGTAACTACTAAATAATACTCCATGTATAGATACATTGTGTGCATTCATCACTTGATGGGCATTTGGGTTGTAATACTGCTATGGACATCAATATATAGGTTTTTACGTGTATGTTTTTATTTTCTTGGGTATATACCTATAGTTGAATACCTACAGAGTGGAATTGAAGGGTAATATGGTAACTCTGTTTAACATTTTAGGGAGTGCTAGACTGTTTTTCCAAGAAGCTGCACTATTGGTGTTTGAGGCTTCCAAATCTTCCATATCCTCACGAACACTTGTTATTAACTTTTTTATAATAACCATATGGGTATCTACCTGTGCAATGGTATCTAATAGTTGGGGTATACTTTCTCTGATGGCTGATGATGTTGAGCATCTTATCATGTATTTATTGGTCTTTCATGTCTCCTTATTTCTTGCAGTAATGGTTTATAGTTTTCAGAGCATAAGTTCTATAGTTCTTTTGTTAAATTCTTAATTATTTAATTTTTGATACTATGATAAATGTTAACTTTATTTTCAGATTGTTCACTAGTAATATACAGAAAGTTTATTTTTGCATATTGACCTTGTACATTCTTTTTGAACTCATTTATGAGTTCTGTTTTTCTTTAGTATATTTCTTAGGATTTTCTGAATGCAAGAAATCATCTGCAAATAGCTTTATTTCTTCCCAAAATGTACTCCTCTTACTTTCTTGCCTATTTGAACTGGCCAGCACCTCTAGCAGAATGTTGGGGGTGGGGGAAGTGGTAGAGTAGATGTGCTTTTTTTTTTACCCCCTGATTTTTAGGAGGTCATCATTCAGTCTTTCACCGTTAAGTATGGTTTCATTTTTTTTAAATTTAGTCCATAAACAACCTATCAGGTTGAATAAGTTCTTTATTCCTAGTTGTGTGTTTTTGTCATGGAAGTACGTTGTTTTTTGTCAAATGTTGTTTTGGTGTATATTGAAATAATCATGTTTTTAAATGCTTTATTCATAAGGTATATTATGTTAATTGATTTTTAGATATTACAACTTTACATTCCTGGGACAAATCACACTTCTTAGTAATGTGTAATTCTTTTGCTGTTGGGTTGTTGGTCGTGGAGGAGTCTGTGTCTTTATTAATAAAAAAAAATATATTGATCGTAGTGTTTTCTTGTGATGGCTTTGGCTTTGGCTTTGGTATAAAGGTAATACCTCATGAATTAGTTAGGAGGCCTTCTTTCCTCTTGTGTTCTATGGAAGTCTTTGGGAAGAATGGATAATATTTCTTGAAATGTTGGGTAGAATTATATCACTGAAGTCATCTGGGCCTGTGCTTGTCTTTGTAGGGCTTTTAAATTACTAATTATATAAGCTCTAAATGGAGGCCCATTCAGATACTTTGCTTGTTTGTTTCAGTTTTAGAAGTTTGAGTTTTTCTGTCTAGGAATTTGTCCATCTCTTCTAGGATATATAATTTCTTTGCATCTTCTTTCACTTGTGACCTGAGTATTTCTTCTTTTTTTGGTCAGTTGAGCTAAAGGTTTGTAATTAAGAACAAACAACAAAAAACAAAAACAAAAACGAAAAACCCTTTCAAAAACCAACTTTGTCTTGTCTTTGTTTTTCTAATCTCTATGATTTATACTCTAATTTTTTTTATTCTTCTGGCTTTGGGTTTAATTTACTTTTCTTTATCCAGTGTCCTAAGGTAGTAAAATTAGGTTATTGTTTTGAGATGTCTGTTTTTTTTAATGTTTGTATTTATAGCTAGAAATTTCCCATGAACACTTCCCCAGCTGCATTCTGATATACTGTATCTTCGTTTTAATTTAACTCAAATATTTACTAATTTCCCTTATTTTTATTTGATCCATTTGCTATATAGATATATTTTTAAATTTTCACTGATATGTCAGTATCCCCCCCCCTTTTTTTTTTTTCTAGTTTCACTGTTTTTGTTGGAGCACGCACTTTGTATAATCTCAGGCCTTCTAAATTCTTTGTTTTATGGCCTAACATGATGGATTCTGGAGAATGTTCCATATGCACTTGAGAATATGCATCCCACTGTTGGCATATGAAGTGTTAATAGATACCCATTAGGTCTAATTGATACTGTTTATGTTTTTCATTTTTTTTATGGATCTTTGTGTAAACATTGAAGTAGACTCTTGAACTCTCATTACTGTTGGAATTATCTTACTTCTTCCTGTAATTCTGTCAGTTTTTGCTTCATGTATTTAGGGTTTGTTGTTAGGTTCATATATATTTATAATTGATAGATTTTCCTGATGGATTGGCCTGTTTTTTGCTTATAAAATGTTTATCTCCAGTAATTTTTTTTATTAAAATTCTATTTTCCTTGGTAAGAGTATAGCCACTTTCTTATAGTTGCTATTTATATGACTTAGCCCTTTCTATGTATTTGCTTTCAAATACATACATGTTTGTATCTTTGAATCTAAAGTGTGTCTCCTATAAACAGCAGTATTTGATTCATGCTTTGTTGATCTAGTCTTCAAATCTCTGCCTTTTGAATAGATTGTTTATTTCCTTACTACTCACCATTATTGATATAATTGGATTTAAATCTGTCTTTTACTGTTTAATATGTCTCATGTCATTTTCCTATTCCTCCTTTACTGCTTCTTTTTAAATGAATATTTTTTAGTTCACATTTTTTCTAATGTTTATTTTTGAGAGGAAGCACAAGAGCGGTAGGGGCAGAGAGAGAGAAGGAATGGCATGGAGGGAGACACAGAATCTGAAGCAGGGTCCAGCTCCAAGCTGTCAGCGCAGAGCCCAACATGGGGCTTGAACTCGTGATCTGTGAGATCATGACCTGAACCACCCAGGCATCCCTAGTTAACATTGAAATCTCTTTAAAAATTAGTAAAAAAAAAAAAAAAAAAAAAATCTTTAAAAAATTATCTTCTTAGTAGTCAAGTGAGGGTTTATCATATATGTCTCATAAGAATCCCCTTCACCTTTATAATTACATAATTCTAGTGAGACATAGAAATGTTCCTCTGACATAGCTCTGTTCTCTCTAATGCTTGTTGCTGTTAGTTATACATACCACATCTCTATATGTTACATAAAAATACATTGTTTAGTTACTACTTTGCATAATGTCTATTTGTATAATGTTATTTCAAGTCTATTAAGAAAGCTGAGAAAAGGAAAAGTAAGTACATATTTATAGTTTGTTATATTAACCTTCTTATTTACCATTTTGAATTCTCTTCATTTGTTCCTGTAGATTCCCATTACCCGTCTGGTATCATTACTTCAATACAGCTTTCCTCTGCATCACTGCCCCCCACTCCCCCACCACCTCCTTGATGCTGCTATTGTAAAATTCATGACATTTCCATTTGGTGGAGTTCCAACAGTGCAATTACAAACATTTATTTTAAAAAGAAACAGCAGAAAGGAGAAGTTTTTGTTTATATTTTTCTTTTATTATATAATTTACAGGTGCTCTTTGCTTTTCACGTAGATTTGAATTACTGTTAGTATCACTTTTAGTCTTAAGATATTTTTTCAGTTTTTTTTTTGTTTTATAAATGTTTTTATATTCTCTACACTTTTTAAAAATTTTATTTTTTTATTTGTTTTTGAAGGAGACAGAACATGAGTGGGGGAGGAGCAGAGAGAGAGGGAGACACAGAATTCAAAGCAGGCTCCAGGCTCTAAGCTGTCAGCACAGGGCCCAATGCAGGGCTCAAACTCACGAATTGTGAGATCATGACCTGAGCCGAAGTCAGACGCTTAGCCGACTGAGCCACCCAAGCACCCCTCTCTTTATTTTCGAAGATTCTCTTCATTTTGTTAACTGTAAGACTCTTGGTTGACAGCTTTTCTTCTTTCAGTAGTTTGAATATGTGATCCCTGTGTCTTCTGACCTCCACTGGTTTGGATTATAAGGCAGTGATTAATCATACTTGGGTTTCTTCGAATGTGACCAGTGATTTTTCTCTTGTGCCATCAAAATTTTGTCTTTGGCCTTCAGCATATTTTCTATGGTGTGTCTAGTTTTTTTGTGTTTGTTACTGTAGTGTAGGTGCCTGACATTTAGCTTTTTCACTATAACATAAGTGCTTGACATGACGCTTTTGATCACTGAGATCCATTTCAAAGACCTACATCTCGAATGAACATATTGCTGGCTGTACAACTAGGTAAAGAGACTGGCTACCCTCACTAGTAAAGTTCTGCTTTTAGGAAGCCCTGGGTGACCTGGATAACTGACCACTTGGATGACCCTGTGTTTCCCTGTCTGCACTTGAATTCCCATTCTTGTTTTAAATAGAAAGGTCCTATGAAAGCCTAGGCATTCCACTCATGACTCCATTAAAGGCAGAGCCCCAATTCCTTTCTCTTTCTGTGTGTCTGTCCTCTGTCTACCTCTCTACCAACCTCCTCACTGTGTGGCTGATCTGTATCCTCTAGGACTTGTGAATAATAAACCTTTTTTTTTTTTTCCTCAAAGTTTCCTGGTTTTTATTGCTAAGGTACATCTTGTAATTTTAATAAGAACTACAAGGCCTTTACAGCCCCAACGTTGGCTCCAGCCAGGGAAATGTCTGTGGGGGCTTTACATAAGGAGTACAGGCTCATTACAGTGGCCCCAAAAGTTCCCAGCTTCTACCATACTGTCAATAGGCTGGAACAAACACAAAACAGCTACTTGAAGTTCATTGAGCTTCTTGGAGGTTTAATGTTTTGTTTTATTTTATCAAATTAGAACATTTTCAGTTACTTTTTATTTATTTATTTATTTTTTCCTTGCTCCTTTTTCTCTCTACTCTCCTTCTGGTCCTTCTGTTGTGTAAATTTTGATACATTTAACGGTGTCCCACATTTCTCTGGGGCTCTGTCCTTTTATTTTTTTTTTCCTCTCTGTTCTTCAGATTGTATAATCTCTATTGATCTATCTTCAAGTACCTTGATTCTTTCTTATGCCAGTTCAAATACACTATTGATCTCCTCTAGTGATTTTATTTTATTTTTCCTCTGGGCCACTGTACTTTTCAACTGCAGTGTTTCCATTTTGTTCTTTATTCTCTTTGTGACATTGTCTTCGCATCTTCTTTTCTTTCTTTCTCTCTAATTCTTATTCCTTTTAGTTCTTTAGACATGTGTGTAGTGGCTTCTTTGAAGCCTGTGTCAATTAAATGTGACATCTAGGCCCTCTCACAGTTTCTGTTGCCTGCTGTTTTTTCTGTGTATGGGTTATATTTGTTTCTTTACATGCATAATTTTCTGGAAAGTGGGCATTTTATTGTGATAGTTTGAAACCTGACTCCCTTCTTCCATCTTTGATATTATGTTGCTGTTTGTTTAGCGACTTGATGCAGTTATTTTCTGTTGCTCTATAATAATCACAAATTTGGATTAAATCAAAGCAAATTTATTATCCTACTGCTTGGAGGTCAGAAGTCCAGAATGATTTTCCATGGGTAAAAATCAGGGTGACAGCTTGTCTATTTTCCTTCTGGAGGTTCAAGAGGAGGTTCCATGCCTTTTTCCAGGTTCTAGGTTGAGATCAGGTTTTGACTTGTGGTCCCCTTCTGTTTTCAAAGCCAGAAATAGCTAGGTAGTCAGGATTCCTCATGCTGCATTCCTCTAACAGGGACTTGACTGCCTCCCTCCTCTGTACTATACAGATTTTTATTGTTACGTTGGGTCCGCCTCCGAAATCCAGGAGATCTCCCCATCTCAAAGTCAACTGATCAGCCTTAATTCTAGCTACAAACTTAATGTCTTGTTACAATGTAACCTACCATTTGTAGTTTTTAGCAAGTAGGATATGCCCCACTTTGGGGAGCTATTATTCTGCCTACCACACTTGGGTAGAATATTTTTGTGAGCGCATTTCTCCAGTGTAAAGTCCCTGAAGCCATTCTCTATAGGAAGCAGCCTTGGGCATGTGCACAATCACTCTGGATGACTTTATTTTGCACACTGGAAAACAATGGTCCATAAATATCAAGAATCCTATTGAATGCAAGATAGCTCTCATCAGCAGAGCTCAGACTAAAACTAGTTTAAGTACCAGTTTAGTGCACATCTTTCTTCATCAATCTACCTTCCAAACATTTCCAAGTGAGATTTGTAATGATGGCGGCTACATAGATCCATCTTCATGAAAGGAATGGTGTTATTAATATGACTACATATAGGTGAACATGTACACTTACTAGATAAGACTGTCACAATTAATTTAACTTTGTAAATGATAAAATATTTATTTTAAAGGAAAGTTTTCCACTGTGTTGGGTACTGTTGGTTGAGAAATGAATTGAGAAATGATTTACAAAGTACTAAACAGTTAAATTTATACTTGTTTGTCTTGATCAGTATATTCTGAATATATTCAAAGACTCATGATATTAGCTGGATTAACTTGTACTGAGTCAAAAAATGTAATTATTACAAGGGCTGTCAGAAAATGACTGTCACTTTGGAGAATTGTGAGGAAAGAGATCAAATTGCAAGATCTAATTACTTTGTAAGCACTGACTTGTGTCATGACCACAAAGTCTAATAATAGTTATTGAATAGTTGTTTTTGATAAATTAGATGTTATTGTCATCTTTAAAAATTTTCATACTGTCTTCTATTGTAATTTATCTATAAAATGTTATAACATTATGAAAATTAGAATTTTGTAATATTAATGCCAGGATATATTGTCCAGATCAGCATTAATAGCTATATATTCTTAACATTTGCCAATTTTATAAAAACTCTTGAATAGTTCTCAATACTATTGAGTACTTCAAAAAAAACAAAACAAAAAATCAAAACAAAAACCCAAAAAATGAACCATGTGTAGCAGCATATAAAGATAACTTACATACAGTGAATAAATCAGAATTATCAATACCCATATCTGATATATGAAGTGAAAGCATGAAAATAGGAGGTAGTACCAAGGAGGATAAACCTAGAGACAGAATTGTAAATGAGATGGGGAGTCTAAAAGGAGAGGTGAAAGAGTTGGAGTCAGTTGTTCCAAATAAAAGATGCTACAAAGAGTAACAGCCCAACAGTCACATGAATTTATGAGAGAGCAGAGAAAAGGCCAGTGTTCTATAAGCTTTAGCTTAATTGGAAACTCTCTAATGTATTAGCTGTAAAAGTCATTCATTAGCAATGTGAGTGCCTAGTTCTTGAAGTGGATGTTTCATAACCAAAGAGTTACTGAAATAGGGAAGGCTCATCATTGTTTTGATTTTTAATTGAAGAGTCAAGACTTCAAGGGGAACTTGAAGGATATACTGAAATTCCAATGGTTTTGCCATATGTCTGAACTTACGTAAGATGTATAAATTTTTCTAAAGGTTTCCTGTCTCTCAAGTAGAAAATATCTGCCCATCAAAATACTGAATGGTTGCTGTAAAGGAAACAGAGAAAAGACAGTATGCTTAATCAATATAACTTCAAAGCTTGCTTTTTTCTGGACATGTTGAGCATAGGAAAATGAAGGATGTACAGTCAGTATATTTGGTTAGAAAGGAGTGTAGAAAAATGACATAATATCTCTTACCTTATGCATGATCTTACCATTCATACTGCAGACATAGTCGGGATAATGGGTAAGCATGGCTGTCTAGCATAAAGGCAAAGGTAGTAGAATACCTCCATGGTTCTACAAGGTGAACCTTGTACCTCAGTGGTTTTTCTTGCAGGAACTTAAAAGAGGTCACTTGATTCGTTTCTTTGAATTTGCACTATGCTGCAGACTTCTTAAAGATGAACAGGGTTCTTTGTTTTGTTTTTGTTTTTTTGTATCAACTGAATGATCAACAAGAAATCTAGTATAATTTGTGCAGGGTCATATGTACAGGATCTGAGTAAATGAAGATCTTGATTAGGACAGCACCACTCACTTTTCATGGATTAATTAAATGAATTAGGGTAACTAGTTTAAAAATTTTTTTTAAATGTTTATTTTTTTGAGAGAGAGACAGTGTGAGCAGGGACAGGGCAGAGGAAGAGAGGGAGACACAGAATCCAAAGTGGGCTGTCAGCATAAAGCCTGATGCAGGGCTCGAACCCCCAAACTGTGTGATCTTAACCTGAGCTGAAGTTGAACACTTAACCAACTGAGCCACTCATGCACCCCAGGGTAACTGGTTTAAAGCTTAAGCCTAAGCAATATTCTGAGAACAGCTATTTCGTATCCTACTGTGGCTAAGGCTGATAGGTTTTATAGAAACTTTAGAGACTTTAGAGATCATCTAGACAAATTGGTATAAATTTGTAATATGTAATACTTTTAATGAATAATCAGGGTCCTGAATTTGCCAATAAATTAGTTTTATTATAGCTAATTTATTAAGCTAATTTATTATAGCTAATAAAATGCATTATTATAGCTAATCTGGTGATAAGATTCTCACTGATTTGTATATATTTGATATAGAAAAGGGTGAAGATTCTATAGTTAACAAGGAGTTGAATGAATATCATCCATAAGAAAGTAAATAATACCTGTTGTAGTGGGAAACTATTTGAGACATGCTGATTTAGAACATGTCCAGGGAAGTTCCTCAGTAAGAGAAAATAAATAACAGAATTTAAACTCTGGTTTTTCTGCCACATTAGTCTCCTCTGTGTCTTTGTATCTTTGGGATTCAGAAATGTTGGGAGGCAGGAAAATTTTAAGCTTCTTAAAAAAATAGCTCTTTCAGTTGAACAGCCAAAGAATGCAATGGGAACAGCTAAACTAAGATGTGGCAAAAACAGTGAGCTGATGTGAAGCCAAGAGAGTAGAAATAGCCTGTGGCTTTTCCATAATTAATACTGAGGGAGCAAATAGTGATCTGTAGATTGAAGAGAAGGATCAAGGATGACTCCTGTGTTTTCAAGTTGAGTAATTGGGGGGATGTCATTATTCAGATAGGTGAGAGGAAAGGATGTAAAGAAATTGAGAATTCTGTGGAGCCATACCAAGGTTAATCTGTCTAGTAGATACCTAGGTGGAGATGCCAGTTGGAAGCTGGGTTTATAAATATGAAGCTTAGGGAAGTGGTCAGCACTGAAATGAACTGGGGTTCATAAAAGAATTAGGACATAGGGAGAAGATGCTTATCTGTAATCAATAAATGTTTGAATTTAATTATCCATTATATTTCCTTTCTAAAATAAAGGTAAAAAATACTGTATCTTGTTGGGAAGTCACAATTTGAAGAAAACTAACATTTCTAAGTGCTTACTATGTGTGAGGCACATTTTTCAGATGTGAGGATTATCATTTTAACAAATATAAAAGTGCTCTCATGAGTCAGTTAATGCCTATTAACAGAGAGCACAATATGGTCTAGGCAGATTCTACCTAATAGAGGCTAAGGAATTAGATGTTACTAGTAGCCTAAAAACAGACTAAATACATCTGCCAAATGCCACAGAAGTTCTCAGGCTCCATCTTAACAGTCGTGAGATCCTGAGGTTAGTGGCCCTTCTTATTTGTAGGTGGAGTCTAAAGGCATCTTTCCCAGTATAAGATTCGTCACCTTGCAAAAGCATCTGCAGGACCGGGTAATACATTCATCTGACATGATGATGAGATTGCCTTGCTCTGGTTAGACCACTGTTACATCACAATTTTCTATTTGATTCCCTTATGTGTCTGAGAAGGATCTTAAAAATAAAGTTAAAAATCGAAAGTTGTACGTTCCTACTGAGTGGGTATTGATCTTTTTATATTTGGGAAGACAACTCTTATGATGCTTTGGGTTGTCCTGATGATCAAAGGCTAAATCCTGGGCTGTATAGATCACAGTTGAGACTCAGCTTGGCAATTTTTAGGAAACGGTGCTAATGTAGAGCAGATGAAACATGTTTGCCTCATGTCAAAATGACCTGCATGTAAATTAACCTAACAGGCATTGGCTAGATACCACCTCCATTACAAAATTTTTGCAGAAATGAAATTGACATATTAAAATGCATTCAATCTAATTTTATTGTGGAAAACATAAGCAAAAAATTGCCATCAGACAAACGCACACACACTAGCATTTGAGTTTGATACTCCACATATGCACAAAAATCTTGTGCAGAGTTCAGGTTGATATTCTTTGATAGTACTGGCAATTTCCATGCATCAATAATGGATTATGAGATTCATGAACTATAGTGACTGAAGTGAATAATGATTCTGTAAGGTTTATACCTGACTTTCTCTGAAAGCCGGACTTTATAAAATGAGGAATAACTTTTAAAACTCTATGGGACATACCATATTAGAGATTATTATATTTGTAAAAAGAAAAAAACAATTTCACAGAATGAGGAAATGTGTTTTTGTTTGTTTCTACATGTAGATTTTTCTCCCAACTCCTAGCTGGTACCTAGGGAGTCCCGAGCTCTGCAATTTCACCTGTGGTCTGATGCGTGTGTGGAGTTGTTGATATTTCCTCATAACACTGTATGAAATGCAGAGTAAACAGTTTGTAAGAGATCTTCTTGAAAAGCTGTAAGGGATAAGGCTATGGCCACAGAGCTTGATTAATTAAAAATTGATTCTCTAATGAGGATATGATTACCAGCTTCAAGCTTTGATTCTTTGCTGGAAATACCACTGATTTTCTGAAAGCATTTTTTAAGGAGTGGATTTTGGAATGGAAGACCAAGCACTGGCCCAGAGGTCATGTATATATCTTCTACTCCTGACTTATTCTCTTATTTGTTAACTAGTATAATTTCTTCTTGCTTCAGTTTCCCTATATGTGAAATAGGGATATGGCAACTATCCTTTCTGATGCAGTATGCTTGTAGGGATCAAATGAGAAAATACATGGATAACATAGAAACATGTATATAGTATAGTTGTGCAAATTTTATAATTTATCTTTAAGCACCTGGGTTCACACAATCCAAATGAAATATTTTTTTAAATCAAGTATAGTTGCATGCAATGTTATATTAATTTCAGGTGTGTAACAGTGGTTTGCAAACTCAACACATTACACTTCTTGGGGTGAGCATTGTATAGTTATATCTGTTACTGTAATATGTTATTATTGACTATATTCCCTATGCTGTACTTGTCACAAATGGCAAGATTTAATTCTTTTTTATGACTAATATTTCATTGTGTGTGTGTGTATATGCATGTGTGTATATGTATATATGTATGTATATGCATATATATCTTTATATCTGTGTGTGTGTATATATATATGTGTGTGTATATATATATATGTATATATATAAGCAAATCTCGTATGTTCTTTATCCATTCATCTATCAGTGAACACTAAGGTTTGTGTCTGTATCTTGCTATTGTAAATAACGTGCTAAACATAGGGGTGTATATATCTTTTCAAATTAATGTTATTTTCTTTGGGTAAGCACCCTGCAGTGGAAATATCAGATCATCATATTTCTATTTTTAATTTTGTGAGAAATCTCCATACTGTTTTCCATAGTACTGCTCCAAGTTACATCCCTACCAGCAGTGTATGAGGGTTCCTCTCACATTGTCACCAATGCTAATGGTGAGAATTAATTCTATCTTTTTGATGGCAGTTCTGACTGGTGTGAAGTAATACCTTATTGTGGTTTTGATTTGCATTTCCCTGATGATTAGTGATGTTGAGCATCTTTTCATATGTCTGTTGGCCCCAAATGAAATATTTTAATATTCACTTGGCTTTTTGTTAAATATCTTAAAAAGTGATAGATTTCCAAAATATAACTTTAAAACGTAATTCTAAAAAATTGGCCTATTTAAAAATACAGATGGTTGTTGACTTCTCTGTGAGTTAACTTTACAAAGACTTGAAGTATCGAAAGTAATTCTCAGTAGAGAATTTTTTGCAAAACAAATTTCTCCTAGAAGAATATTTCTCAATGATTTATTTCAGCAGTTGGTGCACTTTTAAGGCTCCTTGATTATTCAAGTTTACTCTCATCTTCCCATCTATTCTGAAGCACCATTATTCAAGGTGGTATGGGCAGTATGGTTATCTTTAAGCAAAACTAAACAAGACAAAAACAAAACAAAACAAAAACCCAACAAAACAAAATCAAAATGAGCAAAAACCCTTAAAATCAAAAAGCAAACTTCTCATATTCTCTTCTTCTTGGGTCATGACTGTCCCTTAATAGGTCTACAAACAGACATGTCCTTTGTTCATTCACTTAACATCAGCTGTTTGTTGAGCATCTTCTATGTGCGAGGGCAGTGGGGATAGAGCAGTGATAAAAGCAGACAAAATCCTCGTCTTCATAGAGCATGCATTCTATGAGCCATACAGTCGGAGTGAAAAGAGCATTCTCAGCAGAGAGAACAGCCATTGTAAAGATCCTGAGACCAGCAAGGTTGGCATATTGGAAGATCAAAAAGGTGGTCAGGGTGGCTGGAGCAGAACGAGCAAGAGAAGAGTGATACAAATGAAGTTGTGAGAGTAGGCAGGGCCAGGTAACATATAGGTGTTGAGACCAAGGTAAGAACATTGAATTTTATAGACTTGGTGTCCATGAAAGTGTTGAATGAATGACTTTTTGCCATTCATTTACCATAATGATTTTTCCTCAAAATACTGTACCTAATGAATGTGACATGAAATGGGATATTACTATATTAGTTTTGGCAGATAACCTTATCACCTTGACATATAGTTCTTATTCAGAGAATAATATATGGGACAAAATTGAATTATGCACCATGTTGGGATAAACCTACTATGTTTGGCTTTGTATAATTGCACAGAGCAAGAGGGGTGAAAGAGTAGAATCTTCTACCATCTAGTTGTTGAATGCAGATGCTCAGTGTTTCAAAGCACCGTCTCGTTGAGCCTTAATTTGGCCCGAATGTTTTTTCTATGCTATACCTTGATTCTTTTTTTGAGTTTATTTTTGAGAGAGGGCAAGCAGGGAAGGGGCAGAAAGAGAGGGAGACAGAAGATCTGAAGCAGGCTCTGCGTTGACAGTGCAGAGCCCTATGCGAGTCTCAAACTCACAAAGCATGAGATCATGACCTGAGCCAAAGTTGGATGCTTAACTGACTGAGCCACCCAGGCACCCCTGTGCTTACCTTAATTTTTAAGTGAAGTTTGAGTATAAAGTCATCATGAGCCCTAAGACCGTTAAAAATTTGTGAAGACTATGACAAAATAATTCATGTAGAAAAGAGGACTCACTTGCAAACTCCTCCCTCACCCACAATTTGCTATCAAGACTTCTTCTTTTGGCAAGTACTTCTTTAAAAAAAAAATTGTGTCAAATTGTACATATTTACTTTCAGTTATTGCTTACATGAATGTTTCATTCAATTAATATATTTTTCTAAATGTGAAAACTGGGTGTTTTGGACTGAGGTAGAGGTATCATAATAGCTTCCATTAAAGTTAATGGATTTTAAAAATTCAGTATTTTTCATTTAGGGTATAGTGTTGAGTAAATGAAGCTCATTAGGTAAGAGAGAGCTGTGTTTTGAAATGGGAGACCCATGCAAAACCTAGATAATTAATTAAAGGTTGTCTGTTTCAAGTTGACTTTCTTCCTGAAACTTTATAGTGTCAAAACTTTATCATTCTTTGACTAATAACTAGTGACAACTACAAAAATTAAAAAAAAAAAAGTTTCTGCCTTTAAGACCATACCACTGTGCTCACTTAGCTAGACACAACTGCAAGAAAATGTTTATATTTATCACAGGTAAAGGTAGAATACAAACTGTTTAAGGGAGCCTGGGTGGCTCAGTTGGCTGAGCATCCAACTCTTGGTTTCCGCTCAGGTTACAATCTCACAGTTGGTGTGTTTGAGCCCTGTACTGCCAGCTTTGGAGCCTGCTTGGGATTCTGTCTTTGTCTGTCTCTCTGTTCCTCCCCTCGCTCGTGCTCACTCTCTCTCTCTCTCAAACTTAAAAAGGGAATACCAACAGTTTAAGAATTTGTTTTTGATTTAAAGCTGAATTCTAAAAGGTTTTTTTTTTTTTAATCTTAGATTCTTCAAATTATTGCAATATAAAGGGAGCATTTGATATTTGTAGCTTATGTTTTCCACTTTGTTTTCTCCTCTTTGGATGGGGCCCAGATATACAGGATAGGTATTTCTTAATACTTAGGGTGTATGGAATTTTCTTGTTCTTTCACAGTTTTCTTTTCATATCTAAATTTGGAAAACTCCAATGTGGTTTCTAGCAGATACTTACCTAAAGGATATCTACTGGAGGGTTTTGTGTGGCTCTTACTGTTCTGTCAATGGAGGCCTGCAATTTTTCTTCAGAGAATGTAGCTCATACAGCTATATGCTCCTCATGGAAGGTTAGAATGAGTTTGAAGGTATAAGCAACTAATGACCCAGTGGTCTTACTGATCTCTTAGCAGCAGAGAACTCTTTATCCCCCCTCTAGCACTCTACCAATAAAATGGTCCCTATCACTGATGTGCTTTTTGGTAGAGTCAGGAAAAGCAATTTCTTTTTGTTTTTTTTCTACTACCCCCCCCCCCATCCCTTACTTCTATCTTTATTTCTGTATTTATGTCTCTTATCTCTACTATTATCTCTCGTACCTCAGATCCCTAGGAGATGATCTTTCTGAGTTAGGCATAGATGGAGCTTTTGTACCAGGCTCTCTGGAGTCACTGGTCATCCCTTGGATAACTGATTTAGTTGATGTACCATGTCATGATGTTATTGGTTATGCCAAGGGAACAGGATAAAATGTTATGAAGCATTACAGCATAAGTTCATAAAATCACTTCCAGACTCTCGTTCAAAAGAAGGTTGTTGGCATAGCAAGAACTTAAGTGTTTTATATCCAGAATAATATTCTCACTCCTCCCCTATTACCACCAGGATTCCACTGTGCATAGAAGACTTCTTGTTTGTGGTATTTCTCAATAACTAGATTTCTGTGGAAACCCTATAGCACTGTTCATCCTTATTTACTTCCTATTCTCTTCTGTACTGGAGGCACTGTCTAATTGGAGGTAGAAATTACTACACTATTAGGATTGGGCAAAATGAACTGGACTCTTTCTGACTCAGAGGATAATTCCCATATAGTTGGGTTGTGGACACATGGTTTTAGATTTACATTACTTTTGAATACCCAAGTGTTAAGATAGTATGAGGATTCAAATATTTCTTCATTGAGGAAAAGCAATGTTATTTTGGCTCCAGAGTAGATTATATATAATAATTAATCCATTCTCAATAATGAAGGTAAATTGGCCAAATGTTATATGGAATTTCTTTATTATCTTATACTGCTATTGCCACATAATTGAATTTTGGCAATACTTACAGGTAGTATAGTCAACATGCTAGTCACTTTCCAAAAGTCCCTCTTATTATGCTATCAGAAATATTTGAAAGCATAGGTCCAAATTTACAAGGCCAAATGATCGAGATCAACCACACAGGTAACACAGATGAATGAAAAGACACAGTATAATATGATTGAGAGCTGGGGAGGGGTGGTGGGAACCATGGCCAAGTAGAAAATATACGTTATGTCTAAAATTGTCCAAAATAAGATTTACATGTCCCAAAACACTATTGTATCACATGAATACATTTTTGAGCCCCATTGGGGTTATAGACTGTCAGATTGTAGCATCTGCCTGTTTACTTATTTTTTTTCAAGTAACTCACCTGGTAAGAGAAGAAATAACTAGATGTAGTCCAGGTAAGCGGGTATTTCTTAATTTCACATATAGGAAAATCAGACCATGTTTATGAGGAGAAAATATAAACTACAGGGGAAAAGAAAAATGAATTGAACAGGTGCCAAACCTGTAAGAGACTTGTGCAGATGGTGAATATAACCTTACAGAAGATAAATTGTTTCTCTTCTTATGAGTCTGAAGCCTAAATCTGAGATTCATCGAAGTTCTCATCTCATAAGCCTTTGCTGAAGACTAATTTCAGTGAGGCCTCCTATGACCAGCCAATTTAATATTGCAAGCACCCTGGCACTCCTAATCCTTTTAACCTTGAACTGTTTTTGCTGTTACCCACAGCACTGACCTCTAAGACTGATGTTATATAACAATAAGCAATATGTATATATCATAGTAACATAATTACATGTTATATACCATGGTCATTGCTTACTGTTTTCCTTGTTAGGATGTAAATTAGATGAAGGCAGGTATCTTCACTTTTATCTTGTGATGTATGCCAAGGTCCTAGAATAAATCTTGAAACCTGGTAGGCTCTCAATAAATGTTGAGTGAATGAAAATGTGAATGTACACAGGTATAGATAATTGTAGGTAGTAAATAAATTTGCTGTTCAGTGTTTTAATATTCTTGCAAAACAAGAACGGCCATCTGTTTAGAGAGAAGGATTTAAAGGAGTAGCAGGGTGTTTGAGTAGAATGACTACCTTTAGAAGCTAAAGCCATGAACAGAAAAGCATCTGTCCTGCTCTACTGGAACCCTATTTAAGATGGACACTTTAATTTTGCAGTGGTGAGCTTGGTTCTGTGATTTTTTTTTTTTTTTCCCTCTAGCAGGACACTGAAGCCTGTGGCAAAGGAATCATGCACTTAAATTTAATAAAAGTAGTGGATTAGTGGATTGGAAGTGACCCAAGGACAGGGAACACTGATAAGATAACAAGAAAAAGATTAAAGCATTGATACAATAGAGTCTCAAGAAGAAGTAAAGCTATGGTGAGACATTAGCCTGGAAGAAAATTAAGGCTTTATTGAGAAATATCAGAGAAAACAGCAAACACGTATTCTTAGAAAAGGGTGTTGTGGGTGGCACCTGGGTGGCTGGCTTAGTCGGTTAAGTGGCCAACTTCAGCTGAGGTCATGATCTCATGATACCTGAGTTTGAGCCCTGCATCAGCCTCTCTGTTGTCAGCACAGAGCCTACTTGGGATTCTCTCTCTCTGCCCTTCCCGCACTTGTGCTTTCTCTATCTCAAAGTAAAATAAAATAAAACAACTTTAAAAAGAGATATGAGAACATCGTGGTAAGAGTAGCCCTTTGTAAAAGCAGATTACACGCGAGCAGGGCTTGTTGTCAGTTTGGATCATGACTGTATACTCAGAAGTGCTTAGCACATAGTAGGTCCTTAATGTGTGCTTGTTGGATGAATGGTGAGGTCAGTGTGACTGTGAGAGTAGGTTCCTGTGGTACAGGATGAGAAAAGATTTTTGAGATAAAAGGAGAAGACTATCAGTGATCAAATGGCTGAATATTTACACCTGGCCTTGGATGCTTCTATGAAGACCTAAAAAGGCAATTGGAGACCTTGTGTTAAAGAACTTAAATTGTAGGCCCATAAGCTAATAGGTCTGCATACAGCAGGTTGGATGGAGAGTAGATGTCATGATCTTGAAAAAAGAGGGGTTTTCTGTATCAGAGTAGAAGAATAATGGTTTTGAAGTCACAAAAGGCTAACTTGATTCATACTTGTTGCCTCCAATGCCTGAAATAGAGGAGAATGGCTGATAGAACAAATTCTCCAAAGCCCAGTTTTGTTTAAGGCAAACAGGTAGAAGTAGCATTCTGTGAACATTCAGAAATATAAGAGGGTTGATTTACAATGGAATAGTTCCTCCAAAGGGTGCGTGGGAAAGAGGAAGAATGCTGGGGAGGGGACAAGAGGGTAGTTATGGGGGAAGAAACTCTTCATATAATAAATTGTAAAGTAGAACCTACCAGTACCCCTGGAGAAGGATTGGTAAACATCCTCAAAAGGCAGTACCTATTGTTTTGAGAGAACCAATGTCTATTTCAGTGATACTAGCATTTGTTATTTGTAACTAACCCGGGGCTGTTATTCTCTGAAAGTATCAGTATGATCTTATTTATTGAACATTATGGTAAGCACTACATTACACTATCTCATTTAATTCTGAGACCATTGCACATGTTTACTGTATGAAGTAACCACTATTCTTCTTTGTAAACCAGGGCTCAGGGAAGAAGCGAAGCTTACTCAAAGGTACAGACAATAAGTGGAAGAGTTGAGACTTAACCAAAGAAAGTTTTATTTTTAAACCCTTCATTCTTAACTACATCTGCCATACTTAAATCCCAGAGTTCTTCATGTCTTAATATAAAATAGGCTTTCCTTCTTGATTTTAAATTATTTCAGGTTTTCAGTGTTCCAGGTGCATCTGACGCTGCCAGCTTCACACAGACACCACTCTCAGTGACATAAACATGAAATTGTAAGATAATAATTCTGAGGATGTGTGTTGAGAGTACAAAATAGTGTTTTAAAGTAGAAAACTCTAAATCATTTGAAGTTCGGTACAGATCTATATGAAAAAATGTTCACCGTAAACAGTGAACAAATTCTGATTCACTGGCTTATATTGGAGATTGGGAAAGGGAGCGAAAATAAGGAGACTAGACCTTTATATGCCTATTGCATATTTTAGACATGTGATTTGTATGTTTAATCTAGTTAAATTCACCTAACAGTTGTGTGAGGTGTGTATATACATGAGGAAACTTTTTCAGAAAGGCTGAGGTCATACGGTGATCCAATGGTAGATCTGGGATTTTTGAAGTCAGGTACAAAATATTCTAAAATATTCCAAAAATTTATTTCAGTATCTATGCTTCCTGGTAGAAATATGATCCAATTAGTAGAATTTAGCTCTGTGCACTTATTTTATGGGAAAAATCTATGTAAATGAAAGGCCTCTGGTTAAATATTGGGGTGCCAGATTGTTTCAGTGTACATAGCAGACCAAACTGACTAAAATTTGCCTGCCCACACACAGAAAAAATGATACTCTGTCGGGAAAATTTTGATAAAATTCATCATAATCCTTTTCACTTCATGGAGGTTTAATAATGTAAATTTTGATCTTAAGTGAATTAAACAGCAACAATAATCAACATTTATTGAACATTTACTTTTACCAGACACTATGCTAAGCATTTTACATATACATTAATCATTACAGGTCTACTGGGCCCTTCAAATTCTGGGTTCTAATGGTCTCTTCAGCCATGATCAGCATGTTTTATATCAGTGGCGCTCCCAGTGCTGATCCACAGATTAGTGCTAGACTGGCTTCAGAGGATACATCCCAGATATAAGAAATGAAAATGCTAGGAGAAGGGCCTAAATATATTTATTTTAAACAAGATTCCTTAACAAATGAGAGATTTCCCTAATCTGACAAAATACATACCTTACTGATTTAATATTCCGTGTGTTGCATTAATGAGTCCATGGATTACTCATGGCTCTAACAATGAATTCCACACTGGTATTGAACACATGAGTTGTATGAGACCATTGCACATGTTTAATAAATCTGTAGATCATAATTTTGCAAAATAATGATCTAATCTCAGAAATGAAGGTTGTATCTAGAGCACCCAACTCTCCTAAAATGTAGAGGTCTCTTCCCCACCATAAGTGACAACCTGCAAATCTGACTTATTTTATCAAATGAAGAATTATCATACTTAGTCAAATATAAAGCACTCCTATCAGGACACAATGAATTTGTAGAAGGATCCCACTTGTCCAATAGAAAGATTCCATTAGAACACTAGATTCCATTAGAACACTAGTATACACAGTAGGGCTAAGTAGTATATTTACTAAGTATAGAAACTGAAGTATTTGCTGAAATCCCTGGTGATGTTGATTGGACAATTAGGCTCATTCTTTTGTATCTTTAAAATAATTAGGATATTATACCAAATTATAGGTCTATGAAGTGAGTATTATACTGAAATACAAAGTCCTATTTTAATTTTTTTCTATAAGAAATTAAAAAAATTTTAATGTTTGTTTTTGAGACAGAGAAGGGGCAGAGAGAGAGAGAGAGGAGAGACACAGGATTTGAAACAGGCTCCAGGCTCTGAGCTGTCAGCCCAGAGCCCAATGCAGGGCTTGATCCCATGAGCTGTGAAATCATGACCTGAGCCAAAGTAGGTCACCAAATCGACTGAGCCACACTGGTGTGCCCAAGACTGACATTTTTTTGATGTGCTTATTTGAGTATTTTTTAATATTTAATATTGGATTCTTGTTGAATTCAAGGTAAATAGCATGTGAACTTCAGTGACATTTGTGAACAGAGCTGACCTTGATTAGAGCAGAACTACAGAGTATAATTTGAAGGTTACATGGTGGTATGTTCTTTCTTCAAAAACTCTTCCCTGTTGGCCCTACCTTAAGGTATAACATTAATTTATTCTTAAGACTTTGAAAGCTACTGCTAAAAGACAAATGTTACCTGTGAAAGATCAAGCACTGCTTACACATAGGAATTTAATTGTTTTGTTAAGTTTTTAGTTACTATTATTTATCTTACTATCGACCCTATTTGATGTAATTACAGGTTTCAAAAAATTGCAATAAATGATATTTATAAATGAAGCAAAAGTCATAACCTCTCTGTTTAGGATACATTTATATATAATATATATATATATACTATGTTCTTTAGAAATCTGTTTTATTTTTATTTTTCCACATAATATCTTAAAATAATTCTTTCCATGTTATTTTGAATTCAATAGACTATGTTGAGTATATTAGTGAAGTGACTATTTAGACTAAATACATTGAAATGATTATTAGTTTTCCTCAGAAAGAAATGGTCAGCTTGTCTTCCATGGTAGGCAGAGCTACTGAAGAACCCTCACCTGGCAAAGATTCATAATGAATGCTTGATTTGAACACTTTAGGTTCGTGTTACAGAATATTATGCCAGATTAAAGGAAGAATTGACTATAATCTTGTTTTCTGCATGGACTTTGCAAATGAGGCTTTACCTGCTTTGGTAATTATATATGTGCCACAGAAGGCTGTATTTAGTTTTAATATGTTCAATTATATATTGGAATTGTTCAGAGGTGTTTTGTGTTCAGGGAGGTACCATTTTAGTTTAAAGTTTATTTTAAATTTTAAAGTTTATTTTACTCTAGTTTTTAAAAAGTTGAGTTTAGAAAGTATTTTTTAGTTTAGAAAGTATTTTTTAGTTTAGAAAGTATTTTTTAGTTTAGAAAGTATTTTTTAGTTTAGAAAGTATTTTTTAGTTTAGAAAGTATTTTTTAGTTTAGAAAGTATTTTTTAGTTTAGAAAGTATTTTTTAGTTTAGAAAGTATTTTTTAGTTTAGAAAGTATTTTTTAGTTTAGAAAGTATTTTTTAGTTTAGAAAGTATTTTTTAGTTTAGAAAGTATTTTTTAGTTTAGAAAGTATTTTTTAGTTTAGAAAGTATTTTTTAGTTTAGAAAGTATTTTTTAGTTTAGAAAGTATTTTTTAGTTTAGAAAGTATTTTTTAGTTTAGAAAGTATTTTTTAGTTTAGAAAGTATTTTTTAGTTTAGAAAGTATTTTTTAGTTTAGAAAGTATTTTTTAGTTTAGAAAGTATTTTTTAGTTTAGAAAGTATTTTTTAGTTTAGAAAGTATTTTTTAGTTTAGAAAGTTTGAGAGTGTGTGTGCACAAGTGGGGAGCGGGCAGAGAGAGAAGGTGGGGGAGGGAGAGAGAGAATCCCAATTGGGCTCCTCACGGTCAGTGCAGAACCCAAAGTGGAGCTCGAACACATGGAACTGTGAGATCATGACCTTAATTGAAATCGAGAGTCAGATGCTTAACCGAGTGAGCCACCCAGGAGCCCCTACTATTCTCAAGTAAATATTTTCTTCTTTTAAGATGTCCTTCCTAAAATTCCATCAACCAAATAAGTTTTGTTCTTAAGCTGAATAGGAAAATAAGGAAAATGCTTCATGCATTTATTCATTCTTTCATCCAGATGGTATTCATTGAATATCTGCCATATGCGAAATGCTGAGGACACTACAATTTACAAGGCATGTGTTTGCACTCAGGAGCTCTCAGTCTGGTGCAGAGACACAAGACAACGTGTGATAAGAACCATACTAGAGAAATGCACAGTCTTGGCTTTCCTAATTGCCTGCAGAGGTGGAATGGTGGGGTTGGGGTGGTGGTAGATCTATTTCTAGGAAGGTTTCCAAGAGGAACTGAAGCATGAGTAGTCTTGAAGAATAAAGTACAAGATGATCAGCAGGATAGAGGAAAGAAGTTCCAAATACAGGAGGGCTCAATAAATTTAAAAGATGGAACCATAAAAAAGCATAGTGTATTCATGGAATTAAAGTAGTTTAGGATGACTGAATATGAGGTGCTTTAGGGGAACATGGATAGATACATGATGAAAGTCATAGATCAGTCAGTGAAGGGGCTTATAGATCACACCAAGGGCTTTAACTGTCACTTAAAAGGCAGTGAGTGGCCACTGAAAAATCTTGAGCAGAAAGGGTGGGAGTTGGATTTTAGAAAGCTTATTCTAGCATAAGAGTAGAGAATGGTGAAGAGGCCAGATTGGAGACAGAATTATCAATTCAAAAGACTTTTATGAGGGGTGAGCTTCTATTCTATGGCAGTAGGAGTAGACATGGTGAAAGGAAACATGATAGCTGGGATGCTTAGACATTGAAATAAACAGCTTCTAATTAACTGATATGGAGGCAGGCAGAATAAGAAAATTTTCTAATATATGGCCTTAATTTTAGTTAAAAAATCTGGTAAGATGAAAATTATAACAGGAAAAGTAGGTTTGTTGAAGACTGCAGAGAAGATAGAACTCAGCCACATCATACATATTGACTGTGAGCTATCCTCAAGACATTCTGACCAATGGCTATGACCATAAGGGGGAGAAAAACCTATGGGCTAACAGACTATGCAGCTGAATTTCCCCTGTGTGAATCCTAGATCTATTTACTAACTAGGGGATACTTGGAGAAATACTCAGCCTATTTAAGCCTCAATTTCCCATTATATAAACCATTTGTATAAACATTAAATGAAATATCTCATAGTAAATATATACCAGTTCTTGGCATATAATGTACTCAACAGATTTTGCTTCTTTTATTATCGCTATAAAAATAGGTAGTATTTATGAGTCTTATAGTGGACTAGGGAGATGGATTTAGAGGTGTGGATTTGAGGGTCATTAGCATGAGTTATTTTAGTTTTTCATCCAGTTATCTGCTGCTCCAGTCTTCTACTACAATCATTGCATAACAAACCGAAAATTATTGAGTCTTCAGGTCAGCTGTGCATCTCTTTTCATGTTAGCTGGGCTCTTTTATATTTCTGTGGTCAGCTGTGGCTTGCTGATTTGGTATGGTCTATCCCCTACGTTGGGAGGTTGGCCAGCTGTTTACTAATTTAGCATGGCTTCAGTTAATTCTCATATATGTCACAAATTCCCCAGCAGAATTTCAGTATATTCTCATGGAGAGGCAGATGTACAAGCATAGACAAGCCCCACAGTACATAAAAATATATACACATTCTTATCAAGCCTTTGTTTGCATGATGGTTAATAACATCCTTTGGCTAGGCTACAGGAAGTCACAAGATTGATCTTAGTCACACTAGGAGAGGACTACAATGTTAGGGGCATAGGTAAGGAGTATGAGACACTAAGGCTATTAATCATTCTGTTTATTGACCTAGAGCCATAAGACCACAGTGACCATAAAGTAAAAGTAGATCTGTTCTTCCTGTCATAAATTGGACTCCTCCTATTGCATGATTTCTACCCCTTCCCCCAACCTGATCTGTGTATGTTGTCGCCTTGTCATGTACTAGAATGGAAGGTTTCTAAATTAGATTTCTGAAGTGGAGCCACTTTAAGACTGCCTATGTTAAAGGCAATGCACAAAACAGTGTGTTGATAAAAATAATTACTAGCCTTGAGTCACTCATTCCATAAATATTTATTGAGCACTTTTCATACTTTAGATCATGTCTTAGGTGCCAAGAATAGTGGTAAACAGGTTAGACATGTTCCTTTTATGTTATGAACTTCTATTGTATTAGGAAAAACAGACAACCAACAAGTGACCAAAAGACATAAAAGATTTTTGAGCATGATATATCATATGAAAAAGATCAGGCAGAAGGAAGCATGAGTTTATCAACAATGACTTAGAGTTGTAGGAACACTAGATAGGGTGGTTAGGAAGGTCTTTTCCAACGAGATGTGTTTTGAGCTGAGACATCTGGGAGGAGGTCTCAGTCATGCAGAAATCTGGGGGAAGCATTTTCTATATGGAAGGAGTAAAAAGTACTGAAGGCCTGAAGTGGAAACAAGCTTAGTTCATTGGAATATGAAGAAGATTGGATTGCTGAGGAAAGATGAATGAATACGAGTTGAGAAGAGGTCAGACTTTGGGAGCTCTGTGTGACATGGTAGCATTTGGAGTTCATCGCAAATGCAAAGGGAAGCCATTGGGGAGTTTTAAGCAGGTGAATGACAAGCTATAATTTTTGAATGGTGAAGATAATTGGAACAGTTTAATGCCGATACTGATCCTCCTGGTCCAGACCCTCATCTGCCTAGAGCATATGATCCACAAAAATCTATCCTGTACAAGTCAACTCTGTTGGTACAGTGATTTTCCAGTAACTGCCAGTTTAAAATTTAGTTTGTCTTGATAAACTATTGAGACAAATGAAGGTGTAATTGCTATCTTATTTAATATATACAATGTAACACTTTATCTCCAAATCTCCTCATCAGAACACTCTAAAGAGTATTTTGCTTATCACATAAAGAGTAAGAATTGTTCACATGAAGCCTAGGAAGGTAGGAGGCAATTGGAAAGTCCTCTAGTTTGTATAACCAGTTCACTGCCAGCCCTTTCTACTTGATCCTATTCTGCATCCCAAGGAACCTCTTCCACAGTTCCCTGTTGTTGGAAAATCACACTCTTTCTTTACTTATTTTCCAGCAATAGGTCTATGCTTAATTTTCAGCTGATATGACCTATTGTCTTCACTGGGGGGTTTCTTGGTGGGCAGAGTGAGGGGAAAGGGATAGTGGAAAGGAGGGACTTGGAAACTTACTATTATCCATGGCCTACTCTATCTCATTGAAAACCTAGGAATTACTAAAAAGCAGTTTCTCTACAAGGAATTGAAGGCAAGCTTTGTCCTATCCAAGTTAGCTTTAATATTTTGCCTGGCTTCTATGCTTGTCTCCTGTGCTTCAGCAGGTTATTCTGTGCTCAATGATCTACAATGGCAAACTAACCCTAGTCCTTATGTTTAGAACCATTCCCTGACCCCAATTCAAGAAAATATATCTAGTGGTTTGGAGAATATTTTCAAGGGATGATTGATGTACAAACCAGACCTCCCAGTGAAAGGGACAATGCATCAAGGAAAAATATAATGGTAACTATGTGACTGTCCCCCATGGGAAAAGGCAAAAATATAATGTTCTAAAAACACTTTCCTTCTAGAGAAACCTTTTCCATCCAGATTCTTTAAATCATCTACTCTTGCCAGGTAGGAGAGGACCATATTTTTTTTTCCTGTTTTTTTCAACAGACTGTCTTAACTCCAGATAATATCTAAATTTAATTTAGCCATTTTCATTTTTTGTTCACTGAAGACTAGGCTGGGAACTGTCATGAGAGAGATGTGCAGACAAATATTCCATATGTTATTTCATTACCTAGGATTTTTAAAGGATAGTTTTTATGCTATATAAAGAACAAATTATGGGGTAATGACATGAGTGGAGGTGGTAAGGCACATGCAGAAGCAAGGAAGGGTTAGGAGGCCATTATGGAGAAGTCAGTAAAAAAATAAATTGGATGAATCAAAACCATGTTGTATGGGGCACCTGACTGGCACAGTTGGTAGAGTATATAAGTATTGATCTCAGAGTTGCTGGTTCTAACCTCACATTGGTTATAGACATTACTTAAAAATAAAATTTTAAGCACTATCTTGTATTTTCTTCCATAGAGTATATGGATTATTTAAAAATCTCAGTTGATTTTTCATTATTAAAGAAAATATACCATTTTGTCTAGCAGACAAATAGATGCATTGTAGACCAAGAACATTTCTTGTTTATTGGCTTATCACTTTTGAGGGAATATCTGATGCTTAGCTAAACTTTGGCTGTATCCTGAGGAAGAGCAAGGAACCCTATGTGGGAAAAAGTTACAGCATTTTAAGGGTATCTGTAACATTAAGTTAATAGCAGAGTTATACGATCTAGTAAAAATATTAACGTGAAATCATTTGAAGCTAAGCATTTCTACATGGGCATTTGAAATTTCTGACCAGGGATTTAATGGTTGAATTTTATGATTGGTTTAAATAGTATATAAAATCTGCAAGAAAAGTGCATGAATCTAGAATCTGAGATATAAATAACATAAGCAATATCTAGTTAGCAATTTGAAATAGATTGACTTAGCAAACTTTAATACTTTTTGGATAGTGTTTTAAAATTCTGTTCTTCAGGACAAAATATATGGGTATTTTATTTAAAAATCTCAGTTGATTTTTCATTATTAAAGAAAATATACCAAGACAAATGGATGGTTATATTGTCTCTGTTTTATTAACTTCCCAAAATATGTTATATATTTTTAGAAGATAAAGTCGGAGAATAAAAATGGAAATGCTTTACCCTTACAAAAAAGGGTAGAAAATGTAATTATTTTAATGTGACCTGATGCATTATATCAGTGTTTTAATAGTATTGCCATCAAATTCACCTAACAGAAGTTGAGGTCGAGTTCAAATTTTTAGTATACATGTTCAGTGAGCAACGAAGTTAAGGTCAAACTTCATTGGCAATGAATACTGATATCTATGCGATCTCTCTCCTCCCCCCTCTCCCCCCTCTCCCCTTTTCTGTGTCTCCCCCTGCCCCCCTCTCCCCTTTTGTGTCTCCCCCTGCCCCCCTCTTTCTTTTCTTTCCTGTAACCCCACCTCCTACCCCTAAAAGCCCTGGCAGGGTCCCTTAGAAACAGAACTTTATTGACCTGTTGTTTTTTTCATACTACATATACTTCAGTTTGACAAATTCTCTTCATTCTCCAATTTTCCTTCCATTGGTATCTTAGTCTTTTCTTATAATGTAAAAATGCATAACAACTTAGAATGATGTAAGTGTAGAGTAGGGTTGAATGGTGTGACTGGTCATAACTGAGCTGAATTAAGAAGTTCCTTTTCCAGAAGTTTTCTTTGGTTAAAGTGGGGGTAGAGATCTTAGTGCTTTATCCACTGGAGCTCTTGCTCAAACTATTTTGGGAGGCTGAGTCCCTAAGATTATACCTTTCCCTTAGGGCACAAATGATAGTAGAGGTAAAAGCATGGCAATCAGCAGTAACACAGATTTATTGGATGGGTGGATGAACAGGTCTGTGTTGTTCCTTCACCAATTGTTAAGCACTGCTACACCCTCCCATCAGCCTGCAATAAATACAGATGAGTTTACTATGTATGGCTTGGAAGGCTAATATATCTGGCTGTTTGTATTTGTTTGCAGCAACAGTTCCTCTAGAGCCTTGCAATTCAAAGTATGGTTAATGAAAGGCAGTATCAGCATGACCTGGAAGCTTTGAAGAAATGCAGAATCTCAGGCCCTGATGCAAACCTACTGAATTTAAGATTCTTGGATGATTTTACTGTATACTAACTTCTTAAATCTCAACAGTGGTTAGACAGTAGAATCTTCTGTCAAAAACATATAAAAAATAGTTTCTCCCTCAGATTAAGTCAGAATATGTAGGCTGGACTCCAGGCATTGGCATCAAATAAATAAGTTCCCCAGTTGATTTTGAAGTTCGCTGTCTTCCAGCCCCAGAGTTTCAACATAGAAAGAATCAATTCCATAGACCTTATATGCTATGCTCCATTTTCCCCCACTGATTAAAGTACAGGAATGGGAGCAGAGGAATTCTACAGGGTAACCTAACTAAATCAGTTAGGTCAGTCTGCTGCCTGGAAGAGTGGCTGGCTCAGTCGCCTCTGCCAGTGAAGGCTCTCTGAATGAAAGTCGGAAGTTGGATTGGCTCTCACATGATAGATTCCCATCTTCGGACTCTGATCCCAGGTGATATGACATGGAGTGCTCCTGGAGTCACACCACTCCTGTGGTGCATTTTTGAGGCTCTACTTTGGTGGAAAGGAGATTTTACAGAAAGAATCTGAGGCACAGGAGTACAGCAACAATACTAGAAGCTTAAAATTACTTTTGTAATAGCCACTCCTAAGAGTTCCAAGTTCCTACTCTAAAATATCTAACTTTTTTCTCTAAACTCTAAATCCTAGATCCAGTGTCTTGGTTTTACCTAAACTGTCCATTTTCCTTGCTGAATATGAACTGGCATAATTTTCATTTCTGATGTGGACAGTCCAGCTCAGAAAACGGAATGGAAAATTAACCTTGACTGTGCAGCTTATTTCTTACCAACCTGAGTGTCTTTAATATATTGAACCTGTGTTGACTTCGGGAAGGATAGGCAGTCTCTTTCAGACTGACCTTTTTGCTAGAAATTCAGAAGTAAGTCTTG
The DNA here is from genome assembly GCF_024362965.1 of Panthera pardus. Taxonomy (NCBI): domain Eukaryota; kingdom Metazoa; phylum Chordata; class Mammalia; order Carnivora; family Felidae; genus Panthera; species Panthera pardus. The sequence goes on along the minus strand of NW_026526655.1, from coordinate 65,720,451 downwards.
TTTTTGTTTTTTGTTCCACTTTGGTAGTCTCTTTTTAAGAACACTTGGTCATTCTTATGGCTGGCTTTCAGATGCTGCATTCCAGTTTTTTTTAGACAATCTTTGTACAGGTAGAATGAAATTAGGCTGTTTGGAGGAGGCTTCAAAATATTGACATTGAAGGGATGAATTGATGTTTGCCATAAAACAGTTTTATGTTAGGCCAAAAGCTTTGCAAGAAACAATGTTTTGAATCAATTATTTTAAGAAACGTAAGTCACATCGGAGGATTATGAGAAGAAGGCAGAGTAGGAAGCACTATCCAGGCAACGATTGTCCTAGAGGAATCTGTCTGATGTAAATATGTTGGACTCTGGAGTCTATCGAAGGCTTATAACTTCCAGGGGAAAAAGAAAAGTATGGCTCATTCAAAGGGGAAAAAAAACCCAACAAATTATTTCTGAAAGACTCCATGACAGATCCACTAGACAAAGACTTTAAAACAGTTGTCTTAAAGATACTTAAAGCAACTAAGGAAGATATGGAGAAAGTAAAAAACAAAACAAAACAAAAAAAAAAAAAACAAAGCAAAACGGGCGCTTGGGTGGCTCAGTCAGTTAAGCATCCGACTTTGGCTCAGGTAATGATTTCACATTTCATGAGTTCAAGCCCCACATCAGGCTCTGTGCTGACAGCTCAGCTTTGGATTCTGTGTCTCCCCCTCTCTCTGTTCCTCCCCTGCTTGTGCTGTCTCTCAAAAAATGAATAAATGTTAAAAAAAAAAAAAAAATTTAACCCCTCTCCCCCAAAAAAACCCAGTGTACCTTTGAGTATATCTTAGAGTTCATTGATCCTTTTGGATGGTTATGGTTACGTCTTTCATCAAATGTGGGAAGTTTTTCACCATTATTTCTTCAAATCGGCTTCCATGCTAAATGGCAGTTAATTTCAGTTAATTTTAATTATCTATCTCCCCCTCTCCCCCATCCCTATGGCAGGAAGCTAAGCATATATTCCTGGAACAACCTACACACAGGTTGTAGAAACTAGGATGGACAAAAAAGGCCCTGCCCTGCAAATATTGGGAATCTGTACTGTGATTCCTAAGTACTGCTTCTAATCACAGAGGTGTGAAAAGGGTGGCAGCCATTGATGTTGGACCTCTTTTGTTCCAAGCCCCTCCCCTCAGGCAGAAGTGATTTCTAGGATATTTAAAAGGCTAACACCCCTTTCCCCCCCCTTCCTCCTACATTTTTTCTCTTTTTCCCCTTTGGGAGCCAGATATTCAAGACTAAGACATCAGAAAGCAACTGCAAATGCAAGAAAAATAAAAAAATGGCCATATACCCTAAGGGAAGGGTACAGGCTCAGAAAAGTCCTAGGAAGCCCTTAAGTTTACAACTTAGGCTGATTCTTGACTCCAAGACAGCCTATAACAACAACAAAACCATAAATACTGGGGAATGGGGAGAATCTGATTTCCAGAGTTACCACATTATTAGATTAAAAATCCAGTTTTCACCAAAAATAAAATCACAAGGCAAAGAAATGCTCCAGGGAGTCCTGCAGGATGAAATGATGAAAGAACACTAGATAGTATGTTTATGTCTATACTATTCAGAGCCGTATGAAGAAGTATCTCCCTAAAGGTAAATACATCGACAGCTATAAAAGCTGTAACAATGAACTGTAATTCTGCTTATTGCTTTCTATGCAATTTAAGATATTAATACATCTTAAAACAGTCTAAAAGTTACTATCATTGTAACTTGGGTTTGTAGCTCTCTATATTTTATTCTCTTATATAATTTAAGAGACATTTAAGAAGAATTATTAGTTTGTTTTAGGACATACAATGTATAAAGATGTACTCTTGTGACAACAACCAGAAGATGTGTGGAAAGAGCTGTTAAAGGAGCAGTTTTTGTATATTATTGAAGTTAAGCTGGCATAAATTCAAATTTGAATGTTATAACTTCAGGATGTTAAATATAATCTCCATGGTAACCACAAAGAGAATAGCTAGAGAATATATACAAAATGACATAAGAAAGGAATTAAACATTTAACTATAAAAAAATCCCCAACACAAAAGATAATGCAGGAAATGAAGGACAAAAAAGCTATAAGGCATATAGAAAATAAGTAACAAAATGACAAGTTAGTTCCTCCTTATCAGTAATTTTTTTATTGAAGTATAATTAACATCCAGTGTCAAATTAGTTTCAGATGTACACCCAATTACTCAAATGTAAATGTAATCTTCAACTCAAAAGACAAATATTTACAGAATAGATTTAAAAAAATACGGTCCATAAAAGACATTTGATTCAAAGACACAAATGTATTGAAAGTGACTGGATAGCAAAGATATCCCATACAGATAGTAACCAAAAGAAGTCAGGCATGGCTATCGTAGTATCAGACAAGATAGATTTTAAATAAACTGTTAGAAGGGGGGCGCCTGGGTGGCTCAGTCGGTTGAGCGACCCATTTCCACTCAGGTCATGATCTTGCAGTTTGTGAGTTTGAGCCCCACGTCGGGCTTTGTGCTGACAGCTCAGAGCCTGGAGCCTGCTTCAGATTCTGTGTCTCCCTCTCTCTCTGCCCCTCCCCCACTCATGCTCTGTCTCTGTCTCAGAAATAAACATTAAAAAAAAAATAAAAATAAATTAACTGTTAGAAGAGACAAAGTTCCTTTTATAAGTTTCAATGCAGTAATAAGATACAATAATTAAAACATGACCTAATAATGACCATGAAATATAGCAAACACTTAAAAGAACTGAAGGAGAAATGGGCAGTTCTATAATAGGAAATGTCAGTACTCCATACCCAGTAATGGATAGAACAACCAGACAGAAGATCAGAAAATAGAGACTTAACACAATAAACCAACTAGATCAAACAAATACAAAAAAGAATTCTGTCCAACAGCATATACATTATTTTCAGGTGTACATTGGACATTTTTCATGATAGACCATATATTAAGCCACAGACTAAATCTCAATAGATTTTATTTATTTTTATTAAATTTTTTTTTCTGTTTATTTTTGAGACAGAGGGAGACTGAGCACAAGCGGGGGAGGGGCAGAGAGAGAGGGAGACACAGAATCTGAAACAGGCTCCAGGCTCTGAGCTGTCAGCACAGAGCCCGATGCAGGGCTCCAACCCGCGAACTGTGAGATCATGACCTGAGCCGAAGTCAGAGGCTTAACTGACTGAGCCACCCAGTGCCCCTAAATCTCAATAGATTTTAAAAGATATTATACAAAATATCTTCTCTGACCACAATGACTGAAGTTTAGAAATCACTAACAAAGTAAAACTAAACTTTGCAAATTTGTGGAAATTAAGCACACTCTTAAGTAATGGTTCAAAGAAATCACAAGTGAAGTTAAACACATACAGATAATGGGGCACCTGGGTGGTACAGTTGGTTAAGCGTCTGACTCTTGATCTCAGCTGCAGTCGTGCTTTCATGGGTTTGTGAGTTTGAGTTCCATATTGGGCTATGCACTGTCAGTGTGGAGCTTACTTGGGATTCTTTCTCCCTCTCTCTCTGTCCCTTCCCTGCTTGCACATACGTGCTCTCTCAGAATAAACTTAAAAATTTAAATTAAAAATGCCATACAGATGAAAAATGAAATCACAATATGCCAAAACATGGAATACATAGAAGAGGTGTTAATGGGGAAGTTATCGCTATAACGGTTTATGTTTAAAAAAAAAAAACAAAACCTAACTTTACACAATAAGGAACTATAAAAAGAACAAACTAAACCTAAAACTGGCAAAAAGAAGAAAGAAATATTAGAGATAGAGAATATAAAAAAATAGAGAAAACGGGGCGCCTGCGTGGCTCAGTCCTTTGGGCGTCCGACTTTGGCTCAGATCATGATCTCACGGTTTGTGAGTTCAAGCCCTGCATCAGGCTCTGTGCTGGCAGCTCAGAGCCTAGAGCCTGCTTCGGATTCTGTGTCTCCTTCTCTCTCTGCCCCTCCCCAACTTGTGCTCTATGCCTCTCAAAAAATAAACAAATGTAAAAAACAATTTAAAAAATAGAAAATTAATGAAACCAAAAATTGATTTTTTGAGATGAGCAAAATTGACCAACTTTTAGCTTGATGGACTAAGATTTAAAAAGGGGGCTTATTACTAAAAACAGAAATGATAATGGAAACATTACTACTGATAATAAATAAAACGATTTTAAAAGTGTTAAGAGCAATTGTATGCCAACAAATTGGATGACTTGGATGAAGTGGACAAATTACTAGAAACACAGAACTTATCAAGACTAAATCATGCAAAAATAGAATATCTGAATAGACCTGTAACTAGTAAAGAATTAGTAATTAAAAATCTCCCAAAAAGAAATCCCTGGACCTCATGGGTTCACTGGTGAATTTTACCAAACATTTGAGAAGAACTACCACTAATTTCTCATAAACTTTTCCAAAAACTTGAGGAGGAACATTTCCTAATTCCCTCTGTGAAACCAGCATTACTCTGATACCAATGCCAGGCCAAGACATTACAGGTAAACTACAGATCGCTATCACTCATGAATATTGATGCAAAAGTCCTCAAAAAATACTAGCATACTGAAGTGAGCAGCATGCTAAGAGGATTATACACCATGACCAAGTAGAGTTTATTCCTGGTTTTCAAGGATTATTTAATGTATGAAAATCAGTGTAATCCATCACATGAACTAAATGAAAAGAGGAGGGAAATGCAAGGCCATCTTAATTTATACACAAAAATCATTTGGCAACATTTAACACCTTATGATAAAAATACTTGACTGACTAGGAATAGAAGGGAAACTACCCAACATAATAAAAGCAATGTATGAAGCACCCACAGAAAATATGATACTCAGGAAAGACTGAAATCTTTTCTCCCAGGGTCAGAACAAGGCAAGGATACCACTTTCACTACTTGTGTTAAACATAGTACTTGAAGTTCTAGTCAGAGCAATTAGGCAAGGAAAAGAAAAGGTCTCCAAGTTAGAAAGGAAGAAATAAAATTCTTTTTACAGATGACAAGATCTTACATGTAGAAAATCCTAAAGATTACACACACACACACACACACACACACACACACACACACACACACACACAGTTAGAACCAGTAAATGAATTCACAAATTAGCAGTTTACGAAATGAACGTGCAAAAATCAGTTGCATTTCTATATACTAACGATAACCTAAAAAAGAAATTATGAAAGCAATACAACTTACAGTAGAATCAAAAGAATAAAATCGTAAGGAATTAAATGAAAGACTTGTACACTGAAAACTACAGAACATTGCTGAATGAAATTGAGACCCGATTAAAAGACTTACTATTATTCAAATAGGAAAACTACCCAAACTCATCTACAGATTCAATGCAATCCCTACCAAAAGTCAAATGTTTTTTGCAGAAATAGAAAAACCCACCCTAAAATACATATGGAATCTCAAGAGATTCTATAACCACCCTGAAGAAAAAGCGAAGGCTTCTGGGTGGCTCAGTAGGTTAAACATCCTACTCTATGGCTCCAGTCATGATCTCACAATTGTGAAATCAAGCCCCATGTCAGGGCTCTGCAGTGGGCATGGAGCCTGCTTAAGGTTCTCTCTCTCCCTCCCCTGCTTGCAGGCATGTGTGTGAGCATTCTCTCTTAAAAAAAAAAAAAAATAGGGGACTCAAACTTTCCAATTGCAAACTATGGTAAACAAAACAGGGTGATGCTGCTATTAAAAAAAAAAAAAAAGAGATCTGTAAACTAATGGAAGAGAGTAGAGCTCAGAAATAATCCTTACAAATAGAGTTCATACATGGCCAAATAATTTTTGAAAAGGATGAAAGGATGCCATGGTCATTGAATGGGAAAAGGACAGTCTTTTCTTTTTTTTAATTTTTTTTTTTAACGTTTATTTATTTTTGAGACAGAGAGAGAGCATGAACAGGGGAGGGGCAGAGAGAGAGGGAGACATAGAATCGGAAGCAGGCTCCAGGCTCGGAGCCATCAGCCCAGAGCCTGACGCGGGGCTCGAACTCACGGACCGCGAGATCGTGACCTGAGCTGAAGTCGGACGCTTAACCGACTGAGCCACCCAGGTGCCCCAAGGACAGTCTTTTCAACAAATGGTACTGGTAAACCTGGATTCAAAAGAATGAAATTGGATTCTTATTGAACACCATTTACAAAAATTAACTCAAAATAGATCAAAGACTTAGATGTATGTCCTAAAACTGTAAAACTCAGAAGAAAAAATAGGGCAAAAATTTCATTGCTTTGGATTTGCTCATGATTTCTTGAATGTGACACTAAAGGCACGAGTAACAAAAGAAAAATAGATAAATTTTATTTCATGAACATTAAAAACTGCATCAAAAGACAATATCTGTAGAAAAAAGACAACCTAGGAATGATAGAAATATTTGCAAATCCTATATCTGATAAGGGATTAATATCCAAAATATATAGAGAACCAAATCTCAAGATAAATAAAATAGCCGTATTAAAAAATTGGCAAAGAACTTGAACAGCCATTTCTCCAAAGAGACACAAATTGCCAATTATCACGTGAAAACTTCTCAGTATCGCTGGGGGATCATTAGGAAAGGGCAAATCAAGAGTATAATGAGATGCCATGTCACACTCATTAAAATGGCTACCATCAGAAGAAAAAATAACAAGTGTTGGTGACAATGTGGAGAACTGAAACCTTTTTGCACTCTTGGTAGGAATGTAAAATGGTACAGTTGCTAAAGAAAATAGTATGGTGGTTCCTCAAAAAATTAAAATTAGAATTGCTATATGATCTGAAATTCTTCTGGATATATACCCAAAATAATTGATAGTAAGGTCTCAAAGAGATATTTGTACACTTAGATTCATAGCAGCATTATGCACAATAGCTAAAATGTAGAAGCAGTCCAAGTGTCCATTTCTGAAGAGATGAGTAAAATGTGGTATATGCATAAAATGGTATATTATTCAGCCTTATAAAGGAAGGAAATTCTAATGTGTGCTAAAGCATGTACAGATATTATGCTAAGCAAAATAAGTTACAAAAACATAAATACCATATGATTCTGTATATATGAGATATTTTGAGTGGTCAAAACTATAGAGACAAAGTAAAATGATGATTTCCAGGGGCTTGGGGGGAAGAAGAGCATGGAAGTTAAAATTTAATGAGTATAGAATTTGTTTTGCAAGATGACAAAGTTATGAAGATGGATGGTGGTGATAGTTGTACACACATATAGTTAAAACTACTAAATGAGTGTCCAACTCTTGTTGTTGAGTCAAGCTATGATCCCGGGGTCATGGGATTGAACCCCACATTGGGCTCTGTGCTGAGCATGGATGGAGTCTGCTTAAGAGTCTCTGCTTCTCTCTCCCACTTGTGCTCTCTGAAACAAAAAAAATAAATAAATACAAGAAAAGAAAATGATTGAACTGTACGTTTAAAATGGTTACGTTATTAATTTTATCTTAGAGTATTTTGCCACAATAAAAAATTCAAAAAATACACAGGGTGCCTGGTGCTCAGTTGGTTAAGCTCAGACTTTGGCTCAGGTCATGATCTTCGCAGTCCATTGAGTTTGAACCCACATTGGGCTCTGCTGACAGCTCAGAGCCTGCTTCAGATTCTGTGTCTCCCTCTCTTTGTCCCTCCCCTGCTCATGCTCTGTCTGTCTCTCACACAAATAAACATTAAGAAAAAACCTTGAAAAGTTTTGAAAAATACAAATGTTAGTCTTTGAATTAATGGTTAGTAACCAGCTTTTTTCACTTAAACCTAATAAATACTTCAGTGCATCATCTTTTTTCTGTAAACAGTGCTTTTCCTACTCTTAAGACACAGTTGGTTAAAAAAAAAAAAACCTATAAAAATGATTCAGAGATGAAAAGAATGAAAAAGATCTTAAATTGAAAATTATATAAAGATATATAAAATTCACAGAAGACATGGTATTTGGAAATGTGTTATCAAAGTGACTACTTTGTGAAAAACTAACTGGCTCAAAATCTCTCTATGGAGGAAAAAAATGTTCAATTTGATTTTGAGTTTTATGCTTTAGCTCTTACCAAGCAAATAATTCTAAAAGGTGTACTTGGGAACAAATGTCTAATAGGCATTTTTGTCTTTAGGCAAAAATGACTAATTTTGTCTTCCAATTTTGATTAAGACAAGCTTACCTGTTAAAAAGAAAACTCTTCCCTACCTAAGAACTAAAAAAAAAAATCATTGATTTTATAGATTAGAAACTCGTTCTAAACTATTCTGTATAAAAATGTTATTTTGATCCAGAAAGCCCTACTTCTCTATGCCATTAAGAATGGGTAAAAAGAAGCTTAAAGGCTGGCTTGCAAAATACCTCATTGCTAGTACTTGCCATTACTTCACATGATTCACAAATTGATTTTCTGGCTTTATATCTATGAGAGACAGTGGGCCTTTTTAACACTATAATTTTTCATAAGCTGATGGTACAGGGATGATGAATGAGCCCTCATCCCACCGTCTTCTCCAAGTGAACTCGTTAAAAGAAAGTTGTTGTTTTCAAGTTATCTTTATTTTAACTTTATTTTACTTTCCATTGCTTTGCAGAGCTTTCTGGAAATTACATTCTTTCCTTATCAGTTATTAAGCCCTACAGATTCCTTTTGTTCCTTTCAAGAATAGAGGTTATTTTTAGTACACTGAGTTGGAAAGTGAGACATATGGGTACCTTGTGCTAGCCCACATCTAATGATAAGACAGGCAGGTAATTTTAACTTCAGGTTATGGCTACAGATTATTGATTAGGAAAGAGGTTCTAAATATGTATGAGAAGAGGCAGAAATTATATCCTCAAAAAGAAGGCCAGCATAGAGGAGATAAAAAGTAGTGATACCTCAGCTTCCTTCTCTCCATCCCCAGGGTACAGCATCATTTAAGCACTTACACTGGTGTGAAAGGCAAGTTTTCAGAGGATTGCAATTCAACCAGGTAGGCCTTTAGTGTTCGTCCTGTCTACAGCTTCCTCCATTTATTGGAGGTGATTCCATCTAAAGTCCTCAGATATCCATAGCTCCTAAACTCTTTCCATTCTCTCTAATGGTATCTACTCTCAGGAAACATAGGTTCATTGCTCCTTTCTTTACAGGTACTTGTCTTTTGACAGGAGATGAATTCAGTTAAGAATATAGGGACATAGGGGTAGGATTATATACATTTGTTAGTGTCTTTTACAAATATTGACACAGGACATATGTAAGGATACGTGAGAAAAGTGAATAAGCATAGCAAATCCTCCCTTATCTGTCTGTCCATCCAATCATCCATTATCCATTCATTTCAATTTAAATATGCTGTTTATCTTCTTCTTTCCCACTTTCCCCTTTCGTCCTGTATATATGTATCTCATCTATTCATTTTTATAAAGTAGAGCTTACTATATACAGTAAAAAATTTTAGTGGAAGATTTTGAGTTGTGACAGTTATGTAACTACCACCACAATCAAGACAGAAAACAGTGTTGTCACAAAAACTTTTCCTTCTACTCTGTTCTACTTAATCACTGTCCCCAACCCTAGCCACTGACAATGACTGATAGGTTTTCTCTTCCCTTAATTTGGTCTTTTCCACAATGCCATGTAAGTGAAAACATAGCCTTTGGGGTCTGACTGCTTTTATTATCACAGTGTGTTTCAGGTTCATCCATTTTGAAATGGGTTAATAAATCACTGATTAATAAATCACTGACTAATGTTGATGTTCTACTGTTTTTTAAGAGTTTTTACTTAAATTCTGGTTAGTTAACACATAGTGTAATAGTGGTTTCAGGAGTAGAATTTAATGATTTATTGCTTATACATAACACCCAGTGCTCATCACAAGTGCCCTCCTTAATATTCGTCACCCATTTAGTCCATTCACTACCCACCTCCCGTCCTGCAACCCTCAGTCTATTCTCCATAGGTAAGATTCTCTTATGGTTTACCTCCCTCTCTTTTTTTTCCCTCCTTCCCCTATGTACATCTGTTTTGTTAAATGTTACATATGGGTGAAATCATATGGGTATTGTCTTTCTCTGACTTGTTTCAAGTAGCGTAATACACTCTAGCCCCATCCACATTGTTGCAAATGGCAAGATTTCATTCTTTTTGGTGGCTGAATAATATTTAATTGTGTGTATATATATATATGTATATGTATATGTATATATATGTGTATATATATGTGGTGTGTGTGTATGTGTGTGTGTGTATATATATATATATACACACACACACATACACACACACCACATCTTCTTTATCCATTCATCAGTTGATGGACATTTGGGCTCTTTCCATATTTAGGCTACTGTTGATAATACTGCTATAAACATTGGGGGTGCATCTGTCCCTTCAAATCTGTATTTTTGTATCCTCTGGGTAAATACCCAGTAGTGCAATTGCTGGGTGATGGGGTAGTTCTGTTTGTAACTTTTTGAGGAACCTTCATATTGTTTGCCAGAGGGGCTGCACCAGTTTGCATTCCCTCCACCAGTGGAAGAGGTTTCCCCTTTCTCCATATTCTCATCAATATCTGTTGTTTCTTGTGTTTTAATGTTAGCCATTCTGACAGGTGAGAGGTGGTATGCCATTGTGGTTTTGATTTGTGTTTCCCTTAAGATGAGTGACGTTGAGCAACTTTTTATGTGTTGGTTGGCCATCTGGATGTCTTCTTTGGAAAAATGTCTATTCATGTCTGCTGCATATTTCTGAGCTGGATTATTTGTGTTTTGTGTTTTGAGTTTGATAAGTTCTTTAAAGATTTTGGATACTAACCCTGAAGGATATTTGGGCTCTTTCTAGTTTCTGGTGATCATATACGGGCAATGTCCCTGTAGACATTCACAAACAAGTTTTTGTGTTAATGTAAATTTTCATGTTTCTTGGGTAAAAACTTAGTAGGATTTTCACTCACTTTAAATAATAAATTAATGTGGTTTTACATATTCTCTTTGGTGAATGTATTTCAAGTGTTTTTAGGCAAAAAACCCATCAGATCTGAATGTACTGATAAAATTGAAGTTCTGGACTTAGAAACATGAAACTCCAGGATAAAATCCACTTGTTTAAGGGATAATTTTTTTCATATATGCTTTCCTATTTTATTTGTCAATACATCTTTCATTTTTTTTAAGTTTCTTTTGAGAGAGGGAAAGAGAGTGCATGTGATTGGGGAGAGAGAGGGAGGCAGAGAGAGACGGAGAGAGAGAATCCAAAGTAGGCTCTGCGCTGTTAGGCTCTGTGTTGTTAGCTAATTGTGCTATCTTGGGACTCAATCTCCTGAACTGTGAAATCATGACCTGAGCCACTCAGGAACCCCAGTACATCTTTTAGAACAGCTTCATTGAGATATATAATTCACATATCCTACAACTTACTTTTATTTTTTAAATTCACTCTCAAAATATACAGTTAGGTGAGTCATTTTGCAAATTCATGGAATTCTGCATCATTAAAACTATCTAATTTTACAACATTTTCATCACCCCAAAAGGAACCACACATTCACTGCCTGTCTGTTCTACTTCCCAATTCCCTTTCTTCCCACTAATCCACTTTTCCATCTCTAAGGATTTACCTATTCTGGACATTGCATAAAAATCAATTCATACAACATGTAGTGTTCTGTGACTGATCCTTACAGTGAGCATGTTTTCAAGTTTCATCCTTATTATAGCATATTAGTAATTTATTACTTTTTATTACCAAATAATATGGATGTGTTACATTTTATCTGTATATTTGTCAATTGAGCATTTGTTTCCCCTCCACTTTTTTAACATTATAAATAATGCTGCTATGAATATTTGCATAAGTTTTTGTGCAGACACATGATTTAGTTTGCTTTGGGTATATACCTAGGAATGTAATTGCTGGATCATATGGTAACATTTTGAGAAAGTACCAAATATTTTCCAAAATGGCTGTACTGTTTTATATTTCCACCTACAAAGAATGAGGATTCTAGTTTTTCTGTATTCTCACCAACATTTTTTACTGTCATTTTATTATTTATTTATTTATGTATTTATTTATTTATTTTTAATGGTTTATTTATTTTGAGAGAGCAAGAGTGCAAGCAGGGGAGGGGCAGAGAGAGGGAGAAAGAATCCCAAGCAGGCTCCATGCTGTCACAATGGAGCTGGACAGGAGGCTCAGTCTTAGGAACCATAATTTCATGACCTGAGTCAAGATTAAGAGTTAGACACTTACCTAACTTAGCCATCCAGGCCTGCCTGTCTTTATTTTAGATATCCTAGTATATGTGAGTGGTATGTCATTGTGGTTTTGATTTGTATTTCCTTTAAGACTACTGATTTTGAGTCTTTTCATGCAGTTACTGACTACTTGTATAACTTATATAGAGAAATATTTATTCAAATCCTTTGCTCCCTTTTTAAATTTGATTGTTTATTATAGCATTATAAAATTTCATTACACATTCAAAATACAAGTTCTCATCAGTGTATAATTTGAAAAATTTTTCTGCTATTTTTTTTTTTCTACTCTAAACTTTTTTATTCTTATGCTTGCTTTAGGTTTGGTCTGCCCTTTTCTAGTTTAACATGGAAGGTTAGGTAATTGAATTCTTTTCTAATATAGGCATTTACAGCTATAAATTTTACTTTAAGCTTTGACTTACCTGTCTACCATATGTTTTGGTATGTTGTGTTTTATTTTCACTTCATACAAAGCATTTTCTAATTTACCTTCCTTGCATATTGTTTAACCCAAGTTATTTACAGATGTTTGAAATTTCTATTTATGAATTTCCCAACTCTTTCTGTATTTGATCTCTAACTTAATTTCATGGTGGTTTAACAAAACAATTTGTGTGATTTAAATCATTCTGAATGTATTCAGTTGTCTTTTATGGCCTAATAGATGGTTTATCCTAGGGGATGTTTCATATGGACATGGGAAGTTGGAATGTTGTCAGTTGGAATGTTATCTGTATGTCTGTTTGAGCTAGTTAGTTTTAGTGCTGTTCAGCTCTTTCCTTGTTTTTCTTTCTAATTCTTCTATGTCTGCAAGTGGGCTATTGAACTCTTCAACTGTTTAGTTACCTATTTTTCTCTTTAATTTTTCTAGTTTTTGTTTCATGTTCTTTGGTGTTTTGTTACATGTATGCATGTTTATAATTGTCGTATCTTCCTAATGGATTGATCCTATTATAATTATAAAATATTCTTCTTTGTCCTTAATTTTTATCTTAAAGTCCATTTTGCCTGATATAGAATAACTATTATTTCTTGATTTGCATCATATATCTATATCCATCCTTCTATTTTCAACCTTTTTTTCTTTAAACATGGTTTGTCTCTTACATGCAATGAATATTTGGATCATGTTTTTATCCATTCTGCTAATCTATGATTTTGATTGGAGATTTTTAAAAAACTGTTTATTAAAAATAAAAAATTGTATTTAAAATCTATGAAGATTTGTTCAGATCTATCAGAAGGCAAAAATGAATACTCAGTGTTAATGAGGATGTGAAGCAATTGGAACTCTTTACATTGCTGGTGTGAATGTAAATCTTAAATAGTTTGACATTTTTGATAACACAGTTTAGTAGTTAAGCATATACATACTGTGTAATTGAGCAGTTCCACTCTTGGTTATCTAGAGAATTGAAGACATATTTTCACATAAAACCTGTAGACAAATGTTTGTGGTACTGCTCATAATTGAACTGTTAACAACCCAAATGTCATTTAATTTATAAATGGATAAAGAAACTACAGGACATATATGCAATGGAATACTCTGCCAGTAATAAAAAGAAACAAATGATTGATAAATTCAACAACTTAGATGAATCTCGGACACATTGTGTTGAGTGAAAGGTTACATACTGTGTGGTTCTAGTTATAGGACAATCTTGAAAAGATAAACTATAGGGATTGAAGAATAAATCAGTGTTACCAGGGATAATGGGGTGGGGGGGGGGGAAGAGGGTGACTATACAGAACAGTAAAGAGTTTTTGGATGTATACTTATTGCTATAAGCACACATGAAACTACATATGTCTAAAAATTCATTGAATTATTCACCCCTTTAGCCCCCCAAAAAAGTCTGTTCCTTTTTTATTTTTAAGAGGGCTCCACCCAACATGGGGCTTGACCCTGAGATTAAGACCTGAACTGATATCAGGAGTCAGACACTCAACTGACTGAGCCACCCAGGCACCCTGAAAAAAAAATGTTTTTTAATAATTATTATTTTTAATGTTTACTTATTTTTGAGAGAAAGAGAGCACAAGCAGGCGAGGGGAAGAGAGAGTGGGAGACCAGAATCCAAAGCAGGCTCTGGGCTCTGAGCTGTCAGCACACAGCCCCCTGTGGGGCTCAAACTCACAAATGACTACATCATGACCTGAGCTAAAGTCTGAAGCTTAATGGACTGAGCCACCCAGATGCCCCCCTAAAAGAAAAAATCTATTCTTAATGTAATAAAGAATGTAGGCTTTTTGTCTGCCAGTTTCGTCTTTGTTTCCTACATAGTTTTAACTTTTTTCCCATTTTCATTTTTTATTGCTTTCTTTTGTGTTAATATTTTATAATGTACCATTTAATTCCCTTGTTTCTTTAAAAAATATATTTACTTCATTTTTCCTAGTAGTTGCCCTGGGGACTAAAATTAACATTTTAAAACAATCTAATTTGAATTATATCAACTTAATTTCTTAATTACACAGAAACTTTCCTCCAATATAGCTCCATTCTCTCTCTTTTCCTTTGGGCTATCATTGTCATACAAATGATATGTTTAAACATCTTAAGTCTTTCAACACAGATTTAAAATTAATGCTTCATGAAGTTGTGTTTCAAATCAGAGGAAGAAATGAGTTAACAAAATACATGTAGTCTTACATATTTATCTATGGAGTTATCTTTAGTTATGTTCTTTAGTCTTTATGTGGATTCTATTTATTGTCTAGGGTCCTTTTACCCTGAAGGACTCCCTTTATTATTTCTTATAGGACAGTTTTGCTAGCATCAGATTTTTCTTTTTTTAATTTAGGAATGTCTTGATTTCTCTTGTAATTTTTTAAGTACATTACTGATTTAAAAATCATGGCTGACATTCTTTTTCTCCTTTTGAATATGTCATCCCACTACTCTCTGGGCCTCTGTGGTTTCTGATGATAAGTTAGTTATTAATCTTATTGAGATTCTTTTAAATGTGATATGCTGTCTTTCTCTTGATACTTTTAAGATTCCCTCTTTGTTTTTATTTTTTGACACTTTGACTATGTGTGTCCAGATTTGGATGTCTTTGAGTTTATCTTATCAAGAGGTCATTGAGCTTCTATTCATGTAGAATAATGTTTTACATCAATTGAGGAAGTTTTCAACCATTTCCTCAGATCTTCTTTCTACTCTTTCTCTCCTCTTTCTGGGATTCTCATGAGTATTTGGTACATTTGGTATCTTATTGATCAATACGCTTTGTTTATTTTTCTTAATTCTTTTTCTTAGTGTACCTCTGATAGGATATTCTCAAATTTGCTGATGCCCTTTCTTACCAGCTCAGATTTACTGTTAACTTGCTGAATTTATTTCTCAACTATAGAATTCCTACTTGGTTGTTATTTACAATTTTTACCTCTTTTTTGATATTCACTATTTGGTGAAGTATTATCATATTTTGTATATTTTTTTCTTTAGTTTTTGGAACATATTTATAATGTTTCCAAATCTTTGTCTAATTCACATCTGGGATTCCTCAAGGGCAACTTCTGTTGACTACTTTGTTTCTTACGTATGGCATATACTATCCCATTTCTTTGCATGTTTCATAAAAATTTATTTAATACTGGGGATGTTAAATAATATGGCAACTCTGAAAATCAGATTTCCCTTCACTTGCCTTCACCCCACCTGCCAGGTTTTGTTATTGTTGTTCTTGTTGCTTCTGTTAGTCTCCTAGGAACTTTACTGGGCTAATTTTAGCTGTAAAATATGTATTAGTGTGTGTGTGTTTGTGTCATGTTTGGCCATTGAAATCTCTGCTTAGTAGTCAGCCAATTATTGGACAGAGATTTCTGCTTGAACCATCCTTTGCTAAGGGACTCTGCGTATTGGTGCATGTCTTCAAAACTTAGAATTCTCTCTTAGCTTCACTTTCTGTCTGTACAAAGTCTCAAGGTCAACTAGAAGTGAGACTGGGGACTTCAGTTTTTTTTCTACGCATATTCACAGACTTGCACATGTGTGGTGTTCTAAATTTTTGGGACTGGGTCAGAGTTTGATAAAACTTCCTACGAACATCTCATTCTCCCAATTTTTCCTTCTCTTTCCAATGCCCCCCATTCCCCTTCCCTCCTCACCAGCTGTTATTTACTTCAACTTGTATTGCTGCTTTTAGGCAGCTGCATTGTAAACAATCACCACTAATATTTTTTCCACAAACGTCCTTAGGATAGGAATTGTCCTCCTAAGCAAGCTTTGAGGAAATACAAGTAATAAACACTGTGAATGGTTTTTTTCCAGGTGCTAACAGATAGTGACTATTTCTTGGGATGGAACTTTTTGGACCATTCCAAATTGTCCTTTTAAATGGCTGCTAGGCTGCTAGTTTTCTTAACTTCTGTGTTGTGAAGCTGTTGGTGTTTTACTGTGGATTTGAGGAGAGTGGGATGGGGTAGGACAAGTTAAAATGCCACAAACTATGTTCATTCTTAGATTCAGCCATTTTTCTTAAATAAATGTTATTGGACTATTGCAAGCCTTTGTTTTATTACCAGAGATTTGATAAAGTTAATTTTTATGAATTTTTCTAGAGTTGTTTTTTCTTTTAAAGAATTCATTTTGAGGTCCTAATGTGCCATTCTGGAAGTATATCTCCTCTTGAGAATGTATTTTTAAGAAGTTTTTTTTTTTTTTTTTTCCATCTAACTTCATGAGACTTGTAATGTTTATCTTAGTATTTAGTATTTAGTGTTCGGTATTGATACTGAGGTAATTCTGGTCTCATGATATCCATTGGCAAGTACTCTTTTTCTATTTTCCATTCTTTGTGTATGGTGGGTGTTATTTTATCTTGTTTATCTTGTTTATCTTGTTTCAATGTGCTGGTATCTTGAGAATTTTTGTATCCATGTTCATCAGGGATATTGGTCTGCAAGTCTCCTTTTTAGTGGGGTCTTTGTCTGGTTTTGGAATCAAGGTAATGGTGGCCTCATAGAATGAGTTGGTAAGTTTCTTTCTATTTTTATTTTTTAGAATAGTTTGAAAAGAATAGATACTAACTCTTCTTTAAAGGTTTGTTAGAACTCCCCTGGGAAGCCATCTGGCCCTAGACTTTTGTTTATTGGGAGATATTTGATTACTGATTTGATTTCTTTGTTGGGTCTGTTCAAATTTTCTGTTTCTTTCTGTTTCAGTTTTGGTAGTTTGTGTGTTTCTAGGAATTTGTCCATTTCTTCAAGATTGTCCAGTTTTTTTGGCATATAATTTTTCATAATATTCTCTTAAAAATGTTGTATTTCTGTAGTATTGGTTGTGATCTCTCTGTTTTCATTTGTGATTTTATGTATTTGGGTCCTCTCTCTTTTCTTTTTGATAAGTCTGGCTAGGGGTTTATCAATTTTATTAATTCTTTCAAAGAACCATATCTTAGTTTCATTGATCTGTCCTATATTTTTAGTTGCTTTTTTTTTCTGTATCATTTATTTCTGTTTTAATCTTTATTATTTCCCTCCCTCAGCTGGCTTTAGGCTTATTTGCTGTTCCTTTTCTAGCTCCTTGAGGTGTAAGGTTAATTTGTATATTTGAGACTTGTGGGACTGTGTTGCAATATACTTCCCTCTTAGGGCTGCCTTTGCTGCATCCTGAAGGGTTTGGACAGTTGTGTTTTTATTTTCATTTGCTTCCATGTATTTTTTTTATTTTTTAAATTTTCTTGGTTAACCCATTCATTCTTTAGTAGGATGTTCTTTAATCTCCGTGTATTTGTGGTCTTTCCAAATTGTTTCTTGTGCTTGACTTCAAGTTTCATAGCATTGTGGTCTGAAAATATGCATGGTATGATCTCAATCTCTTTGTACTTTGTTGAGAGCTGATTTGTGACCCAGTATGTGATCTGTTCTGGAGAATATTCCATGTAAACTCTAAAAGAATGTGTATTTCACTGCTTTAGGATGAAAGGTTCTGAATATGTCTGTTAAGTCTGTCTGGTCCAGTGTCTCATTCAAAGACATTGTTTCCTTGTTGAATTTCTGCTTAAATGATCTGTCCACTGTTGTAAGTGGGACGTTAAATGCCCTAATATTATTTTATTATTATCAGTGAGTTTCTTTATGTTAATAATTGATTTATATATTTGGGTGCTTTCAACCTGGGGGAATAAATATTTACATTGTTATCTTTTTGATGACTAGACCCCTTTATTATGATATAGTGCCATGTTTCATCACTTGTTATAGTCTTTGTTTTAAAATCTAGTTTGTCTAGGGGCGCCTGGGTGGCGCAGTCGGTTAAGCGTCCGACTTCAGCCAGGTCACGATCTCGCGGTCTGTGAGTTAGAGCCCCGCGTCAGGCTCTGGGCTGATGGCTTGGAGCCTGGAGCCTGTTTCCGATTCTGTGTCTCCCTCTCTCTCTGCCCCTCCCCCGTTCATGCTCTGCCTCTCTCTGTCCCAAAAATAAATAAAAAACGTTGAAAAAAAAATTTTAAATCTAGTTTGTCTAATATAGTATGGCTATTCTAGCTTTCTTTTGGCATTCATTAGCATGATAGCTGGTTCTTCATCACTTCACTTTCAATCTGCAGATGTCATCAGGTCTAAAATGAGTCTCTTGTAGGCAGCATATAGTTAGGTCTTGTGTTTTTTTTTTTTTTTTTTAATCCATTCTGATACCTATGTCTTTTGGTGTATTTAGTCATTTAACAGTCAGAATGATTATTGAGAGATGTGAATTTAGTGCATTTGTGTTACTGTAAAGTTGGTGTTTCTGGTGGTAGTCTCTGTTCCTTTCTAGTTTTTGCTGTTTTTGGTACGTATTTCCCAACTCAGAGTCCTCTTTAATATTTCTTGCAGAGCTAGTTTAGTGGTCACAAATTTCTTTAGTCTTTGTTTTTCTGGGAAACTCTTTATCTCTCCTTCTTATTCTGAATGACAGCTTTGTGTGATAAAGTATTCTTGGCTGCATATTTTTTCAATTCAGCACATTGAATATATCATGCCACTCCCCTCTGGCCTGCCAAGTTTCTGTGGATGGATCTGCTTTAAACATGATGTCTCTTCCCTTGTAGGTGAAGGACTTTTTTTCCATTGCTGCTTTCAGGATCCTTTCCTTGTCTGTGTATTTTGTGAATTTGACTATGATGATATGTTTTGGTGATGGCTGTCTTTTGTTGAATTTATTGGGTGTTTTCTGTGCCTCTTGGGTTTGGATGTCTGTTTCCTTCCTTGGATTAGAGAAGTTTGCAGGTTTAATTTTCTCAAATAAATCTTCTCCTTTTTTTCTTTCTCTTGTTCTCCTGGGACTCCTATGATTATTATAGAATATTATTACACTTTAAGGAGTTACTGAATTCTTTAAGTGTACATTTATGATCCAATACCTTTCTGGTGCTTACAGAAGATGGCGGTGTAGGAGGACGCTGGGCTCACCACGCGTCCTGCTGATCACTTAGATTCCACCTACACCTGCCTAAATAACCCAGAAAACTGCCAGAGGATTAGCAGAATGGAGTCTCCGGAGCCAAGCACAGACGAGAGGCCCACAGAAGAGGGTAGGAAGGGCGGCGAGGCTGTGCGCACTCCACGGACTGGCAGGAGGGAGCCGGGGCGGAGGGGCAGCCTGCCGGCCAAGCAGAGCCCCCGAGTCTGGCTGGCAAAAGCGGAGGGGCTGGATGCAGTGTGTTCTGACAGCAAGCGCGACTTAGCGTCTGGGAGGTCATAAGTTAACAGCTCTGCTCAGAAAGCGGGAAGGCTGGAGGACAAAGGGAGGGAGAGCTGCTGAGCCCCCGGACGACAGAGCTCAGCTTGGCGGGGAACAAAGGCGCTCGCCAGCGCCATCTCCCCCGCCCATCCCCCAGCCAAAATCCCAAAGGGAACCAGTTCCTGCCAGGGAACTTGCTTGCTCCTCCGAGCAAACACCCAACTCTGTGCTTTTGCGGAGCCAAACCTCCGGCAGCGGATCTGACTCCTTCCTGCTGCCACAGGGCCCCTCCTGAAGTGGATCACCTAAGGAGAAGCGAGCTAAGCCTGCCCCTCCCGCCCCCGTGCACCTTGCCTACCCACCCCCGTGCACCTTGCCTACCCACCCCCGTGCACCTTGCCTACCCACCCCAGCTAATAGGCCAGATCCCCACCACCACAAGCCTGGCAGTGTGCAAGTAGCCCAGACCACCACCTCACCCCACAGTGAATCCCGCCCCTAGGAGAGGGGAAGAGAAGGCACACACCAGTCTGACTGTGGCCCCAGCGGTGGGCTGGGGGCAGACATCAGGTCTGACTGCAGCCCTGCCCACCAACTCCAGTTATACACCACAGCACAGGGGAAGTGCCCTGCAGGTCCTCACCACTCCAGGGATTATCCAAAATGACCAAACGGAAGAATTCCCCTCAGAAGAATCTCCAGGAAATAACAACAGCTAATGAACTGATCAAAAAGGATTTAAATAATAAAACAGAAAGTGAATTTAGAATAATAGTCATAAAATTAATCGCTGGGCTTGAAAACAGTATAGAGGACAGCAGAGAATCTCTTGCTACAGAGATCAAGGGACTAAGGAACAGTCACGAGGAGCTGAAAAACGCTTTAAACGAAATGCAAAACAAAATGGAAACGACGACGGCTCAGACTGAAGAGGCAGACGAGAGAATAGGTGAACTAGAAGATAAAGTTATGGAAAAAGAGGAAGCTGAGAAAAAGAGAGATTAAAAAGTCCAGGAGTATGAGGGGAAAATTAGAGAACTAAGTGAAGCACTAAAAAGAAATAATATACGCATAATTGGTATCCCAGAGGAGGAAGAGGGAGGGAAAGGTGCTGAAGGGATACTTGAAGAAATAATAGCTGAGAACTTCCCTGAACTGGGGAAGGAAAAAGGCATTGAAATCCAAGAGGCACAGAGAACTCCCTTCAGACGTAACTTGAATCGATCTTCTGCACAAGATATCATAATGAAACTGGCAAAATACAAGGATAAAGAGAAAATTCTGAAAGCAGCAAGGGATAAACGTGCCCTCACATATAAAGGGAGACCTGTAAGACTCGTGACTGATCTCTCTTTTGAAACTTGGCAGGCCAGAAAGGCTTGGCACGATATCTTCAGTGTGCTAAACAGAAAAAATATGCAGCTGAGAATCCTTTATCCAGCAAGTCTGTCACTTAGAATAGAAGGAGAGATAAAGGTCTTCCCAAACAAAAACTGAAGGAATTTCTCACCACTAAGCCAGCCCTACAAGAGATCCTAAGGGGGATCCTGTGAGACAAAGTACCAGAGACATCACTACAAGCATAAAACATACAGAGATCACAATGACTCTAAACCCATATCTTTCTATAATAACACTGAATGTAAATGGATTAAATGCGCCAACCAAAAGACATAGGCTATCAGAATGGATAAAAAAACAAGACCCATCTATTTGCTGTCTACAAGAGACTCATTTTAGACGTGAGGACACCTTTAGATTGAGAGTGAGGAGATGGAGAACTATTTATCATGCTACTGGAAGCCAAAAGAAAGCTGGAGTAGCCATACTTATATCCGACAAACTAGACTTTCAATTAAAGGCTGTAACAAGAGATGAAGAAGGGCATTATATAATAATTACAGGGTCTATCCATCAGGAAGAGCTAACAATTATAAATGTCTATGCGCCGAATGCAGGAGCCCCCAAATATATAAAACAATTACTCATAAACATAAGCAACCTTATTGATAAGAATGTGGTCATTGCAGGGGACTTTAACACTCCACTTACAGAAATGGATAGATCATCTACACACACGGTCAATAAAGAAACAAGGGCCCTGAATGATGCATTGGATCAGATGGACTTGACAGATATATTTAGAACTCTGCATTCCAAAGCAACAGAATATACTTTCTTCTCAAGTACACATGGAACATTCTCCAAGATAGATCATATACTGGGTCACAAAACAGCCCTTCATAAGTCCACAAGAATTGAAATCATACCATGTATACTTTCAGACCACAATGCTATGAAGCTTGAAATCAACCACAGGAAAAAGTCTGGAAAACCTCCAAAACCATGGAGGTTAAAGAACACCCTACTAAAGAATGGGTCAACCAGGCAATTAGAGAAGAAATTAAAAAATATATGGAAACAAACGAAAATGAAAATACCACAATCCAAATGCTTTGGGATGCAGCGAAGGCAGTCCTGAGAGGAAAATACATTGCAATCCAGGCCTATCTCAAGAAACAAGAAAAATCCCAAATACAAAATCTAACAGCACACCTAAAGGAAATAGAAGCAGAACAGCATAGGCAGTCTAAACCCAGCAGAAGAAGAGAAATAATAAAGATCAGAGCAGAAATAAACAATATAGAATCTAAAAAAACTGTAGAGCAGATCAACGAAACCAAGAGTTGGTTTTTTGAAAAAATAAACAAAATTGACAAACCTGTAGCCAGGCTTCTCAAAAAGAAAAGGGAGATGACCCAAATAGATAAAATCATGAATGAAAAGGGGATTATTACAACCAATCCCTCAGAGATACAAGCAATTATCAGGGAATACAATGAAAAATTATATGCCAACAAACTGGACAACCTGGAAGAAATGGACAAATTCCTAAACACCCACACTCTTCCAAAACTCAATGAGGAGGAAATAGAAAGCTTGAACAGACCCATAACCAGCGAAGAAATTGAATCGGTTATCAAAAATCTCCCAACAAATAAGAGTCCAGGACCAGATGGCTTCCCAGGGGAGTTCTACCAGACGTTTAAAGTAGAGATAATACCTATCCTTCTCAAGCTATTCCAAGAAATAGAAAGGGAAGGAAAACTTCCAGACTCATTCTATGAAGCCAGTATTACTTTGATTCCTAAACCAGACAGAGACCCATTAAAAAAAGAGAACTACAGGCCAATATCCCTGATGAATATGGATGCAAAAATTCTCAGTAAGATACTAGCAAATCGAATTCAACAGCATATACAAAGAATTATTCACCATGATCAAGTGGGATTCATTCCTGGGATGCAGGGCTGGTTCAACATTCGCAAATCAATCAACGTGATACATCACATTAATAAAAAAAAAAAAAAAAAGAAGAACCATATGATCCTGTCAATTGATGCAGAAAAGGCCTTTGACAAAATCCAGCACCCTTTCTTAATAAAAACCCTTGAGAAAGTCGGGATAGAAGGAACATACTTAAAGATCATAAAAGCCATTTATGAAAAGCCCACAGCTAATATCATCCTCAATGGGGAAAAACTGAGAGCTTTTTCCCTGAGATCAGGAACACGACAGGGATGCCCACTCTCACCGCTGTTGTTTAACATAGTGTTGGAAGTGCTAGCATCAGCAATCAGATAACAAAAGGAAATCCAAGACATAAAAATTGGCAAAGATGAAGTCAAGCTTTCGCTTTTTGCAGATGACATGATATTATACATGGAAAATCTGATAGACTCCACCAAAAGTCTGCTAGAACTGATATATGAATTCAGCAAAGTTGCAGGATACAAAATCAATGTACAGAAATCAGTTGCATTCTTATACACTAACAATGAAGCAACAGAAAGACAAATAAAGAAACTGATCCCATTCACAACTGCACCAAGAAGCATAAAATACCTAGGGATAAATCTAACCAAAGATGTAAAAGATCTGTATGCTGAAAACTATAGAAAGCTTATGAAGGTAATTGAAGAAGACATAAAGAAATGGAAAGACATTCCCTGCTCATGGATTGGAAGAATAAATATTGTCAAAATGTCAATACTACCCAAAGCTATCTACACATTCAATGCAATCCCAATCAAAATTGCACCAGCATTCTTCTCGAAACTAGAATAAGCAATCCTAAAATTCATATGGAACCACAAAAGGCCCCAAATAGCCAAAGTAATTCTGAAGAAGAAGACCAAAGCAGGAGGCATCACAATCCCAGACTTTAGCCTCTACTACAAAGCTGTCATCATCAAGACAGCATGGTATTGGCACAAAAACAGACACATAGACCAATGGAATAGAATAGAAACTCCAGAACTAGACCCACAAACGTATGGCCAACTCATCTTTGACAAAGCAGGAAAGAACATCCAATGGAAAAAAGACAGTCTCTTTAACAAATGGTGCTGGGACAACTGGACAGCAACATGCAGAAGGTTGAAACTAGACCGCTTTCTCACACCATTCACAAAAATAAACTCAAAATGGATAAAGGACCTGAATGTGAGACAGGAAACCATCAAAACCTTAGAGGAGAAAGCAGGAAAAGACCTCTCTGACCTCAGCCGTAGCAATCTCTTACTCGACACATCCCCAAAGGCAAGGGAATTAAAAGCATAAGTGAATTACTGGGACCTTATGAAGATAAAAAGCTTCTGCACAGCCAAGGAAACAACCAACAAAACTAAAAGGCAACCAACGGAATGGGAAAAGATATTTGCAAATGACATATCAGACAAAGGGCTAGTATCCAAAATCTATAAAGAGCTCACCAAACTCCACACCCGAAAAACAAATAACCCAGTGAAGAAATGGGCAGAAAACATGAATAGACACTTCTCTAAAGAAGACATCCAGATGGCCAACAGGCACATGAAAAGATGTTCAACGTCGCTCCTCATCAGGGAAATACAAATCAAAACCACACTCAGATATCACCTCATGCCAGTCAGAGTGGCCAAAATGAACAAATCAGGAGACCATAGATGCTGGCGAGGATGTGGAGAAACGGGAACCCTCTTGCACTGTTGGTGGGAATGCAAATTGGTGCAGCCGCTCTGGAAAGCAGTGTGGAGGTTCCTCAGAAAATTAAAAATAGACCTACCCTATGACCCAGCAATAGCACTGCTGGGAATTTACCCAAGGGATACAGGAGTACTGATGCATAGGGGCACTTGTACCCCAATGTTTATAGCAGCACTCTCAACAATAGCCAAATTCTGGAAAGAGCCTAAATGTCCATCAACTGATGAATGGATAAAGAAATTGT
This sequence comes from Panthera pardus, assembly GCF_024362965.1. Classification (NCBI taxonomy): domain Eukaryota; kingdom Metazoa; phylum Chordata; class Mammalia; order Carnivora; family Felidae; genus Panthera; species Panthera pardus. The sequence goes on along the minus strand of NW_026526655.1, from coordinate 65,695,248 downwards.
GGTTTATATACACAATGGAGTACTACATGGCAATGAGAAAGAACGAAATTATGGCCCTTTGTAGCAACATGGATGGAACTGGAGAGTGTGATGCTAAGTGAAATAAGCCATACACAGAAAGACAGATACCTTATGGTTTCACTCTTATGTGATCCTGAGAAACTTAACAGAAACCCATGGGGGAGGGGAAGGAAAAAAAAAAAAAAGAGGTTAGAGTGGGAGAGAGCCAAAGCATAAGAGACTGTTAAAAACTGAGAACAAACTGAGGGTTGATGGGGGGTGGGAGGGAGGGGAGGGTGGGTTATGGGCATTGAGGAGGGCACCTTTTGGGATGAGCACTGGGTGTTGTATGGAAACCAATTTGACAATAAATTTCATATATTGAAAAAAAAATAAAATGGTGACAAAAAAATACCTTTCTTTCCCTCTATTTTTCAGCTTCATTATTTTCCTTAATTTTATTTTGTATATCCCTGATTTTTTCCTCTGCTTTGGCCATCCTCATTGTCATTGCATTAATTCGGTTTTGCGTCTCAGTTATAAAATATTTTATTTTGGCCTAACTAGTTTTTAGTTCTTTTATCTCCACAGTAAAGGATTCCCTAATGTCTTCTAAGCTTTTCTCAAGCCCAGCTAGTATCCTTATGATTATAGTTTTAAGTTTTGTTTCAGACATCTTACTTGTATCTGTATGGATTAAATCCTTGGCCATGATTTCTTCCTGTTCTTTTTTAGGGGGTGAATTCCTCCATTTTGTCTTTTTGTCTGGTTTCTGTGTATTTGGGGGGGGGGGGGAGGAAAAGAGGGAGGGATTGTTATGAGAGTCTGTTGTATTCCTGCTCCTGAGAGTAATGGCTAGATTAAGAAGAGGTTAAAAAAAAAAAATGGCTAGGTGTTAGGTGTGTTTTGGTGTGCTTGTTAAAAGAAGGTAGCTCCAAAAGCAACAAAACAACAATAGAAAAGGGAAGTTTGACTCTAGGTGTGTTTTGGTCTGCTTGTTAAAAGAAGCTAGATCCATAAATAAAACAAAAACTGGATTCTGTTTCCCCTAGAGCGAAAGCTTTGCAGCACTCTATGATCAGTAGACTTGGTGCATGTGAGGGTTTTGTGCTCGTCTTTTGGGGGAGGGGCCTGCTGCTCTGATTCTCAGGCCGACTTGCCTTAGTGGAGATGTACCTACAGGGCACGGGGGGGTGGAGCTTCATGTAAGCACATCCAGCCTCCATCGGGTGGTACTGTTTTGTTCACTGAAGTCAGTTGGTGCTGATGGGCAGGGAGAAAATGGCATCTCCTAGCTTTCTCATCCAGGAGGGGGATGTTCCCACCTGCCACTCTTCAGGAAACCCTCACAGAAGAACAATCACCTGTTGTGTCCCTGGCTTCCACTAGATCCCTGCCTTCACCCTGTCTGCCTGCCAGACAGCACTGTACTTCTATGTTTTATCTCAGGAACACCACTGAGTTTTAAAACTCCAAATTTTAGAGAGTTGTGCATGGCGCTGACCCAAGCTGATCCTCTGGGGGAGGGTCTTGCTGCACTTTTGCCAGTTGCCTGTTTGTCCCAGAAAGGTGGTTACACAACCATGAAGTGGTTCAGTTTATGGTAAAGCAGAACACAAAGCTGGCACCAAGGTTTGGTGCCCTCAGCTGGTGTCTTTTGTTCCTATGCTAGGGAATAGGGCAGCATGTTGGCACCACTGGTTCCTTGTCGCCAGAGAAGTTGTGCCCCCACTCCTGAATGCACTTCAAGCAGGGGAACTTTGTCTCTCCTTGTGACCCAGGAGATCCTTAGACCATACTCACCACTTCTGGCTCTCTTCATTCCTTCCCCAGCAGAGCACCACCAAGCCTGCCAGGCACAGCCCTGGCAATGATGCAGATCTCCAAAGCTTTAGACTTTGTGCTCTGTTGCTTATAAAAACTTGTGGTAGTCTGCCTCTCTCCTTTTCCCCAGTCACTGGTTTGGGGGAAGTTTTTCTCATGCAATGCCTCATGTGCACTTTTACTTTCTCTCTCTCTCTTTCTCTCTCTCTCTCTCTCTCTCTCTCTCTCTCTCTCTCTCTCTCTCTCTCTCTCTCTCTCTCCTCTGTCAGTGATCAGGGCCCCCTCCCCTCGCAGCACCCATATTTCTTCTCTCCCCCAAATCAACTCTCTGTTGCTCCTACTTTCCACAAAGTGGTCATTTTATTCTACCTCAAGTTGTGCAGTTTTGCTTTTAGTTCTCAGATCGATTGCTTGGGTATTCAAAATGATTTGATATTTATGTAGCTGTGTTTGTGGGAGGGATGAAGCAAGCTTAGAGTCCCCCTTCAACTGTCCCCCTACTAGCTCTTTGAACATGAGCTATCTTCCCATTTACTTGTGTCATCTTCAGTTTCTTTCATCTGTATCTTGTGGTTTTCAGTCTGGAGATCTTTAATTTCCTTGATGAAATTTATTACCAAGTATTTTATGGGTTTTGATGCTATTGAAAATAAAATTGGTTTTTAAAAATCATTGTTGGCATATAAAATCACAAATTATTTCTGTGTGTGTGTGTGTGTGTGTGTGTGTGTGCGTGTGCGCGCGCGCTGTAACCTGACTGAATTCATTGATTAGCTCTAACATGTTTTGGTGTCTTTAAGATTTTCTATATATAAAATTATGTCATCTCCACAGATGATTTTACTTGCTTTGCAACTTATTTTTATTTTTTATTTCGGGGAGGGGGGGAGAGGGGCAGAGGGAGAGAGAGAGAATATTAAACAGACTCCATGCTCAGCACAGGGCCCCACGTGGGGCTTCAGCATCATGACCTGAACCAAAATCAAGAGTTGGATGTTTAACCAACTGAGCCACCCAGATACCCTTCCTTTCTTTCAATTTAGATGCATTTTATTTTTCTTACCTAATTGCTCTGGCTGGAACTTTAGTAGTAAGTTGAATAGAAGTGGTGAGAGTGAGAACCCTTGTTTTGTTCCTGCTCTTAGAGGAAAAGCTTTCACCCTTGCACCTTTAAGTATGATGTTCTTTCTACATCTCCTTTGTTGAGAGTTTTTTTTGTCATTGAAAGGATGTTGTATTTTGGCCTAATGGTTTTTAACACGTAAAATGTAAATGTTCTGTTGAGATCTAAGTAGTAATTTGGAAACTTAAAATCCTAGTATTCAGTAATTTGGTTTTTTAACATGGAACAACATCTTTATATTTTCAAATCCAAGTTTAATCTCTTAATTTTCCTTTATACTTCTTATTTGAATTCACTTATTATTAAACACTATTTTGTGGGGACTCTTAAGCTCTTTAACTGTGTATTTTGATTAGAGATATTAATATGATTCATAAAATTCACAGGCAGCTGATTTCATCTTAATGATCATCAATATAATATTTCATAACAGGGCAAAATTGTTTTTAGTTTTTAAAGTAAAAATGAGAAAGTAGAATTCTTTCTCTGTTATTTTTAATTATAATTTGATTGGACCATAAATGTGATTTTAATGGAAAATAATATTGACAAAACATTTGTATTTAATACCTTTTGTGTATTATTTTATTCTCACCCTAAGTAGAATAGAAAAAAGGGAAAAGAATCAAATTGGATTTTAAGTTCTTTATACTATTTGCCTCATGGGTATAATTATTTGGAAATCAAAAGCAAATCTGAGTATTATCAGAAGAAAATGCCTATAGTTATTGACTTGTAGGAGATGGAGTCAAACTGGGTTTTGATCAAGTGAAGAAGCTGTGATTAAAGGTAAGAGAGTATATCCTTGCAGAGAGAGATGAGAGGCAGGGAGGAACAGTTGTTCAAAGACCACTTTTAATACAGCTTGACTTTTGTGTTAGAAATATGCTTGGGGCGTCTGGGTGGCTCAGTTAAGTGTCTGAATTCAGCTCAGGTCATGATTTCATGGCTTGTGGGTTCTAGCCCTGCATCGGGCTCTGTGCTGACAGCTCGGAGCTGGAACCTGCTTCTCAGTTTGTGTGTGTGTGTGTGTGTGTGTGTGTGTGTGTGTGTGTGTGTGTCTTTCTCTCTCTCTCTCTCTGTACCTCATGTGCTCACACTCTGTCTCTCTCAAAAATAAACATTAAAAAAATCTTTAAGAAATAGGCTTAACTTCGGAGTATTCTTTTTTAAAAGTCTATTCATTAACTGTAGGAATTATATCTACATCATAACACTGGTGATGACATTGGTTGAGGAATCAAGAGCAAGAGCTCAGACTTGATGATTACAGGTAGAGCAGGACTCCTGGAGCCTGTGAATAGGTTGAGGTTCTGTAGAAATCTCCTTCTCTAGGGGATGTTTGCTCATCCCAAGGAAGGAGTCACTGACTTTGGAACTTAGCTGGGCCATGTGGTACCACTAGCCCAAAGTGGTGAGCTTCCTGACCTCTCCTCAAAGGAGCTCCTAGCTTCAGGTCTCAAGTATTCCTACTTGGTGGCCTCTACCACTTTGTGGATGAGTAATAGGCACTTTTGGGACCCAAGTGAGAGACAAAATGCAAATGGGAACCATGAACCTAAAAAATAAGATAGCAAGAGTCTGGGATGTGCTAAGTTAGAGTAAATTAAAGGATTCATCAGGTGGTGGAGCTAGAATCACTACTTGCCTTTCTAGGAAAGTCTGTTAAGAACCTGCATTGAGCAAAGCAGTTTACTAGAAGCTGAAGATAAATATAAAGTAAGAAACACTTTTGACTCTGATGACAACTTTAATGAGAGACAAATGACAATAATATAAAACTTCAGTTGAGAGGCTGAGTTTTAGAGATTTTTGACATGTCAAAATACGCCTGGCAAACTGGTAAGGCAGAAAAGCTAAAGGCCTATTTACTTGGGGCCATTGACCTTCAGAGGGAAAGAGCTGTTTCCATTATTAGAGATCAGATACACCAGAGCAGGGCTGAGGTGATAGAGCTTGAATGGGCTGTTTTTAGAGCTCTGCAGAATAAATTCTGAAAGAACTCAGCCTATGGAAAGTAGAAATTAATGGGTAGTGGTTTGTATTAAAGGCTTAGTGGACAAGGGGAAGGAGTAATTCTGAGTATAGACAAGTATCAACTGGAATTATATATGCATCTAGGAAGCATCATAGTCAAGAAATAAAGCAGATTCTTTTCCAAGTTGCTTTTCTTTAGGTTGTGGCTTTCATTCTGGTACAAGAGCATTATAACAGATATGAAGCATAAGTCGTTTCGTTTAATCCTTACTGTGAACTTGGAATTAAGTTATTAGTATCCTTATTTTAGAGAGGAGAAAATGGGGGCTTTGAGAATTTATATTAATTTTTAAGATTAAAATAGTAAGTACAGGACTCGGACTTGAATCTGAATCCCATGCTCTCGTGTTAAGTGATTCTGCCTGCCCTCAAGAAATGGAGTAAATATGCAAACAGGAAAAGATTTTTATTATGGATACTTAAAGTTTAAGTCTTAAAAACAACAGTTTTTTTGGGGTCTAACTGGGAGAGAGACCTGTCCCACTCTCAGTGGATGAAACCATTCTTCACTCTTTTTTTTTTTTTTTTTTCCTACTCCCTTTAGTAAGTTAACATTCTGGTGTGAAACAACAACAAAACCTATGCGTATGCTTTTTGCCTGTCAATCCCAACCAAAAGACAGATGCAGAGGATTTAGTTGAAAGCAAGACATTCATTCTCTGACATTTTAATCCTTTAATATGGCTAAGATAATATTAGAATTCCAAATTAAATTTAAAAATCATCTATGCTTCTGGTTTGAGAATCTGAGAATTTTTTTATTTTTCTGAATCAGATCTAATCTAATACATAGTCATCAAACAATAAAAGTTTTTATTGCTATGTGCTGGATCTATGGTATTGTATGGATAGCTAGTCTCTTTCAAGTGGGCCATGATAGTACATAATTTTCTTCCAAGGTATGGAAATATATTCTTAATTAAAGTGTCATATTGTTAGGATGAGCTGCATGTAATTTGGCAATTTTCTTACACTTTAGGACTGCATTTGGAGGACATTTCCAAACAACTCTCTAAATCTCCTTGGAGAACACTATAGTAATCATTTGAAAAATGTATTAGAGAAATTGTTATATTCAAATGTTTTGTATAATTGTTTTATAGGGTTACATTTCCCATTCTTTTTGTGCTTTCTTGCATACAATTGGATATCCAGTTCAATAGACAATGTTACTGTAATGTCCTCAATGAAAATTTAAATTCACAAAAGAAAATTTTCTAGCTATTTTTTTCTTTTATATATATATTTTATGTTGACAAAAGACAACAGGATTGGTATATTTTTTTAATGTAATACTGGTTCTAATATACAGTAGTACTATTCAAAAGAGAATATGAAAAGAGTATGGTTATGATCTTAGAATGCTATGGTCTCCTTTGTCTGCAGGTCAGAATTAGCAATTTTGACTGCTAAGAGAGAAAAACAAGAATCTTCCAATTATTGTTTATTCCTTTCTCCTCCTTACTCCATAGGGAACAGAGGTTTTTTTAAAGTCTATTTTTAAGATCAAAATTACTTTTATAAATAACATTATTTGGGAAACTTACTGTCATTTCCAGATGTGAACTTTTTGTTTTAGTCCTTTACATAGTAATTCCTTCAGCTGCTTTATCAGAATGTCTTCCTTCTTTGATGTCTCTGAGATGAACTGTGCCATATCACACCAACATGAAAATCGTTTCTTGAAGAACCATGAAAGGTGTTTTCTACCTTATTTTTTACAGTGCATGCTTTAGTCTGTAATCATTTAAGTAAACAAACTTGCTGGGACAGGGTCTTGAAAATTATGAAATTAGCTTTTTCTTAGGGGATTGTCAACAAAAGAAGTTCTGTGTAATAAAGAATTTACCCTTTATATCCAAAAAAAAAAAAAAAAAAAAAAGAAGTCTGGCCTTTGCCCTCGGCTTCTGGGAGGTAATCTCTAAGCCCTTGGGATGCCATGCCTGATGGGAGTGTCTTTGTTTCTCTTGGGGTCTTGGGTCACTGGATAGTCTTAGGGTAGAGGCTACCTGCATCAGAAAGACCAACAAATGTGACTTTAAAGTGGAGACTTTGGATCATAGGTATCATTGGACCTCCAGAAGGAGAGTATTCTGAGATTAGTGACATGGGCAGTCAGTCAATCATGTCTACGTGATGGAGCCTTGAGAACAGCTCTGAACACTGAGGCTTGGTTAATCTTCCCTGGTTGGCAGTATGCTGTGTTTATTGTCACATACTGATTCTGGGAAAGTAACATGTCTGTGACTCCATGGGGAAAGAACAATTAAAGCCTTGCATTTGGTACCTTTCCTGAACTCTGCCCTGTATTCTTCTTCCCACTATTGATTTTAATCTGTATCCTTTCCCTGTAATATACCACAAATATGAGAATGAAAAAAATTTAGCATATTTAAAGTTTTTCTGGTCAATTTTAGAATCTAAAGGTGGTCTTAAGGACCCTCAAATTTGCAGTTGGTATCAGAAGTGAGGATAGTCTTGAGTGGGAATTGCTACCTCTAACCATACAGTTGGCTAGAACTTTTAGGATGTTGTTTTCCTAAATGGAAAAAAAAAATATGATTTGGCAGTGGATTAAAGCATAAAAAGTATAATTAATGAATAAAAACTCAGGCATCTTTCTGTATATGTTTATATGTATGTGGTTTTCTATATGTTGACTATACACTTACTCTCCATATGCTGACTATACACTTATTCTCCATATGTTGGCTTCAGAAACACAAAGTAGTGTAATGAACTTAAAACTGAAGAAGCTAAAACAAACAATATGGTGACTTTTACAGACTTTCAGGAATAGTAGGGTGCAGAATTGTGGGCTGTAATTGATGCCCTCATCCCTGGAAGTAGCCATTCTAGAATCTAGATTGTCAAGAGCTGACAGGGCAGCCATCACCTGCTCTCATGATTGTAGAGCTAGCCCGTATTCATACCATCTGCAAAAGATTCTGTCATTAATCACAATTCTTAAGGAACCCTTCATTTCTAAGGAACTGCAGAATTGCATACAGATTCTTAAATGTTTTTATTGTCACTGAAGTTTTGATTCAACATTACAAAGAAACTACAGAGAAAATGAAAATTTTTGGACTGTAAGAGACCTCAGTTCGGTTTCCAGCTTTGTCTTTAATTAGCTGTGAAAACTTAGGCAAGCTGTTTGAACCTCTCTGGGTCTTAATTGCTATTTAAAAAAAAAAAGTTGAACTAGGTTGTCTCCTGGACCCCACATGGCTTTACAATGAGATGATATCTAAGTAGTTTTAAAAACTTCCAAATCTAGATCAGATTTCTGATTTTGAATAGCCAGAGGTACAAATCCTCATGTTCTGTCTGTGCCTGCTAAGCTAAGAATTGAAAGTAAACTACTTTTCTCCCTATAGAAACAGATACAGTCTGGCCTCTCTCATGCACGTTTAAGTTTTTGCATCTTGAATAAGTTTAGAAAACACTTTTACCCAAGTGTTTTTTGCATGCCTAATTTTCTATTATTTAGAGAGTATATTTTAATTAACACAGTATTTTACTTTACATAACAGATTATTTTAGCAAATTCCATAGCCTTAATTTTTAAGAGCTAAAATTTTAATTATTGATTAAAATCTCTGCTCTAATTGCATTGTTTTGTAATATTTCATTACAATTCTTTCTCTCCCTTGCATTTCCAAAGCATCAAGTCATTTTGTGATCTGTATCAGGCTGTTAATATATGCCATCACGGGGTGGGTAGAAGGTGGAAGAGAGTAACTGGGGTCAAGGAAAGAGAGGAGTGGAAGAAACAAAAAAATACAGAAGCAAGTAACTTGAACTAAGTGAGAAGGACCACGATGGTATCATTCCATGTATACAAAACGTGTGTGTGTGTGTGTGTGTGTGTGTGTGTGTGTGTGTGTATGCACATACCTAGAAAAAACATGTTTTAAATGAATGTATATCTACTGACATGGAACTAGCTACCTAAAATGAAACATTAAAAGAGGAATTACCAATCAAGGTGTACTGTGTGAGTCAATTCTGAAAACAAACACCTGTGTGGGTGTTTATATTTAGGTTGTGTATTTGGATGAGCAAGGGAAAGGGAAAGTGCATGTGTGAGGCTTCTAATATGGATTGTGCAAGGCAAGTAGGCTTTGGGGGTGGGTTAGGATGAGATGATAATCTTTCTTGCTCTGTCCAACTCTAAATTTTTTCATTTGACTTAATGTACACATTCCTTTTGTAATTTGAAAAAAACATCAAATTAGATGTAGAAATCTAAACTGGTAGTATTTAATTTTCTATTTAATATACACTGGACTGTAAATTGATGAATCTGCACTCCTGTGTGTATTTAGCTTAATACTCACTTTATAAAACATTTTTCATAAAATTCTGAAAATAATTTTCTTGCCTTTTTATTCATGTTCAAATTCTTAATTAAGTTTATTGAACTATTAAAACTATAATTCCGTGGAGTATTTCAAACATTATAAACAGGAGGCAAAACATAGGCAAACATTAATGTACTCCTACTCAATGTATTTAAAAATCTTTGGCAAGGTGCCTGGGTGACTCAGTTGGTTAAGTGTCTGACTTCGGCTCAGGTCATGATCTTACAGTCTGTGGGTTCAAGCCCTGCATCAGGCTCTGTGCTGACACCTTGGAGCCTGGAGCCTGCTTCAGATTCTGTGTCCCCCTCCCCAACTTGTGCACATGCTCGCTCAACTCGCGCTCTCTCTCTCTAAAAAATATTTTAAAAATCTTTGTTAACTGATATGTTTAATGCTTATTTCTATATAGTTAACCTTATTGACTAAATGAAAATTGGGTATGTGATCAACTACAATTTCTAGAACTTTTCTCATGAAATGCGTTAGATTAAGTCTTTGACCATTCTCCCCCTGAAGGCTAACTTGTTCTTCTAATTAAAATATAGCTCATATTTGTTGTAAATATTTAGATAATATAGATAAGCAAAAAATAAATCCTTAATTACCCTTGCATCCACATGGTACCTTAATACCTAATTTTCTGGACTTTTCATTTGTATATATACTTTTTACTAAAGTATATATATGTCTACTATATATATGTCTAGTATATATACTAAGGTATATATATGTTGTTTACTACAATCTATGTCTTTACTATGTAAATATAGAATAACACAATTTACTTAACCAATCATCAACTATTGGAAATGTATGTTATTTCCAATTCATTCTTAACTTAAAGGTATTGCATCAAATAATGTTGAACCTAAATTTGTGAGATATCCATAATTATTTCCTTTGTATAAGGACTTATGCATCAAGGAGTATAAAATATAGGATACTGCTAATAGGTATTATAAATAGATACATTTAAATGTAAGAAGTCAAGCATTTTTGGATTTTCAGAGATGTGGAAGAATTTCATATACCACTGATAAAAGGGTAAACAGACCTAGTATTTTGGGATGATAATTTAATTATGCCTATCAAGCAAGGAAAAGAACAGTAAATTATAAGTTCTTATTACTGTCAAATTTATAGCCCTTTTCTGTTGGCCTAAAGGAAAAATCAAATACATTTTTAAAATTTAGTTCTCCTGCCCTGTTGAAATTTTTTTGAATTCTGAATGTCCCCAGCATCAGAGCTACTACTCTTCACTTTGTACATTTAAATTAGTAAATCTTCTGAGTTTCTATTTACAATGAATAGATTTTAAAATTTTGAACAAGATCTGCCAAATACAAAATTTGTGAATTGGTAGGGATTTTTTTTTTCTTTTTAACTTTTGGCCTCCTCCATCCATTTCTCCCAGCCGCACCTCTGACAATTTGTTCGATTAGCTTCACGTTCCTGATTTCACGTATAAGAGAGCATGTGGTACTTGTCTTTCTCTCTCTGACATCTTTACTTAGCATAATGCCCTTGAGGTCTGTCATGTTGTGACAATTGGCAAGATTTCATTCTTTTTTATATTTAGATATGTGCATATACATCAGATTTTTTATATCGATTCACCTATTCATACATTGTCTCCCTATCCTGACCATTGTAAATAATGCTGCAATGAACATAGGGGTGCATATATATTTTTTGAGTTAGTGTTTTCATTTTCTTGGGATAAATATTCAGAAGTAGAATTGCTGCATCATATTGGAATTCTGTTTTTAATTTTTTGAAGAACCTCCAAACTATTTTCCATAGTGGCTGCACCAATTTACATTCCCATCTACAGTACGTAATGGTTTCCTTTTTTCCACATTCTCACCAATATTTGTCATTTCTTGTCTTTTGAAAATAGCCAATCAGACAGGTGGGAGGTGATACCTTATGATGGCTTTGATTTACATTTCCCTGATGGTGAGTGATGTTGAACATCTTTTCATGTATTTGGTAGTTATCTGTATGTCTTCTTTGGAAAGATATCTATTCAGATTTTTGGCCCACTTTTTAATCAGAATGGTTCGGGGTTTTTTTGTTTGTTTGCTGTAGAGTTGTAGGAGTTCTTTATATATTTTGGATATTAGTTTATCAGATGATATATATAATTTGCAAATATTTTCTTCCATTCAGTGGATTGTCGTTTCCTTTTGTTGATGTTTTTTTCTGAGCAGAAGCTTTTTAGTTTGATATAATCCCACTTATTTATTTCTGGTTTTGTGGCTTTTGCTTTTGGTATCATATTAAAAAATATATATTATCAACACCTATGTAAAGGAGATTACTGCCTGTTTTCTAAGAGTTTTGTCTCCCAAGTTTTACATTCAAGTCTTTAATCCATTTTGAGTTAATCTTTATGTGTGGTATAAGTTAGTGGTCAGGTTTCATTCTTTTTTTTTTTAATGTTTATTTATTTTTGAGAGAGAGACAGAGACAGAACATTAGTGAGGGGGGGGGGGAGAGAGAGAGAGAGAGAGAGACAGACAGACAGACAGACACAGAATCTGAAGCATGCTCCAGATTCTGAGCTGTCAGCACAGAGACCAATGTGGGGCTCAAGCTCAGGAACCATGAGATCATGACCTGAGCCAAAGTTGAGCATTTAATGAACTGAGCCACCCAGGTGCTCCAGGTTTCATTCTTTTGCAAGGGGCTTTCCAGTTCTCCTGAATCATTTATTGAAGAGACTGCCATTTCCTCCATTTTATATTCTTAGTTCCTTTGTCATAAATTAATTGACTATATATGTGTAGGTTTATTTCTGGGCTCTGTTCTCCATTGATCTGTATGTTTTTATGTCAAAACCATGCCATTTTAATTACTATAACTTTGTATTATAGTTTGAAATCAGGGAGGCTGATGTCTCTAGCTTTGCTCTTCTTTCTCTCAGGATTGCCTTTGTTATTTGGGGTCTTTTATGGTTGCATACAAATTTTAGAAGTATTTGTTCAATTTCTTTGAAAAATTGACATTGGAATTTTGAGATGGCTTGCATTGAATTTATAAATTGCTTTGGATAGTATTAACATTGTAATAATATTGATTCATCCAATCCATGAGCATGGGATATCTTTACATTTACTTGTGTCTTCTTAAATTCATTCATTAATATCTTGTAGTTCTCAATATATAGGTCTTTCATCTCCTTGGTTAAATTTATTACTAGGTATTTTATTCTTTTTGATGTAATTGTAAATGGGATTTTAAAAATTTCTTTCTGATAATCATCGGTATAGAAACATAACAGAGTTCTGCATATTGATTTTTGTCTCTTACAACTTTACTGAATTCACTTATTAGTTTTAAGTTTATTGATAGTACCTTTAAAATTTTGTGTGTATAATATTATGTCATATCAATAGTGACAATTTTACTTCTTCCTTTACAGTTTGGATGCCTTTTACTTATTTTCTATACTTAGTTTTTATACTTTCCTAGGGTTATAGCAATACTTTTCTTGTAACTGCTTTATGGTTTCAGAGTAGAAATATTTTAATATAGATAATGTATTCAAATAATTTGATATCAAAAAGGAAAAAAAAAACTGCTTCAGGCCCACCTAAGTTACAATATGTGAATTATCAACTGATAGATTCTTTGAATCCTGGGACCTGGTTGCTTCCTTGACAGTGAGTCAAATCTTCACCTCTCTTCAGATCAGACTTGTTGTGTATATTTATAGGAATTCTTTAGTTTTAGTTGAATTATTAAATATTTTAACTTAGTGTCTTTCTTCTAAAGTATATATTGTATATGTATTATTTGATTTTCCAGCATTATATATCCTATGGAATTACTATTGTAAATATTAGTCTACTTTCTTATCATTAGAAGGTTAGGAATGCATAATTGTCATTACAAGTAGGTGGTCATCCACAGAATTAATGTCTTAGGTTAACTTCTCAGAATCATTTTCTTATTCCCATTTAAAACATTAGTCTAATCATTTTAGAATATAATATTAAGCTCTTTCCACCTAGCTATAATGAGAGACCATTGATGATGGCCTATTGCTAGTTTTGCAGGATATTTTGCCTTACTCAGTTTGTGTTACTCTTACCTACTTATACACAGAAAACGGTATACAATCTGTGCCTTATAGAAAGACATAAAACCTGGCATGCCTGGGTGGCTCAGTCAATTGAATGATTGATTCTTGATTTAGGCTCAGGTCATGATCTCAGGGTCATGGGATCTAGCCCTGTTTTGAACTCTGTACTTAGCATGGAGCCTACATGGGATATTCATTCATTCATTCATTCATTCATTCATTCTCTCTCTCTCTCTCTCTCTCTCCCCCCCCACCCCCCCTCCCCCCTCTCTCTTTCTCTCTCTCCCTCTGGCCCTCTCCCCTGCTCACACACTCTCTCTTTAAAATAAAAAATAAAGACATACACTTATTAAAAGCAAAATGCCTATGTGTATTAACATTGATGTTATTAATCTACATTATTAACTAAATGCTACTACTGATGTGTGTTAGCATTAAATATGTTTATTAAAATGCTAAAATCTAAAACATATCCTTTAATATATATCAGTGTTTTGCATAGCTAAAACCCTTTGTAATATATTGGTTCATTTCAGTGTAATAGTAAATTAATAGCATTTCACAAGCTCAAAGTATTTTCATCACTTATAATATTAATGGACATTGTGGTTGTAGTGGCTCAAATTGTCACAACTGGAGCAGTGTTAGCCCCATCAAGTTTTGTGTTTTGTTTTGTTTTTATTTACTCCCACCCCATCATTTATAAAAGCATCCTTGCTTTCTGACAATAATAAAATATTCTAGAATGGGGTGCCTGGGTGGCTCAGTTAGTTGAGCAGCTGACTTCAGCTCAGGTCATGAACTCGTGGTTCTTGAGTTCAAGCCCCACATCAGGCTCTGTGGTGACAGCTCAGAGCCTAGACTCTACTTCAGATTCTGTGCCTCCCTTTCTCTGTCTCTCCCCCATTCATGCTCTGTCTCTGTCTCTGAAAAAATGAATAAATGTCAAAAAAATTGTTTTTAATATTCTAGGACCATTTAGAGTTCTTTCAACTCCAAGGCACAGAATCATCTAGACTCTCAGGATCTCCCACACTTTTCAGTAGGAAGAGGCAAGAATTTGGAAACTTGGACTTCATCAGATTGTTGGTGATGGTCTAGTTCTGCTGCTGCTGTTAGTCAGTTTGAAAGATAAAGATACTCCTTTTTAATGCCATGTTTTCACACGAATCCAGTAAAAGGCCCACACATATGATAATGTAGTCAATGGTAGAAGGGGCAACATATATTGGAGAAAGGATGGTTATTCAATATATGTTGCTGTGACAATTGGCTATCCACAAAATAACTAAAATCAAACCTCAATCTTAAGTCATGCATAAAGTACATACTAGATAAAGACCAAAATATGAAAAGTAGCAATTGAAATGCTTAGAAGAATATAGGCATTGTTTTTTCTATTTTAATACCCAGCTAAAGAGTGATACAATATGAGCAAATTCTAAAACATGGATCAGTACATTAAATAAGATCTGTGTGACAAGAAACACTATAAACAAAGTGAAAAGAATTTGAAAAGACCAGATTGAGAGTATTTCAGTGCATATATCTGGGAGGATTATTGTCAAGAATACATACTTTTAAAATAACTATATACCATTAAGGGGAAAAAAAACATTGATATAAAAATGGTGAAAAATGTAAACAAGCACTTCAAAAAGAAAAATCACATGTTGTCAATATTGACATGGAAAATGACTCAACCTTTTCAGAAATCACAAACACAAAACAACTAAAAACTAACACCATTCTGTTTGGTAAATCTAAAGAATTCCGATAATTCCAAATGTAAGCAGGAAAACGGGGAAATCAAATCTCTTGTGCAGCACTGATGGAGGAGGAAGATATAAGCATATAGCTTTGAAGAACAATTTGGTGTTCTGCAGTAGAACTGAATATATAAAAACCCAGAAATTCTGCTTCTCAATATATCAAGCAGAGCAGCATTTTGTAAAAAAATTTTTCATCATCTCTGCATAGACATATACAAGCTAATACAGAAGTTTTTTCAGGGAGAAGATATAATTTTCCCCTCTTCCTTTCTAGGTTCTTGGCTGAGACATCCATATAGTAAAAGATTAACAGAAGAAAAACACATGGAAGTTTAATAATGTATTACCTTCTATATACATGGTAAATACCCAGGAAAACTGAGTAACTGTTTGAAATGGTCCAGGTTAACAGTATAAAAAAACATCTCCAGCTAAAGACAAAAGATGTTGGAAGTAGGGGAGACTAGTTTGGGGAGGTTACTAGGAAAGGACAATAAAAAAAGGCAATGTGGTTGCACAGATTTTAGTAGTTGACTTCTCCCTTGAGAAGAGTTTCTAGAGATTTGGAGTTATCCTGCTTGTTCCAGTACAGAGAAGGGGACATCCTAACAAGTGGAGGTTTCCCTTGTAAATGTTTCTTACAAAAGTATGACTTCTACTCACTTTAAAAAGCTTTTCCTGGGTCTGCTGTGCCATAAAAATAATCAGCCTAAAATAATCCTTATCCCAAAGAGACACATTTTGGGGTGGCAAATTCTGTCCCCCTTCAGTTTCAAGAAACAATTGTTACACTTTAATTTGCAATGCACTGTTATTTCTTTTTTACTCTTTTTTAAATCACATCATATCATTTTCGTATCCTATCCAGAACTGCACACACCCCATTGTCCCATGGGCCAGAATGATCTGACTCCTCCATGTTCAAGATGGTTAGGCCTATACTAAGCCTGCACTCCCCAAATGACAGAGCTCTGCATCAGTTCCCATGTAAAGCCTCCTAAGGATCAAGTCTAACCAGAAATAAGGACTGGTTCAAGAATAGGCTATAGCACACACTTGGAATCACTGTCCCCCTTACTCCTTCAAGGATCTCTTATGAGGAGATGATTATATTTACCCTACACACATCCTTTTGGGAAGCTGGTGTGTCAGCACATGATTTGTTCTTCCTGAGACACTTCACGGCCCATATGATCTCTTTCAGAGGGCTGTTGTTAGTGATTCCAAGGTGATTTGATGACTCCTTTCTGACTACTTTTAAAGAACAAAAATTCAACCGAGTAAATTTGAAGATTTAACTGACTTTATTAAGTGATTCATAAATCAGGCAGTATCCCTTGTAGCGAGTAGAGAAAAGCTCTGAGGAATTGAGGAAGGAGGGCAAGAATATTAGCAAAGAGAGAAAAGGGATTGTTCCAGGCAAGGCCACCTTTCCTTAGGAGGAAGGGCAGGGGATCTTATTAGGTGGCTTACCTCATCTGTCTTTGAGGGGAATAGAGATGGCCCATGTGACAGATTACCTAGTTGGGGTTGATCAGAAAATTCCTGATTGACAGGTTAAAACTTATGTTTCTGGGGGAGGTTGAAACTACAGTTAGGTTTTTTAGGCACATATTAAGCCTTAATTTGTGACTTGGCCTGGCCCAGATGCACCATTTGAGGCCTATGGTTTTCTTTTTAACAGTACAAAAGGAGAAAAAATTGTATAACCTACACATGTAAATATACGTATATATATTTACATGTATGTGTGTGTTTGTGTGTGTGTGTATAAACAGATGAATAGAAAATCCTTACCTGCCTCTGTGTCTGCTCACCTTAGTGTTCCCCACTCAGACACCTTAATCTCTGCTAAGGTTTTGTTTCCTCAATCCTTTCCACTGGGGTTTGCTTCTCAGACTGCTTGCTCTGTGTCCCCTCTAAGTCTCTACTCCACCTACAGAGGTTTCCTTCCATTATTCTGTATTTGACCACTATCTACAGAATGATTTCTAAGGCAGTGGTGAAGTGTTGCTTGTATAGTTGAACGTTGTATTATTCAGGTGACATTTCTTGATAAAGCAGTTTTATTTTTAAAACATAAAGGAAGTTCAAGAAGATATTTGACACACATTTATGCATTAAATAATTAATGATAGAAAATGTTCTTATAAATGTTTAAAGTTGTTCTTGATCCCAGAATTTAAATGGCTTCTTTCTATATTTTAAAAGGACTTAATCTGTCTTTGGCATAGCAGTCTCTTACACACTTGTTACAAGACTATTTCTTTATCTTCAGAAACACTGTTTAGATACATTTTCCAAAAGAATTGGTGTTCTCTTCAGGGACTTTAAGTCACTTGGGATTCTATTTCCTTCTGTGTGTTCTTTTGAGAATTTTGATTCAGGTACACGATACCAACACATCTTTATAGTGTCTTTTTAATTGTCATTACTGAAATAACTTTTTAATTTAAAATTTTCTTGTTCTTTACGTAACAGGAAAATAAGTAGAGAGTTAGCTACTGACACCTCCCTGTGGGAAAAAATCTACAAAACAAAAACACAGTGGATAAGAAAATTAATGACTGTCACCTGACCCTGACAAGAAAATGTTTTCATTTTGTTTTTTTTTCTTTAAGTTGTAAACACAATGACTAGATGTGTCAAGCAGGTTGCAACATTAATAACATTTGTAAGTGTGTGATGTGCGGCAAACATCTGATTATGGTTCACTTCATTTAAAGCGAGGCCTTTGCAGAGGGCGTATTAATGTTTGGTGTGGAATGCATTCTGTCTGTCACAACCTGAAGACTCAGAGGACCAAGAGAGAGCATTCTAATTAACCCTGGGTTTGTTGCAGCAGTGCAGAACTGTTTTGTGTTCTGTTTTTCTTTTTTTTCCTTTTTGTAACTAATAATGCATGTAACTAGAATTTTGAAACCACAAACAGGGTTTCTCTGTGTGAAAGCTCTGCTAGTTTACCACCAAAGACTCTTATACTGCTATTCTAACTTGCTTTATACAATTTGTGTCATTGGTGTTTCTTGAATTACAGGTATCAGGACATTTTGAGGGCTAGGCTGTCACAGTTAAGGAATTCTATATGGCCTGTATGTCTCTAATGTGACATAGAGAAATATACATTTATAATTCACTAATTATTGGTTTAAGGACAGTGACAACCTTCGAAAATATATTTTAAGGAAGATAATCTCTTCAATAGGAATAAATATTAAACTACTGTGGAAGGAACTCAAGGTAGAACAAGTGAATGACTTCTCTAAATAAAATTTACTTATTGCTTCTGAGTATTTTCCTGAGAAGTGGGTGAAAGGAAGTTAGATGAGTTAATGACGTAAATGGTATAATGTGGTATCTGACACTTCAGATTGCTTCTCTATAGGCTTTTGTGTAGTTTGATGAAATGAGGAGTCTGGACGTATGTCAGAAAGAAGGAAATACTTCTCTATCCCAACTCCAGCTGCCATTTAATTTAGGCATATCAGACTCACTTAGCTTCTTCTAGTCAAACCAGCCAGCCCTGCTCTATAAACCATTCTGAAGAGTCTGATGAGCTTTCTCTTAGGTGAAACCTTAGAGGAAAACACACACACACACACACACACACACACACACACACACACACACACACACTCTTCATGATTCTTCTACAGAAAGCTACTCTGAATCTTTTGATGACTTCTCTTTTTTAAGTACCCTTTCCTTGCATGTTCCCATAATTCTTATAACTGTTTGGATTGAGTATGTCCAGTCATTTTATACCATGGCTGTTTTTCTATAAAGCGAGTGAATGTTCCTTTCACAAAAATATTTTATGATGAAGACCACTTAAACTTATCTTTTCTCCTTGGGGGTAAGGGGAAGTAAAGGAAACTATACTCAAAGCTACTTTGAATGGCCCACTTTATTTTTTTTGCATTTTCCTGGAATATTTGAACAGTTCACATTCTGATTCAATCATCTTACTGAATATGCTATGAGGGAAAATTCTAGGACGCGTGTGATGGATGATTTGGTTATTTGCATATTATAAATGAGAAAGCGGAGCTGGTGTTTGTGTTAGTTTAACTGTGTGTTAACTCTACCAAACTAAGGAATGCCCAGATAGCTAGTAAAACATTATTCCTGGATGTGTCTAGTCTCAGGAAGAGATTAACATTTGAATTTGTAGACCTAGTCTACTCAGCGCTTGAATAAAACAAAACAGTGGAGGAAGTACAAGTTTACTCCATTGTGCTGAGATGCCCATTTTCTTCTCTCAAACATGGGTACTTATGCTTCTTGGGCCTTCTGACTCTGACCAGGACTTAGACCATTGGCCCCAAGTTCTTGGGCCTTTGGACTTGAATTGACAGCAGTGGTATCCCTGGTTCTGAGGTTTTCAGACATGACTGCCTCTTCAGCTTGCAGATGGCAGATTGTGAGAATGCTTAGTTTCCATACTCCTGTGAACCAATCCCTGTAATAAAGTTCCTGTTAGCTATAACTATGTATTTATATCTACGTCTAATATTGGTTCTCTTTCTCTGGAGAATCCTTACCAAAACAATGTTAAATCCAAGATTGATTTTTAAAAAGAAGAAAATATTAACACAAGACTCGTAGTTAAAACCTTCATTTATTATTTTTTACATTTATTTATTTGCTTATTTACTTATTTTTGTTTTTCTACAAAATTGCTTCCTGAATATGAGCTAAGCCATGTAAACCCTGAGCCTAATATACTCATCTGTAAATGAAGGAGTTGTCCAAAATGAACCCCAGTGTCCTTTTCAACTCTGAAAATCTGGGTTTTATTCTCTTTCTCAGTAAATTTTGATTTTTAGGAATACTAAGTATTTTGTCTCCCCTCATTGTGTGTGTGTGTGTGTGTGTGTGTGTGTGACTGTGACTTTTATTCTTACAGAATCTAAAACTGACCCTATTAAGGAAGTAAGAGAGTTGTAGTTGCACAGATCAAATGAATATTCTATGATTCATTTTTCTGTAGATCCAAACATTGGCTATAGTGAGTTTCTTTCTCAAACTTTTGATTAAATTGCTTCAACATCTCCACTGTCATACTTTCCTTACCTTGTCAAATCAGAACAGCTCCTGAGTCTGCATATTCTAGAAGGGCAGCTTAACTACCAGAATTCCTAATGTTAAATGATGTGTGATAACAGGAAGCTTTTCCTTTTGGTCCCACCTCTCTGAATTCTCTCTTTTTTTGGGGGGGGGGGGCGGTTGGTGAGAGAGAGAAGTTGGAGAGGGGAGAGAGGAGAGAGAGAAAGAGAGAATCTTAAGTAGGCTCTAGGCCAGCGCAGAGCTCCATGTGGGGCTGGATATCTCACGACTGAGCCAAAATCGGGAGTGGGATGCTTAACCGACTGAGCTACCCAGGTGCTCCCAAATTAATTTTTTAAAATACTTTTATATTGTTTTTATCTTTGGCTGAGATGCTAGCCCAGGTAAAGTTTCTGCTAGGCTAAAGATACATTTTTAGTTTTTTGTTTTTGTTTTTTTTTTTTTTTTAATTGACAAGATAGCTCTAATACAAAATAATTCTGGAAAAGGAGTACTTTTTTTCTGCCTTAACCTTGATAAACTTTGTGGTTTTAAAAATTATTTTTATTTATTATTTACACTTTCCTGGCTGATTTTTAGTTTTAACAAAGAGGAAAATGTTATTCTTAACAAATGTAAATATGACAGTCATGAATTTCAGTCCTTTCTGACTATTGCAATTTTCCATGTATTTCTGAAAAATATTTAGGACACCACGAAAAGGTCAAAAACAGTTGTCATATTTACTTATCTGTTTGCCAATAAATATATTTTTAAAGTTTTTATTTAAATTCAAGTTAGTTCAGGGGCGCCTGGGTGGCTCGGTCGGTTAAGCGTCCGACTTCGGCTCAGGTCACGATCTCACGGTCCGTGAGTTCGAGCCCAGCGTTGGGCTGTGTGCTGACAGCTCAGAGCCTGGAGCCTGTTTCAGATTCTGTGTCTCCCTCTCTCTCTGCCCCTCCCCTGTTCATGCTCTGTCTCTCTCTGTCTCAAAAATAAATTAAAAGAAGTTAAAAAAAATAAAAATAAATTCAAGTTAGTTCACATACAGTGTAATGTCAGTTTCAGGTGTACAACACAGTGATTCATCTGTTTGCCAATATTTATTGATATCCTGTTGTGCCAGGTTTTCTAAGTGATGGAAACGTGTCCACTTTCTTTTTCTTATCCATTAATGTGTGGTAAGGGCCTATTTAGAATATATTTTGATCCATTCTTATTTTCAAGTCTCTGTGTCAACTCTGAACTGTGTTTTTAATGATACATAAAGTATATCTAATGTCTAGAAATGGCTTCCTAGGAAATAAAAACATATTGTCACTTAAACAAAAATGCCAAGCTATCACTGTATTTTTGTGTCTATGTAGTTTGAAAAATCAACACTAAATAGCTCTATGTGAAAGGGGTCTATTGATATTCTGAAAACTAGGCTGCCTTGGGTTGTGCTTTTCTAATTGCTTCTCATTGATTATCCCATACTTGTCATGGTTGAAATTGTTAGATAAACACTTTCTATCAATACAAACAGAAGATTTTGATTTGTTTTCTTTTGGTTTAATGAGTCAAAAATGAGTATTTATGTCACATAGACCTAAAATGGAGATCTACATTCATTTAACAGTTTGTGCAGTGTAGATGATTTATATTATTGGATTATGAAGTGGAGGAAGGAAAGGTAATAGTGAAAGGAATTTTACTGATGTGTTCAGGACTGGAAAACCCAAATCTCTGTTGCCTAGGGTCTGTCTTCTCAGGAAGACAAAAGTCACTCCAATCATTGTATCACAAGATAATGGCTACACAGTTTCATGGTGATTGATTTAGAAATCTCCCTGTCTTCCTCTCTCTAGCTTCATTCAGTCAGCCCTGCAGGGTCCCTAAGCATGATCAGCAGCAGCTTAGAGGCTCTGGCTCTTTAGAACTCGTGGCATCAGCTCTGTGGGATCCTCCTTTGATATCCTGTAACTTTACCTCTTTGTCTTTTGTTTCCCCAGAACTTGGGATGGTGGCTGCTTTTTGATGTTATTTTATCTGGGTTAACTCAGTATTAACTTAAGAGGAAAACCTTCCATATCAAGGAGGTTGGACAATCAAAAAGTCAACTGCTAAAAAGCTTTTTAAGCTCTCTATCTGGAGCAGCTGTACTTTGTTTGGGACTCTGTGCAGCTGATTTTGAAAGCTACAAGGACAAAAATGCTTCAAAATGGAAGAGTGGTGTCCTTATGTATCTCATGGCCTTACCACTAATTTCCTACTATCTAAATAACATTTGACTTTGTTTTGTAAGAACCAAATGTATTTGTTGTTTATTTTTTATAATATTACATGAATATCTCTTGGCACAAATGAACTCTTTAAAGCCTTTAAATTAATCCCAGTTTTATATCTTGCAGAAACTCCTAGAGCTGTGGAATGACAAAGATGCAATTATCTACATCCTAAGATGTTATCATCCAACAAAGAGGATTATTTTTTACTTTTGGCATGAAGTTGGGGTAGAGGGTGATCACCTAATTCAATCAGCAATTCTACTGATTTGAACTGAGTTTTAATCTTTCTAAGGACAAATCTACAGGTTAATTTCTAATTTATCCTTACTCTTAATTGTTAAAGCTCAAACTGCAAGCTTTCAGTATTTATTAGTGACCCATCTCTGTAGTGTCTGTGAATGACAAATTTGGTCTTTGCCTGTATTAATAATAACAAGAGGTCTATTAACCTTCTCAACTTTTTAACCACCCTTCTTATTCAAGCTCTTTTACTTGGCTTCTCAGCCTCTTAGTCACCAGCTGCAAATAGGTGAAAAGATATCTCAAATAATGTACTCACCTCTATATTTCCCTTTTCTTGATTTTGGGCCCTTAGGTCCTTGATGTCAGGTTGGCTCTCTGAGGTCATTGAATCAATTTTGTTTATTTAGTTGAAGATTTTATCCACTTTTTTTAGTTTCCTGTTTCAGCAGGACAATTGGTCTGTTAGCTTATTTCACCATTACTATAAACAGAAATCCCATTTATTGAATTAAGCAAAAGAGCAATCATAAATCCATCAAGGTACCTGGCCAGTCACACTGCTATTTGATCCCTAAAAAGAACAAAGTGATGAGAACAAAGATCATGGAGAGTCAGAAAAAACAGACTTGAATAAAACTTTCACTTAATTTTAATTAACTCACATTTTTCACTTTTAACAGGGTAATAAGGATCTCTACAAATCAAAAGAAGAGTATGGGAAAACAATTTGTTCATTGTTACATGTCATGTAAATAACAGTTGTATATAATTATTACCATGTTTTTCCAAAAAGTAATTCCTTGTGATATAGACTACTTGTGAGAAGAGTTTGGGGATTGAGAGAAGTAGAGAAAAGAGTTATATGATTATAAAATGAAAAAAAAACTTGAATAGATGCTCTTCATCTTGCTAAAAAATATTTCTAATATAAAATCAAAAGAATAAGCTATGTCCTGGACAAATCAATACCTTTTAGGTTTGGGTCAATTAATGTAAATTTAATTAGACCTTCTCATATATGATCCAAATTAAGTAATCCAAAGTTTACAATGAAAGCTTATACCTTTTTACGGATAGTTTTTGAGTATTAAAATGGTATCCATTGGCCAAGCTATATTCTAAACCCTTCTTTTATTCTTAATTTGGTACAACCACCCTGTAACACAGTTACTATGTTTATTTCCATTTTATATATGAGAAAATCAAGGTATGTAAGTTAAGCAAGTTGTCTAATATTTGTAAGTAGTACAGTCAAGATTTGAATCCTAAGTCAAGAGTCTACATTTCTTTTTTTTTAATGTTTGTTTTTGAGACAGCGTGTGCACGTGGAGGAGGGGCAGAGAGAGAGAGGGAGACAGAGAATCTGAAGCAGGCTAAGGAATGTGAGGGCAAAGCCTGATGTGGGGCTAGAATTCACAACTGTGACCTCATGACCTGAGCCGAAGTCCATGTACTCAATCGAGTGAGCCACCCAGGTGCCCAAGAGTCTACATTCTTAACCATCATTCTATATTACCCTTGTGTCAAATGACTTAGAAAAAAAATACAGAATAAAAGTGACATTTAAATAGAGATGGTAGAATTTACGCATTTAAATTATCAAGGAGAGACAGTTGCTATAATATATACAACAATTGTTGGGATTTTTGGTTTTCATTCAGTTAATGTTAAGATAAACTGATATGAATTGCTGATTAGTTTAAATAAGTGTTCATTAAAATATATATAACATATTAACAAGAATAATCCTTTATTTAACAGAGAAAGGTACAAAACAGTTTTTCTTTTAAAAATTATCTAACAAAGGGGCACCTGGGTGGCTCGGTTGGTTGAGCGACTGACTTTAGCTCAGGTCATGATCTTGTGGTTTGTTAGTTTGAGCCCCGCATTGGGCTCTGTGCTGACAGCTCAGAGCCTGGAGCCTGCTTTGGATTCTGTGTCTCTCCCTCTCTCTGCCCCTCCCCTGCTCATGCTCGCTCTCTCTCTCTCTCTCTCTCTTTCTTTCTTTCTCTCTCTCTCTCTTTCAATAATAAATAAACGTTAATTTTTTTTAATTATCTAACAAGGAAAAGAAGGAAACTACATAAATAATTATTCTTCAAAGTGTAGTTTAAGATTATACAGTTTAATTTAGAATTTATTCTGATGGTGTTACAAAAATTAGGAGATATTGCTAAATTTCTGTTGATTTGGCATGACACAAAAGATGAATTATTTTATATCCTAGAAAGACTGTCATAACTTGTGGATAAGATTGGATTCTGAATGCGGGTCCCATTATATATCAACCACTACACTAGTTTTCATAGATACTGTATAGATATAGTAAACCTCTTACATAAGTTATTTATAATTATAAAATTTTGTGAACTGAATTATGCTACTAATTAGTAGTAATTTAGCTTTTATGTACCTAAACATTTGTTTATAGATTATGAATTATATGCCAGCATAAAAGTTGTCACTAGTAGTAGTTAATCAAGGTATTTGTTGATTTGCTTATGTTGTATAAAAGAAGCTCTCCTTTCTCCTCTCTAAAACCATCACAATCTGGTAATTTTTTTTTTTTTTTTACCAAATATGGAATAGCTTCCTTAGTAACTATCATTAATCAGGTTATCGATCTCTGCTTTTTTGATTCAGGTTAATCTTTTATAATAGAAAACAAATTCCCTTAAACTCAAAATTCTTTCAACATTTAAATAGTACTTAATAGTATTTAAAGAATAAGTTATAGTGATAGGGATAACCATAAGGTCTCTTATATCCTTTAAAACCATGAACTCTAAAGCCAGGAGATTTTTAAAAATACAGATTTCCAAGTTTCATACCATGGGCTTTTATCCACTAGGTATATGGCTAGGTATACCATAACCATACAGCTTTGGAACCACTCCTTTTTGAGGTACCATAGCATAATCAAGCTTTGGAATACATAAGACACCTAGGTTCAACCCAAGTTCTGCTGTGTCCTACCTGTGTAATGTTGGGCAACATATTGAACTTTTCTATGTCTGTTTGCCTCAATCTTTTAAAATGCAGCTAAACATAACTATCCTTATGGTACGCAGTAAGGACTATGAAGAGCAATGTATATTAAGCATCCAGCACAAACAATAAGTAATTGACTCAATAAAGAAAAGCCATTATTGCTCTGAGGTGATTTCCCCTCAATAAAGACTTCCCCTACAATAAGAATGACATTAATCCACTTCTTGTTCTAGAAATTTCACTTGAGAATATCCATGAACATGCAACTTCAGGTAATCTGTAGGAAAAATAGTGCATTTGTTGAAGGTGAAATAATGAAGCAACATCAAATGGTTCTAAACAAGGATACACAATGAATCAGGAAGACGGAGATTAAATACACTCTGGAGTCAAATCCTTGCCTTTATCTTGATTCTACAAAGTACTATAATCTAAATCTGCCCCCCCCCCTTTTTTTTTCAAGTTTAAGGAATACATCTTTCTGGCACTGAAAAAAAAAAGAGTCTGAATAGAAATAGTGCAGTGTGGTCCTGATGTCCATTCTCTGGCACATCCTGATGAAGTATTGAAACACAAACAGATAATTAGTTTACTGAATGCTTCTGTAGGAGACTGTATTCTGCACTGGTAGTTGGAAGTAGAGAACGGTGTGGAGGCAAATTTGTTGAAACTAAGAATATAAGATGAATGGAAGAGTTATTAGTCACCATACTACCAACTGTCCTTACATTTAATGCTATGGATAGTCTCAAGTACAGTGACAATATCTGTCTAAGGATGTGCTTAGGCTGTCTGTGGTATAAATCAGTGCATGTCACCATTGGAAAGATGTTTCGAATGCTTGCTTTCTTTGGTTTTCTTTTCAGATGACGCTAAACCAGTTGGACTTTATTTAAATGTAAATTAAGCTTGCAAATCTTAAACATCATTCTATCTAGATTTCATGTTACTATCTATAGCTTTGTTCATTTTTGGAGTTCAAATGTTATGGTTTTATTGAGATATTTGCAAAAGGTCATGGTCTGGGAATCCTGTATGATCTTAGATTGAATAAATTTATATTAGTAACATGCCAAAAATAATGGTTGTGAGTGATCTCTGAATGTCACTGAGATACCATGTCTTCCTTCCTCCCTCTTGCTTTCACCTTTCCTACTAGTGTAGTCTGACAGGTAGATGTGTTGCCTGTAAGTACCATGGGGCTATTACAAGGAATCCTCTCAAAAATGGTCATTGGTTTTGAACAGCTATACTGGAATTCCAGCTGGCTTTAACTTATTCTGAGGCAGTAATAGTGAATCTAAATACCTAAAAGAGCTTGCTTATTTTCTTGGAAGGATTGTAGAATGGGTTTTTAGTTTTAAAAATATGTGTTTTTTATATACAATGGAATACTACTTGACAATGAGAAAGAATGAAATCTAGCCATTTGTAGCAACATGGATAGAACTGGAGAGTATTATGCTAACTGATATAAGTCAGGCAGAGAAAGATACCATATGTTTTCACTCATATGTGGACCCTGAGACTTTAACAGAAGCCCATGGGGGAGGAGAAGGGGGGAACAAGTTACAGAGAGGGAAGGAGACAAACCATAAGAGACTCTTAAATACTGAGAACAAACTGAGGGTTGATGTGGGGTGGGGGAGAGGGGAAAGTGGGTAATGGGCATTGAGGAGGGCACCTGTTGGGATGAGCACTGGGTGTTGTATGGAAACCAATTTGACAATAAATTATATCTATATATACATATATATGTGTATATATATATATATTCTGATTAAAGTTCTGATTAAAAAATATTTTAATACTTTTAAAAAAATAGTAGTTTTAATTCATGCACTAGGATAATCAGAGTACCTGAACTAGACCATCTCAGCCCTTTTATTATTAAGGTGACTATATGGCATTTGCAGTTTGTTAGTACATTTATCTATTTCTTCTAGTGTTCCTCACCTGGTAAGTACTAGAAATATCTAATCTTTCAAAACAACCAGATAACTTTACCTTTTACCAATATTATCCCAGCATCGTGTGGATTAGATGATGGCACTACCACACTGCCTCGTTCTTAACTGGCAAATACGTAGAGAAAAAGCATTTCTAGCAGCACTGACAAAGTCTTTCCTTAGATACTGGACCTCTCAGTGACCCTTCAACTCCATGGCCAGAAGACCTGGAGAAAATTCCAAGTAGCTTGTCATTAAGCATAAATTGAATTCACCAGTGTGTCCTAGGAAAAAAAAATTCCTCTACTCTCCTAGGTTCTCTTTGGTGGTGGTGGTAGACACTGCAAATTATACTCACAAAACTAGTTAGCAAGGGAAAAGTAGATTTAATCACATTGACACACACATAAAGAAATGTGACTCAAAGGGCAGTTAGAATATGGGGCTTATATGCCATCTAATAGGCGAAGGTAAGAGGACATAAGGCACTTAAGAGAATGGATGGGCGATAGGATAGTTTTGAGACCACATCTGTTTCAATATGGTGCCAGCTTCTCATCTCAGAGAATTAGAGCTATTCTCCAAAGGAGTTTATGAGGAGTTCTGAGTTCTCTTAGACAGGTAAGGGATTTCAGAGACTCAAAAGCCTTCCACTCAAAATAACTTTTATGCACAGTGGCATGTTCTGGACCCTTTCAAGTGTTATGGGTTGAATTATATCTCCCAAAAAGGTAGGTTTAAGTCGTCACCCTGCTACCTGTGAATGTGATGTTATCTGTGAATAGGGGTTTTGTGTATATGATAAAGTTAAGTTCTTTAGTGTGGGCCCTAATCCAGTATTCTTAGTATTCTTTTAAGAAGAGAAAAACACCATATGAAGGTACAGACACACAGGGAAAACACCATGTGATAACAAAGGCAGATATTGGAGTAATAATAGTTACAAACCAAGGAATGCCAAGGATTGATAGCCATCACTAGAACATAAGACATAAGAGAGACTTTTCCCTACAGGTTTCAGAGGAAGAATGGTTCTGCTGTGTTGACTTGGGGGCTCTAGACTCAAGAATTGTGAATCCATGAATTTATGTTGTCTTAAGTCACCCAGTTTGCGATACTTTGTTATGGCAGGTCTGGGAAACTAATACAACCAGGTATACAGAACCTAGAAGTGGTCTCTTTTTTACCACAGCATGTTTAATAATTTTAAAAGTTACATAAGCCCACCCTATAGCTTTGCATAATCTCTCTCTCTCTCTCTCTCTCTCTCTCTCTCTCTCACACACACACACACACACACACACACACACACACACACACACACACACACGTTAAACTTGAAAAGCAGGTTTGATGAGCCTAATAGACCAAGGGAAAGACTGAAATTCTTAAGAAAAGTTCACACAAAAGTTAGCCCAATTTGAGGCGTTTTTATGAGCACAGTAAATCATTTACCTGATTCATAAATGTATGCTATAATGTATTCATAAACAAATGATAAATTGTTCAAAAGGGAGCAAGTCATAGATTATACATTCATCTCTGCATCTTATTATTACCACATATAAATCAATTCAAGATTCAAGTGTTTAGAAGCACCATAAACAGTGGCATACTAAAATACATGAGGGTATGACGAGTGATACATTTTTCTGCAGGTGGTTATTAAATTCTTCCTATGTGAAAGACACACTTTATTTTTTAATTTAAATTCAAGTTAACATACAGTGTAGGCTTGGCTTCAGGAGAGTAGAATCCAGTGATTCAGCTCTTACATAGGATACCTAGTACTCATTCCAACAAGTGCATCCCTTAATGTCCATCACCCATTTAAGCCACCTCCCCACTCATCTCCCCTCCAGCAACTCTCAGTTCTCTGTATTTAAGAGTCTTTTACGGTTTGCCTCGCTGTTTTTATCTTATTTTCCCTTCTCTTCTGCTATGTTCATCTATTGAGTTTCTCAAATTCCACTTGAGTGAAATCATATATCTGAAGGACACATTTCAGATAAATAAATATGGAAAATGTGTGGTTTTCAAGAAGTATAAATGAACAGGACCGAAGATAGTAAGAAAAGAGCTTGCACATATGGGTGAAAAAGGAAAGGTGTATACAAGAAATAGAAATTGGCTCCAATTTAATAAACATAGGGTTTATGAACAGAAGAGTGAGAAATAAGGTTAGGGTAAATTGGAGAAGGATCATGGGAGACTCTGAATAGCTATTGATAATACCTAACATTAATTGAATATTTACCATTAACCCTATACTTGCTTTGCATGTACCAGTTATTTGATCATCAAAGTAGCACTATGGAATATATACTAATATTGCAACTATGTAGATCAGGATATGGAGGCGCAAAAATGCTAGACAATTTGCCTAAGGGTAATACTCTGGACTCCAAAGGACTTGAATCTAGCCAATCTCTGAGCAGAGGTCTTAATTATTGTACGTTATAGGCATTCTAAAAGGATGGCAAATTGAGAACTAAATAATCTGACATTTTTTGTATGCAATGATGTATAATAGCTAATTACAGATGAATATATAAAGAAAATGTGATAGGGACGTCTGGGTGGCTCAGTTGGTTAAGCATTCAACTTTGGCTCAGGTCATGATCTCACAGTTCGTGAGGTCAAGCCTCACATTGGGCTCTGTGCTGACAGCTTAGAGCCTGGAGCCTGCTTCGGATTCTGTGTCTCTCTCTTCTCTCTTCCACTCCCTCATGCTCTGTCTCTCTCAAGAATAATATTTAAAAATTTAAAAAGAAAATGATATATGTACACAATAGAATATTAACTATTACAAAGAACGAAGTCTTGCCATTTGTGACAACATGGAGCTAGAGGGCGTTATGCTAAGTAAAATACGTCAGGTAAATTCTGTATTATTGCACCTATATATGGAATCTAAAAACAAGTCATGGTGATGTAATGTACAGCATGGTCACTAAAGTTAAAAATACCACATTGTATATTTGAAATTTGCTAAGAGTAAACTTAAAGGTTCTTATCACAAGAAAAGAAGACTGTTTCGTAACTTTGTGTGGTGATGGATATTAACCAGACTTAACTGTGGTGATCATTTTGGAATGTATACACACACATATATGCATAAGCATATATATATATACACACATATATACATATGCACATGTATATATACATATGCACACATATATACATGTGCACATGTATATTTACACACACATATATGTATGCGCATATATATACACACATATACATATGCACATATACACATACACATGCACATATATACATATATATGTATGCACATATATACATACATACACATATATACATATGCACATGTATATATACACACATGTACGTATGCACATGTATATTATACATACACATACATACACATGTATATACATATGTACACATACTTATGCATATCAAATTTTTATGTTGTGTATCTGAAACTGTTATATTTAAATTATACCTAATGTAACATTATATTTTTATATTCTATCTTAATACAGAAAAGCACCATTGATAGAAAAAAAAGCTAATTATAATGGAGTACTTACTATGTGGTAAGTGCACCCTGATAATCACTTTGCATGCATCGTTTAATTTAATCATCACATAGCCCTGTAAGTCAGGGCATTGAGGATTTTAGAGCTAAAATAGTGACATTTACCAAAACATGAAAGTAATGCCTTGGGGAAAATATCTGGCATATTGTATACTGAATCAATGTGAAAAAGTAAGAGAAGTGAGAAAACCATTTATGACACTGTTTTAATGATACAGGCAAGAGAAATGAGGGTCTAAATTTTGGGTAATGAAAGTGGGAGAAGATAAACGAATATGAAACATTGTAGAAATAGCATAGATATTATATGGCAACTAATCATCGTAAGAGGGAAGAGATGGTGAAAATCATTGATGAAGCTTAGATTGAGAACCTGGGTAAAAGAACAGTGGTGCCAGTGAGACCATAGGGGACATAGAGGGAACTAGAAGAAAGGGTGAAGATGTTCTGTCATGCACACATTAATGAAGTCGATGGAGCTGTTCAGTGGGAATAGTTTAGGCATTGAGAAGCATTGGCAAGAGCTCAGAGAATCTTCAAGATTGGGAAGATAATCTTAGGAGTTATCTGCATAGAAAGCAAAACTAAGATTGGAGTCAGAACTAACACAGGACAGAGATGGGGTGGAGAGAGAGAGGCTCTAAGGGATTGCTACCAGCTCCTTAAGTAGAGGAGTCTTCTCATTCAACTTCCTCTTCTTGTTCTTCTGCCTTTTTCCTCCCCATTAACACCCCCCTTCTGATCCTAGTATCTTGGTATATAGCTAGATGATCAAAGAATGAAAGGACGGTGGAATGAAAGAATGAATGAATAAGGGAGAGCTGTAAAATACTTATAAAATTATGTAAAACTAAAGTCAGAAAAAGAGAAATTGAAAAAAAGCGAGAAAGGAATTTAAAATATGATTTAGCCTATAAATTATTGTGCTATATAGATCTTAATTACAGGTGTAAGTTTCCTTCCACAAAGTTATGCATAAATATTTCTTATAAATTTGATCTCATAAATCAAATGTATTAGAAGACTTTCTTAATAGTAGGAATATTGTCATTATCCCTAGAATAAATTGAAAATGCATCCCACGTTAATATTTTGAATACATTTACATCATATAATATTATAGTATAGTTTCACTTGTTCAGAAATTATTCCTCTTCCTGGGAGAAAGTTGATTTTCTCTTGTAGCATATTTAATAACTCTCGGTATATATAAAAAAAAAGAGAATTCCTTCTGTGAACCTATGTCCCTATTTCTTGAGTTTCTTTTTTTTTTTTTTTTTTAATATTTGTTTATTTTGAGAGAGAGAATGAACGAACAGGGGAGAGTCAGAGAGAGAATCCCGAATCCCAAACAGTCTCTGCCTGTCATCAGAGCCCAACAGGGGGCTTGAACTCCTAAACCGTGAGCTCATGACCTGAACCAAAATCAAGAGTCAGAAGGTTAACCAACTGAACCACCCCGGCACCCCTTGAGTTTTTTGATAAAAGAGAAAATTTATCAAAGTAAAATGTAAGTCCTAAAAGCTTATATTTTATAATATATATAATTTATTCTCATAGTCACATGTATTTGAATATATCTTATATATTTTATAGCTGTATATAATTTATGTATTTGTCATTTCTCACGTGTATCAATGCACATGTATACAAAAACCTTTATATATACTATACCTCATATATGTATATAAATAACAATCTGTCATCTTCTACATAATATACACATCTCTTCTAACATATTTTATTTTTCTAATATATAATTTGCTCTACCATGTATCCATTTTGATGCTTTCTATGCGAGTTCCTCCAAACTAAAATCTCACACCTTTATGAAAGCTGAATCTCTCAGATTTTTCTGAGTATTGAGTACTGACTTGTGTTTCAACATAATCATACTGTCGCCAAGGCCTTTTTCTATATTCAGTTTATAAACCACCGTAGGTAGTTTATCACATTCCATGTGCAATATTTTCTTTCTTCCCAGGCTGCAAATGTGATCCCACAAGTTACAGGTGCATCTGTACAATCTGACTGTTAGGATGTCTTTTATGGGAAGTAGGCAAAGTCTGCCAAGACAACACTATTCTGTGTTCTTTTTCACTCTTAGAAATAAAGTGATTTTTTACTTTGTTTTAAATACACATTCCCTGGCAAAAGGATAATACAAGTGGAAGTTTTCAAGGGTACTGTAGGTATTCTTAGAGTTGCAGAGTTCTTAGGATGAGAAGAAAGAAAATAGATCTCTTCATGAAGTTACTTATTTTACTGAAGGGGAAACTGAGTCTCAGAAAGAGTAAATGACTTTCCAAATCTTCACAGTCATCCAAAGATGGCTAAATTCGGACTAAAATTGAATTTTATTATTTCTCATTTGCTTTGTTGCCTCAGTGACACACATATTGAATCCTATTTTCCAATTACCCTTAACTTACATGAGTTTCATTTTACTGAAAGAAAAAAATAGTCTAATAAGAAAACTTACCCTTTTTCCTTTGTATTTTGAGTTCACACTTACAAATGGTTCTAGATGGTGTATGAACATAAATCAGAGCATCAGATTTTCTTAGCTCCTCCCTCTTTCATCCAGTGTGCTTACTTTCCTGGCAGCTGAGTCTCGATGCCCTTTCTATCCTTCTCACATGCAGGATACTTAACCAAAGTCAAGATAATAGAGATGGTGGTAATTTTATACATGCCTATCTGTTATAAAAGCAGCTCTGCAGGTGTTAGTCTCTATTTTACTTTGTAACTCTTGTATTTCTGTGGAAGTTACACTGTTCCTTCTTTTCAGCTTGTGTGATGCTCTTTTTCTCTTGGTAACACTGAATTCTTTATAATGGACTGTGTTAAGTTTGTACACAGACAAAAGTTACAATCTGTGAGCAAGCATCATTCTCATTCTGTAACTTGTTTTATTTTAAAATGTTAGTTGAAGAAATTCTAAGTGAACCATCATTTTTAAGACAATATTGGTTTTTTGCTAAGATATTGAAGGATACAGAAGCAGTTCCTGCTTTGATGGAGCTCATGATCCAGTATAGCAGATAAAAATTTGACTCAGTTTTAAAATAAGTAAACAATGACATATAGCACAAAATGCAATGGGAGGTAGAGAAAGGCCAAATAATGATAAAAAATGAATAAAAAAAAGATTGTTCAAACAATCGTTTTACCCAAGAGAAAATCCGTCTTGAAATGCCCAATACATAGCAGAGGTTTGCAGTTTTCAGTCTGGGTTTCTCTTCTAAATCAAAGAACACAGGAAATGCTTGAGTGACTTCCCTCAGTTCTCCCAGAGGTGGTATGTGACTAGTACTATTCTAGACTCAGAGGAGAAATGGTAATTCATTGCTTATCATGGATGTCTTAGGACATTGGGGTTTAATTCTTTCATGGATTCTTAGGCAACTCAAGTATCTCTCTAGAAAGGCCAGAGTATTTAATCATGTTGGGATTGGTCTTTAAAGGGAGATGGCTCAGTTGTCCTAATTTTCTGTGTGAAGAGCAGCTCAGAGGAAGCCATGTGGATCAAAAAGGGAGAGTTTGGTGGAGATGAGAGAGTAAGTTTTCTTACATTTACAAACAATTCGGTCTGACAAAAAGAAAAGTATGAAAATGAAATCCTAGATACTGGCAGTCTTGAGTATAAACCTAAAGAGTCTGTACATATATTAAGACAATGCAATCATCATGTTCTGTCACATCCTCTGCAGTAATTTGACTCTTAAGTTGAAATACGTTTCCAGAACACAAATTAGAATTGGCCCCACACAGTGTGATTTCTAGTGCCCATTTCAAGAACAGCAAGAATTTAGCATTTGTTGCAATCTGTTGAAGCCAAGCCCATTGAACAATTCATTACCCTGCCAACCAAGTTGCCCAGTAGCCTGTGTTTAGGTGAATTGAAAAGAACCACGTGATGACTGTTGACTTTTAGCAACAGATCTGACTGCTCTAGGGGCTTTGACTCTATACCTGGCAGAAGGTTAGAGCCAATTCTTTTTCTTGTAGTTCACTTGTGCTCTCTTCAGAGCTTCCCTGAAGGGCTTTTCTATGCATAGCTCCCATATCTTGAGTATGGACTGTCTTCTGGTAACCCCTGCATCTCAGGTTTCCTGACTGCCTTTCTCCACAGACTCTCTCTGTTGGAGTCCCATCCCTGTCTTCTTGAGCTGGAATAAGCTCACTTTCCCAAATTATCCACATCTCATCCATGGGAAACATTCATGCATTCTTGGTTCTGATAAATTCTTAGAGTTCAGACTGAGCCCAATGCAATGTCTTTCCTTCAAAATGCAACCTTCTATATCTGGAAACACCAGAGGTCTCTCTATATAATCTCACTGAAGACCCAGCCAACTAAGCTGATGGTCAGCCAAATGTTTCTCTACTCCTCATCTAAGGAGGAGGCATGAGGGAGTGTTACAGCAATGCTTTCTAAAAGAGATCCTCTGCAGAATTGTCTCTTTATAATCTATCTACTCCCAACCGAGACCTCTTTTTATAGTTAACATCTTTCTGCAGAGTTCAAGAGTAACAACACTGGTCTTAGACTTTTTAAAAAATTTCTTCCATGTTAAAAAAAAATTCCTCACTGCTTTTGAAAGCAGTTACTACAAATTATTCTATGGTGAATGTGCATCAGTGACAAAGGAAATTTGCCCAAACAGATTCAGTTTACCATGAACACACAATAAGGGTTATTATGCCAGACATGAGAATTGATTGAATCAATTGTTGTTCATGTTTAACTTAATATCAAGTAAGTTGAAAACGTTAAGGAACTAATGTTAGTGACTAATGAAATGGTCTTGACTACATGAAGTAATGATTGTTTAAATTTATTTGTCCCCCTTCATAGAAATCACATCCCTATTTAAGTGGAATATGTCATTATATAGAATTATTGGGACAGTAGTCCACATTTCCCATTAAAAAAAATCACTGGTGGGAAATCTTCCTTCTCCCTCTTCAGTATAAAACCAACATGAAAACTTGTAACCTCTTTTAGCCAATCAAATGCTCCCATATGAGACTTGCCATTTCGGGTAGTAATAGAGTCACAAGGATATTTAGAAACCGTTTAAGTCTAAGTATATACATGATAGAGTAACTAACGTTCTTGCAAAAGATTTACATGCTTTTTTAGTTAAAAGCTAATTAAGTAAATTTATTTACATTCAGTGCTATTGAATGTAGCTTGCCTCCCTAGGAATAGCAGTGAGCAATGACCCAAACCTGACTGACCATATCACTCTGTTCTCTTGGGTGGGCATGAGGCCCACAGTGGACCAGTGAGTGGTCTCTCCCAGGATTTTTAAACTTAAAGGTGATGGTGAAGAGTTCCTTTCTCTCTGGCTATAAAGATGTCAGCTTTGGGGCCTAGAGTTTCTGGTAGCCAGTCCTACCTCATTGATAAGATGGTCTTTACAAGAGGAATAGAGATGAGATGCCAGGTATTGAGCAGAAATGCCTATAGAGTTTATTACTGGTTGTCTTGCATTTCATCTCTGTAATTCCTTTGGTTTGGTTATATGCACCAATATATTTCCCTGTTAAGCCAGTTTGAAGTGGATTTCTATTGTTTGGCACCTAACTGGCCTGAATAAATTATGGTCCTTCAACTGAATTGCACCTGTCACTGTGGTTAGCTTTTTTTTTTTTTTTTCTAATGTTTGTTTATTTTTGAAAGAGAGACAGAGTGTGAGTGGGGGAAGAGCAGAGAGAGAGGGAGACACAATCCCAAGCAGGCTCCAGGCTCTGAGCTGGCAGCAAAGAGCCTGACACGGGGCTCAAACCCACAAACTGCCAGATCATGACCTGAGTCAAAGTCAGTTGCTTAACCAACTGAGCCACCCAGACACCCCTGTGGTTAGCTTTTAAAGTTATATTGGCAAATTAGAAAATCTGGCATTTAAAAAGTGAATTATATTATAGAAAATGTGAGGTTTCTATAGGATAAATATGAACTGTAGAAATTTAAACACATGCTTGTGCACATGTACATATACATCACTTATTCCAGACAAAATACCACTCTATCTGCTGGGAACACAGCTACAAGGGAGGATCTTGTAATTGTACATAGCAGAGGAATAGAGTGATTAAATTCCAGAATCACATCAGACCTAAGTCCTGGCATTAGGTGTTGTTAACTAAACTATCTAAAACACAGAAATTTGCTCTTTGTGTGTAATCTTGTGAGGAGCGGATCTCTGCATGCATGGTGCTCAGCAAAGAGCCCTTCTGAAAATATAGTGAACACTAATAAAAATTAGTGACATTGTTAGCATAAGACTGGAAGTTATTTCTCTTTAAGTCTGGTATTTTATGAAGTAACACTCCAGTATTGTAGGTAAGGGTTATTGTCATCTCTGCATATCTTCCAAAAAGATACATTTCAGCTATCATTTTCTCCCTCATCATGATTCATGGCTAAGAAATGAGTTTTAAAAAGTGAATAATAAGCAGAGGATAACCTCGATTAGCTGAAGTTAATGGGGACATAGAAAAACTTTGGTTAATTACAGGCCGTGGGAAACTGATAATAGTTTAAACATGATGGAACAGATAGTAAAACACAATTTTGGATGATGGATTGATTTAATCATAGTTGTTTTGTAATTAAAAATCAATTACTATAAAACAGGATCGGGGTAATATTGCCTTTACAGATATGGCAATGTTAAAAACAGTGAATTTAAATAGTCTAATAAAACATTTATTCATGACATTCTCTTCCTGATCCATTTATTTCCTTAGGATTGATTACCTCTGAAAGCTTTCCTGACATAGCTTTTGTATGCTGACAAAGGGGAGGTGTGAAGCAAAGCATCTTGATTAGCTACAAATATAGATCAATTCTTCATAGAGTTTACCAGAATAAAGAGAACTCATTGCAAACGCTTAGAAGATGCCTTCCAAGACCAGCTGCAATGGAAAGCCTACTCTGCTTTTAATCATGTTCTTATTTTTATTTTTTCTTTTAATTCCAGTATAGTTAGCATACAGTGTTATATTAGTTTCAGATGTACAGTATAGTGATTCAACCATTCCATTCATCACCCAGTGCTCAACACAACAAGTGCATTCCTTAATCCCTATCACCTATTTCACTCATCCCCCCCGCTCTCCTCTTGTAATCATCAGTTTGTTCTCCATGCTTAACATGGCTTGTGTCTCTTTTATTTTCCTTTGCTCATTTGTTTCTTAAATTCCACATATGAGTGAAATCATATGGTATTTGTCTTTCTCTGACTTCACTTAGCATAATATTGTCTAGCTCCATCCATGTCGTTGCAAACGGTAAGATTTCATTCTTTTTTATGGCTGAATCAATCATATTTTTAGATTGAATAAATTCTTTTTTAAATTTAATTAAAAAAAATTAATGTTTATTTTTGAGAGATCAAGTAAGTGAGCAGGAGAGGGGCACAGAGAGAGACACAGAATCCAAAGCAGGTTCCAGGTTCTGAGCTGTCAGTACAGAGCCAACATGGGACTTGAACCCACAAACTGTGAGACATGACCGTAAGACATAAATTGGACACTTAACCAACCGAGCTACCCAGGCTACTAGATTTAATAAGTTCTTAGCAGAATTTCAGGCCCTATCAAGTAAACTCTTTATAAATTGTTGTTTTTTGGTTTTTTTTTTTAATTTTCTTGACACAGTTCAACAAAGAAGAGAGTTACTCCCTTTTTCAAGAAATGTAAGTGAACATGAGGATTTACAGATTTGGGCTCCAACTGATGCTTCTTGTTATGTGCTTGCTTATTCAGAAGAAAAATGCAAGAACTTAATTTGAGTGCACGTGTGTGTGTGTGTTTTATGATTAAGTTTATTTTGAATCTTTTTTCTTAGGATAAATTTTTTTTTTAAGTTTTTATTTAAATTCCAGTTAACATACAGTATTAGGTTAGTTTCAGGTATACTATAGAGTGATTTAACACTTCCATACAACACAGGTGCTCATCACAAGTGCACTCCTTAATTCCCATCACCTATTTCACCCATCCCCAGCCACCTTCCTTCTGGTAACCATCAGTTTGTTCTCTGTAGTTAAGAGCCTGGTTCTTGGTTTGCCTCTTCCTTTTTCTTCTTTTTCTTTTTCTTTTTTTTTTTTCCTTTTTGCTTGTTTGTTCTGCGTCTCAAATTCTACATATGAGTGAAATTATATGGTATTTGTCTTCCTCTGACTTATTTTGCTTAGCATTGTACTTTCTACCTCCATCCATGTCATTGCAAATGGCAAGATTTCGTTCTTTTTTATGGCTTAGTAATATTCTAGCAGGGAGGGTGTGTGTGTGTACATCACATCTTTTTTATCCATTTATCAGTCTATGGACACTTGGACTGCTACCTTAATTTTGTTATTGTGGATAATGCTGCTATAATCATTGGGGTGCATGTATCCCTTTGAATTAGTAATGTAATTGCTTGATCATAGGATAGTTCTATTTTTAACTTTTTAAGGAACCTCCACAATGTTTTCCACTGTGGCTTCACTGGTTCACATTCTTACCAACAGTGCAGGTGGGTTCCCTTTTCTCCATATCTTCACCAACATCTGTTACTTTTTGTCGTGTTGATTTTAGCCATTCTGGCAGATTTGAGGCGATATCTCATTGTCATTTTGATTTGTGTTTCCCTAATGATCAGTGATATTGAGCATTTTTTCATGTGTCTGTTGATTGTATGTATGTCTTCTTTGGAAAAATGTCTATTCGTGTCTTCTGCCCATTCTTTAATTGAATTATTTGTCTTTTGAGTGTTGAGTTTTATAAGTTCTTTATATATTTTGGATATTAACCCTTATCTGGTATGCCATTTGTAAGTATCTTCTATTCACTTCAATAGGTTGTCTTTTAGTTTTGTTGATTGATTCCTTCATTGTGCAGAAGTTTTTATTTTGATGTAGTCTCAATTGCTTGTTTTTGCTTTTGTTTCTCCTTGTCTCAGGAGGCCTATCTAGAAGGAATTTGCTGCAGCCCTTGTCAAAGAGGATACTGCCTGTGTTGTCTTCTAGGAATTTTATGGTTTCATGCCTCACATTTAGGTCTTTCATCCATTTTGAGTATATTTTTGTGTAGGTATAAGAACATGGTCCAGTTTTCCCAGCACCATTTGTTGAAGAGATTGTCTTTTTCTCATTGAGTATTCTTTCCTAGGTTTTCTATTCTGTTCCATTGGTCTGTGTCTATTTTTATGCCAGTACCTCATTGTTTGGATGACTACAGCTTTGTAATATAACCTTAAATCTGGAATTGTGATGCCTTTCCTTTTCTTTTTCAAGGTTGCTTTTGCTATTTGGGGTCTTTTGTGGTTCCATACAAGTTTTAGGATTGTTTGTTCTAGCTCTCTGAAAAATGCTGGTGGTATTTTGATAGAGATTACATTAAATGTGTAAATTTCTTTGGACAGTATAGACATTTTAACCGTATTTGTTCTTCCAGTCCATGAGCATAGAATGTCTTTCCATTTCTTTGTGTTATCCTCAATTTTTTTCATCAATGTTTTATTGTTTCAGAGTACCAGTCTTTTACCTCTTTGGTTAGGTTTATTATTATTTTTGGTAAAGTTGTAAATGGGATTGATTCCTTAATTTTTCTTTCTACTGCTTCATTAGTGGTGTATAGGAAGGCAACATATTTCTGTACATTGATTTTGTATCCTGTGGCTTTACTGAATTTGTTTATAAATTCTAGCTGTTTTTTGGTGGTGTCTTTTGGGTTTTCTATAAGAATAAGAGAGATTTTCAAACAAATCCTTAAAAGTGTCCTTTTTTTTTTTTTTTTTTTTTTTTTGCAAGAGGATTCATACTTCAGGGTTTTGAAGTCTTTTCAAGACCATTTTTTTTAACCTAGAACTAACGACCCAAAAAATGAGGCCTTTAAGGGTAAAAAAAAAACTTAAAATTGAGTGGCTTAGTTGAACTGACCAGTAGGTCTGGTTGTTGCTTAGACAGCATTTTGTTCCCAAAGCAATTAAAAGGCTTTTCATATTTATTAGAGCTATTTAGCAAAGTTAAGTATGTAATGATAATATATTTAAAATTAATTATCAAGTTGAGTTTGTATGTCACTCTTCAAAATTTGCACACATACACACACACACAGTATTTTAAACATATAATACTATCATTTAACTTGAGAAAAGCGTGAACCTCTGAGCCGGCTTTGGTTGGAAACCCTTTGATCTGTTCTGACTCTTACAGTGTAGTGTAGGGCAAGGAACCTACATTTTCTGAGCCATACATTTCTCATCTGTAAAGTAGAGGTGATAATAAATACCTATTAGTGTTGCATTAAATGAAAATTTAAAGGTAAAGCATTGTACACTATATTTGATATGTAGAATGCACTTAATACATGGTGATTATATTGATGGCAATGCTAATAATGATGTTTTCTTTTCGTATTAGTCTCTCTTAGGGAAAGTGATCATAAACCTCATTTCTGCCTACAGTCATACTTAGTTAATACACAGAACACACGAACAGCTGCTTCTGTGCATTTAGTATCAGTTCCAACCTATCAGGATTTTCAAAGAAATTGCTTTTGTAGTAGGCTGCACATGATAGGAATAATTTCCCTAGTTTGATAATCTTTGAGCAGTTTTATAACTTAGTCTCTTTTTTTATATCAAACAATTCAATGTATTAAGGTGACTAAAAATCCTTTTATAGACTGCTATGATTTTCTATCATTGAATTTTATATTCTTCATGTTAAAATGAATTGTTGGCAATAGATGTTCTATCCTAATCACTTAAGTAGCATGGAGTATAGGGAAGTTCATCTGATATTTCACAATTATGATTCTTAAACTTCAGGAATAGTGTTCTGGACAATAGCAAAAGTGTAGGTTTAGAAATATTTTAATTTGTATGTATGTGAATATTAAATAAAAATTCATTGTTTGCATGTCTAAATCCTGTAGGGCTCTACAAGGATTCTAACAATTATGTAATTTTATTGCACTGTTATGTGTAGAAATAAATGCAGCCTCTCCATACATTTTGGAAATTTTAGAAGCGTGTGATATTTGCCTTTCATGTTTTTAGAATTTCACAGTGAAAGAGGGGATAAAACTTTTCAGAAGTGGGAACAGGAGATTTTTTAAAAAATTTACTCTGTTTGAGAAATTTGTTCTTTGCCAATGGAGCATTCATTGGTATACAGAAGACAGAAGTGTACCTCAGTAAGTGTTCTTACTGCAAACTACTGCAATATTTCAGCGAAGTAAATTTAGTTTTTAAATGCAGATTACAGAATTCCACTTGTGTTGAAGAATAAAATTTTGTTTTTGTTTTGTTTTTCCTTGTTTTTAAATTTTTGTTTTTAATATCAGACTATGTATAAACCCGTTTCTTCCTTTTAGCTAGAATACAAAACCCAACAGCTAAATTAACCACTTAATTTTTGTTTAAGGAGAAGCTTGTCCCCAAATGCCCATCAGAGGGCAGCAAAGCCTAGATGTTGATACTAACTTAACTGACCATTTTACATGAAGAGCAAGGATGAAAATGGCATGCAGACTGATTTGGCTTGAACAGAGCTGTTCTTTTGGACAATGGAGAGAGCTTTAGAACCTTGAAACAGTACATAACTCTATTCAACACAAGATGAGCAGCTCCTTGAGTTTATAAATAAGGCTACTCAGGTTGTGTTGTTTCGTTTTGTTTTGT
This sequence comes from Panthera pardus, assembly GCF_024362965.1. Taxonomy (NCBI): domain Eukaryota; kingdom Metazoa; phylum Chordata; class Mammalia; order Carnivora; family Felidae; genus Panthera; species Panthera pardus. The sequence goes on along the minus strand of NW_026526655.1, from coordinate 65,652,276 downwards.
TTTGTTTTTCAATGAACATCTAATCTATTGAGTGAACAGTTTAAGATTTAAATTGAGTAAATAGATTAGGTAGGATCAGGAGGATAAAAAGGAATGTTGATCATGGAACAATCTGAGTGATGGGTAGCCCATGACTTTTTTTTCTTTTGGGGACTTCTCCACTCTTGCTTATGTCCTTTGCAATCATCTGTCTCCTTCTCACAGATACTAACCAGTGTAATACCTATCATTTTGCCTCTCCAGCAAAACTAAGTTGGGAGAATCTGAAAACACTCCAGAGTTTTGCGGGCAAAGATGTGTAAGTTTCCTAAGAACGGGAGAATCTATCAGTGAAGTATAATGGACAAAATTGGTAGTATTGTTTTAATGGAAAAAATCCATTACTACATTGAATATTCTATGGGATAAGTAGCACACTAGCTATTTCTACACCTGTAACCTAGAAAAATGTTCATTATCTTAAGGAGGTTTAATAACAGTTGAAATAAGTTCGGAAAAAGCTAATGGTCACAGGGGATGGGACTATTTTCTTCTGTCATTGGTAACAACAGGGACATTATGTTTTTAGAGCTGAGAAGCAAACAAAACCATACTTAGAAGTGCCCTCATCTGTCAGTCCATTCATCGAACCACTGGGGGTAACAAAAATTATGGGTATGAGATAATTGTTTTGCAAATGGAACCTTCTTTTAAGCTCTTCATATAGTAGGAGGTCCTCCTGCCTGTTGGGAAATTTTGGAGACAAAGAACAACAGGATGTTTTTCTCTCCAACAACAGCTTCTATTAACCTCCTGATGTTTGGCTCAGAGGGTTGTGATTATGATCCTGCTGACATCAGCCACCCATCTAAAATAAAGGAGCAATGTTTTGGCTCAAGCAGTGAGAGGCTGAAAACTTGGAGGTTTTGTACCTGATAATGTAACTGTGTGAGAATTAAGTGTGAGGAAACATGTTGTGCTATCTCCCTAGCTTGTCTGGTGGGGATGTTATTCAACTCAACAAATACCTAATGAGTTTCTACGATTGTCTTGGTAATGCATTAGGCATTACAGGGACACTGAGAAGCACCAGGCATGTCGCTTGCCCTTGGGAAGCATATAGCCTTATTGTGGAGAGGAGGTTTATATAAATACAAAAATGCAACACAACTTACATGCTAGGTTGAAGGAATTCCTGTCAGAAAGGAAGTGTGATTTAGACATTAAATGAATCTGCTTGATGTTTAGGAGAGGAAAGAAAATTCCTCAGGCAAAGATACATATCGGAAAACACTCTAACTTGCTGCCTGTTATAATTTACATATCTCCAGTTGGTTAAATAAAAATACTCATCACTCTGTATGCATTCTGGCATTCTGATGAGTAAGCTCTTCTACTTTTCTCATTTTGTAAATAAGGCAATCAGGGTGTTGGGAGATTAAGTGATTAGTCTAGGGCTAAAAGTATTAGGAGTTAGGGATAGTATTTGAATATACATTCCTTGAATTTTTTGTTTCTTGCCCAACTTAGAGTTGTGAGAGCCATTTAGCAAACCTTCAGTAATAACTATATTGATGGTTTTATTAAATATCAACTAAAATAAAGTTGTTTAGGCTAATTTTTAGAAGTTTTTCATATTAAGGATGAAATGTTAAAGAAAATCAGAGAGCAACAAATGCAGACTGGGTTCTTCATGCTCTGTGACCGGGCTAAAATACACTAAGTGTCAAAGTGAGTGATTCTGGGCAGTATCCCTCTGCCGCGACTATTCTGTACTAATGCTAAAACTGTCTTGATGCTGCTAGCTCTCACCCTGTGAATCTGCAGGCTTTTCTAGGATGGGAACAAGGTCTTCTAAAAACTTCTAATACCATACACATTGTCATTGCCTGTTAAGAGGAAAGGGTTAACTTGTCCCAACACTGCTGTCTGCAGGCTGGTTTCCCAGGAAAGGAACTGACCTCTCTGCAAGGCTCCATGACATTGGCCATGCTGGTGTTTAAGGCAGTTAAAGTCAAGGACAAGACTTGGATCTAGTTTTCAGATGATGCCTAGAGGAAGGGCGATTTCTTCACCACCCAAGATCAGTGATGTGGCTAATTTTGCTTCTACTTGTAACATACAAAGCTTCAAGTACAGAGTTTGGACCCCAACATTGAACACTCCAGAGCTAAGCCAACAGGATAGGACTGGAAGCCAGAGGTCTGCTCCATCATATTGATAGTGTACTATAGTTCTTGACCACAGCAGCAGATGGGGTATTGCTTTTCTAATCAGCTTAAGAGCCCTATAGTGGGAGAAAATGAGTTGTCCCCACCCATAGAAGGATAGTTACAACTACACAGTACACAAGATAGCGAGACTATTAGAGGAGGACACAGTCCATTTGAGAGAAATGGATAAAGATCATCCCCTTCCTCTGAGTTTAGGATAGCAAAGTGGTCAGTCTGATGAAGTGGTTCCTGGGTTGTCACTAGGTAACTGATCTCCTCAAACCTCAGAATCACCTAGTTGCTTGGAAGCTAGACAGAAGCTTATACTGTCCAAATGCAGATGTCCCTCTACAACAATTTAATCACCGAATGGATTAGGAGAGGTGGCCCTTTTTTATTGGGATATCCAGACACATTCCCTCAGATAACTCTTCACAGTTGAGGCATTTTGATACTGAGAAGTCTCAAAATATGTGTGGATATGTATAATAAAATACATTTCACATCTATCTAGCTGTTTCTATGCAATAGGTATATGGAATATGGGATAGATATAAATACAGACAGAGCGCTAGAACAGTTAAAGACAAACTGCACTAATACTGCCTTTGCTTTCACTAGGAGACTGGCTGGACTTCTTGCTTAATGTTGTGTTAAGGACAGCCTTTTCTTATAGGAGTGGATTTTGTCGGACCTGTCTCTTAGAGACCCACAAATTGGAGGGCGATAGGAAATTCCTGGAGTCCCGCAAATGCATATAGGTATCTGATCTGTGTAAACTTTCCCATCTGTCTGCCCGCCCCCATACTCAAACTTCCTCAGGTGATTGGCAAATCTGAACAGTACCCTATACCAAGGAATGAGCAAACACCAACTTGGAAGGCACTGCTCTATTGACTGGCTGGTTGTTGTTGACTCATCCATCTGGGGCTGCACCCTTTGTTTTGTACCCCTCTCATGTGATATAGCAGTTCCAAATCTAAACATTTATGTTGAACGTTCTATTCTGGCCATCCTCACCCAAGTTGTAGCTGCAGATCAGTGCACTCAACTGCCACAGGGTCATGGATGTGTAATGTGTGGCAGTAATGACATGACCTCTGAGTGATCAAAACAGCCCTTGCCTAACAGGAAGGTGGGTGAGGGTCCCCAAGACTCCCAAGCACAATGATTCTCTGGAAAGACTCCCTGGGCTCAGCAAAGCTGTTACACTCACTGTTACATTTTATTATAGTGAAAAGATACAAATGAAGACCAGCAAAGGTAACAGGTGGCATGAGGTCAAGTACAGGAGAAACCAGGCACAAGATGCCTCCTTTCAGTTGAGTCACACAGGTCACATTTAATTCCCTCAGCAACAATATGAAATGAGAGAATATTTTCCAAGTGTTGCCACTAGGGAAGCTCATCCAAGCCTTGGTATTTAGGGTTTTATAGGAGTCAGTTGTGTAAGCTGCATGACTGACTTCAGCCACTCAGATTCCAGCATATATTATGCATACACACTTGAGGCATTTGCCAGAAAACATATTTCAGCATAAATTTATCTGGTGAAACTGGTATACCATGGCCTACGGCCTCAAGCACACAAAATCATTTTCATTATGCAGAATATTCCCAGGGCTTAGAGGTTATTTTCTCAGGAGCTGGCCAAGAGCCAGACTTAAAGACAACCCTTCTTTGGAATTTGCAGGATTCATGCAACCTGGGCCTTTGCAATTTTACCATTCTTGCCCAGAAAGAAGCACCTAAGGTTATGGGAGGTGAGAAGAGAAGTCATCTTGCACTAGGAGTCTTCCAAGATAATTGTCACTAGGACAGCACTGAATTCAGTATCTACCTCTCTAAGTGACCATCTCAGCTACTCTGTTGTGCTGTTGGGCTTGCTATCCAGTGCTGTTATGTCAAGTGGAAAGCTAGTAGCCATTCCAGAGTCTACTAACAATATTGTTATGCTCCTGGGGCCTCCCAGCCTCCTGGTAAATATCACTGAATTATAGCACCCAGAATCTGCCAAATAATCTATTAACAATGAATCTAAAGCCCACAGCTGAGCAGGGCTTATGACCCTTCTTTTTCTAGTCTTTGGAGGGGACTTGAGAGCATGCCATTTCTCAGTCACCATGCTGCAGCTATGGATGGCAGCTTTCTTACGCTTTCTGGAATGGACATCATATATCTTTTGGGTTGTTATTACCAAAGGGCTTGCTAGTTTACTTTGGGAGAACATGACTTTCTTCCTGTGGTTGGTCATCTGGCTATTCTCAATCATCTTCTGGGTCTCCTGCATCAACTTCAGTGACTGGCTTCACAGTTCTTATGAGTTAGATGATACAGATTTGATAGAGTGGGGTCCATTATTTGGAATCAGAAAGGTCATTTGAGAGAATCTAAGACTGACTTTATAGGTTGACTTCACCACAAAAATAAATGGTTCTCTTTGAATTTCAGTGGGAAAAGGCCATGATTCAGTGCTTAAGGAAATCAAACCTGGTTAACCATGAGATCATGCCAGAGTGGGTTTGCTACTTTGCCAGTCTTGAGGGCTCATTTGGTAAATCCTGCTGCTGGCATACTGTGTCACACATGGCCCCTTGCCCAAGCTGTCAATGCTGAGCTGGCAAGAGAGGATTGGAGCCATATTATTAACACATTATATTACTGTTATATCCTGGTTTCTAATCCCAACAGAGAAGGACCAACACATCCCTAATGATGCAGCTTAAAAATCCCCCACAACCCAAGGAGACCTTGCCCTACAGTGTGATGTCCAGCCTTGTTGAACTTTTGTGTGCTATGCCAGAATGTGTTCGAGCAAGAAAAAATTCACATCCCTGTTTTATCCTGCCTGAATAAGTTTCTTCCAAGGAATTCTGCTCTAGAACAACTGAACAGATTTTAGACTGTCAAGGTAAATGACCAAATGGCCTTATATCTTGGCTTTTTTGGCAGGGGCAGTTTATATCTTGGCTATTTGCATGATACAATTCTCAGCTCAGGTACTGGAACATAGTCAGGAAAAAATGTTTTTTGAATATATAACTTCTTTATGTGTGTAAGTCTGGGCTATAGGTGGGGACAGTTCATTATTAAACTAGGTTTGCTATTTTCTCCCTTTTCTATAGTGGAAACAGTTTTAACCTTTTTAAATCATTTTGAATGTCTGAGAAAGTGGTTAATACTACGTGGTTACTGGAGCCTTGGGACTATTAATTGCTTTTTACAGCATATTAACAAAGCACTTAAAAGACAAATAGCATAGTGAAAAGTACTGAACACATTGCTCATAAAAATAAATGTTAGGAATCTATACTTCTTGCTTTATCCTTTAAGGCATTTTGCAAGCACACTAACCAGACATCCATTTCATTTTTAAGATGAGATCTTCAAAAGCAGAGAGTCTAAAACTGAATTTAAAGGCTGAATTTAGAGATACCATGTGTTATAGTCATTTTTCTAGGTAGTTAAAAATTCTAAGAACTTACCTATGGCACATAAGCCTTTGCTATATGATTTATGTGCTGGGTTACTTTATTATGCACTGTTGAGAAAAGACTGTAAAATATTCTAGATAGGCATCCATTTGCATTTGAGAGCCAAACAATTTGCATACTGATAGTATGCTACTTTCTGAAAAGAAGGGGAAAGGGAGCCTCAGGACTCACCAGAGAACAAGGAACAAGTTAGAAATCCCATGGTTTTGGGGGATGAGAGTGTAGGAACAATTTTTATACAGTTCCATTTCTTTTTGAGTCATATATCTATTGAAAGAGAACTTGCTCTATAAAAACCTTATAAGCAATGAACTGTTTATTTCAGAATGAGACTCTGGGGAATAATCTCATAAGAAACACATCTTGCATTTGTAGAGAAACCCAAGGGGATAGTATTCATGAAGGATTATCCCAGTGTAGGCAAAAAATGACAACCAATGCAAACTCATCAAACAATTGAAAAGGAAATGCTTGATTACTGAATAATTTTTTTCTCTCCTGCCTCCTGCTCTTTCCCAAATGCACAAATCCATCATTCTGTATTATAGACAGATTGATTGTTCTTTCTCTCTGCTTTCCTTCTCTGTTCTTATATAATTGTTCTCTAGTTCCCACCTTACTACTCACCCAAGCAAAGCAAAAGCAAAACTCACTGCAGGTTCTAAAGGTTTCTTAGGTTACAAGTAGGCCTTTTATGTCATGCAATCTCTATCACATGCTTTGTGAATAATAATTCTTGTTATAGGTTTAACTCATAAGGTTTAACTATGGCATAGGGGCACATGGAGATCAGTTGTAGTGTCAGGTGTTCATATGTTTGAAAGATTAGCTGTCTTATAAATTATAGGGATAACCTTGAATCCACTATAATAATGTCATGTTCACTGACTTGCATTTGCTTTTCAGAATGAGAGAGAAAGGGCTGGAATTACAACTAGGTGAGAGCATTGAGCTTAACTCCAAGCTTATGCAGCAGCCTGGAGAGGATCACGTATATGACCTTTATTCATGGGATGGGTTAAGACAGGGGACCCATTGTCCTGGATGTCCTGTTCTGTTGATTTGATGATATACAGGCATATATTCCTTCATCCTACCTTCCCTAGATGTTTTTTATTTAGGGATTCCCTCCCTACCTTCTCTAGATGATTCTTATTTTTATATTTTAGATCCTCCTCTACATGGATAGGATAAAGATAGTAAAGGCAGGCAGTTTCTCTTGGTTCTTTAATTCTACTTACCAATTTGTTCTACTTGACAAAACCACAGAAAGATAACTTAAATTGCAGACAGACAGAATGGTTTGTAAAGTAATGAAAATGGTAAACAGTAGCTCTCAGAAAATATATATCTCTTTCACCGAAGGGTACAGACCTTCTTCACTTTCAGAATAATGATGAGAAAGGTCAGAGAGAGTATGGAGAGTATGAAATCTACCAAGTGTTCAATATGACGTCATTGTGCTGGTGGCTCAGAAAGTTGGTCAAGTTGAGAAATGGTGATATCCTCATTATATATCCACAGAAAGCATCATATTGCATCATGGAAGTATTTTTTGATGGAATTTTTTTTACTATTAATGGTAGAAAGGTGTGATTATTTTTCTAGGCAGTCTGAGAACTCCTATCTTTTAAGGAAATATACTGCAGGACTTAGAAATTTCTATTCCTCTGGCATCTTGCAAGTATTGAACCACTGCAGAGTAGACAGTGGTGATCAAAAGAACCATAAGAGTTACAAATGAAAAGAGAATTCAAACAAGTCATCAAGATGACTTACTATGTTCAGGAGACCCTACAGGAAAATCCTTTTATTGCATTCTATAATTGAGGGCATTTCCTGTGGTGTGTGAGATCTCCTATACACATTCAATTTTTCCACAAAAAGGGACAGAAGAAAGGAAAGGTACTAGGTCTGCTCCTTCTCAAATTTGCCTTTTTGAATTGCCCTGATGAAATTAAATTTGAATATTTCATGTCCATGCATGCGTAACCTTACAGCAGAAAGACTGAGATCTAAGTTAATTAGGAGTTTTCTGTTAATAGCTAGGAATTGTTTTCTGTAAATCCGTGCTATAGAACATTGCAAACCAAACTCTGACAGCTTCCGTGATTAGAACTTTCAGTGGCTCTTCTCTTTTCCCCACTTATCATTCCTGTTGAGGATTCCTATCTAACTAAATATATTTTCCTAACTCGCCATGCTCATCATGTCATACATTCTGGAACTATTCTTTTCAGAAGATGATGGTTCCAGGATTTTCCCAATAACTTAAAGTGAATAATTGCCCTGTAAAAGTTAAACCTTAAAAACAACATTTAACATCAGAGCAATGCTATCACAGTATAGAGGCAACAGGTCTCAGGCTGTAAGATTTGCCTGTTCTCAGATGAAAGGTGTTAACATACATTACTGAAGGGCTATAATGGACAGCAGGGGGGTTGATCAGTCATGGACTCATAAGAAGAGGCAAACACTAGATGAAGCTGCCCATAGGGCAAGAACACATTGTTTAAGAACACACCATCTGTCTGGTCCAGGTGGCAGTTATGACTCCAGGATGGAGTGAAATAGCATAAACTCTCTTTTTATGGTTCAAAGGTTTAATGGCACTGGTCACACACCTCACTTATTCTGATCACATACTCACCAGGCAATCTTCCATTCTTGATTTAGCTTTCCTTGAAGCTTGCTTACCAAGAGATAACATATTGACTGCAGAATTCCACCTGTCCAGTGCCTTTTGGCAGTTATAGATTAGGGCTTTCATGTTAAATTAACAAACTGATATCTAGGTTCTAACTTGGCATTCTCTAGAGTTGCCTACAGAAGTGGTAAGTACATGTGAAAGAGAGACCCCCAGTATCTTTTACCTCAACAAAAATAATTCTCCTCTAAAATAACTTGGCATTGTGGTTTTAAACTCAATTCTCCTGAGTTAATGGGAGTCTGTTCCTAGAGACGGATTCAGGTCACAGATACATAAAATCAGGTTTGTTAGCTTTTGAGGCTAAGGTATCCCAACTTAAGACTACAGTATGTTCAATAAACTCATGTCACCCTCTCTGTTGCTACTTTACCAAGCAAACCGCTCTCCCTGGGATTACTCCTATTCTGTTGCTACCATTTCTCAGAAATACAGCACAGAACTGCTCAGAATGAACCTGTTTATTTCAATGACCCAGGTATTTTCCTTACTACTGAATGTTTTTACTGCACAATATTCAAACAAAGAGTAATTTTATAAATGATGTTGAGTACTCAAGCTTTTATTTTCCAAGTGAATCAGAGACCTTTCCATAAAAGATTTGAAATTCCCAAAGCTGGATGAAAGATGGAAACATTCTATAATGCTAGCATACATATAACCACTTTCAATCTGTAAAGCAACCCTGTAGAGAAATACACATGATACTCCCAATTCAGTTTGAGAAGACTGAGATTCACCCAAGTGAGATGAAAGCTATTCTTTCTGATTTCAAAGCTTACATTTATTTGTCCTTTTTTTTTTTTTTTGACCTAGATGGATTAATTCAGGTATATGCATGTGACATGGTGGAGGTGGATGAATTCAAAAGCAGAGTAAAGCTAAGGTTCAGAAAACATTTTGGTAGTACATAAGTATATTGAATGAATGCCTCAGGCATGTGATCTTAGTTAAATAGCTCTCCATTATTTTCACTTTGTGGGAATGCTTATCTCAGAGTCTAAAATAGTAAACATGTGACGAACATGTAGTGGTTAGTCCACATAAAGTTCTATAACAATGGTAGGTAAACTGAAGATTTAATAGGACATGTTTTATTTAGCATCAGACTCACAGTTTCAAAGATTTCTTTCAAAAAGGATGTATGTTGACATGATAGGCATTATTCTAAAGGTGTCTTATATATAGCATTAAGAAGACTCTGTCTTCACCATTATAAACAATTTGGATTGCAAATCACGTTGAATTGCAGAGTTCAGAGAAGTTGTTATTTCTAAATTACTGCATTAGTTGAGTCTCAAATTATCATAATGCTGGTGGTTTGTTTGGTGTCTACCTGAAAGGAGAAGAGAGGTAGTTTTTTTTTCATCTTTAAGAAGAGGAAGGTGAGATTAGGTACTACCTGGAGAGGTAGGGTTCACACAAGCTTCACTTCAGGAAAGCTTTTTTTTTTTTTTACAGGAAAGCATTAGGATTTGAAATAAATGTCCCCAAAGAACAGTAAGTAACAATGAACTGGGAAGGGGTAGCTGATAAAGTAGAAGTGCTGATTATAGAGTTCTTAAAAAAATGGATATTTATAAATGTTAACTTTATGGTATTACTTTATTACACATCTTCCTTTGATACAAGGAAGGAGAGCATACCCAGATCATCCCTTCCTCACCTGCATGCAGATCATTTACAGTAATCCAGTGGTGCCTGGGAGTTGTGCTAAGGGGTTGCCCTTTATTTTTGGTTTTTATGTAATGTTTCCACAACCTCTCTCCCCTCGCATGGAGCCTGATTTACCTTCAGAAACCTGCTATCGTCTGTCTGGTTCCTCTCTGGTCAAGTATGCTTTTGCAGCTTTCCATCCTTAACTACAATTTGGAAAGCTTTGCAAGTATACAGCTTTAGTTTTCTCAATAAAGAGAGGAATTTTTCCTAGAAGAGAATGTGCAGATGGACAAGATTAAGTAGGTTTATGGGGTGGGATTATATTTCACTACAAAATAAAGGAGACACATTCTTATTTGAGAAGCACTTTTTTTTACAGTCTGAAAAAAGACTTTTTTACAGACTTTTACACTCTGAAATTAGAATCAAACGGGCATTTAAAGTAAGCATTTAGAGTCAGATGCTGTGCAAATGTGATGGAGAGCTCTTTGACTATTTACTAGTGTTTGTTCAATTAATATATATTAAATACATGCTAATATATTTGTAAATAATATTTTAAATGCTACATTGTATTCTCATCAAAAATCCTGTTAATTAGAATATTTAACCAATAAGTATTTCCTATTAAATAGCCAGGCATGTATTATCCATCCATTTATTCACTCATCTACTCATCTATCAGACATTAATTAGGTACCGATTATGTGATATAGATACAAAGAAAAATAGAACAAAGCAGGACACAGAGACAGGCATGAGGACATCTGATTACCACAGTGTGGTATGTGATGAAGAATAGGTAGGAACAATTATTTAAAGGAGAAAATAAAATGTCCCCTGGAGTTATCATAGAATCCTTCTGGAAGAGGACACATTTGAATTCAGTACTGAACAAAGAATAAAGGTTTTTCATGAATATGAAGGTGTGTGTTGGTAGGGGTGCATCTACTGGAGAAGTAAGAAATGAGAGATTCGATGATTTAGACAACAGAGAAGGTAAGAGGTGAGAGGGAGAAAAATGTGTAGAACATTTAAGACACTGCAGGAAGTTTAGTGTGCTGGACTTCTTGGTGCAGGTGGGAAGGTGGTGTCAGGAGAGGGAAGCTACAAAGGAACCATGATGCTTTTCCCTGAAAGCTGTTTGGGCTTCACAGTCTAGGTAATGGCATACCATTGAAGGATTAAAAAAAATTTTTTTTTAACATTTATTCATTTTTGAGAGATGGAGAGAGACAGAGCATGAGTGGGGGAAGGGCAGAGAGAGAGGGAGACACAGAATCCGAAGCAGGCTCCAGGCTCTGAGCTGTCAGCCCAGAGCCCGATGTGGGGCTCAAACCTATGGACCACGAGGTCATGACCTGAGCTGAAGTCGGATGCTTAACCTACTGAGACACCCAGGTGCCCCCCATTGAAGGATTTTAAGTTGAAAAGTCAAACAATCCTTTATTTTAGAAACTTTGCTCTGGTTGTATTGTAGATAGATTGAGTGTAGGGAGCCTGAGAAAGAAGAAAGATATTAAAGAACTCCAAAAGAGAAATAAGGGCATAGGCTAAGACAATGGAAGTAGAAGTTGAGATTGGCTGAAAAGCTTTCTAGGTACTTTAGTCAATAGGGCAGAGTTAATGGTTACATATGAGAAGTTAGGCAAAGAAAGCCTACAATTATTCTTAGCCTTCTAGTGTGGGCAGGTTAGTGGAAAGATGTGCTGATAACTACAATGGGAGAAAATGTGCCAAGCTTCGGGAAGTCTGTGAATTATATAAGTGCATATTATTTTTTTAAATTTTTTGGGTTTTTTTAGAAAGTGGGAGGGCATGAGTGGGGGAGGTGGTAGAGGTGGGGAGCAGGGAGAGAGAATCTTAAGCAAGATACATGCTGAGTGTGGAGCCCCACGAGGGGTTCCATCCCATGACCCTGGGATCATGACCTGAGGTGAAATCAGGAGTCCTACGCATAACCAACTGAGCCACCCAGGCACCCCACAAATGTATATTCTTAAGACTTGTTTTGAAATAACTGACACATAGTGTGCTGTTTGAATTACCATAGTAATCTGTTCACATGCACACTTCCTATTGTTTCTATTTTGCCAGCTCTTAAAGGGAGAAACTATGCAAGTGACTAACTGTCTTTGTACAATATTCACTCAAGTATAGACAGTTTTGATGATGATAAAGCTATAGCCAGGAAAATTGGATACACCGTTAGAGCAGAAAACACCCCCCATTAAGTTTTGAATCTTAACTTGAAAAGCTTTCGGTTTCTAAGTATACTCAGTCTTGAAGATGAATGGCTGTATTTCAACATTAATCAATTTCAAGCATAGGAGGAAAATAGATTTATGCATTCCTTGAAGATAACATTGGGAGAGCAGTTTAACCTAAACAGTTTCTACTTAAGATAGCACAGTGTGTTTAAAATGCAGTCAGATGATTCATTTGGCTTTTTGTTTCAGTTCATTTGGTGGTGCCAAGATGAAGCTCTGAGCCACTGACCAGAGTGAATGGTGGTTACTGTTATGATTATATCTTCATTTCCACCTACCTAAAATTCAAAGAGTCCAGGACATGCTTTGCTAAATGAATGATTGCCCAGAGACTGCTCATCACCTTCACCCTCTAGTATATGATGGGGATTCTCTTAGAGGACTAAAGAAATAATGGATACAGTCCACAGGCCTATTGGGGCTAATAGGTCTCTGATGGTTAAGTGACTGTTAACATCAGTCCTTATTCAATACCACACATGCTGCCTTTTTCGACTCTGGCACTATTTTTTCTTAAATCAGCCAAGACAAGAGTGAAATACTTTTTGCCAGATTGCCTGTCTGGTATTTTCTGACTAAAACCCATTCCCTCAACTCTTCCTCAACCTCTTTTTCTTTCCCCAGCCCCACTTCGGTCAAGTGAAGACAACTGAACCAGAGCATGGGGTTTAAATTGAACGGGCTACAGCCCTCATACTTTTAAGAGGATTGGCATTTTGTCCTGATCTCTATCTTTCCTAGAATGTGTTCTTTCTTCCAGAGAGACACTGTCCCCTGGCTTTAAACTGTGAACCGATGCATGGGACGGCGGGTCCCTTGGCTCACTCAATTGCACCTGGGTGGACCTTTTTTGTTTTCTGCATGTATCAAATCTCTCAGGATTCCTGGCTTTGAAATCGTTACCATGCCCATAAAGATCTGAAGACCCTCTTAGAGCTAAGTTGTAAATGCCTGTAAAAACCCTGTAACTTAAAAACATGACTGGGAGGAAGAAGGCAGAGGGACCTTACAGGTTAAACCTAAATTACATGTTTAAACTCTCATTTGGTTGAGCAATGATTTTTGTGACTGATGAATAAATAGAAGTAAAATGTTCAGTCTATGTAGTTCTGTGGAAGAATCCCCAAAGCATAGTGTAGGAAGAGATCCTAAACCATTATGCATTTGTCATCAAGAATAATGCATTTCCTGTCTCACCTGGTTAATAAGGACCTTAAAATCAATTTGCCTTTCCTGGAATTAATGCATAACCTTTAATTCTTGCTGAAGGTCTTTGAGGTTGAGAAGTTGAGTTTTCTGATGTCTTTTGCTGTTGACTGAATATGATTACTTGATAGGAGAGAGAGAAAAGAACATTCACTGCAGCGAGGATGTTTGGGGAAAGTATGCAAATGAAAACTTATTTTATTACACAATAAAAATATAGTGCAAAAATAAAGCCAAAGCAGCTGAACCTGCTTGAAGCAAAGGACTGAGTATAATAATCATTATGCTGAATTTGTTCCTCTTCAGGCAGGTATCTCAAAAGTGTAATTTACTCACTTTGTAGAGAGTGTGAAATCCTTTCAGTCTGCTGACCACCATTTAACTTAATCCCTCATTCCTTTGAACTGAAAGACAATTGAAAACGTTTGCAAACATCACCATAGTACCTAAGTTATTTTCCTCTACTTCACTAATTGGACAAATTCTCATAGTGGCTGATAAAACATTGCCTATTGTAGTGCTCAAATTGTTTGATATAATAAAAGTCTTACTTTGTAACACATTTATTTTGCTTAAGGATTGTGGATTATAAGAAGAGCTGTTTTCTAATCTCAGTTCTGCATCTTTCCTAGTCATAGTCCCTTGTCTAACACTCAGCTCCCAGTTTGTAAAATGAGAGACCTGCATGTATAATTGATGCTTTGTTTTCTGCTACTAATTCTCTCCAACCATTTTTCCTTTAAAAATGTAGGTGCCAAAGAAACAAAAAGTTTTGTCCTATTTAGGTCTACAACTGATCTAGAAAGTAAATGAAGTGTTTGATATTCTCTGTCTTGTGTGTGTTCCCTTGATTCTGAGATAATGCTAGATGACATTTTGGAGTTTGGTATAGGACTGTGAATACAATAAATCCTCCAAAGGATGTGTAGTTTGGAATAGATAAGGATAGTTAAGCAGTCTGTCTTGGCAAAGGTTTGTAGAAGGAAGATGGAATTCTCAACAGTGTGCATTAGGATGCATACCAGATGTTACTGGAACCTGATGGATGACTAAATGTTGACATTTTTCATAGAGAAAATGACCTGAAAACACAATATTTTTGAGGTATTTTGACATGTAAGTTCTTTTATCCTTCTTTAAAAATACTTAAAGGCCATAGTTGGTGTATGCATGGATGTTTAAGAACTGTGATGGTGATCTTAATGTCCTGTCCCCTTTTTTCTTTTTCTCCTATGAGCTATTATTACAAAACACTAGAATCTAGTTTCCAAATCCTTTTTTGTACCTGTTGAGAATTTCAAAGAAAAACACACTTTCTAAGGATTTTTTCTTCCTCTCTCAAAATGTTCCTTTCTTTCTCCTTACTTTGCCAGATTTAGTGTTTTGCTCCATGAAAACCAGGATTCATATTTAAATGAGAGAGAAGAGATAAATCTTCCTTATGGAACAATTCCAAATAATTTGTCAAGATACTGTCTCTGCCAGTATTTAGAACATAAACAACTCTCTGCTTCCTTGAGTTTGGGCTACATTTGGTAGCTTGTTCCCAAAAAAATAGACTATGCAAATAAGGATTACCTTTATAATGGAAAAACCTAGCAAACACTATGTAAAGTAAGTGACCAAGGTAACATTACCAGTGGTAACTCATGTTGATGCCATATATCACTGATAGGATGAAAAGAGTATTTCACCTCTGTGATATATTCTTTCTCTAAATCCATAACACCAGTCTAATTCTGAGGAAAACATCACATAAACCCAAATTGAGAACATTCTACAAAGTAATTGCCTAGTACTTTTTAAAACGGTGTCATAAAAAACAGTGACTAAAGAAACTATCTCAGATCAGATGAGGCTAAGGAGATATGATGAATAAATAGAATGTCACATTCTGGAAGGGATCCTTGATATTAAATAACTAGGTGTGTGGTGGGGAGCCATCCATGGATAAACTAGTGAAATCCAAATTACATCTAAAGTTTGGTTAATAGTAATATGCTAAGACTGGTTTCTGGTTCTGGCAAATGTACTATGTAACAAAAATGCTGATATGAAGGGGCATATGCACCCCAATGTTTATAGCAGTGCTATCAACAATAGCCAAATTATGGAAAGAGCCCAAATACACATCGACTGATGAATGGACAAAGATGTGGTATACATACACAATGAAATATTACTCAGAGATCCAAAGGAATGAAATCTTGCCATTTGCACAACATGGTTGGAGCTAGAGTGTACTATCCTTAGTGAAATAAGTCAGAGAAAGAAAAATACATGATTTCATTAATACGTGGAATTTAAGAAACACAACAGATGAACATAGGGAAAGAGAGGGAAAAATAAGATAACAGATGTAGGCAAACCATAAAAGACTCTTAACTATAGAGAACAAACTGAAGGCTGCTGGAGGGAAAGCGGGTGGGGGATGGGCTAAATGGGTGATGGGCATTAAGGAGGACACTTGTTGGGATTAGCACTGGGTATTATATATAAGTGATGAGCCACTAAATTCTCCCGAAACCAAAAAAAAAAAACAACAACAAAACTTACAAAACAGAAATGGTAGTGAGGAGAAAAACTGTTTACTAATAAAAGATTTAACAAATAAAAAAACAAAGAACAGTTGGGCATAAAAAACAACATGGGAAAGTGGGTGAAGGGTGTGTGGGAACTTTGTGCTTTCTTTGCAACTTTTATGTAAATCTAAAACAATCATAAAGTTGAATACAGTAAAACCTTCGATTGCAAGTAACTTGTGCTGCAAGTGTTCTTCTACAAGAGGAGCAAACATTTCTAATAAACTTTAAATGGTAAACAAGTGATGTCTTGCAATATGAGTAGTACTTGATGCCAAACATCACATTGCAATGGAGCCAGTAGTTCTTCTCTCTCTCTCTCTCTTTCTCTCTTTCTCTCTTTCTCTCTTTCTCTCTTTCTCTCGGGGATTCTGGGTGATTGTCTCTCGTGCTTGGATGCTTGGTCTCTGGCTGTGGTGTTTGGCAGAGATCAGCGATTTTTCAGAAAGTTGGAAGGTGCCCACAACTTACACTCATGTATTTTTTGTCACTTCAAGTTACCTATGGACAGTCCTTTGCTTTTCCACACAAGAGTAAGCTTAGGAATGCTTTGCTCCAATATAGGTCAGGCTGCCTGCAGATATAGATGCTTTCCCCTGCTGCCTTATGGCCAGTTACATTAAATACAGTATATGACAAGAGTTTATTAGTACTGTACTGTAGTCAACATCCATGCGAGTGTATGCAATGGCCCCATGCAGAAAAAGGTTGAAAAGAAAGTCAGTAAGAAGATGATTACAGTGGAAATTAGGAAGGAAATCATGAAGAAGTATGAACAAGGTATTGAGTGGCTGAAATTGCAATTTTTTATAAGTCTGTGTCGACCATTTGCACAACATTAAAGAAGAAAGAAATAAGGGGTCTAGATGTAGGAAAAGGACTCACAAGAATATCAAAGCAACATCCACATGTTCTAGAAGATGTAGAAAGGTTGCTTCTGGTTTGGATAAATGAGAAGCAACTGGCAGGTGATACTGTGACCAGACTGAGAACTTTCTGTACAAGAAGGGAAAGGCCTTGTACACTGACCTTGTAAGTAAACTTCCAGGTATGTCAACAGAAAATGAAGAAGGCTTCAAGGTAAGCAGGGGATGGTTTGATAACTCTAAGAGGAGAAGTGGTATCCATAGTGTTATGAGGCACAGAGAGGCTGTAAGTTCGGACATTAGCTACCAAGTTCCAGAAGCTCATGGATTCCAAGTGTTACCTGCTGGCGCAAGTTTTTAACTGTGATGAGATGGGGCTTTTTTGGGACAAGATACCAAAGAAGACCTACATTACAGAAGAAGGGAATGCGATATCTGGTCACAAGCCCATGAAAGACTGTCTCACTCTCTTGTTTTGTGCTAATGCAAGAGGAGATTTCACAGTCAAGTCCTTGCTCATGTATCGTTCCAAGAATCCACAGCCTTTAAGAAATTCAAGGTGCAGAAGAGCCAGTTAAATGTTATGTGGAGGTCAAGAGTGTGGCTTGGGTCACTCGTATCTTGTTCATTGAGTGGATCAAAAAGGTCTTTGGTCCTACAGTGAAGAAATAGCTTTTAGAAAAGACTATGCCACTCAAACCCTTGCTGATTATGGATAATTCTGTCCATCCTCCAGGCTTTGATAACAACTTACTGGAGGAATTTGAGTTCATTAAGGTCAAGTTCCTTCCTCTCAACACCACTCCAGTCGTACAGCCCATGTATCAGCAGGTGATTTCAAATTTTAAAAAGTTTTATACCAAAGCACTATTTCAGTGATGCTTCGAGGTGACTGAAGGAACAAACCTCACCCTCTGAGAGTATTGGAAAAGTCATTTCCACATCATGAACTGCCTCAAGATCACTGATAAAGCCTGAGATGGGGTCACCAAGGGAACCCTCAATTCTTGAAAACTGTGGCCTGATTGTGTCTTGGAATGACTTAGAGGTTTGTAGGAAAACACCGAATAAGGATGTAACAGTGAGAGTCTATTTAACAACAATGCAACATCACATTTCTGTGAAATCCTCAAAAGAGGCAAAAACAAGTATTATTGGATAGGTCCCTTGTTAAAATTGCATGAAAAGAAAAAGATTCCATTGATCCAGTAGGTTGTATTATATTACAGTCTTGAAATCATTTTTATATGATTATATTTGGGTTGTGGAACAAATCATCTGAGTTTCCATTATTATGGTGAAGTTTGCTTTATATACAAGTACTTTGGATTACGAACCTGTTTCTGGAATTAATTATGCTTGCAAACCAAGGTTTTACTGTATTTAAAAGAAATAAAAGCCTAATTTCTAATAGCCAATTAGCATCACCACTTCATTTATCTAATTTTGCAATGAAATATCTTAAATACTTTTCAATGTTTGCCATTATGTGTGCATTGGTTCTTTTGCTTTGAGAGTCATGAGGAAGTCCATAGAAGGAGATACTGGAATTATAAATGATAAATTGTTATTTATGACTCACAATGAATACAATAAAAAGAGTGGAAAAGCTTTTTTAAAAAATTTATTTTACAGAAATAACCAATACATAAAATGCCTGAGAAGTTGAGTTTTGAAGAAGTTGCATAAACCTATTTGAATGAAATTAAAAAAAAAAAATCAGTTGATACAACTCTTTCCAAAGGAGACTTTAATAAAATCTGAAACACAAAGGAAAATACTTTGTAGAAAGTCATATAATGAGCTCATGGTGTCCTAGTGTTGAAATCATTTAGTGTTGACTGTGGTGCAAATAGTGTTGACAGATTAGAGTTAAGAATTAAATACTCAAACTAAAAGTAAACTTTAATACACAGCTTCTTTATTTTTTTATTTAAAAAAAATTTTTAATGTTACAGCGAGCAAGTGGGGGAGGGGCGGAGAAAGAGGGAGACACAGAATCCAAAGTAGGCTCCAGGCTCTGAGCTGTCAGCAGAGTGCCCAATGTGGGGCTTGAACTCATGAACTGTGAGATCATGACCTGAGCTGAAGTTGGGTGCTTAACTGACTAAGCCACCCAGGTGCCCCTATACACAGCTTCTTTAAATGTGGATTTAGAGATCCAGTTTCTAAGGAAACTTTTCTAGCTATTGCCAAACCACCCAACAATTGTGTTGAATATTCGCTATATATAAGGTATCATGGTAAACTGTATTTAAGACTCGTAGTAACAACCAGATCAATTTGAAACTTTGTTTCAGATTATTTAACTCAGTTTAAATGATACTGGCATTCTTCATCTGCAGAAAATTTTACCTGAAATCTATTATCCTCACATCATTTTTTCTTGTCTTGCTACCTAAATTACCATGTTGAACCTCACTATAGAATGGAATAAGTTTGATGGCTTCTCACATTTCAGTAATGTATACCATTCTGTTGTTTGTGAAAGAATTTAACAAGGAAGTAATAAATATTAGTTGGAATCATAGTCAGATGTGTTGATTTTATTGAAATAGGATTATAACATGCTATAAGAAATTAAAGTATAAGACAAGCTGGGAACAAAAGCAAAATAATAAATTGCTACAATTTATGGATAAAAGCAACTCAAAAACTCATTATTGCCTATCACAAATGAAGATTTAACATCTATCCAGTTCTCTAAGTCATAATTAGGATGAAACAAAGAAACCAATGTTAACATTTCACAAAGAGGTTCTGGCTTATGGAAATTTGAAAATAGTCACATAAGGCAAAGTCATGAAGTCTGGATTATGAAAGACATGACTCAAAATGTAATTTGCATACTGATTAATTATAGCAGAGACAAAACAGGTAACCTTAGAGAAAATGAGGCAGAATCAAAATAATATCTAAAGAAAATCAACCTGTTTATCTTTAATTTCTTTTCATAAGACAGCTACATTTTGTTGTACTTACAGGAGGAACCAAAATTCAAGAAAAAATAGTCCTAGGAAAAGAATATAATTCTATAACTATCTTACTATAGTAAACTCTAATAGATGTAGTAAGAGTACACGAATTGTTGGATGGCATCTTTCATTATCTGCGTCAGAATCAAACAGTAACTTTTGATTTTGGCCAGTTTTAGTGAGCTCTAAGAATAAGCTCTAGTAAATCATACAAGGTACTTTGTATGGGGTTTTCAAGGTGGCACATTGTTCAATTTGTAAAAATACTATGTAGAGAAGCTAGATGAGACATATGTTTCAAAGACAATCCCTGAAACGTGCTGAGGATTTATGGAAAGCAAATCAAGGTCATCTTTGTGTCTGTGCAAAGGAAAAAAAATCTCTGCAAAGAGAAACAAAAAGAATGGAAGTTTTAAATTATTCATAAAAATGAATGCATTATAAAACCTATTCCCAGAGAACAGTATGTATGCATCTATTTTTTAACTAGAAATTGTTGATCTTGGCTCTCCAGAAAACATTTTCAAACCATGCTCCTTAATTCCAAAGGTATTGAAGAGAATTGGGTAAAGATCAATGAAAAAGACTAATTATTTAAGAACTTGATGAATAATATATTGGCTTGCCACCTGCAATCTTATATACATTCTAGCACAATCCGAAGATAACTTTATTTTGTGTAATGCTTTCAGTCTCTGAGGGGAAAAAATAAAGGAAATGATGCGGTAACTGACAGGAACTGAATCCTAACAACCTTATTTTAAATATAAATTACAGTTAAATGAAGCAAAGTTGTGGTAATATACAATCTGTACAACTAAAATGGGATAATAGTACATGGATTGCTTGTTTTTTAAGCTTTCTGTATTTTGGATACTAACATTTTATGATTCATATCAATACATGAGACCAATACAACATTAACACCCCTTACTTGAATATTTCAGTTTTCTCTTATAATAAAGAGGCCATCTACATTCTAACTTTCTGGCTGAATTGGCAATGTTCAGAATTTGGTAACTTTGGCATTGGTTTATTGGGTTTCCGTTTCTTTCCATGAATATATATTTATATTTGATGTTACTTTTGCATGTCTTCCAGTTTGTCAAAGAATGTGAAGTGTTTTTATATATTTGAAAGCAGAATAGATCAAAGCTGCTGGGGAATTGAAGAGAGGTAGGTTTGTCATGGTTAAAAGGAGAGACTTGAGCTGAGTTCCAAACTTGGCCTTTTCATTTATGAGCTTTTTAAACCTAAGGAAGATAATAAACATCACTAAGCCTCAGTTTTCTTTTGGTAAAATGAAAATTATAACAACATTATTAACTAAAAGAGAATATTCTGCCTTATAGGGTCATTGTAAAGCATGAGATAATGCATACAGATTGCTGATAGGTCAGTGTTAAGGGTAGCAATGACTGTGCATATATGATGGCTTAAAATAGAATAACTAAAGGTAGGTATATTTGAAATTTTGTATCTTTAACTTCAATATAGAGATATAATATCTGTGTATATTGTATTCAAACAGTGCAATTGAACACAAATTTATTTTGGGACACAAATTGAACACAAATTTATTATTACCTATACTAATTTGATAGGTAAAAATTTCTAAAATATCCTAGTGGTAAGTTATTCACTTATTTATTTTTTTCCTAAAAGAAAAAAATTCCTTAGAAATTGTCAGAATTTATAACCATAAATGATGAACATTAAAAATAATATAGTATTGTCTAATATATGTAAAAGATCTAGAATATGTAATCTGTGTTTCACCACTGATTATTTTTCTCCTTTCTTAAATGGAATTGGATTTCTAAGATGCCTTCTTGTGCTAAGATACTACTGTGCTATAAGTTCCTCAAGAACAGTGAGAATAATAATCCCTTACATGTTTATACCACTTTGTATTTTACTACATCTAAGTAGAGTCTCACAACAATACAATTAGAGGCCATCCAAATGCTTTTCTTCTCTAAATTATAATGGAGGAAAATGAGACACAAGAGTGTCAAGAATTGTATCAAAAACTACATGGCTAATATGGAACAGAGCAGGGATAGAATTTGGCCTTCATATCCAGGGATTTTCCTTTAAGCTGTCACTGCTTTGTGAACTTCTGTGTATTTTTCTCAACTCTATCTTTGGGGATCTAGAGTAGGACCTTGAACGTAGTGGGTGTTTAATAAACGCTTTGTCAATTACTTTACCATAAAACTAAAGCGGAGGAAGTAAAAGAAACTAAAGATAGGAAATAAGTAATCTAATTTTCCAATACACTTTAATCTTAAATCCTTCATGTATTCCCGTTCCTTTAGACAGGAGAACACTCAAAACCTACTTTCATGTAATTTCTTTAGGATAAATAATCAAACTCAAGTATTTGTGTTCAGTCACTAATCACAATTCCATGTTTGATTATTTTCCTGTTCTTAGGCCTTTTTGCTTCTCCATGTCCTGGTCTCACTTCTAATTTCAAAGGTTCCATTGTACTACCACTCAGAAGTAACAGGGAGGAAGGAATCATTAAGAAGGTTAGGAAAGTTAGGCTTAGTTTGATGAAAATAGAAGGGAAAATCCACTTCTGCATTTGATTTTTGAATACTTGGGCCCAGTCACTGTTGATATCTATACTTGGCTCTGTACATGAATGGTCTTCTATGAACTCTGTTACGTGGCACATGAGATCATTAGGACCCATCTAGGCCCCTAGGAATCTTCCAAGTCTCACTAGAGAGGAAGTAGTTCCACACCATTCTTACAGATCATTCAGCCCCGCAGCACTGAAGCCTTGGTCTCTTCCTCTCTCTGGATAGCCTCCTGGAAGGTGACAAACTGGCTTAGACTCCAAGTTACTTTCTGGGAACTGAGAATCCTGGAAGCCTGAATTCATGGGAATTTGGAAGTGGACTTTTCCCTTTCTGTCTCCTGGCTGTGCTATCTTTCTGATAGCTGCTCCTTTCTGATAGGCTGCTCCTATGGTTTCTGTTATTCATCAATTTAAGAGGGTACCATGTAGCTTTGGAGTGACCTACACATGTTAACATTCTCCTTCCCCTCTGCAAATACATGGGGAGGAATAGGTGACTATGCATGCTCTTCTTATACTGAATACAGTGCAAATCTTTTCTTTGCTCCTTCCAACTGTGCTCTTGTATCAAATGCCCTATAAGACATCCAGTTCCATTTTGGGTTGGACAGTTCTTCATTGTGTAGAATGGTTCCAGGCTTTACAATAGTGTTTTGTCACTGGATCCTAGGTACTAAATACCAGGAGCACTAATTACTCCCTACAAACCTTCAATTCCTCTAGAGACACCTCACACCTCTGAGAATCCCTGCACATAGCAGGGATTCTCATTTCCACATCTTTCCAAATTGCTTTTTCCCCTTACAACTGACTAGTTCTCCATTGACTATGACTTCTTGCTATCATCTTTGTTCTTAGCTATACATTTTTGCTTTTTATTTAATTTATAATTTTTTCTAGTTTTAAGATATAATTGACATATAACATTGTGTATGTTTAAGGTGTGCAACATATTAATTAGATACATTTATATATTGCAAAATAATTACCATCATAGTATTAGCTACCGCCTCTGTCACATCACATAATTGGCAATTTCTTTTTTGTGGTGAGAACACTGAAGACCCACTTTCTTAGCAACTTTCAAGACTATAATACGGTATTTTAACTGTAACATCATCTAGCTATACATTTCCATATGGTGTAGAAGTAAAGCCTCAAAAGAAAATGAGAATTTATTCAATTGTTACAATTAAATACTTTCCAGATGCCCCTGATATTTCAGGCAATGGAAAAGTAAAAATAAATAAATAAATTAATTAATTAATTAATTAATTTCTGGAAAGCCAATAGAAAATTGAATTGATTGTTAAAAAGTTATCAAAGAATTTCTGTATCATTAATTTTATGAGATGGGGTGGAAGTTTAATCTTTTCTGAAAATAGGAATAATTTTTAACACTTAGAGGTGTTGGAAATTCATTGAACCAACCTAAAGATTGTGCTAGTAAGAATTGTGCAAAAAAAAAAAAAAAAATGGGGGAGGGGGTAAGAAATCAGTCAGTTAAGAATACTTCTTTAAATTTGAAGAACATTGGTTGTAAGATACCTTGGTGGTAAGACCTTTTTAAATCTCAGGCCAAAGGCTCTGCATACTAAGTCAAAATTCACTACCTATAACTCCTACCTGGTTCTTGCTCCTTCTGACTCCATCATTCCCTCCACTTTTTCAAATATTTGCTTTAATGCTCAGCATCAAGAACATGAAAAGGAAAATAGCAAGATGCTAATATCTCTAGGCCCAGACAGCCATGCCTCTGAAATGGAAATACTACTTAATAGCTAAGGAAGGACACAGAAGTGTAAATAACACAGATGGGGGGAGGGGTAACAAAGCTACAGTGTGGTTAATAGTGCAATTCTTATGCAAAATTTAAAATGAGAGAAAATATTCTCCATGTTTTGAAAGCAAGAAGACCAAGAGAAAGATTTCTTCTCTTTCAATTTTAGAGAAATTGATCAGCATTTGTGATTTTAGTGCTTTTTAGTTTGGTTTTTATAGTGTATTTATGTTTAATCAGGTTTGTAGAATGACAATTCTAATCAGAGAGTAGAAGACTCAGTTGAACAGGCAAGCAAAATGAATACCACATTATAAGCAGTTAATATACATTAGAGATCTAGTGTATTTAGGAATTGAATATGCTGTAATATTTCATACACATCATAGACTGAGAAGGATTTGGTTACAATATTGTATAAGGAAAAATGTGTCTCTACTTATTAGACTTTTTAAGAAGTTTATTTTTGAGAGAGAGAAAGAGCTCAAGCAGGGGAGGGGCAGAGAGAGACGGGGAGAGAGAGAATTCCAAGCAGGGGAGCCTGACACAGGGCTCAACAGGATCCATGAGATCATGACCTGAGTTGAAATCAGGAGTCAGCCCTTAACCCGCTTAACTGGCTGAGCCACCCAGGTGCCCCATCTACTTATTAGATTTAAACTAAGAGGAACAAAAGTCCCCAGATAGCCCAATCTTAACTCTGAAGAAAAAATCAAAATGGACCATTTTTACTAAGCAATCATACAATCACTGTTTACTTTCATTTTAAAATGTTCAAGCCCAGGGGTGCCTGTGTTCTCAGTGGGTTAAGTGGCTGACTTCTGCCCTGGGTCTGGCTCTGTGCTGACAGTTCAGCCTGGAGCCTGCTTTGGATTCTGTGCCTCCCTCTCCCCCTCCCCTTCCCCCTCCCCTTCCTCCTCCCCGTCTCCTGCCTGCCCTCTTTCACTCTCTCAAAAATAAATAAACGTTAAAAAAATGTTCAAGTCCACTCTGCAAGACATAAAGGACTGCAAAAATGTGTAGACATAATATTACCCCCATGAAGATTACATTGTAGAAAGGGAACTTATATTCTGGTTTCATTTTGTAACAACATGCCCCTCTACTGACATAAAAAAGCTGTAGACTGAACTATCTGAACTTCGAATTTTGTCTCTACTGATGATTTTTTATTGATGCATTTTGAGAATCTGATCTACATAGCATGTGATCACTGAACAGAGAGAGGTTTCTATATTACATAAATGAGACATCCATTAGCATGATAGATGGTTCTCTTTCACCTTATTTTCAATCTGCAGGTCTAAAATAAGTCTGTTGTAGGCAGCATATAGATGGGTCTTGTTTTGTTTTGTTTTTTTAAATCCATTCTGATACTCTTTGTCAGTGCTTCTACAAGGCTCAAATACATATATAGTACTATATTCCTAAAAAGAAAGAACATGTATGTATAATTAAAATATGTATCTGTATGTTTATATACACACACACACACACATTTATTATATGTGGAGGCCACTTTGGGGCAACAGGCTTGAGAAATGGAAATGTGAGTAGGGTGAAAAGGGCCCACAGCGACCACTGGGCTGAATGCAAACAGGCCCATGAGGCGACCCACCTCTCAATAGCCATAGGCCATACCTGACCAATGGGCTGCTAAAACAGGACACAGGTACCAAAAAAGGAATATTCCATACATTCCAATACTTCCTCACTTCCCCTCATAACTACAGCCCCCATCACTGCCTCCTGGCAGACTGTCTGTCCTTTGCTGTCTTTTCCACTGCTCCCTTGCAGTGTAGTCGATAAGCTTCTACCTACTTTGTTCTGTCTTGGGTGAATTCTTTCACCACCTGTGTTGCTAGCCTCCATCTGATCTGGTCACCCCACATTATATACGTAGAATATAATATAAGTATATAAATATAGGAATATATATGTGTATATATGTATATATGCATATATATACACATATGAACACACATGAAAGAATAGAGTGGCATAATTATTTGCAGTTTATATAACATTGTATTAACTTTTTAAAGGAGACTCAAGACAAATATATAAATTTTGGCATCAATTGTCTTTAAATGGTTATATAGGTGCCTTTTATATCAACTTCTGTAAATTTTTTTATGTTTGAAAACTACCTAAGGAAACACAAAACAATATATGAACAAACAAAAACTGTGGGAACCACCATTCCCAGAGAAAGGCCAACATTATTCATGGTGCGGTGAAAAGTCAAGGAGGAAGGAAAGCATCTTTCAGATTCCCGAATCATGGTAGTTCCTGTCTCAGCGATACCGTTTGGGGAACCCACACTTCTGAGCATACCCCCCAACTTCAACATGTTCTTGTATCAGTCGCCTACATCTTTAGGTTAAATCTGGTCAGGTTAAATCTTTGAAAGCACTCCAAAAATCCCTTTCCCAACTTCAGACTTAAAAAACAGAGAGAGTTTGAGAAGAAAATGAACAAATGAAAAACATAACAGGCAGGGAAGTGTATGCAAGGCCTATGTTTTGTGTCAGGATTATAAATAGAACACATGCTCTCTTTCTCTCACATACACACACCTAAACTAAAATAGGGGAAGATGAATATAGACACTGGAAACATTGTCAATCATAAGAAAAATTAGAATTATAAGTAGAGTTCATAATAATACATTTTATTAAAAATTGCAGGAATACAACATGGAGAGAGGGAGAAGCTAAATTACAGAAGGAAAAAGTGTCGTTATACAAATGGATGGAAAGAAGTTGTTTATTAGAAAATACAAGTTTGGGACATTAGGGTGACAGGATTATATGTGTTACAGACTAACTTTAAGTAAATATTCTTAAGTAGGCTAGCAAATTATGCAAAATAATCATTGTTTAAGAAAGTAAAATTTTATTTGAAACACTATGATTAAAAAACAGAAATTGTTATATAAAAATATTGATAAGGGTTGAGTCCTTCTTATAATACAAAAGGAAACTGATAAACCCCTACAACAATTAAACAACTTAAAAGTTAAAACAAAACCAAAGATGGTTGAGTTTTGGTCCCTACCCCTTATTCTCTTTGAATCTACTTTTTCTCTATATAAAACATGCAAGGTAATATCTACAGGGTAGAGCAAAAAAGATATGCAAAAAGACTACTCTCTGTGGTGTGTGTGTGTGTGTGTGTATAGATAGGTATACTGTATTGACTTGAAACAAATTAATTTACTGATAAAGTCATCTCCCTAATGAACTAACACAAGTCAATCTATTTTCTGTTACAGTAAGTGTGAAAGTATGAATTTTACTCATAAATTTGTTAATAATTGTCATAGTAGAAATATGTTCTGCCACATGAACGTCCATTATTCCCATCTTCTAGCAGCAGATCCTGAATCTGTTTGGGGAAATTCTCTCTTCCTCATTAGATGCAATATTGCTGACACTATGAAGATAATCCATATCCCCTTGGCTAAGTGTTAGACATATGATTTAAGATTGGCCATGGGACATGCTTCTAGGAACTTTAACGTTGAACGTAATTTTAAAAAAAAAAATCTAAAAACTGGAATTTGTTTCCAAAGTTCTGCCCTGAAGAGACTGAACTTTATTTCCTGCTCTTGAATCTTCCACTCTGCATAATTCTTTTTCCTGTTGTTTGTATGTCCTAGTCCTTTAGCTTCTCCTTCCCTTGGGAACTACTTTATACCTTTTTCATGTATTTCATTTTTAGTAAATTAACCAGAGTTGGATTCTGTTTCTAGCCTCCAAAGAATGCAGTGATACAATTACTCTTTTAAAATGAAAATCCAATTTATCTCCAGCTTATAGATACAGTCTTTACCTACTATTTGCAACATTAGTCAATTGGGCATGCAACATCAATTTTCTTTCTTCTAATTTTCAGATGCATAAATAAATGAGGAACTGGCAATAATAGAGACAAAAACATAAATAAAGATATAGAAATGCAGGCCAGATTTCTACCTGAGCTTTCGTATACTCTCCAGCTCCACGTTTCCCCCTTTCTACCTAGCATTTACCTTTCTGCGGTGAAAAAATAGAATAGGGCAAAAAAAATCTGAGGGAACTTTAGCTCTGCTTCTGCCTAGGTATTTTATACTACATGGAAAGTGGAGGTAAATTGGTAAGCCAGTATAACGAATTTCACCGATGAAGGTTTAGATTGTGCTAGCTATTCTAAATTGTGTGTGAGCCCCTCTAAATACAGTAATTTACTTTGTACAGTAGATATTGCATGCTCTAGGAAAAGACAGATAATATAAGATGAAATAAGGGAAATGGTTTATCAGGTTGTAATTGGGAGGAAAAAAGCCATAACTATTCCTTCATCTTGCTGACATGGCAAAGAAAGAAACCATATCCAATATGGTCTTGCATAAGCAGAAGTCAATATTTGCAGCCAATGCCCTTTTATAAAAAGGGCGATTAAGAAACAATGGTTGTTTGTGGTCACATGATAACACTATTGTTTAAACTGTAAAAACTGATTTTTTATTTAATTATCGAATTGGTAGGAATAACCAGTTCCTTTAATGTGCTACAATGAGGGCACCAATACAATTTAATTTCCTTCTAGTGTGTAAGAAATGACTCATTTATGTCTCCTCAAAATGTTTTAGTTGTGGAGACTTAAATAATCCAAATGGAACAGATAATTGTTAGTCTTCTAGACCTGCTTGGAGAGGTAACTTTCAATAAAAAGAAATATAGTGCTAAGGCAGGGACCTCTGTTTCTCCATATTCTACAGAGTGTCTAATACAGTGCAGGCAATTGGTAAATGCTCTCAAATATATTTCTTGACTAGTCTTGTCAAAGTGCTGGCTTGAGAGGTCTGTGTGAAGCTATTTTGATTACATCTAAAAATGATTTTTCAGAATAGTCCTTTAGGAAAAACTGTATGATGCTAAACAGTGAATAGAGATAACAACTTCAAAATGTTGAATTTTCTTTTTGAAGCTTCTTCTTTTCTTCTTTGAAAAAAGAAAACACCAACCTTGAGCATACTTTTCACTGGATGTTTGTATGTCTCCTGTTCTGAAAACAACTATTGAAAGGTACCAGACACTGTGCTTTAAAAAGTAACTTTGAGATATTTTGTAAGAGAATATTTTAGCTCAATAGAAATGGACTCCCAACAGAGGAAAGGTTAGAAGGCACTGTGAAAAATGTTTGGGGATGTACTGTACTCAAATGTAATTTATTATGCATGGTTCGAGGATACCAAATCATCAAGTTTAGCAGACTAGGCCTCCTGGTTTCACAAACTTGGAAAGGACATGGTATCTTTCACATTTATTTCTGTTGCTGTTAAAATAAAACTAGTTCAACTTCTCAAATTTCTGTCCAGCAAATCAGAAGAGGGTCGCTTGTCAACTGTGTTATGGATGAGGGTGAAACCCATAATAGCAAACAGGTTAGATAAATGGATTAACGTACTTAATCATTTAAGCATTTTATCATTTGTCAAAGGAATCTGAATTAACATTTTGTATTTGATGTATGATATTGTGTCTAAATGCAGGGAAAAAACCCACTAGTTTTATTGGCGCTAAGCAACTATTACTTCCCCATGGTAGTAATCAAAATCCTAGTTAATATATTTTTTTCTGAATGGCTATTATTTTTGAGGATGCTGATAAACTTCAGAGCTTATGTGTAGAAATTAAATTGTTAAAATCTGTTTTAGAACTGGTCCACACACTTATCTTTAATTCGAAGTCTGAATTAGTATAGTAATAATTTTTCATACAGCTGCCAGTAAGACACCTTTCATATACGTAAGAGTAGCATTGACCTAATCATAATGTAAAACATTAGCCATCTATTTTTGTTTGACTACTGAGGAGACCTTGTTAAGTGTATAGAACTTTTTTTTTGAAATTTGTCAATAATTCCACTTATTTTAAAACTAGTTAATGGGAAATAATGTTTTTATAAAATAAACTCTTAGCTTTCTACATGAGACTTAGAATCTTATGGCAATCACTTTGTGGCATTAGGTTGGTTGTTTTGAAAATTGGAAAGGGAGTTCTAAAATACTGCATTCACTTTGGGATCCATGTATATGTGTGTGTGTATGGGTGTATACACACACACACACACATATATGTACGCATATTTATTTTCCAAGATTTTGTGTAAATTCAAGTTAGTTAAGTGTAGTGTAATAATGGTTTCAGGAGTAGAATTTAGTGATTCATCACTTATGTATAACACCCAGTACTCATCCCAACAAGTGTCCTCCTTAATGCCCATCACCCATTTAGCCCATTCCCCACCCACTTTCCCTCCAGCAACCTTCAGTTTGTTCTCTGTAGTTAAGAGTCTCTTATGGTTTGCCTCTCTCTCTCTGTTTTTATCTTATCTTTCCTTCCCTTCCCCTATGTTCATCTGTTTTGTTTCTTAAATTCCACATATGAGTGTCAGAATGTATATTTTTGAAATATAGTTATACTATTGAATAATTGCTTTCTGTTTCTCTAATTTAAAGGGAGAAATACTGAGAAAGTATTTTTTAAGTTGATTTCATATTTAAAATGAACCTCCTCCGATATTGGGGAAATGTTTTATAATTTTAAATTATGTCATTAAAATCTAGGGGAAGCTATGCAAAAATGTCTTATAAATATAAGACAGCACTCATGTTTGAAAAACATGTCAAAGATTATAATTTGATTTTTCTGTCTTTGAGGTATATTTTGATGCATTTTGAAAGTTAAATGATTGCAAAAAAATAAAGCTGAGTTTTCACTGTTTACAAACATCATTCCCCGGACTTCAAAGTAAGAGATTGACATATTGTAAATGATAATTCAGCACAGCTCTGCTCCCCATAAATTAACATTTAAAATGTAACTTTGAAGAAAGTAAGCATTTTACACATTGCTGACTGTTGAAGGGCACATGGCCACAATTTCTAAGATGGAGGGGGTTTATTAAGGTGAATGGATGGGATAGAAGATTTATAGTCG
This sequence comes from Panthera pardus, assembly GCF_024362965.1. Lineage (NCBI taxonomy): Eukaryota > Metazoa > Chordata > Mammalia > Carnivora > Felidae > Panthera > Panthera pardus. The sequence goes on along the minus strand of NW_026526655.1, from coordinate 65,620,963 downwards.
TGGGTTCCACTGGCCTTCATAAAGTCTTTGAACAACTGTCATGGTACCTTATTTTCTGAATTTCTAAACTAGCTTATCTGTGGATCTACAACTCTGAGACCTTTGAACAAAAGTCAAATAGAAGGTGCCATGGGACAGAAGAGAATTATTATTCAGAGAAAATCTTATCTTTTTCACATTGCCATTTATCTTTCTCTGCCCATCAATTGATAAGTAATGGAAAGCAGGGAAAATGTTGTTTTCAGCATACTGATTATTTTATTGTGTTAGTGTTAAATTTCTCTTGGCTCTTGGCCCTCTTAACCTTTTTTATTTCCCTCCATCATCTTTTTCACCAAGCAAATACAGGGTATGAAGCCAGAGGATTATATTCATTATTTTAAATATTTTCAATGTTGGTTTTAGCAGTAAGTGTGTATAGATGTGAATAAAAAGCCAGACCTATCTAGGAAATCCTCAAAACAGTGAACCAGGGGTGCCTGGGTGGCTCAGTCGGTTGAGCGCCGACTTCGGCTCAGGTCACAATCTCGCGGTCTATGAGTTCGAGCCCCGCATCGGGCCCCTGTGCTGACAGCTCAGAGCCCGGAGCCTGTTTCCCTCTCTCTGACCCTCCCCCATTCATGCTCTGTCTCTCTCTGTCTCAAAAATAAATAAATGTTAAAAAAAAATTAAAAAAAAAAAACAGTGAACCAATAAAGATGATCAAGATTGTCCTTGTATAAAAATGCTGTTTTTATCAACCCTTTTACATATACCTTTTATATGTACCTTTCTTTATGAGACTATCTGAAACATCTATGTGGATGAAAATGTGCAATTCCTATGGCCTGTGCTTCCATATCTAAGAATCAACTAGAGAATGTATTTAGTCATATTCCGTAAGAGATAGATTCAAATATGTTCATTTCAGATGAGTGATAGTGAAATATTAGAAACAATATATATGCCCATTGGTAGAGAAATAATAAAAATATGTACAAATATTTTAAAAATCTACACATAAAAATGAACTATAGATAGATCAGTATAGAAACATCTTTAAAACATTGTGGGGTGAAAAAAGTGAATTGCAGGAAAACTATGTTACCCTTCACCTAAATTAATAAAAATACACAGAACAAAACTAAACATTTATTCTGGGTATATATGTAAAGTTTAGAGAATAGTAGATTAAATCATAAGCATACAGTTTATGGAAACTTCTAAACAGGAGTCAAGTAGATTGGAAATGAAGAAGGTAGTGAAGTGAGCTTCACATTCTGTTGTCTGTGAACAGTTTCTACTGGCAGTGTATTCATAAAGTTCTTGTATAATGGATAACAAATAGAGTTATATTCCACTATATGTGACAAAACCCCCAAATTATTGTAGTTTAAAGGAAGTAGACATTGATTTCTCTATTACACGATAGAGGTAAGTTACCAGAACTGGCATAGCGACAGCATGATGTCATTGGGCACCTTTAGACTTAATTTTCTTCTCAGCCGTTCTCAAAATTCTTATGTCAACTCATGATCCAAAATGGTTGTTGGAGCTTTAGCCGTCATTTTTGCATTCTAAACCAGTATCGAGAGATAGGGATTATATGGCATATCTTCATCCTTTATAGGGATGCAGACAAATCTTTGTTACAATCTCATTGGCCCAATTTAGTTGTACAATACCTCTTGATGCTAGAGATACTGAAGCACGTGTCATTGCAGCTTGTTCAGATAATACATAATGAAGAGAATGGTGTAGGAAAGCAGTCTGCATTCTTGGAATGAGGCTGGGAAGAAGGGAGGGGAGGACGGGAATACATACAAACGTGAATGGTTGTTAAATTTGATATGGGTGGCTACTTTAAAAAATGTATATTTAAAAAATTCCATTAAGGGGCGCCTGGGTGGCTCAGTCGGTTAAGCGGCCGACTTCGGCTCAGGTCACGATCTCGCGGGTATGTGAGTTCGAGCCCCGCCTCAGGCTCTGTGCTGACTGCTCAGATCCTGGAGACTGTTTCAGATTCTGTGTCTCCCTCTCTCTCTGACCCTCTCCCGTTCATGCTCTGTCTCTCTCTCTGTCTCAGAAATAAATGTTAAAAAAAAAATTAAAATTCCATTAAAATGTAAGATGAAAGTATTAAGTTTGTCTTTGGAAAAAGAATTACCAGCTCATTTGGGTCAACAGTATTTCAAATCTAAAATGTAGATAATAAGCCTACCTCCCACAAATTCCAGAGAAATTTTCAGAAAATCACTAGGGCTTGCAGAAAGAAGTGGTCACTGTGAATGCTGACTGCCAAGGAAGTATGAATGGCCATCAACAATGTATGCTACAGATATCTTAAGTTCCAAAAGATGCCTCCAAATAAGTCTGTTCCTGTGGGTGTTTATATGGTTTACACTTCTTTTGAAGATGACAATGAAGGAAGAAGTTACTGTTATTTCTGAATGGATCCAGAAAATTTAAGTTATAGAGTAGGTATGATTTTACTCCTTCAAGTTTTCTAAAATAATTTTTTTAAATGTTTAGTTTTGAGAGAGAGAGAGAGATGCAGAGCATGAGCGGAGGAGGGTCAGAGAGAGACACACACACAGAATCTGAAGTAGACTCCAAGCTCTGAGCTGTCAGCACAGAGCCCAATGCAGGGCTCGAACTTACAAACTGAGATCATGACCTGACCTGAAGTCGGCCACTCAACCAACTGAGCCACCCAGGCGCCCCATACTCCTTCAGGTTTTTTTATTGAAGTGTAGTTGACCTACAATATTATATTAATTTCAGGTGTACAACACAGTGATTCAGCATTTACATACATAATGAAGCACCACCACAATAAATTTAGTTCTGTCACCACACAGTTATTACAATATTATTAATTATATTACCTATGGCTGTACTTTATATTTCTGTGACTCATTTTGTAACTGTAGGATTGTACCTCTTAATCACCTTCCCATGTTTCACCCATTCTACCATCCCTTTCCTCTCTGGTAATCATCAGTTTCTTCTCTGTATTTTTGAGTCTGTTTGGTTTGTTAGTTTGCTGGTTTTGTTTTTCACTCACACATGAGTGAGATCATAAGGTGTTTGCTTTCTCTGACTTATTTCACTTAACGTAATACCCTCTAGATCCACTCATATTGTTGCAAATGATAAGATTTCATTTTTTATGGCTAAGTAATATTCCTCTGGGTGTACTACATCTTTATCCATTCATTTATTGATGAGTCAGTCACTTAAGTTGCTTCCATATCTTGGCTGTTGTAAATGATGCTGCAGTGAATATGAGGATGCATAAATCTTTTTGAATTAGTGCTTGTTTCTTTCAGATAAATACCCAGAAGTGGAATTGATGGATTGTATAGTATTTTTGCTTTTTTTTTTTTTTTTTCTTTTTTTGAGGAACTGCCTCAAAACCTACAGGTGGCTACACCAATTTACATTCCCTAAAAAAGGAATTCTCATACCCTTTCCCCACATGCTTCCCGACACTTATTTCTTATCTTTTTGAAACTATCCATTCTGACTATTATGAAGTGATATCTTATTATGGTTTTTATTTGTATTTGTTTGATAGTGATATAGAGCATCTTTTCATACCTCTGCTGACAATCTGTATGCTTCAGAAAAACATCTGTTCGGGTCCTCTGCCCATTTTTAATTGGATTATTTGTTTGGTGTTAAATTGTATGAATTCTATATATTTTTTGGATTATATATATCAGATATCAAACATCATTTGGAAATATCTTCTCCCATTCAATAAGCTTTCATCTTATTGATGACTTTGTTGACCATGCACAGCTTTTTAGTTTGATGTCGTCCCAGTTGTTTGTTTTTTGCTTTTGTTGCTCTTGCCTGAAAAGGCAGATTCAAAAATATATTGCTAAGATCAATGTCCAAGAGTTCACTGCCTTTGTTTTCTTTTAGGAATTTTGTGTTTTTAGAGCTTACATTTAAATCTTTAAACCACTTTGAGTTTATTTTTGTAGGTAGTGTAAGAGAGTGAGTGGTCCAGTTTCATTCTTTTGCATATAGCTGTCCAGCTTTCTCAGCACCATTTATTGAAAAGACTGTCTTTTCCCCATTTTATATTATTTCCTCATTTATTATAAATTGATCATATAATATGGTTTTGTTACTGGGCTATCTATTCTATTTCATTGATCTATGTGTCTGTTTTTTTGTTTTTTGTTAGGACCATATTGTTTGATTATTATAGCTTTGTAGTATGATTTAAAATCTGGACACATGATACCTCCAGCTTTGTTCTTTCTCTAGATTGCTTTGGCTATTCAAGGTCTTTTGTGCTTTTATACAAATTTTAGGATTAGTTCTCATTCTATGAAATATTCCATTGGTATTTTGGATATGACTTGTGTTGAATCTTTCTCAAGATTTCTTTGGGTAGTATGGACATTTTAACTATTAATTCTTTCAGACTGTGAGCACAGTATATTTGTCCATTTGTACCTTCTATTTCTTACGTCATTATAGTTTTCAGATACAGGTCTTTAACTTTTTGGTTAAATTTATTCCCAGGTATTTTATTTTCAATTTTTTTTTAACATTTATTTATTTTTGAGACAGAAAGAGACAGAGCATGAACGGGGAAGGGTCAGAGAGAAGGAGACACAGAATCTGAAACAGGCTCCAGGCTCTGAGCAGTCAGCACAGAGCCCGATGCGGGGCTTGAACTCACGGACTGCGAGATCATGACCTGAGCCGAAGTCGGCCGCTTAACCGACTGAGCCACCCAGGCGCCCCACCAGCTATTTTATTTTTAATGCAGTTGTAAATAGAATTGTTTTCATGATTTCCCTTTATGATAATATGTTGCTAGTCTACAGAAATGAAATTGTTTTTTGTACATTTTGTATATTGCAACTTTACTGAGTTCATTTTTTAGTTCTAATAGTTTCTTGGTAGAGTCTTTAGGGTTTTCTATATAGTATCATGTCATCTTCAGTGATAGTTTTACTTCTTCCTAATTAGGATGACCTTTATTTATTTATTTTGTACAATTGCCATTTCTAGGACTTCCAGCATTTTGTTGAATAAAAGTGCTGACAGTGCTCATCCTTATCTAGTTCCTGATCTTAGGAACTCAGGTTGAAAACTCAGGTTTTCAACATTGAGTATGATGTTAGCTGTCATCTTGTCTCTATATGCTCTATATTATGTTACCTCTCCACCCCTTTTGTTGAGAGTTTTTATTATACATGGATACTGAGTTTTGTCCAATGCCTTTTCTACATCTATTGAGATGATCATATGATTTTTATCCTTCATTTTGTTAATGGGGTGTATCGTGTTGATTGATTGTGGATATTGAATCATTTTTGCATTCCTGGAATAAATCCCAACTGATCATGGTGTATGAGACTTTAATGTATTGTTAAAGTCTCTCTTTCAATTTAATTAACACATACTGGTCTTACAGCATGCAGCAGAGGGAAAAAATTAAAATTTCTAAAATTTGCTATTGAAATGTCATTCCCAAGGAGTATTACCAAATATGTTCCTTTAAGCGTTAATTAGTGCTGTGGCACTCAGGTAACAGAGCATTGCTGTAAATAGATGTGCTTCTCTAAAACCACTTTTTCCTTGGTGCCTAAGTTCAGGTGGATTGATAGTAATAAACTCCAAACTTTCATCTCCTCATTTTCTCTTCTCTAAATACATAAAGAAAATATGAGAAAACATACATTGAGATTATGGATTATTTGGTTGTGAATAATATTACATACACTTTTCATTTTCTTATTTTTGCTTTAGAACTCTTTGTTCTTTCCTCCCTCCTATATCTCTTTGAAAGAAGTTAGACACTGGAGATACAACTAAACCATTTCCCATCATATGTTTCCCTTCTCTGTCTCCTGAAGTTTATCATCCCAGAAAAGAGGGTTTTTTTTTTTATATTTACATTAATATAATCATAAACCTATCATTGTTCAGTAAACTTGTTTTCACTCAATATGCTTTGAAAATGTATCTGTTGATACATTTAGACCTAGCTAGATTATTTAATGGCTGCTCTTTAAAAAAAAAAAAAAAAAACACCTGTATTTCATTATCCATCTCTTTACTGACTCTAGTACATGTAAAATATGGATCCTTCTTATAAATGTTTATGTATTTATTTTAATAGCCTTTATTTAACCAGGCTCCTGTTTAGTATTAGATAAATTATGTAACTGAAAAGTAGGCACTCTTACAGTAATCGATTTTGACAGCTTTTTAAATAAAATGATTTGGGGATATTAGAATGCTTTTAGGTATGTAAGTTGGTCAGGAACCTCGCCATCTTATTGTATATTTCTGATTTTGATCAATGACATTTTTTACTTGCTTATATGAATATTCTATTATTTCATGAGTGCATTCCATTATTTATAGTCAAAGCCTGGTTGATTGACCCAGTTTGGTATATTGTGTCTTTAAGTCATTTATGTCAGTCACTTGAGTGGACATATTTAAATGGATTTGAGGTGGCAGGATTAGGATATACTATTTTAAATGTAGATCTATAGAACATGTCCTTCTAGCTGAGATTATAACACATTTTTTTAGACAGGAGTTGATTCAATATGTTTATCTGAATAAATATATCTTCTTAATGCACATAAACAGATACTACATGCAAAATTTGAAATTATTTATAATGAAATGAATGAATCAGGGTAGTTGTTAAGCAGCAATAAGACATCTAGCAATATAACCAACTAGCTAAGAATAGTCTCAAAAACTTAAACGCAGATATTTGTATATTTTAAACTAAATATGTGAAGTAACAAATAGACAAATCAGTAGAAGTCTTGGTTAAAAAATTGAGAAATCTGGAGGTATTTATTCTAAATACTTTCCATGAGATATTGATTAAAAATATTTATGGAACTCTCCGTGAATACATATGCAGTACTCAATTATATTTAGTGGGAAAATACACAAGACATAGGAGACCTATCTGGGCATGTAGAGAATCTATGACTAGATATGAATATGAAATGAACTAACATAAAGGTCATAGTTAATAAGTATACACTGATAATGTGGAAACTCTGAAAATTCTCTGTAATGTGAATTATTGGTATAAGCTCTTTCACCTAAAGGAATTTCTAGCTAACTGAAGTATTGAAATGGTGATTATGTTTAATATAATTATTTAAATGAAAACCACATGAAAGAGGACAGATTTTGTTTTCGTTTTTCTTTTTCTTTTCTTTTTTTGAGACCATGTGCGCACAAGTGAGGTGGGTGCAGAGGGAGAGAGATAAGCTTAAGCAGGCTCCATGCTCAGCATGGGCCAATGTGGAGCTGGATCTCACAACCTTGATATCATGACCTGAGCTGAAATCAAGAGTCAGACGCTTAACCTATTGAGTCACCCAGGGACCCCAAAGAGGCCAAACTTTCTAAACAGAATATTCCATACAATATTACTATCAGGTATTGTATCTTTTTGTAATGAAATAACTTTCTGTCTCCTTTTGTTATACTAACACATTTGTTTTTATTCTCCTACTACAAAGGCACTGAGGAGAAAATGTATGTGTTTTCCCACACTGTTGCACAGAGATAAAGGTGTTAAAAGATACTGAATCGAACGATGAAATTTTTTAGAATGGCCCTAGTTCAAAAAATTTGGGAGACAATATGTTAAGTAAAACCAAATAGGTGCATTTGCTTTAGAATGACTCACAGACTATAAAATGTTAAAACCTTCAAAATGAACATTTTGCTTGCAGTATTTTGCTAATTTTATTAGCTCATAGAACTTAGAATGGCATCTTGAAAGCACCTGTGTTCCACAAAACACAATTTTGGTAATACCTGTATGTATTATTCCTTATTTATACAGGTGACTTACCTTACTGATTTGACTTCTGAATCTATAAACAACATGAAGAAAAATAAAAATTAATTTTAAAAATTGTTAAAGCTATTCTAAGTCCCTTAGATTTTCATATAAATGATCAAATCAGCTTGTCAATTTGTATAAAAATGCCTACTGAGATTTATGATTGATATGATTTTTTTACAATTTTTTTCTTTTATTTATTTTTTAATATGAAAATTATTGTCAAATTGCTTTCCATACAACACCCAGTGCTCATCCCAAAAGGTGCCCTCCTCAATACCCATCACCCACCCTCCCCTCCCTCCCACCCCCCATCAACCCTCAGTTTGTTCTCAGTTTTTAAGAGTCTCTTATGTTTTGGCTCTCTCCCTCTCTAACCTCTTTTTTTTTCTTCCCCTCCCCCATGGACTTCTGTTAAGTTTCTCAGGATCCACATAAGAGTGAAAACATATGGTATCTGTCTTTATCTGTATGACTTATTTCACTTAGCATAACACTCTCCAGTTCCATCCACGTTGCTACAAAAGGCCATATTTCATTCTTTCTCATTGCAACGTAGTATTCCATTGTGCATATAAACCAAAATTTCTTTATCGATTTTTCAGTTGGTGGACATTTAGGCTCTTTCCATAATTTGGCTATTGTTGAGAGTGCCGCTATAAACATTGGGGTACAAGTGCCCCTATGCATCAGCACTCCTGTATCCCTTGGGTAAATTCCTAGCAGTGCTATTGCTGGGTCATAGGGTAGGTCTATGTTTAATTTTTTGAGGAACCTCCACACTGTTTTCCAGAGTGGCTGCACCAATTTGCATTCCCACCAACAGTGCAAGAGGGTTCCCGTTTCTCCACATCCTCTCCAGCATCTATAGTCTCCTGATTTGTTCATTTTAGCCACTCTGACTAGTGTGAGGTGATATCTGAGTGTGGTTTTGATTTGTATTTCCCTGATGAGGAGCGACGTTGAGCATCTTTTCATGTGCCTGTTGGCCATCCGGATGTCTTCTTTAGAGAAGTGTCTATTCATGTTTTCTGCCCATTTCTTCACTGGATTATTTGTTTTTTGGGTGTGGAGTTTGGTGAGCTCTTTATAGATTTTGGATACCAGCTTTTTGTCCGGTATGTCATTTGCAAATATCTTTTCCCATTCCGTTGGTTGCGTTTTAGTTCTGTTGATTGTTTCCTTTGCTGTGCAGAAGCTTTTTATCTTCATGAGGTCCCAATAGTTCATTTTTGCTTTTAATTCCCTTGCCTTTGGGGATGTGTCAAGTAAGAAATTGTCGTGGCTGAGGTCAGAGAGGTTTTTCCTGTTTTCTCCTCTAGGGTTTTGATGGTTTCCTGTCTCACATTCAGGTCCTTTATCCATTTTGAGTTTGTTTTTGTGAATGGTGTTAGAAAGTGGTCTAGTTTCATCCTTCTGCATGTTTTTGTCCAGTTGTCCCAGCACCATTTGTTAAAGAGACTGTCTTTTTTCCATTGAATATTCTTTCCTGCTTTGTCAAAGATTAGTTGGCCATATGTTTGTGGGTCTAGTTCTGAGGTTTCTATTCTACTCCATTGGTCTATGTGTCTGTTTTTGTGCCAATACCATGCTGTCTTGATGATTACAGCTTTGTAGTAGAGGCTAAAGTCTGGGATTGTGATGCCTCCTGCTTTGGTCTTCTTCTTCAAAATTACTTTGGCTATTCGGGGCCTTTTGTGGTTCCATACAAACTTAAGGATTGCTTGTTCTAGTTTCGAGAAGAATGCTGGTGCAATTTTGATTGGGATTGCATTGAATGTGTAGATAGCTTTGGGTAGTATTGACATTTTGACAATATTTATTCTTCCAATCCATGAGCACGGAATGTTTTTCCATTTCTTTATATCTTCTTCAATTTCCTTCATAAGCTTTCTATAGTTTTCAGCATACAGATCTTTTACATCTTTGGTTAGATTTATCCCTAGGTATTTTATGCTTCTTGGTGCAATTGTGAATGGGAACAGTTTCTTTATTTGTCTTTCTGTTGCTTCATTGTTAGTGTATAAGAATGCAACTGATTTCTGTACATTGATTTTGTATCCTGCGACTTTGCTGAATTCATGTGTCAGTTCTAGCAGACTTTGGTGGAGTCTATCGGATTTTCCATGTATAATATCATGTCATCTGCAAAAAGTGAAAGCTTGACTTCATCTTTTCCAATTTTGATGCTTTTGATTTCCTTTTCTTGTCTGATTGCTGGTGCTAGAACTTTCAACACTATGTTAAACAATAGTGGTGAGACTGGACCTCCCTGTCGTGTTCCTGATCTCAGGGAGAAAGCTCTCAGTTTTTCCCCATTGACGATGATATTAGCTGTGGGCTTTTCATAAATGGCTTCTATGATGTTTAAGTATGTTCCTTCTATCCCGACTTTCTTGAGGGTTTTTGTTAAGAAAGTTTGCTGAATTTTGCCAAATGTTTTTTTCTGCATCAATTGACAGGATCATATGATTCTTATCTTTTCTTTTATTAATGTGATGTATCACATTGATTGATTTGTGAATGTTGAAACAGCCCAGGAATGAATCCCACTTGATCATGGTGAATAATTCTTTTTATATGCTGTTGAGTTTGATTCTCTTATTGAGAATTTTTGCATCCATATTCATCAGGGATATTGGCCTGTAGTTCTCTTTTTTTAATGGGTCTCTGTCTGGTTTAGGAATCAAAGTAATGCTGGCTTCATAGAATAAGTCTGGAAGTTTTCCTTCCCTTTCTACTTTTTGGAATAGCTTGGGAAGGATAGGTATTATCTCTGCTTTAAATGTCTGGTAGAACTCCCCTGGGAAGCCATCTGGTCCTGGAGTCTTATTTGTTGGGAGATTTTTGATAACTGATTCAATTTCTTCTCTGGTCATGGGTCTGTTCAAGCTTTCTATTTCCTCCTGATTGAGTTTTGGAAGTATGTGGGTGTTTAGGAATTTGTCCATTTCTTCCACGTTGTCCAATTTGATGGCATATAATTTTTCATATTATTCCCTGATAATTGCTTGTATCTCTGAGGGATTGGTTGTAATAATTCCATTTTCATTCATGATTTTATCTATTTGGATCATCTCCTTTTTCTTTTTGAGAAGCCTGGCTAGAGGTTTATCAATTTTGTTTATTTTTTTTCAAAAAACCAACTCGTGGTTTCATTGATCTGCTCTACAGTTTTTTTAGATTCTATATTGTTTATTTCTGCTCTGATCTTTATTATTTCTCTTCTTCTGGTGGGTTTGGGGTATCTTTGTTATTCTGCTTCTATTTCCTTTAGGTGTGCTGTTAGATTTTGCATTTGGGATATTTCTTGTGTCTTGAGATAGGCCTGGATTGCAATGTATTTTCCTTTCAGGACTGCCTTTGCTGCATCCCAGAGCGTTTGGATTGTTGTATTTTCATTTTCATTTGTTTCCATATATTTTTTTAATTTTATCTCTAATTGCCTGGTTGACCCATTCATTCTTTAGTAGGGTGTTCTTTAACCTCCATGCTGTTGGAGGTTTTTCAGACTCTTTCCTGTGGTTGATTTCAAGTCACAGGTTGATTTCCTGTGACTTCATAACATTGTGGTCTGACAGTATGCATGGTATGATCTCAATTCTTGTAAACTTATGAAGGGCTGTTTTGTGACCCAGTATGTGATCTATCTTGGAGAATGTTCCATGTGCACTCGAGAAGAAAGTATATTCTGTTGCTTTGGGATGCAGAGTTCTAAATCTATCTGTCAAGTCCATGTGATCCAATGTATCATTCAGGGCCCTTGTTTCTTTTTTGACCGTGTGTCTAGATGATCTATCCATTTCTGTAAGTGGAGTGTTAAAGTCCCCTGCAATGACCACATTCTTATCAATAAGGTTGCTTATGTTTGTGAGTAATTGTTTTATATATTTGTGGGCTCCTGTATTCAGCGCATAGACATTTATAAGTGTTAGCTCTTCCTGATGGATAGACCCTGTGATTATTATATAATGCCCTTCTTCATGTCTTGTTACAGCCTTTAATTTAAAGTCTAGTTTGTCTGATATAAGTATGGCTACTCCAGCTTTCTTTTGACTTCCAGTAGCATGATAGATAGTTCTCCATCTCCTCACATTCAATCTGAAGGTGTCCTCAGGTCTAAAATGAGTCTCTTGTAGACAGCAAATAGATGGGTCTTGTTTTTTTATCCATTCTGATACCCTATATCTTTTGGTTGGCACATTTAGTCCATTTACATTCAGTGTTATTACAAAAAGATACGGGTTTAGAGTCATTGTCATGTCTGTAGGTTTCATGCTTGTAGCGATGTCTCTAGTACTTTGTCTCACAGGATCCCCCTTAGGATCTCTTGGAGGGCTGGTTTAGTGGTGATGAATTCCTTCAGTTTTTGTTTGTTTGGGAAGACCTTTATCTCTCCTTCTATTCTAAATGACAGACTTGCTGGATAAAGGATTCTCAGCTGCATATTTTTTCTGTTCATCACATTTAAGATTTCCTGCCATTCCTTCTGGCCTGCCAAGTTTCAGTAGATAGATCCGTCACTAGTCTTATCAGTCTCCCTTTGTATGTTAGAGTCTGTTTATCCCTAGCCGCTTTCAGAATTTTCTCTTTATCCTTGTATTTTGCCAGTTTCATTATGATATGTCACGCAGAAGATTGATTCAAGTTACGTCTGAAGGGAGTTCTCTGTGCCTCTTGGATTTCAATGCCTTTTTCCTTCTCCAGATCAGGGAAGTTCTCAGCTATGATTTCTTCAAGTACACCTCAGCCCCTTTCTCTCTCTTCCTCCTCTGGAATCCCAATATGTGTATATTATTACGTTTTATCACATCACTTAGTTCTCTAATTCTCTCCATATTCCTGGATTTTTTTTATCTCTCTTTTTCTCAGCTTCCTCTTTTTCCATAATTTTATCTTCTAATTCACCTATTCTCTCCTCTGCCTCTTCAATCTGAGCTATGGTCGCCTCCGTTTTATTTTGCAGCTCATTTATCGCATTTTTTAGTTCCTCCTGACAGTTTCTTAGTCCCTTGATCTCTAGCAATAGATTCTCTGCTGTCCTCTATACTTTTTTCAAGCCCAGTGATTAATATTATGACTATTATTTTAAATTCATTTTCTGTTATATTGCTTAAATCATTTTTGATCAGTTCGTTAGCTGTCACTACCTCCTGGAGTTTCTTTTGAGGATAGTTCTTCCTTTTCGTCATTTTGGATAGTCCCTGGAGTGGTGGGGAACTGCAGGGCTCTTCCGCTATGTTGTCTGGAGTAACTTGCGTTGGTGGGCGGGCCGCAGTCAGAGCTGATGTCTGCCCCCAGCCCAGCACTGGGGCCACAGTCAGACTAGTGTGTACTTTATCTCCCCCTCTCCCAGGGGCAGTACTCACTGTGGAGTGGTGTGGGCCCTGTCTGGGCTACTTGCACACTGCCAGGCTTGTGCTGCTTCCATGGGATCTGGCGTATTAGCCGGGGTGGATCTGCAAGGTGCACAGGGGCGGGAGGGGCAGGCTCAGCTGGCTTTGCCTTCCACGGTCTGCTTCTGGAGGGGCCCTGCGCCACCGGGAAGGAGGCAGACCCGTTGGAGGGATGGATCCACAGAAGTACAGCATTGGGTGTTTTTACAGTGCAAGCAAGTTCCCTGAGGGGAACTGGTTCCCTTTGGGATTTTGGCAGGGGGATGGGTGAGGAAGATGGCGCTTCCCAGCACCTTTGTTCTTGCCAAGCTGAGCTCTGTCCTCTGGTGCTCAATAACTCTCCCTCCTGTTGTCCTTTAGCCCTTCCGCTCTCTGCTCTCCGAGTAGATCTGTTGATTTATAATATTCCAGATGTTAAGTCTCTCTGGCTGTCAGAACACCCTCCGTCCAGTCCCTCTGCTTTTGCAAGACAGAGTTGGGGGCTCTGCCTTGCCAGGTGGGCTGCCCCTCCACCCCCCAGCTCCCTCCCGCCAGTCCGTGTAGCACACACCGCCTCTCAGCCCTTCCTACACTCTTCTGTGGGCCTCTTGTCTATACTTGGCTCCGGAGAATCCATTCTGCTAGTTTTCTGGATTATTTAGGCCGATGGGGGTGGAATCTAAGTGATCAGCAGGACGGTGAGCGCAGCGTCCTCCTATGCTGCCATCTTCCCAGTTCTCCTGAAGTGAGTAACTCTTTAGAGTGGCCTATGATTGATATTATAATTCATCTATAGATGAGCTTGGGGAAAGTAAACTTCTTAATAATATTGAATCTTTTAGTTTATGAATGTGGTATAGTTATCTATTTATTTAAATTGTCTCTAATTTCTGTCAGTAATATTTTGTGGTTTTAGACTCAGAATCATATATCTTTTATTAAGTCTAGTCCTGGAAATGTCGTATTTTTATGATACTGTTGTAAATAGTATCATTTTAAGATTTCAGTTTCCTGGGGTACTTGAGTGGCTCAGTCAGCTAAGTGTTTGTCTCTTCATTTTGGCTCACCATGATGTCATGGTTCATGGGATTGAGCCCTTGCCGGGTTCTGCACTGACCGTGGGGATTCTCTCTCACCCCTTCTCTCTTTGCTCTTCCCTGGCTTACTGGCATGCACGCACGTGCGTTCTCTCTCTCTTTCTCTCTCTCTCTCCCAAAATATTAAAAAATAAAATTTCAATTTCCTAGTATAAAGAAATGTAATAAATTATTGTATTTTGGCTCCATATCCTGTCATCATGCTAATTTTACTTATTCTAGAATTTTTCTTGTAGCTTCCTTAGGACTTTCTATGTAAACAAGTTGCTCTCTCTGAATGAAGACAGCTTTATTCCTCTTTCCCATTACTGTTGCTGTATTTCACTGCCTAAAGCCCTCAGTACAATACCTGTAAGAAGTTGGAGTGGACAACCTTATGTAGATCCTGATCTTACAGAATAATCATTCAGTTTTACCACTGAGTATCATATCAGCTGTAGGTTTTTTATAGCTGCCCTGTCAAATTAAGGAAATTCTCTCATTTTCCAAGTGTGCTGAGAACTTTCTTTTAATGCATGAATGTTGAATTTTGTCAGAGGATTTCTCTTTAAGTATTAAAGTATTTAAGTATTAAGTATTAAGCTGATCATGAGTTTTCCCCTTTATTCTTTTAATGTAGTAAATTACATTATTGATTTTCACTTAATTTTTCATTCCTATGAGAATTCCTAGTTGATCACAATGTATTTTCCCATCATATGGTTCTGTTGAATTTTGTCAGAGGATTTCTCTTTAAGTATTAAAGTATTTAAGTATTAAGTATTAAGCTGATCATGAGTTTTCCCCTTTATTCTTTTAATGTGGTAAATTACATTATTGATTTTCACTTAATTTTTCATTCCTATGAGAATTCCTAGTTGATCACAATGTATTTTCCCATCATATGGTTCTGTATTTGATTTTCTAATATTTTGCTCATATGTCTATCAGGGCTATTGGTCCGTAGTTTTCTTATAATGTCTTGATCAGATTTTGGTGTCAGGATTGTACTGGCATCATATAGTAACTTGGAAAGTATCCCCCTCTTGTCAGTTTTGTAAACGGGGTTTTGTAAGATTGGTGCTATTTTTTCCTTAATGTCTGACAAATTTACCAATGCAAATCTCTTTTGTTGAGGTTGGGCTTTTAATTATGAATTGGATTATTTTTTTTTTTTTAAATTTTTTTTTCAACGTTTTTTATTTATTTTTGGGACAGAGAGAGACAGAGCATGAACGGGGGAGGGGCAGAGAGAGAGGGAGACACAGAATCGGAAACCGGCTCCAGGCTCCGAGCCATCAGCCCAGAGCCTGATGCGGGGCTCGAACTCACGGACCGCAAGATCGTGACCTGGCTGAAGTCGGACGCTTAACCGACTGCGCCACCCAGGCGCCCCTGGATTATTTTTATTGATAGAATGCAATTTTGATCTATTTTATTTTGAGTCAGTTTTAATAGCTTATTTAAGTTTATTTATTTTGAGAGAGAGAGAGAGAGCAAGTAGGGAAGAGGCAGAGAGAGAGGAGAAGAGAATCCCAAGCAGGCTCTGACACCATAGAACCCTATTCAGGGCTCAGTCCCATGAACTATGAGATCATGACCTAAGCCAAAATCAAAAGTCAGACTCTTAACCAACTGAGCCAACCAGGCACCGCAATAAGGAATTATTCTTTTCATTTAAGTTTTCAAGTGTATTGGCATATGCTGTTTATAGTAATCTTTTTTAATTGTAGGTTCTAGTGATAACACTTTTTTTATTCCTGTTATTGGTATTTTGTGTTTTTACCTTATTTCTTGATTAACCTTGCCTAACTGTTTATCAATTTTATTAATCTTTCTAGATAACCAGATTTTTACTTCTCTTAATTCTAACATTTACTTTGTATTTATTGATTTCTCCTCATGTTTGTTATTCCTACTTTGGATGTAGTTTTTTCTTTTTAACGTAGCTTCTTAAGTAGCTTCTTAAACTTTGATAATTTATTATAAACCTTGCCTTTCAAATATAGGTATCTAAAATTACAAATATCTCTATAAGTTGTGCTTTAACTATATCCCATAGATTTTTCAGTCTTTGTTTTTATTTTCATTTTCTGGAGAATATTTTCTGCTTTCTGATGAACTTTTTCTTTGATCAAAGGATTATTTTTCTCAATGCTTCTATATTTTTACTTTTTGTTGAAGTGCAGTTGACACAAAATGTTACATTAGTTTCAGTTGTACAACATAACGATTGGACAAGTTTATATGTTGTATACTCACTACAAGTGCAATTATCATCTGTAACCTTACAACACTATTACAATACCATTGACAGTATTCCCAAGACTGTATCACCATCACTTATTCATTCCATATCTGGAAGCCTATGTCTCCTACTCCTCTTGACCCATTTTGCCCACTCCCCTCCCCTCTAGCAACCATCAATTTGTTCTCTGTATTTATGGGTCTCTTTGTGCTTTTTGTTTGTTTACTTATTCATTTGTTTTTTAGTTTCCAGATACAAGTGAAATCATGTGGTATTTGTCTGACTCATTTCACTTAGCAGAATACCCTGTAGGTCCATCCATGTTGTTGCAAATGGAAAGATCTCATTTTTTTTTTTTATAGCTGAGAATAGTACATTGTGTATAAATACTGCATCTTCTTTATCCTCTCGTTTTTAAGTCATAACAAGGGTGAGCTACCAGTATGTTACTGGCAAAAAATTATTACTGTTAAGGGAATGAGTTTTTGTCTGTTTTACCAAAGATCTTAAGGGTCAATTAATAGATATCACTAGGAACTGGGAAGTCCCAGCCTGATGTGGGAGCAAAGTAGGATAGGATATTAAAGGGTACAGAATAAAGGCTATAGAAAAGAAAGTTTATTGATATGTGGAATTCTCCCATGACTCATTATTTATTATCCTATCAAAGACACTTGGACGCTGTCCTAATGTGTTACAGTTGAGAAGAAACGTATGCTTTGGGGCCCATGCCCAGTGTCCATTCCTACCCTTTTGGGCTCATCGTAGGCCTATCACACAACATAGGGATGGGGGGCTGAGGAAGAGGTTTACTGCTTTTCACAGGACCCTCTCTATCTGATTGTTATGTTTCCTCTGTGTTGGAGGTGGATGTCTCTAGTGGACACTAAGGAACAGTACAAAATTTGCACACTTTGTGCCCACTCTTATAATTCCATCCATAAGCTTAGTTCCCCAAACATTTTTCTCTCATTTTCCAACTTACACTTCCAGGGCCTTGACCAACTAGCCAAGTCACTGAATACTTTTAGCCCAAATACGGCCCTCCATATTTCCATCCACTTCTCCCCCTATTCTAAGTCAATAATCAGGTTTATAGCTCACACTTTTGACTAACAGAGAGGATTTTTTCTCATTGTTTTATTTCAGATATATTTCTGACATAGATAGATTTTAGCAGCAACCTATTTTTTATTCACTCCAATATAAGGAGGCAACCCATCATGCACAAGACCTTGGTAATTTTATTTCTTGCTCAACTGGTCATAGGAAACTCCCTAACAGGTATGACCTGAAGGAGATCTATGGATATGAAGACCAGAAAAATATGGATTTATCACTTGAGTTCCTTGGCCACTTTATTGTTGAAACTTACCTGTGCACTTTGGACCTGTTTGGGTCAAATCCCAAAAAATTTCCATCATATGATTTGATTTTAAGCCCATTGGAGAAACTCTGTGAGCCAGCATAGGGCACATGTCTCAGATATCCCATCCAAGGGATGGTCAAGCTTATTTATATACCCAATTCTGTCAGTCATTGGTTAGGTACTGTTCCTACAGGGTGCTAACTTGTAGGTACTTCTGGTCTATAACACAGGCAGACAGAACAGGTCTCCAATAATCAGAAAACTCTCTGACAGTTGAAGGTTGGCCTTTGGTCTGATGTGAATGAGAAACAGAGTTGTTAGATAATATTTTAGGTAAGTACATGATAGTGGTAGATTTTCAATTATACTGCAGTTGGTCACAAATTTTTGGAGTAGTCTTTAAATTTTAAATATTTTAATTTTTTAAATGGGGATAGGTTATTTCGGTTCAAATTACAAATAACACAAAAAGCCCTGTAGCAACAGTGTTTCCAATAATTTTCCCCTCACTAGTTGCAGTCATTATTAGTTTCTTAAGTGTTTTCTGAAAGTTATTAATGAGTTTACAGACCACAATGCATTCATATACATTTTAGTGTTTTATTTTTAATCATTTGTTCTTTGCCAATTTTATGGGAGAAAATGGTATTTTTCATTATCTTTTTTATGAATGAGGTAGACCATTTTTTTGAGATACTTATAGACTACTTGAATTTTCTCTGCATAGGCTATGCTGATGTCTTCTGCATATTTTCTACTTTTTCTTAACCAGTTTTTTAATTGTTAGAGGAATATTTCCTATATTAAATAGTTGTGTTGAAATGTAGAATGCTTGATTTATATATAGTTTTATTTATCCATCTTTCTAGTCTTTAAATTTTTTTTATTTCATAACTTCAAGAGATGCTCTCGTGTTTTCTCCTGTTGTTTTTTATTTCTCCATATTTCCTATGTAAATATTTTCTAATATGTAAAATATGACTATCAAATTATCCTAATACAATTTATTAAACCATGAATGTTGTGACCATGAATTTGAAATATAATCTTTATCATTTGATAGGTTTCTGAATGTAGTTTTTGCCATTTTTGAATTTAACAATCTGTTGTAATTGTACAATGCCAATTTTAAGTTTTAAAAAGTCTAAATTCCTTATTATAGATGTATTAATCTTAAGCATTAACACACAGTTTTAAAGCACATAATGAAACAACAACATTATAGTCCTCATCATCTAAATTTAAAGAAGACTTTAAAATATTAAGTGCAGACTTTTTAAAGAAAGAAGGATTGGAGCAATATACCAGATAAACTTTTTTAGAAAGTTAAGATTTCTTTATTTTTAAAAAAAAAGTTTTGCTATTAACATCTCATGTATAAAGCTGTTATGATTTTGTATTGTTCTAACATGTTTTTGTCTAAAAGTAAGACAAATTAACTCAAAAATTAAAGCTAAAGTTTATTGCCGTAAGGCTCCTGATTTATCTGACTTTATCTGGCTTCATTTATTTTCTGCAGCTAATAATTTAATATGATAAAATAGAAGGTAGAAATAAATTAGAATACTAACAGTTTCTTTAAATTTAAAATATGCAAGACAGAGGAAGTCACTTGGTATCATGGTTCTAAGTATGGCAGATTGTTCGTTATATATCCAAAAGCCTTTTCAAACCATCTGGTCTGCTAAGACCTGAATTTTCAACAGATAGAGTGCACTCTCCCCCCCCCCCCCTTTTTTTTTCCAGCCGTAGGGGTCACATCGTGATCAGTCTAAACCTGTCAGTGTTCTCTCCAGTCTCTTTTATTTGGTCCCTGGAGGAACACTGTAATCAGAATCTGCTAGAGAGCGTCTCAGATTTCCTGTTTCCAGGAGAGGAGAAGAGTGCTTGCTTGTGCCATCTCTTCTCATTTCTTTTTGTCTTGAATTAAGGTGTGATGCCTGGAGTTGTGGCAGCCAACTTGCACTCTGGGGGAAAATCCCTAAAGATCACAAAATGGTCATTATTGTCACAGAGATAACAATATTGATCTACCAAATCAATCACTATATGCACACAGAACTATAGTTTTGGGGGAAGAATCATTATGCAATTGAAAATAGCTCTAAGGCGTTCACTTGTGTTTGTTCCTGATTTGATATATTACCTTATTTAAGTATATAATACTGTTAGGCCTATTGCAAAAATATTTCAAATAGAGGATTTGAAAGTCTTCACAAATTTGACGTCAACCCTTTTTATATGATTTTGTCAGAACGCAGAACGCAGACTGTTGTTTTCAGTATTGAAGGCTCTGTAGCCTCCTATATCATGATCGCCAATGATCACTGACTTCTGGTATTCATGGTCCTGTATAATCCTTTTTCCTTCATCATGGGTTGGACTTAGTGAATTTACTTGGAGAGAATAGAATGCAGTAGAAGTGATGGGTTGTTATTTCTGAGCTGAGGTTACAGAAAGACTGGCATGCATCTCAGGAGATTTCTCTGACACTCTGTGCTATACTCTGAGCTACTATATAGGAAAAAAACACTCCTTTGGTATTTCTCTCTTACCCCTCCACTACTACCTCACTCCCAGCATTTCTGACACCATAAGTGGGTTGTTTTGTTTTGTTTTGTTTTTTTGCGGGGGAGGGGATAAGGTAGTTTCCCACACTAAGCAATGTTTTGCAATACCACCTCAGTGTCCTACAATTCAGTTCATTTCTGACCCTTAACTGAAATTTGCACAGACCCTACAGGTTAAAGACTGTTCCACAAACTAACCTGTACTTCCACCCACCCACTTCCTCCAACTCACTTCAGATGCCAATCTGAGTAGTAGGCCCCAGATTACCCACAACTTCTGTCTCACTTGGTTACAAATCTAAGGTCCCATGACCCCTTTCTTGGATTTGATCATTTCCTAGACTAGCCCACAGAACTCAGTGAGAAACTTACATGTATCAGTTTATTATATAATAAACGATGTGATGAAGGATGCAGATAAATAGATATATAGGTTGAGGTCTTGAAGTGTGTCTAGTGCAGCAGCTTTGGTTCACGTGGAGTTGGGTTGTAGAAGCTCCCTGAACCCCACACTATTGAGGGTATTATGAAGGCTTCATCATGTAGGCATGGTGGATTATTAACTTCATTTCCAACCCCTCTCTCCATTCCTGAGAATGGGGAGGTGGCACTGAAAGTCCCAAACTTCTACATGGATTTGTCTTTGTGATGCTCAGGTCCCATCCAGGAGTTTGCGAAGAGCCACCTCTTCAGAACAAAAACCACTTTTATCACCCGGGAAATTCAAGGGATTTAGGAGGTTAGGGTCAGATGTCCCTATCACTAAGGTTAATTACAAAGATCTTAGGAATTCTGTGTCAGGAACTAGGGTCAAAGACTAAATGTTAGAACAAAAGACTCTCCTAGCAATTCTATTTTCAAAGGCTTTAAGAGCTTGTGTCTGAAGAACCAGGAGTCAGAACCTGTGTGTATATTGCTTATTATTTCACAGCTGCACTAAGGAATGCCCACTTAGGAACTTAAGTTTCTGGCAATGGCCAGTAAGGATCTGAGCCCTTCCTAATACATAAAAGGCTGAGTTTGAAAGCACATCTACCCTGCTAGAGCCATAAAATGATTCCAATCCAGACAATACCTTGATTACAGCCAGGGATTTGCTTCATGTACAAAAGCAGGAAAATCATGAAAAATGTTACACAGCTGCCGCTCATTAGTGTCGTCATTCACCACTTAGTCTTCTCTTAGTCTCTCTTTCTTGTCCGGTGTGTGGTAGTGATTCATTAGCACACATACAGATACCCCTTAGTCTCTGATTCCTTCTCATCTACATTAATTTGTCTGTTAAAATTTTGCTTGCACTAAACACAATTGTAATGAAAGTAAAATATTTTCTTCCCTTCAGTGATAGTCTTTAAATAGTGGGTGCTTATTATATTACATTCACTCACCTTTCAAATTTTTTTTCTCTCTTTCCCACTGAGAGATACACACTTAGCAATAATAAAAGCTAAGTGCAGTACAATAAAAATATGTGGAAAAGATTTCAGTTTCAGAGTAAAATGGTAGATTTATTATGAAATGTTTACATTTTATTCATCATCTTAGAACATAACTATGTTACTTTTATTAAGTTGTTTCTCAGCTATGAGCTCACCCTCCAAACTTGGCATTTGGATGCCGAGGCTGGTACTCTGCCAACCACATGCTTTCTTTGCCAACTGGTTCCCCTTTAGGTTCTGTCAGCAGGGACACTGGAGTGAGTTCAGAAGATAGGAAGGGAGAGAGGGATTTCCCCTTCTTTTTGGAGTGCTGTTTTGTTGGCATTGCTCCAGCATTGCCCTTCACCTTGGGCAACCGCAGTTGGTT
This sequence comes from Panthera pardus, assembly GCF_024362965.1. Classification (NCBI taxonomy): domain Eukaryota; kingdom Metazoa; phylum Chordata; class Mammalia; order Carnivora; family Felidae; genus Panthera; species Panthera pardus. The sequence continues at coordinate 65,598,676 of NW_026526655.1, read as the reverse complement.
CTCGTTCTCAGCTTCTTTACTCTCAGAAGCAGCCTTGGCAGCAAAGCCAGCATCAACCAGCTGGCCTCCCTCCCTCAGAGTCTGGGTCCAGCTGCACAAGGGTCTTCTTTTAGGCTCCAGAGATAGTAACATTAGCCCTACAGTGTGTGCTCCTCAGAGGCTTTGGTTCTAGATCTTTGGTTCTAGTTCCTCCAAACTGCTACCTTCTGATTATCTACCTCTTCCTTTTGGTCTCTGAGCCTTAATTATATTAGCTACTTCTTGCAACTATTACCTCTTTTCATCTCAGTATTTTTTGTCCCCTTGACTTTTTAATATCAGCTTCACTAATTCCATGTGTAACATTTTTTTTTTAAAAAATAACTACTTTGGTTTCCGTTTTCCTACCTTGACTTTGACTAGTACATAATATAGTAATAGAATAATTTATTTGGGAAGAATTTCAAATCCATAATAAAGTAGGACATAAGGCCAAAATATAGGTCCTATGAAGTTTATATTATATGCTGATTATTTTGAAATGTGGTTTGGAGTACTAAATGATGGTCTTACAACACAAGTAGATAATGACAGTCTCTTCTAAAGGAACACTTCAATAGGCATAATAAATCAGATGGCGATGAGCCAATTCCTCATGTCTTCCCTGGTTCAGAGAAGACCTCCAACCTCCATTAATCACCTCTTTCTCTGAATTTATATTTGTTTTATATACTCTGCTCCCAAATTTCATAGTTCTCGCATATATATTATTTATGCTATATCACTTTTTTCTTCCCATAAAAGGTTGCAAGCTTCTTGTGGATAATTAATCCTTTCCTTGTCTTTTATTTATCAGTGTGCCTAGCACCACCATTTTGAAATATAACATTATTTGACAAGTAATTTTATGACAAATTTTTCCTGAATGCTCTACATATATTTATAAAGAAATATTTCTTTTTTTCTTTTCATTTTTTAAAATATAATTTATTGTCAAATTGTTTTCCATACAACACCCAGTGCTCATCCCAACAAGTGCCCTCCTCACTGCCCATTAGCCACTTTCCCCTCTTCCCCACCCCCATCAACCCTCAGTTTGTTCTCAGTATCCAAGAGTCTCTTATGGTTTGCCTCCCTCCCTCACTCTCTGTAACTTTTTTTCCCCCTTCCCCTCCCCCATGGTCTTCTGTTAAGTTTCTCAAGATCCACCTATGAATGAAAATATATGGCATCTGTCTTTCTCTGACTGACATATTTCACTTAGCATAATACCTTCCAGTTCCGTCCATGTTGCTGCAAATGGCCAGATTTCATTCTTTCTCATTTCCAAGTAGTATTCCATGTGTATATAAACCATATCTTCTTTATCCATTCATCAGAAATATTTCTTTTAAAGGGGTCAGGGAAAAGGAATGTGGTAATTGCATAGGTAAAAAAGGAAAGGGCTAACAAATATTGATAAGTAGATTATAATTTTTGACTTAATGTAATAAAAAGTGCTTGCCAAAATGTCACCAAAAATACATTGTTAAATATTTCCTAATTATTAAATTCAACATTTGATTAATATTTGATGAATGATAAATTTACAAATATTTGAATTACTGAAAGATTGATAATTCTGTTTAAATTTATATGTTTCAAATTTACATTAAGTAAAATGAAATAAATGCTTGTCTGTATTTAATTCCACTAAAAATTAATATTTCTATTTTATATATAAGAAAATATGCTCCAGGTCACAGAGCTAGTCTACAGCAGAACCGGGAAGTCAACTCAAGCATTATAAGTTTCTCACAAGTGGGATATCTAAACCCCAGTACTTAGACAAATAAAATCTTTGTCATAATTTTTACACAAGAAAAAAATGTTTGAAAATTTACAAAGATTATTTCTAGTCTTCAGGGGTATTTCAATTTCTTGATAAAACATTCTAGTGGTTTGAGAGATGTTTGTTCATATTACACAGCTACTCCACAATTGTGACTTCTAGCCAATGATTTAACCTCCTTATGTCAGAGTATTCTCATCTGATAAATATATGTAACAATAATTTCTTCAGAGGGACTTTTTTGTTTAAAGATAAAATGAAAAACAAAATCAATTAAACACATGGATATTATTATTTCGATTCAAGCATATGATACAAAGCACACTGCCAAACACATAGTTGATGCACAAAAGCCAACACATACTTGCCAAAGTGTGTATTCAGCCCTTTTTTTAAATTGAGGTATAGTTGGCATATAATATTGTATTAGCTTCAAGTGTACAACATAATGATTCAATATTTGTAAATATTGGAAAATGATCAGAATAAGTCTAGGTAACCTCTGTCACCATATACAGTTACAAATTTTTTTTCTTGTGATGAGGACTTTTAAGATACACTGTTATAGCAACTTTCAAATATGCTATTAACTATAGTCACCATGCTGTACATTACACCCCCATGACTGTAGCCAATATTTTTTTTATAAGCCTACGTTGAAGTTCATTATCTCTCTACTCAAGAAAACTCTTAACCTTAATCTATTTAAGGTAGAAATGCACAAAACTCTCTACTAATTTAAATGCTTTGTAGAATCTCTGATCCTTTTGGCAGTTTTATTGTTATATACACATAATTTTTATGATTTGCAAAATGTTAGCCTTTGTTTGAAACAACGGTTTTCTCATTATACATTTGAGTGCTATCTTGAATCGTGGAAGAGCTGCAAATAGAGAACAATGTAGTGTGCATAAAAGGATGTAGATAGTCCTCACATCAACTTGCTGGCAATGGAGTGCATGCATTAATGAGAGAGTATGGGCTCTTTTATAATACCAAGGTGGTTGAAATCCTACATAGACATCTCTGAATTAACTGGAAAGGATCTACAGCTTCCCAGAGACTTTAAATCCTTTGAAACATATTTTTAACATCAATTCTAAGTTGCTGTAACAGAGATAGAGTGACTTCAATAGCATAGAATGCATTTCTTCTCACCTAATAGTCTGCCTGGTCCAGGCCAGTAGGACAGCTCTGCTCCATAAGGTTGTTCAGGTAACCAAGCTTCTTCCTTCTTAGTTGTTCTCCTCTCTCCTAGGTGCTTTCCCTGTCTGCAGAGTGAAAGCTAGTCGATTTCTATTTGAAGTTCACCTTCTGGGAAAGAAGAAAGGAGGTGAATGTAAGGTAAATAACTCCTTTATAACAAGGGATACAGAAGTTGTACTCATTACTTGTACTCCATTTTATTTGCAAGAACTCAGTCACATAAATACATGTAACTGTTGGAAATTATATTTCATTTAGTCTCAGAATGGAGTCAAACATGAGAATTTTTTAAAAAAATTCTTTTGAGACCAAGAACCTGATAAAATTTTCATATGTTCTACTCCATATGTCTTAAAATACATATTTTCTCTCGTTAAGATATAGGGTTCTGTACATATAGATATATGAGTATATCTCACATATAATCAATTAATTGTTCTTTTACACTTATAAGTGTATTAAGTTTGAGTATTTATCAGTTTCTGATATAAGTATGTTACATTCACCCACTGTCAGTATAGTTTTTTTTTTTTCCTCTTTGTTATTTGATCAGTGTATGGTTTTATCTCTTTCTGGGAAACTTATTAGTGATGCAAGTTCATAAATGTTACATCTTCTTGGTGGGTTCATTTCTTCTTTATCTCTCTTAATAGTTTGGCACAAGTAATACTGTCCTTTTATTAGTATTACCCCAAATACTTTCTGTTAGTTGGTATTTAAGTATTTCTGTTTTAAATTGTAAGTGTGGTCACCATCTACTGAAAGCAGAGGTAGGGCTTTCTTGCCTAGAAAGATGTGATTGTGCCTTTTCCTACTTAACATGGATGATTTTGTTGCTAAAGTTTTAGCTCATTCTTTATGTCTTCACTGGCCTTTCCCAGTTAATATTAAGTTCAAAACTGGTTTCAGGTATGTCTTAATGATTAATAGCAACACTTTATCCTTAAAGTTTTCTCTAAGGATAACAACTTTTTTTAAATAAAAAGATAGCTATAATTATATCTGGAATAGCCAGGTCTGCAGATTAAGTATCTGCAAATATTTGTAACATTTTATATGCCAAGAATATTTTAAAGTCTTTGGAAAAGTTGATTCTGTCAGAGATTAACCATTGCCCAACCACCCACTTTTTAAATAAGCCCTTGAAAGACACTCCTAACTGTAGAGAACAATCTGAGGGTTTCTGGAGGGGAGGTGGGCAGGGGGATGGGTTAAATGGGTGATGGGCATTAAGGAGGACACTTGTGATGAGCACTGGGTAGTATATGTAAGTGATGAATCACTAAATTCTATTCCTTAAACTAATACTATGTTCTATGTTAAATAACTAGAATTTAAATAAAAATTTGAAACTTTAAAAAAATATTAAAAATATATTTTTTGCTATTTGCAAAAAAAAAAATTAAAATTAAAAATAATAAATAAGTCCTTGAAGTCTGTATTTCATTTCCCTCAGTCCCCTGAAATTGCTCTAAAGCAGACAACCATTAATTGCCAACTGACAGAATTTTACTTGGAGCTGGAAGCAACTTGTGGACATTTCTGTCCTCTATCTCAGTAGGTGAGGAAACTGCCATTCAGGAGTATGGGTAGTTCATCCTGTTTGCATCTCTAGCTCCTCTTTAAATCAAACTATTTTGTGGCTTTGATAAAACAGCATTATCCTGCTAATTTTCTTGACTCTTAGTGCCATGATTCTTTCTCATTTTCCAGGTCCTCTATTCTGAGTCCAAAACTTAGACAAAGATAGAGCTTTAGTTCTCCTTTCTTTATACATTTTCTTCCTTAGTTACCTGTTTACCCCCATTGTCTTAACTGTCATTTTCAGAGTAGTAGCAACCTCTAGCCATAGCTTCCCTCCAAATTATTCTTGAATTCTAGCCACTGACCCAATATTTCCATTGACACTGACACTCCATGAAATCAACATCTCCTTCTCCTTTCTTCCCTTTATTTCATTACTCATGAAGATCTGTTAATTCTTCTCTAGAAATATAAACTTTTAAAAGGCATGTGTACTTTAAATAAACATGAATATTAAGGACTAAGTATCAACTGCAATAAATGTTTCTGAAAAGAAGATATTTCAACCTCTTTATAAAATACTGGCTTTGGTCATGGTTTAATAAATGTACATTTTTACTTTTTGATATTTAATATATAGATTGAAGTCATTGGGAGTAAGTTCTCAAATTACCCACTTTCCTTTCCGTTTAATATTTTCCTCTTTACCTTGTGTCTGCTTTCTCCACAATATCTGTGTTCTGTGGTGTTTACTAACAATGAAACTAATAGAAGAGCAGAAGGTGACTGTGTCCTTAATGAGCTGGCTATTAGCTTTTTGAGAACATATTTTGATCTACCCTTATAACATCTGGATATAAATTTATAATTTATTTAGGACCTTGCATTTATGTGTGTTATGTCCCCTGTTTAAAGGTGAGAACATATGCTTATGAGTTTTACTCATTTGTTAGTGGTATTTAACACATAAAAGCATTTTGCAATATCCAAGCAGTATTACCAGTACGTCAAAAAGCTTTAAACGTTGTTTAATATTTTTTTGAGGTAGCTATCCCACCTACTTTCTTTTCCCATATTGCCTATTAAATATACCGGCCATCTGGATTCCTACTTGCTGTTCAAGAATTCATTTAAATAAAATCTCACAATTTAGTTGGTTAATAATCCTTTTAGTATCACGATGCTGAAGAAATAAATTCACTGGCTAACCTTTTAGAAAAGTAGGCTGTGTATAAAATTTATCCATTGGCCACTTAGGCCCTAGATGTTATCAGAAAACAATTTAAGTGTCTATGCAAGTATGTAGATATATACTTATTATGAGGGAATGTAGTTACAGACATAAAATATAGTATGTCATGAGAAGCACAGTTAAAATAAGAAAAAATTATTATATAAATTACTGATGTAAATAAAGCATTCAGAGAACTTTAGGATATTCAGAATTATGCTGCCAAGACATCTAAATGAATGAAAGTCATAAATTGGATGCTTTAAAATAAAATGTATAAATCTTCTCACTTGCAAATTTGGATTAGGAAATATATAAATTATCACAGGTGTGTTAACATGGGCTTAGCTTTGATTATAAATCAAACCCAAACTGAATGCATTTGTAATTTGGGCCCTGCTACCAAAAAGCTGTATGACTTTTATGGGTCTGTTTTCTTCCTCACTCAGAAATGAGAGGATGGGTTGAATCAGAGTTGAGAGGAAAAAAAAAATCTGTTTCTCTTGCATGTGAATCCAGATGTTTCTGTGCAGAAACCATCAGTCTGTTATCTACTTACCTTAGCTGATATTTCTTTTTTTTTCAATATATGAAGTTTATTGTCAAATTGGTTTCCATACAACACCCAGTGCTCATCCCAAAAGGTGCCCTCTTCAATACCCATCACCCTCAACCCTCAACCCTCATCAACCCTCAGTTTGTTCTCAGTTTTTAAGAGTCTCTTATGCTTTGGCTCTCTCCCACTCTAACCACTTTTTTTTTTTCCTTCCCCTCCCCCATGGGTTTCTGTTAAGTTTCTCAGGATCCACATAAGAGTGAAACCATATGGTATCTGTCTTTCTCTGTATGGCTTATTTCACTTAGCATCACACTCTCCAGTTCCATCCATGTTGCTACAAAGGCCATATTTCATTCTTTCTCATTGCCACGTAGTACTCCATTGTGTATATAAACCACTATTTCTTTATCCATTCATCAGTTGATGGACATTTAGGCTCTTTCCATAATTTGGCTATTGTTGAGAGTGCTGCTATAAACACTGGTGTACAAGTGCCCCTATGCGTCAGTACTCCTGTATCCCTTGGGTAAATTCCTAGCAGTGCTATTGCTGGGTCATAGGGTAGGTCTATTTTTAATTTTTTGAGGAACCTCCACACTGTTTTCCAGAGTGGCTTCACCAATTTACATTCCCACTAACAGTGCAAGAGGGTTCCCGTTTCTCCACATCTTCTCAAGCATCCATAGTCTTCTGACTTGTTCATTTTGGCCACTCTGACTGGCGTGAGGTGATATCTGAGTGTGGTTTTGATTTGTATTTCCCTGATGACATATCGGACAAAGGGCTGGTATCCAAAATCTATAAAGAGCTCACCAAACTCCACACCCAAAAAAACAAATAACCCAGTGAAGAAATGGGCAGAAAACATGAATAGACACTTCTCTAAAGAAGACATCTGGATGGCCAACAGGCACATGAAAAGATGCTCAACATCGCTCCTTAGCTGATATTTCTACAGAGATTTGAGTTTGATTCTTTTAGGTAGATTATTTCAATGGTCTCTTTCTAACTATAATTCTATTTTTTTTTTATTTTTTTTTTTAACATTTATTTATTTTTGAGACAGAGGGAGACAGAGCGTGAACAGGGGAGGGGCAGAGAGAGAGGGAGACACAGAATCTGAAACAGTCTCCAGGCTCTGAGCTGTCAGCACAGAGCCTGACGCGGGGCTCGAACTCACAGACCGTGAGATCATGACCTGAGCCGAAGTCGGACGCCTAACCGACTGAGCCACCCAGGCACCCCTATAATTCTATTTTAAATGTCATATTCACATCAATGTGATTAAATTAGATGCATCAAGAAACATACGTAGAAGAAACAAGATTATGGTTGCATGAAACTTGACACATTTGTTCTAGCTATATTACTAAAAATACACACTAGGCCCACCTCACTCCTGCCCACTCCCCCACCCCCCCCACCCCCCCACCCCCAACATTATGGTCATGATGATGGTTTTCCCTGTAAATTTCTAGAGTGATTGTTCTTAACCTGGGCTTTAGATGTTGTATATGGAAAACTCTAGCTAATGTAAATGTCCCTTTATCCTTGAATAGAATAATCAGTGACTTCGCATAGCAAGAGAACGTTAGTAGAGAGGTGGAGGACTTTTGGCAGATAAGTGATTCATCCATTAACAGTATGTCATTGGTGCCATTCTCAGACATATGCTCTCTGGAATTTGGTCACTTGCAGACATTTCAAGGGGAAGCTGTCCGCAGAGTTGTCCTTTTGATATACAGTAGTTCCAGGATGTCCTGCATGTATTATCACATGACTTAATCAAAGTCTGTAAGTTTCAGTAGGTGAAAAGTAAATCCATACATTGTGACTTTGGTGTCACTTTGATAAATATGGTTAGCTGTGACAGTTATTCTATTCTTTGGGGACTAAATGTAGGTACCAAAATACAAGAATATAATTAATATCCTCATTATTAATCATTGCATGGCACCCATAATTTATTCTGACTCACCAAATTTATTTAAGGTGCCTATCAAAATGTAAGCTTTGGACATATTTTGATGTATGTGCAACATTTTCAAGCTTCTGAATCACTCGTTGAACTGAAAATGGGCTTTCTCATACATCCTTTTCCTTCTGTAACTATAATTTTCTAAAATATATATTTTTTGCTTTCCATACTAGTAACATTTGTAAAATAGATCTTAGTCATCGTGAAGATAAAAGAAAATCTTTATGTATGTGGGGAAAATGGAACCTTCTTACACTTTTGGTGGGAAAGTAAATTGGTGCAGCCAGTCTGGAAAACAGTATGGAGTTTCCTCAAAAAGTTAAAATTAGAACTACCCTATGATCTAGCAATCATACTGCTAGGTATTTACCCAAAAAATACAGAAAGGGGTGCATGCACCTCAATGTTTAAAGCAACATTATCTACAATAGCCAAATTTTGGAAACAGCCCAAGCGTCCATCGGTTGATGAGCAGATAAAGATGTGGTGTATATACACAAGGGAATATTACTCAGCCATAAAAAGAACAAAATCTTGCCATTCTCAATGACATGGATGGAGCTAGAGAGTATGATGCTACGTGAAATAAACCAGAGAAAGACAACTACCATATGATTTCATTCATGTGTGGAATTTAAGAAACAAAACAAATGTGCAATGGAAAGAAATAGAGAGAGAGAGAGGCAAACCAGGAATCAGACTTTTAACTATAGAGAGCAAACTGATGATCACCAGAAGGGACATGGGTGGGGAAAATGGGTGAAATAAGTGATGGGGATTAAGGAGTACACTTGTTGTGATGAGCACTGGGTATTGTATGGAAGTGTTGAATCACTATAATGTACACTAGAATCTAATACTGCACTATACATTAACTGGGTTTAAATAAAAGCTTAAAACAACAACAACAAAAACCTCTACCTTAGTTTTCCTTTGTTTGTAAAGAGTGCCCCATTTTGCAAAGTGGTTTTACCTAATTGATCTATATTGCCTGATATCTACATTAGCCTAAGCAGTGAACTGATAGGGTTGCCTGAGTGACTCATTTGGTTGAGCATCCAACTCTTGGTTTCAGCTCAGATCATGACCACACAGTTTGTGAGATGGAGCCCTTGTTGGTTCTGGGCTGGTGGCATGGAGCCTACTTGGGATTCTTTGTCTGTCTCTGTCCTCTCTCTCTCTACTCTTCTCTCGCTCACTCAAAAATAAATAAGTGAAACTTAAAAAAAAAAAAAGTAGTTAACTGAGATGCTCCCATTTATAAGTGAAGATACAGTGCTCAGAAAGAATAAGCCACTCAGAGGTCATCAGATCCTGAGTGGCGGAGCATCCTTTCCTAATGTCCATCCCAACATTCTTTCTGTCATGCAGCATTGGCTCCTCCAGCAAAGCATGTCATTGAGCCCCTCACATAAAACAGCCAGTACAGAGTGACTGGCTCTCAAACTTTAGTGTGCGTTGAAATCACTTAGAGGGCTTGTTAAAAATGCATCATTAGTCTCTAAAGATAGTGACTTGTTCTTAGTCTCTAAAGATAGTGACTTGAATAGGAACTGGAATTGGCATTTTAAATAAATACTTCTGAGTATTCTGTGACAAGTAGAGAGAAAATCACACTGTGTGGAATTCTGATTTAGAAAAGTGTATCCCAAGTCCTTAGTTTACAAAGTAGACTAGAACCTATAGAACCTATGGTATTTGAGCATATCAGAGACACTTAAATTGGGTAAGTTTGGTGCCTGTGGGGGTCTAGAATTTCATATGTAAAACACAAACTGATGTAGATAACAAAGAGCTCATGCTATCTATTGATTACACGATTTCATGCCCTCCAGTAGTGAAGGCAGCATTGTTGTATGCAGCATATTCTTGAGTGCCTAAAATTAAAAAGAACTTATTTGAGTCATAATTTCTTCTTGTTCCGTTTTACTCTCCACTCCCTTCCCATTCTACTGTGAATAAGCAGGTGGCATGAAGGAGGTTTATGGTAGGATTTAAAATGAAAACCAATTAGACAAGTAATTAAAAAATGGGAATTGACAACATGTCTTGATGTGCCTGATGTGTAAAATAGAAATTATTCCAGGGAAATTTTATTTTGTTACTTAAAAAATTATGAATCAAGGGGAAGCATAGAGTGTTGGCTTTCACTGACTGCCTTATCACCATTGCTTTATCAGCTGTGTCCTGAGCTAAAGCCAAGAAGGGAAATATAAAGTACATTTATCTAGAGAAAGAACTGCTACTACTGGAAAATGACCAAAAAATATCTCCATTCAATAGGAAATATTAATCTTTAATTCCTTTGCTTGTAGTAACTGAAGAAATGGGCTCCACAATGTCCTTTTTCTTCTAAATTAAGAAGAGCCCATAGTTAATAAGTGTTAAAAAAATAGAGGATGTTCAGAGTTTCACTTGCAACATGACAGATTGAGGTGCTCCACAGACCTGCTCACCAATGAAATGGACCTAAAAAATAATAAGAAGGAAAAAATTTAAATGACTTAGAACCTCTGGAAATGATTTTAAGAGCATAAACACACCCACACATAAAATAGTAGATTCAAGAGAATCTACTTAAACTCACCATTTTCTATGATAAGCCTATGTAGATATTTACCTTGATAATTTACCACAAAATTATTGGGAAAACAGAGCCCTCATAATGGCTATGGTTTCCAGGAGATGAAAGCCAGTATAGCCATAGTCTTCTAGTAATAATCTGATAGTACAAAGGAATAATAAAAGTTTCAACTATCAATATCATGTACTGCTTTGGCATACTGTTAAATTATAATTTTGCCTCTCATGTATGTTTCTCTAGTCTCTTAATCCAACCTATGAACCAGCTATATCAGGGCCTAAACATTAAATACTGTTCTCATTTTTCAAAGATTAAATAGAACAATGTCTAAGGTCTACTAGGCCCTTTAATATTTATTAAACATTATTCTGTGAGTTCTATAAAATACCTCTTTATTTCTCATATGTCTAGCTGGGCACTATATAAATCAGACTTCTGAAGTATAGGTAAATTTTTATGAGAAATATTGAGGCTACACTTGAGAGTCAGGGGTGTGGGTTCAAAGCATGATCATCTGTTTCTCACCCAGAGATTGGCCTCAAACCTAACTCATGTAGGGTCCTCACTTTATTATTTATTTTTGTTGTGCCTGGGGCATGCTTATTAGCTAATTGAGTTTTGCTATGTGTTATTCTCATATATTCTCAGTAATAAAATCATAATCTGATCCACAAATTATGTAAGTATATGCAAATATTTATTTGTATATAGCTGATGTTCTGTCCCCTACTCATCTAAATCTCTGAAACAGCTTTCTAAGGGCAACTTCTCTTAAAAGGAAGAAATACGGTTCTGACAGATTTTCAAAGTTTTTGTTTTAAAATTTGACTCAAATTGGTCCCAAAATTTTAAGTAATAAGTACCTATATTCCAAAAATTTCAAGTTAACAAGAAATATAATTTTATTCTTTTCTATAACTCAATTCCTATCTCAAATATTTTTCTCAGTTGGGGATCAAAAACATGCTTTAAATCAATTTGAAGTATCTTCTTACCCACAGTTTATTATTTATATAATGTTAGGTGTTCCTGGTGGCTGAGGGAGCTGTTTTCCTTTCCCAGTGAGGTAAATTAACCTAATGTCCTATGTATAGGGGTGGGAAATGAGGATAAAACAGGGATATTTTTCAAGATAGCATATTTTCCACAAAAATACACATAGAAGGGGACCTGGGTGACTCAGATGGCTGAACGACCAACTCTTGATTTTTGGCTCAGGTCATGATCCCAGGGTCTTGGGATGCAGATCCCAGGGTCTGCATCAGGCTCTGCACTGAGCATGGAGTCTGCTTGGGATTCTCTCTCTGTCTCCCTCCCTCCTTCCCTCTCCCTCCCTCTCTCTCTCTCTCTCTCTCTCTCTCTCTCTCTCTGCGCCCCCCCCCAGCTCATGTGCTCTCTCTCTGTCTCTAAAATAAAATTAAAGAGAAGAATACGTATAGAAATGATCATCCATTTTTTACTTGAAAGAAGTAGATTTCATCAAGCCAGTGTTCCTGCTATAAAAGTAAAAAAAGTCTAGGTATATCACAAAAATACTTTTTAAAAATATGAGTGTTGTGGGAAAAATGATGATCTCTAATTCTGAAAGAGTCTTTCTGAGGTGAGCAGATGATTGCTGGCCATTTTCTACCCTGTGGCTATTTGTCAGATCTGGGTATAGACTAAAGTTTGTGCTTCAAGAGACTACTGGAAATAAGGAGAGACCTGTGAGATTTGGGAGTTAAATGGAGCTCGCATGACAGTTGGAAATTTGGAGTCCCCAGATCAGAGCCAGATTCTTCCTTGGGACATCACGGGGCCCTGTACTCAGAGCTCCTTAATTGCAGAGCCCTATTTCTCATTGTTTCCTGGTGCTTAAGAAGCAAAGTCCCATTTGAAAGAGTTTCCTACCTCAGATAGGGACTCAATTTGTCCTTCAAGACAAAAGAGCAGACTTACCAGACTTCGGGTTTCAGGAGAAGGTGTGATTGCAATCAGAATCACAGGGTTCTCCTTTTGCACTGCTGGTGGGAATGCAAAATGGTGCAGTCACTCTGGATAACAGTATGGAGGTTCCTCAAAAAATTAAAAAATAGAGCTACCCTATGACCCAGTAATTACACTACTAAGTATTTATCCAAAGGATACAGGAGTGCTGATTCAAAGGGGTACATGCACCCAATGTTTATAGCAGCACTATTGACAATAGTCAAAGTATAGAAAGAGCCCAAACGTCCATTGACTGATGAATGGATAAAGAAGATGTGATGTGTACACACACACACACACACACACACACACATACACACACACACAAAATGGATTATTACTCAGCGATCAAAAAGAATGAAATCTTGCCATTTGCAAAAACATGGATGGAACTAGTGTGTATTATGCTAAGTGAAATAAGTCCGAATAAGACAAATATCACATGATTTCACTCATGTGAAATTTAAGATAATACAAAATAGATAAACATAAGGGAAGGAAAGCAAAAATAATATAAAAACAGAGGGAGACATAAGAGACTTAATATAACCATAACATAACATAACCATAAAAGACTTAAATGCAGAGAACAAACTGAGGGTTGCTGGCAGGATGATGGGTGGAGAGATGGACTAAATGGGCAAGGGGCATTAAGGAGGACACTTGTTGGGATGAGCACTGGGTGTTAAATGTAAGTGATGAATCATTAAATTCTATTCCTGAAATCATAAAAAAAAAAAAAAAAAAAGAAATCACAGGGTTCTTGTTGAAATTGGCAAGTTTAGCCTAAAATTTATCTGGGATTTTAGGTGGGAAAAAAGGGGACATTTATCATGGAATACTTTTATACAGAAATATATGTAGAATAGCTAAGACAATCTTGAAGGAGGAGGGAGAGAAGGGAGAGAAAAAGAAAGGAGATAGAGGACTTGCCCTGCTAAATTGCAAGACTTCCTATAAAATTGCAGTAATTTAAAATGATATTGGTGTAAGCAGAATAAAACAAGACAGTCTAAAAGGGGACTTCCATACACACAGCTACACAGAAGTTTAGTGACTCAATTCAGTGTAGAAGGAATGCTCTTTTTATTAACGGTAAAAAGACCCCTAAAGTGTCAAGTGAGTATCTACCTAGAAAACAATAAGCATTAATCCTTTCCTCACACTATACAAAAATTTATTTGAGTAGATCAACTACTATTTGAAAGATAATAACATTCTAAAAAAACAGAGAGGTGTGGTTGGCTGGCTCAGTCAGTAGAGCACATGACTCTTGATCTCAGGGCCGTGAGTTCAAGCCCCACATTTGGTATGGAGTCTACTTAAATAAAAGGAAAAGAAAACTTAAGAAAATGTCTTCATAACCTTGAGAAAAGAAGGTATATATCTTTTTTATCATACAGTGTTACAGTTTCAGGTGTACATTGTAGTGATTCAACAATTCTATACATTACTCAGTGCTCATTAGGATAAGTATACTTTTAATCCCCTTATGTATGGTGTTAGAAAGTGGTCCAGTTTCATTCTTTTGCTTGTAGATGTCCAGTTTTCTCAACACCACTTGTAGAAGGGGCTTTTTCCATTGCATATTCTTGCCTCCTTTGTAGTAGATTAATTGATTATATAATTGTAAGTTTATTTCTGGGCTCTTTATTCTGTGTCATTGATCTATGTGTCTGTTTTTGTGTCAGTACCATACTGTTTTGATACTGCAGCTTTATATATATCTTGAAATCTGGGATTGAGACCTCCAAGTTTGTTATTCTTTTTCAAGATTGCTTTGACTCTTTTGGATGTTTTGTGGTTCCACACAAATTTTAGTATTATTTATTCGAGTTCTGTGAAAATGCATTGGTATTTTGATAGGGATTGCATTAATTCCATAGATTGCTTTGGGTAATATGGACAGTTTAACAATATTTGTTCTCCCAATCCATGAACAAATCCATGTATGTGTGTTTTCTTCAGTTTCTGTCATCAATATTTTAGTTTTCAGCATATAGATTTTCCATCTCCTTGGTTAAGTTTATTCCTAGGTCTTTTATTATTTTTGGTACAGTTGAAAATGGGATTGTTTTCTTAATTTATATTTCTGATACTTAATTATTAGTGTTTAGAAATGCAGCAGATTTCTGCACATTGATTTTGTATCTTGCTACTTTACTGAGTTCATTTATCAGTTCCAGTATTTTTTGTGTGTGTGTGTGAAATCCTTTGGTTTTTCCATATATATAGTATCATATCATCTACAAACAGTGAAAGTTTTCCTTCTTTCTTACCAATGAGAGTGCCTTTGCTTGTCTGATTGATGTTGCTGGGACTTCCAGTATTATGTTGAATAAAAGTGGTGGGAGTGGACATCCTTGTCTTATTACTGATCTTAGGGGAAAAGCCCTCAGTTTTTCACCATTAAGTAAGATGTTAGCTGTGGGTTTTTCATATTTGGCCTTTATTATGTTGAAAGAAGTTATTTCTTAAACAGGATAGAAAAAAACACTGGTCATAAAATAAAAATAAATTTGGACCTCATTAAAATTATGAGACTCTTTTCATCAAAAGACAACATTTTGAGTAAAGAGATCAGCTATAGATAGGGGAAAATAGTCACAATACATATATCTGACAAAGAATCTTATCCAAAATATATAAAAATCTATAACATGTATATATTACATACAATATATAAATAAATATATTTATATATACAAACTATATAAATATATACACAAAAATATACACACAATATATTTTAAGAATATACATACAACATATAAAAAATTCTATACTGAATGAAGGTGTTTAAAGGTACAAACTTCCATTTATTATATAAGAAGTGGGGATATAATGTGCAAATGACAATTTTCTAACAGTTAACACTGCTGTATGGTATATTTAAAAGTTGCTAAGAGGGTAGATTCTAAAAGTCTTCATCACAAGGGGAAAGAAAAAAATTTTTGGCATCTATATGAGTTAATAGACATTAAACTTACAGTGGTATCCATTTTGCAATATATGTAAGTCAAGTTACTGTGTTATACACTTATCCAATACTGTTTGTCAATTATATCTCAATGAAAGTGAAAGAAAGAAAAAAAGAACTACAGATTAATAAGAAAAAGCCAATTAAAACAATGAGGAAAGACCCCAAACAGAAAGACTAAAATGAAAAGCATAGACAAGTTATTTACTATTGTCTGTATTTTTCACTTTAGCCTTTCTTTTGTGCTTGACCTGGGAGCAGAGTCCAGAGTCCCTCCTCAGGGACCTCCATGGTGCCTTTTCCTCCTCCTCCCCTTGCTTCAGATAGGGGATTTAGTTTATACTCTCCACATGATAATCGTTTTTTTAGTGTGTGTGTTTCTTCCAAATCTTTTGCCTAGGATTTGAGTGCTTTTAATTGTTCTAGAATTTAAAAATTCAAAATTAACCCTTTATTTCTTTGCTTTGTCTTCTTTTTACTAGACAAAAGAAATGGCCTGGTTTTCTGAATGGAATGAAAGCCATAGCATATGAAAATTATATATGTGTTTTTAAAGTATGTGTCCTAATATATAAATATTAAAGAGTTTATCCATTTTTTCTACATAAATTGACCATTCACAGGGGTGCCTGGCTGGCTCAGGCAGTAGAGCATGCAACTCTCAATCTCAGGGTTGTGAGTTCAAGCCTCACATTGTGCATGGAGCTTACTTAAAAATCAATACATAAAATATAAACTAAATAAATAAGTAAAACATGACTTAAAAATGCATTCACAGAGAAGCTTTTATTTTTGAATTTCAAATGAATTGCCTCTGTGATCCTGCATCAAATGATTCTCCAATGTATATTTTCACATTCGTAAAATGTACACACAATAAATAGATGTCCACTCTGAATAAAATCGTTAATTCATTTTTAAAGTGGACGTAACATCTTCCTAGCACCTGTGTGTTAAACTGAAAGCAGAGATAGATGTGAAGGTCAGCACAGAATAGGAGAGTGAACTCCTGTATCCAAACTGTGCACGCAGGAGAGACCTCTCTTAGTGATATCGCCAGTGATTTGACCATTGGAGAAGATGACAATGGAGCATCCACCCAAAATCATTTTGACAGAGATTTCAGTGCTGGGATGCGGAGTGCCTTTACTAAGACACTCTGACAGATTAGGACCACATACCATAAAGTAGCAAAATGTAGTGGTAGAAATTACTAGATGTTTATTTACATTTAAATACTAGATGTTTATTTACTCAGTTATCTCTTTGATTTAAAGAACTCAGAGGTGGTAAGCAAGATGGCTTTTATAAATTATCCAGGCAGAGTCTTGTCATGTACCATGAACTAAAGACTACTAGATATTCACCAAAATTTGCTTTATTTTTCTCATAGGCAAATAAACTACATTCCTGAGCCTCTCTTGTTGTCAAGGGACTAGGTGCAAGCCAGTAAAATGCTATCAAAAGTAATGATGGTCTTTTCTCTCTCTGTTTCCCCAAACTTTCCTCTCCAGTGTTCTCCTACATGCTACTTTCTTCCTCTAACCAATTACGAAGATGACTTTCCCAGGCAACATTGGGAGCTGTGTATTAAAAAGCCTCAGAGCTGTAGGCAGCCTGGGTACCAGAATAATTTTGTTAATGAGAGACCTTTCTCTGACAGGGTGCATCCACCCAGATCTGCTGCATGAGCCGTAAGTGTACTTCTGTTGTATTTGTGCCTTGACATTTTCAATCTTTGAAAACCAGCTATTAGCATTACACGAAGTGGAAAGAGAGATGGTACAATGATTAGAAATTCTGACTCTCTGGCCAGGTTTAGCGCTGACTGCCTCTGTGTGGCACGGACAGTTTCCTTTACCTCTTAGGACTGGGATTTCCTCATCCTGCAATGAAGGTTACAGATTAGTTGATCTAGGCCACTCCTTCTTATTCTAACCTTATAGAGTGAGTTCCTGCATTGTGTCCATAATGTAATCTTTGTATTTTAATGCAAGAACACTACAGTATTTACCATTGGTATGTAGTGACGTGCCCATTTTTCATCTGTAAACCTGAAAATAAATTCCCAATAACTTTCTAGGGGCATCTGTTTACTGCTATTGCTTAAAAAGAAAGAGAAAAAGAAAAAGAAAAACGAACTGAACTGTCTGGGATGCAAGTTCACTCATTTGAGCTGGCTTTTTCTCCACTAACTGATCAATGTCTATGTCATTAGTGTATCTATCTATAAATCTCTCAAATCAACAGGAAAGTAGTACTTATGTATCCAAAAGATAACATCAGGAAACCTGTGCTATGTTACACTATTGCTTCTACCCTGCACTGTTTATAACATTAAATACAAATGTGCTTTTGAACAAAATCTTTCTATGCCTCTGTGAAAAGGGTCCTTTCTTCTTTCTTTTAAAAGTTTGAGTGAAACTGATTTTACCACTTTTGAATTATTTGAGGTTCCCCCAAATTAAATTTTCATCTAAGGGAAAAAGAAGGATTGTTCAGATTTTCTGAAGTTTATGTCACACAAAAAAAACCCAGAGAGATATAATATCACTCTTTAAAGAGTGGGTTTTCTGTGGGTAGTGTGAATAACTGCAATGAGTGCAAAAGTGGATGGATGGTTGTAAAATAGAGCTGAATTGGCTCAAGTTTAGGCTCATCACTTTGAGAATTTTCAGAAGAGTTTGTTAACCTTTGACACGTACGAACTTACCACAGTTTCATATGCTGTAATGCCTTCTACCTGGAAACATGCATCTGATAGATAATTTTAAGTGATCAGCATTATTTATAAAACAGTAACTATTTTTACTGAAATATAGTTGACATACAATGTTGTATTAGTTTCGGGTGTACAACATAATGATTCTATAAATCTATACAGTATTCTATGCTCACCACAAGTGTAGCTCCCACCTTTCACCATACAGCACTATTATAATATCATTGGCTATATTCCTTATGCTGCACCTTTTATGTCCATGACTTAATCATTCTGTATCTAGAAGCTGTATCTCCTACCTCCCTTCACCAATTTTGTCCATACCAACTATTATCCTTTTCTCTGGCAACTGTAAGTTTTTTCTCTGTATTTATGGGTCTGTTTCTGCTTTTGTTTGTTTGTTCATTTGTTTTATTCTTTTAGATTCCACATATAAGTGAAGTCATATGACATTTGCCTTGCTTTGATTTATTTCACTTTATATAATATCATCTAGGTGCATCCGTGTTCTTGCAAATGACAAAAATCTCATACTTTTTATGACTGAGTAATATTCTAATGTGTGTGTCAGACACTTGGGTTGTTTTCATATCTTGGCGATTGTGAATATTGCTGTAGTAAACATAGGGGCACATATATCTTTTTGATTTTACATTTTTTTCTTTGGGTAAATGCTTCATAGTGGATTTACTGGATCATACAGTTTTTTACTTTTAATTATTTAAGGAACCTCCTTAAGGTTTTCCACAGTGCTGCCACAATTTACATTCCCACCAACAATACACGGGGGTTTCTCTTTCTCCACATCCCCTCACCAACACTTGTTATTTCATATATTTTGGACTCTAGCCATTCTGACAGGTGTAAGGTGATATCTCATTGTGGTGTTAATTTGAATTTCCCTGATGATTAATAATGTCAAGCATCTTTTCATGTGTCTGTTGACCATCTGTATGTCTTCTTTGGGAACATATTCAAATAGATCTTCTGTCCATTTTTAAATTAGATTATTAGTTTGTTGTTGTACAATAAGTATTTTTAAAGAATGTTTAATTATGTTCTTCAAAATAAAAAGGAAAAACTGAATCACATGGTTTTATAAATTGTGGTTTGTCCTTCATTTAATAACAAAAAACACTTGGAGATAATAGAAAAACTGATGACTTATTTTCAAAGCACACATAGCTGACTGCAGAAGGTAGCATTACTGGTAAAGGAACTTCACTGCTTACATTTTTCCACTACTTTTCTTTTTCAGAATTAGTACATTTTTCTCTTCAAGTGCAACTTTGGACAAGTTGCACTAAGACAGTTGGTCATTTTTTTTTGGCACAGAATTCATTCAATCTTATGGCAGTTTGAAATGCTTTTAACTCTCTTCCCTGATCTCAAAGCTGCCAAAAACAAAGCCTGCCAAACAAGTGAAATCTGAAAAGTAGGATGATGCTGACTGTATGTAGTGAAGTAAATTACTATGGTTTTCTGTATAGTGTTAATTATTTCAACCAATAATTAGAAGCAGGGGAATCAATTCCTTATATTTGCTCAGATCCGAATGACAGAATATGTTATACATTTTTTACTCCAGTCCCTTGTAATTAAGAGAAGGAAGTTAAATGTCTACAGGCTTTTATTTTATTTTGATGAAAATTGGGAAAATGAGCCATCCTTTCAAATAGTTTATATTGTCCTTTTATGTAAGTCCAACTGTAATTTATTATAATTTGCATCATTCAGGTCATATTTCACAATTTTAATTTGTTGATCTCTCTCCTTGAGTTTGACTTTTATGAAAGATGTCCCAATTTCTGGGCACTGGTCAGTCCCATAAATTTATAACTTGCTTTAACCTCAAAGAAAATATTCACATTGTCCAGTATTATGGTGGAGGGAGAAAATGAAAAGGATACTTGAAAGTAAAGTAATATTTATAAACTTAAAATTTATCAAAATGCTTTTGCACATTGAATGGTCTCCAGATGATATATATAAATAGGGAGTTCAAGCCTTCTGTAGAATAGAATAGAGGAAATCAATGAACAATTTCTTTAATTCTCTGGTCTAGTCAAGGAGGCCTATCTTTAACTGTCAGACTTATTGTCACTTGGTTGAAGGGTAGCAATAAGTTGAGGTATCATGTTGCTTTCCACCACTGTGTAAGTTATTAGAGAAGCTACTTTAAAGAAATATTTACTGAATTCCTTCTAAAGAATGACAGCTTATTCCTACTAACTCCTGTCAGACAGAATACTGCCCCTTCATTCTGCAGTTTGTAACTCTCCAGGAGCTCATAATCATAAGTGAAAGCAAATGGAAATCATTCCTTCCTACTGAAGTGTAGCAGTTGCATTGCCATCAGTCATAGCTATGTGGCAAATGTTCCCAGAGAAGGAAGAATTAAACAGGGATGAGGAAGATTCTCAGCTAGATCATTTTGGAACTCTGATGACTGGATCATTTTCAAATTGCAAGGAAATTAACTTAAAATGATTTCCACTTATACCTTAAAGTGCATATCATGTGATCTTTAAAATCAACATATTTTTGTATGTTTTTGTTGTGCAAATGTTAGTATCTAATTTTATACTAGGTTTTTTTTTTATTTTTTTTTATTTTTTATTTTTTAATATATGAAATTTACTGTCAAATTGGTTTCCATACAACACCCAGTGCTCATCCCAAAAGGTGCCCTCCTCAATACCCATCACCCACCCTGCCCTCCCTCCCACCCTGCCCTCCCTCCCACCCCCCATCAACCCTCAGTTTGTTCTCAGTTTTTAACAGTCTCTAATGCTTTGGCTCTCTCCCACTCTAACCTCTTTTTTTTTTTTTTTTCCTTCCCCTCCCCCATGGGTTTCTGTTATGTTTCTCAGGATCCACATAAGAGTGAAACCATATGGTATCTGTCTTTCTCTGTATGGCTTATTTCACTTAGCATCACACTCTCCAGTTCCATCCATGTTGCTACAAAAGGCCATATTTCATTTTTTCTCATTGCCACGTAGTATTCCATTGTGTACATCCAATGGAAAAAAGACAGTCTCTTTAACAAATGGTGCTGGGAGAACTGGACAGCAACATGCAGAAGGTTGAAACTAGACCACTTTCTCACACCATTCACAAAAATAAACTCAAAATGGATAAAGGACCTGAATGTGAGACAGGAAACCATCAAAACCTTAGAGGAGAAAGCAGGAAAAGACCTCTCTGACCTCAGCCGTAGCAATCTCTTACTCGGCACATCCCCAAAGGCAAGGGAATTAAAAGCAAAAGTGAATTACTGGGACCTTATGAAGATAAAAAGCTTCTGCACAGCAAAGGAAACAACCAACAAAACTAAAAGGCAACCAACGGAATGGGAAAAGATATTTGCAAATGACACATCGGACAAAGGGCTAGTATCCAAAATCTATAAAGAGCTCATCAAACTCCACACCAGAAAAACAAATAACCCAGTGAAGAAATGGGCAGAAAACATGAATATACTAGGTTTTTAATTATAAAGCAATATATGAACATATCACCAAAAGCAAATAGTGCAAAAGAGTATAAAATTGGAAATCTATTATTCCATTCCTATGGTTACTAGTATCTCTTCCCGAAAATAATGGCATTATCAGGGTTTTAGGTTTGCTGGGTTTTTTTTATTTTTCCTGAAACATGTTTCTATATATACAAACATGTATATGTGCGTGTATGTAAAAAATTTATATTATAAAATCATATATATAAACTTCTGTGTACTTTGTTTTTATTCTAGCTCTAAGAACAGTTTATCTATGGGTATGTTCAAATGAATTTCTCTCCCTCCCTACATGCATGGACACGCCATGCTCAAATACATACATATATAACAATGTAGATGTTTAATAAAAGTTTTCTAAAGGGTCTCAAATGGACATCATGATATGTACAAACTTTATTTAACTCAGTCTCTCATATTTTCCAGCTAGAGGGAGCATAACTCCCAATTTGAGATTCAGAATTTTTAAATTTTAGAATATGAAAATCTTCTGATTTTAGAATTAGAAGTTTAGATTTTAGTTCACAAATATTTGATTCTGTAACTTGTTCAATATTCTTATACCTCTCTCTTCCCTTTACCTTTGTTTAATAAACTGTTGTTTCTAAGGACTAACCCAAATACTAATTCCTCAATGAATTCATCATTACATATATAATTTCTTTATTCTCTTGTGCTTTACACACCTACCATGTAATTTAGCACCTAATAATAATGGTATTATAGTTCCATTTTATTGGCTTTTGTATTCATCAGAGTACCTTGACTAGCCTAAAGATTAATAAACATCCATTGATTGATCAGGGAAACAAATCATAATTAAATCAGCAAATCCATTCAGCCAGTAGAGCCACATGTAACAACATAGCCAAGTAAATCCATTTCTAGAAGTGGTTTTCAGTCTGAAAATCACTGCTATATTTTACTGCCTTTCTATTGCACATTTCTAAAGATGAGTAGGAGTGTCAGGTGCAATCTTTGAAGTAAATATAGAAGCAATTAGATTTTTTTATTCCTTGTCTTATCATATTTTTCTGATAAAGAATTCTGTGCAGTGGTATAACTCAATCGCCTTCCAGTGGATGGTGCTTCAGTTCAATTCAGTCTTGAATCTGAGGCTTCTCCATAAGGTTAGTTGCAGTAACTGTGGTGTTCCTGAGGGAAGCACATCAGGATCCCTGCTTCTTCAGATGGTGCTGAGCACGCATAAGAAGAAAAAAGAACTGTATCAGCCCTGGAGTTTCAGCATCGGAGTGTGATTCCAGAAATACTTTGACACTATAAATCTGAAAAAAAATTAGGTCAAGTGGATTGAAAATGAAGCTCTACCTTGCTCATTTTTGATCACTATAGAATGAAGCTGTACACTGCTCTCTAAAGTCTGAAATTGAGTTCTTACAGGTGGATTTATTGGGAATTACTTAGATATAGGACAGAAGAAGAGGAGACCAAAGAGAGAAGAATGAAAGGAGAGGTCAAAAAGGGGTCATTATATTCTCTCCTCTACACTTCAGATACCTGTTATTTTTTACCTTGCTCTATATATGCAATGAAAAAATCTATATCAGTAATTCCAATAGTATGGTTATGTATTCTAGAAATTAAAGTGAATATTTCTTTAATCAACTTAAAAAAAAACTTATAACATTGGTTTGCTAAAATTTTCCAAGCATTTCTGAAAGTTACAGTGAGAAGCTCACAGCATGCAACTTAAAGATGTTTTTCCTTAGAAAGCCTAAGACTGGGGGAGCCCGGGTGGCTCAGTTGGCTAAGCATCTGACTTTGGCTCAGGTCATGATCTCACTGTTTGTGAGTTCAAGTCCCACAACAGGCTCTGTGCTAACAGCTCAGAGCCTGGAGCCTGCTTCGGATTCTGTGTCTGCCTCTCTGCCCCTCTCCCACTTACACTGTCTTCTAGCTCTGTCTCAAAAATAAATAAACAGTAAAAAAAATTTAAAAAAGAAAGCCTATGACCGTGTATGTGTAGAATTTGAACAAAATTCATCATATGTTGCTGTTTGGCTGGTGCTGAAGCCATAGCAAATGCCATCAGTGCATCTTACACTGTGACATTGGCTTAAAAGATACTCCTTTTTCTTTCAAGTTTCCTCAATATAAGGCAATTCTTATTTTAATGCTGAATAGCTTAATCATCTAAGTTTTTTAAATAGGAAATCAATATAGTTCTCAGTAACACTTTTTTCTAATGTGATATATATACGTGTTTTATAATATACATGCTAATTGTGTCTATATCTACCTATATCATAGGTTTATTAGGAAGCTTAGATGAGTTAAATTTTAAACACTTTGAATAGTAATTGGCACATGGTAAAAGCTTGTACAGTGATTATAATGATATAACTTGAGATCAAATTTTTGAAATCAAATTTTTTTAGTTGATTTGTAACACCTTTTTTTTTTTCAAGATTAAATTCTGTTCAACGGGAACGCTCTTGCACTATTGGTGGAATGCAAACTGGTGCGGTAGCTCTGGAAAAGAGTGTGGAGGTTCCTCAAAAAATTAAAAATAGAACTACCCTATGACCCAGCAATAGCACTACTAGGAATTTACCCAAGGGATACAGGAATGCTGATGCATAGGGGCACATGTACCCCAAAGTTTATAGCAGCACTTTCAACAATAGCCAAATTGTGGAAAGAGCCTAAATGTCTATCAATTGATGAATGCATGAAGAAGATGTGGTTTATATATAGAATGGAATACTAGTTGGCAATGAGAAAGAATGAAATCTGGCCATTTGCAGCAATGTGGATGGAACTGGAAGGTATTATGCTAAGTGAAATAAGTCAGTCAGAGAAAGACAGATACCATATGTTTTCACTCATATGTGGATCTTGAAAAATTTAACAGAAAACCATGGAGGAAGGGAAGGGGGCAAAAAGTTACGGAGAGGGAGGGAGGCAAACCATAAGAGACTCTTGGATACTGAGAACAAACTGAGGGTTGATGGGGTTGGGGGAGGGGAAAGTGGGTGATGGGCATTGATGGACACTTGTTGGGATGAGCACTGGGTGTTGTGTGGAACCAACTAGTTCATGATATAAGAATATGTTTAACCATCTTACATATATAGTGCAAGCCTACTGCTACTCCCCTCCCAATTTAGGGGATCCCTATTTGTTATCAAGGTGGAAATATTACTTATTTTCCATCAGAAGCCATTCCCCCTGGTCTAGGTTTTGACAGGGTGGGAATTTCCAGGAATCTTTTTTTCCTAATCTAGAAGGTTATATTTCCAAGGTCATTGAGTTAGTTATTATGGAAGCACTGCTTTGGTTATTATGATGATCAGAGTTCAAAGCAGAAATGGAATTGTATTTTCTTTGTGTTTGTGGATAGGAGGCAGTAGAAGAATGTCAATAAAGGACATACTATTTTTGGAATCTAATGGTAAAAGTAAAAGCTGTACCTTATAAGAAGTTCTGCCTACAGTAGGCACCTGCTTCCCAGCATGTAAGAACAATATTGCCTCTCAGCTCAAGTCCAAGTGGATTGTCAAAGCAGTTCTGGTATTCAGAAGACCTGATAGGAGCTGCACTACACATATAAGGATCCTGTCTAGCTCTTTTTTTCACATTTTTTGAACTCACAGCAGCTTAAACTTTAGAATGACACTGTGACAGGAGACTGACTCAAATTCAGCAGGAATAAGCTTTGAAAACAGACCTTTTCTGTCAGTGTTTGATTCAGAAACAACATAGTGTGGGTCTGAAATGTCCTGTAAGTATGAAAGGGACTAAAAATTTAAAAGCAGCTAAAGGAATATTACCTGCATGAAACAGGGGCATTGACTGACACATGTCCTCTCCTGATAGAGATTGAGGTTAAAATAACCTAGAAAAAAGCTTGGACTTAAAAGCAAGGGAACTTCAATTCACTTGAGCCTTAAAACCGAGGTAAGAAATGAGAAAGATCTTACATATCTATTTTCCTAGGCAGAACAGTAATCGATGGTATTGCTGTAGTTTTATGGTGGTTGTTCTTTAGATTGTTTTTTGACTCCTTTAAAGATAAGAACCAGGTGACTACCTAAAACAGGGTTTCACAAACTGCAGTGTGCATCTGAATAGCATACAAAACCAGTGCTCCTCAGTGAAATTGTTCAAGTCACTGATAAATACAAAAATGTAAAGTTTTACAAATGTAAAGTTTTACAAACTTTACACTTAAGTTTGTGATTAGTGTACATATCTGGTTGAAGAGTTATATAGGGTATATTTCAGATGCTGTTCAACTCCCCTGGTGCAAGCTGTGTTCTGGGCATGTGTGTTAAGACTATGTATCTGTTTATGACAAATTTGAAATAACAGGGGGGAAAAACCCTGGTCTCTCACTAAGGTAGGTTTAGAAGCATTGACCTGGATGGTATGAGAAACTTGCATACCTTAAACTACTATAATAGAGCATGAAGTGGCTGCATTACTTGCTTTCTTGCGTTCTTGTGTTAAGGCATTTTAGGCTCTTAAAACACAAGTTATTTATGGAAGGGGTCATAGTAGATGCTCCCTTGTGAAGTTTATATATATATATATATATATATATATATATATATATATATATATATATATATATATATAAATTTATATATAACCCCTGCTTCAGGAACAGAGTATCTTTTTTCCCCTGATGCTGGTAATGTTGACTGCTGATGGCTGGCAGCTGAGTATTCCCTCCTGATGTTTGTTCTGGGTGGAAAAGTGCTGCATCACCTAATAACATGCCCCTTCTCCTGCGGCTGTCTAAATACAATGACTATTTTATGTGGGCGTATAACAAGCTGGCCCTTTTGCCTCAATTTGAAGCAACCCTTTGGGACCATCTCAGTGCCATACCTCCCCAAGGCATCAGCTGAGGCCTCTGTTGTGACTGCATCCCAGCCAAACCTTTTCCTTACCTCAGTCTTGTTGTCTTTACACCCCCACAGCTGTCGATCTCAATAGCACTTTCCAATGAATTTCCTGTATGCAGATTTACACCTCAGAACACTCTCTAGTGAAACCAAGCTTTGCCAAGAAGTATCACGATGATTTGTTGAGTGATATTTTCATTCATCAAGCTAGCCTTAATAGAGAATCAGGCCATAAGACAGTGGGAAAATGAGTCTGGATTTTCCTGTCATAGAGCTCTGCTTGGGATTTCAGGGCTGGTAGTGGCTCAATACTGAACAGATAAGAAATACAAAGCCCTAAACTCTATTTTAATCACAGTACATTACCTAAGGAAGTGGAATTGGGCATGATAAAACTTTTTATTCAAAAGAGATCAAAGACATCCTTTCATATTTAAAAAAATCTTCATAATTAATTGAGTTTTATCACATCGCTCTAACCTCACCTGAGATTTCTGAGTCATGAGGCTCCAGCTGCTCTAGTAGTAAGCCATGCCACTAACCATGTCCAGAGGACTCTTTATGATTTATGTTATATGTAAATTACAATTTACATTATGATTTATTTCTGTTATTGCAAGGTGCTCTTTAGACAGGCAGCATCACCATCACCTGAGATCCTGTTAGAAATTCAGAATCTGAGGCCCTTCCCAGACTTACTGAATTGGAACCTGCACTTTAAAAAAGATCGCTGGGTAATTCTTATGCATACTGGTGTTTGAAAAACATTGCTCTATGTGACTGAAATCTTCTGGAGTTCTTAATATTTAAGCTTACATGGCTGTACCAAACAGCCCTGATATTAGAGGCAAGTTCTGCAATGCTGTCTTCATCATTTACTCCAACCTCTATCACGGTATTTACTTCATATAAGAAAGTTGGAGATGGAGTGAACTGAGGCCAGAATGATAATACACACACACACACACACACACACACACACACACACACACACACACACACAAATTGCTCTTTCAAATCCAGAAACTTTAATAAGTGAAGAGAAAATAGCTACACACACCTAAAGGAAAATAGCAGTTTATTAGGATACAGCCCAAACTCTAACATGATTTACAAGAAAAAACCCACATACATGTACTTCTTTTTTCAGTCTTTTGCTGCCTCCCACCTCTGCTAAACACACACACACACACACACACACACACACACACACACACACATCTAAACTGCTAGGCTGATCTATTTTCAGTGTCATCCTGAGCATTGCATGAATTGTCTCTTTCTGAAACATTCTTCATTTCATATTCTTTTCACCTAGAAAATTTATACTTCAAATTTTATATAGATATCCTTTTTCCCCCAGAAAGCCTTCTGTAACTCCAACAGAATCCTGTATTTCCCCCAAATTGTTGCACAACATAGTGAGAGTCTGACCCATTAAGCTGAAACCTTGGTTTAGCACTGGACTCAGCCCAGTGCCTAAGCATGTACTGAATGAATAAACAAATAAATAACTTAATGTAAGTTATGTAAGTAGGTTTATTATTTTTATATTACTAAATAACAAAATTACCACAGACATGGAAGCTTTCAACAAATATACTTACTATCTTATGGTTTTCATGGCTCAGGAGTATACACATGGCTTAGTGAGGTTCTCTGCAAGACTGCGGTCAAGGTGTTAGCCAGTGCAGGGTTCCTATCTCGAGACTCGAGTGGGGCAGTCTGCTTCTAAGCTCTCTCAAGTTGTTTTTCATTGCCTTGCAACTGTATGATTTATGGCAGCTTGCTTCTTCTAAGCTAGGGAAAGATGGAGATAGAGATAGTGGCACAAAGATTGCAACACTCATTACGTTTTTGCATCCATTTGGTTAGAAGCAAGCCATAGGTACTGGCCCACCATACAGGAATTACACAAAGATGTGGTTGTAAGATCATAGGTAGTCTGTTCACCACAAAAGGTATTGTTAAAATTTGTGCTTGTTTTTCCTGTCATTTTTTAAATTTATTTTTTTGAATAAACTTTTCCAATATGAGATTAAAATTAGTGGCCTGTAAAATAATTGCAGAGAGATTTTCTCAATTCTATTTCCTTCTCTTTAAATCTCTGCAGTTGGGTTATATAACTCTGACTAAACCCAATCTTCTCTCTAGAGATGGTTCCCCTATTCCACGGGAAAACACTGCTTGCCTGCCAGATGGATATAACATATTTATCTTCCTGACTTGAGTCTTCAAATATGTTTTTCGTTTCTGCTAACCTTAGTCAATAATCAAGTTGTTTGCCAAGCTGAAAATTTAAGGCTGGTTGGCAGCATTATGTAATTCTCATACTCTTTTTTCACTTCTATAGTTTTATTTTTCTCCCATTCCTCTGATTGTTTCTAAAGAGCTGGTAACAAGCTATCAGGCACCTGTGTCTTTCAAAAGGGAAGAATTTCAAATTTTCCTATGCCAAAGGTGTACATTTTCCACATGTACAACTAAACATCTTCTGTATCTGTAGAAATAGTTTACATCATCTTGAGACCCACTTTAGTTTTAGTCCTTCAAAAAGATAAATCACACCTATTTATTTCTTTGGCAGAATGATTGATATTAAGATAAAGATAGCATGAATAATAGTTTTGATTATTACATTTAAGGAAACATTCTTCACTTGCTAGTAATATGGTGGATGATTATTCAAACTGGTTGCATCTTTCCAGTGAGTGGACTTTTTCATATTCATGATACATGCATGTGCATGTATGTGCTTTAAATTTTTTCTTCCATTCCAATCTACAGTACTTCAAACCTTAATTCAAACCCTTCCTCTTCAATCCATAAATTCTCAAATTATGGTTTGAATAGGATTTGTGGTTGTTATTGTCAAGGCGGTCACTACTAGCGTGCCCCCAATTTTTAAAAGAACAAGAAATTACTGCCAATCCAACCCAAATTTTGAAAATAAATAAAATTTAAATATAAGAGAACATAATATGAGAAGTGGAAAATAGAAATATTAAACCTAAATGATTTATGCTAATGTTCTTTAATTATGTAGAAAGATGAGAGCGTTATTTATTATAGACTTCATTAATACAAGTATACCTGTGAACGATTTGAGGGTAACCACTAAAACTTTAAATATAGTATCTACACAAGGAGTAGGGAAAAGGAAATAGAGAAATTTACTTTACTTCAGTGAAAATAATGAAATATAGAAGGAGATATGAATTAATGCAAATTAAAATTACAGGTAAGTGAAGATATAGAAATAAATGTACACATAAAAGTTGATTATTTTCATCTGGTAAAGAAACACTCTACAATTAGATGAGACAAATCTACCTAATTTTTATTTTCATTAGATACACTTAAACCTAATGACCCTAGAAAGGGTGAAACTTAAAACATATAATGACCCTAGAAAGGGTGAAACTTAAAACATAGAAAATTAATATGGTACCAATAAAATCCCATTCCACCACCTCTCCCCACCCTACCATAAAGAATCTAGGACTAGCACTATTAATATCAGATAAAATAGCATTTAATAGCACCAAGCATTTCCTTGGTGAAATTAGTGATTTTAGGACTGAGGCAAGAAAACCTTACAAGAAGGGCCTGGAGCATCTTGTAGTACCAGAAATTAAGGAAATGCTAAGAACAAGAAAAGAACACAGAAAAAAGTCACAAGGTAGCAAAATAAATTAAGTGGTATTGGATTATTATCCAAATTATAAAATAAATATCTGTGGAGGCTGGCGACTTCTGTGCCATCCTCCACAGCCCTGGGATCCTGAACTGAAGTACATCCTTTGGAGTCACGGAGATGAAGGCCGTGTGCATGCTGAAGGGCCAGTGCCCAGTGGAGGGCACCATCCACTTCATGCAGAATGAAAGTGGGCCTGCTAGAGATCAGGAACCATTACAGGATTGACAGAAGGTGAACACGGATTCCACATCCATTAGTTTAGACACAGTACTCAAGGCTATACCAGTGTATGTCCTCACTTTAATTCTCTATCCAAAAACACAGTGGGCCAAAAGTTTAAGAGAACATGTTGGAGACCTGGACAGTGTGACTGCTGGCAAGGATGGCCAAAGTGTCTATGGAAGATTCTGTGATTGAAGTCTCAGAAGACCATTCCCTCACTAGCCACACAATGGTGGGCCATGAGAAATGAGATGCCTTGGACAAAGGTGGAAATGAAGAAAGTATGCAAAAGGGAAACACTGGGAATCATTTAGCTTGTGGTGTCATTGGGATTACCAGGTAAATATTCCCTAGGGTGTGATCTGCGTCCTAACAACTCATATTTTATCTTGCTAGTTTTAGAAATTTAACTTGATAAACACTATAACCTTAAAAATAATAATATAAATAACTATCTGTGAATGCTTACTGATATAAATGACTGACTAAATGGGGGAAAAGAGACAAATATTCCATGCAGAAAATTCCCAATAATTTATGTAGATACTACACCCTGAAGGAGGAGGGGAGTATAAATCCCTATTCCTTGAGTGTTGGTTGCAAATAGTGACTTCCTTGCAAAGAGTACAGTATGGAAATGGGGAAGGAGTAACTTCACAGTAGAGAATTTTAACAAACATTACCTCAGCAAAATGATCAAGGTCAATATCAACAAATTTTATTGATAGTGTGTACTCTTACTATGATGTGATGAGAATGATTCTTGGCTTCTGTGGTCTGCCTCCCCCGAACCCATAACTCCAGTCTTATCAGAAGAAGCATGTAAGACAAATTTCAGTATGGGAACATCCTACAATATACCTGACCAAAACTCCTCAAAACTGTCAAGGTCATCGAAATTATGAGGAAATCTGACAAACTCTCACATCCAGGGAAGCCACTGTATTTCTAAGAATTGTTTGTAACTTTTATCTTTTTTTAAAATTAGCACACAGCTACCTAACAGGGTCATATATTCTGGTTAACTGTTATTCTCTGTATTAGGGTTTTCCACAGAGAGAATAAATAAAATTATATATAAATAGAAAGGGATTTATCATAGGAATTGACTAACATGATAAACAAGCTGGAAATCCAGGGGAGCCAATGGTAATTCCAGTCTGAGTCTGAAGGCCTGAGAACCAGGAGAACTGATGATATAGTTTTGGTCTAAAGGCCAGCAGTCTTGAGACCTAGAAAGAGACATTTCAGTTTGAATCTGAAGGCATAAAGAAACAATGTCCTAGTGTGAAGGCAGTTGGGCAGGAGGAATTCTCTTTTATTTGGGGAAAGGTCAGCTTTTATGTTCTGTTCAGACTTTCAATTGATTGGATGGTGCCCACCTATATTAGGAAGGGCAATCTGCTTTTATTTAGTGTATTAGTTTAAATGTTAAACTCATCTAAAAACACCCTTACAGAAACACCCAGAATAGTGTTTGACCAAACATCTTGGCGCTCAGTGGCCCAGTCAAGTTGACACATAAAATTAATCACAATATCCTGATTTCTACAAAGCTTTCGTGTATGCCGCTCAGAGTACTGATTTTCAAAGAATTTAGTAATGTACAGTACATATCACTCATGATTGGCACATTATAAGACAATTCTTGATATTAAGTTCTCTCCCATTATACTGCAAATATCTAGAAGTTCCACTGAAAGAAAATTCTCCATAAGTTTAGAACTCTGTAATAAGTTCAGACTGTTTTTCTTTATGACCTACTAGTATCTGACTTTCTTATAACTACCTATGTTAACTTGTGTTCCACTCAGATCCAACCCTAGACTAGCTATATTCTGGGATTGGTTTGGGCTGAATGAGTTATAAATATGAGTATCCTAGAAATGACTGCTTTTTACTGTGTGCTGGTGATTTGTTATATTACAGGTGAATTTCCTTGCAATTATTCTCTAATTAATCTTAATCTCTTTCTTGATTACATACACCACTCTTACCAGCTGTCTCTATCTGTTATCTCCTGGGTCCCAACTGCCACTGTATCTATCCTATTTTCTTTTTTCTTTTTCAATATATGAAGTTTATTGTCAAATTGGTTTCCATACAACACCCAGTGCTCATCGCAAAAGGTGCCCTCCTCAATACCCATCCCCTCCCCTCCCCTCCCTCCCACCCCCCATCAACCCTCAGTTTGTTCTCAGTTTTTAAGAGTCTCTTTTGCTTTGGCTCTCTTCCACTCTACCTCTTTTTTTTCCCCTTCCCCTCCCCCATGGGTTTCTGTTAAGTTTCTCAGGATCACATAAGAGTGAAACCATATGGTATCTATCTTTCTCTGTATGGCTTATTTCACTTAGCATCACACTCTCCAGTTCCATCCATGTTGCTACAAAGGGCCATATTTCATTCTTTGTCATTGCCACGTAGTACTCCATTGTGTATATAAACCACAATTTCTTTATCCATTCATCAGTTGATGGACATTTAGGCTCTTTCCATAATTTGGCTATTGTTGAGAGTGCTGCTATAAACATTGGGGTACAAGTGCCCCTATGCATCAGTACTCCTGTATCCCTTGGGTAAATTCCTAGCAGTGCTATTGCTGGGTCATAGGGTAGGTCTATTTTTAATTTTTTGAGGAGCCTCCACACTGTTTTCCAGAGTGGCTGCACCAATTTGCATTCCCACCAACAGTGCAAGAGGGTTCCTGTTTCTCCACATCCTCGCCAGCATCTATAGTCTCCTGATTTGTTCATTTTGGCCGCTCTGACTGGCGTGAGGTGATATCTGAGTGTGGTTCTGATTTGTATTTCCCTGATGAGGAGAGACGTTGAGCATCTTTTCATGTGCCTTTTGGCCATCTGGATGTCTTCTTTAGAGAAGTGTCTATTCATGTTTTCTGCCCATTTCTTCACTGGGTTATTTGTTTTTCGGGTGTGGAGTTTGGTGAGCTCTTTATAGATTTTGGATACTAGCCCTTTGTCCGATATGTCATTTGCAAATATCTTTTCCCATTCCGTTGGTTGCCTTTTAGTTTTGTTGGTTGTTTCCTTTGCTGTGCAGAAGCTTTTTATCTTCATAAGGTTCCAGTAATTCATTTTTGCTTTTAATTCCCTTTCCGTTGGGGATGTGTCAAGTAAGAAATTGCTACGGCTGAGGTCAGAGAGGTCTTTTCCTGCTTTCTCCTCTAGGGTTTTGATGGTTTCCTGTCTCACATTCAGGTCCTTTATCCATTTTGAGTTTATTTTTGTGAATGGTGTGAGAAAGTGGTCTAGTTTCAACCTTCTGCATGTTGCTGTCCAGTTCTCCCAGCACCATTTGTTAAAGAGACTGTCTTTTTTCCATTGGATGTTCTTTCCTGCTTTGTCAAAGATTAGTTGGCCATACGTTTGTGGGTCTGGTTCTGGGGTTTCTATTCTATTCCATTGGTCTATGTGTCTGTTTTTGTGCCAATACCATGCTGTCTTGATGATGACAGCTTTGTAGTAGAGGCTAAAGTCTGGGATTGTGATGCCTCCTGCTTTGGTCTTCTTCTTCAAAATTACTTTGGCTATTCGGGGCTTTTGTGGTTCCATACAAACTTAAGGATTGCTTGTTCTAGTTTCGAGAAGAATGCTGGTGCAATTTTGATTGGGATTGCATTGAATATGTAGACAGCTTTGGGTAGTATTGACATTTTGACAATATTTCTTCTTCCAATCCATGAGCATGGAATATTTTTCCATTTCTTTATATCTTCTTCAATTTCCTTCACAAGCTTTCTATAGTTTTCAGCATACAGATCTTTTACATCTTTGGTTAGATTTATTCCTAGGTATTTTATGCTTCTTGGTGCAATTGTGAATGGGACCAGTTTCTTTATTTGCCTTTCTGTTACTTCATTATTAGTGTTTAAGAATGCAACTGATTTCTGTACATTGATTTTGTATCCTGCAACTTTGCTACATTCATGTATTAGTTCTAGCAGACTTCTGGTGGAGTCTATTGGATTTTCCATGTATAATATCATGTCATCTGCAAAAAGTGAAAGCTTAGCCTCATCTTTCCCAATTTTGATGCCTTTGATTTCCTTTTGTTGTCTGGTTGCTGATGCTAGCACTTCCAACACTATGTTAAACAACAGCAGTGAGAGTGGACATCCCTGTCGTGTTCCTGATCTCAGGGAAAAAGCTCTCAGTTTTTCCCCATTGAGAATGATGTTAGCTGTGGGCTTTTCATAAATGGCTTTTATGATCTTTACGTATGTTCCTTGTTTCCCGACTTTCTCGAGGGTTTTTATTAAGAAAGGGTGCTGGATTTTGTCAAAGGCCTTTTCTGCATCGATTGACAGGATCATATGGTTCTTATCTTTTTTTTTTATTAATGTGATGTATCACGTTGATTGATTTGCAAATGTTGAACCAGCCCTGCATCCCAGGAATGAATCCCACTTGATCATGGTGAATAATTCTTTGTATATGCTGTTGAATTCGATTTGCTAGTATCTTATTGAGAATTTTTGCATCCATATTCATCAGGGATATTGGCCTGTTGTTCTCTTTTTTTAATGGGTCTCTGTCTGGTTTAGGAATCAAAGTAATACTGGCTTCATAGAATGAGTCTGGAAGTTTTCCTTCCCTATTTTTTGGCATAGCTTGAGAAGGATAGGTATTATCTCTGCTTTCAACGCCTGGTAGAACTCCCCTGGGAAGCCATCTGGTCCTGGAGTCTTATTTGTTGGGAGATTTTTGATGACTGATTCAATTTCCTCGCTGGTTATGGGTCTGTTCAAGCTTTCTATTTCCTCCTGATTGAGTTTTGGAAGCGTGTGGGTATTTAGGAATTTGTCCATTTCTTCCAGGTTGTCCAGTTTGTTGGCATATAATTTTTCATTGTATTCCCTGATAATTGCTTGTATCTCTGAGGGATTGGTTGTAATAATTCCATTTTCATTCATGATTTTATCTATTTGGGTCATCTCCCTTTTCTTTTTGAGAAGCCTGGCTACAGGTTTGTCAATTTTGTTTATTTTTTCAAAAAACCAACTCTTGGTTTCGTTGATCTGCTCTACAGTTTTTTTAGATTCTATATTGTTTATTTCTGCTCTGATCTTTATTATTTCTCTTCTTCTGCTGGGTTTAGGCTGTCTTTGCTGTTCTGCTTCTATTTCCTTTAGGTGTGCTGTTAGATTTTGTATTTGGGATTTTTCTTGTTTCTTGAGATAGGCCTGGATTGCAATGTATTTTCCTCTCAGGACTGCCTTCGCTGCATCCCAAAGAGTTTGGATTGTTGTATTTTCATTTTCATTTGTTTCCATGTATTTTTTAATTTCTTCTCTAATTGCCTGGTTGACCCACTCATTCTTTAGTAGGGTGTTCTTTAACCTCCATGCTTTTGGAGGTTTTCCAGACTTTTTCCTGTGGTTGATTTCAAGCTTCATAGCATTGTGGTCTGAAAGTATGCATGGTATGATTTCAATTCTTGTATACTTATGAAGGGCTGTTTTGTGACCCAGTATGTGATCTATCTTGGAGAATGTTCCATGTGCTCTCGAGAAGAAAGTATATTCTGTTGCTTTGGGATGCAGAGTTCTAAATATATCTGTCAAGTCCATCTGATCCAATGTATCATTCAGGGCCCTTGTTTCTTTATTGACCATGTGTCTAGATGATCTATCCATTTCTGTAAGTAGAGTGTTAAAGTCCCCTGCAATTACCACATTCTTATCAATATGGTTGCTTATGTTTGTGAGTAATTGTTTTATATATTTGTGGGCTCCTGTATTCGGCGCATAGACATTTATAATTGTTAGCTCTTCCTGATGGATAGACCCTGTGATTATTATATAATGCCCTTCTTCATGTCTTGTTACAGCCTGTAATTTAAAGTCTAGTTTGTCTGATATAAGTATGGCTACTCCAGCTTTCTTTTGACTTCCAGTGGCATGATAAATAGTTCTCCATCCCCTCAGTCTCAATTGGAAGGTGTCCTCAGGTCTAAAATTAGTCTCTTGTAGACAGCAAATAGATGGGTCTTGTTTTTTTATCCATTCTGATACCCTGTGTCTTTTGGTTGGCGCATTTAGTCCATTGACACTCAGTGTTATTATAGAAAGATATGGTTTTAGAGTTATTGTGATGTCCGTAGGTTTCATGCTTGTAGCAATGTCTCTGGTACTTTGTCTCACAGGATCCCCCTTAGGATCTCTTGTAGGGCTGGTTTAGTGGTGACGAATTCCTTCAGTTTTTGTTTGTTTGGGAAGACCTTTATCTCTCCTTCTATTCTAAATGACAGACTTGCTGGATAAAGGATTCTTGGCTGCATATTTTTTCTCTTCATCACATTGAAGATTTCCTGCCATTCCTTTCTGGCCTGCCACGTTTCAGTAGAGAGATCGGTCACGAGTCTTATAGGTCTCCCTTTATATGTTAGAGCACGTTTATCTCTAGCTGCTTTCAGAATTTTCTCTTTATCCTTGTATTTTGCCAGTTTCACTATGATATGTAGTACAGAAGATCGATTCAAGTTACGTCTGAAGGGAGTTCTCTGTGCCCTTGGATTTCAATGCTTTTTTCCTTCCCCAGATCTGGGATGTTCTCAGCTATTATTTCTTCAAGTACACCTTCAGCACCTTTCCCTCTCTCTTCCTCCTCTGGGATACCAATTATGCGTAGATTATTTCTCTTTAGTGCATCACTTAGTTCTCTAATTTTCCCCTCATACTCCTGGATTTTTTTTTATCTCTCTTTTTCTCAGCTTCTTCTTTTTCCATAATTTTATCTTCTAGTTCACCTATTCTCTCCTCTGCCTCTTCAATCCGAGCCGTAGTTGTCTCCATTTTATTTTGCAACTCATTGATAGCATTTTTTAGCTCCTCCTGGCTGTTCCTTAGTCCCTTGGTCTCTGTAGCAAGAGATTCTCTGCTGTCCTTTATACTGTTTTCAACCCCAGCGATTAATTTTGTGACTATTATTCTAAATTCACTTTCTGTTATATTGTTTAAATCATTTTTGATCAGTTCATTAGCTGTTGTTATTTCCTGGACGTTTTTCTGAGGGGAATTCTTCCGTTTGGTCATTTTGGATAGTCCCTGGAGTGGTGCGGGACTGCGGGGCAGTTCCCCTGTGCTGTCTTGAATAACTTGCGTTGGTGGGCGGGGCCGCAGTCAGACCTGATGTCTGCCCCCAGCCTACCGCTGGGGCCACAGTCAGACTGCTGTGTGCCTTCTCTTCCCCTCTCTTCACCGTGGGGTGGTGTGGCCCGTCTGGGCTACTTGCACTCTGCCAGGCTTGTGGTGCTGGGGATCTGGCGTATTAGCTGGGGTGAATGGGCAAGGTGCACAGGGACGGGAGGGGTAGGCTCAGCTTGCTTTTCCTTCAGTGATCCGCTTCAGGATGGGCCCTGTGGCACCGGGAGGGAGTCAGACCGCTGGAGGGATGGATCCCCAGAAGCACAGCATTGGGTGTTTGCACGGAGCAAGCAAGTTCCCTGGCAGGAACTGGTTCCCTTTGGGATTTTGGCTGGGAGATGGGTGAGGGAAATGGCATTGGTGAGCACCTTTGTTCCCCGCCAAACTGAGCTCTGTAGTCCGGAGCTCAACAACTCTCCCTCCAGTTGTCCTCCAGCCCTCCTGTTCTCTGAGCAGAGCTGTTAGCTTATAACCTTCCAGATGTCAAGTCCCGCTTGCTGTCGGAACACACTCTGTCTGCCCCCCCCCCCCCCCCGCTTTTGCCAGCCAGACTCGGGGGCTCTGCTTGGCCGGCAGGCCGCCCCTCCGCCCCGGCTCCCTCCCTCCCGCCAGTCCGTGGAGTATGCACCGCCTGGCCGCTGTTCCTACCCTCTTCCTTGGGCCTCTCGTCTGCACTTGGCTGTGGAGACTCCGTTCTGCTAGTCTTCTGGCGGTTTTCTGGGTTATTTAGGCAGGTGTAGGTGGAATCTAAGTGATCAGCAGGACGCGCGATGAGCCCAGCGTCCTCCTACGCCGCCATCTTCCCAGGATCCTCTATCCTGTTTTTCTTAACTCAAATTTATTTCAGTTGATTCTGGTTTATTCTCAAGTTTCTCAAATCTAATGATGAGAGTAATTAGGTAATCAACTATAAAAGGAAAGCTAAAGCTGGGGTAAACTAGATCTTAATATGTAATTACCGCTGGAAACCATTTTACAAATTGTTCCCCAAAATTAAGTTTTTTGTTTCTTTTTTCCCCCATAAGACCAAAAAACAAAAACAAAGAAAAGCAAGCATAAAAACTTCCTTTGAAAGGTAATGCCCTCTGTGCTATCTTGGATTTATGATGTCTTTCTTACTATAATATAATATATAATGGTTTTGAACATTAAACTTAATTTCTGTTTGAAACTTACTGTGAGATCTTTCATCTCAGTAGAGTTCAAGAGCACACAGAAATCCCTGAAACAATCACTTATAATACAGGTTTTTCTTGCTCTCTGAAAGTAGTACGTTCCTGTGAAACCTTTTGTAAACTGAAATGGCAAAAGAAAAGAAGCAATTACTATTAATTGATACAGAAAGTTTTTGAGTGTTCTCAGACCCAGAAAATGACCTGTCTTAAGCTGTTCTTGTACCTTAGGAATATCCTGCTAATGGTTACACAAAATAAATCAAGATAAACCACAGATCTTCACAGGCATGGTTTAAAACTATGGCTGCTTGTTGCTGAGATGCTAAGTGTGGTTCCCTTGAAAGAGCTTGGCAAGACCCCTCTTGCTGCTTGAGATAAGCACTGCATCTCTCATGGCCTATAGATGAAGCATGAAGCAAATCTATTGAATGAGTTAGTACCTTCTGTCCATGCTTATTCTGCAGATTAGCTGACTAGCCCAATCACTAGATTAAATTCTAATATCTAATTAGCAGAATTATCTTGATTGGCTATGTACATAACGGTCACATTGCTGTATGATAAATAGAACTATGTTGTTCGGCCTTCCTGACCTATCATAAAGACTTTTTCTCCCCACTTACCAACGTGGGACCAAGTACCACTTTGGTTTGCTCTGGGTTCTGCCATAAAATGTTGTATTAGAAGTCACTCATCATCTGTAGGGGCCACATTCGATAACACCATTCCCCTTTCCATAAATAGAATTAATTTCACCAATTTGAAAAGTGATTTTTAAGAAAAATTAGAATAGACAGTTATTCTTCAGAATCCAATTGTCACCAAAATTTAGTAGGAGTTATATCTGTCTTTCTTGTTGTTTGTCTTCCTTTGTAAGAGAACAGTGATATCAGTGTATATAATCACATATTGCTTTAAGAGAAGATGATCTGTCATCACTTGGAAAAAAGAACATGTGAATGATAAAAGATGGCATTTACCTTTTCATTATTTAGATTAGCTGTGATAATTTCTTGCAATTTAAAAATACATTTTGTCCAACGGTAACTATGAAGAATATTTTTAAGTTCACTTTTTTATCTTATTTTTTCACTGTCCTCTTCCTGTGAATTTCCCCTGGGGATCTATAGTGTCTTCATGCTTCAATTTTTAAATGGTTCACTAGAGAATTTTCAGAGCCTACAAATCTTACATTTTTTTTTGTCTTACACTGAGTTAGATTATATATTGATTGATAATTACATAATCACAATTTTTTAACATAGACTTTGTTCATATTTTGGTTATAATTAATGTTTTAGCCATCAAATTGATGGGGATGTGAGTATTCTCTTTTCATAACATCAATAAATCAAGGGTATTGTTTAGAAATTTCTATGGAAGACAACTTTTACAATATTATACATCTAGTGTACTATAGGTCTCAAAGTTATAGTCCTATGAGACACATAACTGAGAATACAGTGCTGTTAAATAATGTTATCATCCTCATAAAGTACATATTTTCCAGCTGGGTGCAACTTTAGGAGAATTTGATACTTATGATCTTCTAGGATTGAAGTGCAAGTGGACATTAAAGTTACGAGGAAGCAAAGGGAAGTACAGTCTCCAGGTAGTTTCATGTTAATACAGTAATCACATGCAAAATAAATGTGTTCTATTTCAGTGTCAACAAAACACTAGGAAACTGCCCATAAGGAAGTAATTTAATTACTTTATTATCATTTTAATTCAAGTATAGGCAACATACAGTGTAATATTAGTTTCAGGTGTACAATATAGTGATTCAACACTTCCATACATCACCTGGTGCTCATCACAACAAGAGCACTCCTTAATCCCCGTCATCTATTTAACCCATTCCCCTCCACCTCTGCCCACCTCCCCTCTGTTAACTATCAGTTTGCTTTCTATGGTTAAGAGTGTTTCTTGGTTTGCCCCCCCCCCTTTTTCTCCTTTGTTCATTTGGGGTTTTTTTCTTAAGTTTCATGTATGAGTGAAATCATATGATGTTTGTCTTTGAATGATTTATTTCACTTAACATTACACTCTGTAGCACTTTCCATGTTTTTGCAAATGGCAAGATTTTATTTTTATGGCTGACAAATATTTTTATGGATAATTATATGTATATAACACATCTATATATATTATAGATTTTGTATATATATATTATATATATAATACATCTTTTTTATCCATCTATCAGTGGACACATGGGTTCTTTCCATAATTTGGCTACTGTAAAAAATGCTGCAATAAACATAGGGATGCATATATCTTTTCAAATTATTGTTTTCATATTTTTTGTTAAACACCCAGTAGTGGAATACAGGCTCATATGGTAATTCCATTTTTTATTTTTTGAAGAAACTCCATACTGTTTTCCATAGTGACTGTACCATTTTGCATTCCCACCAACAGTAAATGAGGGTTTCTTTTTCTCCACAGCTTCACCAACACTTGTTGTTCCTTGTATTTTTGATGTTAGCCATTCTGACAGGTGTCAGTTGATATCTCATTGTCATTTTGATTTGTATTTCCCTGATGATGAGTGATGTTGAGCAAGTTTTCATGTGTCTGTTGACCATTTGTCTTCTCTGGAGATATGTCTGTTCTTATCTTCTCAATTTTTAAATGGATTCTTTTGTGTGTGTGTGTGTGTGTGTGTGTGTGTGTGTGTGTGTGTTGAATTA
This sequence comes from Panthera pardus, assembly GCF_024362965.1. Taxonomy (NCBI): domain Eukaryota; kingdom Metazoa; phylum Chordata; class Mammalia; order Carnivora; family Felidae; genus Panthera; species Panthera pardus. The sequence continues at coordinate 65,556,759 of NW_026526655.1, read as the reverse complement.
TATCAGTTCTTTATGTATTTTGGACACTAACCCTTTATTTGGTATGTCATTTGCAAATATCTTCTCCCATTATATCTGTTGTCTTTTAGTTTTGTTGACTGTTTCTTTTGTTGTGCAGAAGCTTTTTATTTTGTTACAGAACCAATAGTTTATTTTTGCCTTTGTTTCCCTTGCCTCAGGAGATATATCTAGAAAAATGTTTGCTGTGGCCAATGTCAGAAACATTATTGCCTGTGCTCTTTTATAGGATTTTTATGGTTTCAGGGTCTCACATTTATGCCTTTAATCCATTTTGAGTTTATTTTTGTATGTTATGTGAGAAAGTGGTCCAGTTTCATTCTGTTGCATGTAGCTGTCCAATTTTCCCAAAGCCATTTGTTGATGTGACTGTCTTTTTCCCACCGGATATTCTTTTTTGCTTTGTCAAAGATAATTGACCATATAGTCATGGGTTTATTTCTGGGCTTTCTATTCTGTTCTATTGATCTATGTGTCTATTTTTGTGCTAGTACCATACTGTTTGGATTACTACAGTTTTGTTATATATTTTGATATCTGAGATTGGAGCACCTTCAGTTTTGTTCTTCTTTTTCAGAATTATTTAGGTTATTCAGGATCTTTTGTGGTTCCATACAAATTTTAGGATTATTTGTTCTAGTTTGTGAAAAATGCTATGGTATTTTGATAGGGATTGCACTCAATCTGTTCATTGCTTTGGGTAGAACAGAAATTCTAACAACATTTGTTCTTTAAATCTATGGGCATGGAATGAATGTCTTTTCATTTCTTTGTGTCACCTTCAATTTCTTTCATCAGTGTTTTATGGCTTTCAGAGTATAGATCTTCCATCTGCTTGGTTAAGCTATTCCTAGATATTTTATTATTTTTGGTACAATTGTAAAGGAGATTGTTTTCTTAATTTCTCTTTCAGCTACCTCATTACTACTAGTGTATAGATATGCAACCGATCTCTGTACATTAGTTTTATATCCTGTGACCTTACAGAATTCATTTATCAGTTCTAGCATATTTTTGGTGGAGTCTTAGGGTTTTCTCTATGCGGTGTCATGTGATCTGCAAATCATGAAAATTTTCCTACTTTCTTACCAATCCAGATGCCTTTTATTTCTTTTTCTTATCTGAGTGCTGTGGCTAGGACTTCCAGTACTATTTTGCATAAAAGTGGTGAGAGTGGTCATCCTTGTCTTGTTTATGATCTTAAAGGAAATGCTTTCAGTTTTCATCATTGTGTATGATGTTAGCTGTTCCTTCTAAACCTATTTTGTTGAGTGTTTTTGTCATGACTGGCAGTTCTACTTTGTCAAATGATTTTTCTGCATCTGTTGAGATGATCGTATGTTTCTTTTCCTATCTCTTGTTGATGTGATGCCTCACATTGGTTGATTTGCAAATATTGAACTTGTATCTTGGAATAAATCCCACCTGATTGTGGTGAATGATTTTTGTAATATTGAATTGGGGTTATCAATATTTTGTTGAGAATTTTTTTATCTGTGTTCTGCAGATATTGGCCTGTAGGTCTTTTTTTGTGGTGTCTTTATGGGCTTTTGGTATCTGGGTAACCATGGACTACTTAATGAATTTGGAAGTTTTTCTTCCTCTTCTATGTTTTGGAATAATTTAAGAAAAATAGATATTAACTCTCTTTTAAAAGTTTGGTGAAATTCACCTGTGAAGCCATGTGGTCCTGGACTTTTGTTTGTTGGGAGTTTTTTGATTACTATTTCAATTTCATTGCTGATAATTTGTGTGTTGGAATTTTCTATTTCTTCCTGATTCAGTTTTGGGGGGTTATTTGTTTCTAGGAATTTATCCATTCCTTCTAGGTTTTCCAATTTGTTGACATACAGTTTTTCATAATGTTCTCTTAAAATCCTTTGTATTTCTGTGTCTCTCCTCTTTCATTTCTGATTTTCTTTGAATGTTTCTCTCTCTTTCTCTTTCATATCTGACTAAAGGTTTATTAATTTTGGTGATCTTTTCAAAAGATCAGCTGCTGGCTTCATTGATCTTTCTCTCTTTTTTAAGTCTGTTATTTTTCTCTAATCTTTATTATTTCCTTCTACTGGTTTTGGGTTTGGTTTGTCCTTTTTGTAGCTCAACAAGATGTAAGATTAGGTTATTTATTTGAGAATTTTCTGCCTTTTTAATATATGCCTGTACTGCTATAAACTTCACTCTTATAATAGATTTTGCTGCATCCAAAGATTTTGGACTATTGTGTTTTCATTTTCCTTTGTCTCCATGTATTTTTTTAAATTTTTTCTTTGATTTCTTGGCTGATCCATTCATTGTTTAGTAGCATGTTATTTAACCTCCATGTATTTGTATTCTTTCCAGATTTTTTCCCATGTTTGATTTCTAGTTTTATATCTCTGTGGTAGGGAAAGATACATTGTATGATTGCATTGTATTGAATTTCTTGAGACTTATTTTGTGGTCTAACACATGATCACTTCTGGGTAAGGTTCCATGTCCATTTGAAAAAAATGCATTTTCTGCTGTTTTAGGATGGGATTTTCTGAGTATATCTGTTACATCCATCTCATCCAGTACTATTTCATTGTTGACTTTCATCTGGATGATCTATCCATTGATAAAAGTGGGGTGTTAAACTCTCGTACTATTATTGCATTAATGTTAATTACTTCATTTATATTTGTTATTAGGTGTTTTATGTATTTGGGTACTCCCATTTAGGACACATAAATATTTACAATTGTCATATATTCTTGTTGGAATATTGCCTTTATTATTATATAGTGTCTTTCTTTGTCTCCTGTTACAGTCTGTTTTAAAGTGTGTTTTGTCCAATATAAGTATTGGTACCCTGGCTTTTTTTTAACTTCCATTGTTTGATAAATGTTTTTTCATCTGTTCAGTTTTGATCAGATTTGTCTTTAGTACTGAAATGAGTCTCTTGTAGGCAGTATATACAGCTGGATCTTTTTTTTTTTTTTAATCCATTCTGTCATCATATGTCTCTTTTATTTTTTAAATGTTCATTTAATTTTGAGAGAGAGTGAAAGAGAGAGAAACAGAATGTGAGTGGAGGAGGGGCAGAGAGAGAAGGAGACACAGACTCTGAATCAAGCTTCAGGCTCTGAGCTGTCAGCACAGAGCCTGACATGGGGCTCAAACCCACTAACCATGAGATCATGACCTTAGTTGAAGTCAGACGCTTAGCTGACTGAACCACCCAGGTGCCCCATCATCTTATGTCTCTTTATTGGAGCATTTAGTCATTTACATTCAAAGTAATTATTGACAAATATGTATTTATTGGCATTTTGTTATTTGTTTTATCCTTATGTTTATAGTTCTTTGTTCCTTTCTTCTGTTGCTCTCTTTTATCACAGTTTGCTAGATTTCTTTAGTGACATACTTGGATTACTTTGTCTTTATTTTTTGCATATCTACTATTAATTTTTGATCTGTAGTTACCATTAGTTTTATTTATAACATCTTACTCATATAGCAATGTATATTAAGTGGATTTTCACTTAAGTTTGAACTCATTCTTTACCGCTCTCCTGCCCCCCTCCCATGTTTTTGATTTATTTTTATAGATGTACGTAATTTTACTGCTTTTGTGGTTCCTACTTTCTTACTCCTGCTTATGGTCTTTCCTTTCCACTCACAGAATACCCTTTAACATTTATTGCAAGACTTGTTTAGTAGCGATGAATTCCTTAATGTTTGTTTGTCTGGGAACCTCTTTGGCCTTGCTGGATAGAGAATTTGGGTGGCAGTTTTTCTTTTCTTTTCTTTTCTTTTTCTTTCTTCACTTTTATTATATCATGGCCCTCTTTTCTTGCCTACAAAGTTTCTGCTGAAAAATCAGCTGATAGCCTTAGGCAGTTTCACTCACGAGTAACTGTTTTGTTTTGTTTCTTCTTGCTGCTTTTAAAATTCTCTATCACTATTCTTTTCCATTTTAATTACTATGCGTCTTGGTGTGGGCTTCCTTCAGTTGATTTTGTTGGGGGCTCTCTGTGCTTTCTAGATCTGGATTTCTGTTTCCTTCCCCAGATTCAGCTAATTTTTAGCTATTATTTCTTCAAATACATTTTCCCTCTTTTTCTTGTGTTCTCCCTTTGATGCAAATATTATTACACTTGATGGTGTCGCTGAGTTCCCTTAGTCTATTTTGATTTATTATTATTTTTCTCTCTCCTGTTCAGCTTGATTACTTTCCATTACTCTGTCCTGCCAGTGGCTGATCGATTCTTCTGCTTCCTCCATTCTATTTATTCCATCTAAGGTATTTTTTTTAATTTTGATTTAGTTTGAGAGACAGAGAGAAAGAGAGCATGAGCAAGGGAGGGGCAGACAGGGAGAGAGAGGATCCCAAGCAGGCTCCACACTTTTAACATGGGGCCTAATTCAGGGCTCAACCCCACAAACTGCAAGATCATGACCTGAGCCGAAATCAAGAGATGGATGCTTAACTGACTGAGTTACCCAGGCACCCCCATCTAATGTATTTTTAATTTCACTTACTGAGTTCTTCATCTCTGATTGGTTCTTTTTTTTATGTTTTCTCTCTTTGTTGAGGGTCTCATTGAGGTTCTCTTCTCTTTTCTGATATCCAGTGAGTATCTTTGACCATTTCTATAAATTATTTATCAGAAATATTACTTATATCCATTTTCTAAAGCACTTTTGCTGTGATTTTGTCCTGTTCTTTAATTTGGGATATATCCATTTTGTGTAACTCTCTGTGTCTGCTTCTATGTGATAGGAAAGTCAGCAGTATCTCCTGCTCTTGAAAGTGGTGGCCTTATGAAAAAGAGGTCCTATAGTGTCCTGCTGTGCAATATCCCCCATTTACCAGAACCTGGTGCTTTAGAAGTGTCTCCTGTGTGTGTTGTGTGCACCCTACTCTTGTGGTCAAACCACTTTTTCCTTCAATGTAGTTGTCTGCCGGTTGTGGGCAGAGTTTGGTCCCTGTGGTGTTATTGGGTTAGTCTGGAGCCACCTTCAGTTGACACACCTTCACTTGTGTCACGTCATGTTGTAGCATGGAACTGTAGGCATTTTTTTTGTTTTAGTCTCTGAGAAGCTCTCATTGGTGATTGGGGTCTACAGTTAGACCTGATGTCTGCCCCAGCTCATTGCTGATACTGCAGTGGGACAGATGAGTGTGATTATCTTCCTCTCTCCTTGGGACAAGAATTACTTTGGTGGGGTGCTGGCCCCTGTCAGGGCTGCTGGCCCACTATCAGGATGTGGCACACCTTTAGATAGACTCTGGCCAAGGATATATTGGAGTGTGCAGGTTTGCAGGAGAACATGAGGCATGTGGTGTTAGCAAGGTCTATGCTGCTTGCTGTGGGAGGGGGCCTGCTGCTGTCTGGGAAAACTCCTGTGGAGGCCCACAGGGTTGGAGGGGGCAAATGCATGTAAGTTCATAGAGGTGAGGTGTGCTGTTAGCAAGTTAGATGGAGAGCTTTGGATCTGCACTGGTTCCCACAGGTATTTATGTATTTAGGCTGGGGCAGGGGAGGGAAATGGTGATTGCCAGCTCTTTTGTTCTTAGGTGAGACTCACAAAGATCTTTCCCCCTCCAGTACACCCTCTGAAATTAGTAAACAATCTCCCTCCCGTATACCCCAGGTATTTTTCAAACTATATGCTGTATCTCATTGGGGCTGTTTATTGTGCTGTCTCATTAAGGGTCAGGACTCAGTTTCCTAGTGCCCTCAGCTCTTTCAGAGCTGAGTCTACCGATTTTTAAAGTTCCAAGTGGTAAGCTCCACTGATGATAAGAACTCTTGAAGTTGAGTGTCTCTTGTTTTCAAAGCCAAATATGGGGATTTCTCACCCCAGTATGGATCTCTCATGCCTGGTGTTCCTGGTGTGAGTCTCTCTTTTCCCTCTCTGTATCTGTGGTGTTTTTCCCTCCAGTAGACAATACTGCAGTTTCATTTATCCCCCATCCATACCTCTCCCCCTTCCAATCCTCTTTTATGTGGACTTTTCTCTACATTTAGCTGTGTAGAGCCTGTTCTGCCAGTCTTCAGGTCATTTCTTGGTTATTTACATTGATATGGATGTGTTATCTAGTTGTATCTGTGGAGCAAGGTGAGCTGAGAATCCTACTACTCTGCCATCTTCCCTGGAAGTTTCAATGTAGTAACTTTAATAGATATTCAAGAATAAAGACCCACCCATCCCTCCCCTCACTCTTTGCAATAATTTGAACTTGTATTCTTGACATCCAGCAGAGCCCCAAAAATAGTTATTTGAGTACATGGGCTCTGGAGACAGATTAAATTCCGGATGCCACCATTATTCACTGTCTATATGACTAACATCAAGTTACTTGATCTCTCTCAGACTTAGTTTTCACATTGATAGGAGAGGAATAATAGAAATTCCCAAAGGTTAATTTAAGCTTAAATTGAAACAATATGAAGTGTTTACCATAATACATGTTCTATGCATTTTAACTATTACCACATTTGGAGTCATTTATTCAAGTATGATTAAAGATATTATATCATTATACTTCAGGTCATTTCAACTTATGTAAATTTATGTTAGTACCATTAACATCTAAGTGCTCTAAGCATTTGGGGTTCCTAAAAGAATGTACTATATAATTTACAGAAAATGTAAGTGGTTAAAAGTCTACAAGGAACTGTGCTGAGCTATGATAATTTCAACCATAGAATATTTTCTTTCAGTGAATCTCCACAAAGAATCTCTAAGACCCTGCCAAAAAGCAAAACAAAATAAAACAGAACCCAAATAGTCTTTTGAGATTCTCACAGCACGTCCCTAAAAGAGGTGATGGCTTTCTCCAGAAAGATTAATTTGCATAGTATTCATTTTCTTTAGGAAGTTATGACAGGTACCGTTATACTTCAGCTGAAATAAGACATTACTCAATACTAATAATAAAAATAACCACTTCTTTTACCAATGAAAAACATAGTTTCTATTGGACTTTCTCAAGTCCCTTGAACAACACTGGTAGGAACTGTATGGGTCCACAAATATGCTGATTTTGTACAGTACTTAATGTTTTTTTCTCTTCCCTATGATTTTATGAACATTTTTCTCTAGCTTACTTTATTATAAGAATGTAGTATGTAATACATGTAACATACCTAATATGTGTTAATTGACTATTTATGTTATTGGTAAGGCTTTTGGTCCACAGTAGGCTATTAGTTGAGTGAGGCTAAAGTTATATACAGATTTTCAACTGAATGGGGGTCAGCACCCCTAACCTTTGTGTTGTTAAAGGGTTAACTATATTTATTTCGATCAATACTCAGGAAAAATCTTCAGTCCCATCAGCTGTAAAAAATGAATAAGTGATGTGGTCAAAGTTACATGGGTTGAAAATGAATGACTGAAGCCCTAATCTCTTTTTTATATTTATGAAAATCTCAGCTATCGTCATCCTACTGAACATAATGGGTGACTGCTTGTTATAAACCAATGGAAAGGTATTATATCAAGCAGTGAAGCACTGTACATTTTCTATAATTATTTCAATAATATTTTTCTATTTAACAAATCACCTAATATAATCTTACTGATAGAAGATGAAAATGGCATAAGGGGAGTAGTAAGGTTTAAGGATCAAAAAGTGGATTTGAAATTAGATTATTCCCTTCCCTCAATTTGTGTAAACACTTGCTGAATGCCCTCAATGGGTAAGGGCTATGCCAGGAACCAAGGTTATAAAGATGAAGAATAGGAACATGTCCTCTACCCTAAGGGAGCTCATAGTTTGGTAAGGGAAGCAGACACATGATCTGATCAGATCATTAAAAAAATTTTTTTCTTAACGTTTATTTATTATTGAGAGAGACAAAGCATTAGCATGGGAGGGTCAGAGAGAGGAGGAGACACAGAATCTGAAGCAGGCTCCAGGCTCTGAGCTGTCAGCACAGAGCCCGACACGGGGCTTGAACCCACAAACAATGAGATCATGGCCTGAGCCGAAATCGGATGCTCAACTGACTGAGCCACCCAGGCGCCCCTGATCAGATCATTTTAATAAAACATTGTAATTGCTATGATAGATGCATGGTCTGACAGCTAGGGGAGCCCAGAAGGAAGGATATTTTTCCAATCTAGGGACTTGAAGAAAGTTTCTGGGGGGAAATGATACGGGCATTAAACTCAAGTCTGATAAACATAGACCAAGATGAAGAAAGATAGGAAGAGTGTTTTTCCATTAACCAATTTATATAAGCATAAAACAGATAATGCATTTGGGAAAAATGTATACTGCCAGAATATAAAGGATAAAACAAAAGGCATTGGGGGGATGACACTAGAAAAGTAGGAAGGGCTGAGTAACTAAAGATCTTTTGTGCCAAATGTTTGTGCCCAATTGTGAGAATGATGGCCTAATGGGGAAGGGACGGGAGCTATGAAATAATTATGGCAGAGGATTCTCAAAGTTATGCCTTTGGCTTATAGTCATCACTGTAGCCACAGTGTGAAGGGGATATTTAAAGGTTTCAAGTCTAGATGACGGGAGACTAGTTGGTGGTGGTGGCAGTGTTGAGGGGGGCATTATTGCAATTGTCACTGGAGGAAATGGGAAAGATGTGGACCAAGTACAAGAATAGAAAATCATATATACATTAAAAATATTTAATGGATAAACCCTGAGAACTTGGTAAGTAAATACATATAAAGGTTTGAAAAGGAGATGGGGATATGGATTTTATTTTATTATTATTAGTTTATTTTTGAGAGAGAGGGAGAGACAAGAGGGAGACAGAGAATCCCAAGTAGCATCCATGCTTTCCACATGGAGCCCAATGTGGTGCCCAAACTCATGAAATGTGAGATCACAACCTGAGCTGAAATCAAGAGAGCCACCCAGGCACCCCAAATTTCATATTTCTGTCTTGAATGCCATTAGTGAAGGGCATAGGGATGTTGGTACATAATGAATTTTTTTTTAACCAGCTACTTTTGAGATGAATAAGAACCATAAAAAGTGAGGTTTTTTTTTTGATAATGAAATAGCTACATAAGTGAGTCTGAATCTCACTGTAGACGTCAAGGCTGGAGATTTGAACATCATTTTTATATTAAGTAAAAAACCATGGAGCAATATGACCAAGAAGTTAACCATTTGAAAATATAAAATCAAACTTCTATGCTGGTTATTATTGTTATAAATTGGATTTTTTTTTTTTAGTAACAATGACTCTATTTTCCTTTCTGAAAATTTTCTTATGTACATTATGCCTATATCCAGTTCTCTTGGGCTAGAATCAGTGATACCCAGTAAGAATGTGCATACCCAGAACCCAGTTTTTGATTTGTACATATCGTTCTCTAATAAAAGAAAACAGAGCTCTTGGGTAGAATTACTGCTTCTAGGATTGGGTCAAGGAAAATATAAGATGAGTCTGGATCCACCTTGTAGTGACAGAAATTAAGGAAGCACTCAACAAAATAAACTATGATAATATTGAAATCACTGTAAGAATACAACAAATATTGATCAGTACATGGTGAGATAAATAAATGAATGGATAGGTATAAATGGGGAGGAGATACATGTTCCTTATAGAGGAATTTAAAATATATAAATATGAATATAGTATATATTTAAATACCCCTTCAAAGAGGAGGAAATGGATTTTCTTCTCTGTGAGTGTGAGCTAGACTTAGTGATTAACTTCCAAAGAAGAAAGTGTGGCAAGAGAAAAATAATAAGTGTGTAGTGGGTAACCTTGACAGATAGCACCTTAGCTGAGTTCTCAAGGTTAACATCACCAGAGAAAAGTCACATTAGCATCTGATACTCTCTGATGTGGTGAGAAAAACCCTTCACTTCTGGGGTGTTCTTCTCCCAAACCAATTACTCTGTTCTAATCAGGAGAAACTAAAAGATACATTCAAATGAAAGACATTTTACAAAATATCTAACCAGTGCTCTTCAGAACATTCAAGGTTATAAAAACCAGAAAACAATAACAGGCTGGAAGATTCTAGATAATGACAAAATGCAATTTGTATCTTGGAATGAATCCTGGGAGAGAAAGGGGACATCAGTGTAAAAACTGGTGAAATCCAAGTAAGTCTCTAGTTTAGAGACTTTGTGTAATAATGCTGACTTTTTAGTTTGTATATTATGGACAGTTTGATGAAGATTGTGTCTTCTTATTTTTTTTATGTTTATTTATCTTGGGACAGGTGGTGGGGAGAGAGAGAATAGGAGGGAGGGAGAGAGGAGGGGAGAGAATCCAAAGCAGGCTCCATGATGTCAGCACAGACTCCAACGTAGGGCTTGATCCCATTAATGGTGAGATGGTGACCTGAGTGGAAATCAATAGTCAGATGGTTGTCTGAGCCACCCAGAGGCCCCAGGATTGTTTCTTTTTAAATGTTGTTACATTGTAACTGAATCAAATTCTCAATTTTTGCAAGAGAGGACTTCCTGCTTGCTTTCTGTAGTCAGTAGGCTATATAATCCATGGGTCCCTTGAAAACAGCAAGATTCTAATCACGACTTCCTCTGGCATACATTATTTCTATAACTTTGATTACAGAATGCAGAATGAAAATTCTAGAGGAAGTTTTGCAGTTTCAGAGAAATTCTAAGAAAATAATTGTCTGTTTTGCTAAAGAGATGGTTTTATAATTAAAGCGTATGACTATATAGCACATTGCCTCAAGGAAGTTCAAAGCATTTTGCCAATGTACTTAAGAACACAACTACTACCAAACAAAATAGCAATCACAATAATGAAGCTTTGAATTTCTTATAGATATTAATATGTCTTACATCTATCAAAAGCGGTAACATGACAAAGCAATTTTTAACCAAGGAGGATGAAGCGATTCAATCATTTATTCATCTTGTGTGCATTCATTTACTCAAAAATGTTTTGAGTGTCTGCTATGTTCCAAGCACCATTTAGGTTTTCATGATCACAATCAGAATATACTTAGTGTTCTGTTCTACTTTGATTCATTATAATTCTTGGATTCTAGGTGCACCCACAAACAACAGAGGTTAGTGTAGTCACACTCTTGTCTCTCAGGTTCAGAAATCTGCTTAGAATTTTTTTTTCCATTTTTCAAGTTTATTTTTGAGAGAGAGAGAAAGAGAGAGACATCATGAGGGACAGAGAAGGAGGGAGAGAGAGAATCCTAAGCTCCCTGTTGTCAGCACAGAGGCTGATACAGGACTCAAACCCATGAACTGCGAGATCATGACCTAAGCTGAAACCAAGAGTCAGACACTCAATCTACTGAACCACCCAGGCGCCCCAGAAATCTGCTTAGAAATTTTACTCCAAGGAAGCACTTTGTTCTTATTTGCTGCTCTGTGGTACTTCAGAGTAAATCCAAGCCTATGTGAGACAAACATGAATAATAATTTAGAATTAATTTATTTTACATGACCCTCATTTTCTAAAACACAGCTTCCTCTACATCCCAAATGGTACATAATAAATAATTTAGAGTTAAATAGAGCATTGACTCTGCATAAAATGAAGATAAAGTTGGTTCTCTTGAGTAAAGGATCTAAGCGATATCATCTGCTATTGATTGCTTCTAAAATATTAAGGACATCCAGAATACATGAATGGAATAAACTTAGGCAAAGGAGAGAATCATTTTTTCCTTACAAAAATAACTTTTGCCTAAATTGTTCCATGTACCAAGGGAAAAACCTAAACCTTTCATTTGAAAGGCATGATTTTTCAGTTGGTTCTTATTCTTGGTCATGCCTGTTTATACCCTATAGTGAAGAAAATTGCAATTGAAATATTGTATGAATGGGAAAGACATGAGGTAATTTTTTGTTAAAGGATAATTTTTCCTTTTGATTGATTCTGTTCATGGAGAGAATAGGCTCAAAGAACTAAGCCCATTCATAGAATGTTAGTACTCTAAGAGATTCAAACGTAACCTAGATCAATTCTCTGATATCAGATTGAAGATACTAAGATAAAATTATAGGTAGTTACTGGCTAGGACAACCAAGTCAATATTGAAAAAGTCAGAAGTGGACTATACTATATCTCAGAATTGACTTGGTAAAAAAATTTTTTTTGGAAAAATTTGTTTATCCTATTAAGTAACTGTAGCCTGTGATAACATCAGGGTTACTGAAAGCATAAAATATCCTAGTCAATTGTATTTTAGGGGATGGTTAAACAAAGAATTAAATTTAGACTGCAAGTGGATATATATATATATATATATATATATATATATATATAGTAGTTAAATGATGATAAATGAATAGATAGGTAAGTAGACATACATATACATACATATGCATAGAATTAAGTAAATAATTACACTATGGATATTATCTCTTTTTAGGAATTAAATTCCTGAAAATGAAATTGGTATTCTACTATATTTAAAATACCTATAGCATTTAAGTTGGCACTTAGAAATACCATCTGAAAACCTATGTATCGTAAATTAAATTAAAAATAAAATTTCACATTAGTATTTTTCCTATACTCCTTTAGCCTAAAAGAACAAAACTGGCATACCTGTGTTGGAACTCTGATTTGTAATAAATTTTTTAATGTTTTATTTATTTTTGAGACAGAGACAGAGCATGAGTGGGGGAAGGGCAGAGAGAGAGGGAGACACAGAATCCAAAGCAGGCTCCAGGCTCTGAGCTGTCAGCACAGAGCCTGAAGCAGGGCTGGAACTCGTCAACCGCGAGTCATGACCTGAGCAGGAGTCGGATGCTCAACCCACTGAGCTACCCAGGTGCCCCTGGAACTCTGTTTTTAAAGCTATCATCTCTTTTAAGAGCATTGAACAGATTTAGCAAGTAAACGAGGGATGAAAGTCCAGGATAATACATTGAATAGATTACAAACATGAATAACTTCACATAGGCATGAAGGAAAAACAAATATTTTTATATAACTTTTTTAAAAGTAATCTCTGTGTCTAACACAGGGCTTGAACTCACAGCCCTGAGATCAGGAGTTGTGTGCTTCACCAACTGGATGGAGCCAGCTAGACACCCAAGAACAAATATTTTAAGATTGAATGCTATTCACATTTTATAGTAAAGATGAAAATATCTGTAGCTCCAGTATTGTGAAAGTTCATTGTAAGCTCTCATTAGAGATTTCTTTTGTTATTTTCATTCTTCAAGTAGGAAATCTCCAGAGAAAAATTAGTAATCTACCACTCTATTTAAATTTTTTTGTTTTTATTTAAATTCCAGTTAAAACACAGCGTAATATTAGTTTCAGGTGTACAAAATAGTGATTCAACACTTTGTCCGTACAACAACCAGTACTCATCACTGGTTAGTACACTCCTTAATCTCCATCACCTATTTAACCCATTCCCCCAAATTCCTCCCCTCTGGTAACCATCAGTTCTCTATAGTTAAAAGTCTGTTTCTTGGTTTGCCCCTTTCTTTTTTTCTGCTCATTTGTTTTGTTTCTTAAATTCCACATATGAATGAAATCATTTTGTATTTGTCTTTCTCTGATTGACTTGTTTTGCTTAGTGTAATACACTCTAGCTTCCATCCATGTTGTTTCAAATAGCAAGATTTCATTCTTTTTTTATTACTGAGTTATTTCCATTGTATATGTACCACATCTTCTTGATCCATTCATCAGTCGATTGACACTAGGTCTGTTTCCATAATTTGGCTATTGTAGATAATGCTGCTATAAACATGCATTAAAAGGTGCATCTATGCCTTTAAATTAGTATTATGGGTAAATACTTAGTAGTGCAATTGGTGGTTCACAGGGTAGTTCTATTTTTAACTGTTTGAAGAACCTCTCTACTGTTTTCCAGCGTGGCTGTACCCAGTTTGCATTCCTATCAGTAGTGGGGGGTTCCCCTTTCTCCACATTCTCGCCAACACCTGTTGTTTCTTGTGTTTTTGATTTTAACCATTCCTACAGGTGTAAGATGACATCTCATTGTTGTTATGATTTGTATTTTCCCAATGATCAGTGATCTTTTCACGTGTCTATTGGCTATCTGGATGAGTTCTTTGGAAAAAATGGCTATTCATGTCTTCTGTCCATTTTTTAAAATGTCTGTTTACTTTTGAGAGAGAGAGACACAGTGCCTGCAGGGGAGGGCAGAGAGAGAGAGGGAGACACAGAAACCAAAGCAGGCTTCAGGCTCTGAGGTATCAGCACGGTGCCTGACGTGGGGCTTGAACTCATAGACTGCAAGATCATGAACTGAGCTGAAGTTGGACACTTAACCGACTGAGCCACCTAGGCACCCCTCTTTTGCCCATTTTAAAATTGGATTATTTGGGTTTTTGAGTGTTGAGTTTGATAAGTTCTTTATATTTTTTGAGTTTATTTGTTTTAAAGAGAGAGAGAGTATAAGTGGGGTAGGGGCAGAGGGGGGGGGGGGGGCAGAGCATCCAAAGCAGGCCTTGCATTGACAGAAGAGAGCCCGACCTGGGGCTCAGACTCATGAATGTGAGATCATGACCTAAGCCAAAGGCAGGTGCTTAACAAACTGAGCCATCCAGGTGCCCCAAATTCTTTATACATTTTGGATACTAACCCTTTATCAGGTATGTCATTTGCAAATATCTTCTCCCATTCAGTAGGTTGTCTTTTAGTTTTGTTGATTGTATACTTTGCCATGCAGAAACTTTTTATTTTGATGGAAACTTTTTATTTTTGCTTTTGTTTCCTGTGCTTCCATAGACATATCCAGAAAGAGGTCAAAGAGATTACTGCCTATGTTCTTCTCTAGTATTTTTAGGCTTTCAGGTCTCACATGTAGATCTTTAATATGTCTTGAATTTATTTTTGCGTATGGTTTAAGAAAATGGTCCAGTTTCATTTTTTTGGAAGTTGCTGTTCAGTTTTCCCAGCACCATTTGTTGAATGGATATTCTTTCCTGCTTTTTCAAATATTAATTGATCATATAAGTGTGGGTTCATTTCTGGGTTTCTATTCTGTACCATTGATCTACGTGTCTATCAAACATTTAAAAGGTTAATACCTATTCTTTTCAAACTACTCCAAAAAATAGAAAAGGAAGGAAAACTTCCAAATTCATTCTATAAGGACAACATTACCCTCGCACCAAACACAGATAAAGACTCCACTAAAAAGAGAACTACAGGCCAATATCCCTGATGAACATGGATGCAAAAATTCTCAGTAAAATACTAGCAACACAAATCCAACAATACATTTCACAAAATCATTCACCAAGATCAAGTGTGATTTATTCCTAAGTTGGAAAATTAATTAAATATTCACAAATCAATCAATATGATATACATCATATTAATAAAAGAAAGGATAAGAGCCTTATGATCATTTCAATAGATGCAGAAAAGCACTTCACAAAGTACAGTGTCCATTCATGATAAAAACCCTCAATAAAGTAGGTTTGAAGGGAACATACCTTGACATAATAAAGGTCATCTATGAAAAACTTACAGCTGATATCATCCCTAGGGGAGAAAAACTGAGAGGTTTTCCTCTATAATCACAAACAAGACTGGGATGTCCACTCTCACCACTGTTATTTAACATAGTACTAAGTCCTAGCCACAGTAATCAGACAACATAAATAAAAGGCATCCAAATTAGCAACGAAGTCACAACTTTCACTGGTTGCAAATGACATGATGCTGTATAGAGGAAACCCAAAAGATTCTACCAAAAAACTACTAGAAATGTGTCTGACTTTGGCTCAGGTCATGATCTCACTGTCCATGAGTTCAAGCCCCATGTCAGGCTCTGTGCTGACAGCTCAGAGACTGGGGCCTGCTTTGGATTCTGTGTCTGCCTCTCTCTCTGCCCCTTCCCCACTCATGTTCTCTCTCTCTCTCTCTCAAAAATAAATACACATTTAAAAAAAAACTGCTAGAAATGATAAACGAATTCAGTAAAGTCACAGGATATAAAATCAATGTACAGAAATCTTTTTGCATTTCTGCATACTCTTTCAAGAGAAAGAGAAATTGAGGAATCATTCCCATTTATAATTGTACTAAAAACAGTAAGGTAGATATGAATAAACCTAACCAAATTGGTGAAAGACCTGTACTCTAAAAACTATAAAACACTGGTAAAGAAGTTTAAGATGACACAAACAAATGGAAAAACATTGCATACTCATGGATTGGAAGACCAAATGTTGTTAAAATGTCGATACTACCCAAAGCAATCTATACATTTAATGCAAAGCCTATCAAAATACTGTCAGCGTTTTCACCGAGCTAGAACACACAATCCTAAACTTTGTATGAACCACAAAAGACCCTAAATAGCCAACACAACCTTGAAAAGGAAAAGCAAACCTGGAGGCATCACAATTCCAGATTTCAAGTTATGTTACAAAGCTGTAGTGATCAAAACAGTATGGTACTGGCACAAATATAGACACACAATCCAGCATTTTCACATAATTTCTGTAGTTCACACCTGGGAGCAGAAATTTCTACTGTTCTGCTTTTGGCATATATTACAACCTTCCCTGAAACTTAGGGTATAGTGTGCCCTCTTCTCAGCCTCTCTTTCTTCTCACAGAAAACTCATTTGCTCTTTCTTAAAATCTTTCTGATGAGGATAAATTTTACAAAATCAGAAAATGTATTTTTTAGATGAAAATATTCTAGCTATCTAGAAGAAGATATAAAAGCTATAGAGTTGGTGCTTCCTCTTCAATTGAGTAGAGTACCCAAGGGCCTGACCTCAGTTAGGTAAGAGGCTATTGACCTTTCCTTATATTTTGTTTGTCAAGTATGTGGGTCCTGAAAATGAAAGGAGCATTTGAAAAACTCAAGTGAGCAAAGAGTTATTAGGACAAAAGGGGGGTAAATCACTGGGGAATCACAATACTGCTCTTGATACATCTAATACACCGCTTCCATATAAAATGAGATGGTGAGTATCATCTCTCAGAATATGTAAGGAGAAATCTTCATTTTAGGCAGAGCAAAATATTATTAAAAAACACTACTGATTATCATTCATAATATATTTGCACTACACAAATATCATTGTAGCAGGACAAAATGCGCTGAACCCATGATTTCAAATACACCTTTGGGCTCAACTGACACCCACATATTGGTTTATTACACTATTCTCCAAGAAAAGGAACTAGGGCTCCTTGGAGAACTGGCTGACTCTAGCAGTTGGGCAGGGAAATTAGAAATGAGCTTGGAGCATTTTGTGTTAAAAAAGAAAAAACTCTCACTAATAGGGGTAGTCAAAGGGGTATAAAAACCAACAAAAAAAAATGGTTCTAATGGCCATATGTAAAACATATTGAGCAACTAAATAATGTTGAATAAAAACCCAATGTACATAATGAATATGAGACCATACTTAATAAATGAATTATTGAGGGGTGCCTGGGTGGCTCAGTCGGTTAAGCATCTGACTCTTGGTTTTGGCTCAGGTCATGATCTCATAGTTTCATGAGTTCGAGCCCCATGTCAGGCTTTGTGCTGGCAGCAAGGAGCCTGCTTGGGATTCTCTCCCTCTCTCTCTCTGCCTCTCCCCTACCTGTGCTGTCTCTTTCTCTCTCAAAATAAATAAACTTAAACAATTAAAAAATTAATTACAGAATAAATTAATAAATGGAGGAGAAGAGACAAATACCCTACACAGAATTCCAAATAATTTATGCAGATAATTTGACCTAAAGGAGGAGGGGGAGCATAACTCTCTAGTCCTTCAATATGGTTGTATATAGTAACTTCTTTCAAAAAAAGGTAGTATAAAAAGGGGGGGGGGAGGAGTAACTTTAGAAGTAAAGAATTCTGTAAAGCATTACCTCAGCCAAAGGATCAAGGTCAACATCAACATTCATAAGTCATATTGATTGCTTGTAATCTTGATAAGATGTGATGAAAATGTGCTTTTACCTCTCTGATATTTTTCCTCAAAACTCTAGTCTAATTATGAGAAAAACACCAGACAGACACCAGTTGAGAGACATTCTACAGTACCTGACTAGTACATCTCAAAACTGTTAAGGTCATCAGAAATAAGGAAAATCTGAGAAAGTGTCATAGCCAAGAGGGGTCCAAGGAGACACGACACATATATGTGATATCCTGGGTGAAATCCTGGAATACAAAAAGGACACTGGTAAAAATTATGGAAATTTGAATAAACTGTGTACTTTAGTTAATAATAATCTGGTTCATTAACTATATTGAACCAATATTGGTTCATTAACTATAACAAGTATGCCGTATTAATATAAGATGTTCATAATAGCAGAGACTAGGTATAAGGGTATATGGATTCCGTCTGTACTATTTTCTCTTTCTCTTTCTCTTTTTAATCTAAAAGTGTATTTTAAAATGGCCTTTGCTTAAAAAGTGTAGTCTACAATAAAAAGATGGATATATGTGAGCCTAAAGACCATTAAAAGCCTAGAAAAAGCCACTTAGGCATTGCAAAAGATGCATGGAAGAAAATGTTTATATCCTAATTAGATGTGTTGACAGGATTTTGTGAATTTACTTTATATTTACTCCCCATTTTCAATATGTTTATATGCAAATTTTGAGTGGAAAACTGGCATTGAGTTAAATCAAAGTTTCAGTCCTTAAAACAGCACAAGCTTTTATAGATTATTTAATTCCTCCAGTCCTAACTTTCCTGAGCAAGTAGAATAGTTCATTTATGAAATCATCTCCAACTCTAATATTTTATATTCTAAATTGCTTGATAGATATTATTTTAGTTTGGAAAAATTACCTTGTGATATGAATCTGATAACAGAATTTAGACACATCATATATAAACATGCCTTTTAATTCCTTTTCAAGCTCCCTTGTTATTACATTTCTTTATGGGTTACCATATTCCAACATTAAAATAAACATGAGTATAAAATATGGTTCACAAACAAAGTAGTGAAACTTCATGTGATTCTTGAGTAGAAAATAAGGTATTGCTTAATGAAGAAATAAAGAGAACAAAATATGCTTTATAGGGATGTCAGTGAAAATTGGAAGTGACTGAATACAGAATCAGTTTGCATGGATTCGCCTCAAGCTGTGGAGGCAAAAAGTAATGTTTGGATGAAATTTTTCACTGTAGTGTGACTGAATGCCAAAGTATAAGAGACCACCCGTTATATTCACATGAGATACATACCAATATATTTGTGAATTCCCAAATCAATAATGCAATTTTAGCATAACTTCCCCTCAACATTCAGTAAAATGTAATAGACAATTTTAAGTGACATTTGTTGCCTTTGATAATTCCCACAGTAATAAATGCGTTTAAAAAACTATTAATTTTTTACTAAAATTCCACACCATGTGACAATTATTTTTTCCTTATGAACATTAATTTACAGCTTAACTGAATCAGTCAAATATAAGTGATGGTAACAAATGAAGCTGTGCTGTTTGGGCAATAAGATGCACTTTATGTATGACAATGATGAGTACGTGTTTTGTTTAATAGGATGAAATCAGTTTACAACAATGGAGAAAGTCCCTTCAAATATTTTTGTGGCCCTCAGCAAAGACATCACCAAAATTCAGACATTGGGGAAAAAATGAGGGATATAGGGCTTTTTGTAAATGATAGGCTCTTAAGCAGCATCACAAATTCAGTTCTTATAAGATCACGTGTAGTTTTGAATCTCTCTGCTTCTCCTTCTTTTCCCAATCTCCTGGATACTTATTCTGAATAGTATTTGACTCACCTTCCCACGGTGCTTCTACCAGTACCACATTCATGGACTTCCTGAAGTCCTTGTCCACCATCAAGTTAAATCTCATCATGTATACTACACTACATAATACTATAGTTCAAATATTGCTTGTGATCAAGAACCAATTTTTTAAAAAATCAACTATGTTAAGTATTAGTTTATATACCACAAAACACATTTTAAATGTACAATTTAAATGAGTTCAGACAAATGCATATGCCTTTTTAGCCACTACCACAATTAACATCAAGACCACTTCCATCATTCCCAAAGACCCCCACTTGTCTTTTCCAAACCCCACACTCTACCCTGGCTCTAGGTAAACCCTGTTCTGCCTTGTATGACTGTATGTTACATTTGCCTTTTCTAGAGTTGCATATAAATGGAACAATACAGTATATTGTCTTTTGCTTTTTGCTCTTTACATTTAACATAATGGGTGTTTTGAGATTCATCCACATTGTGAAATGTGTCAGTATTTCATTAGTTTATGTTGCTGAGTAGGATTCCATTGTATAGATATTCCGCAATTTGTTTATACATTCCCTGACAAATAATTAGGTTGTTTCCAGTGGTTTGGGCTCTTATGATTGAAACTGAAATGAACATTTTTGTGCATTTTATAGATAAGTTTTTAGTTCTTTGGTGTAATACAGAGACTTGGTATTGCTAAATTGTTAAAAATAAGAGCATGTTTAGTTTATAAGAAACTGCCAAAACTTTTTCCAAAAAAGTAGTGGTGCCATTGTTACACTTCCACACATAAGGCAAGGCAAGATCCAGTTACAAATTTTCATCAACTATTGATTTTGTCAGTATTTTTAATATTAGCCATTCTAGTGGATATGAAATAATGTTTTGTCATGTTGTTAATTAATCCCCTAATGACAAATGACAATGAGCATCTTTTCATGTGCTTGTTGGCTATTCTTATATATTTGGTGAAGTGTCTATTCATTTGCCTATTTTAAAAATTGGATATGAGTTTTTTGTATGTTGTGGATGGAGCTTCATTGACAGATATGTGTTTTGCCTATATTTTCTCCCAGTCTATGGCTTGCATTCTTGTTTTAGTCATGTTGTCTTTCAGAGAACAAAGTTTTTAATTTTTATGATGCTAGTTTTATCTTTTTATTGTTTTTGCTTTGTATCTAAGAATTTTGTTTTTACCTATTCAAGGTTTGCAAAGATCTCATGTTTCTTATATAAAATAAATTTTATAATGATAGCTTTCATGTTAGAACTATTTACCTTAAGTTATTGTTTATGTTTAGAGATAAGGAGTAGAATTCACTTCTTTTTCACATGAATATCCAATTGTTCTAGCAGCTTTAATTGAAAATATTTGTCCCCTATTTCTGAATTTTCTTTTTTCATTAATCTATATATGTTTTTGTCAAAACCACACTATCTTAATTACTATAGTTTTATAGTGAGTTTTGTAATACAAATTTGTTCTTTTTTTATTTTTTTTTAACATTTATTCATTTTTGAGAGAGAGAAAGACAGAGCGTGAGCGGGGGAGGAGCAGAGACACAGGGAGACACAGAATCTGAAGCAGGCAATAGGTCTGAGCTGTCACCACAGAGTCCAAAGCAGGACTCAAACTCACAGACCACGAGATCATGACCTGAGCTGAAGTTGGATGCTTAACTGACTGAACCATCCTGGCGCCCCACAAATTTGTTCTTTAAAAAAAATGGTTTGGCTGTGCTAGATTCTTTTCATGTGCATATATATTTTAGAATCAACTTGTCAATTTCTTCAAAATAATTTGCTATGACTTTGATTTAGATTGGTTATAATTTGAAAAGCAAAATAAGTGAGATAAGTAAGGTACTCACAGCCATGGGATTCATTGATCTTGCCATGTACTCATCATGCAGAAACAATAGAATCTGAGGAATGGTGAAATGGTTACTGTATATTCACT
Organism: Panthera pardus; assembly: GCF_024362965.1. Lineage (NCBI taxonomy): Eukaryota > Metazoa > Chordata > Mammalia > Carnivora > Felidae > Panthera > Panthera pardus. The sequence continues at coordinate 65,535,124 of NW_026526655.1, read as the reverse complement.
TATGACAAAGCTGAGCAATGACAAAGCCTTAAGGCTTGTGTGGTGGTGCTGGTGAATTTTAATATATGCCCTGATAAACATATGAAAGCATTTATCCCATGGCCAGAAGAAAGCATGTGTCCTGGACACAGTGGGGAAGTAAAAAGGATAATTTGTGGTTTTTGTATATATACCTCGTTGGATTTGGTTGGTTGTGAAATTTAGTTTCCAAGTGAGCTGTGCTTTTATGGGAGAGACAGCTATCACCAAGTTGAATTGGAAATTGAGGCTTCCATCTAGCCACATTAAGCACCTTCTGATCCTGAACAAATAGCAGAGACCAGTGTACTGCCTGCGATGATGAATCCCAACCATCAAGGGGAAATATGGTTCCTGCCATACAACAGGGACAAGGAAGAGTATGTCTAGAATCAAGGGATTCTTTCAGACACCTATTTCTAGTAGAATTTTTAGTGGATAACTATAGCAATCTCATACAAGAGAGGCACAGGCATCTCAGACCTTGATGAATGAAGATTTTGTTCACCCAACAAGTGAGAATCATTAATTAGCTGTATTCTTACTGAGAGAAATGACATAGAAGGGGTAGTGGAAGAAGGAAACCCATTTGTAAGGTGTTTATAGTGGCATTGGTTATTTACAAAAACAAGAACTGCAGCAGCTAAACATATATATCTATCACTGATCATCTATCTATCATCTCTCTCCTTCTTTCCTTCAATAGTTTATAAAAGGTGTTATATTGGTATTTAAGTTACATGATATCATCGGATGATGGTGACTGATCAAGAAATAAGTACCAGCTAAAAATGGATGAAATTATTTATGAAAGTTATTTTTCCTATTTTTTATCCCCATTTGTAGGATGAATGATTGCACCATGTTGTGATGTGGTAATTTAGATACACACAGAAGTGTGTGTACGGAAGCTCAGAAGGTAAACTGGCAGAACAAACTAGATCAGAAATTTTCAGTTCATGTTCAGTACCATCTCTACCTTTCTAAGCTTTTCTATCAGCCACAGCAATTGCTGTCAATATTACACTTCTAAGATTCTCTTGAAGAAATTTTCAGCCAGTGAAAGTCAGTGTCAAAATATTTGGAAGGCAGAAAAGAAGCCATTATTTTCTTGTGGCAACTGTTGGTAGAGGTTTGGACAATGGCAAGTGGCACACCAGATTTCGTTTCAAGGCACCCAATTTAGCGCTGCAAAAAGCTGAGGTTATTTATGGTGACATCCCTCTGTTCTCTATATTTACAGATTTCCTGAAGGCTAGAAGTGGCCTCAATGACTTTTGTTTCTCAACTCTTCCAATTACTCTTGAAATCTTATATAGATATCCTTAGGTAAAGAAGTGACAGAAATAGACCATGGTGTGGGCTTTTGATGTACTGATAATGTTCTATTTTTAAATACGGGTCTTGTGACATGGGTAAGTTTATACTAAAAAAAAATCATTGAACTATAAAACTATGCTATGTATATCTTACAGATGCACATTATACTTCAATTAAAAATTTGTAGTGACAACTTTTGGTCAAAATATGTAGAATAGCTTTTATTGTTCTGGCTAATCCCTGACTGATACACAAATATAAAGCAATAAATGGGAGCTATATTATTGCTGTAAATCTCATCAAGCAGGCTTTCCACCTCAATTTGGCCATGTTAGCCACCTATTTTCTGTGAAACACAATAAGCTTCACTTTGTTTTCTGTGGAAATAAGTCATCTGGAAGAGATTCACAATTTCCTCCTTCTTGAGTGCTCTTTTTAATTTTTTTTTATTGTTTATTTATTTTTGAGACAGAGGGAGACAGAGCATGAGTGGGGGAGGGGCAGAGAGAGAGGGAGACACAGAATCTGAAACAGGCTCCAGGCTCTAAGCTGTCAGCACAGAGCCTGATGCAGGGCTTGAACCCATGAACCGTGAGATCATGACCTGAGCCGAAGTCGGACGCTCAACCAACTGAGCCACCCAGACGCCCCTCTTGAGTGCTCTTAATGGAATTATTCACCATTTCTGACGTTTTGCTCTTATTTTCATGTTAGTGGTCATTACACAGTCATCAAATTTTTACTCTCTATAGCATGAGCTCATATTAATGTTCATCTTTCTGATTTTTCTGTTTAAGTAAATATACAACATGTCTCATATACTGTGAAATAATTTATAATACAATCATTGGAAAGATGAGGGATACAATAATATCAAAGAAAGTTATATAAAATGAATATTCAGATACAAAAACAGCAGACTTTGTGTAAGGTCCAGGATGTTCTTCATGATGATCCAAGTTTCTGGGGAAGAAAAGATTTGTTTTCTCAAGGGGGTTATGCAACTCCATAAAGAGTTGAACCATGACCCAAACATTTATTAAATAGCTAACATTTATGTCAGAGGTTCTTTTTCTTCTTCCTTTGTAGGGTTTATAAAAACAGAGGCAGCCAGGCTCAATCACTGATTGTGCAGCATTGCCATGAAGTAGGATAGCCAATCAGCTCCTGCTTGCTCATGTTTCATGTTTCCTCTTCTTTGGAAGTGCAGTTTTATGAAGTCATTTTCTTTCATCAAAAGCCTATGTTGTCTGTTCTATATACATTCTTTAGCTCATAAATGTTCTCCTCCATATTCTTGTTCAGCTTGAGAGGAAACATTTCTGTAATAACATGGTCAACAGAAGTGATCCAATCTGTAACTTTAACTTATAAAATTTGTTCTTAACATTTTCAGAGAAAACTTTATTTACCATAAAGCCAATCAGTTACAGAACTACTGCCTTTCCCCCAGTTTCATAGTAAAAAATTTTATGTGAATCAGTATTCAATTGAATAACATTTTTTCTTTTTCATATCTTTATGAAAAGAGTTGATTATCTTTTCCATTTTATCTAACCCTTTTGCTCTCCATGTTTGGAGCCATGGCTTTAAACATTTCCACTTTTAGCCTTTTCTCATTTTTCTGAGAGGGAAGAGGAAATGGTTAAATCCCGATTGCTAAGATTCACAGCGTGGCTTTACCACTTATTATGTGATCTTTAACAAGTTGCACAGCCATACTGCTCATTTTCTTTATCTGGAAAATGAATATGAAGATAGAACCTACCTTGAGAGATTGAAGAAGGATTAAACAAATTAGATTTATCAAGTGTTAGAAAGTATATGACAAATAGTAAAAGTTGTACAAATGATGCCCTGTTGAAATAAGTAATGTCTGTATCTATGTAAATGTGCATATACATACACACACACACACACACACACACACACACACACACACACACATTCCCACACACCATTTTGAAGCATACAGTTCATTGCTACATTCTATGCTCCACGTGGTCAGCTTACAAGTCCATTTTGGTCATCATTATATCTCTTTTAACTTGAACAGTCCATGGCATGGAATTGATGTTCAAGAAAAATTAAAAAGATTGAATTACATTTAAGTCACAAATTTAAAATTATATTCTTAGCTTTCTTCCAAATTTCCATTTTCTGGTAAGAACAATCACTACTTTAAGCCTCTTTGCTTTCTCATTTCCACAAGTAGCACTACTGACCAATTTTTCTTAAGGACTGTCTCTCACCAAGAGACAAAGACTTATCACTTCACTAGAGTTCACTAGATATGCAAGTAGAGAACAACAAAGCCCTGTGGAAATGCATATGTTATGAGGTCCGCTTGTATCAGTTACCAACTGAGAGACCTGCCACTGCTCCCTGCCCTCAGAGTGCATGCAATTCAAATGTATGTTTCAGGAGAATGACCTAGTCATCAATGTCACCATCAGAACAAAGAGCTAATTGTCATATACACAGATGTTGAACTTATTTACTCTAAGAGTATACTGTAATTCTAGATTATCGTTGATCTACATACCATAGATTTATACTCTATGATTATTCTAGATTATCTCAGCTACTTCTGATTTATAGCTTTTATAACAGGAATATATGTTCATAAAGATGTTGATGTAGTTTTTCAAACGTAACAGAAAGGTAACAAAGGAACTGTTAAAAGATTAGAAATCCTGAATTTTTTCTGTACATTGTATTTTAACATTATGTGTATATATAACATATATGTGTCTTAATATATGTAATGTCCATCTGTTATGTATTATGTATCAGCTGATTAAAGTATATTAGGAAACAGGGAGAATTAGATCTGCATGAGACAATAGATTCCTGAGAAAATACATAGGGACCAAAGAAAGTTATAAATGCTTATCTGGGTAAACCTGTGAAGAAAGAAATAATTAGTGAAATTTGTTTAGAATATGGCATCGTATATAATTTAGGAAATATTTGATGTGGATTGGACTATTGTCATTGAATCTATTCTCCTATTTTCTCTTGATGTGCCAGGTGTCTGGACCGGTGAGTCACCTAGATCCTCTATAGCAGATGGTTCTCTGTATTCATTTAAATTAAAATATAACATTTTCATCCTAGAAGTTGATTGAAAAGAAAGAAAGGAGTTAGTGATTTTTAAGCAAGGTAAATGCTTTTGTCTGGCTTTTTGGCTGACTCAGTAAAATCTGGATTATGTGGTCTATTCTAAGCATGATCTATGTCACCATTTTCAAAGAGAAAAGTCCTGTAGAGGGAAAAAAATCAATTCATATAGTGTCAAGAATACACAGCCTACCTTCCAAACCCTACCTGTTTCCTAAATTTTATTCTTGCTAATTCTTTTTATGAAGACCAGGTAAAATTCAGTGTTTTACATTTTGTTCCTCTTACTAATGTTAGTCTTCTGTGTACAGGTCCTGGTATGTCATTAGGATTTTCTAATTGGATCACTAAACGAGAACATTTTAAATTTGAAGGAATGATTATCTCCTCAGGATGACATAGCTGCCATACATTTTAGAGGTGGAAACACTGGGTAAAATACTTCACTACCTTTAAAAACTCCATGATATTATACATGTAAGAATTTTTTAAACACTTTAACTTCTATGTAGAGTAAGGTATCTATAAAAGGATATGAAGAATTACTGAGGAAAGCAAGACCGAGATCATTAATATAATAATATGTACTCAAAATATAGGCTGGTAACAAAAGTCATTGTTAAGTAGGTATCTCTGGATCTTGGTTGAATGGAGGTAAAGGCAGATGTGAGAAATTCAGTAGACCATGAACTTAAAAGGCTGGTGGATGTGTGGCAGTGTTGTCTCAAATATGGTCGGGAGTCCAAAGTAGTAAGCTAAGAGTAAATTTTCTTTGGGACTGGATTTGAGACAAAGAGCAGGGTAGAGAATGGGGAAGTAAAACGGTGTAAGGTGTTTAATATGGCACACACCTTTTGTGGATGATGACTAAAAAGAGTTGTCAAATAGAGACAATAGACAAATGTTTTGGTCTAATGAAACATATTTATTTCATCTATAAATTTACTTATTATTCACTAATTTTGATAAGATATATTGAATACCATACCTTTGTGTGCATAGATCCTGTAAATACAGAGAGAAGAAAAAGAACACATATGATTTTATAGAAGGGAATTATTAGAAATATGCAATTATAGGGGCGCCTGGGTGGCGCAGTCGGTTAAGCGTCCGACTTCAGCCAGGTCACGATCTCGCGGCCCGTGAGTTCGAGCCCCGCGTCAGGCTCTGGGCTGATGGCTCGGAGCCTGGAGCCTGTTTCCGATTCTGTGTCTCCCTCTCTCTCTGCCCCTCCCCCGTTCATGCTCTGTCTCTCTCTGTCCCAAAAATAAATAAAAAACGTTAAAATGTAAAAAAAAAAAAAAAAAAAAAAAAAAAAAAAGAAATATGCAATTATATGTAATAGGAAAAGAAAATAATTGTGTGCTCAGAGATACTATAGTAGGTGGTAGGACTTTAGCTTAAGGTATGAGGGAAGATTTCTTTAAGAAAGTGTCATTGCAACTGAGACCTAGAGATGGAATTATCTAGACAGTGAGTGGGGAAAAGGGCCTCCCACGTGAAGAGAATAGCAGGTTCAGCAGCTCCTGAGTTAGAAAAAGGCTGGCAAGGTGTCAGGAACCAAGGAAGTGCAGACAGGCTCCAGTGTTGTGAATAAGAGTTTTATGAAGCAAGGATAGTAAGGTAGGTCAGTCCTAAAGGACCTTGTAGAACATAGTAAAATGTTACATTTCATCCTCTATGCAAGTAAAAACCATTTGAAGTTTTGAGAGGGAAAGTGATGTGATCCGACGTATGTTTTATTGATATTCTTCAGGTTACTGTACGGAAATGGATAGAAGGGATATTAAAAGGTCAAGAGTGGAAATACAATAGCATTTGTCTAAGCTAGAGCTGATAGTGGCAAGCATGAGGGCAGTGTTGATGAGAAGTGTTGGCAGATGGACAGATTCTGTAGTATATCAGTATGCTGAAAGCATTAGGGAAGCTCTCAGACCCATGGGACCAGGAATGACATAGGCCTGCTTGGCAGGCTGGACAGCTATAGCTTTGGTGACTGGTTAGAAAACAGGCATTATTAATTTTAAATCCTGCTGAGATCTAAGAAATGTTAGAAATCTATTGACCCTCCATATTGCTAACACTCACATGTGCCAAGAGAACAGCTGGGATCTGTCTAGAGCTTAAATTTATGAGTTCTAACTACAGTAAAGAGCTGAAATCATACTATTAGTAATCTAGTTACATCATTGAATCACTGGCAAAGTAGTATTCTGTCACCTAGTCTGGGAACCTATCCACTTTTATAAGTTGTTTCTCTGTAAAATAAAATCAGTGTACATTGAAAGAAACAGGGCTCATGAAAAGTAGAAAAGTGGCAAGGAGAATTCATTCAAATGGAAGGTCCAGATATAGCTGTTCTATCAAAGGTGAGAGTGAACTGAAATTAAATGACTTAAAAATTCTCCAAAAATTTTTTAATTAAAATTTTTTTTCAAGATAATACATAAGATGTACTCCTCATTTAAAAACAAATAAGAAGCTCCTGCAAAACTAGAATTAGATAGAAAGCTTCTGAAAATAATTGAAGTTTAAGCTAAGAATTAGTATCAGGTTTAGGGTGAGATTTAGGATTATGGTTACAGATTTCCTGAAACAAATACCAGTACATTGTTAAGAGTAAAAATATCAATTATTCTTATTAAAATCAGGACCAAAGATTTCTCATGAAAATTAAAATTACCTAGACTATAAATATTAGGCAATGCAATAAATGTGAGAAAAAATACTATAAATATACAAAGGTAGAAAAGTTATTATTTTCATATAATGTAATTATATGTCTAAAACTCCAAGAGAAATATGTAATATTTCTATGTAATTTCTACGTAATTATGAAAATAGTAAGAGAAACTACTAAAATGGTTAAAAGTTAGTACAGCTTTTTAAAAATTCGCAAAGAAAAATTTAAAATTTTTGCTTATATGAGCCATACATCCAAAATGTCAATAGACATTTATTGTCTATTGTACCTGTATTTTATTTAAATAAAATTTAAATAAATAAATTTAAAGTTATAATGTACCTTTATTTTATTTTTTGTTTCACGTTTTTTTAATTGCAGTTAAAAAATTTATTTTTTTACACACACATACAAAATGTCCATTATATATCATTACCTAAAAATATGCTTTTATTTTTGAAAAAAAATGGCAGCCTCATACAAAGACCTATTATATATGTCCTGAAAATGTCTGGCAGAACTTATGTTAATTATTTTTCCTTTTTCATTTATTTATTTATTTTTAATTTTTTAAAATTTAAATCCAAGTTAGCATAAAGTACAACAATGATTTCAGGAGTAGATTCCTTAATGCCCCCTACCCATTTAGCCCATCCCCCACCCACAACCCCTCCAGTAACCCTGTATGTTCTCCTTATTTAAGAGTCTCTGATGTTTTGTCCCCCTCCCTGTTTTTATATTATTTTTGCTTCTTTTCCCTTATGTTCATCTGTTTTGTATCTTAAAGTCCTCATATGAGTGAAGTCATATGATTTTTGTCTTTCTCTGACTGACTAGTTTTGCTTAGCATAATACCCTCTAGCTCTATCCACGTAGTTGCAAATGGCAAGATTTCAGATTGCCGAGTAATACTCCGTTGTATATATATATACCACATATTCCTTATCCATTCATCCATCGATAGACACTTGGGCTCTTTCCATACTTTGGCTATTGTCAATAGTGCTGCTATAAACATGCGGGTGCATGTGTCCCTTCGAAACAACACACCTATATCCTTTGGATAAATGCCTAGTAGTGCAATTGCTGGGTCTTAGGGTAGTTTTTAATTTTGGGGGGAAACTTCATACTGTTTTCCAGAGTGGCTACACCAGTTTGCATTCCCACCAGCAGTGCAAAAGAGATCCCCTTTCTCCGCATCCTCGCCAACATCTGTTGTTGCCTGAATTGTTAATGTTAGTCATTCTGACAGGTGTGAGGTGTGGTATCTCATTGTGGTTTTGATTTGTATTTCCCTGATGATGAGTGATGTTGAGCATGTTTTCATGTGTCTGTTTGCCGTCTGGATGTCTTCTTTGGAGAAGTTCCAATGCATGTCTTTTGCCCATTTCTTCATGGGATTGTTTGTTTTTTGGGTGTTGAGTTTGATAAGTTCTTTATAGATTTTGGATACTAACCCTTTATCTGATATGTCATTTGCAAATATCTCCTCCCATTCCATCAGTTGCCTTTTAGTTTTTCTGATTGTTTCCTTTGCTGTACAGAAACTTTTTATTTTGATGAGGTCCCAGTAGTTCATTTTTGCTTTTGTTTCCCTTGCCTCTGGAGACGTGTTGAGTAAGAAGTTTCTGTGGCCGAGGTCAAAGAAGTTTTTTGCCTGCTTTCTCCTCTAGGATTTGATGGTTTCCTGTCTTGTGTTTAGCTCTTTCGTCCATTTTGAATTTGTTTTTGTGTATGTTGTAAGAAGAGGTCCAGGTTCACATCGCTGTCCAGTTTTCCCAGCACCACTTGCTGAAGAGACTGTCTTTATTCCATTGAATATTCATTCTTTCCTGCTTTGTCAAAGATTAGTTCGCCATACATTTGTGGGTCTCTTTCTAGGTTCTCTATTCTGTTCCATTGATCTGAATGTCTGTTTTTGTGCCAGTACCATACTGTCTTGATGATTACAGGTTTGTAGTACAGCTTGAAATCCAGGATTGTGATGCCTCCTGCGTTGGTTTTCTTTTTCAAGACTGCTTTGGCTATTCGGGGTCTTTTCTGTTTCCATACAAATTTTAGGATTGTTTGTTCTAGCTCTGTGAAGAATGCTGATGTTATTTTGATATGGATTGCATTGAATATGTAGATTGCTTTGGGTAGTATCAACATTTTAACAATATTTGTTCTTCCAATCCAGGAGCATGAAATATTTTTTTCATTTTTTGTGTGCCTTCCTCAATTTCCTTCATAAGCTTTCTATAGTTTTCAGTGTGTAGATTTTTCACCTCTTAATGAATTCAGCAAAGTCACAGGATACAAAATCAATGCACAGAAATTGGTTGCATTCCTATACACCAATAATGAAGCGACAGAGAGAGAGAAATCAAAGAATTGATCCCATTTACAATTGCACCAAAAATCATAAAGTACCTTGGAATAAATCTAACCAAAGAGGTAATTGCATTTTTAATGAAGTTAACATTTTGTAATTCAATCCCAATAAATACCCCTCACCTGTGTTAAAAAGGAAAAACATGAAGGTTGTTACTTAAATTGTCTGTTATATCTACTTTAAAAATTCAGATTTTGAAATACACATTTTCTCAAACTACAAAAAAAAGTTAACATTTTTGCTGAAATTTTTGGTGTCATCTTTATAGCCTTTTCCAAATAATTATTTTACACATTTAAAATACATTTGTGGGAAATGGTCAGCTCTTCCAGGGAAAAATACAAAATGATATTTAAAAACAAAAGAGTAGTTGTCTGTCTCTGTAGGTCTTTCCATTCCCATAGCAGAGTTAAAATGATACCAATTTCTCAAGAAAAAGTTAAACAAAAATTTATTTGATTTCTTTGTGAATAAAAGACTGGAATTACTTCAAATAAATGGGTCTATGTTACAATGATCTATACCAAAATATCTGCAAAATTTAGAACTGTTAAAATGCTCATGGTCGTGGTCTCTAAAAGTATTATAATTAATAGAAATATATATGTTCAACTAAATTGCCTTGATTAATTGAACATAATGTAATGATGGCAATTTCCATTTTTTTTTTTTACTTTGCCTTTTATTTCAATGCTAAATTTCATTGCACTAACTCTTAGTTCACTTGTTCTGACCTCAGAAACAGCCAAGGAACAAGAGCTATATATTTCTATGAAAAGGAAATATGAATTTCAATTCAGAACTCAATATTACTTAAACCAAAAAATTTAAAAATTACCCTAGACTTTCAATATAACTATTATAAATAACATTTTTAGATAATTTTTTTAGTATAGTTGACACACATTGCAACATTAGTTTCAGGTGTACAATTTAGTGATTTGACAAGGTTATGTTATGCTATATTCATACTATTACAGTATCATTGACTGTATTTCTTATACTGTGTCTTTTCTTCCTGTGACTTACTTATTCCATAACTGGAAGCCTGTTTCTCCCTCTCCCTTCACTCATTTTGCCCAGCCCCCAACTTGCCTTCCCTGTGGCAACCATCAGTTTGTTCTTTGTGTTTGTATGTCCGATTCTGCTTTTTGTGTATTAATTTTGCTTTGCATTCCAATTATGAGTGGAATCCTAATGTTGTGTTTCTCCAGTCTGACTTTTTCACTTAGCATTATACCCTCTAGGTCTATAATGTTCATTCAAATGACACAATCTTATTATTTTTTATGACCCTATTGTATTCCTGTGTGTGTGTGTGTGTGTGTACAGATATTTTCTTCATCTCTTCTATTGATGCTCACTTAGGTTGCTTCTATATCTTAGCTGTTGTAAATAATGCTACAATAAACATAGGGGTACATATATCTTTCAGATTAATGTTTTCATTTTCTTTGGGTAAATACCCAATAGTAGAATTATTGTATCATATGGTATTTCCATTTTTAAATTTTTGAGGAAGATGAATACTGTTTTCCACAGTGGCTATATAAATTTACATTCCTACCAACAGTGCACTAGGGTTCCACTTTGTCCACATTCTTGCCAACACTTGTTATTTCTTGTCATTTTGATTTTAGCATTCCGACAGGTGTGAAGTGGTATCTCATTGTAGTTTTGATTTGCATTTCCCTGATGACTGATAAGCATCTTTGCATGTGTCTCTTGGCCATCTGTATGTCTTCAGGTCCTCTGCACATTTTTTAATCGAATTGTTTGTGTGAATTCCATAATTTTCTTATATATCATTTGCAAATGTCCTCCATTCAGTAGGTTATTTTTTGTTTGTTTGTTTTATTTTGTTGATGGTTTTATTTGCTGTGCAGAAGGATTTTGTTTTAATGTTGTCCCAATAGTTACTTTTGCTTTTGTTTCCCTTGCTTCAGGAGACATATCTAGAATCCAGAATTCTTATGGTGTCAGGTCCCACATTAGATCATTAATCCATTTTGAGATGAATTTTGTGTGTCCTGTAAGAAAGTGGTCCAGTTTCATTCTTTGCATATAGATGTACATTTTTCCCAGCACCATTTATTGAAAAGACTGTCTTTTTCCCATTGTATATTCTCGCCTCCTTTGTCATAGATTCACTGACCATATAATCATGGATTTAGTTTGGGGGTTTTAATTATGTCCCATTGATCTGTATGTTTATTTTTGTGCCAGTAACATACAATTTTGATTACTATAGCTTTGTAATATATCTTGAAATCTGGGATTGTGATACCTCCAGCTTTGTTCTTTCTTAGGATTACTTTGGCTATTCAGGGTCTTTTGTGGTTCCATACAGATTTTAGTATTATTTGTTCTAGTTTTGTGAAGCTATTGATATTTTGGTGGGGATTCCATTGAATCTATAGATTGCTTTCGGTAGTATGGATATTTTAACAATATTAATTCTTCCAGTCCATGAGCATGGAATATCTTTCCATTTGTTTGTGTCCCCGTCGATTTCTTTTATCCATGTTTTATAGTTTTTGGAATAAGATCTTTTACCTCTTTGGTTAAGTTTATTTTTATTTATTGTATTCTTTTTGGTGCAAGCATTTATAGATTTTAGTAGGCATTGGGTGCATTATCTCTAATGCTTATATTTGAAGTGAAAAATTCATTATTAATTCCACTCATTGTATTTAAAATTTTAGAAATTGAATATGTGTGTGTGTGTGCACTTTCATATATAGTTTTCAAAATCTGTTTTAAATTTCTTCCAAAGGCATCTCTTTTGTAAAGCAAAGCAAACCAAAACTAATAGCCGCCGTAGCAGTCCTTTCCAAGGATGTTTAACAGTCAGTTTATTCTGCCAAACTATGTGTTTTTAGAATTATTTGAAGCAATTACTTTACAATTATTTAATAAGTTACATTATATAAGAATCCTTTCTAAAGAATAAATTTTTACTTTTACAAAATGTACAAATTATTTGGGAATGCATATCTCTTTCATACCTGGTGATATGCAAAAGTAATTTGTAAAGGACAAGTGTCATATGCAAAAACATGCACATAAATGAATAGGAAAACAGTCAGATGGTAATTAGGAAGCCAGAAAAAAGGAAACTCTTCCTTATTCAGCTAGTGAGTTGAACTCAATAAAATTATTGGAATAGAGTCCTCAATTGTGAAGAAATGAAAAAATGTTTCTTAGACTGAAGTAGTTCTTTTAACTTAAGAGAACATGTCATAAACTGTTGAACCAATGTCAGTGGATAACAATCTAATCCAATTTGTCTTTTTAATCAGTAGAGGAAAAGGATCTTTCATAATATTGATTCTTAAGCTAAAGAAGACTCTGAAACTATCTGAACATAACCAAAAGATGGAAGTCTCACAAATTATTGAATCCTCCAGATAACTTATATGGTTGGTAACAGAGAAGAATAAAGATATATACCTATTATCTAGTTGATATAGAAGAAGAAAGGAAGCAGAATTCGACTAGGTCTTTGAATAATAGCCATACTTCTTACACTTAATGATATACATCGTTAAAACTCAAAGTCTTGGTCTTTTTTTAAAAAAAAATTTTTTTTCAACGTTTTTTATTTATTTTTGGGACAGAGAGAGACAGAGCATGAACGGGGGAGGGGCAGAGAGAGAGGGAGACACAGAATCGGAAGCAGGCTCCAGGCTCCGAGCCATCAGCCCAGAGCCTGACGCGGGGCTCGAACTCACGGACCGCGAGATCGTGACCTGGCTGAAGTCGGACGCTTAACCGACTGCGCCACCCAGGCGCCCCAAAGTCTTGGTCTTTGACAAATACTTTGATTCAAGATGATCTTTATTAGTTGCCACCTAACAGTACTTTCTGTTACACACTCTTGATGTGACTTTGGGCAACTAAATATACCTCTTGCAGCTTTAGTTTTCTCATGTGTGAAAATGGGGATATGGCATTTCTGTTGCAGGATGTGTGATGATTATTGAACATGTTAAAGCTTTTAACCAAGCACCTGACAGACAAAAGATGGAGGAAAATAGTGAATAGTAGTTTCCTTACCTATAAGAGATATTGAGTGATTGAGGACTTAATATAATTTTGTATTGTCTATAGAAAACTTACACCTTATAAGGAAAGATGCAAATAGTATATTTCTGGAAAGTTAGGGAAAGCATTGGAATTTTCTGTTCAGGTCAAATACCTCTTTAAAACATCCTCACACTGTGTTTCTCAGAGCAGGCAGTTATTAGAATGATTGCTTGTGAGCTGGGTCAGATTTTTAAAAAGCTCACAAAACAATGGTAAATAAATCTTTCATCTCCAAGTCATTTAAGTCCACTAATACTTGGTCCTAATAATTGCACCTAAAAATAAGACAAAAAAATTGACTATTGAAAAAAATTCAGTATCATTTTGTTTTCTTTCCATCTTTTATTCCTAACCATGCATTTGGAAAGTGAATTATTGTCAAACTTGAGATTCTTAGAGCTTTCTTTTTTAATGGAAAGATCAACAGATTAAAATTCAGAACTACAGTTTGTTATGGTCAAAGTCGAGGGGAAATTTGATTCATCATTCCTCACAGATTGTAAAGAAAGCATATAGTCAGTAACAATATGAAAAGCATGGAGGAGAAGAGGTAAAGGATACCCTAAAGTGTTTTTTTTTTAAAGAGAGAAGAGACTTGGGGAGGGGGGCAACTAAGGACAGTAAAACAAGAAAGGAACCCAGGAAAACAAATTTGCATCTGACATGGTCAGTTGCAGCCTGAGCAGCATGGAGGGAGGGGTAAGGTCAAGGGAGCAAGAGGCATAGAGGAGAGCATCAGGTAACTCTTAGAATTACCCTGGCTCCAGGGAAACCTGAACTCCAGTGGGAGAGCAGGTATATTTAAGGTAGTCCAGGGAGCTTTAAAAAAAGAGGGGGCGGAATTGGATATCAGAAAACATTTTGTGATGCTGTAATGAGATCTCCGTGTTGGTGGATTCATGCCCTAAGGAATACAATGCAAGTCCTGTCATTTGAAACGTGTTGAATTACAGAGAGAAATCTACTTGGATACTCTGTGAGGAATCACTCTTATCACATCTTTTCTTTTATGGTTACAAGTGGGGTTTTTCTTTTTTGGTTCAAATTCTGTGTTTTGTTTTGTGACTCAGCTGCTCCCTAAACAGGGGTACCTGATGTTAGTTGGTGAGAGTTTTTATTATTTTTGTCTGTATAAAATTGTTTTTTATTCGTTTTTGGTTTTACTATCTGATGACTCCTCATTCCCTTTCTTTATCTGAACCTAGACAACAGTGAACTCAGAATTCCTCAGATAACTAGACCATCCAATTAGGGCACTTATATAGTCTTCATAAAGCACTTGGGTAATTGGCTCTTTACATTGCACGATGTGAGGAAATGGAATAAAAGTAGGAAATAGGCACTCTTGGCTGCTTCTCATACCTGACTTGTTTGTGTGGCTTTCTGCAGGACAGGCTGCTACTCTGTGTTTGCTTTTGTACTAAATCTGGGAATGTTTGCCACTCACCGTAGTGAAACATTTTGTCTTCCTGGGGATACAGATTTGTGTAGTTTTGCATTAACAAAAAGAAGCATTGTTTGTAAGTAGCCCAATATTTTTCAATGGGGGAAACAAAGCACTGAAGCAACACTCAATTTTTCTTGGCAAACTGAAGTTACCGTGTTTTATTTTGATAAATGATGCTAATGAAGGTTGGGGACTTGTACAGGTGTGTAATTTTTCATTTCACTACACTATTGTTTTCCATTATTTTCGGTTAAGGCACCTACATGCTTTTAAACACATTCTGTTAGGCAGACAACTTTCCCACAGCATTGTTTTTGGCACAATGTATTTAGTAAGTGAATAACCAAAGATGAATCTACCCCGTATTCTTTCTTCCTATAATGCTTCTCATCCCTAATTTTATTGTTGCTGATAGTTCAGCAAAGCATGGGTCTTTGTCCTGCAAAATTGCCAAAATTAGCAAATGTGAGCTACCCTTTCAGAAATGTTTTAGGGCATATATAAACATTTTGTTAGAAATAATAGCATTGTGGGGCACCTGGTGGCACAGTGGATTTAAGTATCTGACTTGATTTCACCTCAGGTCCTGATATCACAGTTCAGTTCATGGGATCAAGCCCAGCGTAGGGCTCTGTGCTAACAGTGCAGAGCCTGCTTGGGATTCATTCTCTCTCTCTCTCTCTCCCTCCCTCCCTCCTTCCCTTTCTTCCTTTCCACCCTCAAAATAAATAAAAAACATTAAAAGAATAAATAATATCATTGTCACCATGTTTTAAGGCATATTTAGAATAATAATGTACTCTGCCTTTTCTTGACCTTGTAATATATTTCTTTTAAGACCCAGTCAAATTTTCTCGCCCAAAATAGAAAAGATGGCTCTGTCAACCAATCTGCAGCTTGTGTTGACAGCTGAACACAGTATAGGCCTTGTTACTTTTCAAGTACATTCTAGCTTATATTATATACAGTTTGGGGACTAAAGATGACAAAGTATCATGATAAAATGGCATCTCTATTATATTATCTAAATCATGGCTTATTTGGTTTGTATATGTACAGAGTTAGAGGCAGTTTGAAATATAAAATAAAGTTTCTCACTAGATCTTTTAGCATTTCACTGAATCACAGAGGGAGAAGGAACTGCAACAATCATCTAACTCAACCCCCTCCTTTTACAAATGTGAATGCTGAGACACAGAGCTGTCAAGAGACTTGTCTGAGGTTGTACAACTCATTAGTGGCAGGTCTGAGATCAGAACACTTCATCTGGGTTATGTCCAATTACACAGTATTGTCCGGGATGAAATGATGCCTTTCAAACCAAAGCTTCTGGGCTATAGTTTGTCTGTATGGCTTTTTAAAATCTGCTTTTTATCTTTTTTCTTCCTAAAGGAAAACTCCATAAATTTGCTGTGCTTCTACAGCAGCTGTCACAGGCATGTGACATAGCGAGTTCCTCCCACAGTAGACCTTTGATTGCTGATGGGAAAGCTTTTCTACAAATCCTGTGAAATTGCATTTCTTCTGTGCTAATTCCCTTTTTGGCATATGGCATTGGCTCATTCTAATCCTACACTTGTCTCTTGGTCTTATTATTCTAAGAACTCCCCTTTGTCCCATTGTCAAAATGGTACATAAACTTAACCCACTGATTATATAAAATTCACTTCTTCACAAATTCAAAGGTTTTAACTTGCTTCAAAAACCTTTATTATCTAATATTTCCCAAATCCCAAAACTATGATTTTATAAGAAATGAAATCCTACTTGATATCAATTTGCTTAAGGTTTCCATGTGTTTCTGGCTTCAGGCTGCTTTATATAAATAGTCATCAGTACTTATGTGGTAATGCTTGAAACCTGTCTATGCAGGGTCACAAAAAAGAAAAGTTTTTAACACTTTATGAAAGGTGCTGGAACACCTTGAAAGTATTTAAAATTATGAAATCTTTCCTCTTCAATTGTGTGGCCTGGGTTGACATAATTGGATTGAAGTCACTTTGAACAGCCACTACAAGAATGAGTTTGGTGGACTAGTGTTCTATCAGGTAAGATCTTGGCATTCTGTTTCTCAGAATGTTAAAAGATTTAATCTAAAAAGCCTGAGGGGCACCTGGGTGGCTCAGTCGGTTAAGCATCTAACTTTGGCTCAGGTCATGATCTCACTGTTGGTGGGTTCCAGGCCAGCATTGGGCTCTGTGCTGTCAGGTCAGGGTCTGGAGCCTGCTTTGGATTCTGTGTCTCCCTCTCTCTCTGCCCCTCCCTTGCTCGTGCGCTCTCTCTAAACATTAAAAAATTTTAAATAAATAAAATAAAAAATAGCCTCAGAAGTATGAAGTCTATATTTTATTATTGTTAATCACAGACTTTTCCTTCCAGGCCTAGCTGTATTTTTCTATTTCCTAAAAAATGGCCCAGGCCTGAAGAGTAACAAAGAATGAGGGACTACAAATCTCTGTTTATCTTTTCTCCTGTCTTCAAGTGTGAATGTTTTATCCTCATAAATATCATAACTGACACACTTGAGGTAACTATAGATACCAAACTACAGACAATTATCCTAACTTGAGGTTAACTTGACACCAATTCTTCTTGTACTTGTCCTTCTTGATTTTAATTTCCCCACTTTGTAACTGTTTCTGACACCTTGAATTTTGATTTTAAGCAGCAAGTTTGAAATCTCCTTTTAATTAATTAACAGTTCTTACCATTCACCTCTCCTCTGCATATACTTCTGATTTTGAATCTCTAAAACTTAGAAATTTCCCTTTCCAGCCATAATTCCAAGTAACACAATTTGTTGGTTTAATCTCCACTAGGAGAAGGGATTTGGCTAGTTTCAGCTCTCCTCAGAAGCTACTCTGTCTTTTCCCCCTTGGCTTCAGCACTCAGCATCCCTTACAAATTCAAAATGCTCATAATCATGCCTAGAACAATCTGGAAGTTCACAAACTGGAACCATTTATTAAATATCTTTGGAGCCACTCACTTATTTTTCAGTTTATTGTATATCTAAGTAGTTCATATAGCACAGAGGGTTAAAATGTTTACCAATGCTATTTCCACAAAGAATATAATACTTTTGGAATCAAGTTTATGAATCTAAATTTATACTTCAGTTTCCTCAAAAGTGTATCTATTTTAACATAAAGCATTATCAGTGAAAACTGCAGTCAGAAAATTGTCAACTTTGGTATATGGAGATTTGAGAGACTTGTAAAACTATCAAAAAGTTTAGAGACAGTGGTGAAGTGCTCAGAGGAGTGAGGCAATGTGAAATGAGACTATATATATACGAAATGAGTGTCACTCTAGGAAAGGACACACAAAACAGGGTAATGAATCTGAGGGAGTGAAAGTTCCATGTTGCTACTCTTTCCATGAGCTGAATTCCTCCAGAGCCATGTAAAGAACAAGATACGAGAGGTCCCGGGAAGTTTTCCTTTCTTCATTTTATCCTTTCCTCTTCCTATCCTTCTTTTCTTCAAATAGGCTACAGATTTAGTTTCAAAGTAATTTTCTCTAAAATCTGTCTGGAATAAGCATTAGAATATGAGCATATAAAACTGGGAAGTGAAGGGTGCCTGGGTGGCTCAGTCAAGTGTCCCACTTCGGCTCAGGTCATTATGTCACTGTTGGTGGGTTTGAGCCCTGTGTCGGGCTCTGTGCTGTCAGCTCAGAGCCTGGAGACTGCTTTGGATTCTGTGTCTCCCTGTCTCTTTGCCCTCCGTGTCTGTCTGTCTCTTCTATCTTTCTCGTTCTCTCTCTCAAAAATAAATAAACACTAAAATAAATAAATAAATAAATAAATAAATAAATAAATAAATAAAGTAATAAAGTAATAAAGTAATAAAGTAATAATAACAAAAAACTGGGAAGGGGTAGGAAATTATCCCTAATGATTTAGGAAGAAAGCAAGAAACAAAGTGTAGGTGGAAAAATAAGCAATACATGTTTACTCATCTATTCAACAACTCTTTTACTGAGATCCTACTTGTGCTAGACCTTGTATAGTGCCTGGAGCATCCCAAGGTAAATAATTCATTCTTCCTTGCCCCAAGGAATGGGAGGAAGGAAGACCCAGATAACCAAGGTCTGTAATAGAGAGGTATATTGACTATAGTGATGGCGGTGAGGAGATGACGTTTTCTTAAGTGGATGAAAATATAGGTCTTATGGTAGATCTTATGTGGGAATGGTGAAGTATGGAGAATGAGGAAAAAATTATAGAATTTGTCTTTGTTGGAACACTTGCAAAAGGACCAAAGTCATAGACAATATAATCCTGAATAGTATTTCTGCAAAGTGTCATCAAAGTGGAGTGTGAAGTGAGTTAAGACTCACATAGGGAACCTTGTTAGCATACCAAGAGTAAATGAAAGAATTGATTGGTGTAAGGAAGCAGGACAAAATTATGTCTTAGAAAATTTTCTGGCTGTGTTATGGAGTGTAGATTAGAACACGTGAGATTAGATTTTATTGGTAGATAAAATATAACTTTTAAAATGATATAATAATATCTAAGTGAAAGAAGATGGTGATTTTCACTAGGGTAAAAATTTGAAAGTAGGTAGACAGAACCAGCTACTCCAACTAGGAATTAATATTGATAGGACTAATACTGTCTTATCAAAGTAGGAGATTAAGGAAAGGAGAGAATCAAACATAACTTAAAGAACTCTGACTTAAAAGATTGGATGACTCAACGCCCTGAAATAGAGATAATAATAATAGGAGTAGATATGGCAGATAAGATGATATATTCAGTTTTGAATCTGTAATTAAGGTACCTATAGGATAAGTAAAGGCAAGTGAAAATGTCATATAGCCAGTTAATACTCTAAAGAGACATCAAGGCTTGAGATAAAGATTTGGTAGTCATCAGCATATGGATACCCTAGTAGTGAATAAATGTGATTGTCAAGGAAGATAGTGTATAATAAAGAATTCTGCAGATAAAATTAACTATTGGTAGGCAAAAGCTGAGCTATTGGAAAAGATTTCTAGAATTAATAACCATGTCAATCTGGAAGATGCCATTATACCTTATTTTATAGACCTTTAATCTCCTTGTAGATAATTAGAGAAAGGTCATGCAATTTTCATTCTTATCTGTGCACTTAAAGTGAATCTAGGACAGAAATAAACATAAATTATAGGAAGACTTTGCACTTGAATATCATATTATTGGTACAGGATAAATTATGCCTCCCTGAGCTTAAAGACTGAATTTAGTATCTTAGGAAATTTAGCCATTAAATTGTTTTTCATCTTTTTTTCTACCTTTCACCTAAACAATTAATGTGGGTATTAGGAAAAATTGAAGATAATTCATGCCAGGAAAGCAGAGACTAAGATGCTTCACTCTTTTCAACTTTTATCTCCATAACTCTGATAATAAATAGTTATATGAGAAAATTAAAAATCCTGAAAGAGAAGAGCTAGACCCATAAGAAAAACAGAAGAGTAAAATCTGGGTGGGTGTCTATATATATGAGGGTCTCATATGGAGTTAAAGTTGCACTCACACTAGAATTCAGATATTTCTGTGGAGACTATGGTATCAACAGAGGTCTGTTTCATATAATTTTGATCAGAGTTATGAGAAAGAAAGAAATGCAAAGTGTGAAAGGAGTCAGACATACAGGTTTGGTGCAGTAACAGCATTTCCATACTGATAACAAGGAGGATCGTAATACAGAGTTTATCATTCTTGATCCTTCGACTTCATCCAAGGTTGAAGGATCTGTTTAATAAGGGAAGAGGACTACAAACAAAAGAATTCCCCCTGCAAAAAAAATCTATAAAACATTATAAATTAAGGGATACACAGCTTTCAAATGCATAAAAAGAGCAATCCAAGAGTAAATGACAAATCCTATGTGATACCACTCAGATGAGGAAGCTAAAGCAGACTCATAGAAGCAGAGAATAGAATGGTGGTTGCCATGAGCTGGGGAGAGGGGATAAGATGAAAGTTATTGACCAAAGCTTCAGTTATACAAGATGCATAAGTCATAAAGATTTGCATAGCACAGAAACTATAATTAATAATACTATATTGCCTACTTAAAAATTTTCAAAGAGAGTTCTTATAACAGTAATAATAAATGCTACATGTTCTTATAACAGTAATAATAAATAGGACAGCAGGAAATTTTTGAAGGTAATGGGTATTTTATGGCATAGATTGTATTGTGGTTTCATGGAGATATTCTTCTCTCCACACTCACCAAGTTGGATACATTAAATATGTACAGCATTTTGTGTCAACCATACCTAAATGGAGTGGTTTAAAAAGTAAAAAGAGAGGAATTCTCATTAACCAAGACCATGATGCTGGCTTTTTGCAGAGAAGCACTTTGGTGAATGTCAATAGGCACTGCAGCATGACAGACAGACACCATTCATTACATCTATCAACCATCCCTTCATTATATTTGTTAGCAGAATGCCTATTTTATTTTTCTTATTGGAGCTCTCTCCAAGTTGGGAAGATAAATCATGAATGGCCTAAATCAATCAGTGTGCTTTGTTAGCAAGTAGTTAATGTGGTCACATGATCCAGTAGCCCATGTGACATGAAGAGAACTCTGTTTGTATTCAAATTTTTTTCTAATAAAACAAGGAAAATCACCTTTTTGTCTGAGTGCTTCTTTCCTTTCCTTACCACTTAGAATGTTGTAACATGCGGTGCTCTAGCAGTCATTCTGTAACCAAGAGGAGCAATATTTCAACACACTGAGTTGGACAGAGCAGGAAAAAAAATAGGTCCTTGAAGATAGCATCCAGCTACTGCATAAGTTCTGAAGTTATTGACTTCCAAACTTTTTGTTAAATGAGCTAATATCATTGTCTTTAGTGTTGCAGCTAATGTGAGCCAAGTATTCTGTTACTTTCGAAGCATTACTGATGCATGGTAACAGAAATAAGCAACTTCAACTTCAGTCAATAACCAACTGTCCAAAATCAATTTGGACAGTAGATATTTCAAAGAGATGTTTCAGGAAGAAGAGCTAGGGTAGAGGGGTACATAAATGGCATATGCTACATGATAAAGAAGGGGACTCTGTGAAAACAATCAAGATGTTCCTCCCCCATAATTTTGCTTTGGGATAGAGATTTTCAAAAGGAGAATTTGGAAGTCTACCCAATAATCTGGGCATAACCAAAAAAATATTTTATTGGTTGTTATTGTGATGTTGTCATTTATCTCATGGCTGTTGAAACTTAGAAAAACAAAGGTCACTAATTGAATGGATGCAAATCTTAGTTATTAATGAACTTAGAGTGTAATTAGTCTATGAGAAGAAAATAACATGCTAATGAGCCAAGTAAAATGTCTGTCATAGTGTAACTACTCCTAAAATGTCTGTTAAATCTAACTGAAGTCTAAGTTCCATGTTTCTTGAAGAAGGTAACCCTAATAAATGGATCTTACCAAGTAAAAAAAATTACCTATAATTACTTCCCAGATATTAGTAATACAATAAGTTCTTCTTTGTTTATTGACTTCTCTTCCAGGGACAGAATTGGAGAGAGAGATTGAAGTGAAGAATAACCTATTTGGGAAACACATGTAACTGATAAGGAGGTGTGGAAGTGGTCCTGGGAAGGGAAGGCAGTGGATAAAAGGCATTCTATTGAGCCAGCTACCATAGGGGGCTAGAGGAGCTTAAACTCATGAGAAAATCCTTGGAAATGTGGAAAACAGTTTCCTCAAAATTATCCTGTCCAAGGATCCAGGCAGTCATTAGTTAAGGAATGCTAGGTAGGAGGGAGAAGAGTATTAATTCCTTGATATTTCCAATTTCAGGAAGAAAAAAAATCTCAGGTACAGATGAAGATACTGACAGTTGTCAATTACATTGAAAGATCAGCAAGGTATGGGCAAGTCATGGTCAGTATCTGCTACAAATATCTTTTAATCATAGCCCGCTCTATTAGTTCCTTGTGCTTTTTTCCACTTTTGTGGAAATATGTGGTATATTTGGAAGGAGACTGTTAGAGTAGAAACAGAGATAAATACTAATGAGAGGATGCAATGGAAGATTATTGACAAATATACCCGTCTTACCTTCTTTTATCTTTCTTTCTTCTTGGCACATTAAAACTGAATCTAGTGTGAATCATATGCCTGGGACAGGACCTCTGCAGTCCTCTGATAGATGCAGTATGTGGTTTATTGTTTTCTTATTTTCCCTTTGGCTTTCTTCTTCCACTGCTATAGACCCTCTTTACCTGATTCCTGGGTACCTAATTCCCTCATACTGCCCTCTGGTTGCCATAAATTTTTTTACACCAACCTGATCATCTCAGAAATTCCCAGTGTCCTAAAATTGTGTTGTTCCAGGCCTTCCCTTTTCTCCAATCCCCTGTCCTATCATTGTCCTCAGCTAATAAATACACTGATACTGATGTGCACATGGAGAGGCAGCTACATTAACACTAAACATCTGCAAATTAGCTCAGAGCCATTCGCCTCTCAGATTGTATGAAAATGTGACAAGCCAAGGGAGGAGGTATGGTGGAGTGCAGTTGTTTCAGAACCTCTCAAAACATCCCACAAAGCCATAAGTCATACACTCAAATCTGATTCTGTCTAGTTCCATATTCTGGTCTTTAAAAATGGCCTAAGCTAGAGTTTCAGGGAGTAAAATGCAGGCTTTGGTGCTCTCCATTATAGAGTAATCTGTTGAAGACCATTTTAGTTAATTTATTTCTTTGTAAAATATTATTATATTCCAGCAGTACATCCTGGTGAGGATAGGCTTCTAAAATGTTAATTGCTCATTTAAAAAATGATCTCTGTGTCCCAGTTTTCTTATGGTGTAGTTCCTAAGAGGACTAACAAATTCTGTACTTGAGTCCTGCCTCATCAGTGTTGTGTGAGTAACATTCAGTAAATTAACTCTCAATTTTCCATTCTGTTAGGAAAAGGGAAAAAGGGACATTAGTTGTTTTGCAATTTGTAGCTCTCTCAGCAGGGAATGATCACTAGGACTACTTTAACCCCATATCTTTCATCTTTGCTGTCTTCCTGCTCACCTCTTCTTCCTACTTCAGAGAGAGAATATATCTTTTTACATTTGTAATATTTCTCTGTCAATTTTTAAAAATGCATTCAAAAGAGATGAACAAGTAGATCACGGGATTTTTTTAGGATAGCAAAACTGTTAGTGTGTATGATTCTGTAATGGTGGTCACATGTCATCATACACTTGTCAAAACCCATAGAACGTACGATACAAGGAGTGAGCCCTAATGTATACCATGGACTTTAATTAACAATAATGCATCAATATTGACTCAACAATTGTAACAAATGTACTACACTAATACAGGATGTTGAAAATAAGGGAAATTGAAGGGGCTGTATGGGAATTTGTACATTTCACTCCATTTTTTAATATAAACTTAAAACTCCACCCAAAATCTATTAATTAAAAATATATACATACACACACACCCCAATGACCTAGCTATTCCACTTCTAGATATTCACTAAGGGAAATTATATCACGTCCATACAGAGACTTAACACACAAATGTTCAGAGCAGTTTCACTGTAGTAGCTCAAACTAGAAACAACTCAAATGTTCATCAGCAATAAGTTGATAAACAAATTGTGGAAAATATATACAATGGAATACCACTCAGCAATAAAAAGGAATGAACTATCAGATGAACCTCAGAAAAATGATGTGAAATAAAAGATACCAGATGAAATAGAGGAATTATGAAGGAAATGAGGCATCTTTTGGAGGTGATGGATATGTTCATTATCTAGATAGTTGAGATCATTTCACGGGCATGTCTGTGGGTCAAAATTTATCAAATTGCCTGCTTTTAATAT
The DNA here is from genome assembly GCF_024362965.1 of Panthera pardus. NCBI lineage: Eukaryota > Metazoa > Chordata > Mammalia > Carnivora > Felidae > Panthera > Panthera pardus. The sequence goes on along the minus strand of NW_026526655.1, from coordinate 65,510,214 downwards.
GTGCAGCTTACTGTGTGTCAATTATAAAGACCTTTTAAAAAGCCAAGATTACACCTTCCTCCACTTTCCCCCTTACTCTTGCTCTTCCCTATATTTCTTACCCTTCCCAGACCATATACTGAACAAACCCTGAGATATGTATGGTGCAAAAAATGTTTCTATCAGTTTTCTTAGTTCTCACTTTTTCAATTAGGGATTTCATGGCACATAAAAAGAAAACATTGTTTCTCGGCCTTTGATGGTTAGGTCTAAGACTTTTCTCTTACTACACTTCGAATGTAATTGGTGTACATTGCTCTACCCAATGATTAAGAAGTAAGAATAAGAGATGCCTATGGTCTGTTGCTTTACTCAAATCTTCAATCCACCAAATTGCCGCTGTTTAGAGTCCTGTGGAGAAAGGGAATCTATCACCTGAAAGTTCGAAAGGAAGAGGGGCTCCTGGGTGGTACAGTCAAACATCTGACTCTTGATTTTGGCATAGGTGATGATCTCACAGTTTGTGAGATCAAGCCCTGCGTTGAGCTCCACACTGATAGTGCAGAGCTTCCTTGGGATTCTCTCTCTCTCTCAATAAATATATAACCCAAAAGAATTTTTTTAAAGATAAGTAAAATAAGGAGGGTTTTCTTTTATTTTGTTTCTATAGCACCACTTCTTAGTGTAAGTCCTTACTGTGTATCACTGATGCTTACTGTCTGATCTCTGATCCTTTAGAGGTCAAACAACAAAATGTCTAACCACTGCAGTAATTCACATTACCTTTTTGGAAAGGAATAACCAGACTATATCAGCATATGTCCAGTCTCTTCCTGTATGCTAAGGAGAAAATTTCAATTTTCTTCATTTTTTTGTTAATTCTCCTCTTCTGAGGCAATTGATTTTTCAACATTACCTGCAAGAAATAATTTGCAGAATCTAGTACACTATGGAATTTGATGCTGGTTAATAATGGTACCATGTATTTACTAGGAGCTCTCACTGCAGGCAGGCAGCATGGATTTGAAGATTAGCCTACAGTCACTATCATGTTAATATCCTCTCTAAGCTTTAGTGTATCTGCAAAATGGACAAATGAATAGGACATGTCATAATAGTATTATATTTGTCATGAGGATTAAATGAGATATGTTGAGCACAGTTTCAGATGCACCAGAGGCTTAAACATAATCTTTGGCTAATATAATTATTATATAATCATGATGGAACATATGTTTGGCTACTTATTCTTGAGAGGCCTAACAAAACTATTTCCTATGACAGTGTGCTGATTAATGGTATTCCTCTGTTCCGCAAATGCTAACCATTCAATAACTTAACTGTTCTCCTTTCCCAAGAACTTCAGATGAAATATTAATTAAAAAAATAAGCAGTGCAATCACAAACTGATGCTTGATTGTGATCATACACTTTATTTTATGTGAGGTCCAATTTGCACAATTATAACCTAGCTTTATCTGAACTGTGAAAATTGTGATACATCATAGGAAATGTGTCCCTTTATTAGAGACTTACTGCATAATCATTCAATTATTTATATAACAAATATATGGAGAACTTACTATATGCCAAGAATAATTCTAAAAGCTGAAATGCAATAAGATGTACACAATTTTCTCATGAAAATCCAGCAAGGGAGGGAGACAATAATAAGTGATTTATTCATTATGATTGTGATGAGCCATTGAAGCAGTACAGCACTGTAAGAGGGTAAGTAATAAGGTCTGAAACTGGCCTATGATCATGATGTGGTTAGGAAAGACTTTGCCCCCCAAAATGTGCTTTCAAAAACATGATCTCATTAACTCACGTTTAAGATAATATTTCTTGAATTTGGCACTTATTAGCTGGGTGATTTTGGCTAAGTTACACAAATACTCTAGGTTCAAATTCCTTTGTTTATAAAACAGATAATAACTTTTTTTTGACAGAGATAATGTAATGATTAAAAAAGCAAGTATGTAAATCATTGGCCAATACTAACTATTGTCTACTTATGTGCCCAAAACATAACTGTTGTCTATTCCTGGAATCAGATATTTAGATTTTAAGATGTTACTGTGATTTATGTGAATTTTAAAGATAAATATTTACTAGATGTTTGTAATTTATATTCCTCAGAATGGACAGAACAGAGGTACATTTGTGTGTGTGTGTGTGCATATATAAGTGTGCATGCACATGGGGGTGGCTTTTGCTTTAGAGTAGAAAAGGATGATAAAGTGTAATCTTATACAAATTTGGGAGTAGTAAATGAGTTATTAAATAGCAATAAGGAGAAACTTGGTTCAACAGTTAGCATAAAGACCTAGTTAGCCCTGATATATATGTATTTCATATGTTAGTCAGGCTTCACTGACATACAAATATGGAGTCACTATGGACAGATGATTCTCAAGAAATTATGAAAACATCTGAGAGGAGCAAAAGATCATTTCTTCACTTAAGGAATACCATTAAACAATTTTCCAACAAGCTTACCTCCATGGATAAGAGAGTGCCTCGAGAGACGTTTGTTTGTTTATTTGTTTGTTTGTTTGTTTGTTTTAAATAATCACAACCCTCTAGGATTCTCAAGTTATAGGAAAAATAGGGAAAACTATTTTCTCTGGGATCAGTCTTTATGCCTAAAAGAACACTCAAGGCTATCTTTTAGATTAGAAAGACTTACTATAATTATTTCTAATAATAAATAAACACTAGTTCAGTGCAATCAACTAGAACAAATAGTATTTACTTAAGGTAAAATTGGTAGTGTTGTGGGAAATGGGAAAATATATTTCTTCCAGTTGGAAAGAGTCATCATTCACATTTATGAACGTAATATATAGGGCTAGGTGAAATTATATATGTGTTATAGCTACTAACTGGGAAAGTAGATATTCCAGTGTCTACTCCTTATGATTTTTAGAAGGCATTTACAGTTATTAATTATGAAATATTTTCCATGGATTCTTAGATATGCCTACCTAGCATTTTTGGAGACTGGAATCTTACTGAATACTTGGAATTTTTTTTACTTCCTTTGTCAGACATATAGGTCCTCAATAGTATTTTTTAACTTCCCCTCTACTTACATATAACCAGATTTTTAAAATTCTTTTTTATCTATGATTAAAAAGTCATAAGTTAAGAATATCCTGGTTGCTGGGGGAAAAGGAAAACTCTTTAAAAAGATAAAGTCAATTATAAAACTCAACACCCAAAAAACAAATACCCAGTTAAGAAATGGGTAGAAGACATGAATAGACATTTTTCTAAAGAAGACATCCAGATGGCTAACAGACACATGAAAAGATGTTCAACATAAATCATCATCAGGGAAATACAAATCAAAACTGCAATGGGGTAACACCTCACACCTGCCAGAATGGCTAAAATTAACAACTCAGAAACAATAGATGTTGGCGAGAATGTGGAGAAAGGGGAACCCTCTTACACTGTTGGTGGGAATGCAAACTTGGTGCAGTCATTCTGGAAAACAGCATGGAGGTTACTGTAAAAGTTACAAATAGAACTACGCTACTATCAAGCAATTGCATTACCAGGTATTACCCAAAGTGTACAGAAATACAGATTGAAAGGAGTCAGTGTACCTCAGTGTTAATAGCAACATTATCAACAATAGCCAAATTCTGGAAAGAGCCCAAATGTCCATGGACTGATCAATGTATAATGAAGATGTTATATATATGTTACATTTATCATATATATATATATATGATATATATATACATATATATATACATATACATATATATATATACACACACACATATATACATATATATACATACATACAAAATGGAATATTACTCAGCCATCAAAAATGAAATCTTGCTATTTGCAACGACATGGATGGAGCTAGAGTGTATTATGCCAAGCAAAATAAGTCAGTGAGAGAAAGACAAGTACCATATGATTTCACTCATATGTGGAATTTAAGAAACAAAATAGATGAACATATGGGTAAGAAAAAAAGAGGGAAGTAAACCATGAGAGACTCAACAATGAAGAACAAACTTAAGGTTGATGCTGGGAGGTGGATGGGGGATGGGCTAATTGGGTGATGGGTATTAAGGAGGGTACTTGTTATGATGAGCACTGGGTATTATATGTAAGTGATGAATCACCAAATTCTACTCCTGAAACCAATATTACAATATATGTTAACTAATCAGAATTTAAATAAAAATTTGCAAAAAAAAAAGTAAAAAGAAAAAGTCCCTATCAAATTTTTTAAAGGAGAAGCAGAAAATTTATTTTAAAATTATATCTAGTGGTTAAGTAAAATAAGTGGAAGTAGTGATTTTGATAAAATGATAAAACAGGATGCTATTGCCTAATGAAAAAAAGTATAACATTGGATTGTAGGGTTTTTAATATATGTAGATGTAAAATATGTGAAACCAATAGTACAAAAATGGAGAGGTGGCATGGTTATAGAAATATGAAGATAAAAATGATGAAAAGCAAGACCTAAATATATGTTGTCTATATGAAATGTACTTTAAAGATTAAGACAGGTTGAAATAAAAATATGAAAATAGATATACCATGCAAACAGCATAAGAAAAACAGTGGGCTATGTTAATATCAAATAAAGTAACCTTGAAGATAAAATTTATTTTACCAATGATTAAGAAGGATATTTGATGTTGATAAAAGTTAATCATTAATCAGGAATACAATAAAATCATAAGTATTTATATACCTAAATAAAAATATTCAAAATATATGAGGCAAAAAACTCCAGATTTAGAAATAGAAATAGAATGTAGAAATAGAAATGTAGAAATGTAAAAATAGAAAATTTTATGATAGTTGGAGATATTTATGCCCTTGTATCACTAATAATAAGATGACTGGAAAAAAACATCAATAAGTTATAGAATATTTCAATGACATTATTAACTACTTTGACCCATTTGCGCTCTGTGATATTTATAGAACACCGTGACTAACAGTAGACATTCTGTAGTAAAGAATAGACATCCTTTTAAAAAGCACATAGCCTAGTCACAATATGGGACATATAATAGGCCATAAAATAAGTTGTAGCACATTTCAGGAAAAATATCACATTATCTGATAACAGCCAGAACTAACAAAATAAGGAACAGAAAATCTAACTACACTATAGCTATTAAAGAAATTGAATATGTAATTATAAACTGTCATTCAAAAATAATTTGACTATATGTTGCATGCTTCATGATAAAAACACTCAGTAATAGATAAGGATATCCATTTTCACTTTTATCAACAGTGAACTGAAATACTGACAAGTTCAATAAAATAAAGAAATAAAGGATATAAAGACAGGTAAGAAGTAAAATTATCACTATTTGTTTACATAAAGAATTCTAAGAAATCTACCAGGCAAGTATTAAAACTTGGAAATGAATATAGCGACATTGCTAAATACAAGGTCAATTCATCTGTAGGCTGAATTCTAAGATCCCAAGACCCTGTTCATTGGGTGTATTTGTACCTTCTTTCAGTCATTAAAACACATTTGAATCTCCATGCTGCAGTGAAGAAATTTCATAGATGTAATTAAGATCCCAAATTAGTTGGGATCTCTTAAAATGAAGAGATTATCTTTAGTGATCTGGTGAGCCCTTAAGTGGGACAGGACTCTTGCTGGTGAGAGAGATTTGAAGCATGAGAGTGATTTAACATGAGGAAGAGTCTCCATTGTGGAAATGGAGGTGACTATGTAACAAAGAATGTGGGCATCCTTTAAGAACTTGGAACCATGTCTCCCGAGAGCCAGCAAGGAATAGAGCCTCAGTTTTACAAATGCAGTGACCTGAATTCTGCCAGCAACCTAAGTGATCTTAGAAGTGGATTGTTCCCTCAAGGCTCTAAAAAAGAACCTAGTATAGTTGGCATCTTGATTTCAATCTTAGAAGACCCTGAGAACAGGAATTTTCTATGCCATGCCTGGGCTTCTTCTAGAGAACTGAAAAATAACAAATGTGTGTTGTTTTAAATCACTGATTGTAGTACTTTTTTGAATGCAGTTTTAGTAGATTGATACAATATTTAAATAATATTGTGATCCTGTATAGTAGCAAATAATTGGAGAATGAAATAAGGAGGGAAAAATTTGGTTTTCTAAGACCCTCAAAAAGTAGTTGGAAATAAAGTTAACAGAAGAGGTGTAAGACCTCTAAACTAATAATAGCAAAATATCACTGAGACAAACCAAAGATTAAATGGTGCTATGTATATCATGTTCATGCATTTTGAGAATTAATGTTGAGGTGTCAATCCCCTCAAAATTAGGCTATAATTTCAATGAGACCCTTATTAAAAATCTCAACAGAATTATTTTGGGGAGAATTTGGCAAGTTTATTTTAAACTTACATTGAATGCAAAGGACTGGGAGCAGTCAAAACAATCATGGAAAAAAATTTGGAGAATTCATACAACCTGATTTCAAGCTTAGTATAAAGCTACTATTTGAAATAAAGTGGCATAGGTCTAAGTATAAACAAACAGATCAGTGGAGGGAAAAGATGATCTGGTAACAAACACAGACATAGATGACTTTCAACAAAGATTCCAAGACAATTGAAAAGAAGGATAGTCTTTTCAATAAATAATACTGGATAAAGTGGATGAGCAAGGGGCAAATGAATCTTTAGCTTGCTCAACAAATTGATTTGAGATGGATCATAGACCTAAAGATGAATGCTGAAACTATAATGCTTATCAAAAACAAAATATTGGGGAATATCTTAATGACCTGAATTAGGCAGAACTTTTTCAAAGGACAGAAGTACCATTAGTAAAATGAAATATGATAAAACAGGATTCCATTAAAATTAGTTATTCAGTTTATTAAAATTATCATTAAGAGAATGAAAAGGCAATACAGATTAAAAGAAGGTATTCTCATTACACATATTTGACAAAGGCGTTGTATTCAGAATTTCTACAAATCAGTACAAAAAGACAACCAGCTTTAAAAATGGGCAAATGAACAACCCACAAAAGGTATATGAATGGCTAAATAATCCTATAAAATATGTTCAACATAAAAATGTTCATATAAAAATGTGTTCAAAACCATCATCAGTAAGCATCAAATTAAAACCAAAAGGAGATATTATATCACATGTACTAAAATTAAAAATATCTAAGATTTTAAAATCCTGATGAAGTACAGAGCATCTGAAACATTCACCAATGGTAGAGGTGTAAAATACTGCAACTATTTTGAACACTATTTTGGCAATTTCTTTTAAAATGAAGTATGAGCGTATCTGATAATTATATGAAATATATGTCCGTTAAAGCACAGTTTTAGGGGCACCTGGGTGGCTCAGTCGGTTGTGTCCAACCTTTAATTTCAGCTCAGGTCATGATCCCAGGGTCATGGGATCAAGCACCAAGTTGGGCTGCAGACTGGACATGGAGCTTGCTTGAGACTCTCTCTCCCACCCCCTCTGCTCTTCCCCTGTGCATGTGCTCTCAATAAATAAATAAATAAATAAATAAATAAATAAATAAATAAATAAATAAATTTTTAAAAACACAGCTTTATTTTTACTGTCCCCAAACTGGAAACACTATAAATGTCCATTTAACCCGTCAGTAGAACACTACTAAGTAATAATAAGAAAAAAAGAATAAACAACTGGTTTATAAAAACTACATTGGTGAAACACTAAAACATTTTGTTAAGCAGAAAAAGCCAGACACAAAAAAGTACGTATTTAATGGTTCCATTTTTATGAAGTTCAAATAAGTAAAATCATCTATTGTAATAAGACTAGTCACTGTGGTTGTATATGGGAATGTTGACTGTAATAAGGCATGGGGAACTTTCTGAAGTAATGGAAATGGAAATATTCTGTTTTTATAAGATGTGGGATACATAGTTATATGCATTTTGAAATCTAATTAAATTCCATACTTTAGATCTGTGCAATTCATTGTATGTGGATTAATATTTAAATTAAAAACATGCTGTTAGGGATTTTCTAGGAGGGCTGAATGATTTATATCATTTTACTTTGTTGTCTTGTCAAGTTTTTTGAAAAAGTTTATCTTGTAATTGCATGCAGATAATTTTTATCAAGATACTGTTAATCCATTTGTTTTAAAAGTGAACTTTTGGATCATTTGCCATTTCTTTCAAAATTGGATACTATGAGGTTACTAGAACACCTTGAAATGGTCCCACCATCAGCCTGTCTAGAGAAGTTATCTCATAGTTATTTGAACCTAGCAGAATAACTTTAGTTCTTGCCTTATTATAATTAGACTATTTGAACCAATATGAATGAGGCCAGTTAACACAGAATCGTGTCATTTAAACAGTTGCTAAATCTCAATTTCTAGCAGAAAATCATAGCTTCAGTACCTAATACCTAAAATCATGATCAATCATTTATAAAATTCTTCATATGTGTTACTTCAGAGTTCTTTAATGACTTGATGGGGTAGGTACTTTTATCCCCATTGACCTGATGTGAAAATGGGTGATCATTAAGGTTAAGGGATATTTTATTTTATTTTATTTTATTTTATTTTATTTTATTTTATTTTATTAAATATGAAATTTATTGTCAAATTTGTTTCCATACAACACCCAGTGCTGGTTAAGGGATTTTTTAAAGAAAATGTTAAGCTATTGACTTAGGATTCCAAATCAAATTTTCTGTTTCTGCACTTAGTGCTCTATCCAATAAACTAGAGCTGAGTAGTGGATGAAAACAAGGTTATTTCTTGACAAATTCTTAAAAACAAGAAATGAGAAAAATCTCTGCTGCTCTAGGGTTGAGTTAGTTCCCATGTCTTAAATTATAGATTAACAAAACATTTGAAGAAACTTTTAGATGACTTTAATAAAAAGTCTGTACAAAATGAAACATCTGCTATCTATTATAGTTTTATTAGATGGAGGGTAATTACTCTGAATGATGTGTGCCGTATACTACATTTTTCACCTGCAGAACCTTGTGCTGTCTTCACTTTGTTTCATGCACAACCTCTACATCGCAACCTTCCTTTCACCTGTGCACATTTTTAAAATAGATTTTCAAAATAAGCTGAGTGAAAGTGGCAGATACCTCAGTGTGTTCCAGAATTTATGATTCACGGAAATCAGAAAATGTGCCCAAGTGGTGGTAGAGCAGAAAGTGTCAAATAATGATTTAGTTGTAAAAAAATGATCATTGAACCTGTTGAGAGTAAAGGTCTGATTAAGAATCTCACCAAAATTTAGATACAGATTCTTTGGAGGGAGTATGGGAATGAGTTTGAAAACTGGAAATTATTTGATCAATGGACAGTACAAATAAAAATCTAGCATATTTTTATTTCATTTGAAAACCTTAAGAGCTTCATTGACACGGGCACTTCTCAGCATCCTGCAGGGTTGGATCATTTACATCCTTCTTCTCAATATCTTTTGCCAACTAACCATTTCAAAATTACAGCTAAATTAAAGACACTGCCTGTTATTTGCTGTATACTGGAACTCAGATCTCCCCTTGGAGAGCTCTGAGCTCATTCAATGAGGCATAGCACTTAATTTCATTTGCAGAATTTCTGCTATCCAACTCTCCACAAATTAAATGAGATCATTCATTGCTTTCCCTGTAGGCTAATGGTACTTATATTGTTTGTCCACATTTAATGTCCTAATATCTTGGTTTCATGGTCCACTGTTTAATAACGAATCAGTAATGGAATTGAATATACTGTAGAGAAAAAAAAAACTCCTTCAGTTTATTGCCTTCCTATGGCTGTATGGAACCTTAGACCTCTTCTAGCTCAGAGTTGCAAATGTAGATGCCTACAGGGACCAGGCAGGCTGTAAATGTGTGAACTGAACTTGGTGTGAGAGGATAGAATAGATGGGTTTTATGATAACGTGAAGAAAGTTTCCTTACTTTAAGTTGTAAAAATTAGCATTAGGAAAAAATATATGGCACATATCAAGTGTCTGTGGATGGAATTTACCCTAAGGCTTCACTAGTTTTTCAACCTAATCTTGCCTGTTTCTCCCGTTTTATAAATTAGAAAATAACAAAGGAACAAAACAACTTGAATAATTCCTTCAACCAAACTCATTCATGATTCTTAGTATAGTACCAAAAATCAGTCACTGTACTTGAGAGGAATTACACATATTCAGAATTGTGACCTGAAGGAGGAAGGCTGGCATTGGATTAAGGTACAGGACTTGGAGTGCAGAGCTTATTAGTAAGCAAAATGAGAACTTCACAGCAAATAAATGTAAAAGAGTGGTTAGGAGAGCAGATGTGGTTTACATGATTCAACTAAGGTTAGAAGTGTCAACTATAAAGAGACCACACAAGCTAGTAGGGACATTAGACAGACTGGCAATTCTGGCATTTGTTTTTCTCTATCTTGGTTTTCAGCCTAAGGTCTTAGGCATTTTCAAGGAACCAAACTACAAACAAAACTGGCAAACAGTACATATTTATATATACACTGCATGTGGCTTCAGTAATTAATTGAAGTATAATGTTTCTTTACGAATTTAGAATTTGGAAAAGAATCACAAGGTGCTTGTATAATTTGTTATAAACAGTAGAAATTATTTGGAGAAACAGGAGAAAAAACATCATTTATATCAATTTTCTGTTTCCTAGGAAGGGGAAATAGCAAACCTAAGCATGCTAGCTCATGTGAGCAAGAATTAAAAACCAGAGCAGTGATCCTGGAAATTCAATGCATGTTTATCCCCATAGGGTTTAATATAAGTTAATTCTTCTGGTGTGAAGTTATACCAATGACTGGTATTTTGGTGAAAAGGAAAAAAAAAAACGAATAAAGTTGTTTCATAGAGCGTTGTTTTCAAGTGCTGTATTTCACTAAGAGCTAAGAAACCTCTTAAGAAGCTTTTTTTTTCAACATGGGTTCACTATTCCCTTTCCTGATTTAGAAATAATTCATTTTTTTGGCTAGTGTAGTTCTTCAGCAACTAAAAATATGTAAAGCATGTTGGACAGGTGAAATTTAGTTGGAGTTTTCGAATTTGTGATTTTTAACTCTAGGAGATGTTCTGAACAATGTGTTTCTAGTTATCATTTTATTGACTGAAATAGCAGCCAGGAAAGACTTTCAAGCTGACATTGTAAAATGAAGCTTTCTGGGGGCAAATTTATTATGTATGAATGAACAGACTTTTTTTAAATTGGGAACTTTTGTTTCTGTAGTGTAAAATTGAAAACAAAATGAAGTAGATTCCTTTGTAGAAGGGGGTCAGGATAGCAGGTGTAGTTTAAATGATTCAGAAAAAAATATTGCAGATAAAGAGAATGTTTCAAATGAGGAAACAGTTCAGAGTGAAGGATTTACGTAGGGCTGAAGTTGTAAATCATATTGTCAGCATCTACTTTTTGAAGATGGTTCAGAAGGGGAAGAGAGACAAATTAACCTGTCTCAGAAGTAAAATGCCAGGGATTTGACCTAAAACTCAAAGATTTTAAGATCTTCTCAAGTCTCTTGATACTATGAATAATGGGGAGAAAAGCAATTTTAGTGTATTCAATATCTATGTTTGAATATAAACTGAAAACTGTTTTAATTGATGAAAATGACCTCAAGCAATGCAAAACTGGGAGAAAATTGTGATGTTTAGAGAAATTCTAATACCATATGCTCCATTTGAATTTACGCTTACTGGTGTTTTTGATTTCTAGTATCTTTCACATGGCAAAGATGATTTTCAACAGCAATTCATATCTGTTAATCTGGTGGGTCAGTTCTTTAATGTGCCAATCCAAGTTCTGTCTGCACTCTCTCACTGAACAAAGTTACCTGGTGAGGGAGCACATTGGAAAATGTCTTATCCAGTCTCATCTACTCCAAACCACTTTTCCATAGGTCTTCCTGCACATCTGCCTTAGTGAAAGTAACATTTTCACTACTGAGGAAGTAATCAGATCCTTAATTATGAAATTAGTTATCACTAGATTTAAACTTTTCACGGTATATTCATACTTCAAAATATTTAAGTCCAATACCTTCTTAATTGTTGATATAAGTGCAGCAAACAAGAAAATGTGTGTTTAAAGGGGAGGGAGGTGATTTGCTTATTCTGGGACACCTTAGTCCATCATAAAAATGCCAGAAGAAATGGAGTCAGTAATTTGGCACAAGTCATTTAAAACACTTTCCACAAAGATTGTTTTGTATCTTGTATTTTAAACATATTACAAATGTATGTGTAAGTTAGATTGTAAGCTCCTTGAAGTCAGGCTTGTGTTTTGTCTCCCACAGTAGATCTCTTCCTAGCACAGTGCCTGGAAGGCAGAATGTGTCCATAAATAGGTCCTAAATAAAGAAGACTATATTTTGTAGAAAAAAAGAATTTTGGGTCAATGTAGGGTTTTATAAGTGACTCATTTCCAGACCTTATTTTCTTAATTAGATACAAAGATATACATATATTGTACATACAGTTTTCTAGGGCATTCTCTAAAATCTCAGTATTGTTCAAGTAACAGATACATCATGTTTGACGGATAAAGAATCACCTTAATTTTGTATAAGCCCCAAGGAAAGGGAAAGATAAAAAATAGATATTCTTGGCCTTTTCAGTGTCACCCCATAGTTTGAAATACCATGTTCATAATTCAGTCACATAACTCCTCCAAGATTTGTTCTTTGATTTTTCAGTAGGAATCATACATGATTATAATGGTATTGCTTCCCTTATGTTCTGTGAAAAGATGTGGTTTCTTCCACATTTAATAGGACACACTTTTTTTCTGTATGAAAGTAATACCAAACAATAATCAAAAAACCAAGTATTAATTAAACTCTTACAGTAGGTGCTCTGGGATTGCAAAAGAACCTCAAGACTCTTCCTTTGGGATTCTGCAATATGATTGGAAACCAAGACATACAAATCACATCGTTAGTGAAAATATTGCAATATACAAAAGACCCATTAAAGAAAAAAAAATCAGACATAGCAAATATGGTTTCTTAATCTAGATGGCTTTTCTGTTTTTAAATTCAGGTAGAAGCAACTCACCTGGCATGGATCCTAAGACTTAGTCCTTGTGCCCTGGTTGCCATTTCTCATAGCAAATGCTAAGATGTGCATTCTTATCTTTAAGTTCCTAATGCGTCCATACCCACTTCTCCTGTGCATTCCAAACAATCTCTGGATTCATCTCTGGATTCTTTTTTACTACTCCATTTCAGAAACATATTACTACAAACTCCATACTTATTCCATGTTGAGGTTTACAGGTTTATTAAACAAAAATACAAGATACACACTTAAGATTGAAATTCAGATAAATGACATTTTTGGTGCAGATGTATGTTGCTGGCATTCTTCTCAGGCTGTTTACAATCTTCTAAGCCTACAAGTATACACATAATATTGATAATTCTGAGGGAAAGAATGGCTGGGCAAGGAACAAAAAAATGGTGACAAATCTGCAATAAGGACATAATGAAATGAAGATGCCTTTGACAAGAACCTCAGTATTATTTTGTATAAAACATCTTGAAGAAAGTGAAATTTGATAAAAATTTCCTTTATCTATAAATGGTATGCAGTTGTTAGAGCTTAATTATTTAATAAATGATATCACATGTAGAGATCTTTGTACTCATCTCGTGTATGATTTTTAAATATATAATTTAAAGATAAAAATTTTTTTAAACAAATTTTAAAGATTTGCTCCTTGAGTTTTCAGTACACATAAACAATCTTTAAAATGTTTTAGGCAGGAAAAAATATTTGAAGATAATAAAAACCTACTTAATTTAGCCCAAGATAAAGAGATTTATTTAAAAGTATTTTTAAAATTTAAAGAAAATAGAGCAACTGGATTTCAGCAAGTCTGGAAAACATGAAGCTCCAGGGAGCTCAGCTGTAGGAGTTCATGGACCTTTATTCTAATGATCTACCATTACCTCAGCTGGCAACTTATTAGGTTTCTGAGTATCTTAGTTCATATTCTCAAAAGGGAATCTGATTAATTCAGATTAGTTTATGGATTGGTTCCTCTGGGGTTGGATAGCTACTCTTGGTTCAATCAGCCATGTCAGGGGAATGACATTACTAATTAAGGATAAGCTAGAAGAAATGAGATCTTTCTTTAGTGGAGATATTTACAATGTCTGTACATATTTATTTGTATGTAAATGTATAATGGAAAACAGACTATGTGGAATTAATAAAATGCAATTATCTCATTTTAGGAAAGTATATTTATGGGTGAATTGCTGACAGTTCTTACTCCTGTGTCTTAAACCTCAGTGCATGGGATACAAGCCACACAAGCTTAAGTCAAAACCCAAGTGTCTTTCTTGACTGGCCCCTTTAACTTGCCTTTCACATCCAATCACCAAATCTCAGCTCTTGTATATCCTAGGTAACAGACATATTGACATCACCTATCCATGAGTGAAACTTTCCCATTATGTTATAAAATCCACAGAATGGTTTGTGTGCAGCTTTTTCATATTTGTATCTCTACTACCTACCACAGTGCTTAGCACCAACAGCCCAAGTGATACGTTGATTGTAGCTTTGTGAGACCCCACAACAGACAATTCAGCTAAACCATGTTTACAGAAACTGAGATATCATAAACTGTGTTAAGTTGCTAAGTTTATGGTGATATCATTATGTAGCAGTAGATAACTAATACAATCATTTCTTTCTGTATTGTATCTTTTCTGCATTACATTTTTAAAAAATTAATGACAGCCTCATTTTAAATTCTTAATGTATGGTTTTATTTTTGGCAACAATCTAGTCTTTATCATTTAGTATTGGTTTAATATTAACTTGACATGGAACTCAAAAATGCGTAGAATGAATCAGCAAGATGATAATCACATGTGGATAAATCATTGATATTTTTCATTTGACTCCTCTTCCTTGCCTGCCCTCCACTGTCTGACAGTGACTTATAGGCCATGGCCCCAAACTGTTTAAGTTCAAAGGACATTTTCGTTTTAGTTAGGAATCATAACTGAATCTTTGTTTAGCTTCTGTGTCATACATACCTCTGCACTTCTTTATTTTCACTATAAGATGCTATGAAATTATCAAGTGCCTGTTTTTCTCTCAAGTCTAGATCAATCCACCATAAGTCTTTCCTTGTTCCAAGAACAGAAGGAAAATTCTACTTCTATTCAGAAAATAGTAAAGATTTATGGTTCCCAGTCTGTAAAGTTCCATCTCTGATATAACAGAGTTAATTCAAAATTATTGTTTCCTCTTGATGATTCCAGGAACCATATATCCTAAGATATCTAAGAAATCCTGAGATGTTGTAGAAATCCTTTCTAGACAATTGGCTAAATGGTATGTGTGGAAAATGAGTTTTGCCACTCAGATGCTGAGAAAAAATCACAAAACTACATTAAAAATGTTGACATAAAACTAGAGGAGTAGCATTTTTATGTATGTGTAAAAACTCTCCTGACCATTCATCATTGCTATATCTGACTAGGAGCTTCTGAAACTCTGTATTGGTCTCTCCTCCTATCAGGAGACAATAATCTTTTAGATGGTCAAGTTCCTCCTCTTCCTCTGTCCATGGAGTTACCTAAGTACACATTTGTCTCAAATTTCTATATGCTTCTGGAATTCCTGCTTCTGTGAGTGCCAGGAACTGTAGATCCCAAGGATTGGCCTAGATAAGACTGAGCCTTAGAGGCACCATCACTAAAGACCTTGAGCCTTGTGATACACAGTCTCTAAAATAAGGGATTCAGAACACCCAGGAGAACATTTAGCTATTAAGAACAAGACCTTCAAGTAATTGTAATTGATCAAAATAAATAATTCCATATTCAGAGTAAGCCTGGAAAAGACACAAGATGATATGGCAGAGGACACATACTGGAAATTAGGAACCTAGTCTATCAAGAAACATTGAGTAGATGCTGAGATTTCAATATGAGTATCTTTACAGATATCTTTACACAACTCTGTTTTTACATGTTGGATAATCTTTGTTTTGGAGATAAAAGATCTGTTCCTTTGAAAAGGAACTCTAGTTACTATAACTCATACAACCACATTTTATATAAACTTAATAGATCTTGAAATATATTTATATATCTTAGCATCTCAAAAATGATTATTTGGGATGGGACCTACAAATAAAAACTTAAAATACTTTATTGTAAATACTGATTTTATCATAAAAAGATAAAAAAGAAAAAAAAAACCCTGGGATCTGAATAATTTGCTGCAGTGTACATTCCTAGCTACAAGGAACAATGTAACTAAAAATTCTAGAAGTTACCTATTTGTAAACCAGTAATTCTTTCTTTTTCCTTGGTGTTGAGCTCATAAATGAATTCCACTCATGTATTCATAATAAAACATAGGTATGAAGTAAGAGTCTTAGTTGCCTAAGTCTAGATATCTTGAAAAATTATTTAGTAATTTCAGTGCTAGCCAATTTTTTTCTTAAAAATAAGGATCTTTTTAAAGATTTAAAGAGGAAAATTTAAAGTTTTAAGAAAAGAGGTAAAGTATTCTAAAACATAAATGTGATGTTCAATTTAAGAAAATGATTTTGGAACTGATACGTGAATTCAGCAAAGTTGCAGGGTACAATTTTAATGTACAGAAATCGGTTGCATTTTTATACATCAATAATGAAGCAACACAAAGAGAAATAAACTGATCCCATTCATAATTGCACCAAGAATCATAAAGTACCTAGGAATAAACATAACCAAAGATGTAAAAGATCTGTATGCTGAAAACTATAGAAAGCTTATGAAGGATGTTGAAGAAGATACAAAGAAATGGAAAAACATTCCATGCTCATGGATTAAAAGAATAAATATTGTTAAAATGTCAATACTACCCAAAGCAATCTACGCATTCAATGCAATCCCAATCAAAATTGCACCAGCATTCTTCTCGAAGCTACAACAAGCAATCCTAAAATTTGTATGGAAACGCAAAAGACCCCAAATAAGCAAAGTAATATTGAAGAAGAAAACCAAAGTGGGAGGCATCACAATCCCAGACTTTAACCTCTACTACAAAGCTGTAATCATCAAGACAATATGGTATTGGCACAAAAACAGACACATAGACCAATGGAATAGAATAGACTCCAAAACTGGATCCACAAACGTATGGCCAGCTAATCTTTGACAAAGCAGGAAAGAATATCCAATGGAAAAAAGACAGTCTCTTTAACAAATGGTGCTGGGAGAACTGGACAGCAACATGCAGAAGAATGAAACTAGACCACTTTCTTACACCATTCACAAAAATAAACTCAAAATGGATGAAGGACCTGAATGTGAGACAGGAAACCATCAAAACCCTAGAGGAGAAAGCGGGAGAAAACCTCTTTGACCTCAGTTGCAGCAATTTCTTACTTGACACATCTTCAAAGTCAAGGGGATTAAAAGCAAAAATGAACTATTGGGACTTCATCAAGATAAAAAGCTTCTGCACTGCAAAGGAAAAAATCAACAAAATTAAAAGGCAATGGGCAGAATGGGAAAAAATATTTGCAAATGACATATCAGATAAAGGGCTAGTATCCAAAATCTATAAAGAACTCACCAAACTCCACATCCAAAAAACAAGTAATTCAGTGAAGAAATGGGCAGAAGACATGAATAGACACTTTTCTAAAGAAGACATCCAGATGGCCAACAGACACATGAAAAGGTGCTCAACGTCACTTCTCATCAGGGAAATACAAACCAAAACCACACTGAGATACCACCTCACACCGATCAGAGTGGCTAAAGTGAACAAATCAGGACACTATAGATGCTGTCGAGGATGTGGAGAAACGGGAACCCTCTTGCACTGTTGGTGGGAATGCAAACTGGTGCAGCCACTCTGGAAAACAGTATGGAGGTTCCTCAAAAAATTAAAAATAGATCTACCCTATGACCCAGGAATAGCACTGCTAGGAATTTACCCAAAGGATACAAGAGTGCTGATTCATAGGGGCACATGTACCCCAATGTTTATAGCAGCACTTTCAACAATAGCCACATTATAGAAAGAGCCTAAATGTCCATCAACTGATGAATGGGTAAAGAAGATGTGGTTTATGTATACAAAGGAATACTACTTGGCAATGAGAAAAAATGAAATCTGGCTATTTGCAGCAATGTGGATGGAACTGGAGGGTATTGTGCTAAGTGATACAAGTCAGGCAGAGAAAGATACCATATGTTTTCACTCATATGTGGATCCTGAGAAACTTAACAGAAGACCATGGGGGAGGGGAAGGGGGAAAAAAGTTACAGAGAGGGAAGGAAGCAAACCACAAAAAACTCTTAAATACAGAGAACAAACTGAGGGTTAATGGGGGATGGGGGAGAGAGGAAAGTGGGTGATGGGCATTAAGGAGGGTACCTGTTGGGATGAGCATATGGAAACCAATTTGACAATAAATTATATTTAATAATAAAAAATAATTTTGTAGTTTTATTCTATACTGATAAATGCAGTTACTATAAACAAAATTGTTAGTTGGTGGCATGGCATTCTTCTGAGTAATTTTGATTTGTTCACTGAAATTAACAGCTAAACTTTTATAGAAAAGTAAGTGAGAATGTAGTAATTAAAATATAAAGTGTGGTTATTAAACTGGGTAACAATTATAAAGTCTAGTGTTTTCTATTAATCTTTTAATGAACCAGATGAGCTAATTTTTTTATGATTCTATAGAAAAATTTGTATTTGAAATATTTAGGAAAGTTTCAAGATATAAGTCTTACACATTTTTGTGATAATACTTTAGTAAATTATTTTGTTCTCGATAAGGTCTGTGTATATTTTCTAATATTTTTTAGTTGACTAAGAAATTTAAATTCATATGGTATTTTAATAATGCATCTATTGGAATTCTGCATTAGACTTCATATAATGAAAACAAATTCCAGTTTTATATATTCAGAATTTTGAGATGTGAGAGGACCTCAGACAACTTTTCAAAAAACTTTTTTGTATGTATACTAATTGAGCAATAATGTGGCATTCTAAGATACTAGATATCTTCCTCCAAATCGTCCTGAAACAAAGAAAGAATTGAATGATACTAAGTGATAATGCTAACAGAAATTGAATGTATACATTCGCAAATCTTGGCATGATAATGCAAAACAAAATATATTAAGATGGCAAGGAGATATTATGTTTTATAAAAAAGAAAGTGACTTTAAGCTTATTAAAGTGGGGAAGATTAATAAAATAATATACCAGAACAAGATTTTAGAAAGTTAAAATTTAATTGAATATGTGAAAACATGTAGATGTTAATATTGTTTGAAACTGAGAGTAGAAGATAGAATTGTTTTGCCAGCCTGAAGTCATACATATGAATCTCATGCATATAACCATGAATTAACCATGGCAGATAAACCAGATGGTGGCTAAATGAAACACTTATACGGGGCTACAGAAATTAAATTGCTATTGTTTTTCTTTTCCCTACATCTCATGAAGTAGACCAATAGATGTGATTTCAACTACTGTACAAGAATCTAAATATCAACACCTAAAAATGTCACTTTTGAAAAATATAACTGTCATCTGTTGAAATGATAACACCTTGAGTTTGAAATAAACTGCAACAAATCATACATCAAGTAAATACTTCTATAGCTATGCAGGATGAGTTATGAATGAGTCTAAGACAAAGTAAACTGCACAGATGTGCCTACTAGAAATAGATCTATATAGGAAAACTAAATTTAATTCAGTGCTTTTATTAGTTGATTAGGATTCCTGTGTCCTCTTGAAATTATGCTATTAAGCAATGAAATCTTGCTTTCTTTCGGGCACACTAATGTATCCTATCTCTACTTGTATCTTTACTGACACGGGCATGAAAATTCCATTACTCAAAAGCACCTTGGATACTTTGATTTGAGAATTGTATTAGAAATCATAATTGAGGAGCTTGGGTTGTATATTGGGTTCATGTTGCTGGGGTAACAGTGTTCTTATTAGTTTACAGAGGTAAGAATAAACAGTTGGTTTTCTTTAGATGTGTGCTTCATATTGATATTTCCATTTAGTTCTAACAACATGGTGCTTCTGATTTTCCTTAAGTGATTCACTAGTTCTTTTCTTCTTTTTATTTTTTTATGTTTATTTTAGAGAGAGAGAGAGTGCGCACACGTGCGTGCAAGTGGGGGAGGGACAGAGAGAGAGGGAGAAACAGAATCTGAAGCAGGCTCCAGGCTCTGAGCTGTCAGCACAGAGCCTGATGCTGAGCTTAAACTCATGAACCATGAGATCATGACTTGAGCTGAAGTCAGGAATCTTAACCAACTGAGACACCCAGGTGACCCCAGTTCTTTTTCTTATACTGAAAATCCTTCTCTTTCTGATATGAGATATCAGATGTAAGAGATATATAATATATATCCATTATGTGGATATAAATCCATAAACCCCAATATAATAGATAACAAATGGAATAAGAAAATAACAAAATTTAACGTGCAAGAGGAGAAAAGAAAGAAATAGAAGCAGGAAGAGAATAAATGCAAGGTGATAGATATGAGAACCGATTTATAAAGTTTCTCTAACTAAATGGAGAAAAACAGTTAAAGATGAAGATTGTCACATTGATTTTTTTAAAAATCAGCTGTATTTGGTGTGGTAGCCAGAATAATGTCCCCTCCCCCTAAAAATGTTCAAGTTTTAATCCCCAGACCTATGAATACACTAATTTACATGGCACAAGGAACATGAAAATTGAGTAAGTTAATGATACTGATATATTCATCCACCATGATCAAGTGGGATTTATTTCCAGAATGCAAGGGTGTTTCAGTACTTACAAATCAATGTGATACATCAATAAGAGAAAGGATAAAAACCATATGATCATCTCAATAGATGCAGAAAAAGCATTTGACAAAGTACAACATCCATTCATGATGAAAGCTAACAACAAAGTAGGTTTAGAGAGAACATACCTCAGCATAATAAAGGCCATATATGGGCCATAATAAAGACCCACAGTGAACATCATACTCAATAGGGGAAACCTGAGAGCTTCATCTACAGTCAGGAGCAAGACCAGGATGTCCACTCTCACCACTTTTATTCAACGTAGTAGTGGAAGTTTTAACCACAGCAATTGGCCAATGAAAAGAAATAAAAGGCATCAAAATTGGTTAGCAAGAAGTAAAACTTTCACTATTTGCAGAAGACATAAT
The DNA here is from genome assembly GCF_024362965.1 of Panthera pardus. Lineage (NCBI taxonomy): Eukaryota > Metazoa > Chordata > Mammalia > Carnivora > Felidae > Panthera > Panthera pardus. Next base: position 65,489,015 of record NW_026526655.1, on the reverse strand, counting down.
CCTATCTAGAGAAAACCCGGAAGACTCCACCAAAAGCTACTAGAACTGATCAATGAATTCAATAAAGTCACAGGATACAAAATCAGGGTGCAGAAATCTGTTGCATTTCTATACACCAATATGAATCAGGAAGAAGAGAAATTAAGAAAATCCCATTTGTAATTGCACTAAAAGTAATAACATACCTAGGAATAAACCTAACCAAAGAGGTAACAGACCTGTACTCTGAGAACTATAAAACATTACTGAAAGAAATTGAAGAAAACACAAAGAAATGGAAAGACATCCCATGCTCATGGATTGGAAGAACAAATGCTGTTAAAATGTCTATACTGCCCAAAGCAATCTACAGATTGAAGGCAATGTCTATCAAAATGCCAATAGCATTTTTCACAGAATAAGATCAAAACTTCCTAAAATTTATATGTAACCACAAAAGACCTCGGATACCCAAAACAATTTTGAAAAAGAAAAACCTGGAGGTATCATAATTCCAGATTTCAAATTATATTACAAAGCTATAGTAATCAAAACAGTATAATACTGACACAAAAACAGACACCTAGCTCAATGGAACAGAATACAAAACTCAGAAATACACCCACAATTATGTGGTCAAGAAATTTTTGGGAGAGCAAGAATTTCCAATGAGAAAAAGACAGTCTCTTCAACAAATGGCATTGGGAAAACTGGACAGTTACATGCAAAAGAATGGAACTTTCTCACACTGCACACAAAAATAAACTCAAAATGGATTAAAGGCCTAAATTTGAGACTTGACACCATAAAAATCCTAGAAGAGAGCCCAGACAGTAATGTCTCTGACATCAACTTTAGCAACATTTTTTCTAGGTAGGTCTCCTGAGGCAAGGGAAATAAAAGCAAACATAACCTATTGGGACTGAAGCAAAAAAAAAGATTCTGTAAAGTTAAAAATCAACGAACCCAAAAAGCAACCTACTGAATGGGAGAAGATATTTGCAAATTACATATCTGATAAAGGGTTAGTACCCAAAATATATAATTAATTTATAAAACCTTACACCTAAAAAATGAATAATCCAATTAAAACAGGGGGGAAGACATAAACAGCTATTTCTCCAAAGACATCCAGATGTCCAACAGACACGTGAAAAGATGCTCAATATCACTATCACTCATTACAGGGAATTGTAAATCAAAACTACAATGAGAGATTACCTCTCACCTGTCAGAATGCTGAAATCAAAAATAAGAAACAAAGGGTATTGGCAAGGATGTGAAGAAAAAGGAACCCTCTTACACTACTGGTGGGAATGCAAACTGGTGCAGCCACTGTGGAAAATAGTATGGAGGTTTCTCAAAAAGTTAAACATTGAGGAGCACCTGGGTGGCTCAATCAGGTCATGATCTCACTGTTCATGGGTTCATGCCCTGAGTCAGGCATTGTGTTGACAGCTCAGAACCTGGAGCCTGCTTCGAATTGTGTCTCCCTCTCTCTCTCTCTCTCTGCTTCTCACCCACTTTCTCTCTCTCTCTCTCTCTCTCTCAAAAATAAATAAACATTAAAAAAATGTTGTCAGTTAAAAATAGAACTATCCTATGATCCAGTAATCACACTATTGGGTATTTACCCAAAAAATACAAAAACACTAATTTAGAGGGTTACACACACCCCTGTGTTTATAGCAGCATTACTTACAATAGCTAAATTATGGAGGCAGCCCAGGTGTCTCTCAGTAGATGAATGGATAAAGAAGGTGTAGTAGTGGAATACAGTGGAATATTATTCATAAAAATGATATCTTTAAAATATATATAATAAAAAATAATGAAATCTTGCCATTTGCAATGACATGGATGGAGCTAGAGAGGATAATACTACATGAAATAAGTCAGAGAAAGACAAATCCCCTATGATTTCACTCATGTGGAACTTAAACAAAACAAGCAAAGGAAAAGAATAGAGAAAAACACACAGAAACTAAGAAACAGACTCATCTGTAGAGAACAAACTGATATTTACCAGAGGAGAGGTGGTTAGGGGAATGAATGAAATGCATTATGGGGAAGGAGACATGACAAAAGAAGCAGAGGTGAGAAGAGAAAGAGAAAAAATTGAGGATGCTACACTAATGGCTTTGAAGATGGAAGAATGGACCACAACCAAATAATTTAGGCAGCCTCTAGAAGCTAGACAAAGTAAAAAAAAAAAAAAAAAAACTTCACCAAAGCTTTCCAAAGGAATGCAGCTAATACCTTGATTTTAGAACTTCTGACTTCTAGAGCTAAGATAATAAATTTGTGTTGGGTTAGCTACTAAGTTTGTGGCAATTTATTACAGCAGCAATAGGTAACAAAATAGTATTTAAGCAACATCTCTAGAGTATGAGAGCACATAAAAATTGAAAGTAAAAAGATGAAGATATTTCTTTCTGATACAAATTTTTGAAAAGAAGACAAAAGCAAATAAAGTGGAAGGATAGAGACAATAAATATTTAAAAATAGCCTTCTATCAAGTCTAGAAAAGAATAACATGGAGTTGTTAGAACTAGATAATATTACCAATGAAAAAGAATAAAATTACTGTGATGCTGTCATCTATAAGGGACATATATTTGGTCCTCGTCCAGGTTTCCTGGCTCACAGTTCCCAAAAATCTTGGAATTTCCTAAATGATAAGAGCTTAAAGGTGTCTATTATGTTTTGTTGGGTGACTTTTGGAACTCACCTAAGAATAAGGGTTGGTTGTCAGGAGGACCAACCACGTGATTAGAGGAAGGAACTTCAAGTTCCACCCCAAGACCTTCTGGAAAGGGAGGGATGTGGATTTCCAATGCCAGTGACTTCATCAGTCATACATATGTAATGAAACCTGCATGAAAACCCAAAAGTATGGGGTTCGGAGAGTTTCCAGGTTGGTTAACAAGTGGAATTTGGGGGAGAGGTGTGATATCAGATAGTGTATAGAGTATAGAAGCTCCTTGCCCTTTTCTGCTACTTTGCCCTATGCATCTCTTCCATATGGCTGGACCTGAATTATATTTTCTATAATAAACTGGTAATTTGAGTAAAATGTACCTGAGTTCTGTGAGCCACTCTTGAAAATTAATCAAATTGGTGGACAGATAACATGCAAACCTCTGACTTATAACTAGATGGTCAGAAGTGTAGGTAACAACCTGGACTTGTGACTGTTGTCTGAAGTTCAAGGAGGGAGTTGTTGGAACCTACAATCTATAGCCAGTCATCAGCAGCAATGGTCCATAGCCTGCAGTTGATGTCGGAAGTGTGTGTATCTTGAGGGAGCAATCTTGTAGGGCTGATTCCTTAACCTGTGGAATCTGACACTGGGTAGATAGTTTCAGAGTTGATTTGAATTGTAGGGCACACAGCTGGTGTCAGAGAATTACTTGTTGGTGTGGGAGAAATTACTCCCCTCCACATATTAGAATTAGCTCCATATTAGATTTGCATATATAATAGAGATTTTTTTAAATTAGAGAACAATATGGTAGTGCCTCACAAATTCCTAGAAAATGTATTACCAAACGTGATGGCATATATACACACACTATATATGCATAAATAGTATATAGACATATATATGTATATATATGTATACACACACACACACACACATTGTATATATATATAATCTCTGTGTATGTGCATACAGAACCAATGTCCATATATAGACCCAATTATATTGTTTCTCTGGAGAACTCTCTAATACTAATACTAATATTAATATTAATACTAATGCCTTCCAGATAGAAGACATTCCAGAAAGGGGACATTCTTGAGTGCTGTTGAAAAATTAAGTAAAATAAAACCACAAAAGTGGTCATATGGATTTAGCTTGACATAGGTGTCATTGCGGTCTTTGGCAAGAGCAGTATTGGTGGAATGTTAAGAGAAGATTAAAGAAAAAAAATGAAGGTGAGTAAATGGAGATGGTGACTATAAATAACTTCTTCCCTCTGGTATTTATTCAACACCTGTTTGTTTCTTCAGTAAAATTTTTGCTTTTAAAGGGTGGGACTGCATATTTATATCCCACGTAGTGCCTAATGAATGAATTCATTTGAACGGTAGATACTATGTAATATTTGTTATATAAAATGTTACATGATTTTTGCCCAGAAAAATGAACCGTATTGCCAATTGATAGAGAGAAAGGCTTGGATAAGGGTGAGATAGGTGAACTTGTACAATACACATGCAATTTGCCTTTAAAATAGTACAGAGACCATTATCTGCTATGGTAGGCTGAATAATGGTCTCTAAACATACTCTTGTCCTAATTCCCAGGATTTGTTAATGTTACCTTATGTGGAACTTTGCCAATGTAATCAATATTCTTCAGATGGAAAGATTTTTCTAGGATACCTAGGTGGGCCCTAAATGCAATCGTAAGTATCATAAGAGGGAAGCACAAGGAGACTTACCAGAGAGAATAAGGCAAAATGAAGATGGAGAAGAGAGAGATTTGAAGATGGGTTTCTGGTCTTGAAGATGGAGGAACGCAAGGAAAATAGCTCTAGAAACTAGGCAAGTCAAGGAAACAGATTTTCCCTGAGAAACTGCAAGGGAGAGCAGTCCTGCTGCATTTGGCTTTTAGCACTCTAAAGTCCAGTTTGCACTTCAGGTTTGCAGACTGTAAAATAAATAAATTTCTGTCATTTTAAGCCACAAAGTTATGGTAATTTGTTTTGGCAATAATACTAATACACCTCCACTTTCTTGCTCATATGGTGGAAGATTTAAAAAAAGATTTAATTGATGATGTGGAATGTTGGGGGAATTTTTAAAATTTTTTGTTAAGGTTTATTTTTATTTATTTTGAGAGATAAAGAAGAAGTGGCGGAGGAGCAGAGAGAGAGGGAAACAGAATCCCAAGCAGGCTCTGAGCTATCAACACAGAGCCCAATGTGGAGCTCGAACTCACAAACCATGAGATCATGAGCTGAGCTAAAGCCAAGAGTTGGGCACTTAACTGATTGAGCCACCCAGGTGCCCCAGGGAATTTTTTTTTTTTTAGTAACATTCGTCCAGAGCTTTGATAGACTGAGGAGTCTATATCTTATGCCGTGAGTCCAAAAGGAGCACTAATGGCTTTTACATGGAGAATTAATGCCAAAGAATGTTCTAAGACATATGTTTCCGATAGTAGAAGGAAAATATGAATCATGGAAGTTTGGGTGGGTCACTGGGTGAATCTATGCATGAAATAATAAGGATTTAGATAGTAATAGAGAAAGTTTAGAAAGATGCAACAATGTTGGGGCACCTGGGTGGCCCAGTCGATTTAGCAACTGACTCTCGATTTTGGCTCAGGTCATGATCCTTGGGTCATGAGATTGAGTCCCACATTGGGCTCTGTGCTAAGCATGGAATCTGTTTGGGGTTCTCTCTCTCTCTCCCTCCGCCCCTCTACCCTGTTCTCACACTCTTTCTCTTTCTCAAAAGAAGGAAAAAGAGAGAGAAAAGAATAAGGAAAAAGAAAGAAAGAAAAATAAAAAATGACTCAATGGTGTTAAAAATGTGAAATTAGAAGGAGAATTCTCTTGGCAATTATGGGGGTAGCAGAGTGGAGAAGGAACTGTTATGGTGAGGAAGACCAAATGAGCCATTCTACATGGAAAGTTCCAGTGGAAAGAGAAATCTGAAGTCACTGTTTTGATGAATAAATTAAGGCTGCAGATGTATCTGTTTCAATGGTTGAAGCCCTGACAACAGATGAGCTGCATGACAGCAAGGAGGCAAAGGTTAAAAAGTTGATGTAGAAGGTGAGAGGTGAGAGAAGGAACTAAAGATAAAGAATAGCTTGGGGAATATCACTTATAGCAGAAGGGTTTTCAGCTGTATGATTTCTACTTTAGTCCAACAGCCTAGATATGTGTTAGATTTCATAGGGTAAGGAACAGGCAAGTGAGAAGAAAGAAACAGGTTAAGTCTGTATGCTTCCTTTTTATGATTTTTTCCACTTAGTCACAGATAGCTTTCAGACTTCTTAACTGCAGGAACTTCACACCTGTTGGTCTGATATATTTCCTTCTCCAGGCAGGGTCTCTGAAGAACTAGTTATTACTTTTGTGGATAATGAACTTTAGAGCATGTCTCAGTTAATATTGTGAGCTATAATGTTGGTGTTTCATGGTCATAGTCTTATCATCTCTGTCTTGGGAGCCCAAAGGACTTATGCATTTTGTCTGGTTTCCTTTATGCATACCTTCAGGCAGAAGTTATTATTAAGACTGTGCTGTTTCTCCTGATATCTTTGCACTTTATTTGGAACAAAGCACCTGTTGAATTTAAGTTTGGAATGTAGGCGTCACTATACAGACTGTGATAAAAGATTGTTTCTTTCATTTCCTCTTTCCATTGTCTTATTTTGTTTTCAGTTCTTTTCCTTTCTTATTAATAGGAGAAAAAAGTAGAGCCCCAATTTTCTCAAGCAATACTTCATGGTTGGCCAAATCATGCAGCTCTAGTAAGGTTAATTTCAGATCTTCCAGAGTCAACAGAAGATGGAGTGATGCTTCATTGACCATCATTCCATCTACCGAGATAACAATTTCATTTTAATTGTGAAACTGCCAGTCTTGAGTAAGGTGTAAAATGAATCACCATGTAGTTTAATGCTTTTTTGCATTCTTCTGCTCGAGCAAAAATAGAACAGCAGATGGCCATAAATTCAGGGAAGCTTAATGAATTGGCAAGTTATGACAAAGTAACTTGGAAGGGAGTAACTTCAATGTCTATTAACAACGGAGGAAAAAATCTGCAAACATATTACTTTGGAAAATAGAACACATTATGATTTATGATTTCTTTTTTCTTTAAATTATTTCCTTAATGTTATTAATTTCAGAAAATCAGATTCGGATGAATATAACTCCTTTAAAAAATTAAAGTGTGGTAAGTTTTGGCCAAAATTGTTGGTATTCTTTTATACCCCAACTCCTGAACTCTTCCAGTTTCAACTTCCCAGTTCCCCTGGGAAGTTCAAGATTCTATAATAAACCTAAGACTGATGGGGGGAGCCTCTAGGGCAGAAGATGACTTCTCCAGAATAGGACTGAGTCATTTAATTCCTTATTCATGTTTGCTCTATATTCTAAATATGTACAAAGCATAATGATTTTATAGGTAAATGCCAAGGGCATAGAAAAGAAGATGAGAGCGCATTTTTTAAAGATTGGGGAATTTGTGGGTAGTGGGTTTTAATGTTGTTTACATATATATTTTAATTGCATATTTTCACGTTAAACATGTACAGTATTTATTGACAAACCTCATCCAGTGCATACTGAAATTGGAAAAAAAAAAGTCTGATAGTTGCTATTTAAAATAGTTTTTTAATTAAAAAAATTAATCCTAGTGTAGTTAACATACAGTATATTAGTTTCAGGTGTATAACATAGTGATTAAATAATTCCATACATCATCCAGTACTCTCCACTAGTACACTCCTTAATCCCCACCACCTAGTTCACCCATCCCCCCACCCACCTCCCCTCTGGTAACCATCAGTTTGTTATCTATAGTTAAGAGTCTGTTTCTTGGTTTGTGTGTGTATTTCTCTTTTTTTACCTTTGCTTATTTATTTTGTTTGTTTCTTAAATTCCACTTATGCATGGAATCCTATGATATTTGTCTCTGATTTATTTCATTTCTCATGATACTCTCTACCTCCATCTATGTCATTGCAAATGGTAAGATTTCATTCTTTTTTATGGCTGAATAATACTCCCTTCTTTATCCATTCATCTATATCCAATATACCTTATTTATCCATTCATCTACGGAGAGACACTTGGGCTACTTCCATAATTTGGCTATTGTAAGTAATGCTGCTATAAACATAGGGATGCATGCATACCTTTGAATTAATGTTTTTATATTTTGGGGGTAAATACCCACCCACTAGTATGATTGCTGGATCATAAGATAGTTCTATTTTTAAATTTTTGAGGAACGTCCATACTGTTTTCCAGAGTGGCTGCACCAGTTTGTTTTCCCACCAATAGTATGATCGGGTTCCTTTTTCTCCACATCCTCAGCAACACTATTGTTTCTTGGGTTTGTTTGTTTGTTTGTTTGTTTGTTTGTTTGTTTGTTTATTTTAGCCATTCTGAGAGGTGTGATGTGATATCTCATTGTAGTTTTGATTTTGCAATTCCCTGGTGATGAGTGATGTTGAGCATCTTTTCATGTGTCAGCCATCTGGATGTTTTCTTTGGAGAAATGTCTATTCATGCCTTCTGCCCCCCCTTTTTTAATTTTAGAGAGAGTGGATGTGAGTGGGGGAGGAGGCAGAGGGAGAGGGAGTGAGAGGGAGAGAGAGGGGGAGAGAGGGGAAAACGGGGAGAGAGAGAAGAAGGAAGGAAGGAAGGAAGGAAGGAAGGAAGGAAGGAAGGAAGGAAGGAAGGAAAAGAAAGAAAAGAAAAGAGAAAAGAAAAGAAAAGAAAAGAAAAGAAAAGAAAAGAAAAGAAAAGAAAAGAAAAGAAAAGAAAAGAATGAATGAATCTTAAGCAGGCTCCATGCTCAGTGTGGAGCCCAATGTGGGGCTTGATACCACGACCCTGGGATCATGATCTGAGCTGAAATTAAGAGTCTGATGCTCAAACAAATGAGCCACCTAGGAGCCCCTTAACTCTTCTTTAAATAGTCTTCTGGTCCTGGACTTTTGTTGGTTGAAAATTTTTTGATTACTAATTCAATCTCTGATAATTTGTCTATTCAAATTTTCTATTCCTGCTTCAGTTTAGGTAGATTATATGTCTCTAGGAATTTATACATTTCTTCTAGGTTGTCTGGTTTGCTTGCATATAGTTTTTCATAGTATTCTCTTATGTTTGTATTTCTGTTGGTTATTTCTCCTCTTTCATTTCTGGTTTTATTTGTTTCAGTCCTCTGTCTCTTTTTTTTCCTGTTTTTTTTGTTTGTTTGTTTGTTTGTTTGTTTCTTATGAGTCTAGGTAAAAGTTTATCAATTTTGTTGATCTTTTCAAAGAGTCATCTCCTGGTTCTATTGATTTTTCTTTTCTTATAATTTCTATATCATTTATTTCTGCTCTAAACTTTATTATTTACTTCCTTCTGCTGGTTTTGGGTTTTGTTTGTTGTTCTTTTTCTAGCTCCTTTAGCTCTAAGGTTAGTTTTTTTATTTGCAATTTTTCTTGCTTCTTGAGGTGGACCTGTATTTCTAGAAACTTCCCTTTTAGAAATACTTTTGCTGTATCCCAAAGGTTTTGGACAGTTGTTTTCACTTTCATTTGTTTCCATGTACTTTTTAAATTTTTTCTTTGATTTTCTAGTTGACCCATTCATTGTTTAGTAGCATGTTATGTAACCTGCATGTATTTATGGACTTTCCAGGTTTTTGCTTGTGGTTGATATCTAATTTCATAGTGTTGTCATTAGAAAAGATGCATGGCATGAGTCAGATATTTTTGAATTTTTTTAAGTCTTGTTTTGTTGCCTCCTATGTTATCTATACTGGAGAAGGTTCCACGTACACTTGAAAAGAACATGTATTCTGCTGTTTTAGGCTAGAATGTTCTGAATATATTTGTTAAATCCATCTGTTCCAGTGTGTCATTTAAAGCCACTGTTTCTTTGTTTATTTTCTGTTTAATGTGTCCATCAATGTGAGGGAAGTATTGAAGTCCCTTACTATTATTGCATGACTGTCAATTAGTTTCTTTATGTTTGTTATTAAGTGTGTTACGTATTTGGGTGCTTTCATGTTGGGTCCATATATATTTACACATGTTGTATCTTCTTGTTGGATTGTCTCCTTTATGATTATACAGTGTCCTTGTCTGTTTTTACAGACTTTGCTATAAAGTCTAATTTGTCTGATTTAACTATTGCTACTCTGGCTTTCTTTTGACATCATGTGCATGATAAATCTTTTTCCATCCTCTCCTTTTCAATCTGCAGGTGTTTTTAGGTCTGAAATGAGTCTCTTATAGGCAGCATATAGATGAGTTTTTGTTTTTGTTTTTGTTTTTTATCCATTCCATCACCCTATGTCTTTTGATTGGAACATTTAGTCCATTCCATTTACATTCAAAGTAATTATTGATAGAGGTGTATTTATTTCCATTGTGTTTCTTGTTCTGTGGTTGTTTTGTAGCTTTTCTCTTATTCTTCTCTTTCTCTCATTATTTGCTGGTTTCTTTAGTGATATACTTAGATTCCTTAATCTCTATTTTTTTGCATATCTATTACTTTTTCTTTTGATTTGTGATTACCATTTGGTTTATATATAGCATCTTTTGCATAGGAGCTGTTGGTCTCTTAATTTTGAACTCAATCTTTACTCCTCTCCCCTCCATGTTTCAGGTATTTCATGTCACTTTTATGTACTTTTATTTTGTGTCTTTCTTGACCTATTTTTATAGGTAAACTTTTTTTTTTTGCTTTTATACATCCTATTTTTCTTACTGTTACTTATGGTTTTTGCTTTCCACTCACAGAGTCCCCCATAACATTTCTTGTAAGCCTGGGTTAGATGGTCATGAATTCTTTTAACTTTTATTTGTCTGGGAAGCTCTTTATCTCTCCTTTTATTCTGAATGATAGCCTCATTGGATAAACTATTCTTGGCCACCTATTTTTCCCTTTCAGCACTTTGAATACATCATGCCACCTGCCTCTCAGTTCATGGCCTTATGGGGTTTCTTTTGCATGTAACTATCTTCTTTACCCTTAAAACATTTAAAATTCTATCTTTGTCACTATTTTTTTTTCCATTTTAATTACTATATGTCTTGGTGTGAACCTCCTCGGGTTCAATTTGTTGGGGGAGTTCTCTCTGCCTCCTGAATCTGAATCTGTTTCCCTCTCCAGATTTGAGAAGTTCTTAGCTATTATTTGTACAAATACATTTTCTGCCACTTTTTTCTCTCTTCTCCTTTTGGGATCCCTGTAATGCAAATGTTATTATGCTTGGTGGAGTCACTGAGTTCTCTATCTTTTCTCATTATGCAGTACTTACTTGTCTCTCTCCTGTTCAGCTTGGTTGCTCCCCATTACTCTATCCTCTATGTCACTGATATGTTCCTCTGCTTCCTGTTCTCTACTATTTATTCCATCTATTGTATTTTTTTAATGTTTTATTTATTTTTAAGACAGAGAGAGACAGAGCATGAGTGGGGATGGGGCAGAGAGTGGAGGGGCACACAGAATCTGAAGCAGGCTCCAGGCTCTCAGCTATGAGCACAGAGCCCTACACGGGGCTCGAACTCATGAACTATGAGATCATGACCTGAGCAGAAGTTGGACGCTTAACCAACTGAGCCACCCAGGCACCCCTCCATCTATTGTATTTTTAATTTCATTTATTAAGTTCATCATCTCTGATATGTTAGTTTTTATCTCTTTGCCAAGGGTATCACTACTGTCTTCTGCCCTTTTCTGAAACCCAGTATCTTTATGATCATAACTTTAAATTATATATCAGACTTATTACTTATTTCTCTTTCACTTAGATATCCTGCTGTGATTTTGTCCTGTTCTTTCATTTGGGACATTTTCCTTTGTCTCTTCATTTTGTCCTCTTCTCTGCGTCTGTTTCTCTGTGTTAGGAATGTCAGCTATGTCTTCAGCTCTTAAAATTAGTGGCTTTATGAAGAAGAGATCCTGTAGTGCCCTGTGGTGCACTGCTCCTGTTCACCAGAACCTGGCACTTCAAGGGAGTCTCCTCTGTGTGTTGCTTCCATCCTATTGTGTTTGAGTTGCTTTTCCTTTCATTCCAGAAGTCTGCACAGACTCTTTTCCTGTTGTGGGCTAAGCTTGCTCTCTGTGATGTTAGTGATACCCAGGCAGGCCAACTCTGAGAAAGTATGACCACAGAAAGGGCTTAGGGACAGGGCGGTGATGTGAGCAGACTTTACACTGAACAGCTAGTCCTAGGCCAGATCCCCCACAGCCAGATGATTGCCGGGGGTGTTTGAGGGAATGCTGATCTATCACAAAGCTATGCCAACCAGATGTTAACCCTTCCAATACAAAGAATTTTCAGAGAAATTAGTAGATAGTACTCTGTTCTTCACATCGGAACTATTTGTTAATACGTTTTTTTTAAGCATAGATATATTGTACTGCTTAGTAATTAGTGTGAATGATTCAAATGCTTGGTAATTTACAGATCAGTTTTCAAAATGATTTTCAAAATAAAAGCAATTAGGTTTTACAGCAAAACAGTTCTCATGGTTTTAAGAAAAGCAAAGAAGTAGAAAAATGTAAGAACTGTGAGTTTCAATGAGATAAAGATTATAAAGTGTCCATAGAATACTATAATATAGAGATTAGTTTGAATTTGTGTGAGCATCAACTCAGTAATGTGGCAAGGCTGAAATCCAAGTGATGGAGGGCTAATGAGAAAAAGCCCAAGTAGCTGTAGACAGGAAACTATATTACTTTTTTCAGTTGAGCTTCGCTAGAAATGACATGAGAAGAAAAAAATGAAAAGATATTTTTAGAATCAGATGTCAGCATATTTGATACAATGAGCCACACAAAGGGAACATTTTATTAGTAAAATAAAATCTCACTATATTTGATATCACGAAGATGCTGAGAAGATTGCCCTTGGTTGCAGTTTGGTGAGGAATTGACACCCCTTCATATAGCTTTCATGTTGTTGTTGAGGCCTATGTTTGCACATATTTCAACTATGTTAAGTGTAATATTCATAAGCTTGGAAATTATGCAAAAATGTTTTATAAATAATTTGGCTACATTCAGGAATAGGTAGGGAAGATATCTAAGCCCTCCACAGAATATTTATGTTGGAATCTTAGAAATATATTTAACTATTCTCTGATTAAGAGTTAACAAAATAAGGGCCGCCTGGGTGGCTCAGTCAGTTGACCGTCCGACTTTAGCTCAGGTCATGATCTCACAGTTCGTGGGTATGAGCCCCGCGTGGGGCTCTGTGCTACCAGCTTGGAGCCTGGAGACTGCTTCGAATTCTGTGTCTCCCTCTCTCTCTTCCCCTCCCCTTCTCATACTCTCTCTCTCAAAATTAAGTAATAAATATTAAAAAAATATTTTTTAAAGAGTTAACAAAATCAAAGTGTCATGTACACCCCCAATATCCTCTCCTCCACTAAAATACGGAACTACTTTATAGATCAACTTTGAGTGTCTAAACAAATTTTGTACAACATAACATGATAGTTATTAGAAAATGAAGTTGTTGTTAAGTGTATTCATCGAGAAAAAAATAGCCAATGAACCCATGGTACCAAAGGAGCAATAAAGTATAATTGGCTTCCAAAAATCTTTTAGATTCTTAACTAGAAGAAAGTAGATTTTTTTTTTTTTACTTTATTCAACTTATAGCATCAGTTAGATTCAACTGTGTATTTTTTTAAGTCTTAGAACTTTTTTACACTACATAGGACAATGGAAAGTTGGTTTTTTCGTATTTTTTTCTCCTTGATGTCTAGTTTAAAAGATAACAAGGAGATAGCAATACAAATAAAATTTAAAAAAATAGGAGTTCACACTTCCAAGGATATTGGAAAACTTAGGAAAGCACACTAAATAAATTTAAGCAAAGTCTCTTTTCAATATAATTTTAAATTTTAAATTTTAATTTTAAATTTTAAACTAAAATTTTAATTTTAAATTTATAACCTTCATTTTAAAGATTAAGATACAATATCTGATCCTATTAATAAATCACCTAAAATACATGTTCTTGATTTTTAAACATTCATAGCTCTGTTTAGAGTAATAGAATACAAAATTTAAAAGAGTTCTTTGCCAAGCTTTCTCCATGACGTATATTAAGAGTTAAAAGAACTGTGCCCTATTCTTGTCTGTCATCTGTTATTTGTGTTATAATTGTCAATCTTTAACTTTTTCTGAAATTCAGTGTTCTCATCTGTAAAATGGGAAGATAATATGTTTCCTTAAAAGGATTGCTATGAGGATCTAATGGGAAAATATGAGCTAAACTTACCTGCAGATGCATTTGAAACAAGGTACTAATGTTATTAGGGCATTTATTTTTTCTACAAAAAAAATTTCTTGAAGCATTTACAAATTTATGAACATGCTGGCCCTTAGCATAACATTTCCATGAAGGAAAGTATATATATATATATATATATATAGGAAAAGATTGAAGCAAAACAATCATCTATCAACAAATAAATATTAGAATGCTAGGTGCTATACTAGGGATATAATGGTAAGGAAGATAGAAATGACCCTTTACTGGGGTGTCTGGGTAGCTTAATTGGTTAAGTGTCTGACTTCAGCTCAGGTCATGATCTCACGGTTCTTGAGTTCCACCCCGCATCAGGCTGTCTGCTGTCAGCCCAGAGCCCATTTCAGATCCTCTGTCCCCCATGTCTCTCTCTGCCCCTCCACCATCTCTCTCTCAAAATTAAATAAACATTAAAAAAAAAAGAAATGGCTCCTTTCCTTATCAAACTTATAATCTAAAGCAGACTTCATAGGGCAGGGATCATTTGATGCATATTAAAATACATATTTTTGGTCCCATCTCAGATCTACTGAATCGGAACTTAGGAATCTACATTGTCCTAAAAGCAGCCTAAGAAATTCTTAGGCACACTAAAGTTTGACATCAAGATTCTAAAAAAGAGTGTCCATGGAGCATTATTTATATTACAGTAGACCAGGATAGTGGTGACTATCTTTCTTTCCCCTATTGTTTATGTGGTAACTCCAGCTACCAATTGAAGGAGTATGGTGTCATAGAAAGAGGTCAAGATTTTGAAGAGAAGGGTTCTCTCAAAGAAACACTGCACTGGAAAAGTTTGACAATTAAGGAAAATTATATTCAAGACCTTTGCAATATAAGAGAGAGATTGGGCTTATTTCCAGAGACCAAAGATGGGAGAGTTTTAGGCAGAGGTATGAGCTAGCTGAAAAGTAGAAGAGGACATTAGTGGAGAGGCTGGTCAATGTTACGAGACCATCTGTGTTTACCAATAAGCAATTATTGAATTTAGGCTACTACCCTCCCACAGAGAATGGGAGAAATGGGCACTATCTTTTTTTGATGATTCCATTTTAAAGGGATGGCTTCCAGGTCCTTGAGAAACCAACATTCCTGGGTTGTAAAACCGGCACGAGTCTGGAAGAAGATCCATGTGTCAAAGGGACAGAGAAATAATTTATAATCGCAAGTTTTCCAAAATAAATGCCCTTAAGAAATGAAAGATTAGGGATATAAAGTCAATTAAGAAATCTGTCTAAAGTTTAGGTAAGCTGAGGGACACACCAGGGCTGTTCCTGTTCTGTGAATCTGAACAGGCCATTTGCCTTCTCATGACCAGGATAAAGAGGGCACTTGATTACAGGGTTTCCATTAAAACTTCTCATGCTAAAAGTCTGTGTTTCCAAGACTGATATTTAGCCACTGTGCACTATTTATTGCCTCAATAACTTTTTTCAAGATTGAAATAATTTTGAAATTGTTTTTAAATACCCTCTGGATCTCCCTGAGACTTGCACACCTTTCTGAAATGCAGGCAGGATCTTGCTCCAATACTAAGGAATGTGATATTGTTAAATATTTTGAATATCACTTCTTTATGTTACAGTATACTTTACAGTTAGTCAGAAAAGGACTCTAGTGAAAAACAAGGCATTTTCAAGAAAAGGAATTCCTAAGACTTCAGTATGTTGTATATCTCTAAGAATCTTAATAGCCGCTTAATCCTTTATACTTATAAAAAGTCCCTGATATTCTATATTTGTTTTCTAGATGTTGAAATTGTTTCCTTTATGTTCAATTATAATCTATTGATTTTAGCCCTGTGCAAAATAAAATGTTCAGGAGACCACAAATGAATCAAATTATTAACTTTCTTTTAAGATTTCTCAGTCTACTAAAAGACTGATCTACCAAAATGATAAGAGATTGCATGATTAATTCTGATTATAGATGATAGGTTATAGCTGAGATGTTTGGGAGAATTAAGCACATTTCTAGTAAGATACATTTTGGGATGGTTGATTGGATAGAAGATGATTTAGGGGACCTAATAGAATTTTCTTCAAATTTTTAAAGTTTCTCATATGGAAGAAGGATTAGACTTGTTCTTTATGGCCCTGAGGCTTAGAACATGCTCAGTGGAGTTAATGCAAGAAATAAATTTTAAAATCAGAGCTAATGCAAATCACCCTTTCTGTGCTGCTTCTTTTTTTTTAATGTTTATTTTTGAGAGATAGAGAAAAAGAGAGTGGGGGAAGGGCAGAAAGAGGGAGACACAGAATCTGAAGCAGGCTCCAGACTCTCAGCTGTAAGAGTAGAGCCCAGTGTGGGGCTTGAACTCACAAACTGTGAGATCATGACCTGAGCCAAAGTTGGATGCATAACCAACCGAACCATCTGTACTTCTGTAGCTCCCCTCTGTACTTCTGTAGCACCACTGCCAGAGCACTTTGAGTTTATGTCAATGAATTAAAGATTACTTCATTGGAATCTCTCAGCAGACTATACTCTGTACTTCCCTCTGTACTTCTGTAGCACCACTGCCAGAGCACTTTGAGTTTATGTCAATGAATTAAAGATTACTTCATTGGAATCTCTCAGCAGACTATAAGATCCTGGACAAAGGTAGCATGAGTTTAATCTAATATCTGATAACTTTTCCAGCACGTAACTAAATATCAGTTGGTTTGTGTCAAGTGAGTGAATGAATGAATGACGAAAAGTGAATCTTTAATAATGTTCCAACCCAGTCTGAAGTGTCCATTCATAGATAGGAGAAGTTCAGGAATTAAATAATTGTTTAAATGAGATGAGTTACCACAGCCCAACCAAAATAAGCCTTGTGAAAACACAGTTGTCTAGAAGATCCTGGTTGCCCATTCTGCACATTAGAATCTGGACTTCAGCATCCAGGTTGGTTTACACAGATCAGATATGTACAATGATACCTGAAGAAAGTCTTCCAGTCCTAATGAAGACACAAATGCCTAGTTGAGAATGAATAAACTGATATTCAAGAATGATTACACCCTCTGGATTTATTGTATAGTCAAATATAAATAGTATAGTTAGGCTCTGATATAAACTTTCTCATTATGGAAAGAGGGCAAAGTCACCCACCCCATCATATCAAATAGTTAGTGTACTTCTGGTTCACTTTGTGGTCATACCATTCTTTACGGTAAGTTTGGCCACTATAAATTAGAGTCGGTCTATAAGATGAAAATTATTTTCAAGTTTGTGTCTAAGGAAATACCCTGTTGTTGGTCTAGTGTACACTACTCTTTCAAGCCTTTCTGTGTTTATCTGTCTCCCACTCTTAGGAACTTAAATTGTCTAGGCTGGGATGATAAGGTACTGAAATCAGGTCCTTTAACACTGTTTCCAAATATCTGCTAAAATGATTCTTCAAAATTCACCTTAGAATTAATATTTATCAAAATTCACGTTAATAATTTTATCAAGTAGTTTGATATTTTAATTCATACTCAGGATATCTGACTTTCTGCTTAGGAACTTCTAATGCTTCACAAAAGTAGGACTTGTTCTCTAGTTTGAGCGTGCTGTTTTTGTTAAATGTCTTGAGTCTTTGGAGATGAGAGGGATGCATTCAACTCATTTTGTGGAAAGAAATTCTTGGGGTCACATGTAAAAATGGATCCCCCATTGGGCAGAAGCAGTGATTCAGTGACACATAAGGTTCCATGCCATTAACCTACTCTCCTGGGCTTCCAAAGCCTAGAAGCTCAGAGAATGATCCCATTCCATCATTACATGGACATTATCATTCTGTATACCCTTTCCAGTTGTGAATCTTTAGCTTGACCTTTATAATTTATCAAAGACATGAATGAAGTCAAGAGGAGAAGCATGGTGGTGTTACAAAAGGCATGACTTTTTAAAAAGAAGCCACAAAATGAGAGTGATTCCTACTTGGTTTTAATTCTACTAATACCTTCTAACTCTTTTTTTAATTAAGAAAACTATCAGAATCAGCCTTGGGGTGCCTGGGTGGCTCAGTTGGTTAAGCATCCGACTTCGGCTCAGGTCATGATCTTGCACTTCATGGGTTCGAGCCCTGTGTCAGGCTCTGTGCTGACAGCTCAGAGCCTGGAGCCTGCTTTGGATTCTGTGTCTCCTTCTCTCTCTGTTCCTCCTCTGCTCATGCTCTGCTCATGAGTGTCTCTCTCAAAAATAAATAAAGATAAAAAAAAATCAGCCCTGTCACAGTTTAGTCTTGGACTTCATCATCTTTATATCTAACTAGTTAATTCACCTATCAATACTCCAATTGAGTATCATTTCCAGATATATTAAGCAGTGGTTAATAAGAGCTTAAAAAGATGAAGGGATACCCAAATTGTATCTTTTTCTATATATTATATACAACTATCTCTACATGCTGACCAAAGCCAGGATGTATTTTGTCTATCAAGTTCTCTGCACCTATCATTTTTGTTCCTGTGTCATAGATGGCTATTAAGTTGATTCAACAGGGTTGTTTTTTTACAGTGTCAAGCAGATTTTACCCAGTACCCATCATTTTCTAGGTGCTTGCAAACTGATTTTTTGATGATATGTTTCAGTATGTTTCCAACTAAGTAATGATGATGACAGGTCTGATCATTTTTAGTTGTTTTTTTTTATATTTTTTACTCTTCCCGGGGTAGAAAAAGAAACGCTAATGTAAGTAATGCATCTAGTCTTTACAATATAGTTGAATCCACAAGTCCTTTTTAAATGAAAAGCTGTTGAGTAGTTAATTGTTCTTCATTGACTTTGGCAAATTCTTAAAAAAATGTCTTTTCAGTCATCAGAACTTGAAGTTTAGAATGTAACCAGTTTATAAAATTTGTCTTACAATAAAATCTTTATATCATACACTTTATCTTTTCTACATATCAGAGCTACCCTATATTTTAAGCTTTCAAATAAGTCTCAAGAAACTTACCATTTGAAAACTGGCTAATTGCATCGGTTTGTATAATTTATAGTCCTTTTTATGTAGGAAAATTCATTGGTTAAACATGTAAGATTTAAAATACTATACTGCAATGTATTTCTTTTTTAAAAAATATTTTTTTAATTTATTTTGAGAGAGAAAGGTGAGCATGAACAAGGGAGAGTCAGAGAGAGGGAAAGAGAGCAAGCAGGCTCTGTGCTGTCAGTGCAGAATCCATTACGGGCTCAATCTCATGAACCATGAGATCATGACCTGACTGAAGTCAAGAGTTGGAAACTTAACCTACTGAGTCACCCAGGTGCCCCTACACTACAATGTATTTTCTGCCATTGGATTAATATGTGTGTGTGTGTATATATATATGTATATATATATATATATATATATATATATATATATATATATATGTAATCCTGAATAATATATCATTGTAACAATTATATATGAAAGTGGCAACATTGTCCTGAATAATATATCATTGTAACAATTATATATGAAAATCTCCAGACTGGAATAACATCTATTAGAAAGACCAAATAAATGTCACATGGTTAATTAGACTTTGTGATTACAATCTCTGAGGAGAAAGACTTTTAATAAACTTGAATAATATAATATCTGGCTTAAAATAAATAAATTACCTCAAAATCTATGGTCCTCTATAGTTTGTAGAAGGTAACTATTAATTTTTACACACTTTTTGAATGCCAATCATTACACTTACATACTACTAATAAAACTACCATGCACTGAACATTTACTCCATACCAGGCACTACATTAATTTTTTTTTAATTTTTAAAAAATATTTATGTATTATTTTTGAGAGGGAGGGAGAAGGGGAGGGGCAGAGAGAGAGGATGACACAGAATCCGAAGCAGGCTCCAGGCTCTGTGCTGTCATCACAGAGCCCTTTGTGGGGCTCGAACTCACAGAGCCCTTTGTGGGTCGTGAGATCATGACCTGAGCAGAAGTCAGATGCTTAACCGACTGAGCCACCCAGGCGCCCCTACATTAAATGTTTAATAACATGATTTCATATACTTTATTCATCTCACAAGAGTTCTCCTGGGAGATATTATTATCATCCCAGTATTTAAGTGGACACTAATGCTTAGATATTTAAATAATGCATCTAATGTCATAAATACTGGTGCTTGAGCAGGAATTTGAAGCTGGTTGATCTGAATATGGATTTTGTGTACCTGATCACTACATAATAATGCCACATGTTCCAAACTCTCACAAATGATTTTGAGTTAGATATTCTGTTCATTTTTATACACATGGAGCCCAAGGTTCAGTGATGTTTAATGTGTATTTCAATCATATAGCTCACAAATGTTACACCCAGTTTCAAATTCACAATCTTTGAGTTAAAAACATATTTCCAGAAATCTGCAGGAAAAAAATGATAATACCTAACTCAATAGCACCCATTAATTCATCTGCAACAGATTAGCTTATTGGTTCCAAAATAATGAGTAGACTCTTGTTCTGATGGGGCGCGTACAGCATAGAAAAATTTTCTGGAACTCAGTCTGTCTACCCGGGTACCCAGGAGGACAAGATTATTTGGAGTGATGCAGCAGGTCCCTAGGCAGCCAGGAGGGAACACCTAGAAAACTGGAGCATCTAGAAAACAGTTAATATCTTTGGGGTGACTGGGTGGCTCAGTCAGTTGAGCATCTGACTTCAGCTCAGTTTGTGATCTTGCGGTCCATGAGTTTGAGCCCTGCATCAGGCTCTGTGCTGACAGCTCTGAGCCTGGAACTTGCATCAGATTTTGTGTCTCCCTCTCTCTCTGCCCCTTCCCCACTCATGCTCTGTCTCTCTTTGTAACTTAAAAATAAATAAATGTTAATTTTTTTTAACAAAAAGTTAAGATCTTCCTAAGAAAACATTATCTCTTTCATAGAGTTCCTTCACAAACAAACATCTGTTTAGTTACTTCTGTATAGGACACTATTTTGTTTTCTATTTCTTTTAGATAACATATAAAAGCATAGAATATAGCATCATAGATGCATTTTTACTAACATGGTGACAGACACTGGTTCAGGACTACACAATTATTTATCTTTCTTACTAAGAGAAGCACAATTTTTTTTTGAGGTGACTATGTGCCCAAGAAAAAAGCCTGATCTCCCAGATTCCCTTGCAGATGAAATTGGGTGTGGGACACAGGACTGGCCACTGAGAGGTAGTCAGAGGTTTCTGTGGAGGAAACGAAAATAAAATCATCATCATCATCATCATCATCATCATCATCATCATGAAAAGAAAGCTTTTGGCCCTTCCACTTTCTTTCTTCTTAGAACATGGGTGTAATTTTCTAGAAGTGTGGCAGCTTTTTTGTAAACTTAAGTATGGAAGCCACATGCTAAGGATGATAAAGAAAGCCTGGCGGTGTAACCTATCCTGGACGATTTCTGAATTCAGTTGTATGTGAAACTACCATTATATGTTTTTCTGTTTAAGCCGCTGAGGTGGAAATTTCTGTAATTTTTAATCATGTGGAATGCCCATGGGTTCCCACATGTTAAGAAGTACAGTGATTCCCAAATACAATTTTAGTCATAATACAATTTTTTAAAAATTCATGTATATATTCCTTAAACATAAAATGGTTAAAAACATTGCTTCTAATTGAGAGAGCTTTTGTTAGGCATGGGCCTCAATTCTAAGCACTCTGACTATACTGTTTGGGAAAAAAAATAAACATGAGACTCAAAATAAGACTTTATTGTTTACTAAGGTTTGAGTTGTGGCAGAAAGAGTAGAATGCTCATCAGCCAGAGGCTGAAGACCACTACGCTCCAAACATAACAGATTTTCAACTTCTCTAAGAGAAGTTGTGGGAGGAAAGGGCTGGCAAAACCCAGGTGGGATAGACAGGATCTCAGGATACTCACTACAGAACGTTTACTTTACTTACACTTCTAAGTTAGCAGTTTTCAAAAGGGCTAAAAAAGGTTTTAATAAAATATACTTGAAAGAAGTTTTTGTGTTTGCTCAGCAAAACCTGAAGGGCCCGATCATTTGCTACAACTCTTCTTCTTCTTTTTAAAGTTTTTTTTTTTTTTTTTTTTTTTTGAGAGAGAGAGAGAGAGCGAGCAGGCATGAGTGGGAGAGGGGTCATAGAGAAGGAGACAGGAATCCAAAGCAGGCTCTGTGCTGACAGCAGAGAGCCTGATGCCTGGCTCGAACTCACGAACTGAAATCAGACATTTAACCAACTGAGCCACCCAGATGGCCTGTGACTCTTGCTTCTTTACTGACATGCAGTTCTGTCTTATTATGCAGAGGCTAATGTCTTCACCATCGTTGCCTTCTGCAGGTCTCCCAGGCACCTCCACAGGACACACAGGTCCCTTTGAGTGTCCCACATTTTGTAAATTATTGCTATTGCCTCTGTTTTATTGAGTAAGTCATGGAAAATCTTACTAGAGGGGTGTCCTGCCACCTGTCTTTCTCCTTAGCTAGAGAAGTGGTCATGTTCATCATAGTGTAGGTAAAGAGCTCATTGAGATTACCCTCCCTCAGGAGGTAAGAACCTTGAGAATGTCTAAGAGCTGTGCCGATAGAATCTGGAATTCAAGTTGAGTAGTCCCATTGATGTTTTGATTTTTTTTTTTTTTTTTTAGGAAAAACTGGTATACCTCTAAATATAGGCAGTCCCTGGGGGAAAGGAAATTTTGGAGATAATCTTGCTGAAACCCATCCTTTCCCAACACTTGTAGGCTGGGTTTTGCTGTGGGAAGTGGCTCTGTGTATAAACAGAGTTCTGGGGACCATGGTCTAGGGAAGATAATTCTTGGGAATGACTTTCTTCCAAAATATTGCTGCAAATGGACATGAGCTTCCATGGCATTGGACCAGAGCAGAGGACTCTGTGCCTGTCACTGAGTTCTGGACCAAACCATTGTGGACAGCTTTGAACACAGGAAAAGATGAGATTCACTCTCCTGAAAGTACATCTTTTGCCCAAGGACTTACTGCAGTCTTATCCTGAGTAGCCATCAAGGATGCTTGATTACGGATATTTTATGACTTATATCAGGAACACTTGATTATGGACCCTCATCACCACTTTCCAAAGTGGTATCTACAGTATTTGGACTCACCTCTCAGGCTGAGGGTTTCTTGAAAATGTGAAGGTGAAGAATTAATAAGCTTTCTACTATTGCCATGTCATTCAGGGAATAAACTAGGGCATATTCTTTGAACCCAAAACTCTGAAAGGACGATGCAATTTATGTAAGTATAAAGAAACCAAGACCCTGAGAGACCAAGTGACAACTGAGTATCTTCAGATGTGCATTTGCCACTCTGGACAGCTGGCTTTCATGTCAGCATTTCTGAGAGATTTCTGAAAACATAATCAACCACCTAATCCCATTTTAACCCTTAAAAGTGGACTGACTGTATCTAAAAATGAAATCCTTCCTTAACAGATAATTTGTCTTCACAAAATATTCAAAATTGATTTTGTAAATTCAAAACTGATTGGCAAACTTTGAGGAAAATTACAAACATGATTTGAGTAGTTTTAATGTAGCACTTAAAAGAAATCTCTTTTGAATGTCTGGTGCCATGTAAGGACATTATTCTGATATTTTGTAAAACTTTTGAAGTTCCATATATTCTTTCATAGAAATCATCTATACAGCTGTCTCAGGTCAAGGAAAGCATTATGAGTTACACTTTATCCCTAAGGAAACTGAAATTTAAGGCCATGTGGTGGCTGAATAGGAAATGTAAGGCAACAGTCTCTAAGTGCTGAGTCCCTGTTTTTTGCTACCGCTCCATACACAGCATGTCTGTATTACCACCACATCCATCCTACTGCAATGTTCTTTGTCTCTTTACTTACTGAATAAGATGATATTGATTTTGTTGTTTGCTTGCCTGAGTTCCTTATATATATACATATATATATTTGTATATATATTTGCCTCCTTACTTACAAAATTTAAGCAATATCTGATTCTACATGTCTGAGATGGGCTAATATTTGTATTATATCATGAATTACTAAGTTTCCATGTCCCCTGGGCTTGTGGGTGTTTGTGTTGGAATGTGATTGTCAGGATGGTAGAAATGCTAGGGATTGTGTCCCTCAGCCTTTAACACCCCATACAAAAATTCTCCTCACCACGAAGCCTATTTTATTTTTTTTATTTATTTTTATTTTTCTTATTTTTTATTTTTATTTTTTTCAATATATGAAATTTATTGTCAAATTGGTTTCCATACAACACCCAGTGCTCATCCCAAAAGGTGCCCTCCTCAATACCCATCACCCACCCTCCCCTCCCTCCCACCCCCCATCAACCCTCAGTTTGTTCTCAGTTTTTAAGAGTCTCTTATGCTTTGGCTCTCTCCCACTCTAACCTCTTTTTTTTTTTTTCCTTCCCCTCCCCCATGGACTTCTGTTAAGTTTCTCAGGATCCACATAAGAGTGAAACCATATGGTATCTGTCTTTCTCTGTATGGCTTATTTCACTTAGCATCACATTCTCCAGTCCCATCCACGTTGCTACAAACGGCCATATTTTGTTCTTTCTCATTGCCCTGTAGTACTCCATTGTGCATATAAACCACAATTTCTTTATCCATTCATCAGTTGATGGACATTTCGGCTCTTTCCATAATTTGGCTATTGTTGAGAGTGGTGCTATAAACATTGGGGTACAAGTGCCCCTATGCATCAGTACTCCTGTATCCCTTGGGTAAATTCCCAGCAGTGCTATTGCTGGGTCATAGGGCAGGTCTATTTTTAATTTTCTGAGGAACCTCCACACTGCTTTCCAGAGCGGCTGCACCAATTTGCATTCCCACCAACAGTGCAAGAGGGTTCCCGTTTCTCCACATCCTCGACAGCATCTATAGTCTCCTGATTTGTTCATTTTGGCCACTGTGACTGGTGTGAGGTGATATCTGAGTGTGGTTTTGATTTGTATTTCCCTGATGAGGAGCGACGTTGAGCATCTTTTTATGTGCCTGTTGGCCATCCGGATGTCTTCTTTAGAGAAGTGTCTATTCATGTTTTCTGCCCATTTCTTCACTGGGTTATTTGTTTTTCGGGTGTGGAGATTGGTGAGCTCTTTATAGATCTTGGATACTAGCCCTTTGTCCGATATGTCATTTGCAAATATCTTTTCCCATTCCGTTGGTTGCCTTTTAGTTTTGTTGGTTGTTTCCTTTGCTGTGCAGAAGCTTTTTATCTTCATAAGGTCCTAGTAGTTCATTTTTGCTTTTAATTCCCTTGCCTTTGGGGATGTGTCCAGTAAGAAATTGCTACGGCTGAGGTCAGAGAGGTCTTTTCCTGCTTTCTCCTCTAGGGTTTTGATGGTTTCCTGTCTCACATTCAGGTCCTTTATCCATTTTGAGTTTATTTTTGTGAATGGTATGAGAAAGTGGTCTAGTTTCAACCTTCTGCATGTTGCTGTCCAGTTCTCCCAGCACCATTTGTTAAAGAGACTGTCTTTTTTCCATTGGATGTTCTTTCCTGCTTTGTCAAAGATGAGTTGGCCATACGTTTGTGAGTCTAGTTCTGGGGTTTCTATTCTATTCCATTGGTCTATGTGTCTGTTTTTGTGCCAATACCATGCTGTCTTGATGATGACAGCTTTGTAGTAGAGGCTAAAGTCTGGGATTGTGATGCCTCCTGCTTTGGTCTTCTTCTTCAAAATTACTTTGACAAAGCCTATTTTAATTTATTTTATCACAACAGGCAATTTTGAGTGTACTTTCTACACTTCCTGATTACTGTTTGCATGATTTTCAGTGACTTTGTTTTGGATTTTTTTACCGTATTAAAATATACGTATACAATTTATCACTTCAGCCATCTTTAAGTGTGCCGTTTGGGGGCATTAAACGCATTCACATTATTATGCAGGCATCACCGCCATCCATCACTAGAACTCTTTCATCTTCCCAAACTGAAACTATGTGCCCCTTAAACACTAACTCTCCATTCTCCTCTCCTCTCCACCTCTGGTAACAAATACTCAATATTCAATATTCTGTCTCTACGAATTGGACTATTCTAAGTACTTCACATCAGTCAAGTCATGCAATATGTGTCCTTTTGTGACTGACTTGTTTTGCTTAGTGTAATGTACTCAGGTGTCATCCATGTAATGGCATGTGCCAATATTACTTTCCCTTTTAAGGCTGAATGATATACCATTGAGTGTATATACCCCATTTTGTTTATCCTTTCATTCATTGATGGACACTTGGACTGCTTCCGCCTTTTGACTGTTGTGGGTGTGCTGCTATGAACACAGGTGCACAGATACCTGTTTGAGTTCCTGCTTTCAGTTCTCTCCGGTCTGTACCCCGAAGTGGAATTGTTGGATCACATGGTAGTTGTATATTTCATTTTTTGAGGAAACACCATATTGTCTTTCAGAACAGCTGCGCCATTTCACATACCTCCGGCAATATACAAGGGTTCCAATGTTTCCATAGCCTCACTAACTCTTGTTATTTTCCGTTTTTACAAGTTGTTTGTATAAAGATGCTATAAGTACTTAGCATGGTACCTCTCCCATCGTAAGCTATCTCTACGCATGTACTGAATTAATTAATGCTATTGTGTCTTCTCCAGGTCATTGATGTTTCTGTTGATGTAGCAGGGTGTTCTTTAAATTTGGGGTTCATGGGCTTCAGGTATCAGAATCACTGTGGTGCTTATAAGGAGACAGATTCCCAGGCCACATTCCAGACCTATTGAATCTCCCCAATCAGGGCCTTGGGAATCTACAGCGTTAACAGCATCTCAGGTGATGTCGGTGCACAGGAAAGGTAGAAAGCAGTGCTTTGACCAGACTATAAATCCTTGAAAGCAGGACTTACCTTTAATTCCTCATCAGCTTCCCGTGGTAAACTCTAAAATTTTGTTCTTCTTTGTATTATTAGCATTGGCATTCTTATGTTAAACCTCACAAGAGCAAGTTTTGGATGATTGTTTTCTTCCAGATGTCCTCTGTATATGAGAATGGAAGAAACTTGCCTGTGTGACAGAACATTGGCTTTGTATTGTCTAAGTAACAGGTATTGTCTGGTACCCAGCCTGCTTGGGACAAACCATAAAACACTTAATGAATATCTTCTTTTATTAAATACTCATTATCCACACCGTACAGACAGTTTCCTGGGATGCTGCAAGATCAATCTTTTGAGCATGCTTTTTGTTGTTGTTGTTGTTGTTCTATAGAATTTGCAAACAAAGCCTGCTTCAATCAGCCTTTACCTGGTAAACCTTGTAAGCTGAGTACTCAGCACAAGCAGGGGTTATGGTCGAAAGTGCACTTCTGTCTTCCATGACTTACTAAATAATGTAGCTCCCAGAGCTAGCTATGAGAGATTTGGTGTCTTGTAACTGCTATCTAGCAACGTATGTCCATCATGCTTGATGTTCATTAGTTAGATGAGATCAGTGAGTTAAAGAACTGTTAAATTTGTGTTTTCCTTTAATGGACATGTAACTGTGGTAGCCGAGGCACAGGACAGGAACTTGACAGAAAAGGACATGGCGGTAAGATAAGCTTATTGCAAATATACAACCTCGTAACTTCTTTTAATACTTGTCTTAGCAAGATGCTTTGCCAGTTTGCTTAATAAATGTGGATGAGGAGATAAAGAAAGAAAAATAAACAAATGCATTATTCTTATCTTTTTCTTTATGTGTATGAATTATGCATGCATCTTATTAATGGCAAATTAAGTAATGTACTAATTTTAGGTACATTTTCAGAAGTAAAACTAATTGAAAATCTATTTTGATGAAGTTAGGATAGCCAGAAAAATTAATGGAATTGGCAACATTTATATTAAAGCTTTAGTTTTGGTTTTTTTGTTTGTTTGTTTTTAATACTGAAAATGCCATCCCTTTGAAACTCTTAACTCCTTTCTTTCACATTCTTATCAGGTAAGATAGCAACTGTCTGCCAAAACTAATTAAAATTTCCCTCTCAAAAAAGATCAATTGCTTTTTATTTGACAAACATTTTTAGTCATTACCTTTAGGATTTATTTTCCTCTGAAAAAAAAAATGATTGTTGTCTGCCAATAATTTTCAATCACAACAAAAATACTAAATGTTTGATAATTGAAAAAGTAACCAAAACAGAAAAATAAATTAACCCACACCAATATTAGTGTTATAAATTTAACACGGGATATTTTTCGGAAGGTGCTAGTTTGGTCATTTCCCTAACCTTAACTTGCTTTCTATAGTTGTGAGACTAAGGATTTCCTTGGCAGAGAATCTGGCTGAGTGACAACACAAATTTGGCAGGTTCTTGGAAACCTTTTGTTTTGTAGTTTGAAACTGCAGCTTGCAGACGTTGATACACCCCACAATCTTTTTTTGTTCTGTCATCTGGTTGGGATCATTAGCTACTGTTTTAAAGGAGGCTAGCATTCTATTTCAAAATATTTTTCCCCTCCAGGCATATAGCTGTAGTTACCAAAGATGAGAAGCCCACTAAAACACTTCTCCTCCACAATACATTTTTATTGCACTCTGATGTCTCTTTTATTCATAAATTGGTAGAGCCTAAGTTTTGATTAACAAAAAAATTTCCTAACTTTAGTTGGTATTAAAATTGCTAAATTGTATCTGAGTTTTTGTAATAGTTGTTGTTGTTATTATAGTCCCGTTTAAAGGACTTTCAGGAGATGCTCTCATCTCTGAGAAGCAATATTTAAGAGGACGGTGAGTGTTGGGAAAAGAGAGAAAATATAGAAACCAATGACATAATGAACATGGAGACAGGCATTAGGTGATTTTTCACACACAAAGATAAATTTATTTATAGCCAAAATAATTGTACAAAGCAGCCTTGTCATGCATGCAAGACCCTCTGCAGCATGCCATGCTTTCAGAACTTCAAGATAAATAGTAAATGATCAGATAAGTGTGAAACAGCATTACAGAAGCCCCTGAAGAAGTCCACCTGCCTGCATCTGGCAAAAGGCTTTCCATCCAGGTCCTTACAGGAAATATGTTGAGGAGTCTTCTCAAGTCTTGGAGCTGAATTTGTATTCTTTTCTGAAATAACTTATGGCTAGTTGCTTGAGTTTAGAGCAAAGGAAGCAATAAAAGTGAATATCAGCTTCAGATTCTGTGTGTGTCTCTCTCTGCCCCTCCCCCTCTTGCATTCTGTCTCTCAAAAATAAGTAAAATGAAAAAAATGATATCACTTGTGGTTGGGCTCAGGTATTATATCATAAATGTATATATGTATACCTTCATTATGTGTATGTATTCATATAAACATATATACAAAAACCACCGGAGGGGAAAAGGAGGGATCACATGCTGATTCTGGGGGAGGGTTTGGTAGTGCTGTAATTTAAAACAAAGATGACTGCAGTAAACTGACTCTTGGGCTTAAATTACCTTCAATGGTCATTCTCTGCTTAGGGAAAACTGAGAATATTGGAATTTGATGCTATAAATATTAGAGTAACGAATGAGAAATTTAAAAATATTACAAATACAACCATAATTGTTGTGAAAGGCATTATTTCTTTCCTTCCATGAAAGGTGGTAAACAGTTTAAACTCATGCCGCCGCCAAAGACAGTATTTTTCTCTTTGAAAGGGTAGAAAAGCCAGTTGCCTCAAATCCCAATACGTAAACACTATTGTTCTCATTTTTTAAAACCCATAGTTAAGAACCCATAGTTCTTAAACCCATGCATGTATTTTGAAATAATGCAATACATTACCTACTGTGCATTTCTTTGCTTAATATTATAAATTTATTTTAATATTTCTATGTGTACTCCATATTTACTAGTTCCAATGGCTACCTAACTTTACTACGTGGCTATACTATAATGTAATAAGGCATTCCTCTTGCGTTGAATTTTAGGGTTTTCCTTTTCTTTTAATGACTATAAAAATGCTGCAGGGGTATTTGCATATAAAGAATGTCCTTCTATTAAATTTTTTACTTCTGGATAAATTTCCCTTTTTGGAACTGTAGGTTTAAAGTGTCAGCACTTTTGTCACCCTTGCCATATATCAGGTTGTTTAAAATTTTCCACTTGCTGTCATCTGTACTAATCCTATTTCTTCTATTTGGGGATGTGTTTCAAATTGATAAATCACTCTGTTTTAAACTTGAAACACTCTTAGTAGAAAAGTGTACCAAAACATGTCTTCAAATACAAGAAACAAGAGTTATGATTTACAAGAAGTCTTAATAAATCAACCAATGAGACTATTTACTAAGCTTGTTTAAGATTTGACTTAAGGGAATTTCAGTAGAACAGAAAAGCATTTGGTAATTTTTCTTCGCACCAAGAGTTGCTCAAAGACTTAATTTTTCTTTGAACACATTGGTGTGCTTGACAGGTAAAATCGTTGTTCTTGTCATTTTATGAAATGGGCCACAAACCTTATATTATTATCATAATTAGAGATAAACCCACTGCTACAATAATGAAGGCAAGAGGAAATTCTTAGAATTACAGAGATCACAACTTGTAAGAAGTTTTGTGAGAATCCAGTTTTTAATACATTGGCAACTTAGTTTTTGATAAAGCTTTTCTTTCCCATCTGAAAAATGTTTCCTTCTACACACCTGATACTATTTTCACAGAAGCTAGCAGATCACCTGGCAGCAACATGAACTAAAGGGCCTGGAATCCTAATGTGAATATCAGTTCATATGCATATACAAAATCTTGACAGATTGTATTTCTGTCTGTCCATGAGAACATTGGTTCTCTTTATTAGTGTTTCTCCAAGAATGGGTTTCAGATCACCTTCTTCAAAATCACCTTGGGTATTTACTAAATAGTAAGCTCTAACATCTTTGGTTAAGTCAGGAGTGCTTCTCCGAGTGAGTCATTAGCATTAGGAGATACCAGCCCAGGAGAGGGAAGAATACTGAGGCATAAGGGAGGGTATTTGCAAAGGTCCTGTGGCAGGACAGGAAATAGGAACTGCATGAGACTGAAAGGGCAGAGGAAATAAGTCCTAGAGAGAGAAAATGATGGAGGGGAGTCTTGTTTGAAAGTCCCTTTAGGAGCCTGGGTGACTCAGTTGAGCGTCAGACTTTGGCTCAGGTCATGATCTCCCTGCTTGTGGGTTTGAGCCTCCCATCAGGCTCTCCACTGTCAGCACAGAGATCACTTTAGATCCTCTGTTTCCCTCTCTCTCTGCCTCTTAATCCTCCCTAAAAAATAATAAAATAAACATTAAAAAAAGAGAAAATCCCTTAAATTCCAAAACCATCCCCTCAGCAAGGAAAAATGCAGAGTCACATACTTAGGTGAAACCAAAACATTTTCTGAGTCATCTGTGACAGTTGAAAACAGCGTGCATTTCTGTGGAAATGCCAACAGTGGTTTTATTCCGCCCTGATGCTTTTTTTTTTTAGGTCATTGGTTAATCCTGTAGTTTCTATGGACATTTTTCAGTTTTATCCTACCTCAGTCTACCTTGCTGCAACCTCAGTCTCAATGATTCAATGTAGTGATATCCTAACCTAGAGGAGAACCACTGGACAGAGACAACCAAAGTCCAGAATTCCTGAACTTCACGTTGTTCCTGAGCACTGCTCCCCTGTGTTGCTAGATAATATGGTGGGCAGGCCTTGGGGTCTGGGAATGGAAGTAAATCCTACATGAATTAAAGTCTGTCTCATTGAGTGTGAAAGAAGATGCATCAACCCACTGGTAACGTCTGCAGCACGGTCACAGTGAGATCACCTGTGTAGCTCCTTGGGCTCTTTATTTCTTCTCAGTTGTTTTTGGTTTTGTTTTGTTTTTTAATTAAATGACCCTTGTTGTATAAAATATCCACTTATCTTCCTTAGTTCATATATATCCAGATTTTTACTTACTATGCAATTCTCCAAAGGCTGGGAAGGTCTTCTCATATTATGTATAAATGTTTCAGCTTATCATGTGGTCTTTCACAGATTCAAGTCCATGTTCTAATAAAAATATGAAAATATTATTTGTTAAATATAATTATTAAATACTTTTTAAAGACATGTCAAATTCATGACTGAGCTGAATAATCAATTTTTACTGCTATATATATACTAAGAAGGACTCTGAGGCTTGCCTTTTACAGTGATTTTTGCTTTATGTTAACATTTATCAAAATGACTTTGATGGAAGACAACACCTGAACATATTAAGAGCAATTTGTGATAAAAGATTCTCTCATTAAATAAGTTTAGAACAACAATTACTTGGGCTTGGATATTATGGGATGAATATTATGTTTTTAAATTTTGTTTATCTAGATAATTCTTGCTG
Organism: Panthera pardus; assembly: GCF_024362965.1. NCBI lineage: Eukaryota > Metazoa > Chordata > Mammalia > Carnivora > Felidae > Panthera > Panthera pardus. Next base: position 65,456,771 of record NW_026526655.1, on the reverse strand, counting down.
TAATGTTTTCTGAAGAACATCATGGAAGACTAGAGTTCAGTGGGACACTTTTCAGTAAATGCTGTCCTCTGTTACGTTAGTTGTCATTCCCGAGGGACTATGGGAAGAAGAGTTATTACCAACCACACATCACACACCAGCACAGTTGGTAATAAGGGGAACAGGGGCATGCACTATCATGACAATACTAAAAACATGTACCCTTATGACCTGCTGTTGAAATTAGATAGTAAGCATCTCTTATTAAACAAGAGTATTATAGCCATGTGGGTCCAATCAGGAAATAGAAACCACACAACAGTCTAAACAGGAGAAATTTAATATAAATGATTAACATCTACAATAAAAGTGTAACCATAATATATAAAAACACAATTTATGGTACCCTAGGTCTGAGGAAGAATAACCAAGGAAGGACAGATTTACAAAGGATTCAGACTTGAGTTGGGGAAGGTGTGGTTCAGCCCGAGCCTAGCTAACCAGCTTGCTGGTATAGCCAGGCTGCAGATGCTCGCAGAGTTTCTAGACAAGCAATAGGCCACCCCCCAGGGTGCACACTGAAAAGGTGATCAGCAACTAGCAGGAAGGCCATGCGCTGGGAGTCATAGCCCTTATCTTGTCAAGAGGCATTCAGAGCACATGAGCTATTGTAGGGACTGGCAGAGGGAGCAGCAGATCTGTGTTGATCTCCTGGGCCACACGCAGGCTGCATGTGGGTTGCTCAGGAGCTTGCAGAGTCAACAGCTGCTTTCTGTGATAGCCTCCAGGTCACTGACAGCTATAAGATTTGTTTCCATGTTGAGCGGGCTATGGAAGGATTATCCCCAGACTAAGGTCGTAAGATCATAGAGGGGTGGCATTCTATCCCTGTGGCTGGACAGGCTCCACTGACTGGATGTTCTCATATCATAAAACCCCTGACACCCTACCCTCACAAGAAATTGCAGAGAGCCTCTTCCTCCTGCACTGACCCTCCAGCGCCCTCTACTGAGAAAGCTAAACATTGTACGCACTTTAAAGGAGAAATACTTAAAGGAATTCAGTATTTTATCATGGAACATATATTGAAAAGTACACGGGGGGAGCTGAGCAGCAATAAATTGACAACTGACACAAAGATGTCACTTAACCATTCATAATGGTGGCCAGTGCAGCAGAGGGACTTACCACCCCATGTCACTGCACGTGAATGCTGGTATTACCGTCTATGTTTCTCACTGTGCTCTCCAAGTAGAATAAAACCCAAAGGAGTGACTTCAAATCACTTGTCTGTTTGGTTTTGAACATTTTATTTTTATTTACTTATATATATATTTTTTTAAAGTTTATTTATTTATTTTGAGAGGGAGAGAGAGAACAAGCATGGGAGGGGCAGGGAGAGAGGGAGACAGAATCCTGAGCAGGCTCTGAGCTATCAGAGCAGAGCCTGACACAGGGCTCCATCTCATGAACTGTGAGACTGTGACCTGAGCTAAAATCAAGAGCTGGAGACTTAACCAACTGAGACACCCAGGTGCCCCATTAATATTTTATTTTTAAATAATTCTAGATTCATAAGAAGTTGCCAACACTGTGCAGCGAGAGCTAGTGAACACTGCTTAGGTTCCTTCAATTGTTACATCTTACATGAGTGCATAGTATATTATCAGACATAGGAAATTGACATCGACACAATGTGTATTATAGTCTTATGCCATTTTATCACGTGTAGGTTGTTACACTTTTATCATAGTTGTAATAGAGATCAGAACATTTTCAACCCCACCTCACGCCTCAAATATCTCTCTTAGGCTACCTCTTTGTAGTCATACCTATCTTGCCCTCCACATTTACAACACTGGCAACCACTAACCTGTTCTGCACATCTATAATTTGTCATTTCAAAGATGTTATGCAAAGGCAATCATACAGTATGTGACCTTCTGAGATTTTTTTCACTCAGCATAATACTCTTTCATAAGTATGTGGATAATGGTTTTTATGTTCTCTGCAATCTCTATCAGTATTAAATATCAGTATTAATATACTATAAAATATCAGTATTTTAGATATTTACATTTCATGTAATAATTGATATTATAGGGCTTAACCCTGTCATTTTAGTTTGTTTTATATTTGTTCTCTTTGTTTGTTTCTTTTTCTCTAACTTCTGTGAGTTACTTGAATATTTCTTAAAATACATTTTGATTTATCTATTTTTTTAACATGATTTATTTTTTTTTTAGTGATTTCTAAAATATCACATTATATATGTATAACTTGTCACAGTCTCTTGGTGTCAGCATTTTGCCAGTTGAAGTATAGAAACTTTATCTTTTATTCCTTTACCCTCCCTAATTTATAGTATAACTGTTTTTAAATAACTCCACTACATGCACTGAGAACCATAGCGGACAATGTTGAACTTTTTGCTTCAACAATCAACCACAGTTTAGGAAATTTAAGAGGAGAAAGTCTAATGTATTTATCCATGATTCTTCTCTTTTTATTGTTCTCTCTTCATTCTTGATGTTCCAAAATTCTTTCTTTTATAGTTTCCTTTGTTTCAAGAATTCTTTTAACTATGCTTTTAGGGTAAATTTGGTGGCAATGAATTCTTTTAGTTTTTCTTCAGCTGAATGTCTTCATTTTTCTTTCATCCCTAGAAGGATAATTTCTGTAGAAATAAAATTTGGAGTGACAATTATTTCCTCTTTTTTTTGTTTGTTTATTTGAGAGAGAGTGCGAAAGTGTGAGCAGGGGAGGGGCAGAGAGAGAGAATCCCAAGCAGGGTCCATGCTGTCAGCACAAAGCCCAAGGCGGAGCTCCATCAGGAGCCATGAGATCATGACCTGAGTCAAAATCAAGAGTCTGATGCTCAACTGACTCAGCCACACATGTGCCCCCAACAGTTATTTTCTTATAGCCTTTGAAAAATATTGTGTCATTTCCTCCTTACCTCCATGATTTCTGACAAAATATCCATTGTCATTTAAATTGTTTTTCCCCCTAAGGTGAGAGGTGATTTCTTTCTTACTGCCTGCAAGACTTTTTTTTTTTTTTTAATTTTGTTTTCTGAAATTGGATTTTGATGTGTCTTGGGGGTTAGCTCAACTTTTTTAATGGGGGTTAGCTCAACTTTTTTAATCCATAGGTGCATGTCTTTTGCCAAATTTTGGGAATTTCCAAGCATGATCTCTTTGACTAGTTTTTCAGCACCACCATCTTTCTCCTCTTCTGAGACCTCAGTGATATGAATGTTAGATCTTTGGTCCTTAAGGTTCTATATTTTTTTCTTTCTTTCACTATATTTTCTTTGTTGTTTACAGTGGGTAATTTCTTTTTTTTTAATGTTTATTTATTTTGAGAGAGAGAACAAGCACGCAAGCAGGGGAGGGACAGAGAGAGGGGGACAGAGGATTCGAAGTGGTCTCTGCATTGACAGCACTGAGCCCCATGTGGGCTTGAACTCACAAATCATGAAATCATGACCTGAGCTGAAGTTGGACGCTCAATTGACTGAGCCACCCAGGTGCCCCTACATTGGGTAATTTCTAACATTCTATCCTCAGATTTATCAATCTTTTTCTTTTGTCCTTTCCATTATTCTGAGACCATCAGTGAATTTTTTTATTGGTGAATTTTTTATTTTGATTATTGATATCTCAATTGTGAAATTTCTATTTGATTATCCTTTATATCTTCTGTTTGCTAAGAATTTTCCATTGTTAAAAGAATTTCAAGCATGTTTGCAATTACTCATCAATGCAATTTTATGATGACTACTTTCAGTCATCATAATTCTTTCAGAGGATTCCAAATATCTGAGTCATCTCAGTATTGGTGTCTACTGATTGTTTTTCTCCTCAAGTTAGGTTTTCCTGGCTCTTAGTATGACCGGTCATTTTCTTTTCTTTTCTTTTCTTTTCTTTTCTTTTCTTTTCTTTTCTTTTCTTTTCTTTTCTGTTCTTTTCTTTTCTTTTCTTTTCTTTTTCTTTTTTGAGGGGGAGGCACAAGTGAGCAAGGGGCAGAGAGAGAAAGAGAAAGAGGGAGGACCTGTGATTTTCAATTATATCCTGGACATTTGGGTGATTCTGTTATAAAATTTGGAACTTATATCTATTTCAGAAGATGAAGGAGAAAAAGCTTTATTATTTTCAAATGGGAGTAGAATTCCAATTTACCCAGTTAGTCTCCTTTGACTCCCAGGAGAGGAATGTTCCATTACTGTTAGGTGAAGTGGGATTTCATTAATATCACCCTGACTTTCAGGGATGGAGAGAACTACCTCCCATCCCCAACCCCCAGTGTTATTGGTCTTTTCATGGGCTCCTCTGACACCACCGTTGGAAGAGAAACTTCACTAACAGTGGATGATGGTGAAAGTTTTAGCTGCCAACTCCATGTCTTCTGATGTGAGCAGGAAAGGGGAGAAGGAGAAACATCTCATTACCTCTAGATGGTGCAGAACTACGTGATCCTCACCTAGCCTTCACCGACATCTTGGAGATCTTGTTATCATTGAGTAGGGATGAAGACCCTTGCTCTCCACTCAGTCTTCTCTGATACCATCATTGTGGTAGGAGGGAGAGGGGACAACAAGGAGCAATGGTGGCATTTTTCATGGTGTTTGTGATAAATATATAATGATCTTGCACACATCTCCCAAAATCTTGGAATCTCTGGAGGGTAAGAATATCTTCTGTATGCTAATGAGATGAGTGGTAGCTAGGGTCCTAAATAGCTTCATGATGGGGATTGTTCACCAGAAAAATGAAAACATGGTTAGAGAGTTAGAACTTTTAACCCCATCCCTGATCTCTGAGGAGGGGAAAGGAGCTGGATGTTGAGCTAATCACCAACAGCCAATGATTTAATCAATCATTGCTATAATGAAGCTTCCATAAAATCCCCTAAACAACCCAGAGCTTCTGAGGTGGTGAACACACCAGGATGCCGAGAGGGCATGGAGGTTCTGCACCACCCAGTTCATACTTTACCATGTGCATCACATCCATTTAGCTATTCCTGAGTTGTATCCCTTGTAATGAACAGGTAAATATAAGTAAAGTGTCATTCTAAGTTCTGTGAGTCATTTTAACAAATTATCCAACCTGAGTAAGAGGGACCATGGGAACCCTCAACTGATAGCCAGTTGGTCAGAAGTACAGGTGGCAACCTGGGACTTCACTGGTCTCTGAAGTGGGGACAGCCTTATGGGACTGAGATCCTAATCTTTGGAATCTGTGCTAATGCCAATTGGTTAATCATAGGACACCTAGTTAGAGGCCAGAGAGTTGGAGAATTAGTTGATGTGGGGGAAAAAAACCTCACACATATCTTGAGCAAAAATAGTTCAGTATTTACCTGGAGGATGGCAATCATGGTCCAAAATTTCCTGTTATGCTAAGTTGCCCCATTTCCTGTTTCTTTGGCTAGAGAGAAGGCTTTCCTTGGGGAAGTTTCTTTGTTCCCATTAGAAGTCTTTGGGTTAGTCTTCCAGCAACAAGTTTTGGCTACATAAGACTGAAAGAGTTCATTACCATATTGCTCCTCAAATCTCAGAGTACCTAGGCAATCTGTCTCTTACATTTGCTTTATATATAATTTCCAAGGGTTTTAGCCATATTTAATAGGAAGAATAGAGAAAAGTGTGTCTATTCGTCTTTATGTAGAATCAGAAGTTCCAAATCAGTTTTAAAGATTAGGATTTTTTTTTCTGTAGGAGAACAAAAAAATGGTTTTCCTCCGCTACTTTGCAATTTTTCTTCCTCCTACATTTCTGTTCCTAACTCTGCAAGTTTGGCTGAGGAATAATTCTTTCATTAAATAACCTCATGAGGTCACTATTACCAGCTGTGACAATGTCTCAGTCATTCCCTTGTTAATAAGATCTTTTCTTAAGTCCATTTACACATGAGTCACAGACATTTCCAGCATATGTTGATTAGATTCTCAGCATATGCTAATCAGTTTCCCAAACAGATATTCAGGTCTTGCTGGGTGCTACTGTTTTTTGAGATTTTCTATAATAAGTGACTAATCCAAACTTATTAATTAGCAATATTATTAAAGCCAAAATTTCCAGTCTGTTCAGTCTATGGATTTGTGACTTAAAATACTCTCATCCTTCTTCCAAGCACTCCTATCTAGGAAGCTTATGTGTAGCATGAATATGGGACTGATTCAAATGATGTTTTAGCAAGAGATGGAGCGCAGAGTGTAATTAAGAGCTATGGGTGGGTTTCTAATACACCCTGGAAGTTTTATATGCATTATCTAATGTATTTTTCAGAATAAAGCCATGATGTTTATAAATCCATTTTAGAAATTAAGCTTTTGTAAGGCCTCACTGTTAGTAAAACCCAACCCAAGTTTGAACTCCTGCTGTAAGTGGAGCATGACTTACAGTCCATGACCCATTAGTAGACCATTAAATCAATTTAGCGGGTAGCATTTCTTTTTTTAAGTGAAGGCTATCAGAGTGGAAAACATCACCAGACAATTCACATAATAAAAGACAGTATTTAGTGAAACCAAAAATGTTTTTCTTATTTATTTATGCACTATGCGAGCTGAGTCCCAATACATAGAATGTGTCTTACAATGGGGTTTGCGGTCAAAGAAGTCTGGAGACCCGTTGTATTAGGTGACCTTTTGAGATACTTCCAGGCCTTAATCTAAGTGAGATTGTTTATCATACACACTGTGCAAATACTTTTGCAGAAAAATGCATCATCCCTCAAGAGCAAAATTAATTAATTAATTAATTCATTTGTTCGTTCATTCCAAAATTTATTTATTAAAGCCCCAAGTTTGTAGTGTAGAATCTCTGGGTTAGAATAGAATGTAGCCATTTCTATGGCAAAAATTTATGCTAGCATGTAACTCTTGCTGTCTATGATTTGTGTTTGGATGTGTGGGTTTGTTTCTGGCAAGGATACATTTTGCCATTTGATTTTTTTTTCCTCTTCACCACAAAACTCTAAAACAAGGTGAAGTTCTCATCAATTTCACAATAAGATTTGAATTGGATGCTAAAATTACAAAAGAGGCATTAGTCTGCAGTGGCTAAGAGGGCAGGTTCTGGAGTCACAAAGATGCATTTCAAATCCAGACTCTGTCACTGAGAACCCTGGGCAAAGTACTTTTCAGTTTCCTTTCCTGGAAGATAATAATCATAGTAGCAACTAACCCATTCTGATGATGTTAGGATTAAAATGAGATTCATATAAAGTTTTTTATCAAAGGATTTGCCATATAGCAGGAACTTAATAGCTGTTAGCAATTAGTCTATTCCTTGTGAAGTAAGACATTTGCAGAAACCAGTCATTTCAAAAGAAGTCCTGAATTGTTACGAACCTTTTAATTTCATATTAGACTTGCTAAATTGCTTTTTCTCAGAATATACTAAACAATGAATGAACATTGTCTGAGTTTTACATAGTAAATAATTGGTGGGTGATTTTATAAAGAAAGAAAGGGGGAAAAATCGCTTCGTCTTGGTTTTTGTCTCTACTTTTAAATGTCCATGGCTGTACAAACCAGTCGTCTCCATAATCTAATTCTAAGTTAACTGGCATACTTTGTAGGGTCAAGAGCCAGACATTACATAGCAAAGCTGGATTTCTATACTGTAACACCAACCCCAAGAGCTGGCACTCCAGGTATTTTGAAAATGCTTCACACACCTGACCGCATCTTTGACAAAAGACACTTTTGATATTGCAGGACAACCTGGAGCCGTCCATGTTCCCGATACAGAAGGGCTCCCTGAACCTCCTGAGGCAGAAGTGGGAATCCAGCGAGTACCACAAAAGTGAGTGTTGCCCTGGGGGTAGTCGTTGCAGGCTCTTCCAGCCTCGAGAAAGCAAATTGCTTGACCCCAAAGTAGAGGGAGTGTCAGCACCTGGACCTCCAGACGCCCCTGGCATGCCCCTCAGTGTAGGAGAGGAGATGTTGAACTCAGAGCGTGAGGACGAGAGTGACAACTCCAGGGAATATCGCCCACCTGAAGTGCTAAAAGAGGATTCCTTGACTGGTCGGCGCAGGATCGAGCGCTTCTCCATTGCCCTTGATGAGCTGAGAAGCGTGTTTGAGGCTCCCAGGAGTGGAAACAGACCAGCTAGACCAGCAGAATATTGCCAAAAGGTAAGGATTGAGAGTCGAAATTTCCAGTTGACAAGCTAGGCAACTAGCTTCACCTGCCGCTTATTTTTAAGCACGTGATGTTTTTTGGTTGCTTCTGGGTGTGCGTGTTTTCCCCTCACCTATACTCTAGACAAATGTCCTAAGGCAGCTGTGTAATATACAGTGTGAAATGTGGCATCCTCTATCCTTGACTTCTTCTATGGTCTATTCAAGTGGGGACTCAATTTCCTTTTGCTCCTGCAAAAACAGCTCTGATAGGCTGTTTCTTTTTGTACATGCCTTGTTTCCATAACTAGGTTGCGAGTTCCTTAGAGGTAGGGACAATTCCTTAGGGCTTTGCGCTTCAAACATTTAACAAATGGTGCTATGTTTAGCTAGAGCTCAGTGAGGATTTATCCATAATGATAGTGAAATGGAACCACAGTGAACTAGATTTCAACCTAAAACCTGCCATTTACTTCTAGAGCTGCATGACACTTAACCTTGAGAATGCAGATGTCTTAATCTGCTTTACAGGGATCTCGTGAGGATTATTGATAATATATTTAAACTACTAGGCACAGAGTCTGAAATATTTTGTGGTAGATGATGATCGTGCTTCAGTGATTTTGGTGTACTATAATGTCACATGTAAAATATGTCTATTAGCTAAAGGCGACTTTTAATCAAATGCAGGAAACAGGATTAGCAACATTATTAATGAAGACCACATTTATACTTCTGTTTTCAATTAAAAACAACTGTTTAAATTAGAATTGCTTGAATTTATTGCACCCATTAGGGCCCCTACATAAGAGATAATAGTTTAATTTAATAAAGAATTAATAAATGATCTGAGGTTTTCCAGTGGGAAGCAAACTCCTTGCTTTGTTAATTTTTTTTTAATCTAGTGACACTTATCAGGAAGGTACAGTCCTATTCTTCTTAATGGATAACTAACTTTCATAAGATTCACAGAAATAGAAAATTTTTCAAAATAAATTATTTCCCTAATACTTGTCTCGAGTTTCCCTATTGGGACATATTTATTATTTACAATGAGACTATTTTTCTATCTCAAGTAACTCAACTTGATTTAATGAGAATAAGGACTATGAAGTTATATTTATGAATGAAGTTATGTTAAAACTAGAGGGCTTCTCAAAAAATGCAACTACCTGCTAATCCCTAATTTGAGAACTTCCTTTCTCTCTTTATTATACAAGCACAATCCTTTTGTTTGTAGTTGTATAATATCTCTCAATTGGATGTCTAGGTATTAGATTATACTTAACATAAATATTTACAATGTCATTTATTTTTTATCTTCATAAATTAAGGAAAGCAAAGCTATAGAAAAGGATTTCTATTTAATATCTGTTGACTTTAGTGTTAACAATTTTGGACATTTACTGAAGATAATTGACAAAAGAAATGGCCAAAAGTAGAAAAATTAATCCTTCTAAATTATGTAATATAACTTATCCTTATCTGGAGTAGGGGTAGCTGTTTAAATGTAATAGTACAATGAATAGAAATGAATATTAGAATAGTAGAAATGAATCATTAATAAGGGGCTCTGTTTGACATATTGGATTACTACTATTGGTGTGGAACGTGACTTTGGATCTAGCTCCCATAAAATGATTATGGAAAGAAATAGATATATTAAGCCAATATTTAGGTAGTAAAAATGAGATTTGGTCAGCATGTTTAGTACACTGTATTCTAGGTATTCTATGGTACCAGGTCATGAAATGTTTTTTTCTTTAAATGTATGAAGTATGTATTGTGCATTTAGACATTTCTCATCCACAGCAGATACACCTGATTTTTAGAATTGGTTTACATAAATGAGTATTAGGAGTGTTTACAAAAACCTATGTAAATTTCATATGACTTCTAGAACAAGGAGAAAGAAAGAAGGAAAAGAAAAATGAGAACCCAGTGAGGAATTAACTTCCTTTCTTCTAATGAACTATTTTGCTGTGTTATTATGCATGCGAAAAGAATCCTAGCTCAACTTAATTTGAAATTGGATAGTTCACACCAAAGCATAGTAATTCTATGCAACTTAACCCTTTGTTTCTATAGATCTTTTTCTTCCTTTTCATATCAGCACTTTGTTATTATTATAAAGTAATGAGGTAATATTTATTTGTATGGATATGTAAACATACTTTAGTTACTTTATAACTATGATACTTATATTTATGGAGACTCTCTATTGAGATGTTGGTGATGTGGGGAAAGGTATTCAATATTTATGATATTAAAATCAAGGACAGAAAATCATTTCAGATAAAGTTCTCAAAACCTGGCAAATCATCTCAACAATAATAAACAATAAATTGCATTTTGATGTTGCTGTAGAAGGAAACTATTTTTTTTTTAATGTTTATTTTGTTTTTGAGAGAAAGAGAGGGGATGAACAGAATAAGAGAGAGAGCGGGGTCAGAGGATCTGAAGCAGGCTCTCTGCTGACAGCAGTGAGCCTGATGTGGGGCTTGAATTCACAAACTGAGATTATGACCTGAGCTGAAGTTGAATGCTCAATTGACTGAGCCACCCAGGCACCCCAGGAAACTCTTTAGCAATAGGCATTTGTTTAGAAAAAACTTATAAAATTATTGAAGTTCATTGTATAATTGTAGATTTTTTAAATTATGGTATACACACACATACACATATCTGTTTAAAGCATTTTCAGCAAAAAAATAGAAGTATGTCTTTTCACACATAGCTCATTTTATTGAGGTTCACTGTATTGCACTTTGCAGAGATTGCATTTTTTTACACATTGAAGGTTGATGGCAGCCCTACATTAAACAAGTCTGTCAGCACCATTTTTCCAACAGCATTTGCTCATTTCATGTCTCTATGTCACATTTTGGTAATGTTTGAAATATTGCAAACTTTTCCATTATTATTATTATATCTGTTATGGTGATCTGTTGTCAGTGATTATGACTTGCTGAAAACTGATACAATGGTGAGTGTATTTTAGCAATAAAGTATTTTTTAATTAAGGTATTCATTTTTAATTAAGTTATTTTTTAAGACATAATGCTATTGCACACTTAAAAGACTACATTGTGGTGTAATTATAACTTTTATGTGCACTGGGGAACAAAAAAATCATTTGATTTGCTTTGTTGGAATACTCATTGGGTCACAATGTTCTGGAACCAAGCCAGCAATATCTCTGAGGTATGTTTGTATTTATTAAAAAAATGTTCATTTAAGGATTTTTTTGAAAACTGTTAATTGAGAAAAGAAACTGCAAGAGTCAATATTATTTTCTATAAGTGTTCAAGCTCATTAGAGAAAGATTATATCACCCCTCCTCAAAATATTCAGTGAATTCCAGAGCTTTAAAAAAAAACACAATTTATCTTAATATGATTGCAGTGGAAAATTGATGAGAACTCTTTAAAATAATTTTGTCTCCTGACATTTTATAATTTCTAAAGAGAGACATAATCTTTTGTTATCGTTTCTAAAACACCCTGTAAAGGTAACTTAGAATAAATTTTTAAACTGAAGGTTTTTATGCTCATAAGACAGACTGTAATTCACACAAAATTCACATAGGCATTATCCCAAAAAAATGATATAGAATATGATTTGAAAAGAGTTTTGAAGAACTATGAGAATCTTAAGATTTTAAATCTTGGAGAGAATGGCATACCCACTTGCAATACTAAAAAATAAATCGGTATTATATAAGACAATGTATCAGTTAGCATTTACTATGTAACGAACCACCCCAACATTAGCAGCTTTAAACAAGAAGCATTCATTATTGCTTACAAGTTTCTGGTGAGCTAGGAAGTTCATCCAGTTTTTTCTGGTCTCACTCCTGCATCTATGGTCAGCTTCCAGATCAGCTGGGGTCTGACTTTTCTAGAATGGCTACAGAGCTAGGACAATTCAGCTCTGCCCCATGTGGTCTCAGCTCCTTCAGTGGGTTGTTCAGATTTATGTACATGCCACAGGAGTTTCAAGAAAGAAATTAGAACTGCATGAGGCCTCTGGAGGCCAATGCTCAGAACTGATACATCACTTCCCTATATTCTATTTGTCAAAATAGTCACAAAACAAACCAGATTAATAATGTGCTAAAATAGGCTTGATGGGAGGAATTGCAAAGTCACATTTGCAGAGGTAAATGGATACAGGAGAGAAATAATTATAGCCACTTTGCAGACAGTCTACCACTGGCAAGTTTACTTAAATACACTCAAGAATCAGGATGTTTTACTATAGCGTGAGTTAATGCAAACTTTAGGAGGAGAGTCTGACATAAAAAGATCCATGTTGACAACTGTGCATAGACAGAACTCATGCCTTTTTGTTTTAGACTCAATCAACTAGACTGATGATAGTTTTCGTGAAAGGCAGAATGCTGGCCCCCCAAAGATGTCCACATCTCTTAAGCCGCAGAACCTGTGACTATGTTACCTGACATGGCAAAAGGGGCTTTGAAAATGTGATTAAGTTAAGGGATTTGAGATAGAAGGGTTTTTCTGAATTACCCCAAGTGTAAACAGTATCTTTAAAAGAGGGAGGCAGGAACGTTAGAGAGTCAGAGAAAGAGATGTGATGTCAGAGGACAGGTAGGAGGAGTGCAGGGATGTAACTCAAGGAATGTGAGCAACCTCTAGAAACTGGAAAAGGCAGGGGAACCAGCTTTCCCCTATAGCATCCACACTTGATCTTAGCCCAAAGGCCAAGAAGCGATGCCCCCCATAGCATCCAAAAGGAATGTAGGCCTTTCCTTCCTAAAGTCAGACACCTTGACTTTAGCACAGTAAAACTAATTTCAGGCTCTGATCTCCAAAACCATAATTAATTTGTGTTGTTTTAAGACAACACAACACTGTGGTAGTATGTTACAGCAGCAATAAGAAACTAATACAGGTATTTTACAGAGTCTTCAAATATTGTTAAAAAATGGTTGTGTAGTATGTGATTTTGGACTTTTCTTCTGTTCTTACATGATGAACATATTTCTGTATTTCAGAATCAGATCTTTGACTTCCTTCTATTTGTAGTTGATGATATGAATGCTTACATTATTAAGTAATCAAGAACATGAACAAATCTTAGTTTCGGATGATCTGTATTTGATAGGCAACACATACTCACTTAAAAGGGTGAATTTACCAGAAGAAGGGGGAGTTTGGCAAAGGAGAGAGGGAGGGAGGGAGGAAGGGAGGGAGAGAGACAGAGACAGAGAGAGAGAGAGAGAGAGAGAGAGAGAGAGAGAGAGAGAATATTATGAAGGCACAAATAAAAACAAAAGGTTTAGGGGTGCCTGGGTGGCTCAGTCAGGTTAAGCGTCTGACTTCAGCTCAGGTCATGATCTCGCGGTCTGTGAGTTCGAGCCCCGCGTCGGGCTCTGTGCTGACAGCTCAGAGCCTGGAACCTGCTTCAGATTCTGTGTCTCCCTCTCTCTCTGCCCCTCCCCTGCTCACCCTCTGTCTGTCTCTGTCTCAAAAATAAATAAAAACATTAAAAACAATTTTTAAAACAAAGTTTACAGGAGACACTCATTTCAATTCATGTTACTTCTGTGGCTAATGTACTTTATATGGAATATATGTGCATTTTTAAAATAAAATCCACTAAACTCCATCTAGTCAGTGCTGAATAAGAGCAGTATTTAGACTAACTTGGAGCATAGCAAGATGGTATAAGTTCCTCCTTCTTTCTTTCAAGCTCCCAGTTGCTGTCCACAGCACTGGGACTGTAAGACAACTGAATAAGCTCCCTTAAAGGATCGCTTCAGCCTTCACTACGACCCCACAGTAAATTAGGAGCTTCTTGATTCAATTAATTCATTTTGCCATTTTTCATTCATGTTTTTAGACACAAAATGTCAAATTATTTGATTTTCAAAATAGATTACTTAAATAACTCATCTACATTTCTTTTTTTTAATTTTATTTATTTTTTAAAATTTACATCCAAATTAGTTAGCTATAGTGCAACGATGATTTCAGGAGTAGATTCCTTAATGCCTCTTACCCATTTAGCCCATCCCCCCCCCCACACCCCCTCCAGTAACCCTGTTTGTCCTCCATATTTAAAAGTCTCTGATGTTTTGTCCCCCTCCCTGTTTTCATATTATCTTTGCTTCCCTTCCCTTATGTTCATCTGTTTTGTCTCTTAAAGTCCTCATATAATTTTTGTCTTTCTCTAATTTCATTTAGCATAGTACCCTCCAGTTCCATCCACATAGTTGCAAATGGCAAGATTTCGTTCTTTTTGATTGCCGAGTAATACTCCATTGTGTGTGTGTGTGTGTGTGTGTGTGTGTGTGTGTGTGTGTGTATGTGTATACACACATATATATATATGTGTGTATATATATACATGCCACATCTTCTTTATCCATTCATCCACCAATGGACATTTGGGCTCTTTCCATACTTTGGCTATTGTTGATAGTGCTGCTATAAACATGGGGGTACATGTGTCCCTTCAAAACAGCACACCTGTATCCCATGGATAAATGCCTAGTAGTGCAATTGCTGGGTCGTACACAAGACTCATCTCCATTTCTAATGCACAGTTGTGATCTTTCTCAAAAACCACACTCACTTGTGCTATCAGGTTGAATTTACCTCATGCCCAAAGAGAGACTGTTTCTCCCTTTTACTTAAGCCCTAGGTTGAAAACAGACCATTCAAACATGAGCTGGACTCAATCAAAAGAAAAGGAAATATGCACTATATTTTAGTTGTGCTGTCTCATAATGCATGGATTCAATCTATTGTATAATTGAAGGTTTGCAGGAGAATATGAAGACACAAGGCTAAGGGAATGTGGACCTACATGGGCATCAATGATTAAACAGGATATAAATAATTAAATATGGTATAGTTTCCAGAGTATGTTATTTTCATTCCCTCCAAGGATCAAAGCCTCTGGTTTTTCATTTAATGACCAGTTTGTCATCTCCTACTCTGAGTTCTGCATAAAATTAGATTTTTAAAAGTACAGGTGAAGCAACAATTGCAGTTTGGCTGCTACTACACAATCATTCCATTAGATGCTTAAAGTTACATTTGCTCCCTAAACCCAGGCATGTGGGAACTATGGGCTTGGTTTACCTCTAATCTCAGAGCAAGAAAGTTTCTTTTCAGACACTTACGTGTCACAGCCTTCTGACTCTCCATCTCCTGCCCTCCTCTCATCTGAGGTTTCTGAGGTAATCTCTGCCAAGCATGATGTATTTTGTAAAGGCTTTTAGCAGGACAGAGGTTATTACAGTCTTGAAAATTATTACTGAAAAATCTGTCCACCAAACTAAAAAATAGAGAGCTAAGTATTTTTTTCCCCTGGGGGGCAAAATTTGATGAAATAGAATATTTTTTCTTTACCTGAAAAACGGGCAAGTAGTTTTTTGTAGAGCTGAAGTAAATACTTTAATTAGAGAGGTAATTATTTTTTTATTAGAGAAATATAAAGAATAATAATTTTCATTTTTGCATATAGTATAAGAACATAATATTTGGTGACAAAGCATCAGTTGAAAGCCTTGGGCTCGGCCACTTCTTCATCATATAAAATTGAGTGAGTTATTTCACCTCATTAATCCTTGATTTTCACATCTATAAAATGAGGAAATTAATACAGCACAAGATTTTTGTGAAGATAAAGTTATATAGCACCTGAAGGAGAAGACATATTTAAGAGGTAGCACCAAATAAAATTTAAGAAATTGCACCAATGTAGCACCAAATGGGTATTTCTTCTATTTTGTCTTCTCTGGTATCATTTCTGCAACTTAGTACATGCCTTTGGGGAAAATATTTCATCTCAATGAGTTCTGTTTCCTCACCTATAAAGGTAGAGGCTTACACTCTATGGTTTATAAAAATGGAAAGGTGCTCGGGCAAAGAAGTTTTTATTTCGCATCTGACAACACCTTAGTCTTTTGCAAAGACCCCATTTAGAAGGGCTTTCATTGAATATTCAGTGGAGTAAATGCTAATGAAACTTTCCAACATGAGTTATAACCCCATTTTGAGATGATGAGACAAGGGGCTACAATCTGTTAAATTATAGTTTTCCAAGCTTTATTAAAACCCTAAACAGAGATACATTGCCACCTTCATTGCCCTTTCCAGTTAATAGAAAAAGTCACTGCCACTTAGGGACTCCAAATCCAAATTCAAGAGAAATGAGGCTTACATATTATAAAAGTGTTTATTGTATCCACATTCACATACACAAAGAACAAAGATACCACAAGGGCAGGAATGTCTCATTTTATACAGGTTTTCTTAGTGGTGTAATTTGTTGTTGTTTTTTCTTTCTAATATAAGTGCTCTTTGCTTGTTGTTAGTGTTTTTTCATCCATTTATGTTTTTTTTTTTTAATTTTAGTGCCTCCTGTCCAGTGCTTTATGTTAGCTTGGGGGGGGGGGGGGGGGCACAGCTCTGTGGTCAGATGGTAAACTCCCAACTGAACACGTTTTTGCATGGCCTTAAAGACTTCCAGAGGAAACTGCCATCTCACCTCATTCATGTCTCACAGTGATATAGGCAGTCACAATATGACATTGTTAAAGAGTATAGTGCCAGTAACCACAGAAAGATTGTAAGCAATATTGACTCACCTTCAACTGGGAAAATTGCTGTCAGTTCATGGATTGACATTCTTTGACATTTTACTTGGAAAACTAGTGAGAGTTTTCACCCTTTGTTGTAGGAACACTGATGCCAGCCCTGCTGCCTCTGTTGTAAACCCACTTTTTTTTATTCGTCCTATCTTCCCCAGATGTTTACCCAACATTTCTACTTACTGACTGAATTCATTCAAGGAGTCCCACGTATGACTCTTTTTCCCCTTCCTTGTCCTCCCATTGCTGATTTCCATACTCAACCAGGTTCTTTTGGAGAATCCTCTCACCATAAGGAAAAGCTAAAGAAGGAAATAAAGAAAAGAAATTGGTAAAATGCATTGAGAAAGATGATTAAATAGGGAGAATTTTGGGCTTTATTCAATGCTTTGACCCCACCAAGGGTGAGAGAGATGAAGTTCCAGTCACTGAAAGTCCACCAGCAATCCAAAGGTTTTCCCGAAGTAAGTCAACATAGGAATTCCTTCGACAACACCCTGAGAAATAAACTTCCATTTGCTGTGGGGAAACCTGGAAGAGACCAACTTAACTAAGTGATCAAAGTTAGTATCACCATCAATAGCACTACATCTCGATATCATCTACCTCCTGATGTGATATATATTGTTAAGTTCAAAACATCAGCCCTGTGGTATCCTTGCCAAAAATTATGTAATCTCAATTTATTCATGATGCAACATCTGATAAATCCAAATAGAGAGAATTCTATAAAACACCTGGCCATGACTCTTCAAAAGTGGTAAGGCCGTGTTGGAAAAATACTGAGCAACTGCCATGGATTGGAGGTGACCTAACAGACATGACAATGGAGGTGAGGGTGGACTCTTTCACTGAAAATTGGACCACAAAAGAGGGCATTAGTGGGAAAGTAGGAAAAATTCTAATAAGGTCTGTTTATTTCCTGGTTTCAAAATTGTACAGTGCTTAAGATATTAAGATTAAAGAAAACTGGACAATTGTTATATGGGAATTCTCTGTAGTATTGCAACATTTCAGTAAATCTCAAGTTATTTCAAAATAAAAAAGTTAAATATACTGATCTTTGTTGAGGCCTTGCTAGCACTGTAGAATGGAGGATCATGGTCTCTTTTGTTTGAATTTTTCCAAACCTAACAGATTATGACTCATATCACTTTGTAGAATGTGATCCTTAGCTTCACACCCCTATACTTTAAAACGTTAAACGTTATCAGCCATTTCTCTCTGCCTATAATTTCAGGATCTCTACAATTAATTATTTTCTTAGCAAGGAGAAGTTGGGAAGCCTAATCAGTAGTAGTTCAGAAGCTGAGTATATATATGGACAGCCTTACAGTTAGGTCTGCATTAAATTTATATCCCATTTCCACTCATTGAATTTCACTACATTTTCAGGAAGTTGTTTAGACCTTTAGTTTTGTCTTGACTTGCAGTCTTTCCAAATCACTGCTTCACACTGGGTGTTGTATGGAAACCAATTTGACAGTAAATTTCATATATTAAAAAAAAAACAAAAAACAAAAAACAAATCACTGCTTCAAGTTCAAGGAACTCCGATTAGCTATTGTCTCAAACTCAAACTTCAGGAGCTATAGCTCTCTGTTACCCTTTTGATGCTGATTTGACAGCAAGCTTCAATCTCTATAATACATTATGAACCCCTTCAAAATGCTAACCCTCTTTTCAGGGGCTGTAGTCTTTTGATGAATTTCCCAGTTGCTTAGGAAGTATGGATGTATGTATGTATGTATGTATGTATGTATGTATGTATTTTCCTTCTGCTTTGGGTTAGACCTTTTGATGGCTAACTTCCTTAACTCCCTAGGCTCTCCTTTCTGGTCTTCCTCACTGTGAACCGAGCACCAGGATTGATATAGTAATGCCTTCTTTAATGTAATTTCCCTTTTTCATTTCTCAAACAAAGTCCTTCACCTGAACTTGGAAATCTGGAAACTTTTGTCAGAGTTGAAGCGCAGGATATTTAGCATGGGGTGAAGTATAGACCCTGACAATTCAGAGTGGCTGTGGCTCTAACAACTGGTACAGCCGTCCTAGTACCCTCTTCCTAGACATCAACCAACTTGTAGACATGCAACCATATCCTTATTTTAGCACCTGCTTAGCACTCACTATATTGTGTATGGAAACCAAATAGTTAACAAATTTTCTTATTTGGAAAGATATTTCTTTGTCTGTTTAATGCGTAGTGGTGAGTGGATGCAGTGAGTTCCAAACACCTTAAACAAATTCAAGCTCCATTTATGTTTCTCATCTATACCAGCTACCAA
This sequence comes from Panthera pardus, assembly GCF_024362965.1. Lineage (NCBI taxonomy): Eukaryota > Metazoa > Chordata > Mammalia > Carnivora > Felidae > Panthera > Panthera pardus. The sequence continues at coordinate 65,437,739 of NW_026526655.1, read as the reverse complement.
ATATGATGATTTATGGTACTTAATAGTGTACTAACTTGTTTTATGTCAATGTAAGTCATTTATCGGATGCCATGAGACAAATTGCTCTCAAGCATGGTAATGCATCATAATGCATGCAGTTCTCTTCCCCTTCCCCCATTTGTGAAAACATGTCAGGAGTTTACATTTAAATTAATCAAAATGTTCTGATGTCAACCTTGATTAGATGTCAGAATTTTTTATTAATGATAAACATGTTATAAAATATTTCCATTTCTGATCAAGATGATTTTATAATTTAAGATCTAATCTCTTTTCCATTTGCCTTTATTTTTAAAAGTTTATTTATTTATTTTGAGAGAGAGAGCGAGCGAGCGAGCATGAGTGGGGAAGAGGCAGAGAAAGAGGGAGAGAGAGAGAATTCCAAGTAGGCTCCAGCACAGAGCCCCATGCAGGGCTTGAACTCATGAACTTTGAGATCATGACCTGAGCTGAAATCAAGAGTCAGATGTTTAACTAACTGAGCCACCCTGGCGCCTCTCCATTTACCTTTATTTTTAAAAGTTAGGAGTAATTTTTTCCTTGTGTCTTGAAAAATATATTTGAAATTCCCATAGGAAAAGAAATTCAAGCTATGAAAAATAAAAACCAAAAACCAGGAGTTCCACAAATATTCTCCTTCTCTCTCTCTCTCTCACACACACATGTGCGCACACACACACGCACACACACACACACACACAGGGGCTTTTTAAAATATTTCATGTTTAAAAGTAAAGTTGAGAAGTTGTGGGATATATGTGTCAATGTCTCTAAAAATATTTATTTATCCAGGAATAGCAATTGTGTTTTTTTCTGAGACATGTTTCAATTCTACTTTTTGGTTTATAGCTGTAGTCTTTTTGGGTGCCTATTCATTTCTGAGGTTATCCCTGAATGCCTCCCCTCAGCCTAATGTTGGTCTGCCCTGGGGCCACTGGAGCAAGAGGCTCCATGCTGCTGCTAATGGTAAGCAAGTAGTATAATTGAGCACTGGGTGCCAGCCAGGTATTGTGCTAAGGGCTCCACAGGCATTGCTGCCGTTTAATACAACTATGTAAGGATGTAAGAACTACCATAATTCTTACTTTACAGCTAAAGGGTGGAGAGATTAAATGACTCCAAAGGTACACCACTGGTACGGAATAGAACAGGGATTTCAACCCAAGTTATCTCAACCCAGAATCCCCAACATTAAAATACTACTCTGGGGGCGCCTGGCTGGCTCAGTTGGTTAAGCATCCAACTTCGACTCAAGTCATGATCTCTCAATTCATGGGTTCAAGCCCCACGTTGGGCTCTGTGTTGACAGCTCAGAGCCTGGAGCCTGCTTCAATTTCTGTGTCTCCTTCTCTCTCTGTCCCTCCCCAGCTCGCACTCTGTCTCTCTCTCAAAAATAAATAAACATTTAAAAAATGTTTAAATACTACTTCTGAGTGCTGTCTGGATTCAAGTTGTCCATTTTCATACAGGATCTCACAGTCATAGAAATCACAGAATCTCTTTAACTTTGCATGCCACAAACCACATATTCTAAATTCTAAGATACATACTTTTTCAGATTTGTTAACATCTTTGAATTTAGCATGCTTCTTATTATCATTGGTATTTCATAGTTTGTCAGGATTCCCCCCTTTCTTACAGGTACATAAAATAATGTCATTTTGCTTTTGATAAACTATAGCATAAATAAAATATATATTTTGAATAAATACACTAAAAAGTTCTTGAATGTTCATTGTGTGCCTGGAATGTACTAAATACTTTAAATACATTTTCTCTTAATTTTCATAACTACCCTATTAGTGAAAGCTATGTCAACACCACCATTATACAGATAAGAAAATAGAGGCTTTTGTCTAAGGTCTTTCTGTAAAGTAGTTCAAAAAGGAATCTAACTCAGAAGCCTTAGTTTTAAATGTTGAAGAGTTAGTTTTGTATTATGCCTATTGTGTTAATGGGTTTAGAGTAAGCTAGAATTTTCTACTTTAATGAACATTTAACTGTGTGCAAAATAACTTCCACATTAACAAGGAGCTTTACAAAGAAGTGAAAACAATCATGGTGGCTTATTTGGTAGGAAGGATAAGTGTTATATTTAACTTATTTCTTTCTTCTTTTAGAGACTGGGAGTGGAAGCAGAGATTAATTTAGTATAACTTGACCCAAATAAAGATATTTAGATATATTTGAAGGAAAAGAGAGAGAGAAATACTTTTTTTAAAGAGAAAAAAAAAACTTTGAAGTTTAATACTCATTAGAAGGCAAAATTAATTCTCCAGTTGACCCAATCAAAATCTAGAGAAAAAGTTTAACCCTGAGAATTTTTGAAACCTAAAAGCTGCTCTAGCAGCAGAGAGGCAATCAGAGAGGAGTGAAATAGAAGCTCAAGACTGAGCAAAAACAATTGAATTTAATAAACAAGACTAATCTGCTTTTTCTGTTTTGAATGCTTCTTTTTAATCCTGTGAATTTCTTCCTACTACAGTCACTGAAATTCAGTCTGCTATTTCTGTGGTATCTATTTTTGACTCTATGTAGGTAACACCACCTTATTTATCCCAAATTTTACTCTTTTACCTAAATTCTGTTTGCAAACTTTCAACTTGTTCTGAGAACTTCTACCTACACATTCTTCAACTACTTCAGAATGCCTAAGCCTGAGATCATTATCCTCCACGCAAATCAACTTCTTACCCAAAACCCATATATTTACAATGGCAACACCTTGTGTGCAATGATGGAGAGCCCTCTCTGGTAGTTTAATTGATCTTGCTCATCTGCCTTCTACCCCCCCCATTTCTCAATTTCTCTTTTCACTTTTCATTTACCACCTATCCCTTATTACTTCATACCTGAGTTATTACCATACCTGCTGTGATACTGTGATTTATAAGAAGTATGCATTCTTATAAATTTAAGATGCACAAATCTCTTAAAACCCTTGGGATTTCCTATGAGAAGAATGATAAAGATAGCTTTTGTTATATCAATGAAGTGACTTTTTGGAAAGCCCTTAGGTAATCTCAGGTTGGTGGTTGGTGGGGGAGCCAATCATGTGATTAGAGGGTTAGAAGTTTAAATACTCCCATACCAATTTAGGGGGAGGGTCTAGAGGTGGAATCAGTTACCAGTGGCCAGTGATTTAACCAATCATGATTATGTAATGAAACCTCCATACAAACCCAAAAGTAAGGGATTCAGAGAGCCTTTGGTTGGTGCATGGAAGCTTTATGTCCCTTCCCACATTCCTTGCCCTATGTATCTCTTCCGTCTGGCTGTTCCTGAGTTATATCCTTTTATAATAAACCAGTACTCTAGTAAGTAAAATCTTTCTTTGTGTCCTGTGAGCTGTTCTAACAAATTAATTGAACCAAAGAAAGGAGAGGGTCATGGGAACCTCTGATTTATAGCCAGTCAGAAGTACAGGTAGCAACCTTGTCTTATGATTGGCATCTGAAATGGGGGTTGGGGGGAGGAGGTGGCAGTCTTGTAGACTGAACCCTTAACCTGTGGGATCTGATGCTGTCTCTAGATATATAGTGTAAGAATTGAGTTGACTTATAGGATACCCAGCCAGTGTCCCAGAAGTTGCTTGTGGATGTGGGAAACCACACACACATTGGAATTGGGCCCAAGGAACCAAAGACCTTCCTTTTTAGTATCTTAGTCTTTCTAAAGTAAACCCCTTTTGTTGAGGTTTGATCCCAGTAACACAATCACAGACACTCTAATTCCTACAGCTGTGGACCCATGTACCATATCATATACTTACATATGTTATGTATATGCATTCTGTTTTATAGTGCTGCATTATCAATTATGGAGTCACAGGCCACATGTGGTTACTTTAAATTTTAATTAAAGTTAAATTAAATTAAAAATTCATTTCCTTTGTCACAATAGCCATATTTCAAGTTCTTAATAGCTACATGTGGCTAGCAGCTACTGTATCAGACAGCACGGTACAAAGCATTTCCATCATCAAAGAAATTTCTATTGGGCAGTATGCTCTAGTTGCTAGTCTATAGGGCTCCACTTTCTCCATCTGAAATTCTCTGAGTAGCTTCTAAGTGTCCTGGAGTTCCTCCTGCTTACTCCAGTCTATTTCTCTGCCTTCCCACTTCATACAAATGCCTCAGGTGGAGAATGCCTTTCTCTTTTTCATTTTGCCCCTAAATGCTTAGAGACACTGTATTGTTAGAACCTATCCAAGCCACAGTGCCAAGGATAGAGAAGACAGTGCAACATGAATCTACTTACAGGGATTTAGTTGCAGTGAATGCTGAGCATGCTACTGGGACCAGTTGTAAGCCTACATATGACCCAAAAGAAGCTTCTCAAGCAAGTTTGTTGGGTTTTATTATTTAATAAAAACATTTTAAAAGTCTCCTTCCTTCTAGCTTTTGGTTTCATGCAGACATTTCTCCAGAGGTGTTGTCTTGGGCCCCTTTTAGGTCTATAGGCAGGTTCTTTGGTCTCTTTCTTTTCTTTTCCTCCATGGTTTTTAACAGAGTGCCAAGCACATGGTGGGTTTTAATTAAGTATCTTGGAAATGGGTGGATAAAGAACTGTTGTTAAAAAGAGCTGGCTCTTTCACTGTCTACCATCCAGGTCATCTGCATTAGCAGTCCATCCTTACGACTCAGCTCAAAGGTAACCTTATAGCAACTTTCTAGCCTACACTGCCAATAGTTGTATTCCTTCTGCTCATTTTATGGCAGGGGTTTGATAATCTGATGTCCTCTGTCCCTTACATATGGTCATTCCAGCCTAAGCACTTTTGTTACTGGCTATGAGCCAGCTTCTTTAGGTTGGACATCCTATCTTACACTGTTTATGCCTAATAGATAACACTAGTGAAATTGTGCAATAAATAGATAGAAAAGGATTATTGCTCTTTTATTGAACTTTTTTTAGTCTGATGTTACTTTGACATCAAGCTATGTCTGCCAGCCTCCCAAAGGGTAAACTGCCTCATGATTCATATTTACTCCATTTTTCTGGTGCATTAGTAGACAGTGGCCTGAATATGCAGTTAGAAGGTGTGTCCATCTCTGTGTTACATAGACTCATGGTAGAGCCTACCTCATGATGCTCACCTACACCTAACCCATGGTCACCACCAGCTCAGGAAGCTCCTTCAGAATGTATTGTGATTGTTGTTTGACCCGTTTTCTACTCTAGAAAATGTAAGTAATAATCAGTTATTATCTACTCTTTTTAAATTATAAAATATTTCAGCCATAAATAAAAGTCTGAAAATGTATTCTGCATCTTCTTTCAGCTGTACATCAAAAATTCAATGATGAGCGTATAAAGACTCTTAGGTATTGAGGTTCTTTTTGTGTATGCCACCAAGGAATTGAAAGATATTTTTGGCCAGCAAAAAGTTTTATCTTATGCTAATGTCAAAATTCCCCTTTTCTCTAATATTTCAAGATTGCCTCATAAAACAGAAGATAATAAACTCAACAGATGCAAGACTCAGAATAAATAATAAATATATACTGCATCCCACCACATACACAATTAAAAATAAGCCAACTAGAAAACTAGTTTTTTTCTTTTTTTTTTCTTTTCTTTTCTATTCTTTTCTTTTCTATTCCTTTCTTTTCCTTTCTTTTCTTGGAGAAAGGAAAAGAGATTTATAATATGTATACCTAAGTTGAAATGGTTTCTAATACTCTAAATGAAACATTTATAGATATAGTTGTGCCATATCATCATATTTTCTTTCTTATTCCTCATCAGTGAATAAAGCCAACATTTTGGTCCCCAAGAACGTTCAGCATCTGAGTTTCTTTGCTGCTAAAAGAAAAGTAGGTAATATTCCTATCATTTCAAAGAGAATGAGGGGATAGAAATGAAGGAAGAAAGCACTGCTAAGAAGCACAGATCCTATTTTCTTGTAATGCCACTAATAATAACTTAGAAATGGTAGCTAGAGTATAGATGCTGTATAAGCAAAAATAAATCTATAACAAATGCTTTTTAATGCTTGAAAGGTAAAAGTAACTGCAAAGTTAAAATCAGTTTACCATAAACACCTTCTCCAAAGCAGCATATTTTCCCAGAGTTCTCCCTGGAGTTTTTTGGCATATTGCTCAGAAAATGCTTCAATAGAATATATCTAATGAGATCTTTCCCATTCATCATTTTCTACTGAGAGATGCATTTCCAAATGTAGAAATTAAAAAGTATAAATTCCTCTAAAGAAATTATTCCAGTTCCAACTTGAATAGCACTAATAAGTCTTCTCCCAGCATGAGAAGATTATATGGACTTTAACTAGCAAATGTGGTTCCAAAATAGCTAATCATTAAAAACCAGAGACAATCCATTTCCATAAAGATATGGCAATTAAAGTGACTGACATAGAATGGTAAGAATCTTAAAGGAGAAAACTGCCCTCATTGAGGGAGGGAGATGTCATTGAGTCAAGCTCCCTCCAAGGTTGGAATCCATCCTATATCCCAGGCAGATGGCAGCCCAGCTTTCCTTTAAATACTTCCAGTTTCAAGAGTTCATGCTTCTGCAAAACAGTTCTTTCTATTGTCAGATGGCTCTCTTTCTTAGAAGGTTAATCCTCACGTTGAGTAGAATGTATCTTATTGGAACATCCACATTTTGAGCAAGGTTTTGCCCTTTGAAGCAACACAGACTATTTTCCATTTGTTACTGTGGGAAATGACAGGCTGTGTCTAATCTTGAGGGCTCAGGACACAACTTAGCAGTAGGAGGTGAGGTTGAGATATTCCTGAGTGACTTAGGAAGAGTCAAGGCCAAACCTATGCATGACAAGGGCATGATATGACTCAGCACGTCCTGACTAAGGAAAGACAGATGCTCCAAAACCATCCCTCCCTCCAAAAGAGGTTGTCATTAATTAAGAAATCTGTGCTGGGTAGGTCAGCCAATATATTTGAGTATCTTCCTTTGTAGATATTTTAAAAATTGTTGTTTTGTGGTTTTATGCTCTCCTTTTGTTGTAGATATATCAGGAATACATTAGTAGACCCACTCAGGAGTGACAGCAACTATGACAGAGACAGATATCATTGACTGTTTTTTGTCCAAGTGTTGCAGTAAGTACGTGGGCTAGGAAGGTAGAGGATTTGACGACTGTGGGTTCCATCCAGCATTTTTATTATCTTTCTTGAGTGCAGTTCATACTTTTCAGAACTGTTAGTACCCTGTGGTGCTGACATAATATGTCCTTTGTGAGGCTTTGCTTTTTCTGGCTTCAAAACCAAGGCTTGGAGCAGCTTTATTTGCATAGATAGATATCAAATGTGTCATTTTCGTGTTTTTTTACTACTATTTTTTTAAATTATTTTCAATTACAACTCCAATCACAAGCACACACAGACTAATTTTTAGTTTTGTTTTTGACTGATTATGCTTGCGCACAGCCCCTTCCTTCCCAAGACAATTATCTTCTCTATCATTACATGCAGGTTAAGGACCAGGGTTGAAGGATAAGAGGCTTCCTAAGTGTTTTCTGCTGCTAGAACCCTTTTCATAGGATTCCAAATAACAGAACATAACCTTTCCTCCAACCCACTCCAACCAGCCAGCCCACACACATCCAATACTGTTTCTCAGCATCCAGTTCCAAAACACATTTTTTTCCAGTTTTGCTGAAGTATAATTTACAAACAAAACTTTAAAATATTTAAAGTGTACACCTTGATTTGATATATGTATATATTGTGAAAGGATTCCTCCCATCAAGTTAATTAACACATCCATCACCTTACATATTTACTCTTTATGTGTGTGAGAGAGCACTTAAGTTCTCTCAGCAAATTTCAATTATGCAATACACTGTTATCAACTACAGTCAACGTGTCAAATGTTAGATCATCAGACTTTATTCATTTTATAACTGAAAACTTGTACTCTTTTACTAGTCTCTCCTTATTTTCTCCAACCCCAGCCTTGGCAACCACTTTTTACTGTTTCTGTGAGGTTGTTTTGTTTTGTTGATGGTATTGTTGTTTTTTAAGATTTCACATATATGTGATATCATGGAGTATTTGTCTGTTTCTGTCTGGCATATTTCACTTAGCATAATGCCCTCAAAATTCATCCATGTTGCCACAGATGACTTCCTTCTTTTAAAGGTAAATAATTTTATCACACACACACACACACACACACACACACACGACATATTTTCTTGTTTTGTTTATCCATTGATGGCCACTTAGATTGTTTCCATACCTTGGCCATTGTGAATAATGATGCAATCAATGAGCATGATAGTACAGATATGTCTTCAAAATAATAGTTTTACTTCCTTTGGACATATACCCAGAATTGGAATTGCTGGATCATATAGTAATTCTAGTTTTAATTTCTTGAGGAACCTCCATGCTGTTGTCCACAGGGGCTGTACTTGTTTATATTTCTGCCAGCACAGTATAAGAGTTCACTTTTCTCCATATCCTTGATAGCATTGGTTATCTCTTGTATTTTTGATAATACTCATTCTACCATATATAACATTGGTTATCTCTTGTATTTTTGATAATACTCATTCTACCATATATAAGTTGATATTTCATTGTGGTTTTGATTTGCATTTTTCTGATGATTTCTAATGATTAGTGATGTTGAGCACCTTTTCTTGTATTTGTTGGCCATTTGTATGTCTTCTTTGGAAAGAAGTCTATTCAAATTCCTTGTTTGTGTTTTTATTGTTTTTTTTTTTTTTTTTTTTTTTTTTTTTGCTATTGAATTGTGTGAGTTCCTTGTATATTTTAAATACTAACCCTAATTAAATGTATGGTTTGAAAATATTTTCTCCCACTCAGTAGGTTGACTTTTCATTTTGTTTATGGTTTCCTTTGCAGGGAAGTTTTTTAGTTTCATGAGGCCCCACTTGTTTAATTTTGCTTTCGTTGCCTTTGCTTTTGGTGTCAAACCCAAAAAACCATTGCAAAACCAATGCCAAGGAGTTTACTCCCTAGGTATCCTTCAAGGTGTTTTATGGTTTCAGGCTTTACATTCAAGTCTTTAATCCCATTTGAGTTGATTTTTATGTATGATGTAAGATAGGGGTCCAGTTTTTTTCTTTTACACAAGGCAATCCAATTTTCCCAACACTATTTATTTCCCAATACTCTCCTTTTCCCAATGTATATTCTTGACTTCTTTGCCAAAAATTAATTGACTATGTATGCATGAGATTATTTCTGGGCTTTTTACTCTGTTCCATTAATCTATATGTCTGTTTTTATGCTAGTACCATACTATTTTGGTTACCATAGCTTTATAATATAGTTTTTTTAAATTTTTTTAATGTTTATTTTTTGAGAGAGAGAGAGACAGAGCATAAGTGGAAGAGGGGCAGAAAAAGATGGAGACCCAGAATCTGAAGCAGACTCCAGGCTCTGAGCCATCAGCACAGAGCCCGATGCAGGGCTTAAACTCAGGAACTGTGAGATCATGACCTGAGCCGAAGTCGGACACTCAACCACTTTTAGTCGGACACTCAAGCCACTCAGGCACCCCTTTTATAGTATAGTTTAAACTCAGGAAGTGTGATGCCTCCAGTTTTGTTCTTCTTTGTCAAGATTGTTTTTGTTATTTGCAGTTTTTTGTGGTTCCATACAAATTTTAGGTTTTATTTCTGTCAAACATGCCATTGAAATTTTGATAGAGATTTCATTGAATCTGTAGATCACTTTATTTTATTTTATTTTTTTTAATGTTTATTTATTTTTGAGACAGAGAGAGACAGAGCATGAACAGGGGAGGGGCAGAGAGAGAGGGAGACACAGAATCTGAAACAGGCTTCAGGCTCTGAGCTGTCAGCACAGAGCCTGACGCAGGGCTTGAACTCACGGACCGTGAGATCATGACCTGAGCCGAAGTCGGACGCTTAACCGACCAAGCCACCCAGGCACCCCTGTAGATCACTTTAGATCTTAATTGTGATTTATGATGCCAAGTTGAAGAGTGATGAGAGAATAAGATCACTGTTTGATTTAAATTTAAATGAATCATATAAATTCAGAAATTATTGAAGATTCCATAGAGCTAACATTTAAACATTGATTTATTTTATCCTTAAAACAAAGGCAAAAATAGTTTATATTTTACCTCTTGATCAGAAAATGAAGTTTTTAGTCTTTTTTTTTAATATTAAGTATTATTACAATGACAATAGTTGTATATATAGTTGTATATAAAACTCCTCTTTTCTGTTCCTCAGTACCTTGTGTTAGGCCAGCTCTACTACATGTATTTTTCTCTATATTAAAGGGAGTATAGACTGTACTTTCACATATAATAGGTAGTAGCTATATTTATCAAAAATCTTATTAACTCTGCAGTTAGACAGCTGTCAGCCTACATTGAGTATTGTTCTGTGAAACATCTGAGGGACAGCTTGATATTAGGCATTTAACGCTTTAGTATAAAAGGTTTATACAGTTTTCACTGAGCGATTTAAGTCTGTTTCTAAGTTAGAATTTTACTTTTTTAGATTACACATTCTTCAAGCTTCTGTAATTACTAGATGACCAGACATGCATTCAGGAATATTACCTTTTCTATTTTTAGGTATGTTCTGGAAATTGCCATCAAAAAGGACACCAAATTTATATTGCTTTTCGTTTCTAGCATAATTTAAATTTCTCATCTATTGGGATTTAATAACTGTTCCAAGTACAATAACCAACTAACTTTCTACAACTGGCTATTTTTAAATAAATACATTTCCTGATATTCACACCAAAAATATTTATGTATATGTCTAATACCTCCCCCAATGTTCTCATGGGGAGAGAACATGTCAACATTTAACATGGTGTCCCAGTGGCTAGCAGGGTGAAAGGTACAGGGAAAGCATGCAGTTGATGTTTGTTGAATGAACCAATACACTTTGAAACAATCCTGTGCCTTTGACAATTACATATATAAAATCTGAAGGACAATTACCTGAGCTTATTTGGTTTTCTGAAGCACTCTTCTAATATCCATTTATTTGGGGGTTATGTATTTGCTCATTTCATATCGACAAATAGTTCTCAAATTTCTTTATAAAGGGTTTTTCCTGCCCTACCTACCTTCATCCGTTATTATGACAACAAAAAATAATCTATCATGGTGTGTGTATGGCTCAGTGAATTAAGCGTCAAACTTTGGCTCAGGTCATGGTCTCACAGTCTGTGAATTTGAGTCCCATGTCAGGCTCTATGCTGACAGCTCAGAGCCTGGAGCCTGCTTAAGATTGGTGTCTCCCTCTCTCTCTGCCCCTCCCCTGCTCATGGTCTGTCTCTCTCCCTCTCTGTCAAAAATAAACATTAATAAATAGAATAGAATAGAATAGAATAGAATAGAATAGAATAGAATAGAATAGAATAGAATAGCTACGATTCCAATCTGCTGCTGCCTATCATTTTTCATCATTGCTATTAAAAAGAGTCTTTGAGGGGCATCTGGATGGCTCAGACGGTTGAGTGTCCGACTTCTCTTCAGGTCACTATCTCACGGTTCCTGAGTTGGAGCCCCACGTGGGGCTCTGTGCTGACAGCTCGGAGCCTGGAGCCTGCTTCAGATTCTGTCTCCCTCTCTCTCTGGCCCTTCCCCTCTCGAGCTTCTCTCTCTCTCTCTCTCTCTCTCTCTCTCTCTTTCAAAAATAAATAAACATTAAAAAAAATTTTTTAAAGAGTCTTTGAGCACTAGAGTGTGTTTTACTGTGGCATTCAAAAGGAGCAACAGGGGCGCCTGGGTGGCTCAGTCAGTTAAGCATCTGACTTCAGCTCAGGTCATGATCTCACGATCTGTGAGTTCAAGCCCCGCATTGGGCTCTGTGCTGACAGCTCGGAGCCTGGAGCCTGCTTCAGATTCTGTCTCCCTCTCTCTCTGGCCCTTCCCCTCTCGAGCTTCTCTCTCTCTCTCTCTCTCTCTCTCTCTCTCTCTCTCTCTTTCAAAAATAAATAAACATTAAAAAAAATTTTTTAAAGAGTCTTTGAGCACTAGAGTGTGTTTTACTGTGGCATTCAAAAGGAGCAACAGGGGCGCCTGGGTGGCTCAGTCAGTTAAGCATCTGACTTCAGCTCAGGTCATGATCTCACGATCTGTGAGTTCAAGCCCCGCATTGGGCTCTGTGCTGACAGCTCGGAGCCTGGAGCCTGCTTCAAATTCTGTGTCTCCCTCTCTCTCTGGCCCTTCCCCTCTTGAGCTTCTCTCTCTCTCTCTCTCTCTCTCTCTCTCTCTCTCTCTCTCTCTCTCAAAAATAAATAAACATTTAAAAAAAGGAGCAAGAGACCAACAGTAATAATCTTTGCTTTTATAGCAAACATCCTGTCAATCTGCCTTACATAACAAAATCTTCTTCCTTAGTGGTAACTCTTTTTCTTCTAGATCCACATTAACACTAGTGTTACATATGACAGAACAGTCACATTTTCAGTTGACATCATTTCACTATTCAAGCTTTGTGCAGAATTTTTTCCTGACATGAGTTATCTTGAATGTTTACTTCCTGCCAAAGAAATACAATCTCATTGTCCAAGAATTTACTCAGTGGACAGACTACAGAGCAGAGGAAACCTCAGCCTTGCACAATGTTTTTCATGCATAAAATGTAGCACAGGAGTCTACAAATAAATAAAACAGCAGCTGTCCACTGACCCAGCAGAGTGCACCAGTCATAATATAGTCAACAATAGCTCAAAACCTTGAGAACATGGTTCATTTTAAATAGTTAACTCTCAGTTGTTCCTGGCAATAGGAGGCAAAGTGGAGCATGGCTCACAGTCGAGAATATAATTTTAAAAGATTCATGTTTGCCATTAGTTTGAAATGTGTTCCTACTCTGTTATTTTCCTAGAGTTATTTTCAAATAGAAAAACTAATATTTTATTTTTTTGTTTCTTTTCACTGCTAAAGACTTTAAATCTAAGGCTTACAAGTAATAATTATGGAAATGATCAGAGTGGTAACAACAGGGAAAAGAAATAACAACTAGGAGTTAAGATGAGCATCATGTTAGGTTTTCAAGCCAATTTCCAATTTAAATAATGGTATTAGTTTCTAATTGCTGCTATAACAAACTTCCCTAAAATTAGTGGCTTAAACAATAAAGAAATTATTATCTTATAGTTCTATAGGTCAGAAGTCTTACATGAGTCTTATTGGGATAAAATCAAAGTGTTGGCATGCTACATTACTTGTTGGGGGCTCTAAGAGAGTTTCTTTGCCTTTCTTAGTCTCTAGAAGTGGATCATGTTCCTGGGCTCAAGGTCCTTTCCTTCATCCTTAGAGCCAGCAACAATGGGTTGAGTCTTTTTCACATAGCATCACTGTGACCTCCTCTTCTGCCCACCTTTCCAATTCTAAGAACTCTTCTTACATCGGGACAACCCAGGTTATCCAGGATAGTCTCTCTATTTTAAGGTCATCTGATTAGCAACCTTAATTCCATCTGCACCCTTGATTCCCCTCTGTCATGCAGCCTGATTCACCTGTGCAATTTTCACAGGTTCTAGGGATTAACACATGGTCTTAGAGTACATTATTTTGCCTACCATAATGATAAAGATCACATTTCAAACCATAAAAGTGCTTTTTGCTTTTATCTTTTCTAATATATTTTTACTAGCTGAACCTTAGCTTTCATCTAGCTATAGAGGAAATCAGAAATTTTAAAGCATGTTAAATGAAGGCTTTTTAAAAATCCAGTTCTGACATGCAAAAATGAAACTATTAAAGAGAATTTATAGAAAAAAATTTTTGGCTCTGCCTTTAGTATATCAAGGTCTAAGTCTAGAAGAATAACCGCAGAGTTCTCTCATATTACAGAGAAAATATTCCTTCTCTTATAGCAGAAAAGCCATTGGTTTATTGCTATAGAGTAGAAGTGTATAAAATAGAAGTTAAAGAAAAGTTGGCCATTCCTCAGACCCGAGTGAGGATGGAAAGAAGAAAATTTGGAATGCAAAAATGTGGCATGAAAGTCACAGAGGGAAGTATAAGGAGACATACTCAACTGTCATCGGCTACAAGCACCACTGAGCTCTCGAGAAGGACATGAATTTGTATTACACCAACCCCCGGTGGTCAGGGGAACTGACCCAGTGACCAGTAGCCAAGGCATAACTGTGCCTAAGGATTTTGCTCTGACAGGAGATTTTGTAAGACACATCCTTTTCTATACACTTAATACCTTCAAAGTGAAAGAGAGAAGAGGAAGCTAATGAAACTGATAATTTATCCAGAAGAGATTGAGCCTTACATAAAAGGATTCATTGGATTATCATAACAATCTGTGTTTCAAAGTAAACAATGCTAAAGATCATGAAGAGCTTATCATAAGCCAGCAAATTAGGGACAGAACAACAACAATTAGATTTCTGGTCACTTTACATTCAGATATACAAAAAAAAATGTATCTTCTTTAAATCTCTATAACTGATGTAGTCTTTATCCCAAATCCCTATCTACTGGTTATTGGGAAGGGAAGTAGACTAAAGGTGAGAGAACTTAATTTTAGACCTGTTTGTTAAAACATATCCTGCTCTGGGCGCCTAGGTGGCTCAGTCGGTTGGGCGTCCGACTTCAGCTCAGGTCATGATCTCGTAGTCCGTGAGATTGAGCCTCGCGTCGGGCTCTGTGCTGACAGCTCAGAGCCTGGAACCTGTTTCAGATTCTGTGTCTCCCTCTCCCTATGACCCTCCCCCATTCATGCTGTCTCTCCCTGTCTCAAAAATAAATAAACGTTAAAAAAAAATTTAAAAAAAACACATATCCTGCTCTGATAATGTAAGAATTCGTACTCTGTCCTCTCATTTTTTAATCCTCCAATTCCCTTCTCAACTTCTTTTCAAGATTGTGTCTGCTCTAGAGGGAGCAGAGAAATTTATCGTGCTTGCTTCTCTGTTCTCCAGGAAAATAGTCCAATTTTCCCTGATTGCAGGTGGCCTACTGGCCTCTGATGCCATATACTATGCTTGATCACTTTGCACTTCATACTTTTGGCTGAAATAATGCTCAAGGGAAGCAGTAGCCATATCTCTTTTCTTGAGCCCACTTTCCCCCTTAGATTGTGTTGATCACAGATACCTGAGTCTCTTTCATCCAGGCTCTAGGGCCAGAACTCCACTATCTGTGAAAGGGTGATGTTTTTCTCATTATAGTAGCCACATGGTAATTCCGTTGGCTTTTGACTAAGTATTTATATCCCATTGGAACTAAGGGAAGTTCAGGAGTGCTAGCCAAAGCCTTCTGTCCATGACCATATGTTCTACTCCTTATCTTGTTTGATGTGCATCAAGTTGGTACACAGTACCCAAAAGTATTCTCTGAAATCTTTAAACATGGATCAAGAATGAGCCTTCTGCTGTTGGATTTTCCCTCACACATCTTACACTCACCCATAGGCTTTATCGTAGGTAGAGGAAAGAGGAATAGACATCTACTACTCCATTTACCTGTTACCTTTCTTCTTCTCACTGTCTGTAAGAGCTTTAACTTCAATGGCTGTCTTTTTTCAAGTAGCATCCTCTTGACTTAAGCTTAATAGCAAGAAGAGACTCTCAAATTAAATTGCAAGTAATAACAACTAATTCAAAAAAACTAAGCAAATTGGTACACAGCGAAAAGTTAAACCATCAGCTAATAGTATGGCAAGGTATTCAGTTGAACATCATGAACTACTCTAAATAGAACACTGAACTCTGCTAGGACCCTTTCTCTCTCATTTTCGCTCCTTTTCTACCCATATATTTTTCCTTCCCAGTAATATTAGTTCAATTCTGTATCAGTGTGAACCATCTTCCACCACATGCTGGTGAATATGACATCTATCCCATTCATCATGATCATGCTGGGAAACACAACCTCCTTCGCTCAGCAGCTGAGTTTTACATTTTATATCTCCCACCAAGAAATACTGACTCATAATTTCCCTTAAAAATCTAGAAAATGTCTCCTGGTCTGACTTTGATTAAATGTCTACTGCAGGACTAATCAAATGTGGCTAGGAGGAAAGTCAAATAAGAGCATGGCTATCAGGAATCCATTCCCCTAATGTGGAGCCTGTCCCAGAGAAGGGAAAATCACTGTGAGAGAAGTTAATCCAAGACCACTGCTGTCATTTAAAAACTTGGATGCCCTTGGTCCCAATTCCCTCATGGAATTAAAATGGCCGTTTGAAAACTTATTTCCCCAAAGGGTTTAACTCATACATCCTATTTACACAAGAAATAGAAACAACTGGTGGAATAGAATGGTAGTGAACATTCCTCACCTCTCATCTTCTAGCCCAAAATGGTTACGGTCAGTAGAGCTATTCATGAAGGAGGGCTTCTCTGGATGATCAGCATGAAGGAAATGTCCATGAGGGACTCACCCTTGGACTATTTTATTATCTTACCACAAGTTCATTAGAATTATGGAATTAGAATAATGGAAGTTCCTTAGAATTTCCAGTATTCAGTGTAACAGACAGTGGAGAAAGTTTCTCCAGTTCTCAAATACTAGAGATCACCATAAGGCCTTTGTAAATTCTCTGCACCAGTGATTCTTAAAGAGAACCAGTGTCAGCATCAAATGTGAACTTACTAGAAATACAAAGTTGGGAGGATCCTGTGCAAGACTTACTAAATCAGGAACTCTGGGGAGGGATAAGCAATCTGTTTTAACAAACCCTCCAGGTCATTCTGATGTGTGCTAACAGTTGAGAACCACTGCTCTGTAAGTCTATAATTAGACTAAATAATACATATTTTCTACTAGAATATATCTTCTTGAGAAGTAAGAGCTATGGTTCTTACTAATATAGCATTTGGGAGATCCTTGCCTGTTTATTTGCTGTCTTCAAACATCCAGTTACATTGATAAGAATTCTGACATGCAAAGATTATCTCAGAAATCTAAATTTGACTTTCTAAGGTACCTTTGAAAAACTAGTCAAAAACTTCAATTAGCCCGTATTTGCTTCTCTTTTTAGATCGACAGCTGCCCATTATTAAAGATTGTGAGATTATTGGAGAATTAATGTGATTGAGTCTTTATATTGTTTTATTATAGTATCATTAATTTATGGTGATTATTGTTGAAATACTATTGAAGAATATTTCTGGCTACTTCTTTCTTGAAACCAGTGCTCTTTTGGGTGTTCTTCACTGTTTTATTCTACATTTGACGATTTTTAAACCAAAATTTATCATTACATATTTGTTATTTGATTTCTTGTGCTGTTCATACTGATTTCTAGAATGAAATGGTGTTTTAGACATATTTGAAGATGTACATCATTGTTTCTTTTCTTCTCACATTTGGTTTCTTCCTTCAGATGACTTCTTTAGTTACTTTAAATATTTGTATTCATTTTTTTCACATGAATAAATGATTCTCAGGGCTGGCATAGAAAATAATTTTAAATATACAGAAATATCTAGTCCTCACTCAAGATCAAACTTAATTATAATAATTAGTTGTTGGGATATGGAGAATTATTGCAATTTAACAATGCCCAAGTGATAACAATGTATAGCTAAGATTGAGAACCACTGACGTGTATTTTCCTTTAGATCCAAGTTCTTCATTCTTCAGAATATTGTTTCCAAGCTGTTATGCTAGAGCCTATTTTTTGTGTGTGCTGCTAATGGATATTTTCCATATCTGGATGATGCATCTGCAATACGGGTAAGATCTAGATTATGTTTAATATTAGGTGACTCCATTTATTTGATGCATAATGGCACCAAACAGTTTCTCATAGGGCATATTTCCAAAGTATGGGTAATCTGACCACAACACAAAACACATCATTTACCACTAGTCTTGAATCTGGTATTTGGCTAGATTCCCTTCCTCCCTCACACTTGTAATAAGCAACCCTCCTGAAAAAGGGTATTAATTACAAAAGAGCTTTTCTTTTTTATTGTCCTTGCTAATACTATATTTCTACTGAGAATGGAAGTCAACTGCAAATGTCCTGGTTTTCTACTTATAGCATATATTTCAGTTAGTTTGTGGAAGGTATATAATAGGTGTGCAATAAATTGTTGAAGGAGTAATTTAATTATTGATATATGCCAATATTGAAATAATTTTGAGATGAAGATACCTGATTGCATGAAGGTAACCTTGTGTGTATTGTTGTTTGTATAATTTTTTTTTAGTTAGAAACATGGAAAATGGTATATACATACACTTTTTTGACTACTATTAATATAACTTCCTGATGATATTAGTAATTCATTTTAACTTCCAAATGTTAGTGTCCGTATCTCTAAAGTGATGATCCCCCTAACATCGCTGTAGAAACTCTTCTGCTTTTCTTAAACTACTGCTGTTCTCCTTTCTTCCACTCCAGACATTATAAACAAAGTTGTATTATCTCAGAACCTTACTGTTCAAAAAGAGACAAGTCAGAATGAGTTGTGGATATTAGTAAATCTTTTAAGGGCAGAATACTGGGTTACTTTGTACTGGTTACCTATATTCTAAGACTTCAATTTTAGGGGGTTTTAAGTAGAAATAATGGACAAAATGATTGCTAATCCCAGAAGCCAGAATGGATTTAAGTAGTAGGGCACAGTGCAGATCAAAATATGATGCAATGCTTCTTTGCCAGGGAGGGAAAGGCAAGTCATAATACCATGTCATAAATTCAGTGAGTTTATGGTCTGGCTTTGCTTAAATGTTCACTAGCTAAAAGTTTAGAAACAGTAGAATGATGAAAAAAAATTTTTTGAACAAAGAAATGGGACTAGTTCAGGTCAAATAAGTTTAGATACTAATTTGAAGACTAAGTAAAGGTCCTGGTACTTGTAATTGTAATGCAGTGAGATTTGGAGACAGACATGAATGCACAAGGTTTTACCATCGGTGTGTGTGTTTATCTTTATGTGGTTAATCTGTGTAAAGTATACACATTTCAGGTATACATCTTGGTTGATTTTTGCGTGTGTATGTTTCCATTCACCCATTTAAGCATCTCTCAGACCAAGATTTCACCTCAAGAGCTTCCCTCATGCTCCTTAGCAGTTCAGAACACCCTCCCCAGAGTTAATGATTTTTTTCTGATTTCTATCTAAATATATTCGATTTCCATGTTCTTAAACTTTATATAAATGGAATTATACAGTATATATTCTTTTGTGTCTGCTTTTTTCCCCTCTACAAAATTTTCCAAGCTTTGTCCATGCTGCTGCACATAGTAATAGTTTGTATGTTTTTATGGCTGCGTTGTATTCTGTTGTATAAGTATTGTAAAATTTGTTTGTGCATTCTCCTGTTGGTATACATTTGAGTTGTTTTTACTTTTTGACTAAGTTTTTTTATTAAAACTGCTATGAATGTTTTTACACATGAATTTTGGTAGATATATGCATTATTTCTCTTGGATAGGAGTGGAAATGCTGGCACAATTGCTGGCTTATATTTATCTTTAGTAGATTTAGCCAAATAGTTCTCCAAAGTGATTGAACTAATTTATATTTCCACTATCAATATATGAGAGCTTTAGTTATTCAGTATTCTTGCCATTATTTATGTCTGTCAGTTTTATTAATGTTAATCATTCTGATAGATGTATAGTCCTCTAATTGTGGTTTTATTTGTAGTTCCCTGGTGACTGCAATGATGTTGACCAACTTGTCAATGTTTATTTGCCATATGGATATCTTATTTTATATGCTTTGTATACTTTGTTGGCTTAGGTCTTCTTCCTATCATTTTAAATTGGTTACTTCTTTTGTATTTTTCTTGCTATGTAGGATTTTTTTCATGTATGCTAAACAAGCCATTTGTCAGATTACCATCTTTCTGTTTGTTTTTTGCATGTTTGAATTCTTGTGTCTTTTGCTCACCAAAAGTACTTTATTTTAGTGAAGTTCCATCTATAAATGCTTAATTTATTCTGTTTCCGAAATATTTGACTACTCTACTGTTACGGTGATATTCCTATATTTTCTTCTAGAAGCTTCATTATTTTCACTTTTACATCCATGGTTCAATTTGAATTATTTTTTTGAATATGGTATGAGGTAGACATCAAGACTTCTTCTCCCCATGGATATCTGTTTGCTGCAGCATCATGAGTTGAAAGGGCCATTTCTGACCCTAACACACACTGAAGTATCATAGTACAAAGTTACCCTCTATATGTGTATCTATTTTTTTGACTCACTTTTCCATTGCTTTTGTCTATTTGTTTATCCATACACCAATATCACACTATCTTCATTATTGTAATTTATAATAAATAGAGAACCTGGTAACCTTACTCAACTTAGTTCATCATCTTCTTCAAAATTGTCTTGACTATACTAATATTTTTTGTGTGTTTATTTAAGTTTATAGTATCATTTTGTTAGCATATACACACATACACCTCTTCTGGGATTTTAAATAATATACATTAAAACTATATACCAATTTAGGGAGAACTGATACTTAAAATATTGAATTTTTCAATTGTTTAATATAAAACATCTCTAGTTATTTACTTCTTATTTTTAATTTTATTTTTAAATCTTAATTCCTTAATTCCAGTATAATTAATGTACAGTGTTACATTAGTTTCAGGTATACAATATAGTGATTCATCAGTTTTATACACTACTCATTGCTTGTCACAGTAAGTGTACTCTTAATCCTTTTCATCTATTTCACACATTCCCCAGCCCCCTTCTCGTCTTGGTAGCCATCAGTTTGTTCTCTATGATAAGAGTCTGTTTTTCGGTTTGTCTCTTTTTTTTCTTTGTTTCATTTCTTAAATTCCACATGAGTGAAATCATATAATATTTGTCTTTCTCTGACTTATTTCACTTAGCATAATGCCCTCTAGATTCATTCATGCTGTTGTAAATGGCAAGATGTCATTCTGCTTTAATGGCTGAGTAATACCCCATCTTGTATGTGGGTATATATACACATTCCCTTTCCCACTCATCTGTCGACAGACACTTGGATAGCTTCAATAATTAGGCTATTGTAAATAATACTGCACTAAGCGTAGGGGTACATATATATTTTTAAATTTGTGTTTTTTTCCTTTGGCTAAATACTTAGTAATGGAATTAGTGGATCATATGGTAATTGTTTTTCAATTTATTGAGGAAATTACATAATGTTTTCCACAGTGGCTGCATCAGTTTACATTCCTACCAATAGTGCCTAAGGGTTCCTTTTTCTCCATATCCTCACCAACACCAACAACATTCTTGTGTTTTTTTTATTTTAGCCATTGTGACAGGTGTGAGATGATATCTCATTGTTTCAATTTGCATTTCTGTGATGATTAGTGATGTTGAGCATCTTCCCATGGGTCTATTAGGCATCTGTATGTCTTCTCTAGAGAAATGTCTGTTCATATCTTAATGCAGGGCTCATAGAATGAATGTGGAAGCTTTCCTTCCTCTTCTATTTTATGGAATAGTTGGAGAAGAATAGATATTAACTCTTCTTTAAATGTCTGGTAGGATTTGCCTGTGAAGCCATCTGGTTTTGGTCTTTTTTTTGAGAGTTTTTCATTAACTGATTTGATTTTATTGCTGGTAATCAGTCTGTTCAAGTTTTCTATTTCTTCCTGCTTCACTTTTGGAAAATTAAATGTTTCTAGGAATTTATCCAATTCTTCTAGGTTGTCCAGTTGGTTGCTCTTACAATATTTTGTATTTCTGTGGCATCAGTTATCTCTCCACTTTCATTTCTGATTTTATTTATATCTTCTCTTTCTCTTTTTTATTTTCATAAGTCTAGCTAAAGGTTTATCAATTTTGTTGATCTTTGCAAAGAACCAGCTCCTAGTTTCATTGATCTATTCCATTTTTTGTCCTCCATCTTTATTTTTTTTTTATCCTCTCCAATTTTTTTCATCCTCTCATCTTTATTATTTCCTTCCTTCTACTGGTTTTGGGCTTTCACTGGTCTTTTTCTAGATCCTTTAAGTGTCACCTAAATTGTTTATTTGAGATTTTTCTTGTTTCTTGAGGTATGTCTGTATTGCTATAAACTTCCCTCTTAGAACCACTTTTGCTGCATCCCAAAGATTTTAGATTGTTATCATTTCATTTTCATTTGTCTCCATGTAGTTTTTGATTTCTTGGTTGATTCATTCATTGTTTGGTAGCATGTTATTTAACCTCCATGTATCTGTGGTCTTTCCAGATATTTTCTTGTGATTGATTTCTCTTTTTTTAATTTTTTTTAATGTTTATTTATTTTTGAGAGAGAGAGAGACAGATTACGAGTGGGGGAAGGGCAGAGAGAAAAGGCGACACAAAATCTGAAGTAGGCTCCAAACTGTCAGCACAGAGCCTGACACAGGGCTCAAACCCATGAACCGTGAGATCATGACCTGAGCCAAAGTTGGAGGCTTAATCAACTGAGCCACTCAGATGCCCCTCTTGTGGTTGATTTCTAATTTCATAGCATTGTGGTCAGAAATGATACATTGCATGACTGCAATATTTTTTAATTTGCTGAGACTTCTTTTGTGGCCTGACATGTGATTTATTCTGGAGAAGGATCTATGTGTACTTGAAAAGAATGTGTATTCCATTGTTTTAGAATGGAATGTTTTAAATATATCTATTAGATTCATCTGGTCCAATGTGTCATTCAAAGCCACTATTTCCTTGTTAATTTTCTGTTTGGATGATCTATTGACATAAATAGGGTGTTAAAATCCCCTACTATTATTGTATTACTATCTGTTTTTAGCTGTTTTATGTATTTGGGTGCTTTCATGTTGGGTGCATAAATGTTTACAATTATTATATCTTCTTGTTGGATTATTCCCTATATGATTATATAGTATTTTTCTTTGTCTCTTTTTACACACTATGTTTTAAAGTTTATTTTGTTCGATACAAGTATTGCTACCCCAGCTTTCTATTCACTTCCATTTTCATGATACATACTTTTCTATACCTTCCCTTTCAATCTGCATGTGACTTAGTCTGAAATGAGTCTCTGGTAGGCAGCATACATACGTGTCTTGCTTTTGATCCATTCTATCACACCATGTCTTTTGATTGGAGCATTTAGTCCATTTACATTCAAAGTAATTGTTGATAGATATGTACTTATTGCCATTTTGTTACTTGTTTTATGGTTATTTCTGTAGTTCAACTCTATTGTTTCTTCTCTTGCTCTCCTCTCTCATTGCTGGCTTATCCAAGTAGTGATATACTTGGATTCCATTTCATTTATTTTTTTTTGCATATATATTACTGTTTTCTTATTTGTGGTTACCATTAGGTTTACACATAGTGTCTTATGCATATAGCAGTCTATGTTAAGTTAATGGTTTCTTAAGTATCAACCCATTCTAAAAGCACTAAAATTTTATTCTTCTCCCTCTGCCCCACTACGTTTTAAGTGTATGGTGTCATACTTTACATCCTTTTATTTTGTGAATCCCTTGAATGATTTTTATAAATATCCTTAGTTTTACTACTTTTGTACTTCCTACTTTTCGTGCTCCTTATGGTCTTATCTTTCCACCCAAAGAGTCCCATTTAACGTCTCTTGTAAAGCTGGTGTATTGGTGATGAGTTCTTTTAACTTTTGTTTGGGTAACTCTTTATCTCTCCTATTCTGAATGATAGCCCTATTGTACAGAGTATTCTTGGTTGCATTTTTTTTTCTTCTTTCAGCACTTTTAATATATCATGCTAGTCCCTTCTGACCTGCAATGTTTCTGCTGAAAACTCAGTCATTAGCCTTATGGGATTTCCTTCGTATATAACTATTTTCTCTTGCTACTTTTATTTTTTTCAATTTCTATTTGTTTCTATTTTTTTCAAAATTTTATTTAAATTCTATTAGTTAAAATACAGTGCAAAATTGGTTTCAGGCATAGAATTCAGTGATTCATCACTTACATACAACACCCAGGGCTCACCATAACATTTGCCCTTCTTAATACCCATCACCCATCTAGGTCATCCCCCACATACCTTCTTCCATCAACCCTCAGTTTGTTCTCTATCTTTAAGAGTTTCTCATGGTTTGTTTCCCTCTTTTTTTCCACTGTTCATTTGTTTTGTTTCTTTAAAAAAAACTTTTTTTTTTAATGTTCGTTTATTTTTGAGAAAAAAAGACAGAGTGTGAGCAGGGGAGGGGCAGAGAGAGAGAGAAAGACACAGAATCTGAAGAGGCTCCAGGCTCTGAGCTGTCAGCACAGAGCCCGACATGGGGCTCAAACTCACAAGCCGTGAGATCGTGACCCGAGCCGAAGTTGGACGCTTAACCAACTGAGCCACCCAGGCGCCCCTTTTTGTTTTGTTTCTGAAATTCCACATAGGAGTGAAATTATATGGTATTTGTGTTTCTCTGACCATTTCACTTAGCAGAATACACTTTAGGTTGATCCACACTGTTGCAAATAGCCTAATTTAATTCTTTTTGATTGCTGAGTGACTATATATATATATACACACACACACACACACACACACACACACACCCACATATTCATTGTCCATTCATCAGTTGATGGACATTTGGGCTCTCTGAATAGTTTGGTTATTGTTGATAATGCAGCTATAAACATTGGGCTGCATGTACTCCCTTCAAATCTTTATTTCTGTATCATTTGGGTAAACACCTATTAGTGAAATTGCTGGATCATAGGGTAGTTCTATTTTTAACTTTTTGAGAAACCACCATATTATTCTCCAGAGTGGCTACACCAGTTTGCATTCTCACCAAAAGTGGAAGAAGGTTCCCCTTTCTCCACATCCTCGCCAATATCTGTTGTTTCTTGTGTTGTTAATTTTAGCCATTTTGACAGGTGTGAGGTGGTATCTCACCATAGTTTTGATTTGTATTTTCCTGATGATGAGTGATGTTGAGCATCTTTTCATGTGTCTGTTAGCCATCTAGATGTCTTCTTTAGAAAAAAAAAAGTCTGTTCATATGTTCTGCCATTTTTTAACTAGGTTATTTGTGTTTTTTTGGGTGTTGAGTTTGATAAGGTCTTTATAGATTTTGGATACTAATCCTTTATCAGTTATGTCATTTGCAAATACCTTCTACCTTTCATAGGCTGCCTTTGAGTTTCATTGATTGTTTATTTCACTGTCCAGAAGCTTTTTTATTTTTAAAGTCTGATAGTTCCTTTATCTTTTGTTTCCTTGCCTCCAGAGACATGTCTTAAGAAGATGCTCTGACTGATGTCAAAGAGGTTGTTGCCTGTTTTCTCCTCTAGGATTTTGATGGTTTCCTGTTTCACAGTTAGGTCATTCATCCATTTTGAATTGATTTTTGTATATGGTGTAAGAAAGTGATCCAGTTTCATTCTTCAGCCTGTTGCTATCCAGTATTCCCAACACCGTTTGTTGAAGAGACTGTCTTTTTTTTTTTAATTTTAGAGAGAATATGTGAGTTGGAGAGAGGGACAGAGGCAGAGTGAGAGAGAATCCCAAGCAGGCTCCTTGCTCAGCATGGAGACCGATGCAGGGCTCAATCCCATGACCCTGGGATCACAACCTGAGCTGAAATCAGGAGTCGGGCTCTCAACTTACTGAGCCACTCAGGCAATCCAAGACTGTCTTTTTTCCATTGGTTATTCTTTCCTGCTCTGTCAAAAATTAGTTGACCATATAGTTGTGTGTCTATCTCTGGGTTTTCTATTCTGTTCCATTGATCTATGTGTCTGTTTTTCTGCAGTATCATACTGTCTTGATGACTACAGCTTTATAATATACCTTAAAATCTGTAATTGTGATCCTCTAGCTTTGTTTTTCTTTTTTAGTATTGCTTTGGCTCTTCAGGGTCTTTTGTGGTTCCATACAAATTTTAGGATTATTTGTTCTAGCTCTGTGAAAAATGCTGATGGTATTTTAATGGGGATTGCATTAAATATGTAGATTGCTTTGGGTAATATAAACATTTAACAATGCGTGTTCTGTCAGTCCATGAGCATGGAATGCTTTTCCATTTCTTTGTGTCCCCTTCAATATCTTTCATAAATGTTCTGTAGTTTTCAGAGTAAAGATCTGTTACCTCTTTGGTTAGATTTATTCCTGGGTATCTCTTTGTTTTTTGGTGCATTGCAAATGGCATTGATTCCTTAATTTCTTGTTTTGCAGAAATCTCTGCCTTCTAGTATTTAAGCCCTTGAGTAAGGGCAGGACTTGTGATTTGCTTCTAATCAATAAGATATGGCAAAAATGAAAGATTTCACTCCCATGATTATGTTACATTACATAAGAGTCTGGCTTTTCTCCCAACAAACAAAAATCCAGAACCAGATGGCTTCATTGGTGAATTGTATTTTTAGTCCCTATTTCATTTATTTCTGCTCTAATCTTTATTATTTCTTTCTTTCTACTGTCTTTGGGATTCATTTGTTCTTATTTTCCTATTCTTTGAGGCATTACATTAGCTTGAAGACTATCTTGTTTCTTGAGTTAGGAATTGTTAACTATGAACTTCCTTCTTAGGACTGCTTTTAGTGCATCCTGTAAATTTTGTTACATTACATTCCCATTTTAATTTTTCTCAAGGTATTTTTTATTTCTCTTTTAATTCTTGTATTCATTGGTTGTTTAGTAGCATATTGTTAAATCTCCACATATTTGAGAATTTTCCAGTTTTCCTCATGTAATTAATTTCTAGCTTTGTACTATTGTGGTCATATCTGTAGTTAATATGATTTCATTTCTCTTAAATTTATTATGGCCTAACATATGATCTATCTCAGAATATATTCCATGTGCACTTGAGAAGAATGTGTATTTCTCTTGCTTTTGGATGGAATATTATAGAAGTATATGCTAAGTTTATCTGGTCTGGTGTGTTATTCAAGGCTGATATTTCCTTATTGACTTTCTGTCTGAGCGATCTATCTATTGATGTAAGTGAAGTGTTAACAAATATCTAATTGGGGGCATCAGCAACTATTCTTTTCAGGAAATGAGTCTATGATGTTAGAAAATGGTGATTAAATAATATTATAAGAAGGAAATGCAGTATCAAAAAATCACATCTAAAATATATTTTAGCTAGGGGCGCCTGGGTGGCTCAGTTGGTTAAGCATCTGACTTTAGCTCAGGTCATCATCTCACGGTTTGTGAGTTCGAGCCTCGCGTCAGGCTCTGTGCTGACAGCTCAGAGCCTGGAGCCTGCTTCCGATTCTGTGTCTCCTTCTCTCTCTGCCCCTCCCCCACTTGTGCTCTGTCTCTCTCTATCAAAAATAAATAAATGTAAAAAAAAATTAAAATATATTTTAGCTATACAAAATTGATTAATAAGCCAATAGATAAATAGATAAATGACACAAGTACAGATTACTAGAAAGATAGATGGACCAGAAAGAATAGTATAAAAATGCTAACAATACTTCTGAGTCTTTATTATAATTTTTGAGAGATTTTTATGTTATTGCTTATGCTTATGTTTTCAAAAATATTCTGCATGTATATTGTATATCCCAATATAAAACTATTTGAAAAATAAATGATCAATAGAACAAATATTCTATGAAATAGAAAATAATGAAAATACATTAGTTTAGGTTATTTCAAGCCAATTATGTATCTCTCTTTGAGCAGAGAATTTTGTCAAATATATTTAGCTTTTGATACCAATCTTTGCTAGAAGACCACTAATTACGTGGCACTAACCTTGTGATAAAGATACAATAAAGGAACAGTAATACAATATATTTCTCTTGTACTCTTTGTTCTCTCTGTGAATTTCCAACCTTTCAAGTTCCTCCAAGTTAGTTCTGAAATTCTCCAGAAAAAAATTATATATATTCTCTTCTGTAGTCACTATCCGTGTAGTCACTCTCTGTTACCTTCCTCAGCTTGCTGTTCCTTTGTCAGTAAATGAGGCAACCAGTGCTACAAAATTGTTATAAGCACTCATTCCTTAGCAAAGCTTCTGAAGTTGCCAAAAAGCCCCATGGAGGTGGCAAAGCCAAATCCCTTTTCCTTTCATTTCCATTCTACGTGAAACCATCATGCCCCAATTCAGGCTTCAAAAACCTTTTGGCCCTGTTGCATTTTGGAATTCTAGGACAAGCATAACTTCAAGGGTCATGCAAAGATCCCTGCAACAATAGAGCCTTCAATCTGTATAGACCTTGAAGATATAAAGCATGCTTTCACAGATATTGTCTCACTTTATTTTTATGAAAATCTTCAGTAGGCATAAAAATGTGTTGCCTAATATTATTCTTTCCATCTTACATGTGAGCAAAATGAGGTCCTTTGCAATCGTAGTCAGTCCAGGGACATGCACCTAGTAAGTGGTAGAGCCAGAGCTCAAATAAGCTGCCAAGTCTAAGATTGTTCATTATGATCTTTCCATAAAAATATTGTGCAATCCAGCCACGAGCATCAAATTCTATGTATTATTTAAAGACCATTGTGACTATGCATATTTCATAAACTGGGACTGACAAACAATTCCTAAGAGGAGGCCGGAAATGTTAGAATCATTACTTTCAAAATAAGCGTTTTCATTGAAAAGTTCTGCTTTTCACAATCTCTCATTAGAAAAGATGTATCGATGTCAGGTGTCTTTTTAAATGGAAAATAAATGCCTTGAAGAGGGACTGTTTTGAATGTGAAGCCCTAGAATATCAACCAAATTGCTGACATAAGTATTAAAAACAATTAACAACATCCAAATAGTACCAATTAAATTGAAATTTTCAAATAGCATCTCTAGTGTTAGTAATGAAAACATCAAAATATATGTGAATCATTAGGAATAATCTCTAAGGAAAGATGAATTAACTTAAATAATGCTTGTATTAAATTTGAAATAGAAAAATTAAGTATTTTTAAGTGATGTTCTGTTGATTAATATTTTGATTAAATATTTTAAATATTTCAAATTAAATATTTCGATGAGAAATTTGTTTTCTTTGTTATTCAGAATGAAAACATTTTCAGAATTCACAGGAGAAAAAGTCACAAAAACATACCAACTACAGATCTTTACCATATAATGTAATTCAGATATATTTGCATCATTTTCTCCTAATTTATTTTAAAAGGTAAAAGAAAGATAATTCAAATGATACATAATTTATTTTTAATTTTAAATATAGTAACTCAGTACATAAAATATTTAAAAGATCGAGCACTCAAAGGTGAAACACTTTTGGAGACTGTCATGAAATGGTTCTGCTCTCTTTACTCTGTCCTTGCTCTGATTAGATGATTCTTTTAGTCTCACTTTAAAGCCTACTTGGAAATATTACTGCCTTCATAGGATCAGGCAAAATATTGATTCTTTATAATAGTGGGCCTTTAGAGGTTGTCTTCATCATGTGACCATCTGTCCTTATATACACTTCTTATTGCAAACAACATCCTTCTATTTCAGTTCATGTTAAGGTGTGAGGAATACCATCCTACCTCTGGAGTGGGGCAGGTGACTCAATCTGGCCAAGAAAAAGTGTGATTGTCCTATGTCACAGTGACTGACTAGTGGAAGGCATATGACTGGCCCTCTCCAGGCCTATCAAAATGATGTATGTCCTATGTGGAAGCAATTCAAATTAGAATTTTTGAAAGTTTTTTATTTGAGTCTCTCTTTTCACCCTTCTCCTGGTACTCTAAGAGATAAGCTGGGTCATTGCCATGATGTTTAGTCTGGGCTTGTCTCTCAAGGTTATTTCCTCTAGAGTACAGACTCCTGTTCCATATGGGGTCTGATTTCATGTCCAGTTCAAATATTTCCAGTGTAGAAATATTCCTGAACAGGAATCTTACACACTAAATGCCTTGATGCATACAATTGGGTAAAATGGCAAATAATGAACAGTGAAATATGGATAATGGCAGCCTTTTCTCTTTGACCCTCTGAATTTTTTTCCAACCAAAAAATGAATAATTGGTACAATTAAGGTTGGCATGAAATTAAATGATTTTTTTAAGCCACATTTTAATCCTTAAATTTTCTTTACTGGAATCTTCCAGTTTACTGATTTCAGTGTGCTTTTGTTTTCTCTCTCTGAGTTCCTATCAATGGGTACTATTCATGATTATATTATTTAAAGTACATGTATTTTTAAAAGCTGTCATTAGTCCATCCATATTTCCTTCAAAACATAAAAAACAATTGATTTTTTATGTATTTGTTCAGATCTTCAAAGCAAATAGTTGTATCTCCTATTTATAAGTTACCTGGGAGAAGTCAATTTGAGGTGGCCATTTAGGAATTTTTAAAAAGAATACTTCATGTCTCAGCCAGTGATGAAAGCTGACAGCACCGTAGCCATTCTGAAATCTGGGAAAGTCATTATGTTGCATTCCTTTTCATAAACAGATGCCTTTCAGGAGAGGTAGTGGGAGTTAATATCCATGTCATAGCAGAGGAGGGACCAAGAGGTGCCTTTAATAACCATGGCTATATCAATTGCAAGTTACAGGAGCCTAACTCAAACTAGCTAAAGAAAAACAGTGTATTGGTTTATATAACCGGGATCAAGAATAGTATTAACACTAGATATGCTTTCTAAAGTAGGAGAAACAAAAGCAAAAATAAACTATTGGTACTACATCAAATAAAAAGCATTTGCACAGGAAAGGAAACCATCAATAAGACATAGAGACCATTTGCTAAAATGGGACAATATTTTCAAATGATATATTCTATAAGGGGTTCATATCCAATGTCAAAAACTTCTACAAGTCGATACCAACAAAACATACAATATGATTGAAAAAATGGTCAGAGGACCTGAATAGACATTTTTCCGAAGAAGATCTACAGATAGTCAACAGACACATTAAATAAGATGCTCGGCATCACTCATCATCAGGAAAATGCAAATCAAACCACAGTGAGATATCACCTTACACAAGTTAGAATGGCTAAAATCAAAATGATAAGAAATAAAAAGTGTTGGTGAGGATATGGAGAAAAAAGAACCTTCTCATACTATGGGTGAAAATGTAAATTGGCATAGCTACTATAGAAAATAGTATGGAGGTTCCTCAAAAATTTTTAAATAGAAATACCATATGATCCAATAATTTGACTACTGGGTATTTACCCAAAGAAAATGAAACACAAATTTGAAAAACTATATGCACTGCTATGTTTATTGCAGTATTATCTACAATAGCTAAGATATGGAAGCTACCTAACTGTCCATCAATAGAAGAATAAATAAGGAAGATGTGGTACACACACACACACACACACACACACACACAAATATTACGCAGCCATTAAAAAGGTTGAGATCATGCCATTTGAGACAACACAGATAAACATAGAGGGTATTATGCAAAGTGAAATAAGTCAGGCTGAGAAAGACAAATATCATCTGAATCCACTCACAAGTGGAATCTAAAAAAAAAAAAAATGAATAATGAAAAAACCAGAAGCAGACCTGTAAATACAGAGAACAAAGATGGTTACCAGAAAGGAGGGGAATGGGGCTGGGGACCTGAGCAAAATGGGTGAAGAAGACAGGAAGATACAGGCTTCCAGTTAGAGAGTGAATAAGTCATGGGAATAAAAGGCACAACATAAACAATATAGTCAATGATACTGTAGTAGTGATGTAACCGGACAGGTAATAGCTACACTTGTGGTGAGTACAGCATAATGTATAAACTTACCAAATTACTATGTTGTACATCTGAAACTAATGAAACATTGTGTGTCAACTATACTAAAAAAAAAACATAAATAACACATTAACCCTTATTCACTCTATGCCAAGCATATTTCTAAGCACTTTATATGTTTTAATTCATTTTATCTTCACAAAAATCCCTGTGACCTAGCTGTTGCTATTTTCATCATCATCATCCTCCTTTGAGCTTATAAGAAATCAAGCCATAGAGACATTAGTGAATGGGACCCAACAGCTAATAAGCAGCAGAACTGAGATTTGATCACATGCCTCTGGGCCACGGAGAATATACACTGAGTCATCAGACCAGAGTGACTCAAATGCAAATGCTGCTGGTTCCTGAAGTAGCTCCCTGGAAATGTTGTGGGAACTGCCCCCAAAGTCTTGATAGCAGGTCTCCCGTGGTTCATCCAGTCAACTCTGCCTGTCTCTGCTTCTGTCATTATGTTCATCATATCCCCTCTTACTCATACTGGCCTTTCAGTCTAACAAAGACCCTGACCTCCAGCAGGCTCAAGTTATTTTCCCCAGGAGGTAAAAGTGTTTGGACCTGGGTCATCCACTGCCTTCCATAACTTGGAGTAAAGCAATTATCCAAGGCAGGAGAATTGGACAGCCTGCTGGACAGACAAAAGCAAACATTTCTGTATTCCCCCCTAGTTCCCACTTGCAAAAGGCAAGTGGTTTTGCTCTGTTTTTATTCCGTGAATGTTGTTGTTTCTAAGAAAGCATAAAAATAGGACTCTGTCTTACATGGATTTCAAAATCCATTAGAGAACGTTTTAAGAATTAGTTATTCTATTTGCATGGTTTAGGATCTAAGAGTTTTTTAAGGCCCATGAAAAGTTCTAAGAGATTGAAAAGAAAAATTGGCTGGGAAAAAAATCTAAGAAAGCCAAAATATGTAAATATCTAATTAAATGTTTATACAAGTGACATATTGGAGACATAACTGTAACCCAACTCAACTTATATACAAGTGGATTTTAGTAGGTTTGGTATAAAGAGGACTAAGTTCTCCAAAAGCCTCGTCAGGACTCCACTAATGTAACTCTTAGAGGACCAAAGTACCCAAAGGAATCAGAAAAAAAGTGTATGTTGCCACCACCCAGTGGATTTCACTTGCTGCCTTAGTCCACAATACTTTAAAACAAATGGAGCTGTTTAAACTTTGGTTCGATGTCCCTGGTAGGCTAGTGATTAGGATTCATCATTCTCACTGCTGTGGCCATGTTCAATTCCTACTCAGGGAAGCCTTTCTTCTGGAGCACCTGGGTGGGTCAGTCAGACAAGCATTGGACTCTTGATTTCAGCTCAGGTCATGGGTTCAAGCCCCAAGTCAGGCTCTGCCCCACAGAACCTAGTTAGAATTCTCTGTCTCCTTCTCTCTGCCCCTTCCCTGTTCTCTCTCACACATACACTCTTTCTCTCTCAAAAATAAATAAACGAACTAAAAACAATCAAAGAAACTAACAAATTATGGTTATCTAAGATTTCTGTCAAATCTCCCACAAATGAGAAACTCTTCATTCTGTGCTCACAGGGTATAAAAATGGTGATTATGATTTTTAGAACTATTAAGTATATTTGTGGGGCTTTTAAATGAAAAATTTTGAACTAAGAACAAAGTTTCTTGATTATTGTGGTTAAACTTAGAATGGTCTGTACTGTTTAAGTAAAACCTTAAATTGAAAATGTGGACTGGGGCGCCTGGGTGGCTCAGTTGGTTAAGTATCCAACTTCGGCTCAGGTCATGATCTCATGGTTCATGGGTTTGAGCCCCACATTGGGCTCTGTGCTGACAGAGCCTGGAGCCTGATTTGGAATCTATGTCTCCCTCTCTGTCTGTCCCTCCCCCGTTCTCTCTCTCTCTCTCTCTCTCTCTCTCTATCTCTCTCAAAAATAAATGCACATTAAAAAATTTAAAAAAAAAATGAGGACTTGTCCTTAGTTTTTTTGTTTGTTTGTTTGTTTGTTTTTTTAACGTTTATTTATTTCTGAGACAGAGAGAGACAGAGCATGAACAGGGGAGGGGCAGAGAGAGAGTGAGACACAGAATCTGAAACAGGTTCCGGGCTCTGAGCTGTCAGCACAGAGCCCGACACGGGGCTCGAACTCACAGACTGTGAGATCATGACCTGAGCTGAAGTCGGACGCTTAACCGACCGAGCCACCCAGGCGCCCCTGTCCTTGGTTTTTGAATGTAACTTCTAAGAGCACTTTGTCCGTAGGCCACTAACCAAACAAATCATCCATTTTGTTCATCCTTGTCCATAGTTCACTTAGACAAGGAGAATCTCCTTTTCCTTACACTGTGATGCTTTATTACCCTGATTATAGCAGAGGTTTTATGTGTAGCCTGAATGGCTCCTATTTTAACTTAGGCTTCTACATCTCTGTGGAGTTATGAATAAAACCAGGTAGACAGGAGTGATATGTGGAGTGATATGAAGTGACATGTGGCCCATCTTCATAGAAGATCACTTTGGCCAATGATTTGGGAAGATTTTATAAATATACAAACTCATAAATATTGAGATAGATTGATAGGGGATGATTTTCCAGAAAGGGTAAAAATCATGATTTTCATTTAAATATAAAAGGAATATGTGCCAAAGATTTTATTTAACTCATTAGTTAAAGAGGGAAATCAATAAAGTGTTAAAACCAGTGCAAAGAAGAATTCAAAGAACAACATATTAATAGATAAAAAGTGCTTACATTAATTTACAAATACATGCAAAATTACAAAATTGGTCAATATTCAGAGAACAATTACCAGATTCCACTGAACACAATTTAGATAGATCTCTGTGGGAAAATTTAACTTTCAATGTTGTCACTTACCTAAAACATAAAGTTGTAAAGTAGCCCCAAAAGAAATGAAAGCACTGTATCCCCATGGAATCTGGTAGCATGGACGGGTATGCTAATGCCTGTTTCCCTTGGTCTGTTTCAAATATTTTACAGTTTTTTATTAAAAAAAGAATCTATCACCAAGTAGGTATAGATGAGGAATGGATATATTTCAAAGCAAAATGTCAAATGCTTGTATCACATTAATTTTAATTATAAAGTAGGTGACATCTAAAGCATTCCTGACTTTTGGCAATGATGATCACCTCATTTTTCATAGTTCCTTTATAACAGAGGTTCTTAACCTGGGATTTATGGGCAGCATTTATAAATTTTCCAAGGGAAAAAATTATGCTTTCATCAAGGTCTAAAACAGGTTTCGAACATCACAGTTTAAAAGCAATCCTTTGGAAGACAATTTTGGAATATGAACTCATTTATTCAGGTACTTCTTCAAATGTAAACTGCAGAGCATTTCTGCTTTGATATCAAATATCTTCAGATACTTGAAAACAAAATCTTATCTTTGAAAAGAAAGAAAAAATATTTTAATTTTTATCATATTATTTAATTTTGACATTTATGTTCATTTTGGTTACTTTCCTGTTATTTTTAGCCTTTTCAGATCTTTTCCAAATCCACCCCTCCCCCGCCCCCTGCAACAAATGCTTATTTAAATGCTGTTTAAAAGACTATTGTGTAGTGGCAAAACACTGTAATGTTCTACTGACTATCTCAGCTTTAAAAAGTGAGAGTTAAGAATTTTAGAGAGGATGAGCCAGGCTCAGTTTTGTTACCTCAGGAATGTTATTCTTGATAATCCTTTCAATAATTCTTATGTGCTAAGAATTATTATCCTCACTTCATAGATAATGATACTGACGCCCAGAGAGGTTACATGTTTGCCTTATCAGTACTTGTTCTGTGGTTTTTCTAATTCTGATATCTGTACACTTTTACTACTACACCATGATGCCTCTTTATTTCAAACTTTCCATACTCTAACCTGCCAAGAGAAAGTTGGGGGAAAAAATTAAAAAAGAAAAATGGATAGTGATCACATGTCAAAGATTCATCTAATTAATTAATTAGGAAACCAACAAAAAGACAAGAGAACTGGTTCCAAGAATATTTGAAAAGCAGTTTTATTTAGCCAGTAAGGAAAGAAATACCAAGGTAAGATTGTTAAATACAAAACTGGTTTTCCTGCTACAGAATAAAAGTAAAACTTTTGGAGTTATCTTTTCTATCAGTCCTTTGCCTCTAAAATCATACCTGTCAGTTTGTTTTTTGTTTGTTTGTTTGTTTTTTTCTTTGCAGATTAACCTCTGACTGTACAGGCATGTAAAACACCTGGGCCTTTGTTAGTAAAACAGAGTTACATCCTCCAAGAGAGTTAGATGAGAGTTAAGCAGGTTTTTAGCATGTGTCCTAGCATGATATTAAGAAATCAAAGACTTATTAGTTTGCTTTATTTCCAATTTTGAAATGCATTATTATTTTACAGAATATAGTGATTTGAGATTACAGGCTTTGGATCAAACTGCTTTGGTTCAAAATCTATCTTCCTCCCACTACCTCTGTGTACTTAAGCAACTTACTTAAATTCCCCGTGCCTTTGTTTCCTAATCCTTAAAATGAGGAAAGTAATCATGAAATTTACCTTATAGTGTTATAGGAATTCAAGGAACCTTGCATGTGGCAAATAACCCATCAAGGTTGACATTTCAAGGTTGGCTTCATTTTGGTCTTTTTCATCTCAGTTACAAGGTGGGCTTCAGCAATTACAACTTTGGGGAGTTTTTCTTTTCTTTTTTTTTCTCTCACTTTTTTCTAGACATTCTATCATTACCTTGGTTTCATTTCTCTATGTAAGTACCACATTGCACTTAATGCTCTTAAATTTCATGAATCATGATTCCAATTGGTTAAATTTATTTGTAGTTGTGTTCATGTTAGTCTGTCAGCAAGGATGATTAACATTGCTACAAGTAGGATAAGTATATCCATGATTCTGGGACCAATCCTAGAATTGGTCAATCAAAGGATTATGTAAGATTGGTTCCAGAACCAATGCACTAACATATGTAAAGTTCACTGAATTTCATATAAATATACGTCATGCATTGTGTTTGTAACAATGATATTTCTATAGTTTCTTCACTGACCTTAAAACTTAATATTACTTCATTTAACATTTATACTTTAAAAATATGGATGTCTCAGTCTCAGATTCATGTGTTTTTTTTCTTTTTCACTTTACTCATCTTTTCCAACTTAATGTCTTTTAAGCAGTAGAAACTGAACATCAGACTTCATATTTGGATATAAGGATATGTCATCAGCACAAATGGTAGTTAATTAAATACAAATAGTTTACAAATGTGATGGCTAGCAGTCCCTTAAAATTTTCAGGTATTACTCCACATTGAATAATTTAAATTAGAAATACAAGCCAAATGCTAAAGGTAGCATTTGGCAATGTTCTTGATTAGAATATCTGCTTGTAGTATTTGTTTATTCAGCAACTGAAGTGCCCTCCCTGGTTGTTTTGCTATTTGAAGAATCTTCATAGAATCTCAAGTACTTGTTGTCACTGAGGCAAAAACTAATTTGTTTCCCATTATAATATCTGCCTTCCCATTTGTGTATTTAATTGTGGTGAGGTCTTGGGAGTCGTTTCTGACTTTTACACAAGGAAAAATGAGAGTACAGTTGTTACTTTTGACAGCTCACAGATAAAAAATGATGGAAAATAGGTTGAAGGCTGAATTAAACCCAAACTATAAAAGCCTTAATTAGTGAAAGCATAATTACAGGGAGCTATTGTAGAATAAAATCTAAATTGTATTAAAATATTTTTTCAACTGATTTGAAGATAGAAAAAGCATGCTTTACACTACAAGCAATTTCTCTAAATTACTGCCCATCATTGAATTTCATAAATTAAAACTGAGTGCTGAAATAAAAGCTTGTTGCCACCATTCTTTTTGTTTAGTTCAGTTTGGAATGATTTCCTAAGGCATTTTAGAGCCGTAATATTGTATCTTCTTGTTGTATATGGAGGAAGCTGTTCAATCATTTTCAAGACCAGGGGTATCAATAATTATCAAAATGTATAGATAATACAAAGCTCCCTCCTTAAAAAGTCACTTGAATAATAAATGAGCAATTAATTGTATACACTCAGCAGCACTCTTGGAATAACCAGGGATGCTAGGAAGAGCTAAAAATGATACTTAGGGGTTTTTTGGCTCTCTTTTCTTTGGTCCCAAACACTCTCCAAAAAGGCCTAAATAAGCAGGGATATAAGGAAAAGAAAAGAGTAGAGAATGGAAAAATTGTGAGTTACTATTACTACACAAACCATTTTAAGCACAAATATCGACATATTTAAGCATTCATAATGTCCTAATTAATTAAGCTTGATTCTTTAAAAAAATTATGTTACCATCCAGAGTTCCCTGTCTGTAGTGGTAGCTTCTAGATTTTTACATTTCATTAACAACTACAACTCTATTTTCTCCATTATTTTACAAAATAAAGTGTATGTTTTTAACTAGGAACAACATTATTACAAATGAAGAGAAAGTTCCTCTAAGGGGTTAAAATGAACATGTCATATATGATTATATTATGCTTTTTGACTTTTTTGTCACTTGTCATGGATTGGGCAAATATTATCACTGACTAAGGTTTAGGAATCATTGGACCAGAGGTGAAAGTAGGATGAATGGACCTTTCACAACGGAGTTCCAACCTACTTTTCTACTCTCATCTTCTGAGAATTTTACTTACGAATTCTAAGCTTCAGCTACACTGAACTGCTTGTCACACCCCAGAAACCCACATTCTTTGGCATTCATAGACTTGACATCTCATCCCACAGTGAGCTACTTCATTTTCTTGAGCCTCACTTTTCTCACAGAGGCAGGACGATCATGCTTTGGACTCTGGCCCCACCACTTAGGCAGTGTGACATTAGGAAAGTCATTTCATCTTTGTGCTCTTCAGTTTCCTCATCCATAACATGAAGACGGTCGCATTGCCCGTTCCATTAACTTGTGTGGGTTCAATGAATTAATACAGGAACCTTCAAATGTGTAAGCACATTTATCAGTTTTCTATTGCTGCATAACAAAACTACCCCAAAATTTAATGGCATAAAATGATTTAGCATTTTTTATGGTCCTAAGGTTAGATGGGCAGTTCTTATACTCTACATACATCGTCTGGGATCACTCATGCAGCTGCATTCAAGCTGGTGATGAGCTGTGCTGGAAGGTCCCGGAAGTCCTCTCTCACACGTCTGTGGTATTGGTACTGACGATCACATGGCTTGTCCGACTCTTCATATTCCTTCCCTCATGTGATATCTTACCCTTCTTTTCCACATGATGTCTTTCTTGCAAGATACCCTGGACTTCCCAACAACAGGACAACTAACTGGGTTCCATGAGAGTAAAAGCAGAAGGCCTGAGCCTGAACTGGCCTAGCTTCACTTCTGCTTGCATCCAATTGGTAAATACAAGTCACTGAGGGAAAGCGAAATAGACTTGGCCTCTTGATGAGAGGAATGTCATGCTTATGTAAGAATGGGAGAAATTGTGGGCATCCATATATGCAGATAAAATAGCACAGCACATAATAGAGTTTAGCTATTATTATTTATAAAATGGAGTGAATGCTTTCTACCCCCTCAGACTGTTGTAAGGATTGAGTGAAGAAATAAAGAGATGGAAGGCACTGCCTTTGTTGTCATTGAGGTCATTACTAAGGATTGTTACTTGTAAAAAGATTCTCACTCCGACTGTATTTTTGGAAGCCAGGGCAGTGAATATTCTGCTGTAGCTGAATCATCCCAGCATGTGCTTCCCAGTCCTTGGGCACTGCAGCAATAAGAGACCACATGTATCCCTTTCCTACCTCTGCCCTCAGACTGTGCCAAGCCTCAGGTTGTCGTTTAGTCTTTCTCCTTCTTCATAAAGAGAGAGGTGTAGGAGAGACACTGGTGTCTGAAAAAGTGCTTTTATGAAATGATGTCACCTATAAAAACAGAAATGCTGATTATGTTCTCTAGAACTTGAACTGAAACATGTTTTTGGTACCCATGGGCTGGTGTGAGAAGTTAAACTTCTCAGTTTGTTCATTTTTGCCCCTGACATGGAAAAATGAAGTTTTGAACCTAAGCTATTTTTAAAGTAGGACCTATAGTATTGAGGATATGGGCTTTCAGACCTAATTTTATGGAGGCCTAATTTTCAAAAATAGTTAAAGATTATTTGCAGTTTATAATTCATTGTTATACCAAAAGACTAAATCATTTACCAAGTTTCTATTTCCTGCCAATCCTTTATCTTTTTAAGCTCTTTCATACCAAACTTCTTTACACTGTTAATGTTTGACTGTCTTTAAAATGAACAAAATTCACATGATAACACATTTTAATTTAGGTAATATCTGAACTGCTGAGGTTTTTATATGACAGTATTTAACTTCATAAAGTAATAGATTTAAGGAATACCCTGCGGAGACATAAGAAAATCCATTCCTCTGGGATTTTTGCAATTAGGACAAACATGTCCAGAATTATACAAATTTCACACCTCTCCACATCTAGAGAGTAGCTTTTTATCACCATGAACACCAATTCTCTTTGGTGATTAATATTCATACTCCCACATGAATTCTTAAATAATAAATTGTTATTAGTCTTCTAAAGGTTTAGTTTTTTGCTATAACAACTTGGATCAGTCCATCATATTTTAAAATGTAAAAGAGAAATTTATATTCAACTTTGCCGTGTGTTTTTATTCAGACTGCCCATGAATTTGGTTCTAGAGTCTTATTTCAAATAAAACTTGAATTTTAGGCAATAGCGGTGTTTCAGTAACTGTTATAAAGGACTATAATTTTGTGCTCTCAACTACCTTCACACTCAGTGCAGATCATAGTAATAAATGATCAAGAAAGTTTCTAATTTCATCATGGCTACCTCAGTTTTATTGTATATATGTGGGTAGCGTCATTCAGTTTTAAAATGGTTGAAGTGTTTTCACAAACATTATTATTATTGCAGATGTTGATGAAGATATGTCAAGCAACACATGCATGATGTTATAGGGACTAACTTTATTTTGTTTCTTAAAATATCCTACTGGGTCTGCCAGCAGCAAGGGCACCCTTAGCCCATATTATTGTAATGTCATGCAGATATGAAATGTGTTGCATACTCTCAATGGCAAATGCACAGTGCACATCAGATTGACACTTCCAGAGCCTAGGCTAATGCTATTGCCTCTTCAAGAGAAAATTCAGTACCATATCAGCAGGAAACTAGAAGATCCCTTGGAGATGTAGTTTCCTGGGTACTCCTATAATGTTCTCAGGCATATAAACATGCCTGAATTTTTGGATTTGACCAAATTAAAGCAGCAATAACAGATTACAATCGTCACTTTCAGATTTTATTAGTCTGGCCTTGCCTTTGGAAAGTAAGTAGCTCTGAAACTAGTATAGGTCCTGAGGGTGAACACTCAGAATTACTGCGTCTTGTGTGCTACCTCCTCAAAAAACCTGTATTCAAGGTCCCCTGGGTGGCTCAGTCGGTGAGCATCCTACTCCTGATTTCAGCTCAGGTCACGAATCCAGGGTCATGGGATTGAGCCCTGTGTCAGGCTGTACACTGAGCGCAGAGGCTGCTTAAGATTCTCTCTCCCCCCCTTCCCACCTCTTAATGGCATTATTCATAAGAAGCAAAAATTGGAAACAAATAATGTCTGTCAGTTGGTAAATTGAAAAACAAACATGGTACATACAGACAATGGAACATTATTTGGCAATAAAAAGCCAATGAATTACTGATACATGCTACAACATGGATAGCTCAAAACCACTATGCTAAATTAAAGAAGGCAAACATAAGATACCACACATTGTACAATTCCATTTACGTAAAATGTCCAGAAAAGGCAAATCCATGGAGACAGAAAGATTAAAAACTTACCAAGAAGAGATTGAGTACTGATTGCCTTCTTCATATCAATATAACTTATGATACATGATGATCCTCTTTTCTATGCTTTAGTAAATTGTCATCCTCATTTTTCTAAGTGGGAAATCTAAATCAGCTTCCAGGATCTTATCCACTGCACTTTCAATATTGTGAAATATTTCTCAACATTTAAATTATAATAACTAAAATATATACATATCGAGACTGTGCAAAGCAAGGACTGTCTGCATTGTGGAGTGTGTGTGTGTGTATTTGTAATCTTTGTTTCATAGAATTTATAATGTAGTTGTAGATTTCATTCAGATTCAAGTAACAATTCCCAAGAAAGCCTGAGAAAGAGCGGTTTAAACATACCAGTTGTTTTCAGTTTTGTGTGTGTGTGTGTGTGTGTGTGTGTGTGTGTGTGTGTGTGTGTTTCCACACAAAAAGGAAGTCCAAGATAGATAGTTATGAGGTACTTAGCTTTACAGAC
The DNA here is from genome assembly GCF_024362965.1 of Panthera pardus. Classification (NCBI taxonomy): domain Eukaryota; kingdom Metazoa; phylum Chordata; class Mammalia; order Carnivora; family Felidae; genus Panthera; species Panthera pardus. The sequence continues at coordinate 65,395,787 of NW_026526655.1, read as the reverse complement.
AGCTATCCTTACCAGGTAGCTTTTTTTCTTATATGTTGTTTCATGGTTTCAAGATGGCTGCTCTATGTGTAGTATGATACTGTAGGAAGAAAAGGAAAGGCCAAGGGCAGAATGTATACAAACAGATTCCATCATGTTTTAAAAGAGCTTCTCTGGAATATCCTTCTATTGACTTCTGCTTTCATCACAATGACCAGAAATGTATCACATGACCAGCTCTGGCTGCATAGCAGACCAGCAAATATTTATTTATTTTGAATATAGTTATACTGTTTCTCTTTAGAAATTGGAGTTCTGTTAATTAAGAAAAAGAAGGTTAGAATAGAATTGAATAGGTAACTCACGGTCTTTGCACTTTAAGCATTTTGCAGTTCACTTTACTACAAAGTTTTTATACAATGTTACCCAACTTTAAAAGCCTTGTGCTGGAATATTGTATAATATTTGATCAAAGATAGGTATCATTAATCACACATATTTTCATTTTGTTGAGTACCATATTTATTGTTGATTTTTCCCTTTATTTAGAGATTTCCCTTAATGGTGTTCAAAAGATATTAACATTTTATGTTCTTAATAAAATTGTCAATTTGGAAAAGTCATTCTTTATTAAAGTTGAACAAGGGAAAAAAATGTAGAAAAATGTTCCTCCCAAAATTTATATCTACCTTTTCTTGGTCCTTTGGTTAAAGTAATTTTCTTCGAACATCAACATTCAAGATTAAAAATATCATTTTATTCCATTTTTATGTTATTTTATTTGCTAGAACGTGAAAAGTTTCATTTCATACTATTTCCCTAGGCAAATATGCATTAATTTACATTTGTGATTCAATAAGTGGACTAACCTAGGGCTTAACACTAACAATTATTTTTGTTTTTATGTACTTAATAGATGCTGCATAAAGTGTATATTTTGTGCTTGCAAATTTACACACAGTTTACAAGGATGCGGGAGGTGGGTATGACTTTTTTTCTTTTCTTTTTTTCTTTTTTTGTTTTATATAATATGATTCCTAAATGTAAGTTAAGTGTTGAAAGCAGAAGAAACTGTAGTCTATTCCTGCATGGATAAAACACTAAATATGTAGACCCTGTCAAGAGATCTCTCTTTTAAACAAACCATACAGACAAGCCTATATGAGTGATTTGGTTCTCTTTTGGGATATTTTTTTATTAGCTGATTTTCACATTAATCCTTGACTTTATAACCTAAACTTCTATAAGATATGGGTACAATAAAAAAATTCTGCATTACCTACACATCATTTCCTTTTGAAACTGTTAGGAACTTCCTCTGATATATCATTCTCTGGATGTGATTGCTAGCCACTTGCTGAGTGTTGATGATAGTTGAGTATAATTGCAAACTAATAAAGAGGGGAAAATCTTAAGAATTCAATATGATTGGCTATCTTGGAATCTAAGAGTTGTTTATATTTGCCCGTGAAATATAAGAGACTTTCCAAATTGTGTTCTTCTGAGATTAAAATAATGATGAATTTCAATTGTCTGGGTGTTCCCAAGGAATGCATACACAGACAAGACCTGCTGATTATGGGTAAGGTGGCTAGATGCACACAGACGGTTGTGGGGGGTGGTCATTAAAAATGCTTGAAAAATTGTATCAATTAGATACATATATAGCAATAATTAAGCTGACTCAATGGCACAAGGAAAAGTCAGATTTAATAGAAAGAGAAACCTAGGACAGGTATCATTTTTCTTTGTGAATAGGTTTTTAACTGTTTACGAAGAGCATTCAAGAGTTCTCCCCACATGAACAAAATCAGGCTGGTGATTTTTAAGCAAATATTCTCACGTATACATAGTAATTAACAGCTGAAGTCTAGAGCCATACTGCCTACATTCTAGTCCTGGCCCCAGCACTGCAGTGTGTTACCTTGGTGACTTACTAAATAATCTCATGCCTTAGTTTCTCTCTGCTCAAAAAAAAGAAAAAAAAGAAAAAAAAATTAATAGTAGCTACCTGCCTCAGAGTTGTGAAATTAAATGAGAATATATAGAAAATGCCCAGGATAGTTCCATGCAGTTGAAGTGCTCAATAAGTGTTAGAAATATCGTTACTCTTATTATTATTAATTTTTATTTCATTGGATCGAAGAGCGTCAAGAGTAAGCCATCCATCTTTCTATGCTGGAGTTGCTTCTTGTCATGTCTTTCTCTTTCAGTGTATATCTTCTTGTCCTGGTATCTTAAAAATTAAATTATCTTCACGCTAAATGTATTACCAGCCTTTCATTCACATCAAATGCTCATGGAATTTCAATGGCAAAAAGTATTTTAGAGGACATCTATTCCAATCAGCTCTTTGTCACAGAGGGTCAGGAAGACTCCAGCACAGGCCCCTCTGCCTTTTACAGTGACTGATCCACTTTCCGTAATGCTTTGGCAGGAACATCTCTGCTTCTTTCAACTTCTTAAAGTAGAAACATTCCCAAAAGAAAGCAGGGAGTCTCTGTGGTGATTGTCTTCACTCCGGAAGCTATTTTTTTAATGTATTTTTGTGCTGGTCGTACCCCTGTTTCTTTTCTCACTGTCTTTAACATACATCAAACCACTTTAAAAGCAAGAAAGTGCAAATGTCCCTGTTGTAAGAAATAAATCTGAGCAATTTTCCCTGATCAAACCATGAAAGTTGCCCCATGAGAGAGCCCAATAGAACAAGGGCTATGGAGACCTTCCCCAGACTGGTGTAATAATTCATTTTTGTGCATTTGCAATGCTAGGCTTTACTATGCTGTTCTGCAGATACAAGCCAAGAGCAGTAGTGTGATTAGATTTTTAATCCCATTAACTCTAATTGCTTCTCAGAAGCTGTATACTTACAGTATGTGTCTGCTTTTGGAAACGCCAGGGAAACGGAAAGTGATGAAATATTTCCTTCAATCTGGACGGAAAATCGAAAAGCAAGGAAAACAGTGCACAGGCAACAAGTTATAGAGAGATGCTGGCAGTTTTTTAAACACTATTTACGATGATTAGGTATGCTTTGGGATGCAGAAATCTTCCTGACTGCCCTCAAGTTTCTATGTAGGAGGGCTCATTTCCTTGCTGTTCATTCCTTGGGGTTGGACTTTGACACCCTTATTGTGCTTTTGATAGTTTGCCCACAAATTATTGCACTGAAGAGAATGAGGCTCCGAGGTTAAACATCTTCTATTTCACAGGATGCAATTCCTGGGACTGTCTTTGTGATTCCAAACAAGGTCTATTAAACACAAAGCTGACCTAGTGGAACTGATAAACACAATCACTTTAAGGAAATGGAGATGAATTGTAGCTGAGGTTTAGGAAAATAGGAAAGCATAATTGAGTAAATTAAAAATAATTTTAAATCACAATTATAATCACGCTTCATTTATTTTTACCCTGCCAGTTTCATGTCTCATGGTCTGTAATTTGAGAATGTTTTGGTGTAGCTAGCCTTACTGTTTAAAAAATGAGGTTATTAACAAAAAAAAAATTCATTTTGTTCTGCAGAATGTCTATACCATGTGAGAACACTGCACTAAAAATGGGGTTGTTGTTAGGGAAATGGCAACCTTGGAAGATTGAGCTGTTGGTGGAAAGGAGATGTGTCAGCTGAATGACGAGAGAAAAAGAAAAGGCTGACAATAAAATTTGTTTTATCTAGAACTCACAGAGCAAGTAGCAGAACAAGAGGAAAAGTGTAGGGAAGGAAGAAAAGGTGGGATATGTGAATGTGTCATTTAGTGAGAACAGTTGTACTTATGAAAGGGGCATGTGAATGTTTCAAAACCAAGGATCCTAGGTCCCCCACCAAGATCAGCGTGGACCCACTTTTGCAACCCTCTGTTTTGATGATCGTATTACAGGATGTTTTCAAAACTGTAAGGAATCTTGGAAAGATAGTTTTGAATCTTTAGACTGCTCTAAAGAGGACAAGTTTATAAAGATTCACTCTAAACCTTCTTATGAGTCTCAGATTAAAAACAGCATGTATTACTGGGGATAAACTTAGTATGGGATCATAGCTTACTCTGAGACTCAGGTAGTGTGCACATGCCTATAAATCAGAGAATTGGGATCAATGAAGACAGACTTGAGCATATTTAATATTTGTGAGATACTCGATAATGAAAGTCAAGTGAAGAGCTTTTATAAGGACTTTATTAGAGAGACTAGAATTGGGTTTAATTCGAGCTTCCTACTTTGAAGCACTTATGGGCACATTGTAACCTGACCTTTAGCTTCTCTAGGCATGGATTAAACTCACTGGCAGGACACTGACTTGTGCCCTTTGAAGCATAGTATTGTTGTTAGAAAGCTCAGTTTAAGTACCATCATTGCATCAGATTGCTATACTGGCTTAATTAACATGAATATGAAGAGGGCTATTAATATAAAGTACCACTGCACAGGCCCCCACTCTGGGGCTCTGTATGGTATCCTACGGATTTGCTGGCAAACTTGCAAATAAGAGCAGAATATTTTGCAGAGAGCAAAGTTAACCTCACTTCTGTGTGAGAGGATCAGCACCATTAAAAACAATGAATGTGTTATATTGTATTATCATTTAGAGCTTGTTTCTTCCCTTGGACAGAAAGTGACCTGCCCAGCATTAAAAGGAGCTATTCCAGAGAGTAGTGAAACATGCCTCATCTAAATTCATTAGGATGGTGAGGCGCCTGGGTGGCTCAGTCGGTTAAGCGTCCGACTTCAGCTCAGGTCACGATCTCGCGTCCGTGAGTTCGAGCCCCGCGTCGGGCTCTGGGCTGATGGCTCAGAGCCTGGAGCCTGCTTCCAATTCTGTGTCTCCCTCTGTCTCAAAAATAAATAAACGTTAAAAATAAAAAAATTAAAAAATAAATAAATTCGTTAGGATGGTATCAAATTAAAGCCTCAGAACATTTCTGGAAGACTTCAGAATTGATGTCCAGTAAATTTCAGGGCCATGGGGTTGCTTTAAATTCTTAATCAATCCGAGGCGTCTAGGTGGCTTAAACAGTTGAGCCTCCAACTCTTGACTTCAGCTCACGTCTTGATCTCACAGTTTATGAGTTTGAGCCCATGTTGGGCTCTGCACTGACAGCTCCCTCTCTCTCTCCGCCCCTCCCTCACCCTCTCTCTCTCTCTCTCTCTCTCCCTCAAAATAAATAAATAAACCTATAAAAAGAAAAAATGAGGTAAATTGTTTTAATCACTACAGGTTTATATTATCAGTTACTTTAAAAAAAGAAAAAAGTCAAATAAGAATAACTTCAGATACAACTGAATTGGCCTTCAAAGAGCTAATATATCTGTTTACTTATTTTGTATTCTATTTAGAGAACAAAACGAAATATGCTGTGTACAATAAGGAAGTGTAACAATAATCTTGATCAAACGTATTTCCTTTTTTCCTATTTTGTTGGGAATACTTTCCTATTTTTGCTATTTTTCCTATTTTGTTGGGAATAGTGATGAGAAGTTTACTGGACAAGCTTAAGAAGTAAGGGATTGGACAGCGGACATTGTACCCACCTGGAAATTTCTATTTATAGTGCTCCAGATGGTCATCTTCTTTCCTCATCTCTCTAAAAGTATCTTCTCTGTTTTTCTCCCATGGAGCAGAACTCTAATTTAGCATACCTGAAATGTCTACCATTAACTACTTTTTTTTTTTTTTGGATTAGTTAACAAATGTGAATATTCTATGGCTAATGGAACACATTAAAATACATACAATCATCTACTTTTTCAAAAAAGACATTCATTGAACCCTTGCCTGGTGGGAATGATAAGGATGAATCAGTCATAAATGCAGGAGTTAGTCAGGGAATCTTTCATACAGTAGAAGGATTGGAATATGTACCTAAAGGGTGACCAGAGGCTGAAAAGGGGTCAATGAAGGGCAATAGAAATTTTAAGAAGGATGAGAGGGGCACCTGGGTGGCTCAGTCGGTTAAGCGGCCGACTTCGGCTCAGGTCACCATCTCACGGTCCGTGAGTTAGAGCCCCGCGTCGGGCTCTGTGCTGACGGCTCAGAGCCTGGAGCCTGTTTCAGATTCTGTGTCTCCCTCTCTCTCTGACCCTCCCCCGTTCATGCTCTGTCTCCCTCTGTCTCAAAAATAAATAAACGTTAAAAAAATTTTTTTTAAATAAAAAAAAAAAAAAGAAGGATGAGATATTTTTCTCAGTTTCCCTATGGGGATGCTATCAGCATCTTGGGCAGAATAATATTATGCTTAGAATCTTTAGCTCTTGGCACCCACCAATCTTGTAAAGACTTAAAAAGTTAAAATATTCACATATTTCCATAGATTGTCTAAGCGTTATGAATTGCCATTGTTGAAAATCAAGTATTTGTAGATTTAAAGGAGATTTCTTGGAAGACATAGATCTTGGACTGTGCCTTAGAGACAAGGATGTTCTAAGCCTGCAAAAGTGGGATGGAAAATCCATTTAGATCTAGGGAACTGTGTGAGCAAAACCACAGAAACTGTATCTATAAAACCGTCGAGGTCCGTACAAAAGCTTATAGGAGGGTAACACTGTATTGCTATAGGATGAACTCAGGGCAGATTTACCTCATTAACACTGTTTTTTAAAATATGGGATCTTAGGGGCACCTGGGTGGCTCAGTCGGTTGAGCATCCGACTTCAGCTCAGGTCATGATCTCCTGGTTCACATGTTTGAGCCTCACATCTGGCTTTCTGCTGTCAGCTCAGAGACTGGAGCTTGCTTCAGATTCTGTGTCTCCCTCTCTGTCTGCCCCTACCCTGATCTTGCTCTATCTCTCTCTCAAAAATAAATAAAAACATTAAAATATTTTTTAAAAAATATGGAATCTTAAATTATTTGGGGAGTCAGAAATAATATCTTATAAATCTATAACAGGAAACTCTTAAAGCAATTGATTATAATCATGTGTTCAAAATTTATTCCAGACTTGTTTGAAAAGCTAAAAATCATCTCAGAAGTAATGCAAAGATTTTTCTTGAACTTGATAAAGAAAAATGGTGATACAATAAAGGCATACTTTGTTAAAGTTAATTAATTTATCAAAGGGATGATCCAAAGTCAGTAATTTATGGGAGAAGGTAGTCTAACTTACTAAACAGAATTTTTTAAAAGAGCCTGCTATTTACTTTTTATTAGAATATAGTTGACATATAATATTATATTAGTTCCAGGTGTACAACATAGTGATTCAACAATTCTATATATTACTCACTGGTCACCATGGTAGGTGTAGTCACCATCTGTCACCAGTCAATCTTATTACAATTTGATTGACTGTATCCCCTATGCTGTACTTTTCATTTCCGTGACTTATTTTATAACTGGAGGTTTGTACCTGTTAATCCCCTTCACCTAATTTTGACCATCCTCCACATCTTCCTCCCCTCTGGCAACCACCAGTTTATTTTCTATATTTATGCATCTGTTTCTGTTTGGTTGGTTTAGTTTGCTTTGTTTTTTAGATTCCCTATATAAGTAAAATTGTATGTAATTTTCTTTCTCTGTGGCTTATTTCACTTAGCATACTACCTTCTAGGTTTACCCATGTTGCACAAATGGCAAGGTTTCATCCTTTTTACAGCTGACTAATATTCTAGTGTGTCTGTGGTGGGGGCACATCTTCTTTCTCCATTCATCTATTTATAGACACTTGCACTGCTTCCATATTTTAATTATTGTGTATAATTGCTGCAAAAAACATAAAGGTACCTATATTTTTTCAAATTAGTGTTTTCATTTTCTTTGGGTAAATACCCAGAGTGGAAGTACTATATTGATATTGTATTTCTTCCTTTAATTTTTTTTGAGGAATCTCTCTATTGTTTTCCACAATGGCTGTACTATTTTATATTCCCACAAATGGCATGGGGTTCCCTTTTTTCTACATCCTTGCCAACATGTTATTTCTTGTCTTTTTAATATTAGCCATTCTGACAGGTGTGAGGTCATATCTCATTGTGGTTCTGATTTGCATTTCCCTGATGATTAGTGATGTTGAAAATCTTTTCATGTATCTGTTGGCCATCACTGTGTCTTCTTTGGAAGAATGTCTATTCAGGTCCTCAGTAATAATTGGTGAGTGACTAACACACCTCCTGACCTGCATCACTCACATCACTACTTTAGACAGATAGAAAGATAGATAGATAGACAGACAATAGATAATAGGTAGAGATATAGTATATAAATATAGATAAATATGTATAGATAGATGTAGATCTCTCTCTATATATATATCTGTGTCTATATATTTATCTGTGTTGATGTTTGTGATGCAGGTCAGGAGATACGTTGGTCATTCACACATATTATTGATAGTATATATAGATCTATCCATCCATCTACCAATCTAGAAAGAGAGGGAGCAATAGTACCTTCTATTGTATACTAACTTATTATTGCACAGTGATTGTACCACAATATGCCCGATCCTTGCTTGTCATTAAATGTCTCTCACTTGGAGGCACCTGGGTGGCTTAGCCAGGTGAGCCTCTGACTTTGCCTCAGGTCGTGATCTCGTGGCTCAAGGGTTTGAGCCCCACATCCAGTTTGCTGCTGTCAGCCTGTCAGCACAGAGCCTGCTTTGGATCCTCTGTTCTCCTCTCTCTGCCCCTCTCTGCTCGTGTTCTCACTCTCTCAAAAATAAATAAAACATTAAAAAAATAAATATCTCTCACTTGTACTCAAGTGGTTTATTTACCTTTATAATTTCACACATGCATAAATGAACAGGTTAGGATTTCTATAAAATATGAACAGTAAAAATAAAAAATAATACAAGACTTCATGAATACTCAGTAATAGATTTGTATAAAATGCTACTTTGTCCCCAGAAATTGCATTATTTTCAATACTACAAGCACTGTTTAACAGCATCACAGGTGAATGGATTGAAGATCTGATTTATTAAAATTTGGTATTTGCAGATTGGAGTTTTTTATGAAGGGCATTTCAAAATGGGCATAACCGCAGGAGTATGGTACTTAAGCAAGAGAGACAAGGTACATTTTGTAAGAGAAAGATCCTTCTCTCAGTTGGTGAGACTTGTTCTTCTAGTCCTTTACTGACAAGTAATTTATATAGCATAGCAGAGGTACAGGGCTGTATCCTTGACCTTAGATCCACTCATAAATGTGGTGCATTAATTCTTTAATCTCAAGGTGTATGTTCTGGCCATACATTCAGATATCAGACAGCAAAGGTCATGTTGTACCTTAGGGATCTCTGCCCAGGATGTTATACCCCTTTTACTTTTTTTTTCCCCCTCACTCCCCACGTTTGACTTTTTGGTACCTTTAATCCTTTCCTTTACCTCTATTTTATAGTTCCACTCCACGTTTATCCTACCTCTCGAATGAGTTATCAGTCTTTATTTGCTCCATCTGATTCTGCTACTATAAAGAGACCTACGTAGCTTTGGATCATGAAGGTGGGTGATAGAAGAGAGTAAAGGCTCTCATAATGTTCTAATATCAGAATAAATTACAGATAATCAGACCACTTGAAAACAAAGTCAACCTACAGTTTGTTGATACTCTAGTTAGCATATAGTCTAGCACCTGGCCACTTAGTGTATGGTGTTTGGACTACCAGTCTAGTCCAAACCTAGAATCCTGCTAGAATCTTGGGCACCTCTCAAATGTACTAACTCTGATTCTGCTTTTTGACCAAGTCCTTGGACAATTTGTATGTACTCCAAAGTTTGAGAAAATTTACTTATACTCAATATGTTACTGTGCTATATGGCTCTCTCCTTTCCTGCTTTGAGTTATACAAAATGCTACTTTCCATTGCCTTGCCTTAGTTAACAGAATCCTGATAAATAGGGTGTTGGGAAGAAAAAAACTCATTTCATCATCCTGTTTAAGAAACAGTTAAAAATTGAGGCACCTGAGTGGCTCAGTCAATTGAGCATCTCTTGATTTTGGCTGAGTTTATGATCTCACTGTTTGTGGAATTGAGCCCTACACTGGGATCCATGCTGGGCAAGAAGCCTCCTTGGGGTTCTCTCTCTCTCTTTACCTTTCCCATGTTCACATTCTCTCTGTCTCAAAAATAAGTAAAGAAACATTTAAAAAAGAAATGAACCATTAAAAATAAATAAAATGTTTGCAGAAAACCTGTAGCAAGTTTTTTTAGAAGAGCCACTTTTAAGAGTCAAACTTACTTCCCCACGTTAAGGAAGAACAGATAACTTTCACATTTTCGAAGTCTTTTTTAGTTGGGAAGCTGACATTTCCCAAATCACATGAAATTAATTCTAAGCGTCTTTGATGAACCACTTGTTACATGTAAAGCCCATAAAGAACAAATGATATATTTCTAATTCATACTGATTCAGATATTGATCCTGTTTTTCAGCACAAAGTACTTGAGCCTTCTCTGAAGGAATGCTTTTACTGCTTTCTTTCACACTTTGGGTATTACATGTTTAGAAAGCTGATATGAAGAAAGACATGGTAAAGGGAGACCCCTTTATCCTATGCAAAGGGAACAGCAGTCTTATGGTTCCACACAAGCATGTTTAAACATGAAATTTTCTACTAATAACCACATTACATGTTCTTACTAGGACTGTGACTATAATCTGTGGAACATTTCATTTACAAAAAGAATAGTTTTACCATTTTAATCATGTCCCACATAACTATAAAAGATTAAGTAGGAAAAATTTCATTTACATGATTTAAAAAGGCAATGGTGATTTGTAAGTCACTAAATCTATACTGGTGAAATTCCTGTTTGGTCATAAGCCATTGCACTTTTATGTAAATGATTGCATGTTTTAAGAAAGTCTGACAGAAATAAGCACAATCTGATGATTGAGTATAGCAGATTTTTCCAAAACAATATATTTAGCTACAGTCACAGCAGTATGTTAGATGCATTTCTAGAACCCCAAGGAATATACATTAACTAGATACGTAGATAGAGGTACTAACCATAAAAATTATATAAAAGTAGAATGAGCTTCTTAGGAGCTAACAAGTCTTTTACCAACAGAGGAATTCCAAAAGAGGCACAACGTGGAAAACATGCTGTAAGCTTCCTCCCAATTTGAGAAAAGCTTTGCATTTCTGAACCTTTTGGTTTCCGGGTTTTTCAAAACCTTAACATCAAACGCATGTTCTTTTATATATATAACTAGATACATAGACACTTAACAAAGAATATCTGATCACAAAAATATTAAATATTATCATCAAATAATATGTTGCGAAAACCATACAGAAAACAGGCACAGAATCTGTCCTTTAAGAACATAAAGTAGAAAAACAATAAACCAATTTATAAAGGACAAGAGGATTCCAGCTTTCCTGATGATCTCCATATGCTGCGTGCCTCAACCACTTTCCCCTCAAGCCCCTGATACTTCATTTGCCATAAAATCAGGACATTAAAGCTGGAAGGAAACATATCAGTCATGTTGCAAAGCCTTTTTACATAAGAGGAAATAATCTGGAAACTGGTCTATTTTGTCACCATATTCCTTTGTACTAAGTGTTCTCTGTTTTCAAAAGTATGTGTATATCATGCTAGACAGCTAACATTTAAAGATGAGAAATTTGATTTTAATATTTTCTAATTTTTTATGGGAGCTAGTACAATAGCACGTGCAAATATTTTTGACAGAAACAGCACACATGGTGTTATGATGATAGCATAAGACTGATCAACATATAACTTTTAGTTATTAACAAGAGGTTTTAATTTTTTAAATGTCAGCTTTAAGAGTTTGAGCTATCTGAGCAGTTTATTTGAATCCAAGCAGAGGCAATTAAACAATTTATGCTTTCAAATAGATAAATAATTTCAAAATTAAGGCAATGATATTTGCCCAAGGCAGTTTATGTCACTTTTGGATTCCATACTCTTAGCTGCAAAGCAGCTTAAATAATAAAAGGAATTTATTCCCTCACATAACAGTAAAGCTTGAGGCTACAGCAAGTGTCAGGAAGAGTTTTACCAAGTTTTGATTCTTCTTTTCTGTAATTCTCTCAACTGCACCCTGCTCCCTGTGTCTACTTTATCCTTAGTGCTCATGGTGGCATAAATGTTCACAAGATCCTGGGCCTACACTTTTCTTCATTCCCATTCAGCTCCTGAATTGAATAAAATCATTGAGCAGAAGTTTGAACATCACTTTAATTAGACCAAATGAGGTATATGCCAACTTCTGAAACAATTACAGTACAAGAGGAGGAGATCAATTTTGCCCAATCTCAAGATTATGACAATTTGAACAAAAATGCAGAGGGGTTGAGGTCACAGCACAATGTTCACTACGGTGAATTTATGTCCAGCCAATATTGACCAACTACAGAAAAAAGTTGAAAAGTGGTGTAAAAAGTGAAAGTAGTATAAAAGAGCTGCAGACTTTACATTTAACAAATAACTATTATGAATATGAAATGAGATAATCCATTAAAATAATTCAAAAAGCCTACTGGGTTTTGTAATATCTTCCGTGGTATAAGTGAAAATAAATCATATTACAAAAAAAACCCTTCAATTATTGTTCCTTTAAAAATGGTTAGAATTTTAAGGCTTTATATATGAATTTTCTAAAAATATTTTAAAGTATCCCAACTGGGAAAGCAATTTCATACTTGCTTTTTAAAGAATCTATTCAAAGAACTCATTAAAACCATTCATTTAAGTAATCTTGTGTATGTTCATTATGCAATGTCCTTGGGGAGAAAAAAGAAAAAGTATGAACTGCTTCCAGAAAGCAAATGAAAGGAACAAATGTTAAATGTAAAAGGTTAGTCCTTTGTTAAAATTGTTTAAATAAGCAGCAACTTCCTTTGTACCCTTAAAACCTCCTCCAAGAAACATTTGTACACATTCAGGACAGCAAATTAAAAGCAAAGATTAAAAAAAAAAATCTGTAGGTCAGTTTCATGAACTGTTAGCGTTTGGATCATTTTTCTTTTCATTTTTGGTTCTAAGTGACTGGGAGGGATACATTTTACCCACATAATGTGAAATGTTCATGGATAACATGAACCTTAATATTATGGGAGTCGTGTAAATGGCAGATTTGAGGAACTCGTGTTGGGAAAAGCACATAAAACCCTGTGCATACTTATACAGATACATTATTCTACGTTAAACTTTTTCACCCTTCCTTTTTGATAACTGCCTTTAGGGTCTGAAAAAGTCTTGATGAGGGAGACGTGAATAATTTAAAATGATTTGGTTTACCTTTTAGGAATAGGCTATAATATGCATTTCTTTTACTTTTACTTCTTGCTTAAATATGGAAATCACTATAATTTTACATGATTATTACATACATTTTAAGTGATGTCAGTTTGTAGCAAGAAAATTCTTCTTGCATTTTTGGGGGGTTTTGTTGCTCCTTTTTCAGTTGAAGTCAGTTGGATGTTGGTAATTGACAGAGTAATAACATGACAGGTTGGACTTAGTATTTCATTCTCTAGTCACTCTTTTCTGAAATAACACAGTGAACTATTCTCACTTGTAGACTTTATTGAACTTCTAGGAGAACACATTGGTTATATTCTCAATGAATGAATACGCACCTGAGGAACTAATAGAAGACATGAAGAAGTGAAAAGATAGATCATGATCTTAGATAGGAATATTTAATTTGGGGAAGAGGTCACCTATCTCAACCTAACATATAAACTAAAAGTGATCCCAATAAAAATATCAACAGTGTTTTCCTCTGATAGTTTGTAAAACTGTTTCTGAAGTTCGTATTTTAAAATAAATATACTATTAAAGTATTATAAGGCCTTCATAATGAAACAGTTTATAATGGAGAAATTAAGCTGAATACAAAGTCTAGAAATAGAACCAAATACATATACAAGCATATGGTAAAGTTCCATCCTAGATTTCAGGGAGAAGATAGATCATTTAATATAAGTTTTGGGGCAATGCCACGGCCATCTAAATTCAGTGGCCTGAAAGAGCAAGGAACTAAGGGGAACGTGAGGGAAATAAGTTCTGCTAAGATTATTTTTCCACATGACATGTTCTCTTAATAGTAAATCTCTACCTCTTATCATCTAACACAATTGTAATTTTACTTTATTGTTTTATAGTTTCAATCAGTCTCTTTCTTCTCCTGGAATATATGCTATGTCAGAGCAGGAACTGTGGATGATGTTGCTAACTGTGCTTTAGAACCTAATACACTGCCCGATTCATTGTAGGAGCTTGCTAAATGTTGAATAAATGAAACTAATATGAAAAATCCAATGGCTTCTAGGAGATGGTTTGAAGAGAGAAAAAATCAAGGTGTCAATTTAGTAATTTATTGGGCTCTGATGATTTTAATTTGGGGAGATTTTTAAAATGCAAATATTTTGTTTCATCAAGGCATTCATTACTTCTGATATCTTACACTTCCTAGTCACCTACTGTCTTCCACAAGCTTGCGATTTATGAGGTAGTAAATGAAAAAAAATATTTGCTACACATAATTAATCCCCTTTAAATGTATTAGACCATATTAATATCATGACTCTTTCAAGGTGGCCATTTTGCATAGCTTCTCTAAGTCATTCTACAAAATCAGACATTGACCTATAAGACTGAACATATGACTATGTTAGAAGACTTAATGAAAAATATTTTGTAGCTATTTTGGATATCCTTAGGAGAATCATTTTTAATTATCAGACTCAGAAGGGGGTGGTATTTAAACACCATGGCATACATAATATTGCAAAAGTAGTTAACAACTTGGGTGATGTATTCACTGAGTATTTGCCGCTTTTAAATATAAGTAACAGAGAAATATATAGTGTAAATGGATATAAAACTACAGGACACATGATATGGACTGAATGCATTTACCCAGTATTCATATATTGAAACCCTATACCCCAATGCAATGATGGTATTTAGAAGTGGGTGGGGCTTTTGACAGGTGATTAGGTTTAGATGAGGGCAGGAGGGTTAGAGCCCCCCTGATGGAATTAGTGTCCTTAAAAGAAGAGGAAGAGTCTCTTTCTGTGCCATCTGAGAATGCAGGAAGAAGGCTCCTGTCTCCAAATGACGAAGAAGGTTCTTACCAGACACTGAATCTGCCAAAACCTTGATCTTGGACTTCCCAGCCTCCAGAACTGTGAGAAATAAATGTTTGCTGTTTCAGCCTCCCTCTCTAGGATATATTGTTATAGCCACTGAAACTGACTTCTACAACACTTTTTTTTTTTTAATGTACTACATGTCAGGTAGAATGATCTTCATGTGCATATGAATAATCAGCAACTCAGTGATGCCAACGGGGAAGCAGCCACAGCTACATATTGGCTTAAACTAATCAGAACCTATACTTGTTATTTCACCATTTGCTGAAGAAAAGATTCTGTTGAGGAAGAAAGAGGGAAAAAATGCTTTTGGTGGGGCACTGAATAGTGTGCATTAAAACATAGTTCATATTCTGCAACTCACTCCCATAAAATGTAACTGAATAAAAAATACAGATTGTAGTAAAATGAAGGTATCTTGAAACTTTATTTAACTATGAAAGCAAACAGGTATTCCCTGAGAGAGAGCGTAAAGAATGTATACAGTTAGAAGTTTTTGCATATGCAAGTCTGGCACCCTTATTGTGAAGGGGAAGAATAGGAACAGCTGTCTCCAGGGAACCGTTTTAATCTTTATTCCACTTTATTGTCATCCAGCCTTAAGTGTAACTAGCGATAAGGGGGGAGGGATAAATTCCAGACTAAAAGGGGACTTGTCAAAAGAAGAGTGGCAATTTTTATAATCAAATATTTCATGTTCCAGATATCTTAATAATGCTTTCTAAATTTATCATTGATTTGTCTGACATGATGTGAATTTTGAAAGCACATTTCATGTTCCAAAAGGCTCTGCACAACTTTGTTTGTTTGTCTTAGCTTACATTTTCCTAGCAAATTCTTTAAAAGGCCAAGTGAATCTGGCCTCATATCACACCACTTGGTTTTTGTAGGCCATTTTCCTTTTCTGTAAGTTTGCCATAGTTTCACAAAAGAGAAATTTCTTTAGAAAAGAGAGACATGACTTATGAATTTGACAGGGAATAGAGTATTTTAAGAAAGAAGTATTAAGTAAGAAGTAAATGCTTAAATGGAAATGTGATGTTTCCTTAGAAAATCTTGAGGGGTGACTGGGTGGCTCAGTAGGTTAAGATCCAACTTCAGCTCAGGTCATGATCTCATGGCTTGTGAGTTCAAGCCCTGCCTCAGACTCTGTGCTGACAGCTCAGAGCCTAGAGCCTGCTTTGGATTCTGTGTCTCCCTCTCTTTCCCTCTCCTGCTTGTGTTTTGTCTCTCTCTCTCTCTCCCTAAAAAATAAATAAGCATTAAAAAAAAGAAAAGAAAAAGAATCTTGGGAAATATATTTTCTCTAAGCATAACAAGATTTTCTGTTCAACTAGTAAGAGCTTTTGTTACTGTTTTTTAACTTTGGGCTTTGTTCTAAATCCTTACAAATATCGAAGATGTAAGTGTGGCAACAGTTTTACTAGGTAGGTGTGATTATTTCATCTTTCCAGATGAGTATATAAAGATAAGATAGTAAATTTGCCCCAAGTCACATGGCTACAAAGTCACAGGGCAGGGTGCAAACCCAGGTATCTCTGGCTAAAAGATCCAAAATGTGTGCAGTGCTACTTTCTGCTGTAGATTCTCACCAAAGTGCATTCCGTCGACCAGTAGTTTGAATCTCATGTGGGCACTTCAGAGCACTACAGAATCTCAGTCCCCACCAGAAAAAAACAGAACAGAATCCACATCCTAATAATTTTCCATTAAAGATTAGGGAGTGGTATTTTAGGTCATTTGAATCATGGAAGACAAATCTTGTTCCTAATGATACAGTATCTCAGTTACTTTCCATGGATGGGATAGGAAAGAAAACATGAAAATATCACAGTGCATCAAACCTTAGGCTGTCAGACATGAAATCATTTTGTCTAAAACCCTTAAAGAGAAGAAGCAAAGACTGAGAGAGAGAAAATAATTTGTCCTATAATTTGTGGACATTTAAGTGAAGATGAATTGTAACTACATGTGCATTTCTTAATAAATACTCTAGAAAATATATTTTTATATACAGAGAGATGATTCCATTAATTATCCATTATGTTGTGGTTATATTTATAGGTAAAGTTTATTTGTAATCCAGAAGCCTATAGTGTTATATAAATATAACACTATTTAATATAATACATAAATATAACACTATTTAATATGAACTTTAATACAAGTTTGTAAACATAAAACTAAAATTGAGCAAGGGAAGGAGACCTAGCTAGTGTCTTGTAGCAAACAAATCTATCCCAGATAAAACTTAGGAACTCAGGATAAATTATGAAAGACAACTATGTAAAGGGCTATCAGAGCAATAAATGTAGGCAGAAACTGGAAGATAGTGGGGCGCCTGGGTGGCTAGTCAGTTGAGTGTCCAAATTCGGTTCAGATCATGATCTCATGGTTCATGAGTTCGAGCCCCGCATTGGGCTCTGTGCACACAGCTTCGAACCTGGAGCCTGCTTTGCATTCTGTGTCTCCCTCTCTCTCTACCCCTCCCCTGCTCATGCTCTGTCTGTCTGTCTCTCTCTCTCTCCCAAAAATAAATAAACATTAAAGAATTTTTTAAAAAGAAACTGGAAGATATTTTTTCACTGAGAAAATATGTGCTGAGGGCAATCTGCGTTCATACGGCTTTTACCCTGAGATCACTCGCTGGTCTGCTAGCACAAGTTAGCTAGATGCAAGTGAAATTCTTCAATCTTACTGGTTTCAAGAGCAGAATCTGTGGCAGATTCCTACTGAAGAAATAACAAGGGAAGTACTTCAGGATGAAGAAAAATACCGAGAGGAAACTCTATTCTAGAGTTCTAGAGAGGAAAGAAGAACATTAGAAATGATAGCATGTGGATTAAATGCAGGACACTTAATTTTTCTTTTTCTTTTCTTTAAAAATAATAAACTAAGCAAATAGTTTAAGCAAATAAAACCTTATAATGTGGGTTTGAAAATGTATATATATGAAATTATATACATAAATATGACATTATGCTGTCCAGACTTCCTACATTTTACACAATGTTGTATAATAGACTTTGATAAGGATAAATATTGTAAGCAGTAGCACTATTACTAATAGAAAGTAGTAAAGTGGTAGAGCTAAGAAGAATTAAAACATACTGTCTAAAAATTGATTATGTAAAAATAAAGCAGTATAGGAATAATAAGAACAGAGGAACAGATTGGCCAAATATAAAAATACTGCAAATAGGGTATACCTAAATTCAAACCTATCAGTAATAACAAGTATAAATGACCTAAGCATCCCAAACAACAGGAAGTCAAAATAGATAAATAAAAAAACAAACTCCAACGATATATTGTACTGTCCAATTGAATCATATCTTAAAAAATAGAAAACAACATAGGTTGAAAGTCAAAGTACTAAAAGATTCACCATGCAAACATTAGACACAAGCAAGCTGGTATGACTCTATTAATATCAGACAGGACTTTAAGAAAAGAAGTGTTTCTAGAGATCAAAAGTGTAATTTCATAATGATTAAAGGTCAATACATGATTAAGTCATAATAACCATAAATATATACATGTACCTAATATATGAAGGAGAGACTGAGAAGTAAACGAAGAAAAAGATCCACAACGGTCACAGATTTTAACACATTTTTCTCAGAAATTGATAGAAAAATAGGAAAAAATTAGTATATAAGAATATTAAACAGCACTGATGAGCAACTTAACCTAATTGACATTTGTGGAATAATACATTAACCACAGAATAAACCTTCTTAAGGAGTGCATGTGGTATGTTTTCCAAGATATACCATGTAGTGAGGCAAAATGTAAATCTAAATAACTTTCAAAATTGAAATCCAATAAACATGTTCATGTGACAATGCTTATTTAAGTTAGAAAACAATGCAATCGAGAATGCCAAAGTAATGCCAAATTTTTAGAAATTAAGCCACATACCTCTGAATAACATATATCAAAGAAGAAGTCACAAGAGAAAATATAAATTATTTCAAACTGAATGAAAACAGAAACATGCATATGAAAAATTGTGAGATAAATAATATAGTTTTTAGAGACTACTATAGGCTTTAAATTCATGTGTTAGAACAAACATTGAAAGTAAATTCTCTGATCTACCACCCTAAAAAGCTAGGATAAAATGCACAAATTAAAATAAAAGAAAGTAGCAGGTAGGAAATCCTACAACTAGAATAGATACCAATGAAAGGGAAAACTTTCAAACAGAAAAAAAAATGTTCTTTAGAAAATATTAATAAAGTTTATGAAACTTGAGATTGACCAAGAAGAAAAGGAAAGAATACACAATATCAACAATGACAGACATAAGTCCTACAATATTTAAAGGACAGTGGCAGTATCATGAGAAATATTTCATTAACAAATTTGATAATTTTGATAAAATGACAAATTACTTACATACCTAAGTTACCAAAACATTCAAAAGAATAAAAAATACATGAATCATTCCATATCTATTATATACGTAGAATTTTGTTTGTATTAAAAACCCTTTCCAGGGGTGCCTGGATGGCTCAGTGGGTTAACTGGTCCGACTTCAGCTTAGGTTATAATCTCATGGTTGGTGAATTCAAGCCCCACATCAGGCTCTCTGCTGTCAGTGCAGAGCCCTCTTCGGATCCTCTGTCTTCCTCTCTGCCCCTCACCCACTCTCTCTCTCTCTCTCTCTCTCTCTCTCTCTCTCTCTCTCTCTTCTCTCTCTCTCTCTCTCTCTCTCTCAAAAATAAATAAAACATTAAAAAAATATTTTCTGTAAATAAAACTTTAAGCTGAGATGCTTTGATTTGTGAATTCTACCAAACATTTAAAAAAGAAAATTTTATACAAGCAATTTTAGAAAATAGAGGAAGAGGGAGCCTTTATTTTACAAAACCAGGATAATCTTCTATTTGTTGAGCAGTTTTATTGCTTTTTGCCATGCAATTGGGCAACTGGATGATACACAATTAGCACATTAAGTTAAAGTGTATGATTTGATCAGTTTGGAAGTGTGCATGTGTGTCTGTGTGTGTGTGAACTGATCCCTTGTGATCTTTCCCACCTGCCTGCAATACAGTTCTCCATTCTGTCACCCCATGCAACCACATATAGCTTGTTGTCACTATATGTTTGCATTTTCTAGAGTTATATATAAATGGAATCATACAGAATGTACTCTTTTTCTTTCATTCAGCATAATTGTTTTGAGATGTATCCATGTTGTTGCTTATAGTAATAATTCATTCCTTTCTATTGTTGACTAGTATTCCATCATATGGATAGACCACAATTTATTTATTTTCCAGTTTTTTTACTATTACAAATAAAGTTGCTATGAATATTTATGTAGAAGTTTCTGTATGGACATAATCTTTCACCCCTTTTGGGTGAAATGAGAATAGAATACTTCGATCATAATTAGGTGTTTGTTTTCAAGGAACATCAAACTATTTTCCAAGGTAATTATACCATTTTACATTCTCACCAGCAGTGCATAAGAATTCCAGTTCCTCCACAGCCTTGCCGATACTTGGTACAGTGAGTCTTTTTAATCTTAAACATTCTAAAAGGTGGGTAGTAGGATTACATAGTGTCTAGCTTCCCTGATGATTAACGATGTTAAACAACTTTTCATGTTCTTGTTTAGCATTAGTATATTTTCTTTGATGAAATATTTGTCCAAGTCATTTTCCTATTTTTAAATTAAGTTGTTTTCTTATTGAATTTTGAGATTTCTTTGTATATTCTTTTTTTAAATTTTTTTAAATATAATTTATTGTCAAATTGACTAACATACAGTGTGTACAGTGTGCTCTGCATTTTGGGGTAGATTCCCGTGATTCATCACTTACATACAACGCCCAGTGCTCATCCCAACAAGTGCCCATCTCAATGCCCATCACCCATTTTCCCCTCTTCCCCAACCCCCCATCAACCCTCAGTTTGTTCTTTGTATTTAAGAGTCTCATATGGTTTGCCTCCCTCCCTGTATGTAACTATTTTTTTCACCGTGGTCTCCTGTTGAGTTCCTCAAGATCTACATATGAGTGAAAATATATACCTGCCTTTCTGACTGACTTATTTCGCTTAGCATTATACCCTCCAGTTCCATCTGCTTGCTGCAAGTGGCATGATTTCATTCTTATTGCCAAGTAGTATTCCATTGTATATATCAACCACATGTTCTATACCCATTCATCAGTTGATGGACAATTGGGCTCTGTCCATAATTTGGCTATTGTTGAAAGTGCTGCTATGAACACTGGGGTACAAGTGCCCCTATGAATTAGCACTCCTGTATCCTTTGGATAAATTCCTAGTAGTGCTATTCCTGGGTCGTAGGGTAGTTGTATTTTTAATTTTTTGAGGAAACTTCACACTGTTTTCCAGAGCAGCTGCACACCAGTTTGCATTCCCACCAACAGTGCAAGAGGGCTCCCATTTCTCCACATCCTTGCCAGCATCGTTTGTTTTCTGGGTCGTTAAAGTTAGCTGCTCTGACCGACATGAGGTGGTATCTCAGTGTGGTTTTGATTTGTATTTCCCTGATGAGGAGTGACGTTGAGCATCGTTTCATGTGTCTGTTGGCCCTCTGAATGTCTTCTTTGGAAAAGTGTCTATTCATGTCTTCTGCCCATTTCCTCACTGGATTATTTGTTTTTCAGGTGTGGAATTTGGTGAGTTTATAGTTTTGGATACTAGCCCTTTATCCGATGTCATATGCAAATATCTTTTCCCATTCTGTGTTGCCTTTTCCTTTTTGTTAATTATTTCCATTTCAGTGCAGAAGCTTTGTCTTGATGAAGTCCAAATAGTTCATTTTTGCTTTTAATTTCCTTGCCTTTGGAGACACATCCAGCAAGAATTTGCTGCAGCTGAGGTCAAAGAGTTGTTGCCTGTTTTCTTCTCTAGAGTTTTGATGGTTTCCTGTCTCACATTCAGGTCCTTCATCCATTTTGAGTTTACTTTTGTGAATGGTGTAAGAAAGTGGTCTAGATTTATTCTTCTGCATGTTGCTGTCCAGTTCTCCCAGCACCATTTGCTAAAGAGACTTTTTTCCATTGGATATTCTTTTCTGCTTTGTCAAAGATTAGTTGGCCATACATTTTGGGTCCAATTCTGGGTTTTCTATTCTATTCCATTGGTCTATGTGTCTGTTTTTGTGCCAATACCATACTGTTTTGATGATTACAGCTTTGTAGTAGAGGCTGAAGTCTGGGATTGTAATGCCTCCCACTTTGGTTTTCTTTTTCAACATTACTCTGGCTATTCAAGGTCTTTTTTGGTTCCATTCAAATTTTAGGATTGTTTGTTCTAGCTTTGAGAAGAATCCTAGTGCAATTTTGACTGGGATTGCATTGAATGCGTAGATTGCTTTGGGTCGTATTGATATTTTAACAATATTTATTCTTCCAATCCATGAGCATTGAATGTTTTCCCATTTCTTTGTGTCTTCTTCAATTTCATTCCTAAGTTTTCTATAATTTTCAGCATATAGATCCTTTACTTCTTTGGTTAAGTTTATTTCTCAGTATTTTATGGTTCTTGGTGCAATTGTAAATGGGATTGCTTTCTTGATTTCTCTTTCCATTGCTTCATTATTGGTGTATAGAAATGCAAGTGATTTCTTGTACATTGATTTTGTATCCTGTGACTTTACTGAATTCATGTGTCAGTTCTAGCAGCCTTTTGGTGGAATCTTTCAGGTTTTCCATATACAGTATCATGTCATCTGCAAAAAGTGAAAGTGCGACTTCTTTGCCAATTTTGATGCCTTTTATTTCATTTTGTTGTCTGATTGCTGATGCTAGGACTTCCAACACTATATTAAATGACAGTGATGAAAGTGGACATTCCTGCCGTGTTCCTGATCTCAGGGGGACAGCTCTCAGTTTTTCCCCATTGAGGATGGTATTAGCTGTGGGATTTTCATATGTGGCTTTTATGATGTTTAGGTATGATCCTTCTATCCCTACTTTCTTGAGGGTTTTTATTGAGAAAGGATGCTGTATTTTGTCAAATTCTTTTTCTGCATCTATTGACAGGATCATATGGTTCTCATCCCTTCCTTTATTAATGTGATGTTCACATTGATTGATTTGCAAATATTGAACCAGCCCTGCAGCCCAGGAATGAATCCTACTTGATCATGGTGAACAATTCTTTTTACATGCTGTTGAATTCATTTTGCTAGTATCTTATTGAAAATGTTTGCATCCATATTCATCAGGGATATTGGCCTGTAATTCTCCTTTTTTTGTGGGGTCTCTGTCTGGTTTGGGAATCAAGGTATTACTAGCTTCATAGAATGAGTCTGGAATTTTTCCTTCCCTTTCTATTTTTTGGAACAGCTTGAGGATAGGTATTAACTCTACTTTAAATGTCTGGTAGGTTTCCTCTGGGAAGCCATCTGGCCAAGGACTCTTATTTGTTGGAGATTTTTGATAAGTCTTTCAATTTCTTCACTGATTATGGGTCTATTCAAATTTTCTTTCTTCCTGTTTCAGTTTTGGTAGTGTGTGGGTGTCTAGGAATTTGTCATTTTCACCTAGGTTGTCCAGTTTGTTGCCATATAATTTTTCATAATATTCTCTAAAAATTGTTTGTATTTCTGTGGTGTTCATTGTGATCTCCCTCTTTCATTAATGATTTTATCTAGTTGGGTTCTCTCTCTTTTCTTTTTGAGATTTCTGGCTAGGGTTTTATCAATTTTATTTTTAAAAAAAAAACAGCTCTTATATTCATTGATCTGTTCTGTTCTTTTATTTTGTATTCTATATTGTTTATTTCTGTTCTCTTTATTATTTCTCTTCTTCTGCTGGCTTTGGGGTTTCTTTGCTGTTCTGTTTCTAGTTCCTTTTGTTTAGTCATTAGGTTTTGTATTTTGGATTTTTTTGTTTGTTTCTTGAGATAGTCCTATATTGCAATGTATTTTCCCCTCAGGACTGCCTTTGCTGCATCCCCAAGGTTTTGGACTGTTGTGTTTTCATTTTCATTTGCTTCCATATATTTTTTAATTTCTTCTTTAATTGACTGGTTGACCCATTCATTCTTTAGTAGATATTCTCTCCATGCATTTGGAAGTTTTCCAAACTTTTTCTTGTGGTTGATTTCAATTTTCGTAGCATTGTGATCTGAAAATATGCATGGTATGATCTCAATTCTTCTCTTTATATTGAGAGCTGTCTTGTGACCCATATGTGATCTATCTTGGAGAATGTTCCATGTGCACTCAAGAAGAATGTGTATTCTGCTGCTTTTGGGTGAAGAGTTCAGAAAATATATGTCCAGTCCATCTGGTCCAGTTTATCATCAAGGCCATTGTTTCTTTATTTATTTTCTGCCTAGATGATATGTCCATTGTTGTAAGTGGAATATTAAAGTTCCCTGCAATTATTCTATTCTTACCAATAAGTTTGCCTAAGTTTGTGATTAGTTGATTTATATATTTGGGTGCTATCAAGTTTGGGGCATAAGTATTTACAATTGTTAGCTTTCTTGATGGATAGATCCTGTAATTATGATATAATGCCCTTCTTCATCAATTGTTATAGCCTTTAGTTTAAAATATAATTTTTCTGATTCAAGTATGGCTACCCCAGCTTTCTTTTGACATCCAGTAACATGATAAATGGTTCTACATCCCCTCACTTTCAATCTGAAGGTGTCCTCAAGTCTAAAATGGGTCTCTTGTAGACAGCATATAGATTTATCTTGTTTTTTAATCCATTCTGATGCCCTATTCTTTTGACTGGAGCATTTAGTCCATTTACATTAAAGTTATTATTGAAAGGGTATGGATTTAGTGTCATTGTGTTATCTGTATGTTTCATGATTGTGGTGATGTCTCTGGTACCTTGCAGTCTTTGCAGCGTTCCACTTCCAGAGTTCCCCTTAGGATGTCTTGCATGGCTGGTTTAGTGATCATGAACTCCTTCAGTTTTTGTTTGTGTGGAAAAGCCTTTACCTCTCCTTCTACTCTGAATGACAGCCTTGCTGGGTAAAGGATTCTTGGCTGCATATTTTTTTTCCTATTCAGCACATTGAATATTTCCTGCCACTCCCATCTGACCTGTCAAGTTTCAGTGGACAGGTCTGCTTCTACCCTTATGTGTCTACCCTTGTAGGTTAAGGCTAATTTGTCCCTAGTTTTTTTTCAGAATTCTCTCTTTATCTTTGTATTTTGCCAGTTTCACTATGATATGCCATAGAGAAGACCTATTCTTGTTAAATTTGAAGGGAGTTCTCTGTGCCTCCTGGATTTGGATGTCTGCCTCCTTCCCCAGATTAGGGAAGTCTCAGCTATAATTTGTTCAGGTAAACCTTCTGTCCCTTTTCTCTCTCTTCTTCTTCTTCTGGAACTCCTATCATATAGACATTATTACATTTCATTGAATCACTTAGTTCTCTAATTCTCCCCTCATGGTATAGTATTTTCTCATCTCTCTTTTTCTCGGCTTCATTGTTTTCCATAATTTTGTCTTCCATATTACTTATTGTCCCCTCTGCTTCCTCCATCCTTGATGTCACTGCATCTGGTTTATTTTCCACCTTATTTACAACACGTCTTAATTCGTCATGACTATTTCTTAGTTCCTTGATCTCTGCAGTGATAGATTCTCTGCTGTCTTCTGTGATTTTTTGAAGCCCAATGATTTATCTTATGACTATTATTCTAAATTCTTGATCAGACATATTGTTTATATCTGTTTTGATCAATTCTTTAGCTGTCATTTCTTCCTGGAATTTCTTTTGAGGAGAATTCTCCCCTTTCATCATGTTGACTATTTTTCTGTCCCTTAAGTGTTTTAAGAGCATGTTATGTGTCCTGTACCTGTGAGCACTACTATATTAAAGAGGGGTCATACACTGTACAGGGCCTGGCCCTTCAGAAGGTGCTTTTGGAGTGTATTACTTGCTCTGTGTTGTTGTGACTCTGGTTGCTTTATCTCCCTAGTCTTGGTGATGTTTTGGACCTCCACCAGGTGTACTTTGATTTATTCTTTGAACTAGGCCTATGGACCATCAGGTTGTCCCTGTGGGCCCCTGGAGACATCTCTGTCACTCTGCAGACTTTTGGAATTCATAGTCCTTTGGCCTCAACACTGCTGTGTTTGAGGGACAAAGAAACTTCTGGTCCCCCTACTTCTCTGCCAGGTTGGATCTCC
This sequence comes from Panthera pardus, assembly GCF_024362965.1. NCBI lineage: Eukaryota > Metazoa > Chordata > Mammalia > Carnivora > Felidae > Panthera > Panthera pardus. Next base: position 65,369,574 of record NW_026526655.1, on the reverse strand, counting down.
AATCAAGTTCTTCATATATTCTTGATACATATCTTTTCTCAGGCGAGTGACTTGCTGATATTTTCCTTAGTCTGTAGCTTGCTTTTTTCTTCCTTCATGTCTTTTGAAAAGCAAAAGTTCTTAATTTTGATTAAGTCCAGTGTTTTCCCCCTCCACCTTGGTGTAGGTGGAATAAAAGTAAAACAGCAGACACAAACACATGAAGCTGACATAAGACTACATAAAGAATATAAAAAGGACTTTCATTAATCAATAATTAAAATATAAACAACTTGGTCAAAAATTTGTCAAAGATTTGAACACATACTTATAAAAATATGTTCAATATTATCAATCAGGGAAGTCCAAATTAAAACTATGAGATACCAAAATATTGACATACCACTATATACTTACTAGAATAACTAAAATTAATATTTTAGTTTATTACTAAATGTTGATGGGGATGTATAGCAACTTAGTCATTTACATACATAAAGTTAACCATATATTTGCACTATCAAATGGGAATTTCACTTCCAGGTATTAAGATAAGTGAAAACATATGACCACAAAGATCTTAATGGCAGCTTTATTCAAAAAAGTCCCACACTGGGAATAACCCAAGTATCCATCAATAAGAGAATGGATAAATAAATTGTGGTATATCCACATAATTGAATGTTACTCAGCAATAAAAATAAACAAAGTATTAATGCACACAACAACATGAATAAATCATATAACATGCTAACCAAAGGGAGGAAGATAAAAAAGAATGAATGTTCATATAAAGTTTAAGGATACACAAAATAAAGCTATAGTGTTAGAAATCAGAACTGTAGGGGTGCCTGGGTGCCTCAGTCAGTTAAGCCTTGGACTCTTGATTTCAACTCAGGTTATGATCTCCTGGTTCATGAGTTCAATCTCATGTCAGGCTCTGTGCTGACAGTGCAGAGCCTGCTTGGGAATCTCACTCTCTCTCTCTCTTTGTTCCTCTCCTGCCAGCATGCTCTCTGTCTCTCAAAATAAATAAATAAGCATTAAAAAAAAAGAAATCAGAACAGTTGTTGCCTTTGTAGGATGAGAATAGATTATAAGGGGGCAACAGTGAATTTTCTAAAGTGATAGAAATGTAGAGATGTCCTAAATCGTAACTGGTGGTTGCATAGGGCTGTGTATTTATTAAAACTCTGTGAATTATACACTTAATATCTACGCATTTCAATACTCAAAAGTATCTATTACAGACAGAACCTTAAATATCCCAACACAGATATTCTTTGGTAATCATCTTCAATATTTGGAATGGGAACTTGAAGAAAAACATTCTAATGGCTAAATGAAGTCTCTGGATACAATATAAGCCTAGTAATTTATGATTATTTCTCTTAGAAATGGAAAGGAAAAGTGGCCAATAGTTTGGTTTTATAACATCTCAAATAATATAAGCAATTATTAAGAGATCTATTATTTTCTCTTTAGCAGGAAAACCACAGTCCTTAACCTCTCCTGAGAGAAAAAATTTTCTTGACTTTCTGATATAATCCAGTTGTTGCTTTGAAAGCCCCACTTTATAAAGATGAAGACATTGCTGAAGATAAAAGATTTTCCTAAATCATCATATATAAACTACCTTTGTTTTTGATCTCCAATTTATAACTGTTTGGGTTAAAAATGACTTCACTTTGGGCTGCCTGGGTGCCACAGTTGGTTAGGTGTCTGACTCTTGATTTTAACTCAGGTCATGATCTCAGGGTCGTGAGTTCAAGCTCCACATCAGGCTCTTACGATTCTCTCTCTCCCTCTCCCTCTGCCCCTCCCCGGCTCACACGTGCACAAGTGCTCTCTGTGTGTCTCTCTCCTTCTCTCTCTCTCTCTCTCTCTCAAAAAAAAAAAAAAATGACCTCCTTACTTCATCTAAATATACAAGTACCTCCCAATCCCACTGGGCCCATATCTGTAATAATGAGGTATTTTCTATCACAAAAGACAAATCAATGCCCTGGTGCCATTATTGTTCTTATCTCATTACAGTTTTCCTTTTAAAGGATACAAAGATAAGTCTATTTTATCTAAAGCCAACTTCTCCAGCCGTGTGGCATTTCTTCCACTCTCACATTCTGTGTTATTAGCTTAAATTTATCTATTTTACATCTCACTTAATTAGCTGCTACTTTTATGCCTCTTTGGGGAGGGGAAGGTAATAATACATGTTTTATATTATTAGGTTTTTTCTCAGTGGATTTTTTGAATATGTATTTAGTGTTTGCTGGAGAAGTTATAAGATGTACCTTTGCAATAGACCAAATGTTTGTGCCTCCCTCCAAATTCATGTGATGAAATTCTAACCCCAATGTGAAGGCATTTAGAGGTGGGGGTCGGTAGGAGGTAATTAGGTCACAAGCATGGGACCTCATGAATGAGATCAAGTGCCCTTATGAGAAAGAATCAGAGAGCTAGCCAGCTCTTTCTGTCATGTAAGGATACAACAACAAATTGATGGTCTGCAACCCAGAAAAGAGCTCTCTCACCAGAACCCAACTGTGTTGGCACCTGATCTCAGATTTGCAGTTTCCAGAACTGTGAGAAATAAATTTATATTCTTTATAAGCCACTCTGTCTGTGGCACTTTGTTATAGCAGCCCTAACTGGCGAAAATTTAAAATTGTCACATTATATTTGGAACTGATATCGTACCGCCTTCCACTGTCCACTTGGTACCTGACACTTACACTTCACATGTCACACCTTGCAAATATAAGAGCTTTATGATGATGTAACCCCACATATGACCTCCCATCCCTGTGCTGTTGTTGTTTCACCTTCGGTTTCTACATGTCACAGCCCCCACTTTACAGCGTTGTTTTCTTTTTTTTTATTTATTTATTTATTTATTTTGTTTGTTTGTTTTTGTTTTCTTTTTTTTAACAGTAATCTTCCTTGTAGGGAAATTAAGGAAAGAAAGTTAGATAGAGAGATAGATAGATATAAATAATATGAATATAAATATAAATATAGATATAAATAATATAAATATGAATATAAATATAAATATAAATCTCCCCACTGTATACCATTTCTGTGACTCTTCATTCCTCCCTCAAGATTTTAGTTTGCATATACTCTCATTTCATTATTTACAAGGTTACTTTGTTTTGGTTTTTTGAACACGGATAAAATAGCTGCTTTAAAATTATTGCTAATTCCAACAGCTGTATCATCTTCCTATTTCCCTTCCAGTGGCTATCCTATAGTTTTCAAGTCAACAAGACTGTAAATTTTCCTTTGGAGATTTAGTCTTCCTGCATGGCAAAGACTGGTATTTTCCTTCTCACTAACAGCCATTAAAATGTGAAACAAACCCAGGTTTCTATCCCTTCTACTAAATGCCAATTTACATTATGCCAGAGAGGACATTGGATTCATCTCATGAATTTCCTTTTCACAGATAGTGTAGCATTATGCCACATGTTGTAGAATACTTGTAATTGATTTTATTGATTATATATTTTATATGTGTTTATAATTGTATATGGTAGGAGGGTACTCCAGTGTTAATTATGACCAAAGAAGTCCCTATCCTCGATCTCTACCAGTTGTATCAATATTTAAATGTTATCACATCTCTTCCAAAAAGAAACTAACAAACACAGCCCTTAAAATTACAGGTCTCCCTCTACCTACTACCCCATTTCTCCACTTAGCCAATCTTATTAAAGTATAAGACACTATAAGATAAAATATAGGGATCATAAATACGAGTTTATAGAAGAAAATTTCATTTGACAGATATTATCCTAAGTTTTTTTTAGTACTTTGAACACCAGAAACATTTTTTAAATGTGCTGTATTTAAAACAATTCAGAGGATACTGAAGATGATGTGTTACGGAATTATTTTTTAAACAAAGCAAAATATTGTTCTATGTTTATCAAGACTCAGATAGGAGTTATGACACTGAGCTGAGACAATTAGGCTGAGGCTAAGTTACTCATGTGCTTGTGCTTATAGGCTGGAAAACTATTTACATTATAAGATTAAACTCAAACTTCACTTTCTCTCTCTCTCCTTTTTTAAAAATGTTTATTTATTTTTAGAGGGAGACAGAGCATGAGCAGGGGAGGGCAGAGAGAGAGGGAGACACAGAATCTGAAACAGGCTCCATCTGAGCTGTCAGCACAGTGCTCAGTGTGGGGCTTGAGGTCATGAACTGTGAGATCATGACCTGAGCTGAAGTCAGACACCTAACCGACTGGGTCACCCAGGTGCCCCTTCACTTTCTCTTTGAAATCATAATTTCACTTATTCTAATTCACTGCTTATCATCGAGTTGTAATTGTCTGCTAATGTGCCATGTACCCTTCAGAACTCCTATTGCTGGATATGTTCTATAATTCTTTGTTTCTACAACATCATGCACAAAGTTTGGTCCTTAATAGTGGTTGGATTAATACTGAACACATGCTACAATTATTTTTCCTCCTTTATCTTCATTAAAAATGGAAATCAATTAGAATAGCAATTAAAGCAATTACAAGTACAGCTAAGTGACCCCAGCTAACAGGCAGGCCAGAGAGAGAGAAAGAGAGATAAGAAAAAATAAATGTATACAGTTGCAAGAACTTGCAACCATGCTCAGACATTTAGTTGTTTTTTCACTCACTGGCTAACATTGCCAAAATGTTTTATTTATGAGTGCTATTTTTAATTGCATGATTACTTTAATTACCTAAAGATCTTTCTAACAATTACTGTTAGTATTGGCCTGGATGTGGAGTGATGTTAGAAATTTCTCATCACTGACCTGTGAGAACAGTAACGATACTCTCAGCGTTCAGTCCTCACCAGAGCAGAGCCCCCTATTTTTAAGATCAAGTGATCTAGTCATGTGGAAGGAGAAGAAACATGGCCAAGGTTGGCAGAGCAGGGCTCTACATTGGGAGAAGTGCACTGATGGAGGGTGGGAAGCCCACACCCATCTCTCCTCTAAGGGCAGGAGAAGACAGGAAAGAAGGCATGTCCTACATGCCACCAAGCTGCTTTAACAATGTCTGTAGCTGATAGGAGAGGTTTTGAGAATACGAGACACAGCTTCATATGTACATTTACTAGGTTCTTTTATTATTCACTTTGGAATGGCTAAAGGAGTGCTTTGAGATTCCTCCCACACTGTGGCATTCTAACTGACTCTGGTTTTGAAAATGTTCTCCTAGTGTCTTCAGACCTTGATCAACAGAGTCAGTCTCTCAAAATCCCTGTGTGACTGATGTTGCCACCTGATAGAGGATTTTTGTAAAATATTTGTAGTTCTTTCAGGTGTGCTTAAAATACATCAATGCTCATTTCAGCTGAAATAATATGAAATATTTACAAGTTGCATGACATTCATTTTGTTGTCAGTCACTTATCCAGGATTGGTAGGTACATGCCGAAAATGTAATTCTTTGTATTCAATTAGTTTATCTTTCCTCTACAGCGAAGTAGTGTCATAAAGCGCACATTTAGATAAAAGAGGTTATGCCAGAGACTTTACACCATAAATATGTTCTGTTCAGATTCTGACCTTTCTTTTCACATACTGAACAATAAGTAGGATTGTCTAGAGTTAGTTTTATACATTTTGAGGATTTTACAAGAATTATATTATTCAAAATACGTTACATGCTTCCCGAAATGTGTTACTTCACTCTGTCACCAAGGTTGTCATTCACTGAGTTAACAGTCAGTCTCATTAGGCATCAAATAAAACTTGAAAATCTGAATGGAGGGTAGATGTCAGTGGTATTCAACCTAGTATGACCATGTTTAGATCCATTGCTTTCTTCTCAACATCTAGCCCATATCAGCAATTCTGAGGATTCAGGAGCTTTAACTGGAACAGAGAGAAGGAAAAACAAAACCAAAACAGTTTAATAGAGATCCCCACAAGGCAAGGTTAAGCTAATCTGAATCACCTTTATCTTAGTTCTGAGTAGTCAGGATGTAATCCAAGTACAGTGTCTGCCTAAGAGGTTGGACTTAGTATGGAGAAAGTTAAGGGAAAAAACCCAAAGATAAACCAATCTTGATTTAAAGACTAGGGGAAGGTGGATGGCAACAATAGGAAGATTGTCTACACTGTAACAGGAAGACCAAAACAACAGCACGCAGCCTGGCAGCCACCAACAACCACCCACAAGACATCTCTGCATACAAGTCTTGGATTGCCAACATCTATACACACAATGAAATAATCTGGGGGTGAATATTAAGAAAACGGTATTAATGGTGTGTTCATTAAGGTTAGGCTGTTCATAGCATCAGTGAATAATGGCAACCTTATCAGTGAATGATATAATACATTTTAAATATGACAAAACTTTATAAAAGATTTCAAAGTATGCCTTATACTAGCACCCATATACTGACTTACAAAACCCATTGTCCAATTAAAGGGATCAGGGCTCCTTGTAGAAATGTTCGCATTCAAGGGTTGAGAAGGGAAAATACAACTTGTTTCTGGAACATTTTTATATGCCAGAAAGTAAGGAAGTACTCAAAAAATAATGGAGGAATATATAAAGGATGTAGATTTCCATATGAAGGAGTATGTCCAAACATAGGACAATATGAGCAACTTAAAAAAAAACAGAAATATTCTTGCCTTTGTAGGATAAGAATAGATTGTGGGATGCCTAGGTGGCTCAGTTGGTTGAGCATCAACTTTGGCTCAGGTCATGATCTCACCATTCATGAGTTTGAACCCTGTGTCCGGCTCTGTGCTGAGAGCTCAGAGCCTGGATCCTGCTTCAGATTCTGTGTCTCCCTCTCTCTCTGCCCTTCCCCCACTCACAGTCTGTCTCTCTCTGTCTCTCAAAAATAAATAAGCATTAAAAAAAAAGAATAGATTGTAAGGGGGCAACAGTGAATTTTCTAAAGTAATAATTTCCTGGTTTCAATCATGTGCTATGGTTATATAAATGATACTGTCATCAGAAAAAACTGGTTGAAGGGTTTGCAGGAATTTTATACTATATTCGCAACTTTTTTCTAAGTCTGTAAATTAGTGTATAAAATTAAAAATTAGAAATGAGAAAAATGAATGCCTTTAAGTTTTTTTAAACATAAGTCTATTGATTGGTTCTAGGAAATGGCTAGTATATGTACAATAATAGAAATGGCCATTTGATATATAGCTTGTTGGTTGAGTTTTATTTAATTTTTAAGGCAAAAACATCAGTGCTCTAAGTGGTGCTTTACTACAAAGTGCTGCCTCTCAAAATTGCTGGATATATTCTTAAGAAATCTTGACCAGAACAATTAGAGTTGATAATCAATCGTGATGCAGCTTTAAAGATGCATGATCAATAAAAACCTTTTTTCTGTGAAATTTATCACATCATCTACCAGATTCCTGATAATATTTGTTCTATTGCTGTTAACGTTAAAGAAAATGATAAATAAAAATCTCTTCTGAGTCACTTATAAAATTAGAGCAAGATTATTCAGTTTCTCTCTTATAGTGTGGAGATTTTAAAAAGGTGATAAAAACGATTGCCATAGTTTTATTATGAAAGCGATTTTCAAATATAAATTTCTTAGCAGGTATACCATATTATTGACCCTTTAGGCATATATGAAATTTGTAGCTGATTGAGAATTTAAGAAAAGTCTTTGTCCTTGAAACTGTTTCCTTGAAGAAAATTTCTTTAGCCCTCTTGCCAAGCCATCAAATGACACTTCCTGTCTCAGACCTCATGTTTACACCATCCTGAGGTTTGTTTTTCCCTGTCTTCTCCAGCCTAACTTGAATCATCTTTTACTTTTTAACTCATCACCCTCTAATAACTAATCCCCTTGATATCTTACCTTCCCTCTTTCTTCCCACCCTCCTCCCCACTTTTTAACTTTTTATATGCACCTTGGACAGAATGATTAAGAGATCACAATAATTACTTCATGTCTCAGGCTCCCCCACTAAGTGGTAAACTCCTTGAGTTTTATTCAAGGGCTAAATCTTTTTATTTCCATATCCTCATTTATTAGGAGAGTTCCTGGTGCATAGTAGAAATGCAGGAACCATTTGACAGATACATAAGTGAATGAGTGAATGATCTAGGAGAAAAGAAGATAAATGGTAACTATGTGAGGTGATGGATGTGTTTGTTAGTTTAATTGTGGTAACCACTTCAAAATGTATACATATATCAAATAATGACATTGTATACTTGAAATATATACTTTTTATTTGTCAATTATACCACAATAAAGCTTAAAAAATTAAAATCTATTCTGTTTTATACAACCAATAGCTTAAAGAAAGAAAATGATTCAAATGAGGAAAGAGTAAACCAAGCCCACGTTACAAACTCCTCAAACTTGTCAACCTAAGCAGTATTCCAAAATGTCCCTTAGGGCGTACATTTTAGTGTATTTCAGAATTCCAGGTATCTAGTGTAATGCAGTAAGATTATAGTCAGCCCAAACCAAAATGATGTGTTATTCTCAGTTTGTCACCCCTTCTAACCATCACACCAATTCACAGAAAAGTACGTGAGCACCTACCTGTATGCGTATGCACACACACACACACACACACACACACACACACACACAGATTCACCTCTCAAATTGATGCAATTCTAGCCTTCATCTCCATTTCAAAATTAACTTTGCCTTCCCTTATTCCCAAAATGCTAATTAAATTACTTCAAAAAGGAGTAGTATTTATTCTTTCTAAATAACATTTACCTTAATGTGGAGGCCTTAAGTAAAAATATAATTACATTTTAAAAATATAACTAAACTTAAATTCCTAGATATGACAGAAAAATGAATAAAAGTAAGTTTGCCTTGCTTTTCTTGTACTGAGGAAGAGAATGTCTGCTTAACCTAAATATAGGATCATCCCTACATCTTTGGTGATGATCAGAATACATTTAGCACTGATAGGTCTTAAGAATATGAGAAGTTATTTTCACAGGATTTTGAATAGTTTCTAGTTTTCCAAAATGCCTGTTATTCTTTGCCACATTCTTTTTAAAAAATTTTTAATGTTTGTTTTTGAAAGAGAGACAGAGTGTGAGCAGGGGAGGGGCAGAGAGAGGGGGAGACACAGAATCTGAAGCAGGTTCCAAGTTCTGAGCTGTCAGCACACAACCCAACATGGGGCCTGAACCCACAGACTGTAAGATCATGACCTGAGCCGAAGTCGGACGTTTAACCGACTGAGCCACCTAGGCACCCCTCTTTGTCCCTCTTTAAATGTAAATTACTCAGAAATGACATTTTGAGGTAACTTTTGCAAACATGCATGTTTTGACTTTACACAACGTGAATTTCTTTGTGAAATTCAGTTAACCACAAGTTATTGGAAAACTTTGATTTAGATGTTGATTTCTGTGGGTCATATTAAAGAGTTTCAGCTTAAGAAATAGAGAGAGAGAAAATGTGTTTCATTTGAAGTTCATCAGTAGCTTAATGCATTCTTTATAATTCCTTCATCATACACATTAAGTGCATGGACTCTAAACTCTATCCTGATTTGTTCATTTTGGCCACTTTGACTGGCGTGAGGTGATAGATACCATATGTTTTCACTGTTATGTGAATCCTGAGGAACTTAACAGAAACCCATGGGGGAGGGGAAGGAAAAAAAAAAAAGAGGTTAGAGTGGGAGAGAGCCAAAGCATAAGAGACTCTTAAAAACTGAGAACAAACTGAGGGTTGATGGGGGGTGGGAGGGAGGGGAGGGGAGGTGATGGGTATTGAAGAGGGCATCTTTTGGGATGAGCACTGGGTGTTGTATGGAAACCAATTTGACAATAAATTTCATATATTAAAAAAAAAGAAACTAAAAAATAAATAAACTCTATCCTGTAGAATTAACTTAAAATATGAAGATAGTTAATTTTTAGAAAACAAACTTTAAAATCTCTAATTTTTTATTCAAAATTCATTTTGAAATTTTTACATTTCAGTGAATGAGAAAATAGGCATCTATTCTAGATTTTTAAATAAGTATTTATTTTTAACGGATGTCATGGTATAAAAAGTACATAACTAAACCTATACATGCACATATTCACATACACACCAAAAATGAATGAATGAATGAATGAATAAATAAATAAATAAATAAATAAATAAATAAATAAATAAATTATAGCTACTTTTCATTACAAGCTCAAAGTAAAAGCCTATGGATTATTTTATTTTATTTTTATTTATTTATGTTTTTAAAATGTTTTTAATGTTTATTTATTTTTGAGAGAGACAGAATGTAAGGAGGGAAGGGTCAGAGAGAGACACACACAGAATCCAAAGCAGTCTCCAGGCTTTGAGCTGTCAACACAGAGCCCCACACAGGGCTCAAACCCACGACTGCGAGATCATGACCTGAGCGGAAGTTGGAGGTTTAACCCACTGAGCCACTCAGGCGCCGCGCCTATGGATTATTTTACTAAACTCTGGACATAACAGTTTTGAAATAGCTACTCTAAATATATATGAGGCCCACTCAAGTGCTATATTTGCTTGCTCAGGCAGGAAAAGTCATATGCTTTACAAATTGTTAGGAGTTAGATACAGAAAAGTGTTGTGAAAACATTTAATTGTAAGTTTTAAACATTTAAAGTATCTTAAAATTAATGCGGCTTATGAACACATACTGCTTTCAAAATGCGTCTCTACCCACCCCCACCTCCACAACTACAACATAATTAATCCAGAATATGTACATATAGGGGGAAATTCCAGTCTCCCCTCTAAACTAAGGAAGACAGTCATGTAAATATCCCCAAATTTCAAGTATTTCTCTTTAATACACAGTAGATTACATAACATTGTAGAAGCACATGATCAACTTACAAATCACTTATTTGATCTCTGTTATAATAGAAGCATGTCAGCGAAATCTCAGACCCCTTGTATAACACTGAACTTGAAATATCAGTAGTGTTGGGGAGAAAAAAAATGTTTCTCTGCCCTTCAAGTTTCTTCTTCTTGGTCTCAGAATTAAATTGACATTAGACAGATTAATAGTAGAAAATCAAAATTTGATAACATGTATTCCTTTTGTATACATGGGAGACACCCAGGAAAACAGAGTAACTCACTGAAATAACATAAACCATCATGTTAAATACCATCCCCAGATAACAACAAAAGAAAATGTTGATTTAGGGAGTCAGTTATAGGAGGTTACCAAGAAAAGTACAGTAAACAAGGGAAAGGTTGTTATGTAGATTGAAGTCCCTACCTCCCTACTGATAACTGTTTCTGGAGATTTAGAGTTATTAGTCCCTTCCAGGCACTAAGGGAGACAGCCTTACAAATGGAGATTTCCTTTATAGGAGTAAATGTCTTTACAAAAGGGTGATTTCTGCTTGGTTTTCAGAGCTTCTCTTGTGTCTGTTTCTTAAAAATAGCCAGCTTAGAATAATGAATATGCCAAAGAGACATATCTTGTAGTGGCAAAATTTGCTCCCCTATAATAGCTACAGTTGGGGCAAGGAGTGATTTATGAGGCTTGCTGAGAAAGCTCAATTTAAATAATTTTTGTTACTGTAAATCTTTTTGGTCACAGGACAATAAAGTCAGGAACCAGAAAACACTAATGAGCAGGGAACCTAGTGGCCATTATAATGGTTTATAATGGATTTTTCCCTGAAAAGGGGAAGGTTTTTTGTTTTTTTTTTTTTATAATTCAATTGACTTCTTGATTAAAAAAGTACCAGTTGGTCAGAAACCAATGCTGATTGCAGAAACTAATACTGGATACAGTATTTGTGGCAGTGGGAGATTTAGTTGGCTGGTGTGATGATAGAAGCTCTAAAGGAACTCTGTCTCTGGGAATTGCTTATTTTTGGTGATGCTATTATTGACTGCCTTGTGAAACTGGGCTTGGACACTGTGCGTACAGGCTCTGCACTCCAATGCATCATCTAATGGGATCATTTTTGAGAGTCAAAGAGGATGCCGTTAATATGAGAGAAAGTTGGCAGGCATAGAGACTCCTGGGGAAAAAAAAAACAGTCTATCATCACCCTACCTGTGTCTGGCAGTGGGCCATGGTCTTGTGTAGGTCAAAATATAGCAACTGCCCTCTTATAAGCAGTCCTGAGTGCATTGAAGTTATTTGTTGCTTTGAATCTGGCAACATTGGACAAAATATAGATTATTACTTTTGAAGTATAAAAAAATGTGTTACATTGTGTTTGGCACTTTGGAGAATGGCTTCACTTAAAGAAGAGGAAAAACATACAAAGGTGAATTTACTCCATAAGGGCTAGTCATGATCATGACTTGCATGATGTATACTTCATTTGGAAAACAAGATCTCAGAGTTAGCAAATATCTCTGAGTCTTTAATACTAAGAGATCTCTAAGCCAGTTTAAGCCAGAGCTGGAGGATGCAATGCCCTATTTCTATAAGATAGCTATACCTTTAGAAACCTCAATTTTGGAGGATGCATCTGAAAACAAAAATAAATAATGTTTACATGTATATATATATATATATATATATATATATATATATATATATATATATAGTGTTTGCATATATATTCAACACAAATATATATATAAAGGAAAAGGAAAAAAATTCTCAATATTTTAGTCTCTTAGTTGTACCCAACACAAATGCTCTCTGGCTGAGAGAAAAAGCTTAGGGTTTTTGAAGGCTGTCATATAGTTTGTAGAATTTGTAAAAATGCTGCAGAACCCGTCTTGGAAAATAGGCAGGGATTGTACCTGTCAAGGAAAAGAAAAAGGAACAATCTGGATGTGCAGCTTCCACAAAGGGACATGGATACTTGTCTCCCGTAACTCATAATAAGTAGAATTCCTTCCAAATCAGAAGAATGTGAGGTGTCAGTGCCCAAATCACTAAGGCCACTCCACCATTCATACAGGTATAAAAACAAGCAACTAGAAAAAAAAAGAAAGAAAAATCAAGTTGGCCTCAGAATTCTCTGAAACACAGAAGGGAAAATGTATAGTAATTTGAGGTAAAAAACTTGAGACCCAAGATTTTTATACTCAGCTAAGTTGTCATTCACAGAGAACAGAGCAGAAATACATTTTAAAGTACAGTGTATCTAGAAACTACAAAACTTTGTATCCTTAGAGGAGAAACTGATGAGGTTTCAGGGTGATGGTGGGGTTCATGGGTTCCGGAGCTGATGGCCAAGAAAGAATTCTTGAGACATCTTTGGTGCAAAAAGGTGATTTTATGAAAGCATGAGGCCAGGACCCATGGGCAAAAAGAGTTGTATGGGGTTGTGACAGGTAACTGGTTATATACCATGGATTGGGGGGAGGTAAAGCCAACAGGGAAGTTTCCAAAGAGGCTTTCATATGCTAAAGACTCACAGATTACTGAAAGCCTAACTATTATCAGACTAAATTTGTTTTTTCCCTCTAGCAAAACATTAACATTGGGGCAGTAGGGAGTTTCTGGAGAAATGTTATACTCTGTATTTGCCTCAAGTATTTGTCCATGGCTGCAGGTTATAAGGCAATTTAATTTTACTTTCCATTTCCTACTTGCCTTTGTTTCTCACATCACTATGGAGGGAAGGGTGATACTACTGGCTCCAGGAAACTGAGTCTATAGGTTTCTGGAGATCAGGCTATTGATAAAATTGCCTTTTTCTTATAATTTACTGAAATATTTGTAAACTGATGGAGACTCTATCAATTTAACCATTTGTTTCCTGTCCTTTCCTTTGTCCTTGGGCAACAAGGAGTGCCTAAGGAATGTCACACATATCCAACCTGGGAAGGAGGGGGGGGCGCTAGCTTGTGCTTGGCCCTCAGCTTGGCTTCTGGTCCCTCATCAAGACCACTTACGGAACTTCTCTAGGCTAGCAGGCCTAACATAAAGAAGTGATGTCAGTATCAACACTTATATTAAGCATGGAATTAGAAAATTATACATATAGCTTCAAACATAGTCAAATACATAGTTATTTAAAGATAACACAAATTAATGTAAAATAACAAATAATTTTAAACACATCATATTATAAAAAGAATAAAATTTGGGAAGCAAGAAAAAAATGGATACTAATTAATTTTCAGATAAAGACAGATGGAATTTAGTTATTTTTGAAGAAGAAAATGAAGTAATAATTATATATAACATATGTATTAATATGTAAATGTTTTCACAAAAATGATGTTAAATAATGTGTGGAATAAAAACAGACTTTTTTCCAAAAAAATCTAGGAAATACAAACAGAAATATAATAAGCAGAGCAAAAGCTAATTATTAAAAAAGAAAGAATTAACAAGAATAAATAAAATATGTCACAAAATTAAAATTAGATTAAAATTAAACTCTGTAATTTAAGAAATGAACAAAAGTTTTAAAAAGGAAAATGAAGAATACTAACCCATAAATGGCTGTGTTTGGTACTGGCTCCTTTTAATTGTGGCCAAAAGCAGACACTATTACCAATGTATAGACAATGTATATGCAAGTTCTTATATATAATTCTATTTGTAAATTTGAGGTTGGAAGACCTACTTAGTTCACTCAAGGGCCACTTCAATATTTATCTAATCCAGTGTTTTGGACTGTCAGTTACCCCAGATTTTATTCTCACTTAAATGATGTAATTTCAAACCTGTAATCTTATAGGGAAACAGAAAGCATTTCATAAACTTCAGTAAGGGATAGTTATGTTATCAATATATATATATATTATACATATATATATATAATATATTTATATTTTTATTTATATATATTTTTATTTATATATATAAATATATATATTTTATTTTTCTATATTATATATAATATAGATATATATTTTTTTATTTATATATATATAAATATATATATATTTTATTTTTCTAAACATAGGCAACTGAAAATTCAGGGCATTTCAAGGCATTCTGTGATTCTATGTGGAAAGGTGACTATTTTCTTAGAATTTAGTACTGTTCTTAAAATTGTTATTTCCTTCCTGGTAGCCGGAAGGAAATTAATTTTAAGACAAAATATTCGGTATATAGATATTTCAAGTAGAGCTATAAATGATTTTACATTAACCTAAAATAGAATGTTTGATATAAAGTAAGCAAATATCTGGGGAAATTAATTCCCATTTGAAATGTGTGATTACATAAAACCCAACCCTGATAATAGTGTAAAACTTAAGTTGCCCAGTGGATTTCATGTCATAATTATGAAAGTACTCCAGTTATTGAAAATTAAAAATAATATTTGCTGGAGAATATTAGAGAACATATTAGAGAAACATCATGATGATATTGGAAGTATTGCTTTTGTGCCATTGCTAATTTGCCCTTTTTCAGAAAAAAAAAAGAAATTTCCATTTCTTGTTGATTCAAGATTAAAAAAAAAGTCCACATATTGTGATTATTTAGTGGGTTTCATAAGACACTTCTCATCTCTCTTTTAAAATTATTTGTTGAATAAACTTAGACAACATCCCTGCAGAGTTTCCCTAGCTGTAACTTGTCCAGTTGTTTCTCTAAGCTCCTCTGACTTTGGAATGTTCTTTAAATTAGTAGTTGGGTCTAAAGGTTGGTCAGTAGAGTTTGATTATTTTTATTTGTTTGTTTTATGGCCAAGATCACTTCATAAGTGCTATGTTTTGTTTTGTTTTGTTTTTTCCAAGAAGAGAAACATATATCTCTTTTTGTTATGTCAATGACCAGGGATGTTCAGATTATGAATTCTTTAGGAGTTGAAAATTAAGTATAAAGAGATACATCCTCTTAGCTATTTTTTACCCAGAAGTATAATTTCTATAAGGAAGCTGAATAAAACTTTGTTCTTTCTTTTTATTTTCTGTTTTTCAAAAAAAATGTTATTAGCATCCTACAATTTTGAGTACAACAGATAAAATTATTGGCTCCAATTTGTTATTGTCTTCTGTTTTTCTTCCTCATGCTTTTTGCTATGTGACTTTGCAGATTCTCTCAATAAAAGCAACGTGTATTCTGTAACCCCTTGACTTTGAATCCAACTATGTGATTTCTTTTAGCCAATATAATATTAGCAAATATGAAATAAGCAGAGGCATGAAATACATTTAGGTGGTTTGACTTTCTTTTGTATATTTGTCTTTATCATGAGAAGAACATTTCCTAAGAAGCCTACCCATCAAGGAAGCTGAGAAAGATGTGAACCTGAAACTTAGAACTAAGCCCAACCTAGATTAACCTCCTCCAGCCTGGATATTAGCAAGAAAGAATAAATAATCATTTTATGCCACTAACTTTGTGTGTGGTTTTATGCAATCTTTTTGTGGCAACAACTAATAAGCTCACTAGTAGTTTTTTGTTTGTTTGTTTCTGCTTTTATTTTTATTTATTCAATTTTTATTTATTTTTGAGAGAGAGACAGAGCATGAGTGGGGAAGGGGCAGAGAGAGTTGGAGACACAATCCAAAGTAGGCTCCAGGCTCTGAGCTGTCAGCAGAGAGCCCAAGGTGGGGCTTGAACTCATAAGCCGTGAGATCATGATCTGAGCTGAAGTCAGATGCTCAATCGACTGAGTCACCCTGGCGCCCTGTTTTTTATTGTTTTAGTACCATAAAGGACTTGTGAATTTAAACACATGTGTTTCAGTCATTTGCAGTTACTTTCTTTAATTAAGTTACGATTGTCTCAAAATTAGACCAAAGTGGGAACATCCTCATCTTTTACTATGTCCTTTAACATAATTCTAATGGTCTTTGATAATCTAGGACTCAAAAATTACTATTTCAGCCCCATATTTATTCAAATAACAGAAATAGTAAAAAATGAAATGGGTATAAGAGAGTCTAGACAAGTTCTAATTGTTTTCTGTCATTATTATTTCAATATTTTCTTAAAAATTCTTTACTGAATGAAATAATATTTTTGTGGGGTGGATGTCTTAGTTTTACAAATACCTTACACATTGTTTTCTATGCCTACTGGGTAAATACCTCCAACAAAGCACTATAAATGCCAAAAGAGTATCAACGATAACTGTATTAACTCCATAACCCTTTCCCAAACATAATAGCCTGTATCCCCCATGAACACACACCTGTACTTCATCTTCCTGAATAACTTCTGGAAAGACACAATGAAAGGAAATTTCACTTACTCAGAAAAATTCTAGTAACTGGGATAAGGATTGGAGATTTTACTTACCTACTTACTCATTTTTTAAATTAATTAATTGATTAATTAACTTATGAGACAGTATGGGCAGGGGAGGGGCAGAGGGAGAGGGAGAAAGAATCTTAAGCAGGCTCCATGCCCAGTGCTAAGCCTGTTGCAGGGATCCATCTCTCTACTGGGAGATCATGACCTGAGCTGATATCAATAAATGGACATTTAACTGACTGAGCCACCTGGTTGCCCCAGGGATTATATTTAACAAACAGTTACCTTGTTTCAATTCAATGACGTCTATAATAAGCAATATTCTCAATCTATTTCTACACACGCAGTAAATCTTATGCTCTGAACATAGAATTATCATTATTTGTGTAACACAAACTATAAAACTATGGAAATATATGGTATTGGGAATAATGCCATAATCTAGTGGTCACTTAATTATTACTATTTATTTTACAAATAAAAAGTTTTTCTATTGAAAATAGACTGTTATTAGTCAAGTAAAATAGAAATGGACTGTATCCTGCAAAACCCAGAGTGTTTAAGTGTCCCTCATATAGAAACATATTTTTTTCATTTTCAGGTATCCATATGTTTACTCTGCTTGATTTATTATATTTGTGAGAATTATCTTCTTCTTGGAACTTAATAATTCCCCAAATGTAATGTTAGCTAAAAGAATCCTAAATGAGAAATCAGTGGAGAATATATCCAATTCTTTTGATATCCCTAAAATGTTATGCAGCACTTTAATTGACATTCTTAGTTCATTTTAACTTTTATGTCAATCAATAATAGTAAAATTTATTCTTTAATTGCAACTATTATATTTAAAATATTTTCACTTGAAATAGTATTTGAAAAATTATTACTTCACTAAAGTAATACTCTAATTCTTTACAAAATGACAGATTTTTTAGGGAGCAATGCAAATAATTCCCAATTATAAGTTACATGCCTTTTCTTAGGTTGAATGTGGCCCAAATATCATTGGATGACTATATGACAATATTATTTTCCAGTGATTTTTGTCAGATTCCAGTTATATAAGATATCTAGATAAAAATAAATAAATAGCCCCAACTAGAAAGGAGAGTCATAAGCCTGGGTATTAAATGTGTTTAAATGTGTTAAAAATCTAGTTTAAGGGGCATCTGGGTAGCTCAGTCACTTAAGAGTTAGACTCTCAGTTTTGGCTCAGCTCATGATCTCAAGGTGGCATGGGTTCCAGCCCCACATTGGGCTCTGTGCTTACAGAGCAGAAACTGCTTGGGATTCTCTCTCTCTTTTTCTGCCCCTTCCCTGCTCACACTGTCTCTGTCTCAAAATAAATAAACTTTAAAAAACATCTGGTTTTGATAATCCATCATTAGACAAATCAGTTAGACCTTGACTCAACGTCAAGTATGCTAATAGCTATTATCATCATGATGTCGGTCATGATGTTATTCTTATTGTTATTTAAGTATATCTAAAGTGATTATGGTAGTTTTTAAATATCTATGCACTTTTCTTCACCTAGAATTTAAAAAGGACAAATACAAAAAGTTAAAGGTTTAATAATTTTCTATCATAACATGTCCAAATACTGTTAATGTTTTAAGGTACAACTCAAAAGTTTTCGTCTCTGTTTCTAAAAAGGAATTATCTTTCCTTCCTTTGAACTTTTATTATATTTTATTATTACCTCAGTCTTTTATCAATGGCTTATTTATATACACATCTATCTTTGAGAATAAAAAATATTTCCCTGAGCATGAGATCTTAAGTCTTGCATATAGTAATTTTCACTAAATATTTGTTGAATGAATGAAAAATTAATTAATGGATTGTATCAGTAAAACAAAAGATGATAATGTTATCTTTATCTGGTAAACAGTCTTTAAATATTCAAATGCAGTAATGTGTTGTTAATGTATTTCAAGACATGTGCTTCCCATTTGATGCTTGGACTGTCAAATGCTCATGGCTTATTAACCCTGTAGCTTATGAAATTTGAAAAAGAAAAGTCACTAGTATTTACATATTTCTCAAAACCATTATTTCTTATGTTTCTCCTATTGAATAATTCATAAAATAAATAAATAGTTTTAAAGTAGAAATACCAAGAGACAGTAAAATGTCTCTATTAGAAAGAGAGGAAAATAGGGATATAATTTAAAAATCAAAAATATATGTAATATTCATTAGTTGCAGGTGAACATTACATACAAATGAATCTCATCTTTTCAGTCAACAAACACTTGGAGAGGACTGGCCTAGGTAGAGAGAAATGATGAAAAATCAGACCGTTTCCCTTCAAGAATTCCCTTAACTAAGATAGAATATAGGAATATAAAAACCTAAGTGTAAAATGATGAATTAAGTTCTGTAAAGAAATAACTGAAAAGTGCTAAAGGAATAGTGGGAAGTGCAGAGGCAACTAAAAAAAATGGTTTCAGAGGGGGCAGTCAGGACACTTCAAAGGGGAGGTGACATTTGAACTAATTGTTAAAAGTGTGCAATACAGTTTGTCCTTCAAGTATTTGTGCAGAAAGGCAGTATTCTAGATACAGAGAGCATAAGTTCAATTTAATGAAGGCTGAAGAAGTATGAAAGATTTGGGAACAGGATGTAATTGGGTATGGTTGGGTATCTATTAAATGATTGTCTTAGAGGAGTTGAAGAGTTTGCTCCTAAAGAAAGTGACTTAGAATGACATCAGAAAAAGGACTGTAGAAGAGTTTCTAAGTGTTGATTTTTATCCTCGAGGTAATGGAAACCTGTCAGAGGTTTTTAGGTGGTAAATAAAATAATGAAATTTGTATTTAAGCCAATAACTCCAGTTGATAATACAATTAAAAATAAAAATTACAAAAATATATTTAAGTACATTTTTTGGACATTGTGTTAATAAATTGTGTTTTGGTTAACAGTTTCATTTCACTGGAAAACTGAAATCAAGTAAATTGCAAAACATTTGATTACTGGGATAGAAGTACCTAAATGATGATGTCCCTTTTTGTTGTTAGAAGGTTTTTAATAATGATTTTCTAGTCAGGGCAGGAAATAATTTCTATGATCCTCATTTTACTAAAGCTGTTAAATCTCTCCATTTCAAAGGTTATATAAAAAAATAAAAGTCTGTGAGATATTTTTGTTTCTGAAGCATTATAAGGAAAACCAAAACTCTTTTGTCTATCAGGATATTTTGAGCAATATAAGAAGTCAGAGACCACCATCACTTATTAATTGAATAGTATGTACCAGTCACCTTTTTGAGCTGCTTTTATGTACATATGTCCATTGATTTTCATTTAGCCCTAAGAGATGTATAGATGTGGAATCTGAGGACAAGAGAAGTTTAGTACCTTCCCTGGGTTCATCATAGTAACAGTGGTAGAGCTATTTGACTTCAAAATAATAATAATAATAATAATATAATAATAATAGTAATAATAGTAATAATAATAATGTTTTATTATTTTATTATTTAAAATTTATTTATTTTTATTAATTTTTATTTTTTAATATAATTTATTGACAAATTGGTTTTTTTCTCACATATTCTTTTTTTTTCAATATATGAAATTTATTGTCAGATTGGTTTCCATACAACACCAGTGCTCGTCCCAAAAGGTGCCCTCCTCAATACTCATCACCCACCCTCCCCTCCCTCCCACCCCACATCAACCCTCAGTTTGTTCTCAGTTTAAGAGTCTCTTATGCTTTGGCTCTCTCCCACTCTAACCTCTTTTTTTTTCCTTCCCCTCCCCCCATGGGTTTCTGTTAAGTTTCTCAGGATCCACATAAGAGTGAAAACATATGGTATCTGTCTTTCTCTGTATGGCTTATTTCACTTAGCATCACACTCTCCAGTTCCATCCATGTTGCTACAAAGGGCCATATTTCATTCTTTCTCATCACCACGTAGTACTCCATTATGTATATAAACCACAATTTTTTTTTTATCCATTCATCAGTTGATGGGCATTTAGGCTCTTTCCATAATTTGGCTATTGTTGAGAGTGCTGCTATAAACATTGGGGTACAAGTGCCCCTATGCATCAGTACTCCTGTATCCCTTGGGTAAATTCCTAGCAGTGCTATTGCTGAGTCATAGGGTAGGTCTATTTTTAATTTTTTGAGGGACTTCCACACTGTTTTCCAGAGTGGCTGCACCAGTTTGCATTCCCACCAACAGTGCAAGAGGGTTCCCATGTCTCCACATCCTCTCCAGCATCTATAGTCTCCTGATTTGTTCATTTTGGCCACTCTGACTGGCGTGAGGTGATATCTGAGTGTGGTTTTGATTTGTATTTCCCTGATGAGGAGCGACGTTGAGCATCTTTTCATGTGCCTGTTGGCCATGCGGATGTCTTCTTTAGAGAAGTGTCTATTCATGTTTTCTGCCCATTTCTTCACTGGGTTATTTGTTTTTCGGGTGTGGAGTTTGATGAGCTCTTTATAGATTTTGGATACTAGCCCTTTGTCTGATATGTCATTTGCAAATATCTTTTCCCATTCCGTTGGTTGCCTTTTAGTTTTGTTGGTTGTTTCCTTTGCTGTGCAGAAGCTTTTTATCTTCATAAGGTCCCAGTAGTTCATTTTTGATTTTAATTCCCTTGCCTTTGGGGATGTGTCAAGTAAGAAATTGCTACGGCTGAGGTCATAGAGGTCTTTTCCTGCTTTCTCCTCTAGGGTTTTGATGGTTTCCTGTTTCACATTCAGGTCCTTTATCCATTTTGAGTTTATTTTTGTGAATGGTGTGAGAAAGTGGTCTAGTTTCAATCTTCTGCATGTTGCTGTCCAGTTGTCCCAGCACCATTTGTTAAAGAGACTGTCTTTTTTCCATTGGATGTTCTTTCCTGCTTTGTCAAAGATGAGTTGGCCATACGTTTGTGGGTCTAGTTCTGGGGTTTCTATTGTATTCCATTGGTCTATGTGTCTGTTTTTGTGCCAATACCATGCCAACACCATACAACACCCAGTGCTCATTCCACCAAGTGCCCTCCTCAGTGCCCATTAGCCACTTTCCCCTCTTCCCCACCCCCCATCAACCCTCAGTTTGTTCTCAGTATCCGAGAGTCTACTATGGTTTGCCTCCCTCCCTCTCTGTAACTATTTTTCCCCTTCCCCTCCCCCATGGTCTTCTATTAAATTTCTCAAGATCCACCTATGAATGAAAATATATGGTATCTCTCTTTCTCTGACTGACTTATATAACTTAGCAGAATACCTCCCTGTTCCATCCATGTTGCTGCAAATGGCCAGATTTCATTCTTTCTCATTGCCAAGTAGTATTCCATTGTATATATAAACCACGTCTTCTTTATCCATTCGTCAATTGATGGACATTTAGGCTCTGTCCATAATTTGGCTATTGTTGAAAGTGCTGCTATAAACATTGGGGTACATATTTTTTGAGGAATCTCCACACTGTTTTCCAGAGCGGCTGTACCAGTTTGCATTCCCACCAACAGTGCAAGAGGGTTCCTGCTTCTCCACATCCTTGCGAGCATCTATAGTATGCTGATTTGTTCATTTTAGCCACCTGACTGGCATTAGGTGATATCTCAGTGTGTTTTTGATTTGTATTTCCCTGATGAGGAGCGACGTTGAGCATCGTTTCATGTGTCTGTTGGCCCTCTGGATGTCTTCTTTGGAAAAGTGTCTATTCATGTCTTCTGCCCATTTCTTCACTGGATTACATGTTTTTTCAGGTGTGGAGTTTGGTGAGTTTTTATAGGTTTTGGATACTAACCCTTTATCTGATATGTCATTTGCAAATATCTTTTCCCATTATGTACATTGTCTTTTAGTTTTGTTGACTATTTCCTTTGCAATGCAGAAGCTATCTTGATGAGGTCCCAATAGCTCATTTTTGCTTCTAATTCCCTTGCCTTTGAGATGTGTCGAGTAAGAAGTTGCTGCAGCTGAGGTTAAAGAGGCTGTTGCCTGCTTTCTCCTCTAGGGTTTTGATGGCTTCCTGTCTCACATTCAGGTCCTTTATCCATTTTGAGTTTATTTTTGTGAATGGTGTGAGAAAGTGGTCTAGTTTCAACCTTCTGCATGTTGCTGTCCAGTTCTCCCAGCACCATTTGTTAAAGAGACTGTCTTTTTTCCATTGGATGTTCTTTCCTGCTTTGTCAAAGATAAGTTGGCCATACGTTTGTGGGTCTAGTTCTGGGGTTTCTATTGTATTCCATTGGTCTATGTGTCTGTTTTTGTGCCAATACCATGCTGTCTTGATGATTACAGCTTTGTAGTAGAGGCTAAAGTCTGGGATTGTGATGCCTCCCGCTTTGGTTTTCTTTTTCAACATTATGGTGGCTATTCAGGGTCTTTTGTGGTTCCATACAAATTTTAGGATTGCTTGTTCCAGCTTCAAGAAGAATGCTGGTGCAATTTTGATTGGGATTGCATCAAATGTGTAGATTGCTTTGGGTAGTATTAACATTTTGACAATATTTATTCTTCCAATCCATGAGCATGGAATGTTTTTCCATTTCTTTGTATCTTCTTCAGTTTCCTTCATAAGCTTTCTGTGGTTTTCAGCATACAGATCTTTTACATCTTTGGTTAGGTTTATTCCTAGGTATTATATGCTTCTTGGTGCAATTGTGAATGGGATCAGTTTCTTTATTTGTCTTTCTGTTGCTTCATTATTAGTGTATAAGAATGCAACTGATTTCTGTACATTGATTTTGTATCCTGCAGCTTTGCTAAATTCATGTATCAGTTCTAGTAGACTTTTGGTGGAGTCTATTGGGTTTTCCATGTATAATATCATGTCATCTGCAAAGAATGAAAGCTTGACTTCATCTTTGCCAATTTTGATGCCTTTGATTTCCTTTTGTAGTCTGATTGCTGATGCTAGAACTTCCAACACTATGTTAAACAACACCGGTGAGAGTGGACATCCCTGTTGTGTTCCTGATCTCAGGGGGACAGCTCTCAGTTTTTCCCCATTGAGGATGATATTAGCTGTGGCTTTTCATAAATGCCTTCTATAATGTTTAAGTATGTTCCTTCTATCCCGACTTTCTTGAGGGTTTTTATTAAGAAAGAATGCTGAATTTTGTCAAATGCTTTTTCTGCATTGATTGACAGGATCATATGGTTCTTATCTTTTCTTTAATTTATGTGATGTATCACATTGATTGATTTGCGAATGAATGTTGAACCAGCCCTGCAGCCCGGGAATGAATCCCACTTGATCATGGTGAATAATTCTTTGTATATGCTGTTGAATTCGATTTGCTATTATCTTACTGAGAATTTTTGCCTCCATATTCATCAAGAATATTGGCCTGTAGTTCTCTTTTTTTGCTGGGTCTCTGTCTGGTTTAGAAATCAAAGTAATGCTGGCTTCATAGAATGAGTCTGGAAGTTTCCCTTCTGTTTCTATTTCTTTGGAATAGCTTGAGAAGGATAGGTATTATCTCTGCATTAAATGTCTGGTAGAATTACCCAGGGAAGCCATCTGGTTCTGGACTCTTATTTGTTGCAAGATTTTTGATAACTGATTCAATTTTTCACTGGTTACGGTCTGTTCAAGTTTTCTATTTCTTCCTGTTTGAGTTTTGGAAGCGTGTGAGTGCTTAGGAATTTGTCCATTTCTTCCAGGTTGTCCAGTTTGTTGTCTTATAATTTTTCACAGTATTCCCTGATAATTGCTATATTTCTGAGGGATTGGTTGTAATAATCCCACTTTCATTCATGGTTTTATCTATTTGGGTCATCTCCCTTTTCTTTTTGAGAAGCCTGGCTAGAGGTTTATCAATTTTGTTTATTTTTTCAAAAAAACAACTCTTGGTTTCATTGATCTGCTCTACAGTTTTTTTTTAGATTCTATATTGTTTATTTCTGCTCTGATCTTTATTATTTCTCTTCTTCTGCTGGGTTTGGGGTGTCTTTGCTGTTCTGCTTCTATTTCCTTTAAGTGTGCTGTTAGATTTTGTATTTGGGATTTTTCTTGTTTCTTGAGATAGGCGTGGATTGCAGTATATTTTCCTCTCAGGACTGCCTTCGCTGCATCCCAAAGCGTTTGGATTGTTGTATTTTCATTTTCATTTGTTTCCATATATTTTTTAATTTCTTCTCTAATTGCCTGGTCACCCTATTCATTCTTTAGTAGGGTGTCCTTAACCTCCATGCTTTTGGAGGTTTTCCAGACTTTTTCCTGTGATTGATTTCAAGCTTCATAGCATTGTGGTCTGAAAATGTGCATGGTATGATCTCAATTCTTGTATACTTATGAAGGGTTGTTTTGTGACCCAATATGTGATCTATCTTGGAGAATGTTCCATGTGCACTCGAGAAGAAAGTATATTCTGTTGATTTGGGATGCAAAGTTCTAAATATATCTGTCAAGTCCATCTGTTCCAATGTATTATTCAGGGCCCTTGTTTCTTTACTGATTCTGTGTCTAGATGATCTATCCATTGTTGTAAGTGGGGTATTAAAGTCCCCTGCAATTACCACATTCTTATCAATAAGGTTGCTTATGTTTGTGAGTAATTGTTTTATGTATTTGGAGCTCCCGTATTCGGCACATAGACATTTTTAATTGTTAGCTCTTCCTGATGTATAGACCCTGTAATTATTATATAATGCCCTTCTTCATCTCTTGTTACAGCCTTTAATTTAAAGTCTAGTTTGTCTGATATAAGTATGGCTACTCCAGCTTTCTTTTGACTTCCAGTAGCATGATAGATAGTTCTCCATCCCCTCACTTTCAATCTGAAAGTGTCCTCAGGTCTAAAATGAGTCTCTTGTCCATAGCAAATAATGGATCTTATTTTTTTTTTAATCCATTCTGATACCCTATGTCTTTTGATTGGGGCGTTTAGTCCACTTACATTCAGAGTGATTACTGAACAATAAGGATTTATTGTCATTGTGTTATCTGTAGCGTTTATGCTTGTGGTGATGTCTCTGGTCCTTTGTAGTCTTTGCAGCATTCCACTCACAGAGTCTCCCTTAGGATCTCCTGCAGGGCTGGTTTAGTGGTCAGAAACTCCAATTTTTGTTTGTCTGGGAAAGGCTTTATCTCTCGTTATATTCTGAATGACAGCCTTGCTGGATAAAAGATTCTTGGCTGCTTATTTTTCCTATTTAGCACATTGAACACTTCCTGCCACTCTCTCTGGCCTGCCGAGTTTCAGTAGATAAGTCTGCTACTACCCTTATGTGTCTACCCTTGTAGGTTAAGGCCTGTTTGTCCCTAGCTGCTTTCAGAATTCTCTCTTTATACTTGTATTTTGTCAGTTTCACTATGATATGTCATGCAGAAGATTAATTCAAGTTACTTCTGAAGGGAGTTCTTTGTGCCTTTTAGATTTCAATGCTTGTTTCCTTCCCCAGATCAGGGAAGTTCTCCGATCCGTTCCTTCATTCCCTTTCTCTCTCTCTTCTTCATTCAGGAATTACTACGATACCGATATTGTTCTGTTTGATTGAATCACTTAGTTGCCTAATTCTTCCCTCGTACTCCTGGATATTCTTTATTTGTCTTTTTCTCAGCTTCCTCTTTTTCCATAATTTTATCTTCTAATTCACCTATTCTCCCTTCTGCCTCTTCAATCTGCACTGTAGCCACCTCCATTTTATTTTGCACCTCATTTATAGCATATTTTAATTCATCATGACTATTTTTTAGTCATTTGATCTCTGTTGCAATAAATTCTCTGCTGTCCTCTATGCTTTTCTCAAGTCCAGCAATTAATTTTATGACTATTATTCTAAATTCTTGTTCAGTTATATTGCTTAAATCTGTTTTGATCAATTCTTTAACTGTCACTTCTTCGTGGAATTTCTTTTGAAGATAACTTCTGTTTTGTCATTTTGTTTAGTTTCCTGTCCCTTATGAGTTTTAAAAGCTTGTTATGTGCTCTGCACCTGTGAGCACTGCTATATTAAAGGGGGGTTGTACACTGTCCAGGGCCTGGGCCTTCAAGAAGTGTTTTCTGGAGAGTGTTACTTTATCTCTGTTGTTGTGGCTTTGGTTATTTTTTTTCCCTACTGGTAGTTATGTTTTGGACCCTCCACCAGGTGTTTTGATTTGTTTCTTGAAGTAGCTCTGCAAAGGAAAATAGACAGACAAACAGGAGACAAAAATATGCAAACACAAATAAAAGAACAAACAAACAAAAAACATAACAAAACAAAACAAATAAAAAAACTGAAAACAATCCAAAAGCAAAATCAAGCAACAGCGAGCCAAGCGCAGTGAAGGACCACACCGTGGAGACCCACAGATCACTGCCAGGGCATATATCACCTGTGTGCGCAGGGGAACAGGGTTGGGTGGTTGGGACTGGTCCCCTGCACCACACCTGAGAGAGGTCAGGCAGATACACAATAATAATAGGTTTTAAATAACAGCTATTTGCAAGACATTCTATTAGTGAATTTGATCTTCTACATGTAAATGTAGCTAAAACATTTTATAATTGCAAGATATTAAGCCTCAAACTGGATAGAAATACAGTGCAATTTGTAAAAGAAAAATATCCATTATCTAGAATAAAATATGTAGATTCTCACAGAAGTAGAACTGAAGTTCCTGACATTAGCTCTCGTGTATAATCTCCTTTTATAACTAACACCTGGTAAATGTACCAGTGTGTTTTCCAATGAATTGAAGTGACTCTTATTATGTTCTCTGGCATCTATGAGATTTTTATGTAGCAGATAATCCAAATAACTGTTGGCAAGAGACGACATATTCGAAAAAGAAAGCAACTAAAATACAACTTTAAAATAAAAATTACCATGGTGGGAAATATTTTTATCTTAACTCTTTGGTGTGATACACTTGAAGATAACAATTTAGAACTAAATTTGGAGCTCTTCCAATTTTACTGAGTATATAACATTATAAGAAAGTAAATTACTTTCCATCCTGAGTATAATACATATATTCTTCCCACCGAACTCTTCAGAAGAAACAAGTGAGTTCTTTAGCATTCTTTTTCAGGGTAGGTTAACCTAAGGCATAAGTACTCTCTTTCATTTTGTTTGTCAGTGAATTCACTACCAATGGAGAATCATGGGATAGTCCAGCTGGAGGAAACTTTTGAGGTTGTACCTTGGTTCTCAAGTCTGTCATGCATAGATGAAGGAAAAAAGATACAAAGAAATGAGAGTCACTGGTGAATTCGTGTGTGATGGGAATGTTGAGAATTGTTTTGGACAACTGAGAATCACTTAGAATAATTAAGCATTTCTAGAACAATTATAAAGATTTAGGGATTATTCGAAGTACAGTTAAGAAGGTTGTGAAATGAATGACCCCATAAGTAACTTCTAGTTATAGATATTACTCAGTAGGAGTAGTAGCTGCTACTCAGCTACTCAGTAGTAGCTGCCATTAGTTTACCCAGAGGGTAGCATAGGGTGGGATGAATTTAAATTCTTTGACAAGGGGAAAAAGGCAAAAAAAGAGCTTCTCGAAAGGACTGGCTGAGTGTTATGTTTGCCAGGAAATATCTTTTTACTGAAAGACCTGACTAATTACACAACTGTTTGCTGAGCCAAGACTAGAATCAGCTTTAAAATTCTTAACATCCCTCTGGCTTTGAGTTTAGTGTGTGTACGAGGGTGGTAGTGTTGCTCCAAATCTAGTCTGCTTCATGCCACATCAGAACCATAACTCTTGTCTCAGTTGTAACTTTAGAAGTATTTATGTGATGGTTTAAGAGTGGTTCTATTAGTTTTCTAGAGCTATCATAACAAAATGCCACAGACTGAGTGGCTTAAAAGACAGAAATTTATTTTCTCATAATTCTGGCAGCTAGAAGTCCAAGATGAAGGTATTGGCAGGTTTGGTTTATTCTGAGACCCTCTGCTTAGCTTGTAAATGGTCACCTTCTCACTGTGTTTTCAAATGGTCTTTCCTCTGTGTGTACACAATCCTGGGGTCTCTTTGTGTCTCCAAATTTTCTCTTCTTCTAAGGACACCAGTCAGATTAAAATTAATGCACCCCTGATGGACTCATTTTAACTTAATCACTGCTCTAATGGCCCTGTCTCCAAATATAGTAATGTTCTGAGATACTGGAAGTTAGGCTTTCAATATATGAGTTGGGGGAGGGCACAATTCTGCCCATAACATCAGTCTTACCTTAAGAATGTATAATTCATGGAGCACCTGGGTGGCTCAGTCTGTTGAGCGTCTGACTTTGGCTCAGGTCATGATTTCACGGTTCTTGAGTCTAATCTCCACATCAGGCTCTCTGCTCTCAGCACAGAGCCCACTTCAGATCCTCTGTTCCCGTCTCTCTCTCCCTTCCCCAACTCACACTCTCACTTTCTTTCAAAAATAAATAAAAACATTTAAAAAATGTAAATTTAATGAGGCTATGTACTATGTTAGTTCTATTTCTCACTGTATTCCAGAACCTTAATGCTATGCTTGCTATATTTTAGATGTTTGATGCTGCTTTTGAATGAATGAATGAATGAGTGAATCCATCAGGATGATGTGTTTGAAAAGCAGTCTCAAAAAAAAAAAACATTTTGAGGAGGTGTTTGTAATATACCTGGAAATAAAAATGCTAAGAATCTTGCTACTTTTGTTTTCCACAAACTATATATAAATGATGTTAGAAAATGTCAAGATTTTTTTTCCCTGTTACTCATAAAGAACAGTGTGGATGACAAAGGAACACACAATACCATGAAAAAAAGAACAGGGGTATGGAAGATCCAAATTCTTTGACAAAAAGCAGGTAAAAATTCTATAATTGCCTAAGTAGGAAAACTAAGCTAAAATCTTGTACGTGAAACTGCTGCAGTATTATGTTTTTTTTTTTAAAGACCCTTGTCACTTATTCACAGATGAGGCATAGTCTTCTATAGAAAGCATGTGTTTGTATCATTTCTGCTTTTAAGCTGTACTGTATGATATTACCCTGGGATGTTGAACTAGCACAAGACAGCCCCTTCTGAGGTGGAAAATGATGCTGTGTTATTCACAGTCAAAAGTGAGTATGTACACTCCTTTGGGTGCAAAGGAGACCAAGCGTCCCAGAAAAATGCATATAGCTTTTCTGTCAGTAGCTGGATTAAAAATCCTTTGGGTGAATTGAAAGCACTACTAAAATTCTATCTCATCAGTAAATTTCTTTCTGTTTGTAATACTTTTCCTCCTTTGAATAATATTCTGACCACCGTAAGGATTTGTCTTATGGGCTTTCCCTTTCTCATCCTTCTCATACTCTAATCTTTTCCATTCTTCTTTGACATGTTTTCTTTAAAGCTGTTCATATTTCACTAAAGTAATCTAGAAAAGTAATAAGACGATCCATAGGAACATTAAACAAGACTTTCATGGATTACAGAATTAAAACAATTAGATGTAATGCACCAAAGAACATGACCTAAAACAATGTCACTTAAAATGAGCTGCAATATTGTATGAAAAATAACACTTCCTTTAATTTGTGGATATTTTGATTCTTCAAAGATGTTGGCAATAATTTCTATGTTAGTATAAGATGCACCTAATTACACACACACACACACACACACACATACACACACATACACACAAAGGCTGTTTTTTTTTTTTTTTTTAACCTAAGTTAAAGATCCACCTGGAAACTGTACTCAAGACTAGGAGCTAAAATGAGATTAGAAATTATATAGTAACAGATTTAGAAGTCTGAGTTAGAAAAAAAGATAGCATTACTACTAATGAGAAATGAAGCTGAAATAAACATATTTTTTAAGTTTATTTATTTTGAGAGAGAGAGAAAGAGAGAGTTGCAGAAAGAGAGAGGGAGAGAGAATCCCAAGCAGGCTCCATGCAGAGCATGGTGCAGGGCTCAAACCCATGAACTGTGAGATCAATGACCTAAGCTGACACCAAGAGTTGGACACTCAACAAACAGAGCCACCTACGTGTCCCTGAATAAAAAATTTCTAAATTATAATTTTAAGATAAATTAGCCAACTTTGCCAGAGAAGAAACTGTTATCTTTCTAATACCTAACAGAATAATAAGATTATTATCCAAAAAGATGCAGAGTATATAGTCAAAAATATGGGGAGGAAATATTATAGAAGAATATAGAAGAATATTATCTCAGAAACTTAAGTGATTAAAATATTAGATAAGTTTTTGGATTTTACAATATTTGTGGCATTTGACATCTTTTGAAAATATGTACTCTTGGACATTTTCTTTTTCTAAATAAATATTTACTTCTGTACCTTTTATATTCCAGTTATGTATTTCTGCTTATTTTCTTAAAGACAGCCCCCCAGATTGCAAAAAACTTTAGGACCCACAAAGCCAGGAACCATCCTTGGATTGAATTTAGTTTATCTCAAATGCCATTCCCATCATGGGGCATGTTGCTAGATTTTTTTTCTTTATGTTGAATTCAAACTTCTCAGCCCATTATCTTTTACTTATAGACCCAAGCTCAATCCTCAGTGACCAAAAGAATAACCTTAATTTTTCTTCCTAAATAGATCTATTATTCTCTTTATTGACTAAGTATGCTTAGTTCCTTCACGTGTTTTCATATGAAAATTCTAAACTGGTTTCTATTTTCTGTCTATGCTTCATATTACTCTTAAAATGTGTTGGCTAAAATTATAATAGCAAGATGTGATTTTATGAATTTATAATAAAGTCATAAAATACTGTTATAATACAACGGTATTTCTGCTATCCCATTTTATTTTTTTATTTTTATTTTTTTTTAATTTTTTTAATGTTTATTTTTGAGACAGAGAGAGACATAGCATGAATGGGGGAGGGTCAGAGAGAGAGAGGGAGACACAGAATCTGAAACAGGTTCCTGGATCTGCGCTGTCAGCACAGAGCCCGATGCGAGGCTCGAACTCACCGACCGCGAGATCAGCCCTGAGCTGAAGTCAGGTGCCTAACCGACTGAGCCACCCAGGCGCCCCTCTGCTATCCCATTTTAGATACTATTTACAATGTAACTAAAAGGAAAAAAAGCTTTTGTTGGTAAGAGGTATGCTCACAATTAACCTCTCTCTTCTCACAGTTTGAACAATTTACAGTTAAATTGTCTAATTAAGCAATATCCTTTTTTTTATAATCTTATTTTTATTAAGTCAGGTACAAATCTACCATTATATACTGTTTCAATTTTTCATAAGGAAATCTTCTAAAATACAAATATATTATGCCTGCCAAATTTCTTTGCTCTGCAAAAGATAAAACTCTGAGAAGAAGCTCTTAACTCCACATAGCTTATCTTAGTGTACTCATTTCTTCAATAATCTTTTTTTTTTTTATTTCAGTGCTCACAAAAGATATTTTAGTAATACAATATGTATCTTTATCTAGGATGGCAGTGTTTACATATTTTGGCTTTTAACAGAATTTGCTTCCTTCAAATTTTGAATATCAAAATGGCATTGTTGAGATACACTCCTCCATAGATCTCTCCTGTATATCTCCTGCATATCTGGCTATGTATGTAAGAATGTAGGGTCCTAACTGATTTTACTTAGGTAATTTCTCAGGATTATGTTTGCAGCAAGTGACTTTTAAGGATGAAGTAATGTCTTCTTCTGGACAAAGAGCAGGCTTGCTTACTGGTACTATAAAGTAGTGAGTTTCTTAGACTCAGTGTCCTCTTGTGTAACATAACTCTCTTGTGCACACAGTGCACCACCCTTGTTGTAAATGAGGCTCAAGAAACTGATATGAACATGCATCTGTATATACCTTTTGCTATGAGTAATAGTTTTTTTTTCTCTGACCCAGGAAGTTCATGTCTTCTGGCACCATGCATAACACTATGGCAGGCTAACTTACCAGTTTATGAGTAAGTCAAATATCAGACCCTTTAAAATTTGTGACATACTATTTCCTCATTTTCTTCTCTTTATGCTCATTTCACAATTTCTCAGAGAGGTTAATAATGGTAATTGGTAGAATTGTGGTATAAATTGGTAGTATTAGTCAATACTCTCTATTGTTCTTGGAATCATCCAAATGCAACAAGAAAAATAAAAAAATAAAACTTAATTTTGATCTTGTGTAGAAGTGGAAGACACATGTAATTGAAGCCTCCAATACATTAAAAACTGCCAACATTAGCCAAGACTAAGCAGAAGTCCTATGGGGGGTAAATGAAAAGCCATGGAGAATAATGATATGGCCTAGCAGTAGTACATCTCAGCAAAAACACTTCTTCTAAAAGGGATAGGTGATGCACTTTGGAAAGGAAGACTGTACATGGTAAAGATATCAATTTATTAAGTTAATTTAAAAATTAACCTACTTACTGTAAAACAGTAATTTCTTCATAACTAAATAAATTGATTCTGAAGTTCACATAGTTTTTGAGGAGTAGTTAAGATGGCAGAGAATTAGGGGGACCAGAATTTCCTTTGTCCCTCAAACACATCTGGATTGATGTCAGAACCCTTGGAATACCCAGGAATACAGGCTGTGGAGTGACAGAAAAATCTCCACAGGTGGAAAGAGACAGCTTGGTGGGACAAGGGTGTATGTTTGCAAATTGGGAGAGATAAAATGGGGGATATAGGCACAGAGTAGGTATCCCTTATATGGAGAGACAAAAGGAAGATAAAGAGAGTCTGTGGAAGTGTGAGATTTTGTTTGGACAACAGAAAAACCACTCTGGACCACAGACTAGGGAATAAAAAATATGGAGAGAGCCAGTTTTGACACTGCAAACGGCCTTAGGAGTGGAAGATTGGACTCTTCAGGGTTGTGTGACTTTCTCTGGACTGGAGCTGTCCCGTGTGTGTGTGCCTGGAGGGGAGGGAGCCAGCCCCGGGACATGGTCAGTATCTCAGGAGCGCACTGGGAGACAACAGTCCCTTCCCTCAAGTACTGTGGGAAGAGGGTTTATTGCCCTCACCAAGAAAAAAGACCCTGTAGGCACCAGCCAGGGGCCCTT
Organism: Panthera pardus; assembly: GCF_024362965.1. NCBI lineage: Eukaryota > Metazoa > Chordata > Mammalia > Carnivora > Felidae > Panthera > Panthera pardus. The sequence goes on along the minus strand of NW_026526655.1, from coordinate 65,335,566 downwards.
TGTTGGCTGGGCAGACTGGTGCTACACCAGAACCAGGTCTGCATGAAGCAAGATCTTTTAAGACATCAGGTTTGAATCAAAGCAGAGTACCTAGGAGATCCTATGGAAGAGGACAAACTGCCCATCAGTTCTACTCTGTCAGGGCTGCCTGGACAGCATGGCTTGAGACACCTGGTCCAGGGAGGAGAGGAGAGATTGAGGCATCACTATTTTTCTCCCCAACACCAACATGATAGGGCTTTAGGGAACAGGGAAGCAGCCCCGAGTGGAGGCAGGACACACTTACACCAAACCCCACCCCTCTGTGCCTGGCAACAGCTTATCCACCAGAGTGGGATGGAGGGAACAGACGGCCTCTCCTCCAGACCAGCACAGCTGCCAGTCCCCAGACAACTGTCCTGCAGTTTTGTATGGTTACTTGAATGAACAAATCAAAGCACACCTGGTGGAAGGTCCATTCCACCACTACAAGCAGTGAGATAAAGCAACCAAAGACACAACAAAAGCACACAGCACACTCCAAAAACACTTCTTGAAGTGCCAGGCCCTTAACAGCATATGAGCCCTTTTTAATATAGTAGTACTCACAGGTGCAGGACACAAGCTATTAAAACACATAAAGACAGAAACCTAGCCTAAATTAAGAAATGGAAGAATTTTCCTCAAAAATTCCAGGAAGAAATGACAGCCAGAGAATTGCTCAAAACTTATATAAACAATATATCTGAACAAGAATTTAGAATAATAGTCATAAGACTAATAACTGGGCTTGAGAAAAGCATAGAAGACAGCCGAGAAACTCACTACATAAATCAAGGACCTAAGAAATATTCACAATGAATTAAGAAATGTTGTAAATGAGATGCAAAATAAACTAGATGCAGTGACAGCAAGGATGGAAGAAGCAGAGGAGAGATAAGTGAAATAAAAAATACAATTATGGAAAATGATGAAGCTGAGAAAAAGAGAGGAAGGAAATTACTAGACCATGAGGGGAGAATTAGAGACCTAACTGATTCAATGAAATGAAATAATATCTGTATAATAGGAATTCCAGAAGAAGGCAAGAAATATTCAATGTGATGAATAGGAAAAATAAGCAGACAAGAATCTTTTATCCAGCATGGCTGTCATTCAGAATAAGAGAGATAAAGGCTTTCCCAGACAAACAAAAACTGGAGTTCCTGACCACTAAACCAGCCCTGCAGGAGATCCTAAGGGGGACTCTGTGAGTGGATGCTGCAAAAGCTACAAAGGACCAGAGTCATCACCACAAGCACAGATAACACAGTGACACTAAATCCTTATTGTTCAGTAATCACTCTGAATGTAAATGGACTAAATCCCCCAATCAAAAGACATAGGGTCTCAGAATGGATTAAAAAAATAAGATCCATCTACTTGATGCCTACAAGAGACTCATATTAGACCTGAGGAAACCTTCAGATTGAAAATGAGGGGATGGAGAACTATCTATCATGCTACTGGATGTGAAAAGAAAGCCAACGTAGCCATAATTTATATCAGACAAAGTAGATTTTAAAACAAAAACTGTAACAAGAGATGAAGAAGGGCTTTATATCATAATTAAGGGGTCTATCCATCAAGAAGAGCTAATAATTTTAAATATTTATGCCCCCATATTATAAATATGGATGAACACCCAAATATATGAATCAATCATAAACATAAACAAATCCATAGAGTACAATACCGTGATTGTAGGGGACTTTAATACTCTACTTACAACAATGGACAGATCATCCAGGCAGAAAATCAGTAAGGAAACAATGGCTCTGAACAACACACTGGACCAGATGGACTTAACAGATGTATTCAGAACTTTTCATCCTGAAGCAACAGAACACACATTATTCTCAAGTGCACACAGTACATTCTCCTAAATAGATTACATACTGGGTCACAAATAAGCTCTCAACAAATATAAAAGGATGAAGATCATACCATGCATATTTTCAGATCACAGTGCTATGAAATTTGAAATCATCCACAAGAGAAACTTGCAAAGCCCCCCAATACATGGAGTTTAAAGAACATTGTACTAAATAATGAATGGATCAGGCAGGAAATTAACGAAGAAATTTTAAAATACATGGTAGCAAATGAAAATGAAAATACAATAGTCCAAGCCCTTTGGGATGCAGCAAAGGTAGTCCTAAGAGAAAAGTACACGGCAATTCAGGCCTATCTCAATAAGCAGGAGAGGTCCCAAATACACAACCTAACCTTACACCTAAAGGATCTAGAAAAGGAGCAGCAAATAAAGCCCAAAGCCATCAGAAGAAGGGAAATAATAAAGATTAGAACAGAAATAAATGATATAGAACCCAAAAGCAAAACAGAAACAGTAGAACAGATCAATGAATCTAAGAGAGCTAGTTTTTTGAAAAAATAAAATTGATACCCCCAGCCAGATTTCTCAAAACAAAAAGAGAGAGGACCTAAATAGATAAAATCACAAATGAAAGAGGAGAGATCACAACCAGCACCACAGAAATACAAACAATTATAAGAGAATACCATGTAAAATTATATGCCAAAAAACTGGACAGTCTGGAAGAAATAAACAAATTCCTAGACACTCACACACTACCAAAACTCAAGCAGGAAGAAGTAGAAAATTTGAATAGCCATAACCAGCAAGGAGATCGAATCTGTTATCAAGAGTCTATTTCTTGGCTTCTCTCTGCCCCTCCCTTTTTTTTTTTTTTTTGGCTGATTTGTTTTGTTTCTTAAATTCTACATAAAGTGAAATCCTGAATTTGTCTTTCTCTGACATATTTATTTCACTTAGTAATATACTCTCTACCTCCATCCATGTCATTGCAAATGGCAAGATTTCATTCTTTTTATGGCTGAATAATATTCCATCATACATGTGATATATATATATGTGTGTATATATATATATATATATATATATATATATATATATATATAATCTTCTTCATCTATTCATCTATCAATGGCCACTTAGGTTACTTCCATAATTTGGCTATTATAAATAATTCTGCTATAAACATAAGGGAGCATGTATCCCTTTGAATTAGTCTTTTGTGTGTGTGTTTTTTTTTGGGGGGGGGGGGATGGTAAATCCCCTGTAGTGCAGTTACTGGATTGCACTGGATTTTAACTTTTTTAAAGTTTGTTTGTTCATCTATTTAAGCAATCTCTACACCCAGTGTGGGGCTTGAACTCATGAACCCCAAATCAAGAGTCCCATGTTCTTTTGACTAAGTCATCAGGTGCTCCTATTTTTAACTTTTTGAAGAACCTCCATACTGTTTTCCACAGTGGCTGAACCATTTTGCATTCCCACAAACAATTCAAGAGGATTCCTTTTTCTCCACATCAGGTTTTTTGTTGTGTTCTTGATTTTAGACATTCTGACAGGTGTGAGGTAGTATCTCATTGTAATTTTGATTTGCATTTTCCTGATAAGTGATGTTGAGCATCTGTTCATGTGTCTATTGGCATCTGGATGTCTTCTTTGGAGAAATATCTGTTTATGTATTCTTCCCAGTTTTTGAGTGTATTATTTATTTTTGGGGTGTCGAGTTATATAAGTTCTTTATAGATTTTGGATACTAACCCTTTATCAAGTATGTCATTTGCTAGTATATTTTACAATTCAGTATGTTGCCTTTTAGCTTGGTTGATTATTTCCTTTGTGGTGCAGGAGCTTTTTAAAAAAATTTTTTTTTTCAACGTTTATTTTATTTTTTGGGACAGAGAGAGACAGAGCATGAACGGGGGAGGGACAGAGAGAGAGGGAGACACAGAATCGGAAACAGGCTCCAGGCTCTGAGCCATCAGCCCAGAGCCTGACGCGGGGCTCGAACTCACGGACCGTGAGATCGTGACCTGGCTGAAGTCGGACGCTTAACCGACTGCGCCACCCAGGCGCCCCAGGAGCTTTTTATTTTGATGTAGTCTCAATAGTTTATTTTTGCTTTTATTTCTCTTGCCTTAGGAGACATATCTAGAAAAATGTTGCTACAGCCAATGTCAGAGAAATCATTGCCTGTGTTCTCCTCTTGGATTTTTATGGTTTCAAGTCTCACATTAGGCCTTTAACCCATTTGAGCTGTGTGTGTGCGTGTGTGTGTGTGTGTGTGTGTGTGTGTGTGTGTATGTGTGTGTGCGTGGTGTAAGAAAGTGATCCAGTTCCATTCTTTTGCATATTGCTGTCCAATTTTCCCAGCACCATTTGTTGAAGAAACCATCTTTCCCATTGGATATTTTTTCCTGCTTTGTCAAAGATTAATTGACTATATAGTTGTGGGTTTATTTCTGGGCTTTCTATTCTGTGCCATTGATCTATGTGTCTAATACTATACTACTTTGATTACTACAACTTTGTAATGTAACTTGAAGTCTGGAATTGTGATGCTTCCAGCTTTGTTTTTCTTTTTCAAAATTGCTCTGGCTATTCCAGATCCTTTGTGGTGCCATGTAAATTTTAGAATTGTTTATTCTAGTTCTGTGAAAAATGCTGTTGGTGTTTTGATACAGATTGCATTAAATGTATAGATTGCTTTGGATAGTATAGACATTTTAGCAATATTTGTTCTTCTAATCCATAAGCATGGAATGTCTTTCCATTTTTTTGTGTGTGTCATCTTCAATTTCTTTCATCAGTGTTTTACATTTTTCAGAGTATAGATCTTCCATCTCATTGGTTAGGTTTATTCCTAGGTATCTTATTATTTTTGATGCAATTATAAATGGGATTGTTTTCTTAATTTCTCTTTTTGCTGCTTCATTATTAGCATATAGAAATGTAACAGATTTCCACACATTGATTTTGTATCCTGTGACTTTACTGAATTCATTTATCAGTTCTAATAGTTTTTTTGGTAGATTTTTTCAGTTTTTCTCTATGTAATATCATGTCATCTGCAAATAATGAATGTTTTACTTCTTTCTTACCAATTTGGATGCTTTTATCTCTTTTTGTTGTCTGATTGCTGTGGCTAGGACAGTACAAAATTTTAAATGTATATATCACTTGACCAATTTTACTTTTGGGAATTTATCCTAACATATATTCATACATATGTGAAACAACTTATATAAGGTTATTATAATATTACAATTTATAGCCAAAGATCATAAATAATCTAGATGCTCACCAATAGAGGGCTAGTTAAATAAATTATTGTGTATCCATACAACAGAATGGTATGCATATGTCAAAAAAAAAGGCAATATAATTGAATGATGAAATACAAGGCAATTAAAGCTTCAGAGGAATTATGATTACAGAAAATTAAAATATATTAAATATATAAAAATTCATGAGTTTAAGATGACAAAAAAATATACTCCATCAGTCACTATTACAGGATGCTGGAACACCAATCATTATTCCTAAAATATGATAAATACCCTGTCTTTCCTGTAGGTATTTCACAGTACCCCAAAAGTCAGTGAGTAAAAGTTCTTTATCAAAAAATTACCACAAACTAAAGAAAGAAGAACGATAGAATTATAACATTACCAATTTGCAATCCTTATGAGATAATGGACCTGCACAACAATCATCAATGGCAGCTAAAAGTATTAGGGGAGCCTTGAAGGGGAATTTTATACTGAGTGAAGCAGGCTGATACCACCTAAATGTACTGATTAATTACTACAAGTTTAACTATCCCATGATATGTGCATTCTGCTGAGATGCATTAGGAAGAAGACAGAATCACTTATGAAGGATGCTTGTAAGTAATTTCACTTCAATCTAATAAAGCACCTGATAAAGCCTCTAGTTCTAAGTATTCCTTTACAAGAAACAGAGTAGGAAGAAGACCATGTTAAATACCAGGAAGATACAGTCAATCAAATCTGAATATGGAAACAACTAAATCTGAATATGGGAAATTCTACAAGACAACGTTCCTTAAATTAAAAAAACAAATAGGAGGGAAAGAGAGAGGTCAGGGAGAGAGAAATGTTGTAGTTTAAAAGAGACTTGGAGATCTATTAACAAAATGCAATCTACAGATTTGTTGGAATAGGTATTCAAAATAAACCAATTGTAAAAATGGATACTGAGCAAAGATGGGGAGGGACTTGAACACAATCTGAGTTTTTGATTTTGTAAGTGGGGTATTAGTGTTTTAGCCAAATGTGATAATAGCACTGTGGTTATGCAGTTAAGTAAGTACTCTTATCTATTAGAGATATATGCCAAAGTATTCATTGTTGAAATAAAATAAGTGGTATCTGTTTTAAAATACTCCAAGAAAAAATAGAAATGGGGAATAAATGAAGCAAGAGTGGCAGAATACTGATAATTAGTGCTGTAACTTGGTTATACTATTCTTTCTACCTATATTTGTTTTGAAAGTTTCCATAATAAAAAGTGGAAACAGAAAAGAAATCTCTCTGTATATGTATGCGGAAAGATTACCAAAATACAAGTTGGAAGTGATTATGTATACCATGCTACTACTTGTATAAAAAGAGGGAAAAGGAATAAAAACGTAGATTCATATTCATGTGGCAATACATAGAGAAGCTGTGGAAGGTTTCAGAAGAAGCTAATGGGAAGTGGGTAGCTGTGGAAGGGAAGAGGGTAGAAATTGAAGCATAATGTGGATTCTATTTATACCACACAAATAAGCAAAAGTAAACAGTAAGTTGTTTACATGTATGATTGGAAAACTGAAAACTAAACATAATTAACATGAAATTAAAGAAGCACACAATTAATAATGTGGTATATTCTGATATTTTAATTGTGTTAAGTACTATCTATTCAAATATGAGCAAAATGCATGGAAAAATGACAATTTGGAGTCTTATTCTCTTCATGTTCTCTCAATCACTTTGGATCTATTTACTCAAGACCAGAATAGTGTACTTAACGTTCCTCCTCTCTGAGTTCAGGAGAAATTCCTTTTTACCTTATTTAGAATTTTACAAAATTCTAATAAGATTAGTCATCATCATAACAGTTTTTAAAAATACATATAATAATATTTTAAGAGATAATGTCTCTTTTTTTAAGTTTATTTATTTTAAGAGACAGAGAGAGAGAGAGAGAGAGAGAGAGAGAGAGAGAATGAGAACCTAAACAGGGGTAAGTCAGAGAGAGAGGGAGAGATAGAAAATCCCAAGCATGCTCTGTGCCGAGCCCGACATGGGGCTTGATCATGACCTGAGCTGAAATCAAGAGTCAGACTTTCAACCAACTGAGCCACCCAGGGGCCCGAAGGGATAATTTCCCTTTTATAATAGCAGTTGTAAACTCTGATGTTTATTCTTCTTTTCATTCATTTAACAGAGTTGAACAAGTTTCTCCTTTAATGAGTTTTTACTTTCTACTATATTCTGGTAATATAAAATGAAACAGAGTTGGTTTCTGCCCTCAGTTTAGTGAGAGAGAAAATGTGAGCAAAGAATTATAATGCAAGTAAAAAGAGAGAAAGTAAGAGTTGAGCAATCTGGCTTCTTCTCATGGATAAGATCATACGACAATCTCCACAATACAGTTGACACTTAGGGGCCTACATCTTTCTAGATTTGAACTTTCCTGTCATTATTCTGAAGTAACTAATCCATGTATCCATTCTTCATATCTTCTCATCTCTGTGTTTCTCTCTCTCTTTTTTTTAAGTTTATTATTTATTTTGAGAGAGAGAGCGAGCAAACGGGGGGGGGGGGGGCAGAGAAAGAGGGAGAGAGAGAGAGAATCCCAGGCAGGCTCTGCACTGCCAACATGAAGCACCATGCGGGGCTCAAACTAAGGAATCATGAGATCATGACCTGAGCCGAAACCAAGAGTCTGATGTTTAACCGATTGAGCCACCCAGGCAACCCTCATCTATGTCCATGTCCTTGAAGAGCTTACTGTTTGGCTCCAGGGGTTCTTTCAACTATGTTTCTCTTTTCTCCATTGGAATTACAAGTGAATTCTTTTTGGAGTGCTTCTCTTCTGATCACTTTTCTTTTAGAGACTCAGTCTAAGGGATCTTATCCAGCATTCTTTCAAAAAAATTTTTTTTTCTAATTTACTTCCCCTAATCTAGCCTGTCAGTCTGGCTACGCTTTGATTTCCCTTGTTATCACAGACTAAAACAGTTAACTGTTTCTCCAACATCCTATTATTTCCAATTCATCAGTTGGCTCTTCCATGATGGTAAAAATTGGGACAACAGTAGTAAAACTTCTTGTCACTTGTTCCTTCTCAGTGGTAAAATCGACAATGCCTTCAATTAAAGTGAAAAATTTATCAGCCATTCTGCTTTTACACTGAATCATCCAGAAACTGTCTGCCTAGTTAAAATGTCTGCCATTACTAAATCTTATCTCTGATTCAGTTTTGTCATTTCTTATGACCATGCCAGTTATTTTCTCTTTGCCTTTATTTTTATGAGTTTTCCAGTGCATGTCTGTTCTCAAGTACATGGATTTTCATGCAAATATATGAAATGAAATGCTGCTCAGTGTTCTTCCCTTAACTTTTTTTATGAATATGTTATTCCAAAGCTTCCAAGATTTTGAAGCATGATTTTCAACATGAAACATATCAAAAGGAACAACCAGTTCTAGAATGAGGAATAATGACTCTCAATTTGATTCTCTTTCCTATCTGCTGGTTCAGACTTTAATGAGCATAAGAATAGCCTGGGGACCTTGTTAAAATGAAGATTCTAATTCAGTAGGTGTGGGAGGGGCTTAAAGTCTACATTTCTAACAAGCTTCCAGGTGATAATGATATATCTGGTTAGTGGATTTCTCTTTGTATAGAAAAGCTCTTCCTCATATTAGAAAGCTTATACTAAATACACTGATTATACAAGAAGCTCTAAAATAATATAAAGAGTACACATGTGAAAATATAGATAAATATAATAACTACAACACTATTCTTTTTGATAGTTGTTAAAGACAAATCTGTCTGCCATTTTAGCACACACTTCTACTGTGATGGTATTAGTTTTTAGTCAGTAGATCAAAAAGTTACTTATAGTCAGAAATCCCAGAAATGATACCTGGATATCTTAAATATTTCATTTTAGCTTTAAACTCACAAATGTACATTTAGACCATCTTTTCACTTAAGTACAAGGTTTTTCTTTGAGTATACACTCACTAATCTTACCCTACCATACTCTAAGTTATTGACCAAATAGCTAGTGACAATTTTCTTAAAGGGGTATGAGAACTTAAGACACTCATGAAATAGACTCAATGCAAATCATTCTAGAAGTTCAGCATTTACGCAGTTCTATCATCACCCTGCTTACAATTAATCCAGCAGTAATGATTTTTAGTAATTATCTGTTGTTGAGATTTACATAGAAACAATAACTCTTTTCATTCTCTCTCTCTCTCTCTCTTTTTAAATTGATTTACCATTTCTTGTCCACTGCTAGTTCATTCAGGCTTTGCTTTTCAGGGAAGAGGCCGACCCATGCACACTAGCAAAAACAAAAGGGATAGTCAAGGATCACTAGACATCTGAGGAAAACCTATAGAATGAAAAAAGGCCAAAATAAATGAAAACCATCTAAACTGAGAAAAAAAACATGTTTCAGGAAATATGTCAATAGCTAGCAAGCTAGCTAGCTAGCTAGCTATTGAAAAGATCTAGATATAACACCAGAGAAAATCAAGAATATATTGCTTCTACAAAACAACAATATGATTCTATAAAAAGGAAAGATCACAGAAAAATAAAACTCTTAGAAATTTGAAATATGATTATATATTTTGAAAACCTGTGAAAGGACTGGAGGATAAAATTTGATGGAATCAAATTTTCAGAGCAAAGAGCAAAAATAAGAAGAGGTAGAAAATATAAAAGGAAAGATGAAACAGAACAATTTAATAGAACATCAGACTAACAGAAGGTCAAAAAAGTAAACAGAGAAACAAAGGGAAGAACATTATAAAAGTTAATTTCCCAAAGCCAAAGAGAGAAATATCTTCAAAATAAAAGGACCCATGAAATGTTGAGCAGACTGAATGACATAATAATAATAACTAACATTGTTTAGCTATTTATTGTGTGCCATTTTCTGTGCCAAATATTTGGCCTTATTTTATAGTTAAGAACAGGAAACTTACAGACATTAAGTCATTTGCTCAATATTATATGGCTTATAAGTAGTGGAGCTGGATTCAGCCATCACTCTAAACCTCCTGCTCTTTAATACTACAGCAATAGAGCTTACTTTATTGCCTCATAATCTCACCCACTTGTGTAGATTGTCCAGTTCAACCATAATTTTGCACATACATCTGCCAGTCTCCTTTGAAGACTAAAACATTCATACAGTTTTAAGCCTAGCACACTTGGCTTCTTTTCCTCTGAAAACAAATTCTTTCACAGGACCCTCCTTAGTCCACATGTAAGTTGGGCATAAGGAGCCCACCAGATACCACTTCTTAAACTAAACTCAATATAGACAGAAATCTGAATAATTTTCTCTTTTCCTTTCGATTGATACCCATGACAGTTGTGTAGTTTATTAGACATAGTGTGAAGATCTTTGCAGTAATTTTTAAAGTCCATGTTATTGCTAGTCAGTCAATATAAATCAGTAAAGGATCCCCCCACTTTGAGCTGTAATAAATATTCTAGAGTCAGTCTTTCTTTGTAACATGACAGTTATATATAGTTACTACCCTGTGGGATGTAGGCCCATTTCATCCCCATTTTACAGATGAAAGAACTAAGACATATAGCTTCAACAAATTTCCTACAATCACATAAGCGGAAAAACTAGGATCAAAACCCACATATTCTTACTTGGAGTAAGGATGTTACTCAAAGTTGTTGCTTTTATGGGGAGAAGCCTCTATAGCGTCTTCTAACACAGCAGATGTCTTGCCTCTTACTAGGAAGAAGAGAGCATCTTTTGGAAATTCTGATATTTCAGAGGATTTATCAGTGCCAACATCCTCCGAGGCATTTATCCAGCTGTCCCCAGCCCATCCTAACCAGAGCTTTGAATTCAGCATAAAGGACATGCTTTGTCTAAACATTTGGACATCTATGGAGCTCTATGAATCTAAATATCAAGTCATGAGGGGAGAGCTGGGTGGCCCAGTTGGTTAAACGCCCGACTCTTGATTTCAGCTCAGGTCATGGTCTTATAGTTTGTGAGTTCGAGCCCCACATCGGGCTCCGTACTGACCTGCAGAGCCTGCAGGGGATCCTTTCTCTGTCCCTCTCTCTCTTCCCCTCCCCTGCTCATGTTCATGCTCTCTCTCTCTCTCTCTCTCAAAAATAAATAAATAAATAAACAAAATTTCAAATCATGGGTTATTGCCCCAGCTGGGTCCCATTCCACTGCAATAGACAAAACATTCTTTGTAACCTTCCAAAGAGAACCTCTAACCCTCACACTGGTCTGTTACTGCTTGCTAATATTCCTCAGTTTCTCATTATCCCTGAGTAAGAGACCAATTTGGTGTAGCAATAACCAATCAACTCTGAGGTCCTAGTAAGATTGTTACCTCCATATTTTGTAAATGTCTGTATCTTTGCACAGTCATGGGGCTTTGCCTGTAACAGGACATTTTCCCAAGTTACCTTCAGTGAAATCCTCAGCAATTAGGGCACCACATTTGTGAAGCTAACGATACCCAAATACCACTGAAGATGGTGTGTTCTTCACTTGCCATGCAACAAGTGATCCAATCCCCAAACCTTATTTTCCTTGGACCACTTTCAGGTTTTCCAAGCACTTTCCAAAACAAGATTAGTCATGAAAGAGATATTTTGAGGGCAACAAATATGAGAGGTAAAGGAGAGAAAAAAGATATGAGAGAGCAACCATTCAGGACATGATAAGAGGTCTGCCCTGAGAAAAGAGAGGAGGCAGGAAGGAGGACTTGGAAGGAAGTTTCTCAGTCTTTGACACAATTCTGAGAAAGCTGCATCTGGCCAAGAGGAGCCAAGGAACAGTCCAGAACAAGTTCCCCACGGCTCTCAATTCTGGGCTTTGAGTAGGCCAAGAGAAGTGTGACTTCTATATAAACAGAATCATGAGTCCATCTGGGGCTGTCAACTATGATCCCTGCAGCAGAAGACATGAGCCGTGCATTTTCTGGGCCCGCAGAGACCTGAAGCACCATTCCCCACCACTTGCTGACATTTACCAATAGTTCAAAATTTGGCTTAGTGTCTATTTCCACTGGGGAAATTTTGCTTCTCACTTCCCTTCCCTTTCTCTGTTTCCTTATAATATGCAAAAACTTTAAAATATCCCCCAGGATTCCAATGTACACCAAAGTCTGCTTGCTTTGATCTTTGATATGAGCACTTGGAAGGCAGGGATTTTTTTTTTTCTTTTCTAATCTTTGCAGTCTTACTGTCTAGCACAGTTCTTAGGATGTGGTAAATGCTAAACAAGTATTTGCTGAATGAATAATTGCATGCACAAGAGACCAAAGGAGGTCTACTTAGGTGAGATGTTGAAAAAACAGAATACCACAGTGATGAAGACAAAGTACCAAGGAAACTCTCAAATCTCTCTGTCAACAATGAAATGTTTTCAACTTCCTGAGATGGTTTAGAGGCTTAAAACTTTGAAGTAATTTAAGAAAAAGATGACTCTTCAAGGCACCATTCAGTCCCCGCTGCTATCAACATCTGAGAGGAAACCTTAAAAAAAAAAAACTTGTATTTTAAACTCATAAAATATACACTCTGATTCCAAGAAATAGTGACCTCAATGATACCCTGAATGACAAAGGTTAGCAGGTGAAATAAGTTACCATGAAGAGGGTAAGGAATAGATAATGTTATAAAAAAGGATGAGAATTTAGGAGATATATAAATATAGAGAGACTTGACCTCTTTGCTACAAATCTAATCTCTGGGGCAGTGTGGTTGTCAAGAATTTTGTCTTCATTAAAGAAGAAATTCAAAGTGAAAAAGAACAAGGCAATAAAGCAAATGTCAAACATGCCCAATTAGCCAGCCAGGGTTAAGACCTTCAGTCTTGAATTAAACTCAGATTTGCAATGTTTGTATTCATTTTTTTTTTTTAAACTGGAAGTGGCATTGTGGTCAGAAGATTTTTCCATTGATTAAAGCAAATTTAATTCTAAAAAGATTTCCATAACCTTGAATTTTTATTAATAAGGCATTTGGCAAAAATATCAGGAAATGAGTTATATACTTCAGGGGTTATGAATTCATAAAGTTATTATACTTTTCCCATCTGAGAAAAATATCACATTTTTATTAATACATAAAAATTAGATACATTTTATAGTGGTCATTTGTATTCCCAGTCTAAGTGCTTCTATCTGTTGCAAGATGATTATTTTAAAGCTTGTATTTTTATTTTCTAGTTTTCAAGACATTTATTGTGTGGCTCACACAAAATGCATTATTAGCTTTTAGGGAATAGATACTAATATCATTCATTCTTTGAGGCATAATCCAGACTATAATCAAAGTATGTCCACTGATAAAATTTTTGCCATCTATATTAAACCATTTGTTTCAGTTTTCACGCAGACTATATTCAGCCAAAAGTAAAAGTGAAAAGAGAAACCCCAGAAGAAAGAATGTGGAGTGATCCTAAAAATCAACACTGAAATCTTCACTTTTATGGCATCTATCAGGCAAAAGTTCATTAACTAGTTTTTTAATTACTTAAATAGTGGCTAAAAATATGTTCACATCATATTTAAATATAGCTTTTAAATAATAATGAAAGATACATAATAACCTGTCAACAGGTTACCCTCACCAAAGGCCACAGATCGTTGTTTAATCTTTTCAAAACGAACTTACATGTGTGTATAAGTAGGTATGTAGAGTACATTATATATACAAAATGTTACATAATATATAAACACCATGTTTTATATAAATTGTGTATGTGTATTCTAACTGGAAAGTTCTGTTTTATGATTCCTTGAGAGTAGGTATCAAGGCAGCTCAGCAATGTGTAACTCCAGGTGTTTCATACTAAACATTACAAATTGCAAATTCATTGGTGGCTTCTATCCCTTCCTAACTTCCTCAAATGAAGAAATTTTTCTCAGTATCAAGTGGCTTTCTTTACTATTTCATAGTTACTTGTTTTATCTCTGTCTGATATTTTCAATATCATTACACCCTCTTCTGCTCAAAGAACTAAGACACATGATTTATGTTTATTTCTGAACTTATTTTATTAAAATATTACTTATTTAAGAATATTTATTTATTTATTATCAAGTAGAACCAATCTGTTCTTCCAGTGGTCTTCAAAGTCTATTTCTTGGATTATTTTTTTTTTCACTTAAGTTTATTTATTTTTGAAAGAGAGTTATGCAAATTGGGGAGGGGCAGAGAGAGAGAGAGACAGAGAGAGAGAGGGAATCCCAAGCAGGCTCCACACTGTCAGTGCAGAGCCTGACTGAGAGAGAGAGAGAGAGAGAGAGAGAGAGAGAGAGAGAATGAATCCCAAGCAGGCTCCACACTGTCAGTGCAGAGCCTGACTCAGAGAGAGAGAGAGAGAGAGAGAGAGAGAGAGAGAGAGAGAGAGAATGAATCCCAAGCAGGCTCCACACTGTCAGTGCAGAGCCTGACTCAGAGCTTGAACTCACAAACTGTGAGATCATGACCTGAGCTGAAATCAAGAATTGGATGCTTACCAATTAAGCCACCCAGGCTCCCTTATTTCTTGGATTCTTTTGTTGACATAGGTGGCCCAAGTGAACATGTCTCCAACTCACCCTCTAATTTTTCCAGAGCCCTGGTTCCTACCCCTGGCTGCATGTTAGAAACACTTAGGAGGATTATTATTTTTAATTGTGAGCAAGTCTGCTTTGCATGCTTCTCAAACTTCCTAGATGATTCTTACATAAAATCATTGTGACACCCATAATTCCAGAGAAGCTGTGCTTTCAGATGTGTCTTATAGTGTGATTACTCACAAGATATTGTTTGAATGAATCATCTCCCTGCAAAAGAAGTTTGAATGTTGTGTTTTATTGCTCTATTTGCAATATAGTTGTTTTGTCAATGACTTCAATAATTCTTTCAGGAAAAGTTCTATGGTGGTATAACTATTTACTTATTATACATTCTGATATCTCTGCTCCCAATGGATGGTACTATTTTTATTATATTGTGGTACTTAAAAATTTATTATTAGTAATATTTAACTTAATTAAACCTCTTACTTTTGTAGTATTACTTTCAAGCTCCATACCCTTTTTTTTTTTTAAATTGCTGGTATCTAAAATTTGTTGGAAAATATTTTCTTTATTTTTTGTCTGCCTGTGTTTTGTTTATTTATATATATTGTTATTTATTTATTTATTTAAATCCAAGTTAGTTAACATACAGTGTAATTATGGTTTCAGGAGTAGAATTTAGTGATTCTTCACTTACATATAACACACAGTGCTCATCCTAACAAGTGCCCTTCTTAATGCCCATCACCCATTTTGCCCATCCCCCACCCAACACCCTTTCAGCAAAGCTCAGTTCTCTGTAAGAGGCTCATATGGTTTGTGCCCCTCTCTGTTTTTACCTTATTTTTTCTTCCCTTCCCCTGTGTTCATCTGTGGTGCTTTTTAAATTCCACATATGAGTGAAATCATATGATATTTGTCTTTCTTGGATTTATTTCGCTTAGCATAATACATTCTAGTTCCTTCCACATTGTTGCAAATGGGAAGATTTCATTCTTTTTGATCACCTAGTTAGTAATATTCCATCATGTGTGTATGTGTGTCTGTGTGTGTATTCCATTGTGTGTGGGGGTGTGTATATATGTGTATATATACACACACATATTCTTTATCCATTCATCAGTTGATGGACATATGGGCTCTTTCTATAATTTGACTATTGTTGATAGTGCTGGTATAAACATCGGAGTGCATGTGCCCCTTCGAATCAGCATTTTTGTATCCTTTGGATAAATAACTACTAGTGCAATTTTAACAAAACTAAAAGGCAGCCAATAGAATGGGAGTAGATATTTTCAAATGACATATCTGATAAAGGGTTAGTATTCAAAATCTATAAAGAACTCGGGTGTCTGAGTGGTTCAGTCAGTTAAGCATCCAACTTCTGCTCAGGTCATGATCTCACAGTTGGCGGGTCCAAGCCCTGTGTCAGGCTCTGTGCTGACAGCTCAGAGCCTGGAGCCTGTTTCAGATTCTGTGTCTCCCTCTCTCTCTCTCCCTCCCCTGCTCATGCTCTGTTTCTCTCTCTCTCAAAAATAAATAAACATTAAATAAATCTATAAGCAACTTATCAAACTCAACACCCCAAAAAACAAATAATCCAGTGAAGAAATGGACAAAAGACATGAACAGACACTTTTCCAAAGAAGACATCCAGATAGCTAACATGAAAAGATACTCAATGTCACTCATCATCAGGGAAATAGAAATCAAAAAAACACAATGAGATACGACCTCACACCTGTAGAATAGCTAAAATTAACAATTCAGGAAACAACAGGTATTGGCAAGGATCTGGATGAAAAGACAAACACTTTCGCACTTGGTGGGAACGCAAACTGGTACAGCCACTCTTGAAAACAATATGGAGGTTCCTCAAAAAGTTAAAAATAGATCTACCCTATGATCCAGCAATTGTGCTACTAGGTATTTATCCAAAGGAAATTTTTATTTAAAGAATTGCTGTTGTAAGAATGATTAATTAATTATATGAAAAATCTGTAAAATTGATATCAACTTTCTTAATTATTTTTAGATTTATTTTGCTTCATCATATTGTTCCCTTTTAATTTTGAAAGTTATTATCCCTACAGAATAAAAGGCCCAAAATACAGGATAAAAATGAAAGGTTAATAACTTATTGTCATCTAATATGTTAATGAACACCACAGCAGTTTGTAGTGCATGGAGAACTTTTCAAAGCAGCTCTAAAATCCCATAGGCAAGATTTTAATATAAACCTTTAATTTTTTCTCCTAGACCATACACATACACACACACACAAATGTTAAGGTGGAATATTCTTTTCTTTTTTTTTAAATGTTTATTTATTTTTGAGAGATAGTATGAGCGGAGGAGGGGCAGAGAGAGAAGGAGACACAGAATCTGAAGCAGGCTCCAGGCTCCAAGTTAACAACAAAGAGCCTGATGTGGGGCTCGAACTCACAAGCCAGTGAGATAATGACCTGAGCTGAAGTCAGTCACTTAACCGACTGAGCTGCCCAGGTGTCCCCAAGGTGGAATATTCTTATAGTAATATAAGTAATACAGTAATATAAACTTATGGTGGTAGCAGTGTTTGGATTCCTGAGACAATACCAAAAACTATGACACATCAAAACTTTCCAAATAGAGTGAATAATCAATATTATAAAAAATTTAAAGGCAGATAACCTGAAAATAAGTTTTGCAAATGAAAGATATAAGTGTTTAATCACTACTACCTTGTATTTGTTGAGTGCATATTGCTGGATATTATTCTGGTTATTAATTTATTTAATTTCCCTATAGCATATCAGTCACACAATATTATGTGTCCATTCTTATAGGTAAGAAAACAGGGGTCTGAAAATGTTAAACACACACACATACACAATCATTTAATTAGTAAGTGACAGAGCTGGAGTTGTACAAACATATATTGGTTTTAGTCATTGGATTCTTAACCACACCATATTCCCACCACTCAGGGGTCAGATATTCCTCTAGGGACACATATAAAAAACATAAACAGATAAATCTTGAAAAAAAGAACTTATGACCATCCAATTTGAAAAAACTCCAAATTTTACTAGTGGTCAAATAACTGCAAGTTAAAAAAAAATTGCAAGTTCTTTTTCCTGTAATATTTGTCTAACAAATTAAAAATGATGGCAAATGTACAGTAAAATGAAGTCTCACACACACTGATGGTATGAGAATAACCTTGTATACCTTTTCTGGAAAGTGATTTGATACTTTAAAAAACATTTTATTTTTTCTTTCTTACATTAATTCTATAAGCATATTATACATTATGGTAAAACCTATTCACTAGTTTTATTAAAATATCAAACATTTTTAATCACAAATGTCTGACAATAGGGAAGTTCTTTATTTAACTTATTATAATATTTATGCCAGGAATTTTATTAAGTGCTATTTGCAATATCTCATTTATTTCTTACAACATGCATATGACCTACTAATTATAATTATAGATGAAAAACCTAAAACTACAATATATTATTTATCACATAACCAGTGACATAAGAAAATGTTATAAACATTAAATAAGAAAGCAAGGGGCACTTGGGTGGCTCAGTCGGTTAAGCTTCTGCCTCTTGATTTTGATGCAGGTCATGATCTCATAGTTCATGAGTTTGAGCCCCATGTTGGACTCTGTGAAGCCTGCTTGGGATTCTCTCTCTGTCTGTGTCTGTCTGTCTCTCTCTCTCTCTGCCCCTTCCCTGCTCATGTTCTCTCTATATATCTATCAAAATAAATAAATAAACATTTAAAAAAATAAAAACAAAGAATCAAGATATATAAGGTTGTATGTAGAAAATTATCTTAACTCTGTGAAAATGCAAATCTATAATGTTGGCAACAAGCCAAATTTGCAATTACATCAGAAAAGCAAGCATCATTACTTCTAAATTTTGAGATCATTGATTATCTTTATTTTTTTCATAAAATTTTTCTATATTTTAAAATTTTCTTCAATCAGAATTATCTTTTTTTAAAGTAGAAAATTAATAAAAGTAAAATAAATTAAAATAGCAAGTGGATGAAATTTAATGTTTGGTAATATTTACAGAAAAGAGCAATTTGCCAAAGGGTGTCAGTTTGTGTATAGAAGTGTTTTCAACACAAATATTTTTACTTTATTTAATAAATCTCAAATAATTGACATTGGCTAAGTAATGTTTGAGAGTGTTTTCCTTTGGGGTTGTAAGAATTTTTATTTTTTATTTTTTATTTTATTTATTTTTAAGTTTATTTAATTTTGAGAGAGAGACAGAGAGAGTGAGCACGGGAGGTTCAGGGAGAGAGAGAAAAGGGAATCCCAAGCAGGCTCTGCACTGTCAGCACAGAGCTTGATGTGGGGATCGAACTCAAATACTGTAAGATCATGACCTAAACCAAAACCAAGAATCAGATGCTTAACTGACTGAGCCACCCAGGTTCCCCTATTTTTTATTTTTGTAAATATTTATTTTTGAGAGAGAAAGCATGAGCATGAACTGGTGAAGAGCAGAGAGAGTGGGAGAGAGAGAATCCCAAGCAGGCCTCATGCTGTCAGCACAGGGCCCAACGTGGTGCTCAATCTTACAAACCATGAAATTATGACCTGATCTGAAATCAAGAGTTGGTTGCTTAAGCAACAGCCACCTAGGTGCGTCTAGAGTTGCAAGAATTTTTAAGTGGAAAATTTTAATTTCTTGCTTTGCTATCTGTATAGTTCAAAGTTGCTACTGTTTATAAACACCTTGATTTAGGAATATGTAAATTTAGCAATTTTCTCGTTTACATTATCTCCTCAATTGTTAATGAAGCTCAAAGAAGCCATAAAAATCAGTAAAGTATGCCTTACTTATTGTGTAAATACAAACTTTTTGTAACATACTTTATTTATATCTTGTTCCAATCATTATCCATAAGATTATAGTCCATTAAATGGCCATTAAAGTCCATGAATATTGGATGTAAGAATTATCCTATATATTAAGATTGAGCTCTTAGCCAGAAATTCTATTTAGAACAATCCTCGTTTTTAATTTTTTTAATTTTCATTATTAAAATAGGACATAAAATTAATGAGAAAAACCCCTTTCTTGCTTCTTTCATTTTCTATAGTACAATAGTAAACCTAGAATAATTAATGCTAATATTTATTATTTAATTTTTTAAATAAGCATCTTCATTATATTCATACTAATGACCTGAAATGTAATCCTAATGATTTTTAGATAATTGTTAGTGACATGATCATCATGATCCTCATGATCTTGGAAACTTTGATTAGTCTGGTTGTAAAACTCAGAATATTAAAGCATTGATAGGGATTTAAGAATTGTGTATGTAGTTGTATGTACACAGAATAAATCTATGTGGAGCCGCTTGTTTTAATCGAATCACTGACACACAAAACAAAACAAAACAAAACGTACTGACATGTTTGATCAAATTTCTATTCATAATGAAATCGAAATAGTTGAACACACCAAATTTTCCTACAAAACTTATTTTCAGTATAAAAATAGTAATTCCTTGAATGACTTTTATATAATACTTTTCCTAGAAATATTCACTGTGTTATTTGATTTGCTCTTGACAAAAACCTTATTTGGAAGATATACACGCACATGTGTGCACCTAAACTCAGCAGGTGAAGGGCTTGTTACAAAATAAAGACAATTCTAAAGAGCAACAATAAATTTAACTTTGGCAAGTCCTAACCTTTGTGAGAAAAATACACTTGTTTCAGTGGTTTTCCTGTCCTTGTTTATAAAGCCTCCTAATTTTCTTATGTTCACCCACTCATTTATTCAATTATCTGCTCATTTATTCAACAGTGTTATTTGCTATATGCCAGACACTGCAAGTCATTGTAAGGAACACACAAAGATGTTTTTTCTTTGTGTAGAAAGATGTAGAAACTCAAAATTCAGGTGTAAGAGGCAATGAGGTCAAGGAAGCACATAATTATGAAGCAAGATCAAAAGGAAATTGCATAGAAAAGAACAATCATGTCTATGTAGAAGAAGTTAAAGAAAACTCATTCCTATAGCTAGACGGTTGAGGGAAGGGGATTCCAGGAAGATAGCAATATAAAAGATTCCACAAAAAATGTGGCTTGGCAAGAACATGGGATAGGGAGGAGTAGAGATAGTGAAAGCCAAGGTTGGTAGACTCGGGGAGAAAGACCTCGTACAACATTATACTGATTATTTGTACTTTTTCCTGCAGATGATGGGAGCTACAAAAAAAAAGTTTACACATTTACATTATATTCTAATTTATATGCTTGGGTAGCTGCTAATTTTAAGTTGTAATAACATATTGGATAACAATTTGATACTATATATTTAGTTTGAAGAGACTCCTAACTTGTAACCAAATAATTTCACATACAGGTAAATATGCACTAAAAACTCTCACACATGCCCCCCCCCAAAGATATACATCCATGCTAACAACAGCACCCTCTGTAATAGTAACAATAGAAACAATCCAAATATTTTTTTAGTAAGTGAATGATAAAGTGTGGTATGTTCTATAAAATGAGTTGCTATGTATAGCAATGAAATAAACTGAAAGAAGATAATCACATGATTTTCTCAATACATTTTTGAAAGAATTGTGTGATGTTTAACATCTATTTAATACTTTTTGAAGTTTATTTATTAGAGAGAGAGAGAACATGCAAGCAGGTGAGAGGCAGAGAGAGAGGGAGAGACAGAATTCCAACCAGGCTCCACGCTGTCAGCACACAGCCCAAAGCAGGGCTTTATCTTGAAAATTGTGAGATCATGACCTGAGCTGAATTCAAGAATTGGATGCTTAACCTATTGAGCCACCCTGGTGCCCCTATTTAATATTTTTTAAAGTCAGCAAATTTTAAACAGAAAGAAATTTTCTAATTAATGAAGAAGCTCAATACTTAGTGAAAACATATTAATGAAATTCCTGTAACAGCAGGAAAAAATAAGGACCTCTACAGCTCAACTACTATTGAACATAGTATTACAGATTTAGAACAATATTATTATAAAGAAAGAAAAGTAAATTATAAAGGTAAAAATTAGAAAGGAAATGAAAAATTCATTCCCTGATGATATGTATGTCTACCTAAAATATCAATAGAATTAATAAATAAACTAATACAACTAATGAAAGATTCAACAAAATTTTAGACATTGGTATTAATTACAAAACAGAGCTGACAGTGGCATTCACCACTTTTTTTATGGTTAATGTCAGCTCTGATTGGCCAAGCATTTATTCTGATAAGTCTATAGCCATGCAAAAGCACTTTTGAATCATTGTGAATATGATTACTCCTACAAGGTTCAGTAATGAAGTCAATGAGGCAGAGCGAATTTAGAGGAATGAATAAATACGAACTTAAAAATCCATTATGACTAGAAGTGTTCTTTTATTTAATAGTTTTTTTTTTAAGTTAGTTTAATTTTCCTATCCCTACGTAACCAAACAAAACCCATCTTGGTATTATTTTACCATAATAGATTCAGATCTATAGTATTGCTTAATATTATGACTGTGAATACTAAAATTTATGAAAGACATTAACCTGCCCTTTTTTAATTACAAAATTAGCAGATCTTGAGCACTGATTAATACAAGTTCCAGAAGTGGAATTTTTTTTGTTATAGCTAGTGATACAAATACCTTCATACTATCTCCTTATAATGAAAATATATATGTAATTAGCTCTCATCTAGTGATGATTTTAATAGGGCAAATGTAAATTAAATTGTGAAGCCAGTACTCCTACTAATAATAAGCTTTGAAAGATTCTAAGCATTAATGAAAAAGTAATTTATCATTAAGTATTTTTATTGAGCAGCTTCTATGTATGTTAACACTTACCTAGGTGTTATGAAAGATACAAAGTCATATAGAATTTGGACTTTACTCTCAAAGATCATTCAATTTTTTATTCAAAGATCATACAGTTTGAGACAAGACATAAAGATCTGAAGACTTAAACAAGACAGAATATGGAAAATGCCCACTTGAATGGTCCATATTTTAATAAATACTGTGAGTTTAGCAGGGAGAGATTTTTTTTTTTTTGTAAGCCACACTGGTTGGGAAATAGATGAAACAAAGGAAAACCTTGATGATTATAATAAATACATTATATTATAAAATAAATCCTTGAATCATTTCAGTGAAGACACTATGCTGTGCAATATATTTACTTTGAAGACAGAACACTTAAAACACTGATGACCTTGCTTTATCACTAAGAATTAAAACTATAGAGACATACACGAGTAGGTATTGAAATAGAAAAACTTCTTATATGACTTACCTGCTTACAACAACATTCAGTTTGGGGTGCCTGGGTGGCTCAGTTGGTTAAACCTCCTACTTCAGCTCGGGTCATGATCTCACAGTTTGTGAGTTCGAGTCCCGTGTCAGGCTCTGTGCTAACAGCTCAGACCCTGGAGCCTGCTTCAGATTCTGTCTCCCTCTCTCTCTGCCCCTACCCCATTCACACTCAGTCTATCAAAAATAAATAAACATTAAATGATTTTTTTAAAAAGCCATTCAGTTTAAGATGTTTAAAAAAAAACTTAGAGTTGCCTGGGTGGCTCAGTCAGTTGAGTGACTGACTCTCAGTTTCAGTTCAGGTCATGATCCCAGGGTTATTGGATCAAGCCCTGCATGCAGCTCTGCTCTGAGTGGGGAGCCTGCTTTAAGATTTTTTACCCCTCTCCCCCCTCTCCCTCCTCCCTAAAATTTAAAAAAAATTAAAAGAAAGCTTAGAGAGAAATATGTCTCAGCAATACATAAGGACCATTAATTCAACTGAATAATGCCTCAACTTTTGAAACATTTATCTAAAACCCATGCATTGTTTTTAGATATGAAGGAGACTTTAGATATGTTATAGGGAATGCAAGATTAGAGAATTTACATGATTTTCCCAAATTCACACCAGTATTAGGTGGTAAAATTTAAATTAGTTTGCCATATTAGTTATCTCTTGTGGTATAACAAAATGCCTCCATATGTAGTGATTATAAAAGAAAAATATTTTCCCTGTCTCTCTCCATCTTACACACACACACACACAAAACACATCCTGCTCAGAGTGTTTTGGGTATTGCATTTGATCTATAGCAATTTGGTGAGAATATGTATCTTTATAATATTGAATCTTCCATATTGCAAACATGGTATACATATCTTCTTTCATTTGGGTCATCTTTAATTTTTTTGCAATATTTCTATGAAATTTTCTCTGTCTTCCACATCTTTTGGTAGAATTATTGCTAGGTATATGATGTTTTTAATGTTATTGTAAAGAATAAGTTTATTTAAATTGCCTTCTGTAATTCTTTTGGAAATTGTTATCATGTAATATATTGATTTGGGGTATATATTTTGCATATCCCTACAACTTGCTAAATTCAAATTAGTCTGTAGATTTTTAAAATTTTTTCTACATATACAATTGTTGTCTATGAAAAATTACAGTTCTCTTTTTTTCTCCATCCTATACATTTTTTTCTTGCCTTAAGGCATTGGCTAGAACCTCTAGTACAACATTGTAAAGAAGTAATTATAACTGCATTCTTATCTCATGCCTTATCTCAGGAGGGAAGGCTTTAAATATTTCACCATTAAGTGTGATGTTTGCTATAGGTTTTTGCTAAATACTTATGATTACTTTATGCTATTTTGTCATTCAATTCTTGTTAAGACTTTTTATCATAAATGGGGGTTGACATTTTATCACATAATTTTCCGTTTTAAATTATTAATTTAGTCAACTTCATTGATTTAATTTTTTTTTTTTACATTTATTCATTTTTGAGAGACAGAGACAGAGCACAAGTGGGGAAGGGACAGAGAGAGAGGGAGACATAGAATCTGAAGCAGGTCCAGGCTCCCAGCTGTCAGCACAGAGCCCAAAGCGGAGCTTGAACTCACAAACCACAAGATCATGACCTGAGGCCAAAGTCAGACACTTAACCTACTGAGCCACCCAGGTGCCCCTGATTTTTATTTGAATGCTAAGTTACCAGGTAATTCCTGGAATAGACTTCTATTTATGAAGTATTTGTTATTTTAATATGTTTTTAAAATGTATTTTATACCCCACAAGTCACTATTTTTATTGGTGTAATCATGTAATATTTTTTCCTTCAAACATTAACCTTTTTTCTTCTCTTTCTACTTTCCTGCATTCTCATATTTCTGTCCACACTAGTTTTTCTTCTTCCTAAAGAATTCTTCTTAGTATTGCTTTTGGTTTTGATAGATGGTGACAAGTCCTTAGAATTTGGGTTGGGGGAAGGAAGGGTGTTTGGAGGTATTTTTCAACTGCTTTTAGTATTAAATAATGTTTTCCCTGTATATTGAGTTTTAGAGAAGCAATTATTTTCTCTTATCACATTAAAGACAGTATTCCATTGACATCTGGTTTCCATTGTTCTTTTGAGACATTAGCAACCAACCTAATGATGATCCTTTAGAATTTATCTTTCCTTTTTCTACCTTATTTTAAATCTTTGCCTTTTTTAAAAAATATTTTTACTCTGGTATTCCTAGATATGGTTTTCTTTGCATTAATATCAGTTGAGGGTCTAGAATTTCTTCAATCAGTAGTTGGTAAAATTCTTACCAGTTTCTTTCTAATATTATTTCTAATCCATTCCCTCTATCCTCCCTGATGGGCCTCACTTATATAAGTAAATGCATATTTACTGTGATCAATATATCTCTTATGACTTTTTCTGCAATTTATTTTTATTTTCTGTACTTCAGATTATATTCTACTTCTCTATATTGATATGCAAACTGGAAAAGAGTCTTATTTCTGTGTGAGTACCCTTTTCCTTCATGATGTTTGCATGAAATTCTGGCTGCTTTCATATCCATGAGTTCTATTTTTTTTTCCTGCCCAGAATTGTGAGATTACTGCAAGTCCTACTGGTCTCTCAGCCTCTTAGCTGCTTCCTTCTGTTCAGCTCCTTGGCTGCCTGTTTTAAACTAAAAGTAGGCAAATGAATGGAAGGGAAAATTAGCAAGCAAATTTGAGCTTACCTTAGTTACTTTCTAAATCTCCCCCCCACACACACACACGCACACACATACACACACTTCTCTCTCTCTCTCTTTCTCTCTCTGTCTCTCTGTCTCCCTCTGTCTCTCTGTCTCTCTCTCTCTCTCATTCTCTCTCTCTCTCTCTGTCCCATTTATTTCTCTATTTCTGGCTGTTTGGATGTCTGAGTCTAAGATGTCTTAGAACAGACTTATGTTTTCTTGGTCTTTGTTAGTTGTTCTTAGTGTCATTATTGGTCTGGTGCAAGCTTTGCCATCTTGGGCACAATTGAAGTGTCTTTTGATATATTATATTATATTATATTATATTATATTATATTATATTATATTATATATTTTTTATTTTAAAATTTTGTATTTTGTTTACTTAGAAAATGAAAACATTATATTTAGCTGAAGAACAATATTAGATTTGCTTTGCTTGTGTTTTAAAAAATAAAATGTTAATAGGACAGAATGCCATAGTTTATATTTCTTAACTACTTATTGTTTGTTTCATAGATGTATTTTACAAATAATGGAGACTACACAGAAAAATCACATAATTAAAAAATGCATGGTTTAACTTACCCTTTCCTCAGTTCACAATCTGTTAAAACCCTTTCATGAATCTTAAATTTATATCTTCTGTGCCCATCTACTGGAAATATTTAGCCCAGGAATTAATCTTTTCACATCCATAATAAAGAAAATTAGAATGAATTACCTTTTACTTTATATCTGGTATTTTTGCTGGACACTTTTTGGGAAACACTAATTCTTTTCAAGTACCAATTCATTTTAAGGAAGAGAAAACCAGAATTAGAAGACAAATGGGGGTGCCTGAGTGGCTCAGTTGGTTGAGCGTCCGACTTCGGCTCAGGTCATGATCTTGCGGCCAATGAGTTTGAGCCCCACGTCGGGCTCTGTGCTGACAGCTCAGAGCCTGGAGCCTGTTTCAGATTCTGTGTCTCCCTCTCTCTCTGACCCTCCCCCATTCATACTCTGTCTCTCTCTCTGTCTCAAAAATAAATAAACGTTAAAGAAGACAAATGAAAAATGATAGTGTGAGACAAAGTAAAAGTAGTAATGGAAACTATGTGGTAGACAATTTCCTTCTGGGAGCCCATGATGAACATAGTAGTCTTTGTTTTGTTTCTGCTATGGCTGCTATTTACAAGATGAAGGATTTAAGATTCCACATTTCCTCAGGCTTTGATTTGTAAGAAACTATTTCAGGAATTAGTTTTGGATGCTAGCTGAGGTGCCACACATTCTAGTTAGATGGAACTTTTTTCCACTTCGATATTTGAAATTTTAGCAGCATCTGTCTTAACTATGCAGACTAGTTTACTCTTTGCTTTGAAAGCCAGTTGCCAATTTACTTGATTTTTTGCTTTCTTATTGTTCCTAATGTGACTAGTGATGGAGTAATTGCCACAAACCTGAGCTGTCATTTTGAAGTACAAGCTACCCTTCAGCTGTTACATATGACAAAGCATGGTCCAGTGATATAGATGGGATTTTAGCAGTGATTCAATCTAAATGTGAAAGTCTCTCCAAACTAGTTGGTTATCAGATTTACATGATGGTCATATGATATCTGTGAAACAAGAGCTCTAATTAACACACATTTGAAAATGTAAGCAATATAAATATAGTTAGCTCCATTGCTTATCTATTTCTTTATCCAAGTGAAACCAATGAAGTGGTACTTTGGCATAGAGTTATTGGAATGGAAGATACACCTGGACCTGATGGCACCAAGCAGGGAGTGCTGGAGAGAGCAGTCTAAGGGACGAAAACTCCTAGAGTTTTTCTCAAACATCATACCACCGAAGAGAAAACTTAGGGAAATGGAGAGAATTGAACCAAAAGTTAGAATCTGGTAAAATCAAGTTATTAGTGGAACCAAAAGGATTAAGCAGAGGTGAAACAGAAGAAGATGTGAGTGGGAAAAGTGGTTTAAGACTGACTCTATAAATATCAATATAAACATTGAGCGTCTGCCAATATTGTATAATTGCTCTAGCTGCCTTGTTGGACAGTGGGGAAGAGGCTTAAAGGAGATGCACAGAACCACCGAAATGATGCTCTACTGTCTATTGTAATGAATTCAAGCATTCTATCCTGTAATTTAAACTTCCCTAATGCATACACAGTTCTTTTGTTTTTCTAAACTCTGACAATTCCTCTTCAGGCACTCCAGGCACCAATTAAACCCAGACTCCTCTCTGTTCATGGAAAGCATCTAATGCCTTCTTCTCTCAAAGCCATATTTCATACTGGTCATTGCCTTTCCTCCTCATATGTGCACTTCCCAGACTTCCTTTAAAACCCAGACAAAAATCTCACCTCTTCTACCAGGTAGTGTGAGAATTTCATGAAGCCTTCTATATCTCACACTAGCCAGAAACAATCCATCAGATCCTAAAACTGTGAGATACTTATTTGTGTCTTTATGCATGTATTTTTCTTCTAAATTTCCTTACCATTAATAGTGTTTGTGTCACCTACATTAATTTATTGTAAGTTCTTTGGTAACAGACACTCTGGGTTATGTGTTTTGCATTGTCCACGTTATAAAAGTAACTTGAATGTAATGGACCCTAAAAAAAAACAACTTTCAACGAATGAATGCACAGTTAAATCAATTAAATATGATCAATGATATTATTGTGGGGTTTTGAGGCATATATATATATATATATATATATTATAGTTTACATATCCTTTTACAACTTTCTTCTTTCACTTAATATTTTTGAAATGTATCCATTTTAAGACAACATATCCATTCTTAAAAACCCTAAGACAATATAGCAAAATGTTAGTTTGTGATAAATCATGGTGTTATATTATTATGGGCATGGTATATTATGATCCATTTTTACCTATTTTGTCCAAATATTTCATAATAAAATACTTTAATGCAAAAAGTGGTCTACTTAAGAAACTTTGGCAAGCACCTTTGAAGAAATTTTCAGTGATGACCATATGAATCTTTAAGTGAGTTATATAGTCTTTCTCTGTGAATTTGCCCTTAGTAAGCAAATGGTGACATTAAGTTTGAATATCAAGTGAACATCTATTTCTTGAAAAATTGCGCTTGTAGCTTCTTACCATGAATTTGACTTCATAAAAATTACTATGAATATGATTTCATCAATTTGATTTTCTCTTAAAGATGAAAACTTTGGGTTTGTTATTTTATTACTAAGAATTGAAAACTATAATGACTAACATAAGCTAATGATATAAAGGCACTTCAAAAAAATAGAACATAAACCCTACCCTCAAGGACATTGACTTCTAGTAGGAAAAAAAATTTACAGTACAGTATGATAATAGATTTCATCATGAAAATGGCCTTGGAGAGTAAATGCTATTTTCTCCTTTTATATAAATAAGAAAATGGAAGCCCAAGTGACTGCTCCTTATACTCTATAACAAAATTGCCAATATTTAGAGTTTATTTCAGATTAAATTATTATTATCATATAGAAATTTATATGGACAATTTTTAAGCAAAGGAGAGATGGTGCCTAAATTGTTATCTAATCCAATTAAAATCTATCAGTTAATGATACTTCATTTTATTTAATGCATTGCCTTGCCCTAAGAGCATGATACCCATGATAGGTAGGAATGAAGATAGCTTTTATACCATTAATTCACCGTATGGTGTAAGTGGTTCACTCAGCATCTGATCCTATCCATAATATAAAAGGATTAACTTGAACCAGTTAGTCTATAAGACCATATTTAGTATAAAATACCTATGATTTTCTTCCATGAATCTACCTAAAAGTCCTTTTTATTTTGTAAAATGGTGATTTATTTATTTGTGGATAGTAGGGCTGGAAATAAATTAGAATAAATTGGGACAGGAGTGCCTGGGTGTCTCAGTTGGTTAAGCGACTGGCTTCAGCCAGTCACAGTCCCACTCACAGTCCGTGGGTTCGAGCCCCGCGTCGGGCTCTGTGCTGACAGCTCAGAGCCTGGAGCCTGCTTCTTATTCTGTGTCTTCCTCTCTCTCTGCCCCTCCTCCTGCTTGCAGTCTGCCTCTCTCTCTCAAAAATAAATAAACATTAAAAAAAAAAAGAATAAATTGGGACATATACAAAAAAGACACATACACCACTATACAACAAAATAAACTCTCTGATCAAATGCCATTTGTTTTTAAATAATTGACAGTGGAAACATTAGTCTCATTGTTTTCTGAGGCCCAAAAGACAAAATCATTATTTCTGCTCTGACACCCAAATAACCTGATTACCAGAGATACAATGTTGAGTGGAGCTAGCCTTCTTAAAAGATCTAGTATAAAATTTATCCTTTTAATGCTAGCTTATTAAATTACATGTTGGTCTAGGTGTTCAAAAATAAAACCAAGCTTTCTTCTGTTAATGCATTGGTCCTTATATTTAAACATTGAGTTCCTATGTGGAACACCAAGCCAGGCAGGGCAATTTATCAGTGGTTCAAGAAGATGCTTCTCATGATGTTTCTACTCTAGTGGTATTCTCCCTCACCCATTCTTCTATCTCTTGTCCCCATCAATCATTATTGTGTTCATATTATCACTGTTTTTTCATGCAAATGCATAAATTCTGTATTTTATTTTCTAAATTTTTTTCCAAAGTATGCACTTTACTCTACAGATATAACCAAGAGAATCTAAGTCTCCAATATGATATGGAGCACATTAAAAGATTAAAAACACTGGTGGTTATTTACTTGCATGCCTATATTTAGATGTATGTGTGTATGTATTCACATATACATATACATGTTACAGGTTTGATATAAGCTTATTTTATATTAGTTTGACAAAATATGATGTCCAATTGTGTTTTAGCTTGAGTCTTTCCTTGTTGGTATGTTCTTAAAAATCCAATCCTTAGGAGGACAGGGCCCAATAGATTATTTTATTAGTCTATCTATGTAAGCGTCATGCACAGAACCAACTATGGTGTGAGTATAAAAAGTGGTATGATGCCTTCCATGGATCAGAAAACCAAGTGTTAAAATCTGTCCTTTTATATAAATCCCACGATTATATGCAAAGCAACAAGAAGCAACAGTTTTGTACCAAAACGTTTTCTTGTTTCATTGTAGTAGTATTTCATACAAATTTTGATAATTTATCATGTTTTACCCTAAGTAATTATTTATAATAATAGTGTCATTGAACATTTAATTTGAATCTTATAATTACTGACCTTTGACATCTTCCATCCCTCTTATTTCTCAAGAGATCAAACAACAAAAGCACATTGTTCAGTACATGTTCATGATAATAACAATGAAGGAGAGTCAAATGTTCTTGGTAAGAAGTAAGCTGAGCAAAGAGACAGTAAAGATTGTGACATTTTGAATAGCTAAGTGAAATAATATATCAGGGAAATTATCTCCATAATAGTTCAAGAATTACCTTGTATTTGCACTTGAAATTCTCCTAAAGATATTGAGAATATAGTTGTAGTAGTTTCCACCAGTAAAGTTGACAGACTAAAATTCAGTAATGGCATGACCTCTTAATATTTGACCAGATAGCCAACATAACATTTTGCATTGATTGCCTTCAAAAATTTTACCATTATAGTTTTTATCACAATTTTAGCTAAGGGGTGCCTAGTGGTGCAGTCGCTTAAGTGTCCAACTTCAAGTGAGGTCATGGTCTCGCTGTGCCTGAGTTTGAGCCCCACTTCGAGCTCTCTGCTGTCAGTGCAGAGCCTGCTTTGGATCCTGTCTCCCTCTCTCTCTATCCCTCCCCAACTTGTGCTCTCTCTTTCTCAAAAATAAATAAACATTAAAAAGATTCAACTAAAAAATGCAAAATGCACAGAAAAATATCCTTAATGCATCTCTAGTTTCAACGGTGTTGATTTTCTACACCAACTACAATAGATGCTTTGCAGGTTTTGATAGTTAATAATCTATTCTTTGGTAGAAGGCACTTAACATCGTTGTTTCATGCTTTAGCAAAAATAGTTATAAGGTATTAAAAACAAGTCTCTAGGGGCGCCTGGGTGGCTCAGTCGGCTGAGCGTCTCACTTAGACTCAGATCATGATTTCGTGGTTTGTGAGTTTGAGCCCCACATCAGGCTCTGTGCTGAAAGCTCAGAGCCTGGTGCCTGATTCGGATTCTGTGTCTCCCTTCCCTGCTCCCCTTCTCTATCAGGATTATGTTTTATATTACTACTGACTTGCCATACTTGAATTACTGGCAAGATAGTATATGTGATTTTCCAGGCCCAACTGAAAATTATCTTTGTCAATGATTCTTTCCCTCTCTCTCTCTCTCTCTCAGTCACTCTTTGTCCCTCCTGTGTGTGTGTGTGTGTGTGTGTCTGTCTGTCTGTCTGTCTGTCGGCCAGCCTCTGTGTCTGCTCTATGTGCTTATAGAACTTAAAAGATGATACTGATATTTGAATTTACATTCTGAATTAAAATAACTGAACAATGATACAGTTACTTTTTGTTATATAAACAAAAACATTTCAAAACTTGGTTTTAAAAACAACAATTATTTAGCTCACAATTCTATGGATCGGAATTTCAATCTGAGCTAGCTGTAGGGTTCTTTTAATATCTGAGCTCAGTTGTACTGACTCATCCATCTGTGGTAAACTGAACTAGTTATGGTAGAATCAGAAACCCATCTAAGCTTAAGATACTTTCTATTTTCATGTCTTTTTTTCAATATATGAAGTTTATTGTCAAATTGGTTTCCATACAACACCCAGTGCTCATCCCAAAAGGTGCCCTCCTCAATACCCATCACCCACCCACCCCTCCCTCCCACCCCCCATCAATCCTCAGTTTGTTCTCAGTTTTTAAGAGTCTCTTATGCTTTGGCTCTCTCCCACTCTAACCTCTTTTTTCCCTTCCCCTCCCCTATGGGTTTCTGTTAAGTTTCTCAGGATCCACATAAGAGTGAAACCATATGGTATCTGTCTTTCTCTGTATGGCTTATTTCACTTAGCATCACACTCTCCAGTTCCATCCATGTTGCTACAAAGGGCCATATTTCATTCATTCTCATTGCCACGTAGTACTCCATTGTGTATATAAACCACAATTTCTTTATCCATTCATCAGTTGATGGACATTTCGGCTCTTTCCATAATTTGGCTATGGTTGAGAGTGCTGCTATAAACATTGGGGTACAAGTGCACCTATGCATCAGTACTCCTGTATCCCTTGGGTAAATTCCTAGCAGTGCTATTGCTGGGTCATAGGGTAGATCTATTTTTAATTTTCTGAGGAACCTCCACACTGTTTTCCAGAGTGGCTGCACCAATTTGCATTCCCACCAACAGTGCAAGAGGGTTCCCGTTTCTCCACATCCTCGCCAGCATCTATAGTCTCCCGATTTGTTCATTTTGGCCACTCTGACTGGTGTGAGGTGATATCTGAATGTGGTTTTGATTTGTATTTCCCTGATGAGGAGCGACGTTGAGCATCTTTTCATGTGCCTGTTGGCCATGCGGATGTCTTCTTTAGAGAAGTGTCTATTCATGTTTTCTGCCCATTTCTTCACTGGGTTATTTGTTTTTCAGGTGTGGAGTTTGGTGAGCTCTTTATAGATTTTGGATACTAGCCCTTTGTCCGATATGTCATTTGCAAATATCTTTTCCCATTCTGTTGGTTGCCTTTTAGTTTTGTTGGTTGTTTCCTTTGCTGTGCAGAAGCTTTTTATCTTCATAAGGTCCCAGTAGTTCATTTTTGCTTTTAATTCCCTTGCCTTTGGGGATGTGTCAAGTAAGAAAATGCTGCAGTTAAAGGTCAGAGAGGTCTTTTCCTGCTTTCTCCTCTAGGTTTTTGATGATTTCCTGTCTCACATTCAGGTCCTTTATCCATTTTGAGTTTATTTTTGTGAATGGTGTGAGAAAGTGGTCTAGTTTCAATCTTCTGCATGTTGCTGTCCAGTTGTCCCAGCACCATTTGTTAAAGAGACTGTCTTTTTTCCATTGGATGTTCTTTCCTGCTTTGTCAAAGATGAGCTGGCCATACGTTTGTGGGTCTAGTTCTGGGGTTTCTATTCTATTCCATTGGTCTATGTGTCTGTTTTTGTGCCAATACCATGCTGTCTTGAGGATTACAGCTTTGTAGTAGAGGCTAAAGTCTGGGATTGTGATGCCTCCTGCTTTGGTCTTCTTCTTCAAAATTACTTTGGCTGTTCGGGGCTTTTGTGGTTCCATACAAACTTTAGGATTGCTTGTTCTAGTTTTGAGAAGAATGCTGGTGCAATTTTGATTGGGATTGCATTGAATGTGTAGATAGCTTTGGGTAGTATTGACATTTTGACAATATTTATTCTTCCAATCCATGAGCATGGAATGTTTTTCCATTTCTTTATATCTTCTTCAATTTCCTTCATAAGCTTTCTATAGTTTTCAGCATACAGGTCTTTTACATCTTTGGTTAGATTTATTCCCAGGTATTTTATGTTTCTTGGTGCAATTGTGAATGGGACCAGTTTCTTTATTTGTCTTTCTGTTGCTTCATTATTAGTGTATAAGAATGCAACTGATTTTTGTACATTGACTTTGTATCCTGCAACTTTGTTAAATTCATGTATCAGTTCTAGCAGACTCCTGGTGGAGTCTAATGGATTTTCCATGTATAATATCATGTCATCTGCAAAAAGTGAAAGCTTGACTTCATCTTTCCCAATTTTGATGCCTTTGATTTCCTTTTGTTGTCTGGTTGCTGATGCTAGCACTTCCAACACTATGTTAAACAACAGCGGTGAGAGTGGGCATCCCTGTCGTGTTCCTGATCTCAGGGAAAAAGCTCTCAGTTTTTCCCCATTGAGGATGATGTTAGCTGTGGGCTTCTCATAAAGGGCTTTTATGATCTTTAAGTATGTTCCTTCTATCCCGACTTTCTCGAGGGTTTTTATTAAGAAAGGTTGCTGAATTTTGTCAAAGGCCTTTTCTGCATCGATTGACAGGATCATATGGTTCTTATTTTTTCTTTTATTTATATAATATATCACATTGATTGATTTGCGAATGTTGAACCAGCCCTGCAGCCCAGGAATGAATCCCACTTGATCATGGTGAATAATTCTTTGTATATGCTGTTGAATTCGATTTGCTAGTATCTTATTGAGAATTTTTGCATCCATATTCATCAGGGATATTGGCCTGTAGTTCTCTTTTTTTAATGGGTCTCTGTCTGGTTTAGGAAACAAAGTAATACTGGCTTCATAGAATGAGTCTGGAAGTTTTCCTTCCCTTTCTATTTTTTGGAATAGCTTGAGAAGGATAGGTATTATCTCTGCTTTAAATGTCTGGTAGAACTCCCTTGGGAAGGCATCTGGTCCTGGACTCTTATTTGTTGGGAGATTTTTGATGACTGATTCAATTTCTTCGCTGGTATGGGTCTGTTCAAGCTTTCTATTTCCTCCTGATTGAGTTTTGGAAGAGTGTGGGTGTTTAGGAATTTGCCCATTTCTTCCAGGTTGTCCAGTTTGTGGGCATATAATTTTTCATAGTATTCCCTGATAATTGCTTGTATCTCGGAGGGATTGGTTGTAATAAATCCATTTTCATTCATGATTTTATCTATTTGGGTCATCTCCCTTTTCTTTTTGAGAAGCCTGGCTAGAGGTTTATCAATTTTGTTTATTTTTTCAAAAAACCAACTCTTGATTTCGTTGATCTGCTCTACCGTTTTTTTAGATTCTATATTGTTTATTTCTGCTCTGATCTTTATTATTTCTCTTCTTCTGCTGGGTTTGGGGTGTCTTTGCTGTTCTGCTTCTATTTCCTTTAGGTGTGCTGTTAGATTTTGTATTTGGGATTTTTCTTGTTTCTTGAGATAGGCCTGGATTGCAATGTATTTTCCTCTCAGGACTGCCTTCGCTGCATCCCAAAGCATTTGGATTGTTGTATTTTCATTTTCGTTTGTTTCCATATATTTTTAAATTTCTTCTCTAATTGCCTGGTTGACCCATTCATTCTTTAGTAGGGTGTTCTTTAACCTCCATGCTTTTGGAGGTTTTCCAGACTTTTTCCTGTGGTTGATTTCAAGCTTCATAGCATTGTGGTCTGAAAGTATGCATGGTATGATTTCAATTCTTGTATACTTATGAAGGGCTGTTTTGTGACCCAGTATGTGATCTATCTTGGAGAATGTTCCATGTGCACTCGAGAAGAAAGTATATTCTGTCACTTTGGGATGCAGAGTTCTAAATATATCTGTCAAATCCATCTGATCCAATGTATCATTCAGGGCCCTTGTTTCTTTATTGACCATGTGTCTAGATGATCTATCCATTTCTGTAAGTAGAGTGTTAAAGTCCCCTGCAATTACCACATTCTTATCAATACGGTTGCTTATGTTTGTGAGTAATTGTTTTATATATCTGTGGGCTCCTGTATTCGGCGCATAGACATTTATAAGTGTTAGCTCTTCCTGATGGATGGACCCTGTGATTATTATACAATGCCCTTCTTCATCTCTTGTTACAGCCTTTAATTTAAAGTCTAGTTTGTCTGATATAAGTATGGCTACTCCAGCTTTCTTTTGACTTCCAGTGGCATGATAAATAGTTCTCCATCCCCTCACTCTCAATCTGAAGGTGTCCTCAGGTCTAAAATGAGTTTCTTGTAGACAGCAAATAGATGGGTCTTGTTTTTTTATCCATTCTGATACCCTGTGTCTTTTGGTTGGCACATTTAGTCCATTGACATTCAATGTTATTATAGAAAGATATGGGTTTAGAGTCATTGTGATGTCCGTAGGTTTCATGCTTGTAGTGATGTCTCTGGTACTTTGTCTCACAGGATCCCCCTTAGGATCTCTTATAGGGCTGGTTTAGTGGTGACGAATTCCTTTAGTTTTTGTTTGTTTGGGGAGACCTTATATCTCCTTCTATTCTAAATGACAGACTTGCTGGATAAAGGATTCTCGGCTGCACGTTTTTTCTGTTCATCACATTGAAGATCTCCTGCCATTCCTTTCTGGCCTGCCAAGTTTCAGTAGAGAGATCAGTCACGAATCTTATAGGTCTCCCTTTATATGTTAGAACACGTTTATCTCTAGCTGCTTTCAGAATTTTCTCTTTATCCTTGTATTTTGCCAGTTTCATTATGATATGTTGTGCAGAAGATCGATTCAAGTTACGTCTGAAGGGAGTTCTCTGTGCCTCTTGGATTTCAATGCTTTTTTCCTTCCCCAGATCTGGGATGTTCTCAGCTATTATTTCTTCAAGTACACCTTCAGCACCTTTCCCTCTCTCTTCCTCCTCTGGGATACCAATTATGCGTAGATTATTTCTCTTTAGTGCATCACTTAGTTCTCTAATTTTCCCCTCATACTCCTGGATTTTTTTTTTATCTCTCTTTTTCTCAGCTTCTTCTCTTTCCATTATTTTATCTTCTAGTTCACCTATTCTCTCCTCTGCCTCTTCAATCTCAGCCATAGTTGTCTCCATTTTATTTTGCAGTTCATTGATAGCCTTTTTTAGCTCCTCCTGGCTGTTCCTTAGTCCCTTGATCTCTGTAGCTAGAGATTCTCTGCTGTCCTTTATACTGTTTTCAAGCCCAGCGATTAATTTTATGACTATTATTCTAAATTCACTTTCTGTTATATTGTTTAAATCAGTTCGTTAGCTGTTGTTATTTCCTGGACGTTTTTCTGAGGGGAATTCTTCCGTTTAGTCATTTTGGATAGTCCCTGGAGTGGCACTTCCCCTGTGCTGTCTTGAATAACTTGCGTTGGTGGGCAGGGCCGCAGTCAGACCTGATGTCTGCTCCCAGCCCACCGCTGGGACCACAGTCAGACTGGTGTGTGCCTTCTCTTCCCCTCTCCTAGGGGTGGGATTTACTGTGGGGTGGCGTGGCCCATATGGGCTACTTGCACTCTGCCAGGCTTGTGGTGCTGGTGATCTGGCGTATTAGCTGGGGTGGATCGGCAAGGTGCACAGGGGCGGGAGGGGCAGGCTCATCTCACTTTTCCTTCGGAGACCCACTTCGGGAGGGGCCCTGAGGCACCGGGAGGGAGTCAGACCGCTGGAGGGATGGATCCACAGAAACGCACCGTTGGGTGTTTGCGTGGTGCAAGCAAGTTCCCTGGCAGGAACTGGTTCCCTTTGGGATTTTGGCTGGGGGATGGGTGAGGGAGATGGCGCTGGCGAGCGCCTTTGTTCCCTGCCAAACTGAGCTCTGTCATTCGGGGCTCAACAACTCTTCCTCCCGTTGTCCTCCAGCCCTCCCATTCTCTGAGCAGAGCTGTTAGCTTATAACCTTCCAGATGTCAAGTCCCGCTTGCTGTCGGACACACCCCATCCGGCCCCTGGCCCCTCCACTTTTGCAAGCCAGACTCGGGGGCTCTGCTTGGCCTGCGGGCCACCCCTCTGCCCCGGCTCCCTCCCGCCAGTCCGTGGAGTGCGCACCGCCTCGCCGCCCTTCCTATCCTCTTCCGTGGGCCTCTCATCTGTGCTTGGCTCTGGAGACTCCGTTCTGCTAGTCTTCTGGCAGTTTTCTAGGTTATTTAGGCAGGTGTAGGTGGAATCTAAGTGATCAGCAGGATGCACGGTGAGCCCAGGGTCCTCCTACACTGCCACCTTCCCAGGATCCTATTTTTATGTCTTTTTAAATGTACCTTAGTATTTTGTAAAAATGTTGAAAATTCCTTTCTTTTTAAACCATGCTAAGGACAACAAAGAGTAAAATTCTGTGCCCATGCTTGAATAAGAATTGTAAGAAAAAAAAAACCAAAAAATGGCAGTGTATATCTGGGGACTAAATGGACCAAGTAAGGGTAGAGAAAATACAATTCAAAGACAACAGATGTGGAGTAACTCAGTCCAACTGCTTCTCACCAGCTAGCAATTATCCTTCCAGTGCTAAAACTATGAGGCTTTATGTGTGTAGCTTAGTGAAGGAGGCAATCCCTTACAAGAAGGTATTTTTCGTCAAGAATATTGAGTAGATCACTTCATCTAATTAAATTATAATCTACAAATTCTATGCTATAGAAATAAATATGAGAGAATATATGTGTCATTTGCTGGAGACTACCAGAAATATAAGCCTTTCTCACCAATGATTCTAAAACATATGTCTTGTCTTAGTTTGGGATGCTATATCAAAGGACCATAAACTAGGTGGCTTACAAGCAACAGAAATTTATTCCACACATTCCTGGAGGTAGAAGTCAGAAACAGGATGTCAACAGTGTCAAGTTCTAATGAGACCCTCTTCTGGTTTCAAATTGCCAACTACGTGTATTCTCACATGGTGGAAAGAGGGCAAGAAAACTCTCTGGTTTTCTTGGGTTAGGGTTAGGGTTGGGGTTATAAGAGCATTAATCCCATTCAGTAGGACTCAACTTTCAAGACCCGACCACTTCCCAAAGGCCCCACCTCCTAGTATCATCACACTGGGAGTTAGGATTTCAACTGATGAATTTTGGGAGGGAACAAACATTCTGTCCATTGTATCCCTCCAGGCCAAATCTATGAAATGATAATGTAGCCTCATCTCTGAATATGCTT